>NC_056056.1:80806339-82056339 GCF_016772045.2 Ovis aries | reverse complement strand
TCCACGGATGCTCCCGAGTGTACATCAATCTGTTGCTTCCCACTATCACATAATATGCCATGGTATGTAGCTACCACATCCTACCCATCCACTCCCCCAAGGACGACACCCAGACACTCCCCATCACCAGTGCTGTTCTGTGACATACACCCCTACCATGCCCCTCCTGAGCCTGTGGAGGGAGGTCTGCCGTACACAGGTGGCAATAGTTTTAACGCAGTAATCCTGTTTGCTGCCCTGATATGTTCCTCCAAATAAGAGCACTCACCTTTGTACAGCCTCATATCCCAGCCAGCACTTGGTGTTATGCAGCTTTTTAATTTCTGCCAGTCAAATAGTTGTAAAGTGATATCTCATTATTTCCTTAATTTGCATCTCTCTGATTATTAATGATTGGAACAACTCTTCATTTGCTTGTTGGCCTTTTAGCTTCTCTTGAGTGACAGAGTCAGATTTAAGTGACAGAAGGAAGATTTGTCCACAAAACTAACTTGGATTCTTGGAAAAGGGGGAAGACTTGGAAGGTACCTGAGCGTGGGAACCAGGAATTCTCAGGCAGCACTTCCAAGTGAAAAGAGGCTTCAAGCTGAACAGCTTGGACCTGAACAACTGGATTTTCCTGGAAAACAATCTTTTTATTTCCCCCAAAACACCACACAGAACATGGAAAACAGGATGACTCAGAAGGAAAGAATGAAGTCAGCCAAGAAGATAGAAGCTAGATTCTGCCAGTCAAAGCACATTTCCCAGAAACTTAAATCAATTGGATTCTATTAAGAGGAAGAATTTCTGTTCTTCAAGAAACAGAATTAAGAGATTGGAGAAGCAATCCACAGTATGAGAGAAAATTTCATAGAAATATATGAAATGTACATGTAAGACAAGGAACTCAGATCCAGACTATATATAACTTCTATAAATCAACTTAAAAAAGACAAAAAGGACTCAGCAGAAATATGGGCAAAAGACTTGAACAAGTACTTCATAAAAAATGATATACAAATGACCAATAACCATATGAAAATGGGTTTCCACTTCCTTAGTTATCAGAAATATCGACAGAACCATCAGACAGACACCACTACGCACCCACCTGAGTGGCTGAAATGAAAAAAACAGATAATACCAAAGGTTGAGAGGAACATAAATTGGCAAATCCTCTTTTGAAAACTGTTCAGCAGTATCTTCCAAAGCTGCCCTTTGGGTATGTATACCCTTTAACCCAATAATTCCATCCTAGGTATACATCCAACAGAAATGTGTTCACCAAAATATATGTACAAGAGTGTCCATGGCATCACAGTTCATAGTCTACATGAACTAGAAACTACCTAAAGGCCAATCAACAGCAGAATAGATAAATAATCGTGGTTTATTCACAGAATGAACTATGACACAGCAAAGAAAATGAAGGCACTACCACTGCCCACAAGAGTACAGATGAATTTCATAAACGTGAAATTGAGCAGAAAGTAGCCCGACACAAAACAGTGAGCGTTATCTTGATTTATACCATCCATATAAAGCGCAAAAACAAGTGAGGCTGATCTACGGTGAAGTCAAGTCAATGATTATCCCTGAGCAGGTATCAGGCGGGAAGAGTAGCTGGGATAGATTTGGGGAAATGTTCCATTTGGGGAAATGATCAGGGTGTTGATTACATAAATGTGTACAGTCTGAGAAATGGCATCAAGCTGTGTTCTTCGGATTTGTATTCTTTTCTGTCAATATGTCATGCTTCAATAAAAAGTTCAAAAAACGTATTTTGTGGGTACCTACCACCTCACTGCAGCCCTATGCTGCAGGGGTAGGAGATAGCCCAACAAGGAGCTCCTGGCAACAGGCAGTAGTGTTGGAATCATCCCACACAGAGGACAGATGCTCACCTTAACTTGCTTTGTGAGCCAAGTATGAGTTGAGTGCACAGCCAAGACATGCCTCACGAGATTTCAGAGGAGAACCAGATAGGACGGTCTTACATGTGGGTAGGACTTTATCAAGAACCAAACCCTTTTCTGTGTTTTATCCTGCTCATGCCCCTTTGCAGCTGAGTGAACCAAGATCCTTACAAGCAACAGGACTTGCCTGCAGCTACACTGCTAAAAACTCCCAGAGTCAACATCTAGTCTTCAGGTCTCCTAGCTCAAGGATCTTTCTCTCAGGGCACACTGCCAGCTCTATTTGAGCTGGAGCAATCAGGGTAGACTTCCTGGAGGAGGAACACATTACACCAGATACTGGAGGATGAAGACAACTCGCAAGGGCAGACATCAGAGGAAGTCCAAGCATATGCTGTGCCCAGTCTGGGTGCTTACCAATATAACAAGAACTCAGCTTTCCTCAGAGTGGAGGTGCTCCTGGGAGACAGGCAGACAGAATGGCCGGGAGAGTGAAGCCAGCTCCCTGGCCTCGCTCTCTTGCCCCTTCTGCAAAGCCCTAGGAGTCTCTCCTCCCAACAGCTCTCAGTGCCCCCAGATTTATTTTGCTTTCTTTCGCTAAATCAAACTTTATCAGACAGTTTTACTGTCAGCCGTTAAACCAAAATGTGTTTGTGCAACAGTAAACACCCTGTTACTGCAGGGAAGAATTACATAAACAACAGCAGAGACAGGCCTGACTCGCCATACCCAGGAACCCGTGGCGCTCACGGGGATGGAGTAGGGCGGGCAGGAGGGCACTGCAGGGGCATCCCCAGGCCTGAGGGCCAGCAGGATGTCTCACACTCCGGCCCACAGCACCCACTCTCACCAGAATGGAACGGCTGGCAAACACTTCTCCAGCCAGAGGCGTGCGTGGTCCTCCAGAGATCTGGGTGGGTGAGACCCTCTCCAGATCCCAGGGGGTGAGGGCAGACAGGGAGGGAGAGGACATGCTAGGCAGGGGTGGAGTGGGTTGGGTTTGGATTAGAACTTAGTGAGACAGTGCAGGCGGAGGGCTAAAGGGGCTGGAAAAAAAGATGAAGGCTGGAGGGAGGAAAGAGAGGATTAGGGTCGGCTGAAGAGACAGGAGGGAAAGGAAGAACATGGCAGCGAAGCTGACTGCTAGAGTCTAAATTGTTGGCCAAGGAACAAAGAGGTTGAAGTCCATGGGGGCATGGGGGTTTATAGCAGCCTGGGTGAGTGGCAGATTATTGGGATATCTGAGCAGAGAGAGACAGGCACCAGTGTGCAGAGTAAGCCAGCTGGGCTGTGCCTCTCACTGGGTACGCCCGAGGTCATCAGGCCTTCAGGCCCCTCTCCCCATGTGAGCCAGACAGTCATGTGCCATGATCTGTCTAGGGGAACTTGATAATGAGATCGAAGGAGGCCCCAAGTGCTGGATGGACACGGAGACAGCTGGTGAGAAGAGGAACAAATGGTTTACATTTTTGCCCCTACTGGGCACTGGGTTCTGTGGTGGGAGTTCTGGCCCACATTTTGAGTCTCACATCTACACTTTGAAACAGAAGTTATTACCCTTATACACCATGCTCTCTGTTCATATTGATCATCCTCTTCCTCCTACCAGCAATTATCATTTTATGGAGCACTATGTAGGAACGAAAATAAGAAAACGAAATAAACAGAGATCCAGGGAGCTCATCCCCAGGGGTCCTGGAGCCACAGCAGAATGGGCAGCTGTTGGTACAGAGTCGGAGGCAGCCTATCGGAGAAATCAGGCACTTGGAATTCAGGTCCTCTCTGCCACTCAGTAGGTGTGATCTTGCTCCATGCGATCCTCATTTGCAAAATAAAAATACCTACTGTGCAGGTGGAAAATTAGAGATAATGTAAGGAAGGACTCCGCAAACGCCTTTCACCTGTTAGGGAGTGTCCTGGGACAATATATACCCCTTTTGAGGCCTTATCTAGTTCTCAGTGTCGACCTGCTAAGTGGATATTGAGGCTTAGTGAGCAGACCCTGCTCAGGGTCCCAGGTGAGGTGAGAAGCAGTGCCGAGGTGAGAAGCAGTGCCCAGGTCTGAAGCCAGTTTTGTGATACTCCAAGCCTTCTGGCTGTCACCGCCCCTCCCTATCAGACAGTGTGATGCTGAGCTAAGGATGTGTGTGTGTGGGTGTAGTCACACGGATTTGCCGGTGAGAATAGTATTCCAAGGGTAAGATGACATCAAGGAGGTTCTTCCATGAACTATCATTTAAAATCCTTCTTTAGGAAAAAGAAAAAAATTCCTTTTTCTAAAAGGAAAAGTATAATTAGAGACCATCTCTGCTGTCTCCATGGAGCCTGCCCCACCTCCCCACCATACGCCACCCTGTCTGAGACAGGATTGAATGGAGGCCGCCATCATGTCTGGAGTGAAGGATGCTGCGGTGCCTGCCAGCGACCCAGGCTCTACCATAATCCCACTGTACTTACTGACTTTTTTTTCCTAACATTTTATGGGATTGTACATGGTGAAAGTGAAAAAATTGTTAAGTATGTAGTTTGCTCAGTTTTCACAAATCAAACACACCAGGTAGCCAACACCAAGAAACAGGACATTCCTAGCACCCCAGGTTTCTCTCTTGCTGTTCAGTTGTGTCTGACTCCTTGCGACCTCATGGACTGCAGCATGCCAGGCTTCCCTGTCCTTCACCATCTCCCAGAGCTTGCTCAAACTCATGTCCATTGAGTAGGTGATGCCATCCAGCCATCTCATCCTCTGTCTCCCTTTTTTCCTCCTGCCCTCAATCTTTCCCAGCATCAGGGTCTTTTCCAATGAGTCACCTCTTCATATCAGGTGGCCAGAGTATTGAAGCTTCAGCCTTTTTTCTATCCCTCTTCTGTTCTCTTAATACCTACCCCATGCTACACACCAACAGTTGACTTTCAACACCGCTAATCAGTTTTACCTATTTTAAAACTTTATATAAATGTAATCAATCAATACATACTCTTTTGCATCTGGTCTTTTTGCTAAGCATTATATTTGTGAGTCATCTATAATTTTTCAAGTACATAATTGCATTCACATTGCTGTATAATATTCCTTTTATGAATAAGCCACAATTTACCTATTCTGGGCATTTGGGTAGTTACCAATCACTTAGAGGTTTTTAAATATCTTGTGATTTTGAGGAACTAGATGTCAGACTCTCCAAAAGTCTCTGTAAAAGGTAAGGTTACATTTTATTACTGATGGATTTTTTTTTAAACAAGCATTTAAGATTTCTCTTCTGTGAAATTATGAAGTATCACAATCAATCTGTGTGATAGTTTTACCTCTAATAGGAGTCCTTAGAATTTACATGGGTAAATTCTACAGATATCCTGATTCTTCTCTTAGAATCAGTTGCCAGTTTCAAGAAAATTTTGAGATTTCAAGTTAGATGGACAAAAGAGCATGATAAGAAAAGAGCTTTGCATGAAATGTCCCTTATCCCAAAGAAGGGCTCGAAAATGCTTTGCCATTTTTCTTCCAGAAATATAGGAAACACAAATGTGACTTAAAAGGCTAAAATAATTTCCCTCTCCTCTATTGCATTTCAGCTGCCAAATGCTTGTCATTTCTTTCCAAAAATATGGGAGACACAAATGTGACTTAAATGGCTAAAATAATTTTCTCCTTTTCTATTGCATTCATCAGAGGGCAGGGCAGAGGAAGTAAGTGACGCATATAAACACAATAAGTTAGTAATTTCCTTTCTCATGAATTTCTCCATGAATTTCTTAGTTACCATAAACGAAAGTTATTTATATTACTGAAAATACCTGCAAATTCATTTGGTCCCAAATCACTGAAATTTTAATGACTACTCCAGAGGTTTTTTTTAAACAAACTTTTTGTTACAGGAACTGACATTATCTAATTGCTAAAGTGATGCATCCATTGAGAACACTGAAAACAATGGAGGAAGAGTTGGAAATGAGGCTGGAGCAGTGGTCCGGGCTCAGACTACACATAGCTGTAAGTAAGAGGAGCATGGATGTTCACTTACCTGTGTCTATGGACCAATTTCTACATTTTTAAAAGAAAAGAAATAAAATGTCCAAATGCATTTTAAACCTCCTCAAATTAGTTTACCAGGTCAAAAAAAAAAAAAATAGTTTTTCCCCCTTGTTGAAATCAATGTGACCTTTAAAGTGTAAATTCAGTCTTCTGAAAGCTTGCCACAGAAGGGTTTGAGCCACTTTTTAATTTTCTCTATTTAATTAAAAATAATATCCAAGATTCATCTCTGGGGAAACTGGGTAAAAGACACATGAGCCTTTGTACATGTTTCTGCAACTTCCTGTGACTCTATAATTATTTAAAAACTTAAAAGTTGGGACTTCCCTGGCAGTCTAGTGGTTAAGACTCCAAGCTTCCATTGCTGGAGGCATGGATTCAAAAAAGAAAAAAAAAAACACCTTAAAAGTTGAAAAATAACAATAATATTAAAATAGTAAAGAATTCTGTATGATTTAGGAGTGTTTAACGCTACCTTCAGGCATCACCCGAGTGCTCACACGGCATTTTGGAGACACTGAAGCTGGGAACCTTTCTTTTCCACAAGTTTATCATTCCAGATGGCAGTATAGAAACATAGCCTCCAAAAAAATGACTCCAAATTACAGACATTCGTAGCCATTCAAGACTTAGAGTTTGTAAAACATCTACTTTCCTTCCATTTGAAACCTTTGGTGGGGGAGGGTAGCGGTGGGAAAGAAGGCTTTTGGAAACTTTTCTCCCCAAAACTGATTACACTGAAGGGCCTGGCCTTGCTCTACATTCTGTGTGCATTTTTGGTTCAATTTACATCTGGGAGTCGATTTTTTTTTTCTTCCATAGTTATGTTTCAACGGAAGTATGGAGTTGTATTAATAAATGTTAGCCAGTCTGAGCTTGCAATTGACAGGAAAAGCTTGCAATTCTCAGTACTGAAAATTTGCTGAAGATTGTCAAAAATAGTATCACCTTTTGTTTAGGGGCCATTAGCCAGGGTGCCGCCTGGAGATCTCTCAGAGTCCCTCAGGCGATGCCCCCATTCCATTCAGTTCCTCAACAAAAGATTCTCCATCCACAAGTTAGGCACTGGGTGAGCTGCCAGAAACAGCTGTTAGGTTAGAGACCACTTTCCAGCTCTGGCCCATGCCTCTCAGGACAGAAACTAGTTGTTCTACTGATCCCTCAGTAGCAAACTCAAGATTAGCAAAATTCAGAGAAGGAGCTATGAAAACTAGAGCTTTGATTTATTCAGTTAATATGGGATTGACCCCCTCACTCCCTCACCTGGGAATCAGAATACTTAAATCCCCAACCAAAATCACCAACTAGGTATTTAAGGGCAAGGAAGTGGTTCAGAGTCAGGGACCTCAGGGTCCAACAGCCTAGGTTCCAATCCCAGCTCTCATTTACTACCTATGCGATGTTGGGGCAATGAATTAGCCTCTCTACCTCCATTCTATCCTCTGTAATATCCAGATAATAATAGTGACCAAAAGCATTAGTTATTGTAAAGATCAAATGAGAAAATGTATTAAAGGGCTTAGAACAATGTTCTCTATTATGCTTTAAAAAATGTTCTTTATTTAAGTAGAAGTATGCACCAGAAAACTGCTCTGCCAGCCCAAAATCAAAACAAAGGGCAGGGACTTCCCTGGTGGTCCAGTGGCTAAGACAGCAATCCCACCACTTTAGGAGGTCCCTGTTCAATCCCTGGTCAGGGAACTAGATTCTGCATATTGCAATGAAGATCTAAGATCCCACATACTGCAACTAAGACCCAGCACAGCCAAATAAATAAATATTTAAAAAGCAAAGGGCAGTTAAGGTGATCGTTCCCTTTAGCTTAGGAGACATCTGTGAAATATCCCTTATCCTGCAAAACAATGAACATCCTCTGGTCACTAGGCCGCTCCCAATCTTCACATTTTATATTTCCCTCCCCTGGGCCCATGCTGGAGAAGCCGGCCACATCTTGCTTTTCTAAACTCCTTTTTCCTGTGTGAACCACTTTTTGTCTGTTGACCCGATTTTTCCTTCTGTTTAACTCCATTGAGATTGTTCTTCCCACAGTCCTAGTAGACGTTGTTTCTCTGCCCCACCCCCACCCAGCCCAGTGTTGATTCAATTAGAACCACTCTCTGCGCTCCAGCTGGGGCGCCCAAGGTCAGAGCCCATCTGCAGAAATCACATTACCTTCCCTATGAATCACAACCCATCATTTCATATTGGTGTCAGCAAGATTTAAATCTTTCACTGAGAGCTACACATGCATTTCACAGTTGTATAGTTCCTGACTCTTTTTTTTTAACCTAGCATAATTAAGTTCAGGGCACATGTAATTTTATTTTTGGTTCCATTACTTTATTTGTCTCTCACAATGGAAACTATATATATGTTTGCATATTTTTTTAACTTGGCAGGTAAACATGCTGAGGTAGTGCACATAAGCTCCTTTGATCTCAGTTTTCTTGCTTAGCTGAAAGTTGACTACTTCCATCCTGAACATCATGTTTTCAGATGACTGGCTTTGGAAATCCCCTGGCCTAGGCAAGTAACTGCTGACTTGACATTTCCTCCCCAATTGCCAAAAGCACCTTACATTCAATACATGTAAGACTAAACTTACAATTTTATCCCTAAATTAAGTCTTATTCCAGGGTCCCTCATCTGAATGATGGCACCTTCATCTATGCGCTTGGGCCATAGAGCCCATTCTTGATACGTCCTCTCCTTCATCTGCCATATGCAATTCATCTCAAGATTTCAGCTTCTGAACATCCCCTGAATCCATCCACTTCTCCCTATCTCTAATAATGATCTCAACCCTATTCAAAAGTGCTTTTGTCTCTGAGCTAGACTATAACTACAGCCTTCTGATTGGTCTCTCTGCATTGATTCCTGGTACTTCAGTCTTCTATTGATGAAGGAGGCGTGTTCTGTGTATTCCAGATTGCCTAGATGTGGTTTCTAACTATAGTGCTCATCAAATCACCAAATATCCTTGCTAAAATGCAGCATCCACCTGTGGAAATTCTAATGCATTAGGTTTTGAATGGGATTCCAAAATCTGCAGCAAGTACCTGAAAATGATGATGATTAGACTTCAGCTCCGGAGAAGGCAATGGCACCCCACTCCAGAACTTTTGCCTAGAAAATCCATGGATGGAGGAACCTGGTAGGCTGCAGTCCACAGGGTCTCTAGGAGTCGGACACGACTGAGCGACTTCACTTTCACTTTTCACTTTCATGCATTGGAGAAGGAAATGGCAACCCACTCCAGTATTCTTGCCTGGAGAATCCCAGGGATGGGGGAGCCTGGTGGGCTGCCGTCTATGGGGTCGCACAGAGTTGGACATGACTGAAGCAACTTAGCAGCAGCAGCAGCAGACTTCAGCTCACCCTTCTGGGGGTCATTTGCTGCGGCTCACCAGCACCATACTGGGCACATTTAGAGAGAGTCAAATATGTCTCATGCATGAATCAAGGAAGGAGAACCCTCCCCAAGCTGTTCAGGCACTAGGGGTACAGGAGTGAATAAAAAGGACAAAAATCCCTGTCTTCGAAAAAGAAAACAGAAGAAGAAAACCCCTTCCTCTGTGGTTGCCCAGAGGAAGAGGTGAGGGGGAAGGGTCAGTTGGGAGTTTGGGACTAGCAGGTGCAAACTATTATATATAGAATGGATTAACCACAAGGTCCTGCGGTACAGCACAAGGGACAATATTCACTATCTTAGAAGCCACAACAGACGAGAATATGAAAAATCATATATATATGTATGTATAACTGAACACTTTGTACACCAACACTGTAAAAATCAACTATGCTTCAAATTTTTTTTTAAAAATCCCTGTCTTCATGGAGCTTGCATTCTTGTAGTGGGAGAAAAGTAAAACAAAAATTAAGATAAACAAGATCCTACTGTATAGCACAGGGAACTATAGTCAATATCCTGGGGTAAACCATAGTGGAAAAGAATATGAAAAAGAATATATATATATATATATATGTATGTATATATATATAATTGAGTCACTTTGCTACAAAGCAGAAATTAACACGATATTGTAAACCAACTTCAATAAAATAAGTAAAAGTAATAAAATATATGGAATGTTAGATGGCAACAGTGCTATGGAAAAATAAAGCAAGTTGAAGGATGAGGGGATAGAACTGTAAAGGCAGGGAGGGCCAAGTCACCATTCAGAATAGGATGGCCTCCCTGGAAAAGTGGCAGCTGAATAGAGACTTGAAGGAAAGGAGAATGAGACATCCAGGTTGCTGCAGCAAGTGCTTTCCTAGATAAACTCTAGAAGGAGCAACCAAACTGTTCTTCTAGCATTCTCCAGAAGAAGGATATTCTCCGCAGACCCCGTGTTCATGCTCCCAGTCCTCAACTCCAGCCTGGAGAAAGCATTCCCAAATAAAATACTGTCCTTCTCACCTCCATGTCACTCATTGCTAAATTGTTCCCTCTGCCTGAAAACCACAGGGGCTCAGGACCCCTCTGCATTGAAGCTTCACTGACTCAGTCTGTTACGTTCTACCACATCTGGACATGCTTCTACCACAGCAATGAAGATATGGTGTTGTTTTTTCTGGTCTATATACTTATCTCCCCCACCTTCTACGACCATACTCCAGGCTGTTTGTCTTTATCTATTATGATAGTCTTAGTACACAGCAGTGTCTTCACTGGTGGCTCAGACGGTAAAGCGTCTGCCTGCAACATGGGAGACCCGGGTTCGATTCCTGGGTCGGGAAGATCCACTGGAGAAGGAAATGGCACTCCACTCTAGCACTCTTGCCTGGAAAATCCCATGGACAGAGGAGCCTGATAGGCTACAGTCCGTGGGGTCGCAAAGAGTCGGACACGACTGAGCGACTTCACTTTCACTTTCTAGTACATAGCAAAGTATTGGTCCAGAGGAGATTCTCGGTAAGAGCTGAGATCAGAAAAGAGAGAGGAAGGAGGAAGGGAAGGAGATGGAAGGAAAGACTAACTTGGTGTTAAATGCCAGGGCAGGTATTACATAGTGGCAGCAAACCAGGACCCCTACCAACCAGTCCGACGGAGAGTAACACCCTCAGTCTTCTACCAGCCTTTAAGTCATGTCTCTGGAATTGCCTTCAGGTACAGGTGAGTGATCAAAAGCCAAGGGATAATGATAACAGCTGTCACCTACCAGACGTATGCCATGCGCCAGGCTCTACATAAAGTCCTTTACATGCATTACTGCTTGACCTTATTTACTCCTCACGACAGCTCTAGGAGGTAGATTGTTACCATCCCTACTTCACAAGGAAGGTGGCCAGTGTCTTGCCCAAGGTGAGTAATGGAGAGAATATTCAAATCTAAGGAGTGCAACCCCAGAGCCCATCTGTTGAATTTCTGTTTCTGAATCAATTGCACAATAATTTCAAGGGGACCCAAGCTCTGGGTTGGGAAGCTGGGGAGAGCAGGTGAAAAAAAGAAGAGGAAAAATGGTCTGGGCCAGAAGAGAATCCTCCTTATGGAGAGAGACGGTCAGTCAGTGGGGCAGGGAGAAGTCCAGGGCATCAGAACCTCCAGAGCCCCCTTAGGAACTGGGAGGCTCTTCAACAAAGCTCTATCCAGAGCTGAGGAAAAGACACTGAGATGCCTCCGAGGGAATTTGGGAAGGGTAGCTGGACTACGAAGGGATTCCCTCATAGCTCAGTCGGTAAAGAATCTGCCTGCAATGCAGATTCTATCCCTGGGTTCTATCCCTGGGTCAGAAAGATCCCCTGGAAAAGAAAATGGCAACCCACTCCAATATTCTTGCCTGGGAAATCCTATGGACGGAGGAGCCTGGCGGGCAGCAGTCTGTGGGATTGCAAGAGTTGGACACAACTTAGCAACTAAACCACCACAGTTGGACTTAAAACTGGATTGAGCAGGGATCTGAAATTCAGGAGATGCTGAGGAAGACATGTCTCCTCAGTTGTCCACAAATGGACCTGGGGGTGTTGACCCTCTGGGCCAGGATATCATGGCTGCCCACTGGCCAAGGCCCCCTCACCACACAGTTTCAGGGGCATCATTCATACTGGGCTACAAGAGGAGCTTTTCTCCACTTGGTCAATATACTAAAAGGAAATGTATTCAATTCCTGTGTCCAGAGGACTCTCTCACCCAATCCACAGTGTCCCCAGCAGCTCTGTCCTCCTTGACCCCGCTCTTATGCCACATACCCCCAAACCCCCAAGAAACCTGCCTTCCACAAGACTTTTCCACTAGCTACAGAAGAAGATTTAACTATGGGGAGACTGGTACACAGGACCCTGGGTTGAGGGAGGGAAAAACACAGATGAGGTGAAATGGGGAAAGGTGAGGGGTCCAGCCGGAGCCCAGGCGGGGCCTCTGCTTCTGGAAGCTCTGGAGAAACTTGACACCAAGGCCAGGTCCTGAGCCAGGGTGGGGGAGGGAGTAAACCATCTTCTTGGAGCAGGAAGTGAGGGAGAGAGAGAGTGAGAGTGAGCTGGAGAAGCTCTGTTTTCTTTGGCTTCTGCCAGCCCCAAGCGGGAGAGGGAGAAAGGCCAGAGGGAGGAGGATGGGGCTGGTGGAAAGATCCATCTTTGTGTCTTACCCTCCCCCAGAAGCTGGAGGCTCTGGGGAGAGGGGGGGAATGGAGGGCACCCAAGCCAGGCCAAGGTTTCTCCCTGCCTGCTCCCTTGTGAGATGCGCAAGGGAGCTGGGGCCACAGAGACCTGGGATCAGAGGCCAGCCAGGTGAGAATGTGGGCTACGGTGAGGAGTGAGAGGGCTGGAAGGAGGAGGACAGGGCGTTGCTGTGTAGGAGGGATGGGACTGGCCCAAAAGCACAACCCGGATCCTCTGGCCCTAAATTCTCTCCTGCCTGGACCTCCTAGGGCTCTCTACAAAAGGCCTGACCGTGTGCGCTGCTCTTTCCACCAAAGCCTGAGATGAGAGGTGGGTTTCATCCTGGGAAAATCTCCAGGCTTCAGCAGGCCAGGGTACCTCCCTGCCCAGCAGCCAGACTTGCAGAGCCCCAGTGTGACTCCAGAGTATATGCTGGGATGTAGACAGAGGTAGTCATTCTGCTCCTAACAGAAAGGCATCCTCAAGGGCAACTCCACCCCAGAATGTAATTCTCCTAAACTCCCCTCCCAAATGTCATCCGAACTCTAAACTCAATGCTAACACCCAGCCCTCAGGAACCCCAAGCCAGTCTCAATTCAAACACTATTCAAAACTGCGGAATTTAACCCCATCTCTTAATCTTCACCCAAAACCTCACTGCAGCCCCAACTCCAAACTCTCGTCCTGATCTTTGTAAATCATAAGCCTGGCCCAGAGGTGTCTGCTGCGGGGTGGGAATTAGCAAACAGTAAGAGTTAACATGCATGGAGCATTTACGAGGTGTTAGGCACTGGAACAGACTTCTTCTAGTTCTTGTTGAGTTTAATTAATACCAACCCTATGCCTTAGGCATTACTATGACTACCGATTTTTTTTTTTTTTTTAACAGATGAGAAAACCAAGGCTCAGAAGGATTAGGCTAGTTACTCAGGTAGAGTGCCAACAGCCCTGGATGTGACTGGAATCACTGCTTCCATCAAGAGGATCTCACAGGGCAAGTGTGGGGCCTCAACTGGGATATCTCCTTTCTGCACAAGGAAGGTTATGGCTGTTTCAGAAGCTAACCAACTTCCATCAGATGAGATCCAGATGGGATTTCTGCTCAGCTATGGAGTGAGAGTTGGTTCTGAGGTCACAGAGCCTGGAAACCCACTGCAGAGTGACGCAAGGATCACAGCAAGTGTGGGAAGGTCTGATCTAGGAAAGCAACTCCAGCCCTGGTTAATCCCAGCTCCACAGAACCACTGAGACCCCACCACCACCCTACCACCACCCCACCACCACCCCACCACTTCAGGGTGCTCTTCCCCATCAACCAGCTCTAACTCGGGCTTGGCTAATATCCTGATTCATCCTGCGAAGCGTGCCAAGCAAAACCCTGCTCTAAATCATAAAGTTCTTCCAGAATACAATGAGCAAAGTCCCGGATCAGGACAGGGGTGATGGACTTCTAAGCAAAGAGTTTGATCCTTGACAGACACTCACGGATGGGCTCATCCATACTCTCACACACTCTCCCATTCAGGACCTCTCTGATGTCTTTTCTCTGCCCCAAACCTAAGTTTTTCTCTAGTCCAGTGAGGGAAGCCAATAGGGGGTCCACCTCCCTCATCCTACAGGACTTTGCTCAGGTAGATACTGGCCTGCAAAGTTCCCAGGACATCAGCAGGTCTGGGCCAGACCGGAGGGAAGGGACCGGCTCTCTGGAGTCCTCTGTTTCTTCCTGAGTTAGGCTTTGTGTCCAGGGTTTTGTTGCTGTTATTGTTTTGGCCACACCAAGCAGCATGCAGAATCTTTGTTCCCCAACCAGGATCAAACCCCATGCCCCCTGAGGCAGAAGCATGGCATCCTAACCACTGGACTGCTAGGGAAATCCCAGTGTCCGGGTTTTTACGGCCAGAGTGTCTGTCTAACCATGAAGGACCACAGCGAGAAATGCTCTGTGTGCTTCCAGGCCCCCACCACTCTCCATTAGTCTTGTGAACTAATGGGAATTCTGGCCACAAAATAGCCGGATCAAAGGCTAGTTGGGACACCCAGTCTATGGCCCAAGGTACTCTGGCTTAAAAGCCAGATGTCCTTCCTGGACACTCCTGGCCTGTCAGCATGGAACATCTTGATCACACAACCCTTGCCCCTAGTGTTGCCTGTTGGCATTACTTAGAGCCTTTCCAAACCAGTCCAGGGACCCCGGAGATAGCCAGGAAACCCCTGAAGTCACGTTTGCCCAGTCTGATCTTGTTCTCCCTCCCTCCCCTACATTCCTCTCCCTCTCAAATGCAGAAAGCACAGTCTCTTTCTCCTGCCACTGTCTCCAATGTCACTTGGGAATCGTAACCTGGACTCGGTACCAATACTAAGCATAATTAGCTCCTGGAGGAGGAGGGGCCGGTGGCATAGGTCAAGTCAGACCAGGAGAGGGAGGGGGCCCAGGAGGGAGGTGGGAGGCCCTGGTGCAATTGCTCCTCAACTGTCTCTGCCTGGAATCCATGACTGCCGAGAGGTGGGAGCCACTGCCTCTGATCGAGGCTCATCAGAGCAACCCCTCTGGGCCTGGTGACAGGGGAGTCCTCCCCAACCACCCCTCCCCCTCGAAACTGACAGCTCCTGGGGCTGGGAGCCCACCGTGCACAGATCCCCTCCAGACTGCGCAGATGCAGATAAAAGTCAGAAGAGAAATAACTGGCTCTGTGACAGGCGGATACAGACGTGGTCATCAGAGCCCCAGATGCGGCTCAGCCACGGCCGCCGCCAGGACTGCTGTGACTGTGAACAGGAATGTAGACCCAGGTGGGGATGGGGGCTGGGAGGCTGGGAGACGGCGACGCACAGAGCAGCTCCAGGAGGGCTGCAGCTCAGAGCGAGAGGGGTCTAGTGGCTGACGTCACAAAAAGAAGCAGCCCGGTCCCAAGGAAAATATATTCTGCAAATGAATGCTCCACCCTCATCACCCGAAGTCTCATTCCCCTCATTCTACACTCTGCTCCGACTCTTGCTGCCCTTCCCCCCTTCAGCATCAAGCCACAGCATTAGCTTCATGGGGACCCTTCTCCACTGGTGGCCCTGAGGTTCTCCTTAGGCACCTCCGGCCACAGAACGCTGCCTCTGGGAAGTGAAGGGCAATGTCAGTGTCAGCCCGGCAGGTCAGCCTCTGTCCTAAGCCCCGCTAATACCCAGCATTCCAGGCGCCATAAAGATGAAGGGGCCCACAGCCCTGCTCAGGGGTCCCTGCACATAAACACCCCCAATGATAAAGCTCCCTACACCATCACTCACGAGGTCCATTTACGTCCCACTTTGTTATGAATGTTCCTCTCAATAGAAGTTTGAAAATCACTAGTGGCAGGAATTTTCCAGAAGTTGCAGAATATAATCAGTGCCTCCCAGGCCTTGCCACACTGACAGAGCACCTCCAGGAAGCCACCAACCAGTGAACAGAAGATTCGGGAGGCGAAGGCAGCTGGTGGAGTCGGGGTGGGAAGAAACCACAGAAAACCACCTTGCCCAGCCCCCACCTCTGGGTGAGCTTGGCCTGCACCCCCTTCAACGCCCCTCCACCCCCCGCCAAACCCCATCCGTGTCCTGTTTGTGAAAATTAAGAGATCAGCCCACACTCAGCTATTCTGGGAAGATTAGCTATCTCAACACAGAACATCTCTCCTAGGCAGGAAGTTTTCTTTAAATAGACCCTCTGGCTGCAGGATGAGCCATTGCTTGGGTCAGGCCTCAGGGGAGGGTAGGTGGAGGAAGACAGCTGTCACTCTCCATTCTTAAGGAGCCAGAGCCACCGCTCAGGGATTCCCAAGTCGTCCCAACGCTGCATTTCTCTTTGGCTTCCCGTTCATCTGCAGTTACAGGATCCATTGGCTTCTGAGTGGAAATTTTGGGACTGGGCCCCTTAGCACCCTGTCCCTTGGACACCCTAGCACACTTGCCAAAGGAAGAGAAATCTGTTTTAGAAAAATCCACCCCCCTTTTCGAGTCTCCTCAGAAGAGCCAAACTAATACTTCCTGAGCACCTACTATGTGCTTCACATGCTTGAACACATCCAATTTCATTTTTACAATGCCACACATATAGACATACCACCATCCTCTTAAACATGAGGGAACAGCCTCAGAGAGGATAAGATAATTCACCCGAAATCACATTGCCACTAGACGACGGGGCAGGGCCAGGACTCCAACCCAGGTCTGAGTCCTCGACCTGAGCTTCCTCCTCCACTTCACGCTCCCCCTGAGAAGCTGAAAAGTAACAGAGGAGACTCACCCAGCACTTCCCTCACAGCCACGATCCAGCTGTGACTCACCAGGATGCCTTCCTGATAGGCAAGCATCTGACTTCGCACCTGGACACACATCTTCCCACAGCCCAGCAAGGCCAGAATCACTGCTTTCCCCTCCTTCACCAAAGGAGGCTAAAGAGCTTTTAGAATTCCACCTGGAATTATAGACTGATAAGGATTCTCAATGTCAGACAAGTTAAATTAAGGCAGACTGCCAGATAGAGGGGAGATTGTGGCCTGTTGACAAAGAAGTGAGATTCTCCGTGCAAAAAAAGGAGGAAGAAGAAACCCAGAAGAGCGAAGGGATGGATCCAGGTTTGAAGAACTGGACTCACCATGGTGGGGAGGGTGGCGGGGGATTTGGGGGGCGGGCACCAGGAAGGACAGACACTTCGTGGGGCTCAGCGGCCATCTGCAGAGCTCCCATCCAGAGCTCAGAATCCCAGATCCGGATCCCGAGGGGGCCGCAGCCCTCCTCCAGCGGTCTCCTCTGCATTCCTCACATTCTTTACGCTCAATTAAAGAGAAATAATCAGGGGAGCAAGCAAGGCCGAAGCAGGGCAGCCATGCCCCATACTGGTCCTCATGGGTGTGGAAACAGCACCCCCCCGATCAACCCAAACTGGTGCAGGGACCCAGGGGTCTTTGCGGGGTGAGGACACGGCAAGTGATAAGGACAAGGGTGTCTTTCTGTGTCCCCAGGTGGGGAGGATGAAGGAAGGGGGTGGGGCGTGAAAACAGGAAAGGAAAGGACAGGAGACCGAAGGCCAGGTCAGAGCAGAAAGGTGAGTACAGCCAGAAGCAATTAGCCGTCTATTTCTTAACTGCGGCCTTGTTTCACCACTGTCACAGCACTGTGCCACCATCACCATCCACCATCAGCATCAGATCCCCTTTGAGACATTCCTGGATGCTCAGAGTGTTCTTGCCTTCATCAGTTATTGATGAGTCATGAGAATAGTACCTTCCCATAATCTTTAAAACATTCTGCCCGTAGTCTACAGGGGGATGCCATTCTTGACCCCAGACTTTTCCTCCACTTGGACCCAACAGGCTTGGTCAGCCAAGCAAACTTCCACTCCCACGAGTCTCTATCCAAAGGCTACCTCCACCCCCACTCCCAAGTCCCACCCCTACAAAAGCCTCCCTGATATCCCCAGCAGACCCAGGGTCTCCTCCTGGTTCCTCCTTCACCTGGTTCATGGAACTAGGACAGATCTTCTGCTGTTCTACAATTTTAGGTGTGTTTGTCTACCTTCCCACTAGAATGAATAACAATGAATGGTCATTATTATTCATTGAGCATGTTCTATGTGCCGCGCACTGTGTTTGCACTTGATAGATCACGTCATTTAATCCTTTTACTGTCCCTGGAGGTCATTATTATTATTATCCCTAATTACCTGTTAGGAAGTTGAGACTTAGAAAGGTTAAGTAACTTGTCCAAAGTGACCCAGCTAATAAATCAAGAAGGGGAGACTTGAATACAGGATCGTAAAATGCCCAGACCCATGCTATTTATCTAACACTGAGACATTTGAGCATAGGATCTATGTATTTAGCCTTGTTCATCACTAAATGGCCAAGACTAGGTGCTCCAGGTAGGATGGAGGGATGGAGGGATAGTGTGGGCCTTACAGAGTTTCAGCAGTAGAACTGAGTCAAAAGCTCCCTTCCCATCTCCCTTATCAGGGAGATGTGATATTTGTGAGACAACTTGCTAGACCAAAGCCCCACTCTATGCCCTTGACTGGGTCTGCTGTTAGGACACACTCTGCGGCCACTCTGGAGCTTCAGCCTCTGACCATGTCCATGGCAGTTTGCGGCCACTTTGGGGTCTGTGATCAGAGGAAGGAACTAGCTTATAATCAGGGGATGGGAATCAGCCTGGGACCAGCATAGAGGACCAGACTGTGGCCGCTGGATGTCAGAGGAAGAGAACACCTCTCTGCCAAAGTGACTTGCAGCTGAATAGAGACTGAACAGTCTCAACCAGAGTGTCTTGTTTCTGAGCACTGGAGAGATGATACGTATTAGAGGAGCTGGGTGTGTGGGATCATCCAGGCCAGAGTGCCCTGCAAATGGGGGTAAGAGGAGGCATCCACTCAGGAAGCGCCATGTTGCAAGTCCTACATGTGTGTGAGTGTGTGGTGTGATATGTGTGTGTGTGCTGTGTGTGTGGTGGGGCAACAGGACTGGGGAAGCCGTGGGAGAGACAAGCACACACCTGTAATAACATTGGCTTTAGACGCTAGGAGAGAAGAAATTCCCCCAACTGTTTTATCAGAGCCCAAGTTACCAAATTACATTGTTGTTTTAAATTTGAGCTTCTCTGCCTGCAAACGGGGGGATCTCAGGTTCAGGAGCTTAATGCTTGGCTGGGCCTGGGGAGATCCACTTCCCCACCCAACCCAGGCTCCGGAGCTCCCAGGCCCATGAACAAAAGTCTTCTCTCTCAGGGCTTTGAAGTGGAAACACTAACTGCTCCCTTTAATTAGAAAGAAACCCCCTATTGTTCCTGCTTTATTACTGATGGATGAAGACATAGGAGGGGGTGGATTCTGAAAAGCTTGAGTGGGGTGGGGGAGGAGCGAAGGGGACTGGAAATCTCTATTTAAAATAGAAATTCTCCATACCATCTCCACTCACCAAACCAGATCTCTTCGTTCATCCAATCAACCAAGATTTCACAGGGCATCCAGACTTTGATTAGATGTTATAGTAAAGATAGAGGACAGGGTTCCAGCCCTCAAAGAGCAAGGGGACAAGAATGAAAGATGGTTGACATGAAGTCAGTACTGCCAATATAAGCAAGAAGAGTTTAGGATAGAGAGCAAGGAGATGGTCCCATAAGATAACCTCCTTAGAAAACTTTGGGGTGGGGGCTGGGGAGAGAACTAGAGACTTTAGCTGAATACTGAAGATTGGAGAGAACTGACAAAGAGGCTAGGAGAGGGTATTCCTACTCCAGGCAAGGTAAGTGGTCTGTGCAAAGGCACAGAAGTGGGAAGGCTACCTCGTCTTTGGAGGACTATAAGCAAACGGACCTGATTGTAGGGAAGGGTACGTGCAGAGGAACTTTGGTGTAATCAAGCTGCATAGAGCCAGTGGAGCAGGGGAGCGGAAGCCTTTGAGAGCACACAGAGGGCAATGGCCTTGATGAGATAACTGGGGAGTCACTGGGTTTCTTCAGCAGGGGAGTCACCTAAAAACAGTGGCCCATGAGGAGATGAAGCTGGTAGCCCTGTGCAGGAAAGCATGGAGGCAAGACCCATGGAGGAGCTCCTGAGGAAACCCAGGCAATGACGGCTTAGACTACGGTGATGGCAATGGGACCACGAAAGAAAAGGTGAGTCAGGGATGGATTTCAAAGGAAGAAATAAGATGTGCTGATGTAATAGATACAAGGGGATAAAAGGGTATGAAAAGTCAAAGGTATCTCCAAGACCTCCAGTCTGGGAGACTAGAGGGTGCTGGAGGAAGGAACAGGGTAGAAGCCCTTAGGTGAAGTGAGGGACCAGATGAGTTGATAAACAAGGCCCCCAAAGCTGTATTCTCCCAGACACCAAACATGCCCTGAACTCAGTACTCAGAGGATGGCAACTCCAAGACAGGAAAGCTTTGTGTCCTGAGACAGGGAATGCCGTTAATGAAACCAACATCATTTATACCATCTTTTTTTCATGCACTTCAAAGCCATTCACATCTGTGCCCCATTTGGTCCTCAAAACAACCACAGCGGGTATCATTATCCCATCTTGCAGATGAAAAAACTGAGTCCCAGAAAGACTGAATAACTTGCTCTAAGTTACACAACTAGTTAAAGGCAGGGCTGGGAGCAGAAGCCTTCTGCCTTTCAGTTCAGAACCTCTCCCAATGCCTACTGGCAGCCCACGGAGTCAGGGAGCTGGAGCCAAATGTGCCTGCATCACTGGGGGCAAGGAAGCTGAGGCTTAGGGAGAGGGTCCACCCCAGACTTCAACCACACCTCCAGCCTGCTCCTCACACTCACATAGGGCGTAAGTTGGGAGCCCAGGGTGGGAAATGCCAAGTCTAATCAGACCTCACAAGCCCACAGATGGTTTGAATCAATGTGCTACCTTGATAGGAATAATGAGGAGTCCTAAAGACAGTCTTATGCCAGCTCCATCCGTCTGGACAGAGAACTTCATCTTCCACAAGAATCATGCTGGGATCAAGGATCCCAGTGCCCTCCAAGCTAAGTAAATCCCTCATCTAAAAGTCCCCTGGTCCCACATAGCACCTGCTTCCCAGCCCCCACCAGCACTTCCCACTGATTTCCAAAACTCTCTGGCCTCAGGTTCTGCAGTTCCCAGGCTTTTCTGGGGGCTGAAAATGGTCCTTTAGGGAGAAACAGGAGACCAAGGGTTACACAGCCGGGGCAAGGGCTGTGAAGCAACATGGTGAGGTGGATGGGCCTGGATCCAGACAAATGTCCCACCCACTTCCTGGCAGAATGAGTGTCTCCAGTTTCATTGTTCCATTCATTCAGCACGACAAATGTCATCATGACATTTCCTTTGATGGAACACCTGACCTAGGGCACTCAAATCTCATGAAGCATAGGGCTAGTCAATCAGTAAGGTCACAGAGTCCCAGGACTGGAACCAGAACTATGTTTTAGAATAACCTCGCCTCTTACAGTGGGGAACCCTTTGGAGCCAGGCCCTCAAAACAGTAGCAGCGGCCCTTCCATAGGAATGCTCAGGCTTGGGATCTTGACTCCCTCCCTCCCAAATGGGTAGCCCTGTGGGCACAGACCGGCTTTAATGAAAATTTGGCCCTGCCCCACCCCCTTGCCTAGCAAAGTTTAATTTGAAGCTTAAAAAACAATGAAGCTAATTTTTAAAAACCTTTCATTGAGTTCCATGAGACCCCTATTAATTTTATTGTTTCAATAAAGCATTTATTTAATTGTCTCCAGAAGGGTCCTGTTAAATGCACAGATGTTACCTGAGTCAGAAGGGAGGGAGCGGGGAGCCTTTTTTTTTTCCACCCTCTCCTGTTAGCACATTAGCAGGATTCTGTTATTGGATTAGCTGATTGTCACCTTAAAAGTCACAATGTAGAGCCTTGAAGGAGAGACACAAGGCAGGTAAATTTCTGGGAAGTAGTTCAGGCCACAGTTGGTTGGAAGCAGGAAGCCAGGCTTCCGATAAAGAGACTGAGTTTGGTTAAGACAGGAGAGAATTTCTTTCTGCTGATGAGACATTCGTTATTTAGCTTCTGGCACGAGGCTGATATCCCTGAAAATAAAACACCAGAGGACAAGCACATTACAAGAGGTATGATGTCCAAACCATAGGAGGAGAAGGGCTCAGCTTGAGTTGGCAGAAGCTCACTGGAATGTCAAATTCAATCTATCCACAATTATTTAGTCCTGGGTACCTGCAAGATGCTATCACTGCTAGGCAATTCGAGCAAAAAGCAGTGCACAAAACATAGACCCTGATCTCATGGTGCTTACAGTCTAAAGAGGGGAGAGACTGACAACAAAAAAAGGAAAAATATGATAGACATATCAAGATAATTTTAGATGACAAATGTTCTGCCAACAGAACAGTATAATATGTAGAGAGTGGTCAGGGGAGCTCTTTCCGATGAAATGACATTCAAGCCAAGATCTGAATATACACAGAAGCAGCCACAGGAGGGTCTGATAGAAGACCCTTCCAGGCAGAGGGAACAGCAGGTGCAAAGGACCCCATTTTAAGAGGAGCACCATCAAACAACAAGGGAATCAGAGGAGCATGATCTGGGATAGGCCCTGCTTTGGAGCTTACAAAACACTTTGCATACATCTACTGTTTCTAACAGCCTTGTGAAAAATAATAACAATATTAATCAATATTTAACTAATTGCCTATGGAACAAGGCACTGTACTAGGTGATGGGCATGTACCAGAAGAAGAAATCAAACAAGGTCCTGCTTTCACAGTGTATGTAGTTCAGAGTAGATTGATTTTCAATCGAATGACACAAATGAGAAAAATTACAGCTCTGATGAGGGCTGCAATGGATAAGTACACAGGGATACAAGGATCCATACTGGAGTGGTCAGGGAAAGCTTTTTTGAGGAGGTGTTTTCAGAGCTGAGCTCTATGGATGAGTAGAGTAACTAGGCAGACAGGGGAGATAAAAGTGTTTCAAGCGGAAGGCATAGTAAATAGGGGAGAGGAGCAGAGGAGGGTAAATGGATCTCAGCAGAGACAGGGAGGCAGGGCAGTGAAGGGGGGCAAGGATATAGCATGTGGGGCCTCCGAAAACACAAAAGAAAGTTTGTCTTTGGCCTATAAAAAACTGCAAGCCAATGAAGGTTTTAAGTTATCTTCAAAATTTGAAGGGTTGTCCTGAGAGAGATGGCTTAGATTTACTACGATCAAATAATGTCTTAGCTCCCTATAAGAAAGTGAGCTTGTCCATCATGAGGGGGTGCCTAGGCTATTCCAGTATCACCTGGGAGACCTACCTTGGTCAGGAGATGGGCAGGATCAGTAACCAATTTTTCACCATCAAGGATCCCTTTTATTCATCCTCACAAACTCCAGATATTTTTAAGTCTCTTCAAGAAAATCAGAGATAGCAAGAAAACATTTCATACAAAGATGGGCGCAATAAAGGACAGAAATGATATGGACCTAACGAAAGCAGAAGATATTAAGAGGTGGCAAGAATACACAGAAGAACTATACAGAAAAGGTCTTCATAACCCAGATAACCACGATGGTGTGATCAGGGTCTGTTTACATAACCTAATTTTACTCCCACTTTTCTGAATAAACAGCCAGTATCACTCATCAGCACAAGAGACTCAAGGCATAATATAATTCTAGGCACAAGCAAAGAAAGCCCATGTTCCCCTTGACTGGACAAACTTATCATAGACACTGACAATAGCTTCCCCCTCCCCGATATGTTTGCAGACTCCTGAAGATCCGTGGAGTCCAGGCTGAGAACTACTATTTGATGATCATCCCCAAGGTCTCTTCCAAGCAGGGCTCTCTGAACCATGATGCACAGCCTCCTTGTGGTCAGGCATGAGAGAAATGAGCAGTAGATGTGAACTAAAGCAGTCAGGGAAAGCTTTCTGGAAAAAGAAACTCTTGAAATGAACCTTGAAGGATGGGCAAGCTTTAGATAGGTGGGGAAAGGATCTCATGAGGCAGGAAAAGCAGAGAAAGCTCTAAGATGAGTGAAGCAGCCAGCCAGGCTGCAGCGCAGTGTTGGGAAGTACCTGTGAAAACAAGACTAGAAGATGTCGGTTGTGACTGACTCTAAATGCCAAGCTGAATTATCCTTCAAATGCTGGGGAATCATCAGCGATTTTAGAGCAGGAAAATGATGGGCTGGAAGCAGTGTTCTTGGCAGATGCATCTGGTGCCTGTACATGCTTTGAGGTGGGAGGAGAGCATTGAGGGGACCCCGACAACAGACCAGATGTGTGAGGAAGAGCCTGGACTGGGGAGGATGTCGGTGAAGAAATAAAAGGGCAAATCTAAGAGATTTTTTTTTTTTTTTAAGCACAGGATTAAGTTTGAGTTTAGAAGTATGGAAGAGACTGAGATGTCTTGGAGCCTGCTGCTGCAGAAATGAGAGAGCCACCAAGGGAAGTGTGTGGGAGAAAGGAGATGATTAACTCATGGGGTCTTAGGGAGTCTGCACATAGCATCTTTCAGAAAAGTTACTTCTGCAGGTGGGGTTGGAGGGGCGGGCAAGGTGGCTTTCACATCTTAAGATAGATAATCTCTTTTAATGGAGGGATTTTGTGTAATTTTTATTTCCTTTTTGTGCTTTTTGGAATTTTTCAACTAATTATTTTAATTCCGTGCAGACTCCAAGAGTCTCGTTAACCCTTTATAAACCATCTACCCCAGAAGCAAGGAGGAGAGAGTGATTTACAGCAGCAATCCCCAATCCCTTTGGCACCAGGGACAAGTTTCATGGAAGACAATTTTTCCAGGGACTGGGGTGGAGTAGGGTGATGCTTTCAGGATGATTCAAGCGCATCACATTCATTGTGCACTTTATTTCTACTATTATTACATGAGTTCCACTTCAGATCATTAGTCATTAGATCCTGGAGGGTGGGGACCCCTGATTTACAGAGTCTGCTGGGGTCTCTGAAAAACAGTTCATAGGGGTTTCCTCTTGGCTCCCGAGTCTGTGGTTTTTCCTATGGGTGGATAGAGGATCCCCCTCCTTCCCTCCTCTCTGCCCTCTGCTTCTGTCCTTTAAAGCCTCAAACATCATCAGGTGACCATCTTTGAAGCAATTTGCAGCACTGAGCTTGGAAAGGCTGACCTTGGGATTTTTAAAGCTGAAATGAGCCCAGCCCAGACCGTAAAGTTAACAACGGACACAGGACGGAAGATGGAAGTGAACAGCTCTGCTGTCAGAGGCATCTGTGTCCAAATCCTGGCTCTGCCACAAGTTACCTAACTGCTCTATACATCAATTTTCTCATCTCGAAAATTGGAGATAATAATAGTATTTATCTCCAAGAGGTATTAAGTGGATTAAATGATGATGAAAGGCATTTAATGAGTGCACTCTATCATTAGAATTAATAAGAACAATAAAATAATAAATCTTTATGACCAAACATTGTTGCTTGCAGGCAGAAATCACCTTAATGCATTTCCATCTTGGTTCCCACTGGTGGCATTTGCTTGCCTCTCCACTGCTTCCTTTGACAGGAATTTTTTTTTTTCTTCCCCAACTAGCAAAGAACAGAGAGAAGATCTGAAGCAGGGTCCCAGTTGCTGCTTCCTGATTTCACAGTGGTCCACAGTGCTCCACTCTCCACTTTGCGATTTGTGTGACATTTGACAGATCCCTTCGCCTCATGAGCCTCGATTCCCCCATCTATAAAACGGGTGTGGTAACACAGACCTCACAGTATGTGTTAAGAAGTTAGATGGTTCCTGGCACACAACAGGCATTCAGAATATGATAACTCTCCATCAGGGCTCCGGCAGGGGGCCAGCTCTTCTCTGCCCAAACCCTCCACAGCCCCCTGTGTCCCTGATGGCCTGATGTGAATCTTTGCAATTACATGGTAAAGTCCTCAGGGCAGAGGCAGGGCCAAGGCCTCTTTAACTGTGAGGAACAGTCTTCTTCCTAGGCCTGGGTCCAGGCCAGCCTCTGGGGGCAGCTGGGAAAGACGGAGAGAGTTGTCAGTCTTCTGGAGGTCCAGACCAGAAGCACAAACTCAACAGCCCCTCTTTCTCCTTTTTCTCTCTACTCTCAAACCACAGCCCTGAGGCTGCTTGAAAAGAACTGGCTCTTTCTATTTGACATGACCTGGGAGAAGAGCTGCCCCATTGGCGCAGTGTGCATTCGGCTTAGTCAGAAAAGGTGTTATTTGTTAGATTGGATCACCTGGCCCCTCTGCTCCCATTCCAATACCTCTCCCCTGCAAAGGCCCCTGGACAAAGACAAAGGCCTCCCCTCTACCACCCCTCCCACCAGAGTCCACTCATGACCCATTGATCCAGTGGCCAGCTCTTCATTCCTCTCCCTCCCTCTGTATCTGCCCAGGGAACAGAGACCCTAGGGTCAGCCCTCACTGTTCTCCCTCCCTCAATGAGTCTACCACACAATCTTTTTTTTTTTTTTTTACTGTATATCAATAAAATTTTATTTATTTATACATATTGCTATTTGACGGAGAAGGCAATGGCACCCCACTCCAGTACTCTTGCCTAGAAAATCCCATGGATGGAGGAGCCTGGTAGGCTGCAGTCCATGGGATCACTGAGAGTTGGACACGACTCAGTAACTTCACTTTCACTTTTCACTTTCATGCATTAGAGAAAGAAATGGCACCCCACTCCAGTGTTCTTGCCTGGAGAATCCCAGGGACGGGGGAGCCTGGTGAGCTGCCGTCTATGGGGTTGCACAGAGTCGGACACGACTGAAGCGACTTAGCAGCAGCAGCAGCATTGCTATTTGAAGTTCCCATAATTTTCTGTGTCGCACAAAATGTTTTTAATTGGAGGATGATTAGTTTACAACGTTGTGTGGGTTTCTGCTGTACAACAATGTGAAAATCAGCACACATACATCCCTTTCCTCTTGAGCCTACCTCCCAGCCCCATCCCACCCCTCTACGTTGTCACAGAGCACTAGGCTGAGCTCCCTATAGCAGCTCCCTATAGCAGCTTCCCACTAGCTGTCTGTTTTACAGAGTCATGTATATACATCAGTGCTACTCTCTCAGTTCACCCCACCCTCTCTTCCCCTCACTGTGTCCGTAAGTCCATTCTTTACATAAGACACAATCTTGATTCTGTCCTGGCTCCAAGGCTAAGGCTCTAAACAGGTGCCTCTCGATCTTGTCTGTCCTCAGCTCCACCGAGCCCCAGATCCTCCAATCAATGGAACCAGTGAAGGAAGAGAACACATGGTCCAGACATCCAGGAAAAAGAAAGAGAAGCTGTCATAGAGCACCTCTCTGGGCTGATAGGTGAGGCTAAGCAGGAGGGAGGAGGGTGGAGGGGAGAGGCTGGCTCAGGGACCAGAGAGCTGGAGGTCCAGACAGAGACTGGCCCAGGCAAGGAGAGCTCTGAACCCAGAGGGCCTTTTCATTTCTGGAGTTCTGGAGGGCCTCATCCTCCGACAGGGTCATGGAGCCAAAACAGCTCATGTTCCCATCTTGAGACCCACAGAGAGGACCTAAGCTCTTTTCCAGAAACGGATGGAAAGATCTCTCCTGAACCATGGCTTTCTGTCTCTTGCCTCTGTCTTTGTCTGACTACCCTCAGGATTCAGGAGGGGTTTTGCCTTTGTCTCTGTCTTTCTGCATCCTTATCTATCTTCTCTCCTCTCCAATCTCTTTCTCTCTCTGCCCCCATCTCTGTCTCACATCATTTCTTGGGGACTCTGCCTTGGGGCTCCCGCTCTCCAGTGTGTAGGAAACCTGACCCTCATCATCTGTTTTTTATATTTTGGAAACGTCAGCTTCACTTCCTACCTGAGGGAAGTGGGGGTGGGGGCGCAGGCTGCCTGCCTCCACCCCTTTCCTCCCCCCTCCTCATTTTCTGGGCCGTCCCCGCCCCCCACTCCTGCCCCAGGGAGGACAGACCCGGCTTTCCCTGTGCTCGGTCACTGTGGCACCAAGAATCAAGCCTTGATTCATGTTCCTCCCTCTGCAGCTCACCGCAGGGTGGCAGTGGGGGCAACGAGGCCTCTTCTGATCGACCGCTGGCTTTGCTGATTTGGGAAAAAGTGAAAATTCCAGACACAGAGAGAGCCCCAGGAGGCTGAGAGATTTCACCAGTGGAAACCAGGATGGAAAGTATCTAAAGTCATTTTTCCCTCTAGACAGAGTTATGGTTAGTTGTCTAACATGTTGTCCCAGATGTTTATTTGTTCAATATTATCATTAATACTAGCTATGCTGCTGCTAAGTCGCTTCAGTCGTGTCCGACTCTGTGCGACCCCATAGACGGCAGCCCACCAGGCTCCCCCATCCCTGGGATTCTCCAGGCAAGAACACTGGAGTGGGGTGCCATTTCCTTCTCCAATGCATGAAACTGAAAAATGAAAGTGAAGTCGTTCAGTCATGCCCGACTTGTAGCAACCCCATAGACCGCAGCCCACCAGGCTCTTCTCTGCATGGGATTTTCCAGGCAAGAGTACTGGAGTGGGGTGCATTGCCTTCTCCAATACTAGCTATAGATTATTCATATCAAGGACTTAGCCTGTGCCAGGCACTTCAAACGTCTCTGCATTTCATCACTCAACAACTTTACATGGTAGGTACTAGTATTGTCTCCCATTTTCTTCATGAAAAAATTAATACACAGAGAGATTAACTAATTCACCCGAAGTAACTCAGTTAATGAAATTTGAACCCAGGTTTCTTGGTTTCTTGTAGCCCCAAGCTCTTTGGTCTACATCAAGGTTTTCAAGACCTGAGAAATGTGTTTTGTACATTTCCTTTTAAAGAAAATAAATCCACAGAACTCTAAAAATAGGCCTTCAAGGTCCCAGGGACCCAAGTATCCCATGTGAAGAAGCAGTGTCTGTGACTCACTATTTTCTGGGAGGCCTTGATGAACCAGCTAGCAGCTAGCAAAGATGATGTGGAAATGCCGAGTACTGAGTATTAAAGTTGCTGAAGTCATGTCCGAATCTTTGTGACCCTAAGGACTGTAGCCCTCCAGGCTCTTCCATCCATGGGATTCTCCATGCAAGAATACTGGAGTGGGTTGCCTTGCCCTCCTGCAGGGGATCTTCCTGACCCAGGGACTGAACCCGTGTCTCCTGAGTCTCTTGCATCGCAGGCAGATGCTTAACTGCTGAACCACTGAGGAAGCCAGTGGGTAAGGCTACAAGTGGGCATTTCAGGAAAAGGAAATGGGAGGGCCACAGGGGAAAACACTAATGATGGCTCCAAGTCAGGAGCCAGTGCAGGCAACAGGTCAAGGCAATCTGGTTCTGTGCGGGGAAATGAAAAGAGGGGAACTAGGCCAGGTGGAGGGCTGGAGCCAGCTCCCAAAGACCTGAAGGTCCAGTTCAGTGTCTCCTCCAGGTTTCTGAGCTGGAGAGTGACATTCCAAAAGAAGTATTTGAGACCTGGGCTGGAGGGAGAAGGCAGACAATCAAGAGGACGGAGGAGAGGATGATGTTCCTATCCTGGCAGCCTAAGAAAATCTGACAAAGCATGCAGAAAGACATGTATTTTGAAGACATTTCCAAAGAAATGTAGTATTTTGGAGTTTGGACCATCTGCCTCCTCCCTAAGGATTGCTATCCAAGTTAGTGTTTGGATGGCGTGAGGGTATGATAAGTAGAGGGAGCGGCTGGAAAACATGGTGTGTTTGAAGCACTGAGCTCTTGAACAGGCGGACACAGCACCACCACCGTGGCCCTGAGTAAGAGGTGGAGGAGGGCCCCAGTGCTCTGAGCTGCCTGCGGGCCTGAGGACTAGTTGGGGAGGCTCAGGCTACCGGCCTTGCTAGGTCTTTGGGGCAGGGGAGATAGTAAATCTGGATCCTGAACAAGAGTTTTAGGTCTTTTTCAGTTCTTTGAAATGATGATTCTACTCCTTGGGTGGCAAAAAAAAAAAAAAAAAAGAAAGCAAACAAGCGCATTTTGGTTAAGAAGTCAAGAAACTGCCAATTCAGAAACTAATCTGTTTAAAACGTTCAACTTCTTTTTTTCAGAGGCCAAAAACCTATTTCCATCAAAGATTGTATATGTCTGTATGTCTGCGAGCCAGCGAGGGAGACCGAGTGAGTGTGAGAACGAGAGCTGAAATGCCTTTGTTCCTGTGTGTGAGGTCACTGTCCGTGGGCTCACGCGTGTGCATTGTATGTATGTACATTCGGGCCTTTTCTCAGGCCCTGTGTGCACTGAACTTTCAAACCATAACAGAAACACTGAAGCTTGGCAAAGATATCACAGGAATAATTATCTAATTTCAGACCATGTTATTATAATACCTACATGATGTGTAACGAACTTAACAATGTTCATGTTATATTCACCAACTCTGAGTTAGAGATTCAACAATGCCAAGCCCTACCTAGGAGGTTTCTCCAAGATCCTAGAGCATAGCAGGCCCCAAAGAAAGCTCTTTAAAGAACATTCCCCCTATAATGGCTTCCCCATGGATCAGGAGGTTGGGCTAATAGATCCCAAGAGTTCTCTGGAAGGGAGGCAGAGCCTTGGGATGGCAACTCTGTCCTCTCAGAATCCCCAGTCCTCCCCAGCAGAGGAACCCCTGAGACTAGTAATGTGTTAGTGGCTCAGTTGTGTCCAACTCTTTGGGACCCCATGGACTGTAGCCCACCAGGCTCCTCTGTCCATGGGGATTCTCCAGGCAAGAATACTGGAATGGGTTGCCATTCCCTTCTCCAGGGGATCTCCCCGACCCAGGGTTCAAACCCCTGTCTCCTGCATTGTAGGTGGATTCTTTACTGTCTGAGCCACTGGGGTAAAGAAATGTCCATACTGGGGTCACAGAGGAAGAGCGGTTTTCCCTGACTCAGATGTGGGCCAGGAGGCCTCAGGATCTGCAAGGCTCCCCTCTTCCCTAGGGAGCGGGATTGGACTGTGGCTGAGTGTGAGGGGAATGTTTGCTGTTTGCTGCTGCTCCCTGTTGACTTTAGCCAGTAGCTCTGTTTACAAACCCAGGTTGGTTTTCCCAGCACAGTTAATTAGACCAAAGACATCTGGTGTGAGGGCTGGGGAGGGCATCTGCTCAGAGCCTTCCCCCACACCCAGCAGCCAAGGGATAGGGCAGGGCAGAGCAGCTAAACAGGACCAGACCAGACTCTACCAAACCCAAGGTCCTCAAGAGAATGGAGGCTTCTCTCACTCTGCCCTTCCCATGCTTGCTAAATTAGACTGGACCCCAAATCTCCCAGTCTTAGGGGGCCCTAGGAGTCAGGGCTGGATACCCCTACATCAGTGGGATCACAGGCTGGTGATCAAGGATTCAGAGCTGTCCTCTGCCCTTCCAGGTCCAAAAGAACCGGCCAGAGATTTCTGTCTTTCTCATCACAGAGATTGCATTCAAAACTCTTCAGCTTCCTGGAGGAAAGATTTTTAGGCCCTCCACCTCCTCCTGCCTCCTCTCGAGCTAATCTCTGACACTGCGAAGAAGAAAGCGATTAACCAGGAAAGGACCAGTGGGCAGGAAGGTGCCCAAGAGGGATGGGGGGATCTAGGTGGACAGTTTCAGGGCGCTGAGGAAGCGGAGGACCGCGAGGGGGAGGGGCGGCGGCTTATCTCTCCCAGGAGGGGGGAGCTCACTCCAAACAACTAATGCACTGGCGTGTGAAAGCTCCTCAATTAGTGCTAATGATGCAATCAGGGAGGGAGAAGGAGGGACCAGAAGTTCTGCTGGAGTCAGCACCTACTTACACAAATGGTACACACTCCCTTCCTCGGACACAGTGGCCCCTTCAGACACACTAATGCAACACGCTCCAGAGACAACCAGGACCACGCATGTCCGTGGATACAAGTGCTGTTTGTACAAATTACTAGCTCGAATAAAGTTCGTGATCCGCGGCTAACGTCTGTCTGCGGGAATCCCCGGGGCAGGGGTTCGATGTGGGGCTTTAGGGACAAGGAAAATCAGAGAAGTTTTGTAGGGGAGATGGAATAGGGCAGCTCCTGATTTTTCTTCGGATCCCAGAGTTCCCGTCCTACGGGCGCTCGCAGGTGCCAGCCCCTGAGCGCCCGCCTCCCCATTCCCGGCCCCCGAATCCGCGACTAAGCGATGAGCAGCGTCCCCCGCGTGAGGCGGGCCCCACGCCCCTTCCCCGCGCCCAGCCAGCCTCACGGGCCCGGGTCCCAGGGAGGGCGCACCCCGGACCCAGCTGCTCGTCCCTTCCGGAACCGGTTACCCGCCGGCCTCGCCCCTCCGTCTGCTCCCCCACCCTGCCCCGCCGGCTCAGTTGACCGCCTCCCGGGCCCGTTATCTGGCCGCCCCAGCCCCGTTATCCGCCCTCGCTCTGGGTCCGATCCCCCTGGCTCGTTCCGGGGCCGCCGCCGCCGCCCCCCTTTCTCCCCCGGCCCGCGATCCCGGGCTGGGCAGGGCCGGAGCCGCGTCTCAGGCCCGGACGGCCGCGGGAGGAGGTCCCGCTGTCAGTCAGCGGGGAAGGCCGGGCCGGCCGGAGGGGGCGGCGCCGAGGACGGGCTCGGGCCGGGAGCCGGGAGGCGGAGGCGGAGGGGGCGGGGGCGGGGGCGGGGGCGGCCGCGGGCCTTATAAGCGGCGGGGGCAGGGCGAGAGGGAGGCAAGTGTCAGGCCGATGTGCCGCCCGCGAGGGGCCGGGGCCGGGGTCGGGGCCGCCGGGGCCATGCGCGTGGGCTGGGCAGGGGGCCGGCGGAGCGCAGAGCGGAGCCGCCTCGGAGCCTGAGCCTCCCGGGGCCGCGGCCGGGGAGCCGCGCGGGGCCGGCCGGCCGGGGGGAGGGGAGCGATGCGGCGCCGGCGGGCGGCGGTGGCCGCGGGCTTCTGCGCCTCCTTCCTGCTGGGCTCGGTCCTCAACGTGCTCTTCGCTCCGGGCTCGGAGCCTCCACGGCCCGGCCAGTCCCCCGGGCCCTCGCCAGCCCCGGGCCCGGGCCGTCGCGGGGGCCGCGGGGAGCTGGCCCGGCAGATTCGAGCGCGCTACGAGGAGGTGCAGCGCTATTCCCGCGGGGGCCCCGGGCCCGGGGCCGGCCGGCCAGAGCGGCGGCGCCTTATGGACCTGGCTCCGGGCGGTCCAGGCCTGCAGCGTCCCCGGCCCCCGCGGGCCCGGCCCCTGCCCGACGGCGCTCCGGGTTGGCCCCCGGCTCCCGGCCCGGGCTCCCCTGGTCCGGGCCCGCGCCTGGGCTGCGCCGCGCTCCGCAACGTGTCCGGCGCTCAGTACTTGGGCTCCGGCTACACCAAGGCCGTGTACCGGGTCCGCCTGCCTGGCGGCGCGGCGGTGGCGCTCAAGGCGGTGGACTTCAGCGGCCACGATCTGGGCAGCTGCGTGCGGGAGTTCGGGGCGCGGAGGGGCTGCTATCGACTGGCGGCCCATAAGCTGCTCAAAGAGATGGTGCTGCTGGAGCGGCTGCGGCATCCCAACGTGCTGCAGGTACGAGGGTGCGGGTGCGGGGCTGAGGGTGCTGGCTGGACGTGCCCAGGTCCGGTCTCTCTGGCTAGAAGAGAACCCTTGTTTTTACACATAAAGAAGCGGAGCCCCGGTGACTGTGCCAGGTTAAACTGGGGGACAGAACCCGGTCCATGACAGCTCCCCTCTGCGCCACCCTGCTTCTCACTCCTGGGTGGCTTTCCGGAGAGACTCCCGGGTTCCTCAGCTTCGACACCAAGACAGATCAGGATAGAGGGTTCCCGAACTCTGGATGGGAATTGGGGTCCGTTTGGACTTAGGACCCTGCTTCTGGCTGGAGCTGGGGTGTTGAGCACTAGGGAAGTGACCCCAAACCGAGACGCTGAACAGAGCTCACCCCTGAGTTAGGGGCACAGCTGCAGTGATCCGTTCACTTTCTTGATGGAATCTGAACCCCACTTCTCTCAACTTCCAAATAGTGACTTGTCTGAATTTGAAGGTGGGATGGCACAGCAAATGGGGTTGGGAAGAGCTAGAAAAAGACCAGGTTTGATTCCCAAGAATATCCGCTACCCCACCCAGAAGCCACTGGAAGAACTGGAGGGGATTGGATAGTAGGCCACAAAATGCATAGCCCTTCCTTGAGGAGACCCTGGGTCTCAAAGTAGGCTTTGGGGAAGCCTTTGGGTCCTAGCTCAATGCTTGGGGGACAGGCTGAGGGTCTGAGACTCACATTACCTGAACAAATGTGGCCAAGAGACTGGAGGATTGAGAAGGCCAGATGCCCAGATTCCTACTAAATGGGACACTGTCTCTCCCATTCACTGGGGAGCAGAGAGGAAAGATGAGACCCCACCTTGTCCCCTCCAGGCTAGACTGAGAGAGTGGGCCTCTCACAGTCCCAGCACTGCCCTAACACACCCACTTCCGCCCCTCCCTCAGCTCTCCTCCGTCCTTGAGTCAGTCCTGGGATTAGACAAACCCTTCCCTTTGCACATGTCTGAGCAGAGGGGAATCCCTGACTGCTCCTGGCCCAGTGAACACGGGGTGTGTGCAGGCTCCCCAGCTGAAGAACCATGCCCACACTTTCCACCTCCCAGCCCACTCACATGAACCTTTCTGCACCCGGGAGGATTGAGCAAAAACCCAGGGGTCCCTCCCTCCTTGCCTCAGGAGTGAGATGGACCCCAGGTCTGGGCATCACAGAATAGCAGAGAGAAGTCAGAGAGCTACTGGCACCACTGCTGGCTCCCAGGCTATCCCAGCCCTGATCAGACACGTGCTGACTGGGTCCTGAGTTCCGAACTGGTGGCAGGTCAGGCAGAGCCAGCAGCTGTGGGTGGCTTGCCTGGTGGCATAGCTGACTCTGGAGCTGCAGGGAGTGAGCAGCTGGATACGTGGCCATTCTAACTGGGAGGATCTAGTTCTCTTCCCTTCCCGGGGGCTCCTGGGAACTTTTTGGAAACTGGGGTGTTGGTCAGATTCCGAGGCAGTGGGGAAGGTCTTGAGTGTGTTAGCAGGATATTGAGTGTTAGTTAATTGACTCAAGACCCCTCTCCCTTACGACAGATTGGAGGTTTGCTGTGCTCTCCTGTCTCTTAAGGAACTCCTCCCGCCCTCTCTTACCCCATCCAGACTTCAACAGGAGCATCAGCTAACCACCCCCTCGTATATCACAGAATGGTCCTCCACTTTAATGTCAGGCCCCCACCACAATGCTGGAGGTGTCCAAAAAAAAAATTATAACTGGTTTTCACTCAGTCCCTCTCTAGACCAAGACTGGTTGGCTGTGTGGCTCTTACAGGGTGGGAGATTGGGGTGAGTTGCCCTAAGACACAAGTGTTACAAGATGGGGAGGGTCCCAGGTCCTTTCTGTCAGGGGAGAGGTGAAAAGCTACCCTTACTTACAGGAAGATAGAGGAGTCTTGGGGTGAATTTAGGGATGGCTTTGGTGGGTGTCTCATCCCCAGACCCCCAGGCCAGTATCCCTCTGGCTTCTTCAGCAGTGTCACCTCTGCCTCCAAAAAGGGTCTTCTACCTGGGGGTCTTCTTGCTCAGGAGGCTTCCATTCGGGTGTGCAGGGAACTAGAAATAATGTTGTTTTAATACCTTTTAATCATTTAAAATTTCAAAATTGTTCAACTGTTTGCTGAACCAGGGAGGAGCCAGAGAGTGCTTCCCGCTCCCCGAGGCTCCCTCCCCCTCTCTGGCAGCCCCAGAGTTGGCGCTGTGGGTGTTCAAACAGCAAAGGCCCAGGACAGTTTGTTCCACTGGGCACTTCCCAGAGCTTGCTCTGGTCTCCGGGACTGCCCGAGCGGGATGTCTCCATCCATCTTCTGTGACCCCTCACCAGCCCACCTCTGACACACACACAACACACACACACACACACACTCCCTCACGTGATAGATGCCTCTATAGCCCAGGGTCAAAGGGCACAAGGGTCCCCCCTCCCCTGCACCTCTGTCGTTCTGGGGCCACCGGCCTCAGCTGGGGCCCCAGGCCTGCCTGGGCCCTGATTCTGGCCCTGCCAGAATGTATTTCTTCTCCCAGAGGAACAAAAGATGCCACTGAAATGCTCAGCCTCAAGCTTCCTGGGGGGGTTAATGGTGTCTTTTTATTTTTTCCTGAGGGGTGTTGATTAATACCTCGTTAACAGCGCATTTAACGACCTCCGGGTGTTTAATAACCTTCAGAAGTTTCCCACAAAGGCTCAGACTCTGGGCAAGAAAATGAGAACCAGGCTCCAGGGCTGCTCCTTTTACCTCCCCCTACCGCTGCCCTCTTTGGGATCTGGGGCCTCCCCGGGCTGATGTGGGGTGAGGAGGAAAGAAGAGGGGAGAAGAGGGCACCCGGGATTTCCCCCATCCCTCAAGTCGCCACCCTGGTGATCTGAGATGTGCCTTCCCTCATGCCAGCGGGACTGAGGTAGCTGGCTCCAGGGATGGGGGTGCTAAAAGGTCCCTACTGGGATGGAAGGGAGAGTGTAGGGGCCCGGGAGTGGAACCGCGAAGGGTGAAAGCTGCAGGGACATCTAGCCCAGGGGCTTGGCTCTGCTGGTATCCACCCCACCCCCACCCGCATCGTCAGCTCTCTCTTCCTACTCTCGCCCCAACAACTTGGCCTTTGTGTTCCTGCCCCACAGGGTGCTGGGTGTTTTGAGCACCAGCTGATCCCTTAGCTGATGTGCAGTGAGGTGGGAAAGGCGGGAACAAGCAGGGCTCTCCATGGATCCTGGTTTAGGTGTCAGTGACAAAATCAGGCTGTGTTTCCTAGAAGCCCCTGGCCAGCTGAACTGTACAAAGCCCCTCCCCCAGATCCTGTGGAGTGGAAAGGCCCTTGCGACCGTGCCCTCGAACAGTGACCTTCCCAAGGAACTCACGACTACCCCAGCTGATATGGGTCATCCCCGCCCCCACCAACTATGCAAAGAACACCCAAGGGTATGAGCCCTGGATTCTTTTTGTACTGATCAACACTTGTTACAAATCTTCAGGGAGATTGCCAGAGCAAAGGAAAAATGAAGGTGCCTATAAGTGGAAGTGACGAAGCAAAGACAAGGATTAGAACAGGGGAGGAGGTACAGTAACCATTTGTTGGTTTGCCAGTTAGCAAATGGTACTCTTGGAAAGAACAAGGTTGTGGAATCAGAGTGACATATATTTAAATCCTAGCTCCTGCATTTCTTAACTGTGTGACCTTGTGGAGGTAATTTAACCTCTCTGAGTTGATTTCCTCACATGGGAATTGGAGATACTAATAGTACCAACTATGCCCTTCTAGGTTATTCTAAGAATTGAGTTATGCATGTAAAACATTTAGCACAGTGCCTGGCACATGGTGCTCAGACCTGCCCATTTACCTGAGCGGCCAGAGGTAAGGGGCTGCTAGAACAGTGGGCTAGAGTGCAGGCTTCCCAGGCAGAGTTGCTATTCTCTTCTGGCCTGAGCTGAAGCAGAGATCTAGGGCTGAGAGGGTGGGGGCATCTGACAACCCAGCCCTTCCTCGTCCCTATCCCCACCCTGTGACCTCATGACCCGCCTGGGACTCTTTCAGCTCTATGGCTACTGCTACCAGGACAGTGAGGACATCCCAGACACCCTGACCACCATCACGGAGCTGGGCGCCCCTGTGGAGATGATCCAGCTGCTGCAGACTTCCTGGGAGGATCGCTTCCGAGTGAGCAGGGAGGAGGGCCAGTTGGCCTTGGGCTTCTGGCTGGGATGGTTCTCCCTTAGAAGGTCAGCCCTCCAGAGCAGCTTGGACTCCTCCTCAGTTGAGGGAGGGAGGGTTGGAGGGATGCCGAGAAGTTGACTCAGCCATCAGCAAAAGGGTTAAAAAAAAAAAAAAAAGGCAGAGAGGATCCTGGTTTTGTACTCCTGTTTCACACACGCACACACCCGCTCAGCCTGGCTGCAGGAGGGCCAGTGTCCTATGTCTAGAAAGATCTTAAGGTCATCTTGACCTGCGCTCTATTTGCATGCACTGGACAGAACCCACACTGAGATGAAACTTCAGGGAGGAGTCCCCAGATTTCCCTTGCCCATTTCCCTGCTTTCTCCATGTTACCCTCAGGGTCAGGCCAGCCATGGGGTCGTAGAAAATCACTGGTTTGCTCCGCAAGGTCCCAGGCCTCAGCCCTTAGTGAACACTCAAGCCTTTAACAAAAAGGCAACCCCCCCAGCTCAGTCCAGAGCCTCAGAGGAGGGCACCCTGGAGCCCCCAGGCTCCCCTCCCTGGAGGAAAGCAGTGAACAGTCCGGTGTCTGCCCCTCAGATCTGCCTGAGCCTGGGCCGCCTCCTCCACCACCTGGCCCACTCCCCGCTGGGCTCGGTCACTCTGCTGGACTTCCGCCCCCGACAGTTTGTGCTGGTGGACGGGGAGCTGAAGGTGACAGATCTGGATGACGCCCGTGTGGAGGAGACGCCGTGTACAGGCAACGCCGACTGCATACTTGAGTTCCCGGCCAGGAACTTCACCCTGCCTTGCTCTGCCCAGGGCTGGTGCGAGGCCATGAATGAGAAACGCAACCTCTACAATGCCTACAGGTGACCTCCACCCCCACTCAGGAGGACCCTCGAGAGGCCCCAGGGGGCACGGCAGGGAGGGGAGCTCACACGGGGTCCAAGAGACCAGCCAGGGCGGGAGACTCTGCGATGACCAGTGGAGTGGCAGGGGCGGAGAAAGGCTGCCCCACGTCCAGAAGGGAACAGGCAGGCTCCTGACATGAAGCTAAAAATAGTCAGCTCCAGGGAGAATCCGGGTTGGGGGGTGGCAGCTGGAGGCTTCTTAAAATAGTGCCAGACTCAGCCTAGGGCTGGTGGGAGGGCCCTGCGCCTTCCTCCCCAGGCCCTTCACTTGTGGAAGCTCCTCGGAGAGCCAAGCCATGGAAGTTGGTTCTGACACAGGTCAACCTGGGGGATAATGTGGGGCTGAGGGGTGGACAAGTCCCCAGGGTGGATGGGGAAAACACACCTCAGACTTCAGTTTGGTGTGAAGTTACTTGTGGCCTTAGCATCTGCTCAGACCCCAACAGGGCACATGCTTAATTGACTCCTTATTCTGAATCGACTCCTAGGCACCCTCTCGGGCTATATGGGTGAGATGGTTAGCCCAAGGGATCAGGCTCCCTAGCGAGATTGGGGTTCTGTCCCAAGTTGGGGTAGAGGAAGGCTATGTCCCCACAGGCTGGACCTTGAGCCCCTGATTTGTCTCGGCCCCAGGTTTTTCTTCACATACCTCCTGCCCCATAGTGCCCCGCCTTCACTCCGGCCCCTGCTGGACAGCATCGTCAACGCCACAGGTGAGCACTGCCTCCCATCACCTTGTCCCCCATGCCTCCAGCAAGCGTGGGAACAAGAATGGCCCAGGATGGCACACAGTCCAGAAACATCACTTCCCAAAATAGATTCTGTGGCAAACCCCCGCCCAAGTCCTCCGGTCATCAGGGCCCAGGCTCCAGAGTTGGGGTGGATGGGGGTGGGGAGAGAGATATAGGTGCCCAGGTGCCCTCTTAGAGCCCCCACTGCGCTCTGCAGGAGAGCTTGCCTGGGGGGCGGACGAGACCCTGGCCCAGCTGGAGAAGGTGCTGCACCTGTACCGGAGCGGGCAGTATCTGCAGAATTCCACTGCAGGCAGCCAAGCCGGTGAGTGGCCCCTGTAGGGATTCAGGGGCAGGGAAGGTGGGGAGCGGTTCCAGGAGAGTGATCCCCCAAGTTGGGGAAGTGGCTCAACCTCCCTTTGAGACTCACTTGGAGTGATGCAGAGAGACTGCTTGGCCTTCACTCAGAGATCTTCCCTCTGACTGAGCTAGAACAACTATGTACGTGTGTGTTATTCGCTCACTCGTATCCGACTCTTTGCAACCCTGTGGACTGTAGCTCACCAGGCTCCTCTGTCCATATGATTCTCCAGACATGAATCCTGGAGTGAGTTGCCATTTCCTTCTCCAGGGGATCTTCCCAACCCAGGAATCAAACTTGGTCTTCGGCATTGCAGGCAGATTCTTTACCATCCGAGCCACCAGGGAGGCCCAGGAATAACTATAATTCTGCCTTGAACTGGAGGTTGGGCTCTGACACCCCTTCCCTGGGTGGTTGCAAAGCTCTTTCTGTATTGTGTACAGAATTGCTGTACTTTCAGCAAGTTATTTACACCTTGAGCCTCACCTTCCTCATCTGTGAATTGGGTTCAGTATTACCTGCCTCACGAAATTCTTCTGGGGAGTAAATGATAGGTGAAATGTGTGAAAGCAGTTAACTCGTTTCCTCTTACACAGCTGGAACACAGTTTGTGTTTACTTCTCTTTCCTTCCTCACCCTTCTGGGGCTAGGAGGACAGCTGGAGGTGGAGAGGGCTCCACCTGATACCAGTTAAGAAGCCCCCGAGCAGGGAGAGAATTCCAGTCACGACTTGCAGGCTGCGCGGTCCCTCCGCTGAGGCCCTGGGGTTTAGCATGGTTGGCAGGGGGTGAGGGATGGGCAGCATCCGTATTCAAGGAGCTCTGGCCAGTCTTAGGGGTGGGGGAGCCCTCGTTAGCCCTGTAAATAAAGTTTAACGAGGTGAACAATGGCTGGCTCTGTCCCCGAGGACTCCGTTTATGGGGCTATAAATCACAGCCTGCTCTGGACTTTGGTCTAGTCCCTGTAGAAGAAGGAGCCAGGAAGGCGGGGTGGCCAAGGCCCAGGGCTTCTGCATTATCAGTCCGGAGCTGGGGCTCCCCAGGCAGCAGGAAAAACTCGGATGAACAGGAGGCCTGCAGGGAAGCAGCTTCCGGATTGAGTTTTCAGAGCCTCTGGGGGCTCTTTCTGTGAAATGGGAAGATTTCATATTCTTCCGCCAGCCTCTGCCCCAAACACTCAAGTTGTGGATTCCCAAATGGTAATTTTTTGTGTTTCGCATTCATCTGCATGCCTCTGAACTTCAGAAACTCATGACTGACCACCCCCTACCCAAGAAACTGGCCCAACCTCTCTCCCCAAGGCCAGAAGGAAATGGGACCAAGGGCAGCAGGAAGCTCTTGCTCCTCAAAGTGTGGTCTGCAGACCGGCAGTTCCGGAAGCTGGTTGGAAATGCCAGTTCCCTGGTCCCACCCCAGACCTTCAGAATCAGAATCTGCATTTTAACAAGATTCCTGAAGATTCGCATGCACACTGAAGTTTGGGAAGCCCAGCTTTAAATGTCCATCTCCAACCCACAGAGTACCAACGCCTCCCCGACAGTACTATTCCCCAGGAGGACTACCGATGCTGGCCATCCTACCACCACGGAGGCTGCCTCCTTTCCGTGTTCAGCCTGGCCGAGGCCGTGGACATCTGTGAGAACCATGCGCAGTGCCAGGCCTTTGTGGTCACCAACCAGACCACCTGGACAGGTGAGCTAGGGGGAAAGGACATCCTGAGGGAGGTGACCAGACTCCCCAGAAGAGACTGACGGGTAGTGGTGGTCCCCCATCAGAAGCCAGAAACAATGAGAAGACAAGGAGGCGGAGGGGATGAGACAAGTGTCCTTGTGTTAGGGAGAGTGGCCCTGCCTCCAGGGAGAGAAACATCCAGTCCTGTTACCTCTCACTTCTGCCTCCAGGTCGGCAACTGGTCTTTTTCAAGACAGGATGGAGCCACGTGGTCCCTGATCCCAGCAAGACCGCATATGTGAGGGCCTCTGGCTGAGCCATCTGCAGGCTCCGCTGACCATCTCCACCAGCTGGGCTTGCCCGTGACTTGCCCTAGCAGCACTGCATGTCACATGGGCACCCCTGCAGAGCAAGCTGACAGCCCAGACAGACCGAGGTGACCAGGACAACGTGCAATAATGCCAAATGTTAAAAATGTGAGTTTGCCAGTCTAGGTCTGGGACTGCTGGCTCCAGAGCCAAGAATCGGGGGGAGGGAGCTGACTGCCCCTTCCACCGTCTCAGCTGCCAGTAGGGCCCAGGCTGGTCTCCCCACTGGGGGCTCTGCCCCTCAGTGGGGACAGTTCCGTGGGCAGCCCCATCACTGTGTGTAGTGTGAGAATGTAGCCAGAGCCCCTGCTGCTGGTGCTGCTGCGCGTGCCATGGGCCAGCAGGGGCCGCGAGGGGACAATCGGTCATGGAGCACGGTCTCTTAGCCAAGCTCTTGAGCGGAGTCTTGAAGAGATGCTCCAAGATGTGGGTGATTCTGTACCCCAGGGCGGCTGCCTCTGGGAACCCAACAGGGGGCGCCTGCCAGCCAGCCCAGGGGCACAGACAGAGGCGCACACAGGTATGAGCCAAGTCGTGGGTTGAGGAGCAGGTAGCAGTTTGAGCCAGGACCTGGGGCGGGGGTGGGGCCGGGGCCTTTCTGCCTCATTTGCTTTCAGTGAAAGCCGCAAAGCAGCCAAAACCAGCCTCTCCCCCCTCCTGGAGTTTGTATATCCAGAAGCTTTTGTACTTCTTGTTCATTAAAATGTTTATTTTTGTAAAAAAAAATAAAATCAATTAATAAAATGACATTTCACGGCAAGGACTGACCTCCCCAGCCACAGTTTCTTGGCCTGACTTACTCGTGCTCACTTATGTCCCTGGTGTATGTCTGAGAGTTGGGGGAGGAGCGGTGTGTGACAAAGAAGTGAAATCTCCATGGCAGACACTGAAGTGTGCAAAATGTGTTTTCAAGCCCTAGTCCCATGGCTTCCATCTCCCTCCTTGGTCCTCCACATCCTTGTCCTAACCAAAGACATGAGGAACCCCTTCCCCTAACAAAGTTGAAATTTTAATACCCATTGGCTTCTAATATAGAAAGCCGTTACCCAAAGGACTCATGCCCTAATGGTGGGATGTCAGCCATGCCAGGGGATCCCGCGCAGTCTCCAGTCTGGTTGGCTTTGCCTTGGTGGAGGGGTTGGTCCCGGCCATTATCACCACATGGTAATGCACACTTTTCTTTTTCAGAGCCTTTCTTTTCTTTTTTTTTTTTTTTTTTTTTGAGCAAGAAATAAATATATGGAAGGTGGGGAGACAGCAAAGTCCATGGAAAGCCCAGCCCCTTCTTCATGGGTTTTGAGAGGGAGGGTCTAACAGGGCAAGGCCCAAGTACATGGAGGCCCAGAGTGAAAAGGGTCTGAGGCCAGAGAGAGCCCCAGCATGGATACAAGTCATCTTCTTTTTTTTTTTTTAATAGTAATTATTTTTTAAAGCTGTGTGATTCTGTTTTGTTTGATTTAATTTTTCTTTATTTTTTGGCTGCACCATGCAGCCCATGGGGTCTTAACTCCCTGACCAGGAACTGAACCTATGCCTCCTGCTGTGGAAACATGGAGTGTGAACCACTGGACCACCAACGAATTCTCTGGATGCAAGTCTTCTAACTTGAGATCCCACATTTTCTCTCCTATACACCATTCTACTTCTAGAATATTCTCAAAGTCCACAAGCCTTTGAGGGCTTTAAAAAGAATAGCCGAAGTTTACCTCAGAACCTGATTTCTTCTCACCAGATGTGCGTGGCATAATTTCTTATGCACAGGTTGTCTCCTTAGTTTTAAGTAATTGAGGAGCTGATGTTAGTCCTGGAGTCCTCATTATGGAGCTGCTCAGACCCTCAAGGTTGTACCTCAGCACCACCATTCCCAGCCCACACACCCTACATCCTGCCTCTGGTTTCTTAGGCTTGGTGACTGTGAAGAGCAGGGAGCATCAGAGGCTCCGCAGAACCTCACACCATGACTCAGCCAAGCTGGGTCCTGCCCATACTCATCTCTCTCAGTCCCCACCCCTCCAAGGAGGAGTTCGACTTCCACCAGCCTCCATACCCCTTTACTCAGCTGAATTCATGCGGTGCCACCCATGTAGCCTACCCTGTGCCAGCCAGTGTTAGAGGTTACACTGCCGTCTGTTCTCCAACTGCCCACCAATCTGTGGAGCTCTGAGGGTGGGAGAACCGCACCACCATGCTGGGCCCAAGGAGGTACCACAGGGCTGGGGCAGCAAAGTCTGCAGGGTCTGTGCCATGCACAGGGAAGCAAAGACCCGGGTGACAGTCAGCAGAGAGGCCCACAGGGCTCAGGAACCGAGGAAAGAGAAGGCTGAAGATTAACCCACCACTGCCTTCTGGGCTTCTAGAAGTTTCCAGATGAGGGGTTCACTGGCTCGTGGGGAGGGGCAGGCTTTGGCCTCGACAAGCCACGATTATCATTCCAGTTTTACAGACCTGAAAACCAAAGCCCAGGTCACAGCTGCAAAGGGATTTAGGGAGCATTCAAACCTAGGCCAACCTTCCAAGTCTGTCCCAGGAGGAGAATGAAGTTAGAGTCAGGGAACCCATACTCTGAGTGATGCCAGACTCGAATGGCGGTCCAAAGGGCATAAACCCTTTTCCAAAAGACTTGCCTGCAGGTGGCTAAAGGTGCTTTTTCCTCAGTGATTGAGCCTTAACTCCCAACCCGTATCTGGGGGGCAAAAATGGTCAGACTCAGTCCTGCAGAATAGAAAGCAGCATTTGCAGCTAGGGTTGAAGAGGGTAGTGAGTGAAAGCCGACAGCCAAATCGTCCCTCCCCCGACGGCCTTTTCCATGTAGCCACCTGTGAGCCTGGAAGAAGTTCAGTTCCTGGGAACATCTCGTCCCTTTCCTGCAGAAGCCAGATCCATAGCTTTCCGCCCCGAAGTCTATGTTCTTTCCTCTTCTCTGCACAGCCAGTGACACCAAGATCCAGCGCATGGAAGAAGTGCATTTGTTCAACGAAGCCTCAGATGCTGGTACCGGAGGAAGGAGGTGGGTCTTTCCCAGGGCTGGAGGAGTAGGAGAAACATGAGTGGGTCCATGGTGCCGCTAGGCCCCCACGAGGAGGAACTCTGGCCAGTCTTTCGCTATGCTCACTGTGTGGTCTGGGCTGTGACGACTCTCCAAGCCTCCATCTCCTTATCTGCAAATTTCAGATTTATGATGCCCACTTCATAGCCGTGTTACGGGCACTGAATGAAATTACACACAGAAAACTCTTAACCAGTGTCAGCTCACAGTGCTTAAGAAACACTGACTGCTATTGTCATTGTTACTGTTAGGAGTGTGTTGAACCCTCCATGTTCTTCCATGGCCTGACTTGCAAGAGGATCCAGGTCAGTTGGGGTGGACCCAGGCATACCCGGACTGTCTCCCAACCCTCCACCTCCAGCACCTCCACCAGGGAGTGCTGGAGGAGGTGGAGCCAGGCTCCCCGGGTCAGTGCCCTGGGTGCTGAGTGTGTGGCAGACAGGAGGGGGCAGAGGATTAACATGAAAGCAGAAAATGGGGTTAGGAGGCTTCAGGATAATGTGCCCACCCACCCCTGTCCATGACAACAGCTTCTTTCACTCTGCGGCTTCTGGAAGCCAGAGTTTGGGAGGCTTGGTTGCCCCTTGGTGCCAGTGAAGAGCTGGGAAGAAGCTTGGTGGGCTTTGAATGTGGGACTACTCAGTTGGCCTGGAAGAGGGACCCCGCTGCCTTTACATGCACTTTCTGGTCTAATCCTCATGGCACCTGTGAGACCAGTGATGGCACAGAGAGATGAGAAGCTGGAATTCAAGCCTAGGTGGTCACTCCTGAAACTGTATGATCCTTCCCCTCTAACAGTCTCACCCAGGAGCGCAGTGCCACCTTGAACCCAAGAGATCAATGATCTGCCTCTTCCCTTGGGAATTTCCAGACTTACACTCTGCCTTTGATGAGAAACCCAAAGAGTAATTTAAGGAGACCTGGTCCTCCTCTCTGGCCTCATCCCTTCGTAGCACATGGGCTTAATTGCCCATCTAAGGGATGTGGGGTCCTAGATCCCCAACCAGCGATGGAACCCATGTCCCCTGCATTGGAACACAGATTCTTAACCACTGGACCACCAGGGAAGTCCCAGGACTGGGCATTTTTAAAGTACTTAAGGCCTGTCATGCACTATTTTAATTTCCCTTGTTCACCTCTCTGCGAATCTAAGCCAGTGCTATCTGCTTGAGTGGAGAAAGAGCTCTATCAGTCCCAACTATGTGAAGGAGATGGACCAGGATACTTCTCAAAATCACCTCTCAAGGCCTAGCGGATCTTTGATGACCATGTAGGGAGAAGCTCATTTTCTACCTCATTCCAGAAACCAGATCAAGGCCCCTTCAGCTTTGCTTTTCAGGACAGTGACCCCTCGTCCACCTGCCCCATCCTACCCAGCCCCCCACAGCCTCATTCCAGCTCCAGGAGTCTCTCCTGAGTTGCAGTGACAAGACCTCCCCTCTCCCACCCCATGTCAATCATTCAGGGTCCCAACAGGAAACAGAGAGCCCCAAGAACCCTGGATATTTTTACAAATGTGTGGGTACAAGGGAACCCCATGGGGATGGTGCAATAACCTGGAACTAGTAGCAATAGAGCTGTTATAGACTCTACCCAAGGGAAGGAGGAGTATCTGCTATCAGAGCCCCAGGGAACCCAGGAGGACTCAAGTAACCACAGAACACCACCAGACAGGATGACCTCACAAAGAGGGCCCCAGTCTCCCCTCATTCTCCACCCTCTCCCCTACTCCTCCATCTCCCTCCCAGCTCTCCATCACCAAACCCACCTTGAAGCCAGAGGGAGCCTGATGTGAGGTCTGTAATCGTCATGCAGCAGCGGGGAGAAGGGGAGAGAGCTGATTGGGAGGGCCAGAGTAATACACCCAGCGCAGGGTCCTACTCCCTATTTGAGCTTCTGTTTGGCTTGAGGGGGAGGGCAAGAGAAAACTTTTCTTTTTTGCTCCTCCATCCATCCTCAGATATCCAGCTCTTTATTGTTCTCTTTGAATAACAGGCCCAAACCTTCCAAGAGTCCTCTTTAGCATACATTCTTATCAGGGGTACCATCATCCCCAAGAAGACAAAACTTGGTTCTTGGAAGATGAAAAAAATCCTAGATATTGTACATGTTAATATATCCAATGAAATACTACTCAGCCATAAAAAGGAACAAAATAATGAAATTTAAAGAGACCTGAATGGACCTAGAGACTGACATACAGAATTAAGCAAGTCAGAAAGAGAAAGATGGATATCATATACTATTGCTTATGTGTAGAATCTAGAAAAATGGTACAGATGAACTTATTTGCAAAGCCGAAATAGAGTCACAGATGTAGAAAACAAACTTGGGTTACCAAGGTGGGGAAGGGGAGTGGGATGAACTGGGAGACTGGGATTGACATATATACACTACTGTATAAAAAGTAGATAACTAATGAGAACCTACTGCATAGTACAGGGGACTCTACCAACTGTGGTGACCTAATTGGGAAGGAAATCTGAAAAAGAGTGGATTTACGTATAAGCATAACTGATTCATTTTGCTGTGCAGCAGAAACTAACACAACATTGTAATGCAATTACACCCCAATTTTTTAAAAAAGTGAAAAAAAAATGTGTTATACTTCAGGTCAGTCACTCAATCATGTCCGACTCTTTGCAACCCCATGGACTGCAGCACGCCAGGCCTCCCTGTCCATCACCAACTCCCGCAGTTTACTCAGACTCGTGTCCATTGAGTCGGTGATGCCATCCAACCATCTCATTCTCTGTCGTCCCCTTCTCCTCCCGCCTTCAATCTTTCCCAGTATCAGGGTCTTTTCAAATGAGTCAGTTCTTCACATCAGGTGGCATTTCAGCTTCAGCATCAGTCCTTCCAACGAATATTCAGGACTGATTGCCTTTAGGATGGACTGGCTGGATCTCCTCGCAGTCCAAGACTCTCAAGAGTCTCCTCCAACACCACATTTAGCCAACAACAACAACAAAATCTGAGATATCACAATAGTTTGTGGCCCGCTAAAGGGCCACAGTACACAAACAGGTATGAGATATGACTGTGCTGTTAAAATTCCATGGGGTGGTAGCATTTAGCAAAAAGTACCCACAAGAGTATTGCTGGGGGGAGATACCTGGGGGTGCAATAATGAAACATAGGTCAAGAAGCACGGAATTAGAGTTGACCCAAAACCCTTACTTAGACTGTCACTGAAAGCTTTGAATCTGTCACCCTCAAAAGTACACTTTATATTCTTTTCTCTAAACTGCAATATATGTTTATGTGTACTCTCTGTGCCATTCCTAATAAAAACAAAGTGCAATTTGAGTTATTTTTCACTTAACATTTTATTCAAGGTATGCTTGCCCATGATGAACATCTTGGACCATGCAGAGTCTCCTGATCTGCGCACAGCTTACAGCCTTTAGCTGATATTTGCCTACACAGGAGAGCTCAGGTCTCAGGCAAGACAGGGGATTTCAATGCATACTCACTCTTCTCTCAAGGGATCAGGCCACAAAATATTTCTTGAATGCTAGTCACTGTAATGAATATTAAAATATCAAACATACCCCCTACCTTTTAGGAGCACACATTGTCACTAGAGATGTCACAAAGATGGACAAATTCAACGAGACAATATATGAGCTGGGACTCTAGAGCAAAGAGACCAGTTTCCACATGTGGCTTGTGAAAGCAAAGGGCTTGATGGTCACATGTCATACTACCAAGGGCAAGTTAACCTGGTCCCCCAGGAGCATCAGTTCCCTACCAAGAGCCCCACCGGTAACACTTTCCCACCCAGAGAAAACCTTATCCTTACTCTGTGTCTCTTATCTGTAAGTCAGTTCCTTTCTGGCACCAGACATTCCCCCCAGTTCCATGGCGACTCAATAGGCTTTGGTGTGGAGCCTGTCAGAGGCTTCTTGAAAGTGTAAATAGAGTGTGTCTACTGTTTCCCCCCTTATCCATACACTTCTTTGGCCCTTCAAAGAGCTCTAGTAGATTAGAGAGGCCCCATGTCTCCTTACCAAAGACAGGCTGCCTTTCCACAGGAGGTGGAGTTTCTCAAGTGCTCCATAATCCAGCCCTGAGAGGTTCTGCTGACTGGCCTGGCATGGAAACAAAACTTGTGGGCTGTTTCCCAGAAGCCCTTCTGGTGCCCTTCAGGTCTTCAGCACAGAGGTCAGTCTCAAGAAAGGTCTCTCATTTTGCCCCATCCTTCCATAAAATTAACTTTCTTATCCATATGAGGAAAGATACTGCTGCTAAAAATAACAATAATAATAAAATACATAGTATGGGGACTTCCCTGGTTGTCTAGTGGTTAAGACTCTGCACTTCTAATGCAGAGGCGCAGGTTTGATCCCTGATCCAGGAAATAAGATCCCACATGTCGGGCAGTGCAGCCAAAAATTTTAAAAAATAGAATGAAAAAAAAAAAAAAAAAGCACAGTATGCTTTGCTTCCCATTGCTTGGAGGTTTAAGGCACTGTTATTCATCTGAACTTGTGCTGGAGATGGTCGTGAGGTTATCTGTATCACATTTCATTTTATGACATATCACCTTGTTTACACCACCCCGTTCAGTTGTTTATAGGATATAGGTTACCTTTAAATGCTCTGGTTTTGTTTAGTCATTTTTTTTTCTCCCGACAATAAAAAATTTTAAAAGCAGCCATTGTTCTAAGAAATGACTATTGTACTTGGGGCACCAAGATGCTTTAATGGGGAAAGACAGCTTGTCTTGTATCTTGGCCTCCCGTATCTTTTTGAACCAGGCTTTGATGCTCTGCGGAGTTTTCTGACTCCATCATTGAACTATGCAGTACTCTGCAGTTCTTAAGAGCAAATGAGTTTCTTCTTTAAACATAGGCCTCTGCTTAGCACATTTAGTACTATTTGACTTGGGTCTCTAGATAGTGCTATTCCTGGAATGGACTTCACATGCTGAATTTTTCTGTTTTAATTACCCACACTCCTATCACATATGCTGAAGTGACCTTTTTTTTTTTTCCTATAGCTTCTCCAACAATTTGCTGAGATGCAGAGATTTATAGAGAATCCTTCTGGGTTAGGAATTTACAGGTTAACTCTTTCATGTACAAGTTCATACTATTTCTGAAAATATATTCCCAGCAAACAATTCAAAATAGGGAAAGGTTTAAATGCGCACAAATGTTCCTTGCAACATTATTTAGAATAAGAAAAAGTGAGGGTTGGTTATATGGCAATATGATAAAACATGTAAATTATAGTGTTAAATGAAAAAAGGAAGATGTAAACCTAGGCCTGTGTTGCGCTTAGTTGCTCAGTCATGTCTGACTCTTTGCATCCCCAGGGTCTGTACCCTACCAGGCTCCTCTGTCCATTGCATTCTCCCGGCAAGAATCCTGGAGTGGGTTGCCACTCCCTTCTCCGGGGGATCTTCCCAACCCAGGGATCGAATCCAGGTCTCCTGCATTGCAGGTGGATTCTTTACCATCTGAGCCACCAAAGAAGTCCAAAAATACTGGAGCAGGTAGCCTAACCCTTCTCCAGGGGATCTTCCCAACCCAGGAATCAAACTAGGGTCTCTGCATTGCAGACAGATTCTTTACCAGCTGAGCTACCAGGGAAGCCCCAAACCTAGGCATATAACTATGTAAAAATGCACATGAGGTGATTTCCCCAGTGGTTCAGTGGTTAAGAATCTGCCTTGCAGTGCAGAGGACTCGGGTTCTATCCCCCATTGGCGAGCTAAGATCCCCCATATCATGGAGCAACTAAGCCCATACGCCTCAATTAGAGAGTCCACACGCTGCAACTAGGACCCAAAATAAATAATAAATTAATTAAAATAAGTTAATAAATAAGTGTAAAATGCATGTGAAAAAAGACTGGAAGGAACACATACAACTATCGTGAATAGTTGTGAATATACCCAATTTTGCCAAGATGACAGACTAGCTCTTTTAAAGTTTTCTAAACTCTTTTTTATTTTGTCATCTTGCTCGATTAATTTTAAAAAATGATTTCAAGTAGCTCACTGCTTCAGTGGATTGATGGAGTAGCTCAATCTTTTTACCTGAAGTGGGACAAAAATCTAGCTCCCATTTTGTTACATAACCTTCATTTAAATTAGACTTTTGAAAAGTCAGCTCCACTAGCGCTGCTTCATGAAAGGTGTTTGATGGCTTAATATAGGAGTTGATATCACGAATGAATGTAAGTCTAGCAGGCAAGCAAGTCTGGAGGCTGATGCCATCTGGGGACTTTGGGCCTGAGTGCATAGGTATTTCAAGGAAATGGGGATTTTTTCCGTGATTCCCCAGATTTGTGCATTTGGGCTACTAATCCAAATTTGAAAATAAAGTAGAAGCATTTGTGGGCCAAACAGAACATATCTACAAGCTGGATTCAGCCAGCTGGCAGCCAGTTTGAGACCCCTAGCGTGAAACCCGTTTCTGAAGTTACAGCCTGATCTCTGAGCACTCAGCCACCAAAGCCCACCTCCCATCGTGCTCTTCCGTTGACTCTTCCTCAGTGAGTCGTGCGTCACTTCTGGCTGTTTGATGAGGCTGATGGAAGATGTTAGTCCCCAAAGTATAAAAGGCTTGTGAGTCTATCCCTAGTTGGAAGCATTTCTCCTACCAGAATGTGAAAGCTGGCAACATCTTTAATATTAATTTGTATTGCCGTCTGTCGCTTACATTTAGTGTGACTGTGAGGAATGGATTTGAAGCTGTTCGAATATGACTGGTTTCATCCTTGACCCCTTCAGTGTTGTCAGATGTACCAGCCAGGTTCGGGCTGTGTTTCCAGCTTGTTGTCAATCAGATTTGAGCAGTCAATGTGTTAATCCCTGTTTTCTTCCAATATCACTGCCCTGACACCAGTTGTTGGTTTCAGAGAGCTGCCCTCAAGATGTAGCCCCCTCTTCTGCTGTTTCTTCACTCTGTCTCCCTCTCTCTCTCACCCTGGATGCTCCTTTGGCACCGTGACCAAACACAGAGGGGTCATTCCTGCTTTTATGCTAGCATCTGCCTCTGCTGTCTTAGGAAGGGGCCCAGGCAGAACTTCCCTGGTGGCCCAGTGGTAAAGACTCCATGCTGCCAAAGCAAGGGTTGTGGGTTCAATCCCTGGTTAGGGAAATAAGATCCCACACACAGTGCAGTCAGAAGATTAAAAAATAATAATGAGGAATGGGCCCAGGCAACCTTCACTTCTAGAAAATGACCCTTTTCCCTGCAGTGACCCCACTGGCTTTGCCACAAAGATCGTCTCACTATTCTCTGGAATATTTGAACCTGGACTTGCAACAAAGGGCAGCTGATGCTCCAGGACTGACCATCATTCCCAGTCATGCTACACCACGGACTATCTGGCTCCACAAGGTCAGTGTGATGTCCTGAGGCCCTGGGGCCACGGCAAATGACACCTGAAAGATCTAGGAGTTGGTACATTGATCAATCAATTAACCACTCATCAATATACAAATGAGCTGAGACTCCCCAAGTAGCCAGCCAGCTCGGCTTTGACATACAGCCCGGCTCCCTCCTTCACCATCCGGGACCTATTGTGGTTACAAACGCCTCCTATTAGTTCTTGGTTTATTTGGGAACTGCAGATGCTGCCAGACGTTTACTTTTAACGTGAGGAGAATTACACTGCCCTTGTGGTTGAAGAAAGGGGGAGCTGGGGGTGCGGGGGGAGTGGGCAAGCCCCTCCGCAGCCCAGTCGCTGAGGGCTCCTTCCCTCTCCCCTCCAGATGTGGCCCAGCCCCCACCCCATTTCGCCAAGTCAGCAGACCCAGACTATTCCAAGCATGGAGGACCCTGCAGGCTCCAAAGCACAAGCAGAGCCACACGTGGCCCAGCATGTGGGGCACATGTGTGTAATTCTGAGGTCACGCCTGGGCTCCACCAGCCCTCACAGTGCTCTCCTCGCCGCAGAGTCCCCTTCTCACCTTGGTCTTTGAAGCAGCCCCTTCCTCGTCTAGACCAAAAGGCAGACTTCCCTATGGAATGATTTGGACCATCTGTAAATGATGCTTTGGGAAGTTACGGCCGAGGTAGAACACCAAGACTACCCTGAGAACCCCAGAAAGCCTGATCCATTTTGCAGCTACAACCCTGTTGCCTGCTCCCATCACCACATGTAGAGCCCAGTAGGACTGTGGGATCTCAAGTTCCTAAGGGAAGCTGAGGCTGATGACAGAGGCCAAAAGCATCAGTATCTTCCCACCAGGGTCCAAAATCTCCCAGAGACACAGCAAGCAATTACCTGCAATCCCTGCCCCTTGAAGGAAAGGTCCTGATCCTACATCACTTTGCCACCTTCATCTCCACTGCTGGACAAGGAGGGAAAGCCTTTTCATTGTTCCAATTTATTCTCCTTCTCCCTTCTGCTTTCTTGGGCTCTAACAACCTAAAAGCTAAAAATATAATCATTTTCTCTTTTCTTCCTGGTATACCCAGAAAGCAGGATGAAATGACAGAAACTCACAACCAGCCTGTACTTCCAAACAGAAGCGGACCTGGGAGGAGGGAGGAGTAAGCGGCAGCACTCAGACCATCCCAGACAGGCTGCAGTAGCCTTGCAGAGAAGAGGCCCATGGATAGAGTTGCACATATTTTTTTTGAGAACTTATGATGTGATGTCAGACTAGGCAGAGCATGACTAAGGAGACCTACTTACTGGATTTTCTTAGAATTCCTAGGAACTATACCCCTCCCATGTCTGAGCCATTCATCCCAAACTCAGCAATGACTGAGAGCTAGTAGGCAAAGGAAAGAACTGCCCTGATAACTTTCTCTAGACCTCATGTTTCCAAGGCTAAATGGGAGGCAGAAATCACAAAGTGTTAGCTCAGTGTGAAATGTGAACTTACCCGGTTCTTACCTGTATCCAGCCCTCTCCACTCTCACCCTTCACCAGCTCCATCCTCTGCAAAAGCCCGCAGTATATAATTATTCAGCTGGAAAATGAATCCACTTTCAATCCAGTGCTCATCTTTCTTTTCCCTCACCCATAGCCACTCCTGCACAGGACTAAGGCCAAGATGAAGGCGGCCTCCTCCAGAAAGTCCCTCTGTCTTTTTCCTCATGTATTCCTGCCACTCCCACCCCCAGGGCCTGCTTTCCTTTCCTTTCCTTCTTGTTTTCATAGAGTCTCTGACCCTTCTGAGAAGGTAGAGTCATCAATGAACTGTACACATATATTCCACTCTCCAGCTTTGTTGAACAACATTACCACCATGTAACTCTCCCTGGAAACTTTAGGAAGCCCAAGGGAGGAGACACAGGGAATGAAGGACCTGAGAACACATGGGGAGGGGTAGGGATGCGTGACTCTGGTGGCTCACTCCTGAAAGTGGCCATGAATAAGGTTATTTCAAGGTTCTCAAAAAGGACCAGGAAGTACCCAAAGGCTTGACTGAGACTATGGCCTTAACCTCAACCCATTCTCTGTGGGTAGAGGTCATGGGAGACCAGGGAGAGGTCCCAGACCAGGAAGAGGTCATTGGAGACAAGAGAAGATGTAGCTGGGACCTTTGGATAGAGTTCCTGGGTCACCAAGGAGTCACTGTGGTCTAGTGGATATGAACTTGAGCTCTGAAGTCAAGCACCCTGGTTCTGAATCCTAGCTCCATAAATGATGCCCTGTGGGACCTCTATAAGGATTCATTATATCACTTAGTGCTGGTTTCTTCATCTGTGAAAAGGGGCTAAAATAGTACTTACCTTCTAGGGTAGTTGTGAGGTATACACACCGACAGTGATGTTGGTGAGTCACTGAGTTTATCACTTCATGTACTATTATTATTACTGTCTTTTACTCTGGGTTCCAGACCTGACTCACACCAAGAGGTCCTAAGGAAAGCTGACCAACTCTCTGTGGGTCAGAGTGGCAGGGTCCAGCCTCCCCCAGCCCTGTATTCACTCAGATGTGGCTCTGTACACGGCAGGTGAGGCAGGCTGGGAGGGCCAGGACCAGACGGGACCACCCAGCGGGCTGGGGAAGGTGCTGGCAGGATGGCCTCAGCTGCAGCTGCTGGGAAGCCGTCCAGGGTGACAGGCAGAACGCAGTGCACAGTGGTGTGGGAACAGACAGCAGGTGGCAGCTCGGCAGCAGTCAGCCGTGGGTGAGATGAGCGGAGGACCTTCTAGCATTTGCGAAGAGGGGGTCCTGACCAGCAGGTGGGCCACAGCAACGAGCAGCTCCAGAGGGGGGCTCTGAAAGCCAAGCAGGTGGGCAGCCTCAGGAAAGTCTTGTCAACAGATTCCAGCACCCACCAGGTTAGATGTGATGGGGAGAGGCCAAAGAGAACAAAGTAGCCAAATTGAAGCTGTTGGCCTAGGACACAAGGAGGAGTGGCATTCCTGGAGCTCAGCCTCAAACCCAGCCCGGAGGATGGGAGAAGACCTGCACAGGCTTCTGAGAGTGGGGCAGGGCTGATGAGCGCCAGCCTGATCCTGATCCCCGGCCGGAGCCGGGCAAATAACCAGGGCAATAGGCTCAGGCCTGACACGGAGATGTCCCCACTATGTGGGTGCAAGAGAGGGAAGCTAGAGGTCATTGAGGGCTAACTGTGAACTCTCTCTCTCACACACACATACACACATATTCTCTCTCTCTCTAGCTACTACTCCAGTATTCCTGCTTCTTGCCTTTTCGCCTATTTTTTTCTCCCCCAGATCCTCCTTGCTGATAAAGAACCAAAGAACCAAAATAGGTAGGGTCAACTTTTTTTTTAATGAAAAGTCCAGTCCCTCAGGACCTAACAGCTCCCCCGACAGTCACCTGGCAAGTGACTTGTCGCCAGGCTCTGCTCTGGACCGCAATGGAAGGAACGTGAGCCGCAGTGAGCAGGGAGCTGAACCCAATTAAGGAAGGACAGTGAGGCTTCCCATAGCTCCTGACTCCGGTCCGGCTCTTGCTTGTCTCTTTTTTAGGATCAGCTAAAAACTCCATAAATTCTGCTCCAGACTCATGTCTTGCCAATGACCCTGAAGACTTTTTCTGGGAGGGTAAGTAACCTTGGGAGCCAGGTGCAAGGTTCATCTCTGCTAAGACCCACATCCTGACAGACATGAAAACTTAACCCACACTCATCTATATAGGCCGTTAAGCCTCACACTTGAGTGTCTATATTAACCCCTAAGCTTCATGTACACACACACATGTATACTGTTTCTCAACCCACATGCCTTTTCTTAATCACTGGCCTCCAGTGTGTAAGGGCACAAGCAACAAGAGTGGGCCCCACATCAGGGAAGGATGCAAAGGACAATCACTAGACCCCCATGCCCCAGCCTCTGGGTACATCAGCCACACTGTCCTTTCACCTGCCCTGGCTGGGCCCCCTCTTCCTGCTCAGCAAGTGATCTGAGATCTAGTGATCTGGACTTGATGGGAGCAGACCAACTGCCTGCTCACTTTGCCCCCAGCTGTAGAGTATGGTTACTGGTGTGCATGACATTCAGAGGCACTGAGAGCTGAGCTCTGCAGACACCATCTGGAGCTAGGGTCACGGGACCCTTCCCACCTCTAGGGCTTCCTGAATTCATAACAGGCAGATGACCAGTGATGTCAGTCAGAGGAAATTCGATAGAGACAAGAGGCTACACAGGTGATGGAAGAGGTAAGAAGCCACATAGGCATGCTAAGCCAATCCAGATGTAAGCAACAGCAGGGAGCCATTTCTGCCCCAGGGCTGGAGAAAGACAGGAAAGAGAGAAAGTGAGGTCACCAGGGTCTGAAGCCAGGGCTGTCCAGTGGGAATCGCAACCACAGAGAGACGGGTTGTCTGATGTGAGCTGGAGCCATAAAGAGATCCAGCTTCTGCTAAAGACACTTTAGGAAGCAGAGAGAAAGAGATACCCCAAGTTCCCTGTACCTTCCACCTTCTAACCTGCTGCCAGGCCCCCCACTGGATGAATTTACCTGAAAGCCGAGGGCAAAGAGCCTGAGCCCTACAGTCCATACAAAGCAGCCCCCCAAGGTCAAGGGACCAGACTGAGAACAAACAGGCTATGGACCAGGACAGGAATGATAACCCACCAGGCCTTGGATGGGCCAGTGGCGAGAGTTTTAGAGAAATTCTAGAGCCACCTCCCCAGGAAGCAGCATCCTTCTCAGTCCTCTTGCTTCCCAAAGATGGAAATGGATTAACTGCCTAGATACCCTGTCAGTGTGCAACAGTCAGAAGGTAATTCTGCACATTCATCATAGCGGGAGAGACCCCTGAAGAAAACTGAACACGTTTGTTTATTTTTCCAATTTTTAAAAAAGATTGATTTGTTTTCTTGTGGCTGTGCTGTGTCTTCTTCGCTGTTTGTGCTTTCCCTAGTTGAGGGAAGCAGGGGCTGCTCTCTAGCTGGTGTGTGGGCTTCTCACCACAGTGGTTTCTCTTATCGACAAGCATGGGTTCTAGGCAGACAGCTTCAGGAGTTGTGGCACACAGGCTTAGCTGTCCCATGGCATGTGGGATCTTCTGGGACCAGGGACTGAACCAGTGTCCCCTGCACTGGCAGGTGGATTCTTTACCACTGAGCCACCAGGGAAGCTCCTTGAACACTACTGCTTCAGTCACGCCTGACTCTCTGCAAGCCCATGGACTGTAGCCAGCCAGATTCCTCTGTCCATGGGATTTCCCAGGCAAGGATCCTGGAGTGGGTTGCCATGTCCTCCTCCACAGGATCTTCCTGACCCAGGAATCATACCAACATCTCTTATGTTGCCTGCATTGGCAGGCAGATTCTTTACCACTAGCACCACCTGAGAAGCCCACCCCCAAAAAAGGGTGGCCCTCTCAAAGTCTATCTGGCTTTGTGCCCTAGTTAGGGGCTGGGCTGGGTCCAGGGTCCTTTGGGTCATTTCCTACACAGAAAAGGGCATGGCCTGTGTCTTGGGGCATGGTGAGGGATCCAACTGGGGGCTAGGAAGGAGGCACTGCCCAGGGTACCAGGGCACTCAGCACTCCTTAGAGGAGCTCCCGAGAGCTCCCTCCTCCCGTCCCTCTTCCCCTCCTTCAGAACACCCCAGACCACTTTGGCCCAGCTTCCTTCAGGCCTCTTCTGGTGAATCACTAAGATCTTCCGCCTGAGCTGGGCATTAAATGCCTTTACATTCCCCTCTACATCCCGCTCTGGGTCCCACCCCCTCCCCAGAGCACGATACAGAAGCCTCTCCCTAGAATCCTTCCACAAAGTCTTCAACCCAGGGGTCCTGGGAATAAGGCTGAGGGACGTGGTAGAGTGGGGAGAGGAGAAGAAATTTCTCAGATTCTCAGACGCTTTTCTGGTCCCAGAGAAGGAAGATTTTGCCCAGCATGGGTTTTGAGCCTGAATATGAGTCCAAGACAACATGCAAAATGTGAGGCTCTTCCCCACCCCACCTGGAACTCCTCTGGCGACCAGAGCCTAACTTCTTTTTACTTTTACTTTATTTTTTAATTGAAAGATAATTGCTTTACAGAATTTTGTTGTTTTCTGTCAAACCTCAACATGAATCAGCCATAGGTATACATATATCCCCTCCCTCTTGATCCTCCCTCCCAGCTCCCTCCCATCCCACCCCTCTAGGTTGACACAGAGCCCCTGTTTGAGTTTCCAGAGGCATACAGCAAATTCCCGTTCGCTATCTATTTTTCACATGGTAATGTAAGTTTCCATGTTACTCTCTCCATACATCTCACCCTCTCCTCCCCTCTCCCCGTGTCCATAAGTCTGTTCTCTATGTCTGTTTCTCCACTGCTGCCCTGCAATGGAGAAATTCTCAGTACCATCTTTCTAGATTCTGTATATATGCCTTAGTATATGATATTTATCTTTCTCTTTCTGACTTAGTTCACTCGGTATAATAGGCAGAGCCTAACTTCTGCTCAGACATTGTCACCGGCTAGTTCCAGTGCATCTGTGTCTCTCGGGTCCTCAGATGGTCTGCAAGTTCTCCATAGGCAGAAGGTCCAACTTCAGAGCACAGAGTCTGGCCAAGGTCCCACCCCTCACCACGCTGCTCATATCATTCACAATGGGTCCCGCTGGGGACCAGATACCTGATTGGAAAAGCTTCGGTGCAAAATGAAAATATGGCACTCCTTGTTAAAAACTTGAATAATTTTTAAAAAATTATTAAAATTGTCAAGATGAGGACAGCAGAGCACTGAGCCAGGTACAGAGCCCTTCTAAACGTGGGGCCCGGTACCACAGCCCTGGTCACACACCCATAGAGCCTGCTCTGGCCCACGTGGTGTGAGTGGTAGCTTGCCTCCAGAGATGCTGCTTTCAATTCCTCACCTCCCTCTGCCTGCACCCCACCCCCACTTCATGGGACAAAGTCCTTTCCCTTGAATGTACTTGACCAACAGAATGCAATGGAAATGGCATCCTTGTACCTCCACGACTAGGTCATAAGAACCCTTTGAGCTCTTCCTGACGCTCTTGGACACTTGCTCTTTAGGTACTCAGAACCTAGCCGTCATGCTGTGAGAAATCCAAGTCACATGGAGAAACCATGTGTGAGTCAACAGCCCCCAGCTACACTACAAGCAGTCAGCCAGGGTCAACCCCAGTCATGTGAGTGAACCAGCCTCCATATGACCACAGTCACTGAGACAGCGGACGGAAAGCACAAGGGAAACTTGCAGCAAGAACCATCCAACTGAGCCTGGTCAATCCACAGAACTGTGAAAAACAGTCATAAATTGTTGCTTTGAACTGCTCAGTTTGGGGGATTCCCTGATAGTCTAGTGGTTAGGACTCAAGTGCTTTTGCTGCTGGTGCTTGGGTGCAATCCCTGGTAGGGGAACTAAGATCTCACAAGCTGCAGAGTGCAGCCAAAAAAAATAAAAACCTGCTAAGCTGTGGTGCTAGAATAGATAACTGAGATGTGCTCCAAGCAGTGGCGGGCATTCACTTGGAAAGCAATGTGAGCGGCCCGTGTTGCTTGTCACATCAGTGCTAGCCAGCACACAGTAGGGGCTCAAGAAAGGCCAACCACCATTCACTGACCAGAGCAGTGTGTTGGCACCAGACATGTGCCCCCCACCTCTGACTCAAGTCAAGCCCTCCCCCTGGTGGCTGTCCTTTGTGATGAACTGTTTGCCATCTGGTTTCAACCTGACATCTCACTGGCTGATGGGGATGAAGATACCGCTGTCTCCAGAGACTTACGACCACTTCCCCCCAGCCTGTCTCGACCCTTCCTATCTCAGGAAATGAAAAGCGATTTTTCCCCCCAGAGTCTGTTTACCCCTAGCAACATAACAGGGTTTCCAAAAGCAGTCTCACAGCCAGTTCCAATATCTGTCTTCACTGCAATAATAGTGCAGATGCCTCACCTGCCCCCTGGATTCCTTTTTCTGCTCTTGTGTTTGTTCATTTGTTTCTCCGGATCTTTAAACATCTGATTAAATTTCATGCTTCAGATGAAAAGTTCTGAAGATGGAAGATTATCCGACTTTGTAACTTTCATCAGCCCTCCTCTCTGCTCAGCGGCTTTTTACAACATTTACTCTCTTCCTCCTCACCCCCGGCCTCCCACAAGTCCTCTTTGCCCTGTGAATTCCTCTCCCAGTTGCTGATCACACTGTCCTCTCCCTTGAAGCCCCCAACACTGGCAGCAGGTAGAGGATGATATCAAGTAAGCACGCAGCCTGAGGCCAACAGAAGGTGTTGTCTGGCTGGGGGTGGGATTCCCTCTACATCAACTGAACACAGAGTTATCTCAGATCCAGGCTAACGTGACACTCCCTCCCTGTAACGCTCATGATCATACATGTCTCTGCTTTTTTAAAAAAAATAATAATAATTTTATTTACTTATGGTTCTGCTGGGTTTTTGTTGCTGCTTGGATTTTCTCTAGTTGCAACGAGTGGAACTCTGGTTGCGGTGCACGGGCTTCTCATTGCAGTGCAGAGCACAGGTTCTAGGGTGCGTTGCCTTCAGTAGCTGCAACACACGGGCTGCAGTAGTTGCAGCCCCAGGACTCAAGAGCACAGGCTCAGCAGTTGTGGCGCACCAGCTTAGCTGCCCCATGGCGTATGAGATCTTCCCAGTGTGGGTGTGTGTGCTAAGTCACTTCAATCGTGTCCAACTCTTTGGACCTTCCCTACAGATCTTATGGACCTTCCCAGACCAGGGGTCAAACCCATGTCTCCTTCATTGGCAGGCGGACTTTTTTTTACCACTGAGCCACCAGGGAAGTCCCCTCTCCCTGCTTTTTATAACACTAACTCTCCCAAATTTCACCCTTTCCTGAAATGGGCAGACAGTGCAGGCAAAACCGAGAAACCAGAGACTCAAGGCACTGAGGCTGGGATGCAAAACCACGGAGTGGTTCCCAAGCCCCAGGCTCCCACTGACTCCCATTGCCCGGGAAAACGCAGAGGAACCCAGGCAATCAATCCTTCGTCTGCATCTGGACTCTGATCCTCATTTTTGTTCTGTGAACGTAAATCACCACTTTAGAGATCTCAGTTGCCAACTAGGGCCTCTAGCAATTTTCACTTACTGCATTACTTGCAAGGAGTACACTTAGCTACAGGTGGCTGCTGGTCTCAAGACCAAAAATTCGAATGCGGCAGAAGACATTTCAGAGATGATAACCAATTTCTGTGCTCCCAGGAGCTCCTCCACGACCATCCCACCCCCACTCGTATCCAAGCAGCCAGTCTCCTCTATACTGTCTGCCTCAAGGGGAGGATGTGATAGGGAGGAAAAGGGAAAATACAAGCTTTGATGTCTGGGCAAGATTAAAATATTTAGGAGAAACATCTTGAGTGAGAACAGGGTTTCTCTCCACCCTTCCTCTACACTCCCCAAAGATAAACAGTAAAGATTCCTCTGCAGTAGTGAAGGGAGATGGAGAGGCGGGAAGGTGATGGGAACAGAGAGGCTGGTGGGTCCCTGACCTGTAAGGCCCAGACAGACAGGATGGAGAACATGTCAGTAAAGGGCCTCTGTGAGGGATACTGCTACGTCCAGAACTCTGCACCCAGGGACCAGCACCCAGAAACTCCGGGCTGCATTTCCCAATGTCCCCACCTCCAGTGGCTCATCTTTCCACATCAGCCAGCACGAGAGCCATACTCAGCTCTCTCCCCATCCAAGCTACTGCCCCCTAGTCCCACAGTGTCCCAGGACACCTGAAATCTCAAGAAAAGAAAGTGGGACCCTCAACTGCCCCTACCATCACCTGCCTTCACTACCCCACACACACCTATAGGGAAGCAGCTCAAAACCTCCCTCACCTCCCATGAGGATTAAACCCACACTGGCTGCAACACAGACTGAGCATGTTGAGAGCTAGCTGGGTGGCAGGCATCTAAGCAAGGCTGTTCCTGTCTAATCTTAGTGACAGAACTTTCTCCACCTGCCCTTAAAACCAAGACTCAGATCTAGCCTCCCACCAAGCTTTCCCTCACGGCACTGTTCATCTGCATGGCACAGTTAGTTATACATCTCTAACTTTTTCTTCTCTCCATGATTCCACTCTTGCATTGCAATATAACTATTTACAACCAGGTCTATCTCTGTTATTGGACTGGAATGTGTTGGGACCAGGGCCCAAGTCTTACTCATTTTTCCATGCCCTGTAATTGACATATCATCGGTGTCAAACAAATGTTTATATAGTTAACTTGAATTGCCCACCCAATTCCCTTTTTAAAGTCAAAAACAGGATTTGTTATTAAAACAGCTCCAGGGTAGACAGTCCTAAAGAGCAAGCAATTAAGGAAAACACAATATGGTAAATCATCAGATTTCACCTGTTCCTAACTGCTGCTTATTTCTTGCTAGAGCGGTTGTTCTGGGACTTTCCACCTTGATTCTTCTCACCTTCACCATTCTTCTCAGGCCCCGGTCCTATCCCTGAGCCCCTTATTCTGAACTCAGGCCAGGATCATCACCTCTTATCTTACTGAGAAGAAGAATGTCTGATATGGACTCCCTCAAAATCTCATCACCCTTCCTGAAATGACTGGCAAAAGGTGTGGGGGTAGTGGGAGCCCATACGTTGCCTGGAGAAGATTGACAAAATTGTATTGGAGTGCTGTTTGGTGAGAAATGTTAACTGTGCATAAACTTTGACCTAGTTGTTGAACTTCCAAAATTTTATTCTAAAGAAAGAATTAGATAAGTGCGCCAAGAAATCCATAAAGATGCTCTTTGCAGTGCTGCTTATAAAAAAGGAAATGCACCCTCCTAAAGTTGTTTGTGCGCCATCTTCCAACTTGCTATCTGGGATTCAGCTACTCTTCTTTGGATTTCTCTTTCTTCTCCCTTTGTCTATTATCTCAAAAGCCCACCCTAAAATTTTCTCCATGTCTCACATCCACTAATTTCTTCAGTCTAGCTCAGACCCTCCATGAACCACCTAGAGACTATCAAACTGGCCACCTTGAAGAAAGAGCATCTTTGCGAAGGGCATGCAAAACAGAGCACATGAAAGACCCTCCAGGGCAAAGAGCAGCTTACTGTCGGCTTTTCAACTCCTGGCCTCTGAGTCTCTCTGACTCTCACCCTGGCTACGCCACTCAGCATAGGCCTGAGCAAAATCCTTTTCTCCTGAGTCCATCTGAAATAGATTAGAATTTTTCAAAAGGGACTTTAGTTCTCTTTTTTAAAGGGAAGGGAGGTAAATTCTGATATATTAAGCATTTTAAAAATGAGTTTGTGTGTTTCCTATCTTAAAATAATAACCACCTGGCAGGATATCTCTTCCCTAGTAAAGCTCTCTGAACTCCGAAACCCTGGCTTCCTGTCCTTCGGTTCTGTGTGCAATCCCCACCACACAGCCCCCTTCTCTTTGCCTTTGGAATGAGTGTATCAACAACCTTGACCTGGGATGCATAATGGAAATCACACCTTTCTCTGTGATTGTTCCAAGTAGTACCATATTTTACTGCAAACCTTTATTTTTGAAAAAGTAATTCCTGAACAAGTTAAAAATATTTTTCAACAATGCCAAAATATTTACAGTGAAAAAACTTGCTTCCTCTCATCCCTAAGCCAGGCACCCAGCTCCTTTCCCCAGAGGCAGACACAGTCTTCCCCGGCCAGCGTATGTGGAGATGAACAGGCAGTATACAGCCTAAGCCCTGTTCTTCTCTGTGCCTTTTTCAATAATATACTTTAGAAATTGTTCCGTAACATACACACAGCTAGGCTTTATTCCTCTGATCAGCTTTACGGATATACGTAACCCATCCGCCAAGTCCCCTATGGATGGACTTTTGCTGTTGTAAACATGCTGCAGTAAATATCTCTCTGTGTTTCCTTTCGTATGTCTGTTTTAAAAGCTAGGAATGTCGTTTTTAGGTTAAAGCGAATGTGCATTTAACATTGTGATAGATATTGTCAAACTTCCAAAATAGTTGTTTCTATTTCTGTTTTTACCAACAATATGTCACAGTATTGGTCTCCTCCAACCATCCACCAAACTTTTAATCTTTGTCAATGTTATCATATAAAGAATGATGTTTCGGTGTGGGTTTCATATGGATTTCTTCCAGAACAGGTGACACAGAGCAAGTAGTGTAGCAGAGTGCTTGAGAGGAGAAACTCTGATCCTTGGTTGCTTGAGTGCCTTGGGTAATTTATTCAACCTCTCTCTGTTTCTGGTTCCTCATCAGTAAAATAAATATCATCATGATCATGCATTCCTCATAGCGTTATTGTGGAAATAAGAAGCATAAATAAAAGCAAAACTCATATAAGTGTTAACTGTCACAATTACGTTTTCCTGTGTTTAATGACCATTGTAATTTTTTCCCGTGAACTGTCTATTCATGTCCTTGGCCCATTTTTCCATTGCTTGTTGTCTTTTTCTTTCTAAAATGTAAAAGCTCTTTATATATTTTTAGGAAATAGACCCTCTGTCACTTGCATAGCAAACATTTCCCCAGTTTGTCCTTGTTTGTTGACTTTATTGATGGCATTTTTGCCAGGTCGAAAATTTTAAATTTTTATGTAGTTAAATATATCAACCTTTCCTTTTATGACTGTTGGGCTTTAAGCTATGCTCCAGAAACCTCACACTTCTTAAAGTATTCAATATGAATGAATAGAAACTAGAACTACTTCCTGCTTTTCCCTCCCTGCCCTTCCTCCCCTGACTGGCTTCCTCTCCTATGAATGAGTCAAGGTTATCGCCTAGTATAGATTTAGTGGGTTTTCCACATTCAGTTTCTCCCTGCTCCCATCTGAGGTCCTCGAAGAGTAGCTCCCATCAGGGCACTTCCCTGCTCTAGAGTGTTCAGTAACTACCCAGCACCAACTGAAGCAAGGATAAGCTTCTCACTAGAGGCATCTGTCTCAATGACATCAGCTTACTTCGCCAGCTAGTGGAACCCCTAAACGTCTCTTGTCCTCCCTAAAGGAGGATTCTTGACTTTTCAGTGCTGCCCTCAATAATCTATTCCTCCTCCCTGATTTCGATGCTACATCTACTTGTAAATTCTTCTGCCAATTTCTGCCTACGCAAATTCACCTCATCTTTCAAGACCCATCCCAAGCACCTCTTCTCCACAGTCTCAGCTGGTCCCCAACAGTCAGATGTGAACTCTTCTTCCCCTGCACACTCAAAGCACCTTGTTTGTTCTTTGTCTGAGATGTGCCTCTCAAGCTGCCTTAAACAAACCAAGAGTCCTAGGAAAAATGTGAACTATTCTCATTCATCTCTGCATCTGCCACAGTTCCTTAACCTTTAGATGAAATAAATTGTAGACACAAGTAATCAGATTGATGGGGGCAGGAGGGCAGATTATGAGGGAGTTACTGTTCTCTCCTGGGGAAACCAACGTGTCAAGACAGCTGGGCTGGAGGCTACAGGAGCTGCCTTCGCCAGTCAGCCTCCCCTGCTGTGTGAGAGGATGGGTGCTAGTTAACCTTCTTTCAGTTGGAAATGGAAGAATAGCAACCCTTAAACAAAAAAGAAAGAACCTGTTGGGTGGAGAAGCGGCCTTCAGCCTCACTGCCCGCCTCCTGGCTCCATTGTCAGACAGGGATCATGTGACCCCCATGGAGGCAAGATGGCAGCAACAACTTAGTGGTCAGTTGTACTCCCAAATCATCTCAAATTCAAGTCCAGAGGAAAAGGGCACCTGCCTCCCTTCTAGCAGCCCCAGCAAAGCTCCCACTACCTTTCTCTGTCTCTGAATGGGTTAGATGTCCACCTCTGAGCCACTCACTGTAACCACAGGGAAGCCTTGCTTTAATAGGACTCAGACTTTATATTTTGGGGGCTCCAAAATCACTGCAGATGGTGACTGCAGCCATGAAATTAAAAAGACGCTTACTCCTTGGAAGAAAAGTTATGACCAACCTAGATAGCATATTCAAAAGCAGAGACATTACTTTGCCGACTAAGGTCCATCTAGTCAAGGCTATGGTTTTTCCTGTGGTCATGTATGGACGGGAGAGTTGGACTGTGAAGAAGGCTGAGTGCCAAAGAATTGATGCTTTTGAACTGTGGTGTTGGAGAAGACTCTTGAGAGTCCCTTGGACTGCAAGAAGATCCAACCAGTCCATTCTAAAGGAGATCAGCCCTGGGATTTCTTTGGAAGGAATGGTGCTAAAGCTGAAGCTCCAGTACTTTGGCCACCTCATGCGAAGAGCTGACTCACTGGAAAAGACTCTGATGCTGGGAGGGATTGAGGGCAGGAGGAGAAGGGGACGACAGAGGATGAGATGGCTGGATGGCATCACTGACTCGATGGACGTGAGTCTGAGTGAACTCCGGGAGATGGTGATGAACAGGGAGGCCTGGCGTGCTGCGATACATGGGGTAGCAAAGAGTCGGACATGACTGAGCAACTGAACTGAACTGCACTGAGCACATATCTACCCTCAGATACGGATTAGGTGGATTCTATGAGTATCAGGACACAGCATACAGCTTAAAATACTTCCCCAGAAGTAAACTGACATACTGTGACCAAAAGAAGGAAGAATAGATGCTGTTGACCAAACCAACCAAATAGTGACCACACAGAATACGGGAACACGGCTGCCCTCCTACAAGACAGGGGTGGGTCAGTGCTGTTTCTCTCCTGCCTACCACTCTCCCTGGCCCTGGAGGCAACGGTTCTAGCTTCCAAACACAACACAGTCCCCCAAGGTTTGTGGCTGAGCCGCAGGACCAGTGCGAACAGATCCTAACCAAACCCCAGACCAGGCAATGGTTGGCGTGGTCCAGCCGGCTCCAAGTTATTAGAACCAGGAGTCCCAGCCCCAGTCCCAAGAGTTGTAGGATTGTTTATCTTTGTTGGGGAAAAACTGCAGCCAGAGCCATAAATCACTGCCCAGCTGGATGGCTTCGCTGAAATGTTTGTTTAAACAGTGAAATCTCCTGACGGACTGAAAATATAGGATGGATCACTCTGTCCTTCTTGGGCCTAGTCGTGCAGGCTGGAGCCTGAGGCCTGTGAGGGGGGGTCTCAAAATTGGCTCCCGACCCCCGACTCATCCCTCCCACCCCCCAATATCAGCACTAAAGTATGAAGCCACAGCATAGCTAATCTGAAACAGCAGATAATGTAAAAGCCGTGTCTATCAATCTTTGAAATGCAATCTCTAGAGTGGTTTGCACTGGACGTGCCTTCCTAATGGAAGTAGCATTTCTGGGCTAATGTGCACAAAGAGGGTGGTCTCTGGAAGGACACGTGCACAGAGCTTACGTGGTGAGGGCAAGTGAGCTCTGCTCTCTGGGCCTCGGTTTCCTCACTTGTTATATGAGGGACTTAGACTTGATCTTTACATTTTCTTCCATCTCTTGCCTGCCAAGTAAGGCTGCCAAATGTTTACATTCCCCAGAGAAAGACTAGATAAACAGGACGAGAGGAGCAGGAGAGAGAAGGGTGCTGATAATTCCCTGAGGTCCCTTTCAACCCTGGGGCACGCCCTCCAGGGCTCTCTGACCCTTCAGAGGAGAGACGAGACAGCCGAGGACTAAGGGTGTGTTCTGCAGACACAGAACCGGGAGTCGGATGCGCTCCAAGGAGGAGGGAAAAAGGTAGCCACTGATGGATGGGGGTGACATAAAGCAAGTCAAGACTGCAAGACTGGGACCTGGGCCTAGGCGGGTCGAAGCTTGTGAAGGAAGGGAGGAAGGAAGCTCATCTGGACTGAGGAGGTTTGGCTGGGGCTGGGCAGCAACCAGAGATAAGCAACTCTTCTCAGTCCTTTTCTGAAGGAAGAAGGCAGCAGGGGCCTGAGTCTTTCCAGTCTGGGGGCTGTCTCCCCATCTCTGTGATGGGGGCCATGACAAGCCTGTGATAGAGTATGTGGCGTGGGGCATTGAGCCATCTCGCCATTGATTTGCCAAGTATTTTCAAGAACATATTGCCTGTCTGGTACTGTGGGAGGCTTTGGGAAAGTGACGATGAATAAGACCAGGGTTCTTTAAGAGTTCGTGATGGGCTATCCCAAAGGGGTGAGCGATGGGAGTTACAACGAGGATGTGGGAGGAGATTGGCAAAGAATCGCAAAGGGATTTGTTAATGGTTATGTGAGGAAGGTATAGGGGCTGGGATAGGGTCTGTTATTAAGGTCTGCAGTGGAGTCTGTGGTGAATGGTCCAGAGGATGGGGTGGATTTTGTGGGGGCAGGGTGAAATTCATTAGCTATAAAATGGGAATATAATGGGGTGTAACAGGGTATGTGAAGGGGTAAGAACTGTTGGGACCCATGATGGTTCATTAATAGAGCTGCCTTTCCTGACAGCCCAGAGGAAATCAATTCTTCCTTTTAATAGGGTCTCAATAACATTTTATATCTATCACCGCTAATATTTTTGAGATTAGTTCATTGGACAACTGAAATGAGTTCATTATTTTATAATGCTTTGTCTAATTTCTGTCTCCCGTATTAGGCTGTAAGAGCTGTGGAAAGAGCAGCCTTAGTGGATCTTGCAGGATCCTGCTCACTGCTGCACCCTCTCTTTCCACCCCACTCGACAGGGCTGGGCACATAGAAAGCGCTCAGTAAAGTCTGATTGAACAGATAGCTCCCTGGTAGCCAGGGTGCCAAGACCCTCCCCTAAATAATGCCAGCAGCTGGATGGCTTCAAAATAAGTAATTTTCTGTCACGATGAGGGGGGCTCTGGTTCTGTTTGAAGGGACATGGTGCCATCTGGTGCTGAAAGGGAAGAAATGCATTGAGAAGAAGCACTTAGCCTGCAGGCGGTAAAGCCTCCACTCCCTTGGGAGGCCAGCAGCTACCCACCTTCCACCCCCTCAGCCCCCACCCCTAGCTTTCAGCCCAGCCCCCAGCCTCAAAGAAATCAGCCCCAGCTTTCCTTGCTGTTTCAGGAGTGGAGCAAGTAGAGGTAAGAAAACGGAGACCATGTGAGCCTTGCGCTGAACCGCCCTTTTCTCCATCTGCATTAGGGCCACCAGCCCCGCCTGCCTCTGGCTGGGCTCAGCCTCCTTCTCCTCGACTTTGAATTCACCCCTCATCCTAGGAACCAGCCAGTCCAGGGGAGAGGGCGTGGTACAAACAAAGCTTAGATTCAGGGGCTTCCATATGAAAATTTCTCATCATTTGAGGCTTCACTGTCCAGAGTGGGTTAACCCAGTTTCACACACACAGACACGTGCACGTGATAGCTGTGCTCTACATAATGGTGAGTGAGTTCTGATTAAAATCGACCCCTTCCATCCCATTTCTGTACACGGTATGGTCAAGTAAGTGAAAGTCTCTCAGTCATGTCTGACTCTTTGCAACTCCGTGGACTGGGGGACCTCCCAGGCTCCTCTGTCCATGGGATTCTACAGGCGAGAATACTGGAATGGGTTGCCATTCTCTTCTCCAGGGGATCTTCCCAATCCAGGGATTGATGGTATGGTCAAAGTCCTGAACAAAACACTAAGCAAAAAGCCCCCTCCTAGGGAGAACAGGTGGAGCATCTCTAATTACACAGCTTTCACTGTCGACCTCCTCATCCTCAGCTATAAGGTGGCCTATGGAATAGTAATGAGAGAATTAAACCCTGAAATGATTGGTTCACTGGAACACAGCTGCCCTGTACACTGAATTACCAGTAATACTTGTATGAGTTTTGTACTTGTTTTCTTTTATTTCCACGTAACATGTTTTATTTTCATTATTGCAATTGGATGAGGGACAGCGGCAGTGCCCCTAAAAGCATGCCATATAAACACACACACCAGCTCAACACAAACAGTGCATTCACAAAGCACACCAGTTGCCACTCTCCACTCAGGCCCCTATCCCTTCTGTATGGGGATTCTGAAGTTGTCCTGGCCAGCAGAGTTCCCCTAAGGATACAGGAACATCTCTGAATGTCCTCTGTCAAAATGCGGCTTTCCAGTGAACAGGCAGCATCCAAGGCAGCTCACAAGTAATGGAAGATTTCCTTCTGTTCTCACAGTACCACTTTCTGCTGGGACCCAGGTACCCAAGTCAGCCTTGCTTCCAATGCGACAGTCCTCACCGAGGTGGGAAAAAGTCTCCCCAGTATGAATGGCGCTTTTCATTACTTTTCCAAAAGGTGGCCTGATTCTTTCCATTTCATTGCAGCCTCCTCTCTTTCATAACTTTTTAAATGGTCCCCCAGGGCAAAGCTGAAGGACACAGAATACTATCCACTGATGCCACCTTACAGCATCCTTGGGGCACAACCCCAAAGCAGTACCCTGCACCTCAGGCCTTTCCTACCTCAGGGTGAGTCCCCACTCCACCGCAAGAGCAGTCAGCCCCAAGCCCTCAGCATCGTCCTCCATCTTCTTCATCTGTTTTGGTCCTAACATTGGTCCCCAATTTTCCTTCACTCTTCCTCGAAGGAGGCCCATAATATTCCATCCTTATGACCTACAATTCTTACCACAGGAGCCTCTCCAGGAGATACTCACTGTAAATAGATAGACTGTGTGCGTGTGTGTGTGTGTGTGTGTGTGTGTGTGTGTGTGTGTGAAATCGCTCAGTTGTGTCCGACTCTTTGTGACCCCGTGGACTGTAGCCCACCAGGCTCCTCTGTCCATGGGATTCTCCAGGCAAGAATACTGGAGTGGGGTGCCATTTCCTTCTCCAGGGGATCCTCCTGATCCAGGGATTGAACCCGGGTCTCCTGCGTTGCAGGCAGACGCTTTATCCTCTGAGCCACAGGGAAGCCCAAATAGATAGGCTAGATACATGGGAAGGATCTTAAATTAATAAAGATAAAATAAATCAGACTAAAAGAAAACAGCTCTGCCAGGTTGAAACATATACAGCCATTTCTCCGGTAAAAAAAAAAAAAAACATGGAAAACATCAAAGTTGATGTCCTGTTTATTTGAGGGTGACAAAGGTAGCATGGAGCGAGAACACATATGAAGGACTAAAAGAGAAGGTAAGAAACCCCATCGAGCAGCCCTGGCGGGAGTGCGGTGGGCAGACACCCCTCAGATCCCATCGCGGGGTCCACCTGAGGCCAAGGGCACATTATTCTGTGCATGCGTGACAGAATGGAACACTCTAGAAGCTGCCTGAATGGGTGTAGCCGGAGTCAGACCACCAAGGGCAACAACAAATGCTCAAGTAACAAAGGATGGGGATCCAACTGTGCAGCTGTGCTCCAAGGAGGCAGGCTCTGGGTTAAGTGGCGGGATGTGTGCGATCACTCGGGACAGTGAGAGGAGGCTGACACTGCCGGGAGAGGCCACTGAGGAGAGGCAGCTTTACAAACAGAAAAGAAAGTGAGAGCCACAGCAGCAGTCTCATCAGAGACCAGGCGAGCCAGGAGGTTTGTTTCAAATGCTGAAAGGGAAAAAAAAAAAAAAAACCTCTCATTCCTCAAAATCTGTACACAGTGAAACAGTGTTCAAAAATGGAGAAATAAAAGCTTTTCAGGCAAACAGAAGCTGAGAGAATCAAATATCAGTAGGTCTCTTTTATAAGAAATGTGACAGTTCTCCAAGGAGAGAGACACCAGACTGAAACTGGGATTCACACAGAACACTAAGATCTCCAGGACAAGTCAAAATTGAAGTAAATATAAAAGGTTTTTTTTTGTGTGTGTGAATCATTGTAAAAGATAATTGACTAAGTCTAAAATAGTAGGATTGTGGGGTTTTAGCATAACATAAAACAATTGCTAATAGCCTAAAAGTTGGAAGGGGAAAAAAATAGCGTGGTAACATTGTAAGGTTCTTTCATTCTAGATGAAGAAGTATAATATTACATGGAGATATTTTGTGATTAGTTGCAATGTATATTTTAAATGCTAGGGCAATCTAAAATTATGATTAATTAAATATGCACAATTTAAACCATTTTTAAGATGTAAATAAAGATGCCATAGTGGATACAAGAAGAAAAAAAAAAGTTCTCAATCGAAAACCAGCAGAAAAAGAGGAAAAATTGAACAAATAACATAAATAGAAAACATCTAGCTAAATGTCAGAGTTTGATCCATGTTAATGATCTAAACAATATTAAAAGACAGATCATACTGGATAACATAGCAAGATCTAATTATATGCTGTCTACAAGAAATTTATTTTAAATAAAAAGATGTACATCGGTTAAAAGGAAAAGAATGGTAAATGATACACCATGCAAACACTAATCAACAAAATAGGTAGTGGTTACATTAATACCAGGCAAAGTAAATTTCAATACAATAAACATTACCAATATAGAGAAAGATGTATTTAATGATAAATGAATCAGTTCACCAAGAAGATACAATAATCCTAAATTTTTAAGCCCTTAACAAATACATGACGAAAAAACTGATAGAACTGGAAGAAGTAGGTAAATTCACAATTATAGTTGGAGCCTATAAAAAAGTTATTAAAAAGCAGGTAGAAAATCATTAAGAATATAAAAGACCTAAGCATCACTATCAATGAACTTGACCTAATGGAACGTATAGAACACCCCACCCAGCAAGGGCAGAATCCACATTTTTTTCAGGTACTTATGAAACAGAAGCCAGACTATTTGTGGAGCACAGAAGCAAAGCTCAACAATGTGGATCCTCTCTGACCAAAATGGCTTTAAATTGGAAATTAACAACAGAAGATAACTGGAAAACCCTCAGATATTTGAAAATTTGATGCCTGATATGAGTATGACTAGGTGGTTGCTGTTTGGTGTGCGATACATCCCTCTTCTCAACTGCTTCACAAAAATCCTTAGTGAAACCTTCATGGCTGACTAACGCGTTAGCCCATGAGCACATGCTCAGTCATGTGTGACCCTTTGCAACCCCATGGACTGTAGTCCGCCAGGTGTCTCTGTCCATGGGATTTCCCAGGCAAGAATACGGGAACAGGTTGCCATTTCCTTCTCCAGGGGACCTTCTCGACCCAGCGATCAAACCCTCATCTCCTGCATTCCTGGCAGATTCTCTACCACTGAGCCACCTGGGAGGGCTAATGCGTTAGCTCTGTGGGTGGCAAACAGGGGCCTTCGGCCAGTTGTCTTCTGGCCTGCAAGCTAAGAATGGCTTTTCCAAATGGAAAGATTGTGAAGATGGGGTTGGAAGAGAAGGAAAAGGAAGAACAGCAGTAGCCCCCTAAAACAGCCTAAAATGCTCGCAAACCTCTCCTTTAATAAATGAGATAGTGTTTCCGCTTCTATTTTCCAAAAGTCTCACGACATATTTCGTGTGTGTGTGTGTTTTAAATGTTCCACAGAGAAGCCTGGTGTTTCAGAGTTTCCTTTGGGGAATGGTTTCTAATTATATATACAACTTCTATAATAGCTATAGAGCTACTCAGATTTTTTAATTTCCTCTTTTGTCAGCTTTGGTAATTCACTGCTTTGTGTTAACTTACTTTTCCTTCTGGTATCATTTTCCTTCATTTTGAAGGATTTTCTTTAGCATTTCATATAGTGCATTTTACCACTGTAAAGTTTCTTCATCCTTTGTTTTTAAGTACCTTTATTTCCCTTTCCTTTTGAAGGATATCTTCTGCAGGATACAGAATTCTAGGTTGACACTTTTCTTACAGAATTTTAAAAATACCATTCTCCTATTTTCTGGGTTTTGTTGTTTCTGAGGAGAAAATTCAGTGTTGATTCTCACTTTTGTTTTCTGTTTGTAATTTATGTTTTCTTCTGATGTATGTATGTTTTCTTCTGATGCTTTTACGACTTTTGTCTTCGTTATTGAAGTTTAACAGTTTGATGGACTCGGTGCGGTTTTCTTTGTATTTATCCAGTTTGGGGTTTGTTGAGAGTCTTTGGTATTTGACTGTATACCTTTATAAAATTTGGAAATTTTCCAGACACTGGTTTTTTTTTTTTTCCAATTCTACTATGTTCAGTCTTTTCTCTCTTTCTGGAACTCTAACTACATGTTTATTGAACAGATGATGTTGCCCCATAGGTCACTGACTCTAAGAGCTCCAGTTGCTATGTTCGCACTTTCACAGGTATTTTCTTCTACAATCCCTAATCAGTGTTCTGTGGAGCCTATTCAGTGCATTTCTCACTCTAGATATTGTATTTTTCAGTTTTAGAAAAACATAATAGTTTGGTTCTTTTTTTAAATTTCTCTTCTCATTATTTTCTTGCTTCCTGTAAATGCCTGAACATCTTTTTTTTTTTTATTGGAGTATAGTTGCTTTCCTGAATATCTTTGTAATAGCTCTTATAAAGTTCTTGTATGTTAATTCATATTCTCTGTCATTTATGGTTGTGGTTTTCAGAATTGATTTTATCCTGATTATGGGTCATCTTTCTCTACTGTTTAGTATGCCTAATAATTTGGATCCTGCTGGACATTGTAAATGTTAAATTGTTGAGTGTCTGAATTTTGTCGTCTTTCTTTGAAGAATGTTGAGATGGGAGCTGGGGAGGTCAGGTAGTTGAGGTACTTATAGGCACAGTAAATGCTTTCAAGTCCTGTTCTGGAGCTTTTTTTAGGATGAGTCTAAAGCAGTGGTTCTATGTAAGCTTCCCTGCTAGCTCAGATGGTAAAGAATCTGCCTGCAGTGCAGGAGACTTGAGTTCAATCCCTGGGTTGGGAAGATCCCCCAGAGAAGGAAATGGCAACCCACTCCAGTATTCTTGCCTGGAGAATTCCATGAACAGAGGAGCCTGGTGAGATACATACAGTTCATGGGGTTGCAAGAGTTGGACACAACCTAGCGATTAAACCACAAAGCAGTGGTTCTATATCAGATAGAGTTTTCCCTCAATTCCCAACCCCAGGATATTAGTATTGTCTGAAAACATTTTTAGTTGCTACAACCAGGAGGGTGCCAGGGTCATCTAGTGATTAGAGGTCAGGAATGATGTTCAGTATCCTACAATGCACAGGAAAACTCTCCAAAAAGAAGAATTATTCTTCTCCCCAAATGTCACTAGTATCAAGGTTGAAAACCCCATTCTAGAGAACTTTTACAGTGGGGCCAGTTAGCCTACCACTGGGATATCTGCTCAATGCCTAGATATTCAAGAATGCTTCTCTCTTCTCCAATTTGGCTAGTTGGAGTTCTAACATGTAGCCCAGTGTAAGCTCTGGAAATTGTTCAGTTTACAGCTTCCTGGTAGTTATAGGAAGAGCCTGTTAGGAGTCTTACCCTACATGTACACAGCTTAGCATTTAGCCAAAACTCAAGGGAACGCATGCAAATTGCTGAGGCTCTTATCTGCGTAGCTGCCTCCTCTCCAGTACTCTGTCTGTGCCACAAATTCCAGTTGCCTGAGTCTTCCTGACCTCTAACCTCTGCCATTTCAACTAAATGAGACCTTCAGGCTCTGTTGGGGTTGCCCTTTCTCTGGGCCTGTCTGTAAAGAGCCTCCAGGCAGAAAGCCTGGGTGATGAAAGGCTTCTCCGTGTGTCCCTCCTGTTTCTCCAGGTCTTGCAAGATAAGACACTAATGCCCTTTGCTTCTTACTTTCTTTTCAAGGATGCTGGCATAGTGAAGAGCCTTGAAAGACAGAGATAGTGCTTCCCTTTAGAGCAAAGGGCAGTTTCCTGTACAGTGTTATCAAGGCAAAGGTGAAGAGGCTTACTCCTCATTGAAAATGATTCTGTTTTCCTAAGCTCAGGGTGCCTCTTCTATGCAACCCAGGACATGTGCAAGTTTCAGTCGGACCTCTCCACATTGCCCCATGGGAACTGGGATGAGTGCAAATGCTGATACGCTAGCTCCTGCTGTTGCTTTAAGTAATAACATCCTTTGTATCTAACCTGGGAGTCTTGTGTCTTCTGCCAGCGCCTGTGAAACAGCATGAAGCTAACTTGCTAACTAGCAAGAAGGGTAAGTTCTCCTTCACATTTAATTTGTCTATTTACTTAATTGCCTGCTCTAGGTCTTGGTTGCAGCACATGGGAGCTTTGATCTTCATTAAGACTTTTAGTTGTGGTATGCAAACTCTGTTTCTGCATATGGGATCTAGTTCCCTGACCAGGGATGGAACCCAGGCCCCCTGCACTGGGAGTGAGGAGTCCTAGCCAAGCCCCTGAACCACCAGGGAAGTCCCTCTCCTTCATTTTTCTTGACACACCTGTTACGTATTAGGCACTGTGCTCAGCTCTGAATATAGGAAGTGAATGCAGTCTACAGTCCAGTGGGAGAGGCAAAGATTTTAAAAGACAAATACATAAAAATTTTAAATGGCAGCAATTAGTAAGAAAGAAACAAGGAAATTGCAAGAGAATGACAAGGAGGACAATAGACTGAATTAGAGGAGGTCGGTAAGGGGAGCAAGGAGATAAACCCACTCCAGCACTCTTGCCTGGCAAATCCCATGGACAGAGGAGCCTGGTAGGCTGCAGTCCATGGGGTCGATAGGAGTCGGACACGACTGAGTGACTTCACTTTCACTTTTCACTTTCATGCATTGGAGAAGGAAATAGCAACCCACTCCAGTACCCTTGCCTGGAGAATCCCAGGGACGGGGGAGCCTAGTGGGCTGCGGTCTCTGGGGTCGCACAGAGTCGGACACGACTGAAGTGACTTAGCAGCAGCAGCAGCAGCAGCAGCAGCAGGCAAGAGATGATGGAGGCTTGGGCTAAGGTGTGGCCATGAAGAGAATACTGGGAACACTGGGAATAAAAGCTGGATGAGTAAAGTCTGGCCAGGCCATGAATGCTCTGCCACAGGACTTTGGTAAATGGTAAATTAAGGTACAGGCTGAGGGCAATGGAGTGGTAGAATGGGAAGAACTAGGAACAGAGATGAGTTAAGAGGCTATTGCTGTCAGTCAGTGAGAAGAAGGTCTGGATTAGAATAAAAACAGAAAAGATAAACTGCTTAACTTAGGGGAGGTGTCTACTCACAGCTTTAGTCACAGATATGTGAGTTTCTATGCTGTCATGTAGATGTGTGTCATTTTTGCCAGCAGAGAGAAATGTCTGTAAGTAGATGCGCATTTCTGTGTATTATCTTTTTCACTGTGTCTGTGACTGTATCATTTATTCATTCATTCAGCAAATACTTGCTAAGCCCCTATTTTGTGCAAAGCAATGTGCCAGGTACTATGGGGGAACATGAACACGAATCAAATAGAAATCCGACCCTTGAGGAGCTCACAGACTAGAAAGAGCAAGCACATTCCTCAAAGAGCTAAAATGCAAATTAGTAAAGTGATAAATATCATAAAGTTATGAAAATTCAGAAGAGGAAGTCATTACCTTCACTGGAGAGACAAGGGAGAATATGGCATTTGAATTTGGTTTTAAGGAATTAACAGGATGATGGAATCACCATACGATCTGGGCACATATCCAGAGAAAACTCTAACTCAAAAAGACACACGCACCCCAGTGTTCACAGCAGCACTGTTCACGATCGCCAAGGCATGGAAGTTACCTAAATGTCCATTGACAGATGAATGGATACAGACGTGGCACACACATACCACAAATACTCACATGTATAACGGAATGTTACTCAGCCATAAAAAAGGATGAAATAATGCTGTCTGCAGCACCATGGATGGACCTAGCGATTGTCACACTGGGTGAGCTAAGTAGGACACAGAAAGACAAATGGCACATGCTATCACTGATATGCGGAACTTTAAAAATGAGACAAAAAACCTATTTACAAAACAGAAATAGACTCACAGACAGAAAACAAATGTATGGCTATCAAAGTGGAAAGGGGGAGGGATAAACCTGGAATTCAGAGTTAACAGATACATACTATTGTATGTAAGATGGATAAACAAAAAGGACCTACTGGAGACTTTGCTGGTGGTCTAGTGGCTAGAACTTCGCACTCCCAGTGCAGGGGACCCAGGTTCAGTCCCACATGCCACAATTAAATGTTCCACATGCCACAACTAAGGCCCAGCATGGCCAAGTACATAAACATTAATAAACAAATCATTTCTTTTTATAAACAAGGACCTACTGTATAGCACAGGGAACTATTTTCAGGGTCTTATAATAACCTCTAATGGAAAAGAATAAGAATATAGATGGTATATAACTGAATCATTTTGCTGTACGCTTGAGACATTGTAAATCAACTACAATAAAAATTTAAAATTTAAAAACGAAAGAATAGGAGGAAGGGAAGGAATGTAGGCAGGGGACAAGTGACAATGGAGCATTCTTAGCAAATAAGCTTGAAAAGGTGGTGAAAAATAAGCCTGAAAGAAAGCTGATCTAAAGAATCAGGCCTTTATTTTGTAGACCAGCAAATACTTATTGGACTCCTACCAAGGACACGGTACTGTGCCAGATCTTGAATTTCCATATACGATTGTGTGTCTGTTTCCATGTATGCCTTCCTGTTTGCCAACATGTGTATATTCACAGTGTGTATGTACTTCTGTGTGTCTCTCTCTGTTTTAATACCAGTAGTCAATTTCTTTGGGTGTACTCTTACACATAACCATGTCCATGTGTTTATATATGGCCAGCAGGTGGCGCCACAAAATCATAACTAGCAAGGACAATTCCGCCTGTTCCCAGCCGACTACTCCAGCGTCTCAGACTCTGTGAGGCCATGGAGAGATCCTGAGGCCCTTGTAGGGGCTGGGGAGTCGTTTATTTCAATCACTAGCATAATTCACCACCGCATCCCCATGCCAAGCACAAACTCTGGCAAACCGAAATCCTCCATAATTGTGTATTGATGACATACTAACATGCCCTGTGGGAGATGGAGACAGCCAGGGAAGGGAAAGAAGTACAGAGAAGGTGGCCCACCAGTGAAGACCCCGCAGGAAGTGGGCCGTCAGTCACACTCACAGAAGTCACAGAGGGATACAGAGGGGCACAAACAGTAAACTCGGCCATTGCTGTCACCCAGAAGACTTCCCCTCCTTATACTGTGGCGTCTGACTCTGATCCTTTTATTTCGTGCTTAGTAAGCACTAGGACTTGTGGGAAATACCACCTCTGATCTCTCAGAGCTTACAATCTAGGAAGAGAAATACAGTTGTTGTTGTTTAATTTATTACATGTATGATCTTGGATTTGGATCCTGAACTAGAAAGGAAAAGGAGACATTGGAGAGTGGAAGAAATGTGAGTGGATTTCAAATTTGTGAACTAGACGGTAGTTATTTTAACTTTTTAAAATAATAATAATTACAACCAATAAATCCTCTCTGCCTATTGCTAGGAAAGTTCCTTCCTGCCCACAGTGAGAAGTGCTCTATTAGGGACAGGGGCTTCCCTGGCGGTCCACCTGCCGATGCAGGAGAGGAAAGAGATGCGGGTTCGATCTCTGAGTGGAGGAGATCCCATGGGGAAGGAAATGGTAACCCACTCCAGTATTCTTGCCTAGAAAATTCCATGGACAGAGGAGTCTGGTCGGCTACCATCCATGCGGTCGAAAAGAGTCAGACATGGCTGATCGTACATCCACGCACGCATGCAGGAACAGGGGCACAGATCTGGAAGAGGTCCATCTGGGTGTGTTAACAGACCCTCTGGCTCCCTCCTCCCCAGTCCCTTCCCACCCCAGGAGACTGACTGATCAGGAGACTGGCTGCTCTCTCTCCCCTATCTGGGCTATCCCCAGGTCTCATCCTTCTCAGAGCCCACACCTGTGATCTCTCCCAAGAGAGTGCAGGCACCACCCCCTCCCGCCATCAGCCTGTTTCGGAGAGGGAGGCTATGATTGCTTGCAGGAGCTACTGCTCTGGTCATTACACACAAGAACACAGGAAGGGATCACCTTCCATACCCCTCTGCTCCCATACGGGCAGTGAGGCTCAGGTTTTTGCAGTAAAAACCTTGAACCAACGAAGATCTACGCAGTGGGACCAATTTCAGGTCAGCTGCACATATCAGGGGCCAGGACTATAAGACACTTTAACGGCCTGGCTGAGCCAGCACGGCCGCGTCTGGCCGCTTCCCCGCGCCTCCGCCGTCCTCCGCATTGCCTCACTCCTTTCTGCGAGCTGCCAGCAGCGCGTGGCTGCGTGCGTCATGCCGCTGCCGGTCAAGGCCTCCGCAGGGCCCTCTGAGGAATCCCACGTTCCTCAGCCTGGCACTCAGAGCCCTCTGCAAAGTGGACCCACTTCCTGCTCCAGCTGTTTCTCCCATTACTCCTCTGTACCCATTTTTGCCCAACACTCTGAGCGTCCTGGCTATGCTCGCACTTTCCCTCTCCTGCATCTTTGTGGATGCAGTTCCTCCGCCGAAAGGGCCTCCCTCCCCATCTCCACCTGGCAAGTGCCCATCTGCCTTTCAAGAAAGTTGCTCAGTCATGTCTGACTCTTTTCGACCCCATGGACTGGATCTCGCCAGGCTTTTCTGTCGATGGAATTCTCCAGGCTAGAATACTGTGGTGGGTTGCCATGTCCTCCTCCAGGGGATCTTCCTGACCCAGGAACTGAACATAGGTTTCCTGCGTTGCTAGTGGCTCAGAGGGTAAAGCATCTGCCCATAATGCGGGAGACCCGGGTTTGATCCCTGGGTCAGGAAGATCCTCTGGAGAAGGAAATGGCAACCCACTCCAGTATTCTTGCCTGGAGAATCCTATGGATGGCGGAGCCTAGTAGGTTACAGTCCACAGGGTTGCAAAAAGTCAGACAGGACTGAGCGACTTCACTTTCTTTTCCTGCATTGCAGGCAGATTCTTTACCATCTGACCCTTCAAACATATGTCTTCCTAAGGTCTTTCATACTCCACCCCAACCTGGTTTGGCCTGTTTCTCCTCTCTTGGCAATTATTTTCAGCTTCATTACCTTGATGCTTTATTTTTGGAATGCTAATTCCTTCTGTACAACTCTAAGCTCTTCAAGGGAAAAGCCTGTCTCTTATTCATTCAGTACCTAGCAGCTTGTTGGACATACAGTAGGTGCTCAATAAATGCACAAGAGGTAATATGTCTAAGAGTGTTTGCTATACTTCAATGCTATGAGACACAGGCTCACATAACCATGAACTCTAAGGAACACAGAATGTGGGTGCCCTTTCCAGAAGGAGCTAGAAACAACAGCTACACTGAGCATCCATTAGGTGCCCTCTGGCCCCAACCCCATCCCCATCTGGCTCCCAGCTTCCTCAGTCCTCAAGAACACAGTTTAAAAATAACTCCCTGGACTTCCCTGGTGGTCCAGTGGCTAAGACTCTTCTTTCCAAATGAGGTGGGTCTGGGATCAATCCCTAGTCACAGAACTAGATATCACCTGCCACAACTAAGAATCCGCATGCTGCAAGGGAAAACTGAAGATCCCACATGCAGCAACTAAGATCCAAATCTTAGTGCAGCCAAATAAATAAATATGTAACGTCTATCTATCTATCTATCTATCTCCCCTCCTTGCCTCCTTCTTCTCTTCTATGCCTTTCTCCTTTCTCTCCCTTTCTCTCTGCTAAAGCCCTCAGGTTCCTGCCCACAGAACACTGGGGACAAAAATAGAAGGGCTGGGGGAACCCAGCAGCTTCTGAGCACTGAGATGAGGAAGTGATTATCAAAGGTCACTGTCCTGGTCAGTTCCTGTTTCTGGAGCACAGATGCCAAAATCTGTTCCTTTTTCTTTTGAAAAATGTAGGAGTTTTCATTTCCAAAATTCCCAGAACCAAGACTGTCACTGTGAGCTGTCTGTGTTTCTGTCTGCCTGCCTCTGTATGGAGGGTCTGCCAAGGCCTCCTGGGCGTGCTCCTCATGGGCAAGCATCCAGGGGCAGCCTTGGAAATGACACCTTACTCCCTGCCCCTCCCCAGTTCCACCACCCCCAACTGGGCCTGACTGAGGAGAGATAAGTGTGTTAGGACAGGCCTGCTTCTGTCCTCCTAATGCCTCCTGGGGCATCCCCAGGATTAGGTCTGGCTACTGAGGAACCCTAGAGAGAGTAGAAATTTAAACTGATAACCTGGACTCAGAGGCGGACCAATTTTGGGAAACCCTGTCCATGCTTTGCTCCCTTGCTTGAAACTATCCCATGGGAGTGGGGGGAGGAGGGAGGAGGAGAAGACACAGCCACCACTGTCTCTGCCCCTAGGCTTGGCGCAGGCCCCCACCTTCTGTGCCCCAATCCAGACAACTCACTTCATGTAGAATCAGACTCTGTTGAGCCTTCTGCAGAGAAAAGAAGAGGTCCAGAAACGGGGGGCGGGGGGGGGGGGGGGGCGGGAAGGACTTCCCCAGCAGTCCTCTAGGTTCCAGCCCTGGGTTTAGGTTTGATCCCTGGTCTGGGAACTAAGATCCCACGTGTCATGGGGTATGGGCAAAAAAAAAAAAAAAAAAAGAAAGGGCAGCATGGGAAGTATTGTGGGTGGAGATGTGGAAAGGTGAGCTAGGAAAAAGGGGGCACTTATCGCTGAACCAAGCTCAGAGCTTAGAACAAGGGGCAGAGAGTGAGAATAGGCCTTGGCGTTAAGACCAGCCTCAAGGTGTGAAGGTCAAAGTAGCCTTGGTGCCAGGCCCTCTGAGTTGGGTGTGCGTCGTGGTGGCAGGTTCTTTGCGTGTGCAGGAAGGAAAACTGAGCGCTTTCTAACAGGATCTACATTTGGCCTGCTTTTCCTTTGGTCTCTGCTTTTGTTTGTACTGTGCCTGCCCAATTCTCATTCATTCACTCATTTAACAAACACTTCAATAGCCTAGAACATTTGCAGATAGCAGTGGCCAGGGCTTTCCAAAAGCGTAGGCTGGGGCTTGCAGAGGCCTCCCTGCCTGGAGCTCCAGCATCACGCTCTGCTGAGGCCCTGGCGTGCAGTGCGCCCCGTTTGCACCATCCCAGAAGTGGGGCCCGAGGCCTGATCGGCAGGGAGGCCCGAGGGGACTGAGCAGGGGACGCAGAACCCCTTCCCAGATGGCCGGCCCAGAAAACCAGGAACAGGTTAAGGGGCCAGAAGACTGGGCAGGGCCGTGGAGTCTCCGTGGGGGCCGAGCCTGTGCCCGGGGAGCGCGGATGCTGGCAGTGAGAGACGGCGGCGCTCCCAGGAAAGGGGTCCCCCCTCGGTGCCGCGGGCTGGGAGCCGCGCAGCCCTCGCCAGCGCCCCGCCCGCCCCGAGGCCCGAGCGCGAGGCGCCGCGGGAGGAATTCCAGCCATTTCCTCTGCGCCGAGCGGTATGCGGCCTGCTCGCTGCCCGACCGCAGCGCAGCCGGGAGGTGGGGGCCGGCGGCGCAGGCCAGTCACCAGCCGCGTCTGGCAGCTGCCCGGGCCTCGCAGTCCCGCTCCGGATCCCCGGAGGGCCTCCTCTAGTCCCTGCGATCAAACCGGCCCTCGAGCGGCCCCAGACCTGTGCGGCGGCCCCGGCCCCTGCTCCTCCCCGCGAGGCCGCCGCCGGCTGAACCGCCCCCTCCCCGCGCCTGCCCTCCCGCCTCCTCGGTCCCCGCCGCGCCACCCCCAACACACCCCTGGCTGCCGCCGACCCCCGCAGGCCCCCGGAATCTGAGTTTGAAACAGAAGGTGGCCCTTGCTACATCCCTTTGGGGGCATGTCCCTTGGCCTTTCTAAGCCTCAGTTTCTCCACCTGTGAAATGGTCACCCTAACAACATTGCTCGGAGAAGGCAATGGCACCCCACTCCAGTACTCTTGCCTGGAAAATCCCATGGACGGAGGAGCCTGGTAGGCTGCAGTCCATGGGGTCTCTAAGAGTCGGACACGAAGAGCGACTTCACTTTCACTTTTTACTTTCATGCATTGGAGAAGGAAATGGCAACCCACTTGCCTGGAGAATCTCAGAGACGGGGGAGCCTGGTGGGCTGCCGTCTATGGGGTTGCACAGACTCGGACACGACTGAAGTGACTTAGCAGCAGCAGCAACAGCAGCGCTACCAAGTTTGTGCCGCCCAGAGGTTGAGAAAAGGAACCTGCCGGATCAACATCGACGATGTTCTCGTTTCTCTAGGTACCGCTGCTGTCCTAAACCTCCCGGGATCTTCCGCCCACCCTGCCCAAGGCCTCTTCTGATGGAGCAGACAGGGCGGCTTTTCAGGTAGGCACTCTAGACGGCCGCCTCAGGGACCGGCGGAAGACTCTTCCTCGGGTTTATTTGCCCTCCAGGTTCTTTAAAAGCCTAAAGAGCAGTTATTTTCATTTTTTAAAATGATGTCATCGCAGTCTGAGAACAACCAGGCACGTAGTGATTAGGAGAAGTTGAGGGTGCAGACCCGGATGGCCTGGACTCTACACAAGGGTCTGAATAGAGAATGGCCACCCCGTGCCCTCTGGGCTCCTCTTTCCAAATGCAGATACCTCCCACCACCCCCACCACCACCCCCATCCCCCTTCGGAGAGTGGACAGTCGTTCAGGCTTTAACCCTTTGGAGGAGCAAGAAAGGGAAAGCCAGAGCCCCCAGGCGACGAGGAAGGTGGGAGCCACTTCCCCCGCTGCCCACACCCGCCTCACCCACGCCCACGGCTGCGGTCAACAGAACACGAGGTGGGGTTGGAAAGCCCCGGGTTTCACCGGGCCTAACCGCCCACTTCTTTGCAAACGCGGCACGGTAAGAGCCGCTCTGCCTCGAAGTTCCCCCATTTGGCCATTCGTTTGGATACTGGAACTCCCTTTCCAGCCAGAGCCCCGAGGCCGAGAATCAGCCTCAGGAGGTGCGCTCCCTCTTCCCCCCGACACACGCTGCAGCCACAGACCGCAGAAATCCAGGTGGAGACAGGTCGAGAAAAACAGGTGCTATAAACATCCCAGTCCAGCGAGTTGGGAGACACGGCTCGCAGGCAGCCCCTCCCCGCTCACCCTCTTCCGAGCCGGGCACTTCCGGCCATCATTGCGCTGCAGGCGGCTCTCGGAGTCGGGAGGGGCGGACTCCCATCTGTTTCTGAGGCCTGGCTTCCCTTTCCTGTCCCCAGACCCCCTAAGTGCCTAACCTGAGGGTTTTCTCTGTACTCTGGATACCCTCCCTAACTGCCATTCGCAGACGGCTCCCTTCCTGCGCTGATATTTTTTTAAAGGCTTCTCCCAGGGACCCCGGGCTGTGTGGCCAGTCTTCCGGAAATGCTGGCTCCTCTTACAAAGATGCATGAGGGGATGCTGCCTGAGGTTGGAAGGCAACCAACTAAATCACATCTTAAAATGTAAAGTTTGATTCTGAATTTTTGATAGCACTTTTTGTGTGGGGGGAGGGGGGTGATGGTGGGGAACAGGCTGGAGGCAGACTGTATTTAAAAGAGGAGGAAAACGAAGGGGGGAGTTAAGTATATGCAAAGAGTGGGTATGGCCGCATTAGAAAAGAGAATTGCTTTCCCAGCACGCTGGTTCCCAGTTTAGTGGGACCTTCTGAACCAGTCTCCTGAGCCTGGGACTTGTTGAGGTGCATACAGCTCGCTGAGAAAGAGCCTGTTGGACAGAAAAAGACTCCACTGGGGAAAAGGCTAATGAAGTTCCACCGCCTGGGGCTAAGGGATTCAGACACAAAAATTGTCCCCAGGATCTCAGAGAATCTCATGCCTCCAGGAGAGAGTGGCAAAGAGCAAGGCAAGTTTGGAGATGATGAGTGAAACAGATCTGAACCACCAGTTTTCAAATGTGACTGTAAAAATAAGCTCTCACTAAATACTAAATAGAGCCCTGGTTTGAAAATGAAGTCACATCCCCTTCCCAGTGTGGGTGCTTACTCTACAGTGTCTGTGCACAGGAAACACTTGCCCAGCTCATCACATTGAACCCTACTTAGATTGTACTATTGCTAATTGCTAAGTCACTTCAGTCGAGTCTGACTCTGTGTGACCCCATAGACGGCAGCCCACCAGGCTCCCCCGTCCCTGGGATTCTCCAGGCAAGAACACTGGATTGGGTTGCCATTTCCTTCTCCAATGCATGAAAGCGAAAGGTGAAAAGTGAACTCATTCAGTCATGTCCGACTTAGCGACTCCATGGACTGCAGCCTACCAAGCTCCTCCATCCATGGGATTTCCAGGCAAGAGTACTGGAGTGGGGTGCCATTGCCTTCTCCAGAATGTACTATTAATTCCCTGTTATTACACATGAGAAAACTAAGGTCAGAGAGACTAATTAACTAGCAAAGGAGAGTTTCAAGCCCAGGGATCTGACTCCAGTGGCTACCTGTGGAACCTCTGCTGTAGGGTAATTGACTCTGATGCTCTTTCTGACCAGAGATTGAAATGACTCCACTTCAGCCTTCAGCTGCCTTTCACAGTGAGGGAGACATTGCTGTAACACCCACCAGCCTCTAGCAGGCCCCAGTGATTGCAGCTTCATTGAAATTGATGGTTTTCCTGAGGGGGCCATGCAACCTATTCCAAGACTCCAGAGTACAGAGGAACAGACTGCCCATAGGAGGAGGACTCTGAGTGGCCTGGATATAATCATCAAGGTCAGGCCTTCCTGTGTGATTTCAGGACTACAAGGAGCCCCAAGTGGCCTTCTAACTAAAAATCAACCATTAAAGAACCATTGTGCTCAACACAGAGTCAGATGCGTGCTTACAGGTCACTGCTGTCTCATCTTGGGCCATGCGCCAAGGCGACCCAAAGATATTTGTCTAGCTTTCCTAGTGTTTTTTAAAAGTTGAGTTAATTACCAAGCATTTAAAATTGGAAGATGGTACAGAAATATCTGAATTTTCTTTCTTTTTCTTTTAGCTTCTCCCCCTAAATCTTAAGAGCTGGCCACACTGATGAGTACTTTGTGGTCCACCACAATCCCAGCCATCGCATCCTGTTTTTCACTCCCATCCTCCTGTTGGCCCGTTAACATCTGAATTTGCTGACCCCCATCTCTCCCACTAAAATGCAGTTATTCACTGAAGAGGTAACTGTTGAGTCTAACTAGTCACATTCTGGTTTGGATATCTTTTCTGGAGAGCTGGTTATGATAGAACAGTTGAGGTAAGTTAAAGTGAGGGTAGAAGAGAAAGTAGGGCTCCCCTGGACAAGGCACCCAGCCATACCAGAGCAGAGCAGATTTCTGAGATCCTGGAAGACCGCAAGATGAGAAATTAGTGTTTGAACAACTGACTTGGATGTCAGAACATCAGCTGCTTCCCAGAAGCTCATCCTTTCATGTATCTTTGCAAGCACCACACTTTCATTAGCATCTTGGGCTGCCTTCCCCAAACCTCCTTCTGGAAGTGCCTTGGGGAGTGTCCAGAAGCACACCCTGGAGGTGATTAGAGGGCGGCCGGCTCAGGCTGTGAGCAAGCCCAAAGGAATGGGTCTGGCTTTCAACCAGGACAGAACTGAGCCTGGAAGAGGAGCTGAATGAAGACAAGGACCAAGTGATTAACCGGGGTTTGAGCAGCCAGGAACTGAAGCACGGTCTCATTCACCAAGATGGTGAGCAGCTGTGAGCTCTGAAATGTGGACCACAGGAGGGAAAACCATCTTTCCCAAACTTGGAAGCTTTCCTGCCAAAGCAGTTTACTGTGCCAGCAGAGAGGAGAGAAGGGTTTGTGTGGCGACGTGAAGGCGGATGAGATGGCCTTAGACAGACTACCTGATAGACCTTGGGACATCAGCCTTCCCCACATGTCCATGGGGGAGAGTTTCAGCCCTGAATATTTGAACTCGGACCTTCTTGGCAGCAGTCCATAGGACAAGTGTGTCAACAGAGCCCCGGATGTGTACTCTGGGGTGTGGAGGGTGTGAATGTGATGAAGTACTTTTAGGGCTTTGAGAGAAACAGGAAATTCAGTTATCAGAGACAGGAAAGTCTGTCCACCTACTTTCAAACCCAGTGGATAGTGTGGCACTCAGACTTGTCGCAACTGCCTTTGGAAAAGGTGACAAATTAAGAGAGCAGGGAAAGAGTAGGAAAGGCCTCTTCAGGGAGTTGACTGGCTGGGTCAGGTCATGTTCTCTTCAGAGAGCCTCCTGTCGCCTCCTACGTTAGTGGGAGCCCCTGAAATCCCAGCATTCAGCCTTGCCACCATCATCTGCTTTGTATCCAATGGGACTAATCTCACTGTGAACTCGCTCCTGTTCTGTCGGTCCTAAAATCCCCCTGGCTCCCAGAGGCCCTGTCCTTCTCCTATTCTGTGGCCTCTCCCACCCTCCTCACTCTTGAAACTCTTCTTCCGTGACATCTGGAGTTCATAATCCATGATTAGCAAACTTTCCTTTATCCTCAGTCTATTCTCTGAGCATCTCCTTCACTTCTTTCGCTATGGGACCCCTAGCTCTCCCCTGAGTTCACTGCTGACCCCACAGCCTTCTCCAGTGGGGCCTGAGATTTTTCTTCCAGCCTTCTTCCCTAGGCCTAGAGGGGAGATAGGTGTCCTCCGTAATCCTGATTGTCACCTTTGCAAGTACTCTCTTGCATACCACATTCAGTTGCATCTTATCAGATTTTACCAATCGCTGCTATCTTCTCCTGACCCCCTGGCCATATTTTGTTTGCAGTTTTTCTAGATCTTGGTTCATCATCACTCACTCTTTCTAACACTGTCTTAACTCTTGGTGATTTGGTATACATGTCGATGACCCTTCCAATACCCAGACCTTTCAATCTCTTGAATTTCTGTCCTCCAGTGATTTTTCCCTCCCTTCAACCCATAGCTATGATTAAACAGCAGTCCCTCCATAATCTCAATTTTATGCATCCTCCTATCTTTCCAAGTTATCCCCTTGCTGATCTCAGTTATCCTCTGACACAATGAGAACCTTCAATCAATTGATCCCACCACCCTTCATTGTTGCCCACCCCTTTGATGTTCTTACTCCCCTCCTGACCCAGTGTAAAATTTCATGACCATATCACCTGGAGAAGTACACCCAGCTAGGCTGCTTGACCTCATTTGAAGTTCATACTGATGAAACTTAAGTGGGCCCTTAGTGCTTCCCAACTGTAATACTCAGGTTCCCTGGTCCACTCACTCACCTAGGCTCCTGGATGACAGTTTCATCCTTTCTTTTCTCTTCTCAAACCCTTCAGATTCCCTCCACACTCTCTATTACCTGAATTCTAAAAGAATCTACTGGGATTCTTTTTCCCCTGGGAAAATAGAAGGAGCCAAAGGAGAAAGCTGCAGATCCCTAACATCACATTTATCCCCTGTCCAGCAGTTTCATCTTCATACTTTGCCTTTCCACCTACTATCTCAGTGCTGACTCATCCATCAAAAGCAAATTCCTCCACTTGTGTAGGCAATCCAGTCCCTCTCACCTACTCACGGACATTACTCAGTAATTCTTTCTTTCCTCCCCTACACCAGATTATTACTCTGCTGGATTCTTTCCATCAGCACACAAACATGCTATAATTTCCTGCATCTTAAAAAAAAAGTCTTTTAATGACTGTACTTCCCTTGGCAGCTTCTGTCACATTTGTTTGCTCCACTTTAGAGCAGATCCCTCAAAAGACTCATCCGTACTTGCTATGCCCAATTCCTCTCCTTCAGTCCTCTCTTACACCAACCCCACAATCAGGTCTGTGTCCCTCAGAGTTCCACAGAAATTATTCTGGTCCAAGTCACCATGACTTAACTAAATCCAGTGGTCAATTCTCAGTTCTCATCTTATTAATAGCATCTGATAGAATGGACCACATCCTCCTCCTCCATATATGTTTTTCCCTAGGCTTCCAGAGCATCTCACTCTCCTCTCTCACTGCACCCACCTTCTTGGTCTCTTTCCATGGCTCCCCCTCTTTTCCCTGACCTCTAAATGTTGACTTGCCCAGGACCCAGACTTCAATCCTCTGCTCTTCTTTATCCACCTCTTTTGATGATCTCATCCAGATATGTGGTTTTAAATACAATCAATACACTCATGACCCACATTTATATATCTAGTCCAGACCTCTTCCCTGAACTCTAGACTCATATATCCAGCTGTCTGCCCCATATCTCCAAACTCAAGATGTCCAAAACTGAATTCTCGAGATGCTCCCCAAACTTGATCTACCTGCAGTCTTTCCTATCATAATGGTGGCAACTCTGTTCTTTCAATGGTTCAGGCCAGAAAACTGAGTTACCCTTGACTCTTGTCTTCTCACATGCACATCAGATCTGGTAGGAATTAGCTCTACCAACAGAACACACCCAGAATCCAACCACTTCTCACCTCTTTCCTAGCTGCCATCCTAGCCAAAGACACCATCGTCTCTCTCCTGGATTACCACTGTGCCCACCTGCCAAGTCTCCCCACTTCTACTCTGACCTTCAGCAAAGAAGCCAGAGTGATCCTTTTAGAATGTGCTTTAGACCATATCACTCTCTAATCAAAACTTCAAAAGCCCCCTCTCCTCTAATTCTTTTAGGCTTACTCTTTAATAAGTCCCTATTCCTCTCAGTATAAAAACTAGTCTTTATAATGGCCAAAACAGGTCCTGAATTAATTATCTACCCACCTCTCCCAGCACTCACCTCTTTCTTCTTTGGAGTATTTTATTTTATTCTTTTTTTTTTTTTTTTGGCCAAGCTGTATGACATGCAGGATCTTAGTTCCCCAACCAGGAATTGAGCTCAGGTCCCTGGCAGTGGAAGCACAGAGTTCTAATCACTGGACCACCAGGGAATTCCCTGTCTTCCTCTCTGGATATTCCCTTCCTCACTCATTCTGGGAGCCCAGCCTCCTTGCTGTAGATGTACCCTCTACCGGAACACTCTTGCCCAGAGTCTACTTCCAGCTTTCTCATTTCTGCAGTCTTCAGATTCTCAACTTTTCAATGAGATCCATTGGACCACCCTGTGTAATACCAAACTTGCCCTTTCTCTGCATCCTGACACTCTTGATCACCCTTAACCTGCACAACCTTGTTCTTTCCTGTCCTCAAAGCATTTATTATCTCCTAACATACTATATGATTTAATATTTATGTTTATTGCTTATTATTATCTATCTTCCCCTCAACTCCACCCCCACAAGGATCTCTCTATATATTGTTCACAAATATATCTGAGATGGCCAGAACAATGCCTGACACATGGTAGAGAAACCAATGCATGTTTTTCGGAATGAGTGAAAATATCCAAAATTTCTGTGCCAAGAGCAAAGGGGAAAATGGAACCAGAAAGAGCAGTTGGAGCTGACCGTAAACACATGATTCATGGGCAAAGTCAGGTCAAGTTGGAATGAGCAAACTGAGTGCTCATAATTGCTACATAGATAGATAGATGATAGAATCTCCCACACGGTAGGTGACAAAGTGACTTTATTTACCACATATAGAGTAATAAAAGCCTGGACCAATGATGCTGACTTACCCAAGTTCCCATCATTGTCGGTTGGTTTTTAGCTGTTCTCCCAGCCCTAAGTGGGCCAGTTACAGTTGACACTTGAACAACGTGGGTGTGAACTGCCTGGGTCAACTTGTCCGTGGGTGATTTTTAATAAATGTAAAATCAGTACTCCCTATTTGCAGGTTTCTCATTAAGGGGTTCAATCAACCACAGACTGTTTAATCCATGGATATGGAGAGTCAACTGTATTCAGTGGACTATACCATCTTTCATGAAGTATTTGAGCATCCACGGATTTTAGTATTTGCAGAGACTGCTGGAACCAGTGCCCCGTGGATACAGAGAGACAACTGTACAGGTTGACAGAGCCACCAGAGACAGTAAAGGCCAAAGGACAGGATCCTACAAGTGGAGACTGAAAAAGAAACTCCTGTCTCTTCACCTCTTCCTTCAAGTGCCTTCTCAGTGAAGGATGCTGCAGTACCAGATGTCTGGGGTAGCACCCAGGCCATTTCATCAGGTTTCTGCCATTATTGGATGCAGATGGTTAATAGTTCTGCTTGCCTGGCCCCCATATGTCCACTGTTAACAGAGGCCTCCTGGAGGCCTTGCCTTCCTTTCCCATAGGGATTACAGCCTCCAGGTTGACTGCCAATGTATTCCTTCTCGAAAGATGGCAGTGTTATGCAAGGAGCCTCTACACTAAAGATAAACCAATTAAATAAGGCTCCTGGGGCCCTCCAGACATTTCAGATGGAGACCCTGTGGTATCAACAGTGTGGCTGCACTGGGAGTCTGAGGCCAGTATAAGGTCTGGGGCAGGAGGCTTAACAGGTCCTGTGGTGAAGTAGAATCTCAGAGCCTTTACAGAGTTGAGGCTTCATCTCATGACAGGCCCAAATAACTGCAGGCAGAACTTCCAAAGAGCTCTAGGCAGAAGCTCCAGAAGATCCCCCTTGACTAGACATAAAGACAAGACCCCAGTTTAGAAGACAGACTCAAACCAATTTGCCTTTTTTCCAAAACAGGGCCCTGTTCAGCTGTACCTTCATCTTAAGCAACGTATGTGCATTGATGGAGCTTACCTGGTGCCAAGAGTGAAAGGCATGGAAATAAGGTAAGCTGGTGTCATTTTCTCCATAGGAAACCTTCATTCATAAAGAAGGCATTCATCCTTAACATGAATAGGGATGCCCTGTGTGGTTTGGATTAGACAAAACACAGCAGAAGAAACAGCACTCCTGTATAACAATGTAATTTAAATTAGTTAAAAATATTTACCCAGTCCCATGAGAGAGGTCAAAGGCTTAAAGTATATTCTCAACGCTCAGTCTAACATCTCTTTCCTCCACTCACCATTGCCCTATTTTGGTCCTCTTCACTCTCCCCAAAGTCAGTTAACAATCCTCCCCCACCCTCTGTACCTCCGCCACACACACACACACACACACACACACACACACACACACACACACACACACACACACACACACACACACACAGGTTCTTGATGCCCTTCCTCCTAGCTTCTGTCTCCTTGGACCTTTTCTTTTCTCCATTTCCAGTGTAACAATTCCTGGCCTCTCAGGCCCCTTTCAAGTCTTAGTTCTTCCCAGATCTTACATCAGATCAGCACAGTAGCAGACTAGCTGAGCTGGAATCTTTCTTAGGCAGTAATTGGGTAAAGTTGTACGTATTCATGGGGAGATACTGTATAATCCTATGCCTTTCCTCTGTATCTCTTTTAAGGATGTGGTTTTAATATCCACATCCATCAGCATTTCCTTCTAGGAGAAAAGAGAGTGAGGGAAGGAAAAGAGAGTGAAGGGAGTCAGAGTGTGTCTAGGGAAGGAACAAGGCAGAGGTTCTTTTGATCTACTCCTTACATTCAGCTCAGATGCCTACACTGGACAGTGCCCAGGTTATTGGTAGATTCTGGGACATTCCTACGTTAGCATAATCAAAAAGAAAACTGAACAAAACCAATAAGAGGTTAAGGCACCAAGTCAAAGTAGAGAGGCATCTCTGGGCCTCTGAACTTGACTTGAAACATTCCGTATGAAGGCAGGAGCTGGGAGGAGGAAAAAAAAATGAAAATTGTGTTTTGATTATTTTTTTTTCTGATTACAAAAATATGTTCAATGTAGAAAACCAGAAAAATACAGAAAAGTACAAAAAGTGATTGGAAAAACAAAAGAAGCAACACTTGTGTTCCCGCCACCCAGATATAATCAATATGAACATATTTGTTTACATTTACAATGCATGCATATTCTTTTTTAATCAAATTATAAACATAGTATATACGTTCTTTTAGAAATTTTTTCTCATTTAACAGTGTATCATAATTTCCCCAAGTCATTAAATATTCTTACATACAATATGATTTGTTAAAGCTGTTCATGATTTTATGCTGTGGATTTAGTGCCATGGAATTGCCTGGTTTTATGTGAGAGAGTATTTAGGTTGTTTCCAAGCATAGAATTTTAATTGTGGCAAGGTTGTCTGCACCACCTGTGTTTTTGGACAATCTAACCTTCTTCCCTTACCAGCAAGTAAGGATCCCTTCGAAGTTCTAGACCAAGAGAACCCTGCATTGGCAGAAGTAACTCCTCACAAGCATTCAGCTATCCTTGTGTCCTTCAGAGAAAGCCTGGCATTAGACTTACTCTGAGCATCAGAGTCGGAGAAGGCAATGGCACCCCACGCCAGTACTCCTGCCTGGAAAATCCCACGGACGGAGGAGTCTAGTAGCCTGCAGTCCATGGGGTTGCGAAGAGTCGGACATGACTGAGCGACTTCATTTTCACTTTTCACTTTCATGCACTGGGAAAGGAAATGGCAACCCACTCCAGTGTTCTTGCCTGGAGAATCCCAGGGATGGGGGAGCCTGGTGAGCTGCCATCTATGGGGTCACACAGAGTCGGACACTACTGAAGTGACTCAGCAGCAGCAGCAGCAGAGCAGCAGAGTAAGGATACTTACTCTTATGGCCAGGCCATTCTTGAGCAGATGGAGGGAAAATATTTGTCATTCTAAATCAGGGAGTCCACCCAATTCATTCAATGCAATCATCCTCAAAAATATATTTTTGTGCTAGTCCTGAGCTAGATATTATAGAAGAAAAGATATGGTTTCCATGTTACATAAACCTGCACTCTTTGTGTGTCGACAAACATAGAAGTGTGAAAGAGTTAAATAGATTATGTGTGAATGACTACGTGCTAACTCTGTGGTTCGAATCACAAGTGCTTTAGGAGGTGAGAAAACTGCAAGCACAAGGTAGACTTGAGTGGTCTGGGAAGACTCCGTGGAGAAGGTGGAGCTTGGAGGCAGGGTGGACAAGGAGCATTCCATATGGAGGGACACAGAGGCCAGAAAGCACAGGAGCAAGAAGGAGGTGCATGTGGCTGCAGTCTGCGATTGAGGGGGAAGTGGTCCGTCTGATTGGATAAGTCATATATAGGGCACATGCAGAGAGGGTCAAAAAGATGTTTGGCTCTAATTCTGTAGCTGTTTCCCCTTGTACCAGAGGTGTCACATCAAGAGAGGAAATGTCTAGTCAAATTCAAGCTGAGTTGTTTTTGTTTTTTGGTGTGTGTGGGGTAGCAGGGTGGGGCCAGGGGGATGGTTTATACATAGAACTTCTCGAAGCCTTTAATATTGTTTATGTATGTGGCAAGGTCAAGAGAGGAGGGAATCTGACTTCCCAAGAGTCTTTGACCACAGAATCTTGTTACCATGGACCATCTCCTTGGGTGTTCCAGGAGACGCAATTAGGGGCTAGTGAGGACTTCCCTCGTGATGCAATGGATAAGAATTTGCCTGCCAATGCAGGGGACACCAGTTTGATTCCTGGGCCGGGAAGATCCCACATACCACAGGGCAGCTAAGCCCATGCACCACAACTACTGAGCCTGCACTCCGCAAGAGAGGACACCACAACAAGAAGCCTCTGCTGCACAACCAGAGAGTAGCCGTCACTCGCCACAACTGGAGAAAGCCAGTGCACAGTGACAAATTTTCAAACTGGAGAGTAACACGTGAGGGAAAACAAAGTTTTGGAAGGTTAATCTCATAGTAGAATGTAAGGTGAACATGAGAGAAAACAGCCTGTATTCAGGCAATACAATTAGATGATTGAATGAAGACTCCAGATAAGTGGGCAGGGTTGGAGCATACTGGAGCCGAGAATGAAGAACAAAGCATTGATTGAATGCAGAGTCTGCTATTGGGCTCTGGGGAGATTCAAAAGTGTCAGAGTTCCTAGGTCTTTTAGGAGTTTGAATCCATTCATTAGGATTTTCTTTGCAATGCACAGAAATCAACTTGAAGCAGCTTAATCAAAGAAGAGTGTTTTTAAGGAAACAGGGATACTTCTTGAGGAGCTGCAGCCATGTACTGGAAAGTTGGCAAAAAGTCCCCTGTCCATCTGGTCTCAGCTACCCTGTATCTGCTTCATCGTCCTCATATTATTTCTCTCTCCTCTTCTGTCCTCTAATAACCCCTCCCCTCTCCCCTTTTCCCTTCTCCGCCCCTCACCCTTCTCCCCTTCCCCGCTCTCATTTGTGGAAGAAAGTGGCTTCTCTACAGCTCCTGAGTTTGCATGTTACACTGTTTGCATGACAGAGGTCCAGCTGTATCAGAGGCTAAATCTCCATCTCTTCTTCCCAGTTTCGGATTTCCAATGGGAAGAATCTCGTCGACCAGCTTGGAACACATCCTACTCTAACTAGGGGGACAAGTTTTAAAATCGAAACATGGCTTCAGGAGACTTACCCTGTGAGTAGTGTGGGGGACCACTGCCAGGAACAGGTGTCTGCTGTTGAGTGATGCTGGGCTTTCCTGGTGGCACAGTGGTAGAGAACCCACCTGCCAATGCAGGAGACTTGAGCTCAGTCCCTGGGTGGGGAAGATCCCCTGGAGAAGGAAATGGCACTCCACTGCAGTGTTCTTGCCTGGGAAATCCCATGGGCAGAGGAGCCTGATGGGCTACAGTCCAAGGGTTGGCAAAGAGTCGGACACGACTTAGTGACTAAATAACAACAACATAGAGTGATGCTATGACCTTTCATTGAAAGCATGCTTTTGTAAGAGTTGAGCATGAGCACACTATTGTTGAATGAATGGATAACTAGGAAGCTTTAAGGCAACTTCATTAGAGTCCGTATTCTTGTCCCTTTCCCAAACTCCTTCAGTCTCCCAGTTCTATAAAAACCTGCAGATGAAGGAAGCAGGATACACAATGGTTATTAGCACACGTCTGGGTTAAATTGTCTTATTTTGGATCCTGTCCTTGAAGACTTGAGCAAGTGATGGAACCTACCTGAGCTTCAGGTTTCTCACCTCTAGAATGGGGATCATGAGGATTAACTAAGATAATATGAGTAAAGTGCTCAGCACAATGCACCTAATTATGTTGAAAAAGTGAAAGTGCAGTCGTTCATTTGTGTCCAACTCTTTTCCAACTCATGGACTGTAGCCATGTGTCTCCTGCATTGTAGGCGGTTTCTTTACTGCTAAACCATTGGGGAAGCCCTGCAGATTGGGTCAAAGGAAAAAGCAGCAGAAAGTGGAGTGGGTTCAGATAACAAACTCAAATACCAGGCTTCTCTGTCTATGGGATTCTGCAAGCAAGAATATTGGAATGGGTTGCCATTCCCTTCTCTAGGAGATCTTCCCAACCCAGGGATTGAACCCAGGTCTCCCACATTACAGGCAGATTCTTTACCATCTGAACCACCAGGGAAGTCCAGTTATGTTAAGAACGTAAATTTTAAATGAAAATTAACTGATGGAGGGGGCTTCCTGGTGGTCCAGTGGCTAAGACTCTGTGTTCCTAATGCAGGGGGCTTGGGGTCAATGCCTGGTCTGGGAACTAGATCCCACATGCCACAACAAAGACCCGTTGCAGCCAAATAAATAAATAAAATAATTTTTAAAAAGAATTAGAAAAAGAAAGAAAATTAACTGATGGAGCTGAAGTTGACAGGAGCGGATCCAAATGTCTTTGATAAACGGGGCAAAAGAAAGATGAATTGTCAGATGGGCAAGTGGTCAGCTTGGTTCTCCAGACATCCCCATGAACGTGGCCTTTGGAATAAGAGGTTTGGGGAGAAAAACAAGCCACGAAGATCTTGTGGCGCCAACAGGGACTTTAGAGATCACAGGTCGTGTGTGCCAGTCGCACTCCCTTTTGTTCCTAGAGATTTAATATCTACCAGCCTATTAAATGGTCATGATTTGGAGGAGAGAAGACAAGAAGAGGAATTACTTTCAGCTGGCCCCGGTCTTTAAATAACCCGGGGTACAGCATCTTTCAAACACAAAGGAGACCATGTGTAAAACATTAGTTAAATTCAGATATAAATCTAGTCTTTGACCAGTCCAAAGCTAATCAATATGCTTTTCTACTCTCTTTGAACTTTGAGTTTTCTGGCAACAACGAAAACCCCAAACCCCATCCAAAACCATCGTCCAGACAGCCCAACTCCTATGCTCCCCTCTCTCATGTCACATATTGTTGACAGAACTCCTCTCATTACCACATGCATTCCAGTGGTGATTCAAATTCTTCTGCAGAAATGGACTTGAAAGACAGAAAATTGCTGTTGTAATCACTTAATAAGGAACCCTGGACAAGGAATACAGGGCTATGAATATAGATTTACTCTTAGCTTTTATGGATGCATTTCCTTCAATTATTTTCATTGAAAATCACGATGAACTAATTTAAATAGCAAGGTAAACTGAGATGGAAAATGACCCTTAATAAGAAGTTCGATGGAAAATATAGATTGGCCTGGTCTTCAGCACATCAAGGATTCTCTTGGTTTCAATTGCAAATTCGGGGAGATTTGAAATGTGTTTGAATGTGTCAGTCTTAGGCAGAACTAAACTACGCTGTCCCTTTCCAAAAATCAAGAATCTGCCCTGGAAAAAAATCATGCAGTATGATGTACAAAGCAGAGGGGGAGGAAAGAAAGTAGTGGGTGAAAAAGACCCACCCAAGGACTGCAGCCAGCTTCCCCAGGAAGATTCATGACCACGCTTCAATCCTGTCCTGTGATTCTTTCCAAGGGATTTTACTATAAATCACTAAAAGCAACCGCTGCTGTTACCAGAGCTATCTTTGCCTCAGAAAGAAGAAAATTCAGGACATGCAATATAATCCTCTCACTATCTAAGGGAGAAAGCAGCCCATTTGTCATAAGATCTGAAAACACCAGCTATGTAGTATATTAAACATTAGCGTTTCATCTTTCATAAAAGGGGGGGCACATAGGATGTGATTGGATGCAACCATGATAAAGTGACTTAAATTGGATTGACTAACTATAACCTACAAAAACCATTCTATTACAAATCCTGTTCAGTAAAAGGTAAGAAAATTCTATCAACATTTTTTTAAACCACTCTGAGCTATTCACAACAAATAGATCCTTACTCTTAGCAGATGTATAAGCATTTATGTAATGCAGGAGTTTCATAACTTGGAGAGTGTCATCAAAGTCAGAGCTGATACAGTGTTCCTGCCTTTGACTTGAATGCCTTCTTCTTCCCTATATAGGGTGATTATTGCTTCACAGTGTCCCCGGTATGAAAGGACTTTGAAAGGTCATTTGCCTTGCAACCCAACTAGCAGCATTAGCATTACCAAGGAGAGGCTGGTTAGAAAGGCAGTCTTGGGGTCCACCCCAGTCTTACTGGCTCAGCTTCTGCACTTTGACAGGATCCCCAGGTGATTCATAGGCACACTGAAGGTGAAACTCTGCCACCCTAAGTCATCCTACTGCCTCTGAGCAAAACGTGTACAATGGAATGGGTAGACTGGTCTCCTTCAGCCAATTTCAGGTCCTTTATAGTTTATCCTGTGTGAGTCATTGAGAGGAAACAGGAAATACACTCATTTAAGGAGGTCTTGCTTAGCCTAACAAAGCTAGCAACTTCTTCAATACATTCAAGTTCCTGTTCTTGGAAGAACTGCTGCTCTGGGTCCTGTTGCTCGGTCATGTTGACTCTTTGCGACCCTTTGGACTGTAGCCCACCAGGCTCCTCTGTCCATGGGATTTTTCAGGCAAGAATACTGGAGCGGGTTGCCATATCATTTTCCAAGGATCTTCCTGACTCAGAGATCGAACCTGAGTCTCCTGTGTCTCTTGCATTGCAGGCGATTTCTTTACTGCTGAACCATTTGGGAAGCCCTGCAGGTTGGGTCAAAGGAAAGAGAAGCAGAGAGTGGAGTAGGTTCAAATAGCAAACTCTAATAAAGTAAGGGTAGCACAGAAGCTGAGACTGTGAGGGATGGGGAAAACAGTTTCACCAGATTACCAGTTCCAAAATTGTCTCTGCACTGTGGGTGATTTATAGCCCTGGAAGCTTAAAGGCTTGAGTCTCTTGCTGTATTTTATTTCAGATTAGGAATTTTTATCTAATACTTCCCTGCAGTTTAAAATGAAGGCCCTGTAACTACAAAAATGAATTTATCTGGTGGGCTGTGTTCATTTTGTAGTTATCCTGTAGGTTTCAGATTTGTTACAGGACTGGAATCTGGACCATAGAAAAACTCTCTGTGGGTTAATGGCAGCCAACTTCCAAGCCAAAACTGAAGGACATAGGATAATTATGTATATGTTTCAGTGTCCTCAAATTTAGCTGCACATTAGAGTTCCCTAGATAAAAGGTTTTTATACAGCTTTCTTGAGATATAACTGACATATAATAAGCTGCATATATTTTAGGTGTACAGTAGGAAGAATTTTGTAATATGTTATACATCTGTGAAACTATCACCATGATCAAGCTAATCACCCCTAAAGTTTTCTTATGCCCCTTGGCAACCCCTCCACCCATTCTGCAACAACTAATTTGCTTTCTGCCACCATAGGTTAGTTTTCATTTTCTAGAATTTTAATTTAATGGACCCATACTCTTTTTTTTTTTTTTGAGGGGGGAGACCTGATTTCTCTTACTCAACATAATTATTCTGAGATTCATCTACATTGTTGCCTATATTACTAGTTTGTCCTTTTTACTGCTGAGTAATATTCCATTGTATGAATATACCACAATTTATCTTAACCATTTACCAGCAAAGGACATTTGGGTTGTTTCCAGTTTTAAACAACTATGACTAGCATTGCTATAAACCTTCATGAACAAGTATGAGCATATGAGTTTTCATTTCTCTAGGTAAATACCTAAAAGTGGGTATGGTAAGTATACGTTTAACTTTAAAAGAAACTGCCACATTGTTACCCAAAGTGACTGTACAGTACCATTTTGCTTGCTTACCAGAAATGTATGAGTTCCAGTTGCTCCACATCCGCTCTAGGAATTGGATTGGTATTGTCAATATTTCTAATTTTAGCTGTTTTATTAGATGTGTAATAATATCTCCATTGTGGTATTAGTTTACATGTGCCTAGTGACTGCTGATGCTGAGGATCTTCTCATGTGTATATTTGCCATCCTTATATCTTTTTTGGTGAGAATCTTTGAAGTCTTTTGCTTATTTTTTAATTGGGTTTTGTTTTCTTAATTGTTGAGTTTTAAGAGTTCTTTATGTATTCTGAATATAAGTCCTTTGTCAGATATATGATTGACAAATACTGTCTCTCAATCTTTTTATTCCCTAACAATGTCTTTCAAAGGGCAGAAGTTCTTAATTTTGATAAGGTTTAATTTATAATTTTTTAATGGGTTGTGCTTTTGGTGGTATAACTGACCAAAGATCACAAAGATTTTCTTCTATGTTATTTTTCTAGACGTTTTATAATTTTAGGTTTTATATTTAGGTCTATAATCCATTTTGAGTTAGTTTTTATGTATGATGCAAGATATGGAATGATGTTTACTTTTTGCATAGGGATATTCACTGTTTTCGGAGAAGGCAATGGCACCCCACTCCAGTACTCTTGCCTGGAAAATCCCATGGACAGAGGAGCCTGGTAGGCTGCAGTCCGTGGGGTTGCGAAGAGTCGGACACAATTGAGCGACTTCACTTTCACTTTTCACTTTCATGTATTGGAGAAGGAAATGGCAACCCACTCCAGTGTTCTTGCCTGGTGAATCCCAGGGATGGGGAGCCTGGTGGGCTGCTGTCTATGGGGTCGCACAGAGTCCGACACGACTGAAGTGACCTAGCAGCAGCATTCACTATTTATTGAAATGACTGACCTTTCTCTATTGAATTGCCTTTGTACCTTTGTGCAAAAGCCAATTGACCTTATATTTGTGGGTCTTTTCTAAAGTCTCCATTCTGTTCCCTTGATCTATCTTTATACTAATATCACGTTGCCTTGATTACTATAGCTTTATTATTAGTCTTGAAATCCAACTTTATTCTTTCTCTAAATAATTTTAGAATTAACTTAAATTTTACAATATTTGTCAACTTCTGGGTTTAAAAAGTCTAATGGGATTTCGATTGGGATTTGATTTTATAGATTTGGGGAGAACTGACAGCTTAACAATTTTAAATATCCCAATCCAAGAACACAGAATATCTCTCATATATGTGGTCATTTTTTTAATCTCTTTTTAGCAATATTTTTTCAGTGTACAGGTCTTATACTGCATTTTTGAGATTTGATTTTAAGTAGTTGATACTGTTGTGCCCTTGTAAATGTTTATATAAGTTCAGTTTCCAACTTTTTGTTGTAACTATTTAGAAATACAGTTGGTTTTTTAAAATATTGATCTTATGTCCTGCAGCCTCACTAGACTCATTTATTAGTTTTGTAGCTTTCTTAGGTTCCATAGAATTTTCCACATAGATATTTATGTTTTCAAAAGTAAAGACAGCTTTACTTCTTGTCCAGAGTGGCTTCCTTTTATATATTTTTTCTTGCCTTATTGTACTTGCTAGAAGCACTAAATTGCTAAATAGAATTAGTGATAGTGGACAACCTTGCTTTGTACTTGGTCTTAGAGGAAAGAGAGCCAGTCTTTTCCATTAAGTATGATGTTATCATTAGGTTTTTCATAGATGCCCTTTCTGAGACGCTCCCTACTTTGCTGAGAGTTGCTTTTTTAAAAGATCAGAAATGGATCTTGAATTTTGTCAAATCTGCATCTATTGAGCTATTCTTCTGGTTTTTCTTTTAAGTCTGTTAATATGGTGAATTACATTGATTTTCAAATATCAAACTAACCTTGAAATCTTGAGGTAAATCCATTTGTTTACTATTTATTATCATATATATAGTTAGATTCCATTTGCCAAAACTTACTTAAGAGTTTTTACATCTATATTCATAACAGATATCAGTCTCTGCTTTTCTTTTATTGTAATCTTTTTGTCTAGTTTTGGTATCAGAGTAATCCTGGTCTTATAGAATGAGTTGGGATATGTTCCATCCCCATCCCCTTCAAGTTACTTGAAGCGTTTGTATATAGAATGAATATTATTTCTTCCTTAAATATTGGATAGAATTCATCTTGGACTGAAATTGTCTTTGTGGGAAGATTTTTAACCACTAATTCAATTTATTTAACAGATGTAGAGCTATACTGGTTATCTGTTTTTTTGTTTGAATAATAAATTCTATCAAAAAATTTTTATATTTCCTCTAAGTTGGTCATATTTATTGACACAAAGCTATTCTTGATATTATCTTATAGTAATTTTAAAATCTGTAGAATCCATAGTGATATCACCTCTCTCAATCCTGATATCAGTAATTTGTGTCTTCTTTCTCTTTTTTCCTGATCAGTCTGGCTAGAGGTCTATCAATTTTACTAATCTTCTCAAAGAACCAGCTTTTAATTTCATGTATATTTTCTCCGTTGCTTTTGTTTTCCGTTTCACTAATACCTTCTCTAATCTTGATAATTTACATCTTTCTGCTTAGTTGAGGTTTAATTTGCTCTTTTTCTAGTTGCTTATGGTGGTATCTAAAGTCATTGGTTTAAGGCCTTTCTTCTTCTGTACTATGTTTAGTGGTATAACTTGCCTATAAATATGTTTTGGCTAAACTTCAGAAATTTTGATATACTGTGTTTTCATTTAGTTTCAGATTACTTCTTAATTGCCCTTTTGATTTCTTCTTTGACCTGTAGGTTATTTAGAAGTGTGCAAATTTTGTAATCAAAAAACATATTCTTCTGATTTGGATATTTTAAAATTTCTTAAGACTGATTTTGTAGCTAAACTATGGTCTATCTTGGAAATTTTTCTGTGTGCTCTTGAAAAGAATAAGTACACTGTTAAGTGGAATGTTCTTAAAAATATTAAGTTAAATTAGTCCTCTCTAGTCATTGCTCAAGTCCTCTATATCCTTACAGATTTTCTATCCTACATGTTCCATCAATTAGTAAGAGAAAGGTTTTGAAATCTTCAACTATAATTATAGATTTGTTTTTTTTCCTCTTCTGCCATTCTAAATATCCCACTACCAAAGCCACACATGATAAAAATCAATTCAGAATCTCTGGGGGCATGACCCAGGCATCAGTATGTTTTTAACTCCCTGGAGTGATTTGGGCTTCCCTGGTGGCTCAAATGGTAAAGCGTCTGCCTGTAATGCAGGAGACCTGGGTTTGATCCCTGGGTTAGGAAGATGCCCTCGAGAAGGAAATGACAAACCACTCCAGTACTCTTGCCTGGAAAATTCCATGGATGGAGGAGGCTGGTAGGGTACAGTCCACAGGGTCGTAAAGAGTCGGACACAACTGAGCGACTTCAGTGGTAGAGTGATTCTAGCGTGCAGCCAGGTTTGAGAAATGTAGCCTCATGCAGTCCACAATGTGGATTCAACAGAGTCTCAAATGCATTATCTTATTTACTCCTCATACCCGCCTTTGAGTTAGGCATTATTCATTCCTATTTTACCTAAAATGAAATTGAGTCCTAGACATTTGTCCAAGATCACACAGTTGACCAGAAAGCCTAGCTGGGATTTGAACCCAAGTAACCTAACTCATAGTTTATTCCTTTGAGGTACTTACATTTTGTCCTGTAAGTTATGTTTATTGACTAGAATTCTATCTGTATTTCTATTCTGTCCCCCTAACACACTCTTTTGGGTTGTGGGCAGAAGCTCTGTCTAACCCGAAACTTATAATTTTCACTGGACCTACCACAGTGTCTGTCCCCTGGAGACGATTCTAAGGTTTTTCTTTTTCCTCTTGAGAGATCTAAGTATCTGGGTTCATCTCACCACATAGTCATCCATCTGCTGTTTTCATAGTCCATCCACAATCTAAGGTTTAAGTCAAGCTGTAATTAACACTGGTGCACAAACTCTTCTCCAGAAGCCTGCTTCACTCCACTAATGCACAACATTGGCAGCCTGGGCCTAGAATTTGCCCCGAGCTACGCATACAAGTTTGGGGCAAGATTATGAGAGAAGAGCAGCCGGGGATGGATGCATTTCCTGTTTTGTTTGAGTGCTTCCAACAGGAGAAGTAATGATGAAAGAAGTCCTGCCCATGCCAACCCCTCATTTGTGCTTGGCCGTCAGGGGTTTCTGGCTGGTCTTTTTCGATTTGTCGTTATTTTTCTCCAGAGGTTCTGGGTTTGCCTGCATGTGCCTGCTGCTATGTGGATGCTATGATTAATTAAGTTGGTCAAGGATTAATATTTAAAGATCAGGAATGATTTGAATCATTCCTCCAGAGGAGTTGCTCAACTGCCTCCAGGGAAAGGGATCAGCCCCCCAAAATGGACCATTAATGTTTTTGAGATAGTGTGCCTTTCAAAGAGACAGATACATCATAATTTGTTTCACCATTCCTCTGCTACTGTCCAGTGTTCATTGTTTCCAGTTTTCACAGTTATCAGTGATTCTCCCACAAATATCTATATTCATATAAAGATTTCCTCCCTCCTTCTTTTGAATTATTTTCTTTGTAGAAATTTCCAGGAGTGCTGTTACTATACAGAAGGATTTGAATGATTTTAAGGGATTATGAGCTCTTAAAAAGGCAATACCACAGAGTTCATAGCCCGTGTCACATCTTGATTAGTTGAATTAATTATGACATGGAAGAGCCAAGTTATTTCCTAAAGCATCATTCACTGCCCAGTCTTATCCCACAGAGTGGTGTGAGCAATACTAGATAAAGGCATCTCCATCACCTCATTCTTTATTCCACCAAAACTCACTTAAAAAAAAATCCTATGTAAGACCAGAAACTATAAAACTCCTAGAGGAGAATATAGGCAAAACACTCTCCGACATAAATCACAACAGGATCCTCTATGATCCACCTCCCAGAATACTGGAAATAAAAGCAAAAATAAACAAATGGGATCTAATTAAAATTAAAAGCTTCTGCACAACAAAGGAAAATATAAGCAAAGTGAAAAGACAGCCTTCTGAATGGGAGAAAATAATAGCAAATGAAGCAACTGACAAACAACTAATCTCAAAAATATACAAGCAACTTATGCAGCTCAATTCCAGAAAAATAAATGACCCAATCAAAAAATGGGCCAAAGAACTAAATAGACATTTCTCCAAAGAAGACATACGGATGGCTAACAAACACATGAAAAGATGCTCAACATCACTCATTATTAGAGAAATGCAAATCAAAACCACAATGAGGTACCACTTCACACCAGTCAGAATGGCTGCGATCCAAAAATCTGCAAGCAATAAATGCTGGAGAGGGTGTGGAGAAAAGGGAACCCTCCTACACTGTTGGTGGGAATGCAAACTAGTACAGCCACTATGGAGAACAGTGTGGAGAATCCTTAAAAAATTGCACATAGAACTACCTTATGACCCAGCAATCCCACTGCTGGGCATACACACCGAGGAAACCAGAATTGAAAGAGACACATGTACCCCAATGTTCATCACAGCACTGTTTATAATAGCCAGGACATGGAAACAACCTAGATGTCCATCAGCAGATGAATGGATAAGAAAGCAGTGGTACATATATACAATGGAGTATTACTCAGCCGTTAAAAAGAATACATTTGAATCAGTTCTGATGAGATGGATGAAACTGGAGCCGATTATACAGAGTGAAGTAAGCCAGAAAGAAAAACACCAATACAGTATACTAACACATATATATGGAATTTAGAAAGATGGCAATGACGACCCTATATGCAAGACAGCAAAAAAGACACAGATGTGTATAACGGACTTTTGTACTCTGTGGGAGAGAGAGAGGGTGGGATGATTTGGGAGAATGGCATTGTAACATGTATACTATCATGTAAGAATCGAATTGCCAGTCTATGTCCGACGCAGGATACAGCATGCTTGGGGCTGGTGCATGGGGATGACCCAGAGAGATGTTATGGGGAGGGAGGTGGGAGGGGGGTTCATGTTTGAGAATGCATGTACACCCGTGGTAGATTCATGTCAATGTATGGCAAAAGCAATACAGTATTGTAAAGGAAAATAAAGTAAAAATTAAAAAAAAAAAAAAACAGCAAAAAAAAAATGCTTACACATTTTAAACAACGAGCTTTTGGAATAAATTTAAGAAACTCCAGAACAAAACCATGGGACAAATCAGTGATGCACCTCCTGAGATAAATCCTGTCTTAGAAATGAAATGAGAGCATGCAGTGTGCGTGCAGGGGGGACAGGAGGGCAAGGGTACAGGTCAGTTATGATTGGAACGTTGGTGTCACACTTGTCCTCTGCAAACTGGTTTCTGGGAGCTGGGTGCAGACAGCCTGAGTTGAAAGCCAAACACAGACAGCAGCTGTTGAGGATGTAAAGTCTCTGGCCAGAGTGGATAGGGAGATGGGTGTGGTCACCCATAGACCAATTTCCACCCCACCCTATGAGCCCAGTCACAGAGGCTGAGAAGAAAGAACTTCCCGTGTTGCATTCCAGTGCTCCTTTCTGGGCTTGGTGGGAATCAATGCAAGAGACTGGTTGCCAGGCCTGATTGCCCTGCACACACTCCCTCAACTGGGTTCCCCTGACAGTCACCGAGACTCCGGAGAACACCACGACCAGCCACGCCGGCCCTGGACGGCTGCACTGCTCTGGCCATAGCCCCAGGTATAAAGTACGAGGAAATCCTACAACCATCCTCGAGGGACTTCGGGGAAAGTGCAGGGAGCGTGCGGATCTTTCCTGCATTGCACAAGAAAGCGCTGATCCACCGGATCGCCACCAGCCCCTCTGCAATTTCTCAGAACCTCTGACAAGAGCCCTCAGGCTGCATCACTGAGCAAGGAATCTTCATTATTCATTTCAACATCACTCTTCTTGGAAACCCTGACTGCTCCACTCTCCAGAAATAATCCATCAAACTTTTCCTTTTGTTGAAGTCACACTGTGAAAACTCCCATAATCAAATTCCCCATGTTCGGATCTCTGCTGATGTTATTACGTAACAGTGGAGTCCAGAGCAAAAAGAGTGGGGCAGACTGACATCTCTCTTTTTTTTTTTTTCTTTTAACTTTTTGTCATGAAATGTTTTAAACATACACAAAGGGACAGAATGGCATAGTGAACCCCATGTCCCTACCACCCAGTTGGAACAATCTCTACAGGCGCTGATCTTGTTTCAAGGAGCTTTTCTGAATTAGTTACAATATAGCTTGTTTTGGTTTTTTGGCCTCCAGGCATGTTGTATCTTAGCTCCCTGAGCAGGGATTAAACCTGCACTTCCTTGCATTGGAGGGCAAAGTCTTAACCGTTGGACCTCCAGGGAAGTCCCTAACTGGAATTTTTAAAAGCAAGTCCAAGACACAATGTCATTTCACTTGTAAATACTCCAGTGTGCCTCTGTAGCTAAAAAGAACTTTCTTTTTTGATGTAACTCTATAGACACTGGTATTTATTTAGCAACTATTGGTATTTGTTTGGGATTGATATTTAGGTTAAGCATAGCATCACTGACTCAATGGACGTGAATTTGATCAAACTCCAGGAGATAGTGAAGGACAGGGAAGCCTGGCATACCGCAGTCCATGGGGTCGCAAACAGTTGAACACGACTTGTCGACTGACCAACACATGATAATAAGACCCTTTACACAATTTAGTTAATGAAATCTCAGCCCAGCAGAGAAACACCTTAGAAATCCGCAGTGGAAAGAAATGCTCTGGCCTTGAGAACTTTGCTGTTTGCATTTTACTTATGAAGAAAAACTGCTCAGCCAACTCAGGGTAAGCTGTGGAGAGGCTGCAATCCAAGAGACGGCAGAGCTTGGAACAAGAGGCGACGAGTCAGAGCCTGACTTGCTCCATCCCCCCTGGATATTCAGGTTATTAAAGGGACAAAGCTTCCTCGTATGAAAAATTCCTTTTAAAAAAAAAACCAAAAAAACTTACTTATACCTTTAAATTACATTATCAAGATAGAAACACCCAGACTTCTTAAAAAGGTAGTGCCTTAAAAAAAAAAAAAAACTATGCATAAAAAGTTTTGAAAAATCCGATTCCTATTTCTACTCTCCTCAGGTGTGTGTGCAGAGAGAGCACTGGAGGAATGTTGCTTCAAGCCTAAGCAATCTCAGTGTAAGTATTTCTGTTTGCTCTGTGTCCTTCCTTGCAATCTCTGCACCTCATCTATGAACCCACACTCAGGAGATGGAAGCAGAGGAGCAGTACTGCATTGACTTGCCTGAAGAAATGTTCGACTGCACAAGCATAGCCTTGGGGTGAGTCTCTGCCTCAAGGACAGGCTGATAAACCCACTCTCAGTCACACAGGCTTTGGGCCTTCTAACTCCAGCCTCCTAGACTCAAAACCCCAGGTCAGCCCTGGAGACAGTCACAGCATACTGCTGATTCCCCCTTATGCTTGCCATTACTTCCTGCAAGAGTGCCCAGTGTGAATGGATGCCCTCCTCAGGCCCAGTCCACCAGGGCTGGAGATTGGGATGTGTTACACAAAGGAGCTGCCACCCACTGTTGTGGGTGAGGACTCTGTATGAGGAAGGAGATATTGTCACCCTGGATGGCAGTGTGCATACGCTCACTGAAAACTGGACTACTTTATTTATTTAATTTTTGTCTGCACTGGGCTTCACTGCTGCGTGCTGGCTTTCTGTAGCTGCAGTGATGCAGGGCTCCTCTTTGTTGTCGTGCATGGGTTTCTCATTGCGATGGCTTCTTTTGTTGTGGAACACAGGCTCCAGGGGCTTCCCTGGCTCACTGGTAAAAAATCTGCCTGCAATGAAGGAGATGTGGGTTTGATCCCTGGGTCAGGAAGATCCCCTGGATGAGGAAATGGTAACGCACTCCAGCATTCTTGCCTGGAGAATCCCATGGACTGAAGAGCCTGGTGGGCTCCAATCCATGGGGTCACAAAAGAGTCAGACGCGACTTAGCCACTAACCGACCACGGGCTCTAGAGCACGGGCTTTAGTAGCTGTGGTGCACAGGCAGCCTGTGGAATCTTCCTGGGCCAGGGAGGGCAAACTCTTAACCACTGGACCTCCCGGGAAGTGCCCGAGCTACGTCCACAGGCTTCGACAGGTGTCCCTCCCTCTGGGCCCACCCGTCTGATGTCTGTGTGACTTGCTCTCTTGCCGCTTTCACTTGTTTTGCATCTCTGCACAAGTACCCCATTATCAGGGAGGCTTTCTCCCCCGACCCCAGCACACACCCAGCCCTTTCTTCTCCTTGCTTTGTCTCTACCACTATCACAACCTGATACATAGTTATAATTTGTTGTGTGTTTTGGTTGCTACCCTATGCCTTGAACCTAGATCAGTGCCTAGAACATCCAGCAAGGGTCCATCACATTTGTCCAGGGTGAATGACCTCCTTAAGAACAAGGCCAGGCCCCCTTTTCCAGCCATACCTGACTGATCAGAGCAGGCAGTGAAAACAGATGCCCTTTGCCGAGCAGGGGCTCTGTAGGAAATCCATGGGGAAATACAAAGGAGCTTTCCAGATCCAACACTCACCCTGAAAACCTAGCTGTTTTAGTAGGAATGCCAATTTCTTAAATCTGTATCTTCCGTGACCACGTTTTGAGCGTGGGACCACCAGCTTGCCCTGTGTTCTTACCCTTCAGGGTGTACGTGAAGTTTCCCAGTGCCCCGACTAACAAACTTTCAGGCACTTACACTTTCATAATATATCCCTCTCAGAGCTATACCACTGAAAGGTGTTCCTTCAACAACAGAAAGATTTATTACTTTCTTCCCCCACAGAAAAACCACAAAAATATTTTCTTCTTGACTACAGCAGTGAGTTCCAAGTTTCATTAAAGAACTGGCCAGATGCTTCCTCCTAGCTTGTGTGGGAAGAAGTTAAGATAAAGGGCACTTGGAACTCTACCTCTGAACACCTGCCTCATACCTTATTCCCTCATGACAGGTATTCTTCCTGTTTTCCTGGAGTCGGAGATATAGAGCTGTATATGATCTGCTTCTCCCAGCAGCTGGGGCTCTGGAACCCCCCCTCCCCCACATCCAGGCCCTCTCCTTCTGGGTATTAATAATAGATGGCTTTTATTGAGCTGTGCACCTGCCATAAACCAGACATGGCACTTCACAAATTGTTTCAAATTCTTAATCTCCAAACTGGAAAAGAGCTGTAACCTGAGTGTCTGCTGCTTGGACAGCCCCTCTCTCTGTAACAGCAGAGCCTGTCTTTCTGTCTCTGTCTCTGAGAACCACTCTCCCCCAGTAGATTTGTAGAGAAGAATGGGAATCATCTCCAAAGCCAGCCCAGGCTGTGGCCAGCTCCACCGCTTTCTCCTGTCCCCAGCTCCACCCTCAGCCAGGTCTCTGCTCACCAGAGTGTGGGGCCTGGCCTGTGTCCTGGGGCTGCCATCTTCCCCAGGCATGACACTCATGGTGGCCTCAGGGGTGACATTGACAGAATAACGGCCCCCAGAATGTCCACATTCTGGAACCTGTGAATATGTTACCTTACATGGTAATAGGACTTTGCAGATGCAATTAAGTTAAGGACCTTGAGTTGGGGAGATTGTCCTGAAATATCCGGGTGAACACGATGTAATCACAAGGGTCCTTATAAGGGAAAGAGAGTAAAAGTCAGAGAGGGAGATATGACGATGGGAGCAGAGGTCAGAGGGATATGAGGAAGAGGCCAAGGAATGCAGGCTGTCTTTAGAAGCTGAAAAGGGCAAAAAAACAGATTCTCGCTTGGTGGATTCAGAAGGAATGCAGCCCAGTAGACATCTTGATTTTAGGTCTTCTAACATGCAGACAGTAAGACAGTACATTTGTGGTGTTGGTGACAGTTCGTTGTACCAGCCACAGAAAACTAATACAAGGGACCGTGCAGGGAAGTCACATTCACTGTTGTTGTCTTCTCTCTTAATTCTGCACATCTAACATGAATGTGTAAGCCGCTTCATTAGAAATTTGGGGATATGTATGGGGAAAAATGAAAATTAAATATAATTGTTCCCAGAGCCCCAAGTGAAGAAGGAAAAGCCCTTAGCAGTGTGTCTTCATAGGCCTGGCCCATTTCCTCACCTGGCTAACCAGTCCCAAGGCCAAACCTATTTCTTCTTTTCCTCTGTGAGCCCACTGCTCTCCATGGTGCCATTCATTCATTCAACAAGTGTTTACTAGTTGCCTGTGGTGTCCATTCTAGGTGCTGGGAGTAGAGCACACAAAAGACAAAGGATACAAGCTATCACTATATTTACCATTTACTACAACACCCCCCAAGCCCCATGATATCCCCACTCAACAAAATCCTTCCAACCCTTGCCCTCTACTGCAAATAGGATCATCTACAGGTAAGGATAATCCATAGCCAAACATTTTTCAAAGTCTAAGTTACTCAGAAATCATACCATGTTGTTAGATGACTCCCAGGATAATCTGAGAAGTTTCGTTTCTCCAGTTCTTGTTCTCTTTAGGGTCCCTCTGCCAGAGTGTAATCAAGATAGCCCTCCTCCTTCTTCCTGTGGTCTTCTGATCACCAGTGATTAATTCTTAGATATCACACACACACACACACACACACACACACACATACACCAAAGAAAAACCATCCGTGTTAGTCCAAATCCATACTAAGGAAGTGAGGGGAGAATCATCCTACATGAATTTCGTTCTTCCAACATATTCTGCCCAACTGAATGGGGACGTGCCTCACTTTTGTTATGCAAAGCAGCTCCAATTGCTCCTTTCTCGGTTCCTACCTGGAGACGATGCCCAGGACTTGCCCTAGCAATGCTGCCTATTATGGTGCCCTTCCAAACAGAAAGACCTCTAGTCATTACATCACCCCTTTCTACCCAGAAGCTTGGTAGATGTGCTTTTTAGATTCATTGAGCCGCATCACATTCCTCTCCAGGGCTGCTTCGACTAATAGACTCCACGGGGACATGAATCTGCACCCTCTTTCCCCAATCCCTACCAAGTGCTCCAGAGTTATGGGACTTTTCTAGCTATAGGAAGGAACTCCCAAGGGAAAATACCTCCTTTTCATCACTTGTAAATTATTCTTTCCTCCTTCTTCTCCTCCTCTCCTATGGTCTTTTCCTAACAAAGGATGAACGGGCACCATCCAGCAGATACTTAAAAAAAAAAAAAATTGTATTGGAGTGTAGTTGATTTACAATGTTGCCAGGTGTACATCAAAGTAATGCAGTTATACATATACATACATCTACTCTTTCTCAGATTCTTTTTCCAGATTCTTATCCTAATTACAGAATATTGAGTAGAGTTCCCATCCTATATCATAGGTCCTTGTTGATTATTTTATATAGAGTAGTGTGTATATCCTCAGAGAAGGCAATGGCACCCCACTCCAGCACTCTTGCCTGGAAAATCCCATGGACGGAGGAGCCTGGTGGACCGTAGTCCATGGGGTCGCTAAGAGTCGGACACGACTGAGCGACTTCACTTTCACTTTTCACTTTCATGCACTGGAGAGGGAAATGGCAACCCACTCCAGTGTTCTTGCCTGGAGAATCCCAGAGACGGGGGAACCTCATGGGCTGCCGTCTATGGGGTCGCACAGAGTCGACATGACTGAAGTGACTTAGCAGCAGCAGCAGTAGCAGTGTGTATATGCTAATCCCAAACTCTTACCCTCCCGCCCCACATCCTGGCCTTTCCCCTTTGATAACCATAAGTTTGTTTTCAAAGTCTAAGCCTGTTTCTGTTTTATACATAAGTTCATTTGTATCCTTTTTTTTCCTTAAAGATCTCACAGATAAGTGATATCACATGATATTTGTCTTTCTCAAGCAAATACTTCTGATTAAAGCAAATATTAGCTCTCTGGGCACTGAGAAATTTCAGAAGGAAAAAATGTGAGCAATAGAATCTGATGAAGCTTACTACCATTAGCTACACAGTGCTGGTTGAAGCGTGATTACTGTAATAGAAATAAAAATGCATTGATTATGCGTTTACTGGTTGCCAGGGCTTTACTAAATGTTTTTCTTGCCTTTAGCTCATTTAGTCCTCCTCAATGAAGTTAGGATGATTTTAATCCACATTTCACAGATGAGGAATTTGAGGCTGTGAGGGGTTAAGAAAATTGCTCCAAGATTACATTGGGAGTTGGTGGCAGAGTGGGGGTTCAACCAGGTTCAGCTAATGGTCAGACCTTAACCTCTGCTATATGGCGCTTTAGTGACTGGAATCCTCTCCAGGCTGGTACCTCCTATTTCCAGTTCCATTCTTAACTGAAAATGATAAAGGCAGCAAAGAAGGAAAAGACAGGTTTCCTGAGCAAATTTGAGGACCCCTGAGAATTATAGATAGGTGGAAGAAACCTGAAGCCAGGAATGCAAAATTTTAAATTACAACTATTTGAGCAATAATAAGTTTGGAAATTTGTGGTTTAGAGTCAAGCATGGTGTAGGGACCGGTGGCAACATTTATTTTGAGAAGTGTCAAGGACTGCCACCTCCATTTAGATGCTTTTAATAAATGACAGTCTAAAATACTCTAAAGAGAATCCCAGCAGAGACTACAAGCCAAGAGTCTTTGGCTTACAAAATCATGGGGGCTGCTACTTCCTAAGTTACCATGCACAGAAGCAAAACTTGGCAGAATCAGAGACAAAGGATTTTGATCTTGTTCCCACCATTGCAAAACAAACCGCTGGATTACCTCTGTTGCTGCTCCTGAGTACCAAATCCTGCTAGGCACTGTTTGGAAGAGAATCCCATTTAGGTCTTTGCCCAGGGAAGTCAGCCCCTCTAGAGGTAGTCCCCCAAAGACCTAAGTTCAGGGTCTTTTCTACTCCTTTTTGTTTTCTGCAGAGTTCTATTTCTTAAGGAAATTTTCTGCATGTAATCAAGCTGCTACTCTGACACCATTTTCATTGAGTAACTCATGGTGATGTCACACCAGCCAGGCACTAGGGGAAGCCCTGCTTTTATGGGTTGGCTCTTAATTTAGGAATTTTTATTTTCTGACTTCCCCCCAACCTTTTTTTTTTTTTTTTTTTTTTTGCTGGACTCCACTGCATTTGAGCAAGATGCCTGAGTGGTGAAGTGTTGCCTGCTTTTGAGAAAAGGAATTCCTGCTTGTTGAGAGGCAAATGGTCGAGTGAAAGCAAGATGTGAGTCCTATAATAGTACATCTTAATTGGAGAGTTGGCAAGAGAGGAAGGATATGTAGGCTTGGTGTGGGCTCCATTGCTCCTAATGGGGTTTGTGGAAATGAGCTGAAGAGATAGGCCACGGACAATAAGACTCACAATCCCCCCCTACTGCCACTGTCCTATGTACCTAGGGAGCCAACTGCCTCTTCCCTGGCACCTGGGCAACCACATCTAACCCACATCCCAGCTTCCTCCCTCGCCTCTCGGCTGCTCTGTGCAAGCTTGGCAAACCTCGCCTGTAAAAGCCTAATCCAAACAGCATGTCCGCTGAGCTCAGGGGGGTGACTCATGTGCAGTGATGCGTGAGGCCAGCAAGTGGAGATTAGGATCTGGCCCGCCCGCCAGCCTACCCTGCACTTCCTTTGATCAGCTCTGATGGTTTTTAATTCTGCAGAAGCAGCTTCCTGCCAGGGACAAGTACCTCTTGGTGGAGGCTGGAGCTGTGTCGATGCTGACCTACTTGTCAGAGTCAAGGCCTGCATGTGCTGATGGCACGTGGACCGACACTCTGGGCTCACAGCCCACGCAGAGCCAAGAGGGGAGCCTCTTTCGCTGCGGTGCCCGTGGTAACATCAGAAGCTTGCTTCGAAGCCAACACCAGCAAGGCCATGCGTGTGAGCAGCCCGGTTTCTGAACCTGATCCTGGCATTGGTTAGACTCACTGGGTAATAGAGAAAAATGGGACTCTCTCTAGGGGACTTTTTTTTTGGTAAGCTGGAGCATCTCTAAGGACAGTGTTTGGCACAAAATGAAACACTCTCTGGGCTCTTCAGAAGTGCTTTTTCACATCTGTTTTGCTCAAAATGGAACACATTCGAAGTATATTACTTTCTTGAACTTTTCTCCCCCTGCTTGAGTAGAATGTGTTTGCCTCTTGCTTCCTCCAAATCCCCGCAATGACCAACACTAAACAGAGCCCCTGAGACCAGGTCTTATTCTCTCTGTTTCTCTCTCATCCTTTATCATGCTCTCTCCTTTCTCTCACTTTTCTCAGGAAGTGAAGGAGTGATTCTCAACCTCAGTTGCAAGTCAGGGAGACCCTGGGGTCAGGCTCGGGCTTTAAAAAATCCCCAGTCCCAGGCTCCACCCTAGCATAATTCACTCAGAGTCTCTGAGGGTAGGTCTAGACTTCAATAGTGCGTGCCTGTGTGTGTGCTCATCACTCAGTGGTGTCTGACTCTTTACGACACTATGGACTGTAGCCTGCCAGGCTCCTTTGTCCATGAGATTCTCCAGACCAAAATACTGAAGTGGGTTGCCATGTCCTCCTCCCAGGGGTCTTCCAGACCCAGGGATCAAACCCAAATCTCATATCTCCTGCACTGGCAGGTGGGTTCTTTACCATTAGCACCACCTGGGAAGTCCTCAACAGTGTATGAAGCTCCCCACTGTGCAGGCAAAATTGAGACTCATTGAAATTTAGGATCACGTGGCATAAGCTGTCAGCCCTAGAAATGCTTCCTGTTTCCTTGTCTGTCCTTCCCACCACCATTCAATCTGAGAGCCTTCTAGAGACTGGTGTACATTGATACTTTAACCAGGTTAAGGTCAGATGTTACCCAGATAGGGTAACTAGACTACCTATAAAAAGAATTTGTTCCTCTGATTTAAAGTATTTACCCTCCCCTTGTGACTTAGCAGAGGCTAAACATGAGGAACTGAAATACAGAATAGATGGATCTCGCAGGGAAGAAGTAGAGGATAGCTCCGTACACAGCACAGGGACCAACCCAAAGGGAATTTCTGGGAGACAGGTTTGTATATGGTGGTAATGGGCTGTGGGTAGGGCTTTCAGATCAAATAAGGACCCTAGCTAAATTTGAATTTTCCAATAAACAACCAGTAGTACAATATTTGGAACATACTTATACTAAAAAAACTATTCATTATTTATTTGAAATTCAAATTTAATTGGGTGTTCTATAGTTTGTTTGCTAAATCTGGAAATCCTAGTTGTAGATGGCAGAACTGCAAGAATTTGGGGTATTTGAGGTAGTGGTAGGTCTCACCTGTGTGCATCACTGTCCTCCAGGGTGTGTTGAGGAGAACGGGTAGAATTTGGGGCTGTCCCAATGACTAGGGATTGTTATGAGCATCTAGTGGGTGTGAACCAGGATGTCAAGTATACTGCGGTATGTAGAATAGTTCCAATGAAGAATTATCGCATCTAAAATGCCAATATAATGCCCTGACCTGTCCCACCCACTTCACCATTTTACTGAGGACTCCCACCTGATTGCCTTCACATAATTGCTCCCTAGAAAGTAATGCACTGGCCTCTCAGAGTAAGTTCAGAAACTATCCCCAGAAAAGAGCCAGTTGGATAAATTCCAAGGTACATGCTTCATGTAGTCCAGCCGAACTATATAAATGATCCAATGAAATGAACCCTTGAATTTAACCCAAGCCTTCAAAGTTTACAATAAGTACTGCCGCCTTTGGGAAGCCTTCCTTGACTGCTCCAGTCTTCACTGATAAGTTTCCTCAATCCCTAGAATCTTTGTTCTTCTCATTTAATGCTTGAACATAGTCTAATAGTGGCATGTGTCTAGCCTGTGAGTCTCCCTAACCACCCGGGTGATATTGAGGAAGTGAGACCAAGTTCTAGGTGACCTTGGTCATGTTACTAATTTGATGGTTAGTTTTGTTGTTTGTGGCACTTTTCAGGTTTTTTAAAAACTCTGGTGTAGCTGCAATTAAATGTACAGCTAGGTGAAGCAATTAAAGTAAAGATGAAAGGGGGTTGAGAAACCACATAGAGGAAGGGGAAGATCAGGAGCCTGAGATAAGATAATTTTGTAAATGGGTATTAAACTTAAGTTCAGGCTCCCTGATAGTCAAAGGAAAAAGGGAAACACAACTGGTTACTGTCTGGAAAAAAAGGAAGCAATATTAGCTCATGAGGAAGCATAATCTTTTTCTTGTGAATTCTAAGTGAAATTTATCATATAGATCCTAAAAGACAAGACACTGAGAAACAAAATGGAAAATGTCTTCCCCTGTGTTTTTGGAAGATATAAAAAAAAAATGTGGGTGGGCTTTTTTGTTTCTTTTGTTTTTTGTTTTTCTATTTCTTCTGTTTACTTTCTAAGAAATTTGGGACTGTAGTATTGAACTTTGACTCAGTGAAGGCACTCTTGTAAGGTGTTAAAAATATTATTTTCTTTTTTTGGTTTGTTTTGTTTTGTTTCATTTCTAGTGATCTGATTAATCGGGGAACTCAGTTTTCACCACCTGGAGCTTTCCCACGGACAGAAGAGCCTAGCGAGCTACAGCCCTTGAGGTTGAAGAGTCAGACATGACGGAGTGACTAAGCAACAGCTTTCATGAAGCCTTCATGTGTGGCTCTCCCAGGAGCTCTGACAGCCTTCAGGAACAGGTAGGGATGCTGTAAGCATCTAGGGTTGCGGTGAGAGGTAATAGAAGGATAGCTGGAAACAGCCACATTCTGCCTCGCACCCCGCCTCCCCGCCATCCTCTCCGCACCCCACCTCCCTGCCAAGTTAGAAGCAGATAGTTGGAATTATCCAGCTATCTTTCCAGCCACATCCTCAGGAAAGGGATAAAGGAAAACAGAGTGTCACCAAGGGCCCACCCCAGGGCAGGATCCTGAGAGTGGCTTGAGGGACTGCCTAATCCCATGTATCATGCTTCAGTAAAGTGCTACACTTTGGGGTTATTTTGCCTCTCTTCTAAAGTCAGGGAACAAATAATCAGATGACTCAAAAAAAAAAAAAAAAAAAAGAGTTTCCTTTTTTGGTTTTATTTGGGGCTTTTTTTGTCTTGTTTTTAGACCAACGTACTAAATGGGTGGGGGACTAAAACAAACGGAAAATAAGCCACAGATGAACCCCCCACCCTGGGCAGGGCAACATCAGTAAGAGAAAACTGTTGCCTGGGACTTTGAAGGGTGGCTGGTGAGCACACGTGTCCCTAGCCACCCACCCCCATCTCGGAGGCCAGCCCTTCTGCCTGGTGGCTAGCAATGACAAAAACCAAGATGAATCACCAATATGTCAGGATCCATAAATTGTGAAAAGTCTAAGCAGCAGGTCTGGGATGAGAGATCAAGGCCAAAGGTAAATATTTCTGAAATAGGCTTTTGTTTTCCGATGGCAGCTTGGATTTCCTTCCTGTTGGTGAGAAAAGGATGGCGGGGCTAGGCGGGGCTGATCCAGCTGCAGAGGGAAAGGCTGCTAGAGCGGGAGGGGACTGCTTTTCTCACTCCCAGGGAGCCTCCCCAGGGCTCCCCCCGCTTCTCCTTGCTGAGGCTGGAGGGAGGGGCACCCAGGGAGAAGTCTCTACCTCCTTCCCTAGGAGAAGGAGGTGGTTCTGCCGGTTCTTCCCTGGTTGTGCTGACCTTACTAGCCTAGGGGGCTTGCTTCTGGGTCAGAGGATACCAGCCTCAGTGCTGAAATGTGTCTCCTGGACTCATTTCTAATCCTCTGGCAGGTCAGTGTTGACTCATGCTCTCCCTTCACAAGGGATTAGACGAAGGGGGCTTAGGGTCATTTTTGGCTAGTGAGCATCTGAACCCCCTTCCCACGTTTGGGACGCTATCACTTCATGAATTTCAGTGCCCTATAAAAGACTGTTCTAGTCTTCTAGAAGTCTCTGGAAAAGTCTAGTCCCCTTTGCAGCTAGGACGTGGACATACAACCAAGACTTGGCCAATCAGGTGCTCTTGCTCAGGAAGGAATCAGAAGTTATTGGCACCAACAAAGTGGGACATTGGAGAATCCTTTCCGGGGGAGGCTGCAGGGCAACAAAAATATCCAGGCTCCCACTGCCCATGGTGGTATCAAGTGTCGAGGGCTGAAGACAGTGATGGTGGAAGCGGTGCAGCCCTCGGCAGCGGTGGCAGGGGTGCCCTCATCTCACTCTTTCTAGGCTGTGATTGTACCTGTGGCCTCAGATATGATCCTGAGTTCTCGGTTCTTATGTTTTCTGATCCTCTTTTTCCGTCTTCTCAGTGATTATTCAATAGCTTTTTTGAGAAATTCCTTTTCTTAAATCGGTCAGAGTTAGTTTCTGTTGCTTGCAGCTGAAAACCCTGATTCTGCCCAGCTACAACTGGTTTCAGTCAATCATTTGCAGATGCCCCTTTATTTTCTCTTCCCTGCTTGCATTCTTCAAGCCTCTGTCCTCCTGGCAGTTCCACAAGTAATCCAGAAAAGGAGGAACGAGCATGCAGAGAATTTGACCACAGCTGGGAAGTGAGCCAAGAGAACTCTGAAGAACTTGAGTATTAGCTCCTTCACTTTGTGAGGTGGGGTGGATGTGGGATTAATGAGACAGGAGGCTGTGGGCTGTTCATCTTATGTTGTTTTTCTCATCTCTAATTTGATTCTACAGTGATTCCCTATGGCACTTACAGAGCCCGTGAGGGCATGGACTGAGTTGCCTTGTTTTCCCCAGTATCCAGGCCATCCAGGATGCTCAGTAAATAGTAGTAAAACGTGACAAAGAAAGTTTGAGAAGGAAATCAGGAGAAAGAAGGTACATATATCCTTAGTGTCTCTGTAGAAAAAGAACTGTCTCAACTACATGGGCTGGTGAGTCGAGCCAACACTGCCGGCATTTGGTGGCGTTGATTGAAAAGCAAGAACCTAGAGCTTTAGCCATCAGACTGTCAAAGACCGACACATACTCCCAGGCAGGCAGAGCCTAACCTGGGTCTAGTCCAGGGAGAATGTCAGTCCATTCTTTCTTGGAAGAGAACCCCAAGAGTGCCTGCAAGTTCAACTGAGATGGCTCTCCAGAAAGCATTTTGAATCAATTTCAAATGCATTGACAGTACTTGGTTGAAACCCCAGACAAAGGTTGAGGGTGGGTGGAGTTAGTTTGAATCTAGAAGACCAAGAGCAGGTTACCTTAACCGTTAAAGAACCTCAGTGCATCTATTGTATGGGTTTCCCAGGTGGTACAGTGGTACAGAATCTACCTGCTCATGCAGGGGACTCAGGTTACATCCCTGGGTTGGGAAGGATCCCTGGAGAAGGAATGGCAACCCACTGCAGTATTCTTGCCTGGAAAATTCCATAGGGTTGCAAAGAGTTGGACACGAGTGAGCATACACACATGCACACAGCATCTTGTTTTGAGGAACATTTATTCAGATTTGAGTCCACAAGGAAGTGTTTGCTACAAACTGACAATGGTTCTAATTTTTGTTTGTGGGATTAACCAAGGAAACATTTACCTTAGGCAGCTCTCTTAACTAACCTAAGTTTTCATTTCCTGATTTTAAAATCTCTGGTTATAGAGAGTTTGGGCTATCTTGCTCACTAATTTCCTAGCTAAAATTCGATGTTTCTGTTAATTTTCTTAAGGACAAGAATCATGTGTTCTTTTTCAAATACCCTTGCATCCAAGTACAAAGCTGGACCCAGGAGGCACAGACAGCCCATGGTGTGGCCATGTTCTGAAAAGACTAGGCTAGACCCCTCTAAGACCTTTCTCAAGCCGGGACCTAAGGTTAGCAATGAGAACGTTAGAAGGGGGAAAACACTGTAACTAGGATCTGTAACCAGTTTCTGGTGCTTAGTTCGGCTAATGAAGCTGAATTTCCAAGATATGTACTTCTAGCCTATGCTTGTCCCTTGGACTGCAAGGAGATCCAACCAGACCATCCTACAAGAAATCAGTCCTAAATATTCACTAGAAAGACTGATGCTGAAGTTGAAATGCCAATATTTTGGCCACCTGATGCAAAGAACTGATTCATTTGAAAAGACTCTGATGCTGGGAAAGATTGAGGGTGGGAGGAGAAGGGGACAAGAGAGGATGAGGTGGTTGGATGGCATCACCGACTCGATGGACATGAGTTTGAGTAGGCTCCAGGAGCTGGTGATAGACTGAGAGGCCTGGTGTGCTGCAGTCCGTGGGGTCGCAAAGAGTTGAACACGACTGAGAGACTGAACTGAGCCTATCTTTAAATTCACACTGAACAGTAGAAGATAGTTAAAGCTGCGCATACGTCCAATACTGTCTGGGGCTAGTGAAGGAGAGAATTGTGAAACATCGTGTGTGTTAGTCGCTCAGTCGTGTCTGACTCTTTGCGACCCCATGGACTGTAGCCTGCCAGGCTCCTCCATCCATGGGCTTTTCCAGGCAAGAATATTGGAGTGGCTTGCCATTTCCTTCTCCAAGGATCTTCCCGACCCAGGGATTGAACCCAGGTCTCCTGCATTGCAAACACTTTGCCGTCTGAGCCGTCATACACATGCACGTATATTTTAAACCTGTGCTGTGCATCTTGGTTTCAGCCCTTGAAATTCTGTGTTGCCTGTTTTTGCTCCGAGAAGGTGTGCTGCGCGTCTTTCCGTCCTGGGCTTAGAATGATAAGCAGATTAGAAGGTCATGAGTGACAGCGGCCAGGATGGTCCTCTTACTTCCTCCGCTTCCTCTCTGGGGAGAGGCAGGAGGACTCCGGAGAAAACAGAGATGGGAAGGAAAACAAGTCCATCCCAGCGTGGGGAGCAGGGAGGGGAGAGAATGGTGACAGGCTGTGGGAGCTGCCAGCAAACGTCTGATTTCCTGCATTGCTCGGAGGAGAGGAGGCAAGTCTTCCCAAATCCGGGCGCCCCAACACGATTGCGAAAGCCACACCCATCGGCCCACAGACAGCCAACACTGCTGCTGAACCAGTGAGACACCTTGGGAAACCGCCCGAGTTTCTGGAGACATCTCTGTAAAAGCTGCCTTTTGCCCTGGTGGATGCTAGAATCCCAGCACTGGGCGACCCAGAGCCGCCTTTTGTTCACGGCAAAGTTAATTTCAGAAATGTTGTTCTCGGAGGGATGCGGTCCTCGGGCCAAGAGTCAATGCCTTCTCCCACCGGCGGCCGCGGGGCTGGCTGAGCACGCGCGCAGAGGCGCTCCTCGAGCTTTGAAGTCAACAGAGGTAGGCAGGGCAGGCCACGGTGGAAAACTGTGAAGTCAGCAGAGTTATCGCGGGCACTCCTCCCTTCCCCCTTGCTTCCCCTTTCTCCACCCATTTCCCCCCTCTCAGCTTGCAGCTTCTCATTTCCCAGGGGATCGCGCAGCCGTCCGGAGATACGAGGGGCCAGCCCACGGCTCCAGCTATCGAAGTATGCTCCCCCCAGCCCCCACCAAGTCTAAAACAAACACAGGAACGCATTCCATACATTTCCAAAGACTAGAGAGCGCACGCAGAAATCCTGGCCTTTGTGCCTTCTCCCTTAAACCCCACGAGTTTGGGGCCTCAAGTTTGAAGCCGGCTTCCTGCCTCCCCGGGGGGTTTTTGAAAGATTCAAAAGTGCCTCAGACCAAGACAGCTGCTTGGTTGATGGCTCACATTGAAACCACAAATTATAAAATGATAAATCGCTGCTCAAAGCTCTTCCAGGAAAGACTATGTTGTCAAGATTAAGTTACAACCTCATGGACCTATGAGTGAGTCGAGCTGCTGACTAACTCTCACACTTCTTTTCCTGCCGAAGATGTTTTTGCTTCGTGAACTTTCACTGTTTCTGAATACTTGAAACAAATGACTGAAGGCAGGAAAAACATCAGGGACTTCTTAACCCATGGAGCTTATTACAGGCTTTATTATGTAACGGCTGCTTTCGTTTTGTGAGACCCAAAGGAAGTTGAAGAAATCTCTTTCTTCTTGAGCACTTAACTGCCAGCGATCTGTGAGAAATGGCTTCGTGTGGGCAGCTCCACTCACTTGAAACTCTAGTTGGAACGTGTAGTGTGTGCTAAATCAAAGCTGGTTTTAAGGAATTTGGGTCTTAAAGTATCTGTTCAGTGATTTGGGCAGGATTGCAACATGAATTACTGTATTTGGTTCCCGTGAAATGAATTCTTTGGACTGGTTTAGTGATCGAGTGTGACAAATAATTAGGCCACATGCATACTCTCATGTAATGATGCTCCTCTCTGCCAGGGTTTTGGCAGGCAGAAGGAGGTAAGATGAAATGCTTGTTTGACGCCTGTATATTGCCTTGCTGAGGGGTCTGGCACAATGACCTCATTGAGATCACCTGGGGCTGCAGGAAGAAACTCAATCATCCATCCATTCATTATGTGTCTCCAAGCACAGGGCCTTGGTTACACAACTCTGATCCGGTTTCTCCAAGGCCACTCAAGTCTTGAGGACCATCAGACTGTGAGTCATAATCACTTTAGCATTGACTCCTACGTTCCCTCTTGTTGATTTTACACCTCAAGCCCTTCAGTTTCTCTCTTTCTTGGAGGCCTTGGGTTCTGTGTGACAGTTTTTGTTTTCTGATATCATCTTGTGTTATCACCCATGCCAGCCACTGCAGGGCCGGCCACGGCTACTCTTGTCTCTGCTTTTCTTGAAGTCAGGCCTGCTGTCGTTACTGCTGCTTTTTCTGGGCTACTTCAAGTTGTGGAGAGAGTTCTTTTCCTGTGATTATAGCTCTTTCTTCCAATTTTGACTGGCCCGGCGTCTCTGTGATTATAGCTCATTAGGACTCCTGAGGCTAGGAGGCACTATTTTTTTATGCTACCTTGGTTTTTTTTTGTTTTTTTTTTTTTTTTAAACAACATGTATTAAACTTACTTTTTGCAGGGAAGTATAAATATGAAAACAATAGTAGTCATTAATCCCACAGTCCAGTAATGCTTCATAGTATTTTTTTAAAAATAAAAGTAATAAACCCAAGGGAAAAAATTAAAGCAATAAAAATGGTATCAGAGAAAACTAAAAGCTCCTCTTCTGCCCCTTAATCCCGCCCCCAAATATAACTACCATTACTAATTTTTATGTATCCTTGTTACTGCACATGTATGTCCTTTAACAAAATTTTACATAAAAATAATCTTTCTGTACTCATCATCACTCTACATTTTGCTTTTTTCACCTAAAATGCTAAGAGATTTTTCCATCTGTGCATTGCAGGGATACTCCCTATTTTTAATGTCTGCATAGTCTTTATTAGAGAATGTGCCTTCCAAATGAAATGCATTCAAATAAAATAATTCCAGGTCATTTCTGTCCTTTACTTCCTCCACTCCCTGAATCCAAAGTGACTTATCTGACTTACAAGTTTGGAAGAATAACCTAGGCATGTTAGTTTCAACCCTGGCCTTCCTGAGACTCTCATTTTTCACAGTGGTGAAAAAACTAGTACCTTCCTTGTATAGAGATTAGATGAGTTAATATATGTAAAGCTCTGATGCATAGAAATTATTCAGTAAGTGCTAGTTCTCATAATTAATTTTGCATATGCTGTACTGGGACTTGCTCTCTCCCTTAACAGTATATCTTAGGGATTATTCCACAGCAGTACATATGCATGCATGCTTAGTCGCTCAGTCATGTCCAGCTCTTTGTGACCTCATGGACTGTAGCCCGCCAGGCTCCTGTATCCATGGGATTTTTTCAGGTAAGAATGCTGGAGTGGGTTGCCATTACCTCCTCCAGGAGATCGTCCCGACCCAGGAACTGAACCCTCATCTCCTGTGTCTCCTACATTGACAGGCAGATTCTTTACCTGCTGAGCCATTGAGGAAACCCACTTATAGACATACTTCATTTTAAAAGTGGCTAGTATGGTGTTTCATAGTATAACCTCACTGTAGTTTACTTAGATGTGCTCCAATTTGTGTTGTTTCTAACATTCAACCCTTTCTCATCTGAGGATACTGATTCTGGAGTCGGTCATTGTAAGGTTCACCTGCCATAAGTATATTTCCCTTTATTTAACATATATATCATTTACTACCTGTCATACAATGTCCTAATCACCTTTAAAACTTTATTATTAACTCATTAATACTCATAATGATGCTTTTGAAATAGCAATTTAATCTCCATATTACACATTGGGAAACTGAGGCACAGGGAGGTTAAGTAACTTACCGGAGATCACATGGCTGGGAAAAGGAGGACTGAAAAAGCCAGGCCAGGCAGTCTGGCTCCCAAATTCATGCATTTGACCTCCCTGTCCACATTCTTCACCTCCCTTTATTCTAAACCTTGTGGCATCACTTCAATAAGACCCTGAGACTCATCTTGTCACATTTCACACCTCTATTGTGGATGGGAATTCAGCCTTTTTGGAATATATTAGGGACGTATGCTGCTGCTGCTAAGTCGCTTCAGTCGTGTCCGACTCTGTACGACACCATAGACAGCAGCCCACCAGGCTCCCCCATCCCTGGGATTCTCCAGGCAAGAACACGTATAGATGATTTAAAAGAGAACATGATCGGGACTTTGCTGGTGGTCCAGTGATTAGGACTGTGCTCGCCAACACAGGGGGCACGAGTTCAATCTCTGGTCAGGGAACTAAGATCCCACATACTATGTGGTGGGGCCAAAGGAAAAAAAATAAGACAAAACATGTTTGCCGAATCAGTCTGACTCAAATTACCAAGAGCCAGCTTTTCTAAGGACTGTCCCAACTATAGCCAGCCAACATGGAGAAAGCTTTTCAAGTGATGATACTAGCAATTGCCTTCAGAGGTCCCAGGTCTGGGCTCACAACTCTGCCACAGTGGCCTGCTGCACAAACTCACAATGCAGGTCAGCAGACAGCCTTAAAATAAACAAACATGTTTATGCTGTGCCCAGTTATGAAAAAGTGCATATCCAATTTGGTAGTGCAAAACTCATGCAAATAATCTTTGCTTTTTCCGATTCCTGCTGTGTATGAGTCTTTGACTTGGCCAACTCAAATTCCTAAAATACTAAGGTTCAGAAAGTCTGGTCAAAGTTTACTAGTTAAATATGAAACCCTGCCTCCTCTATCCATCATCACTGCCCCCATCCCTACCCTCAGGCCACTTTAGCTTTCAGACATGTGTACACTAAATGCTTTTTTCCTTTAAAGATATGGGTGAGATATTTCTTTTGGAGTATATCCAGATAATCTGGCAAATCCACACTTGATGTTAGCCACAGGGAAGAATATTAAAAAAAAGAGGAACAAAAAATAAAATTAGGGCAGACTATGGACTCACCCTCTTTAGAAATCAGAAAAATGGAAGACTTTACCAAACTGAAGGGTTTAATTTTTTTTTTTTTTTGCTTCGTTAATGGAAAAAATATGTACACATACATAATTTAATATTCTGGAAAATTCTTAATGATTAGCATTTACATTTTCATTTCAAAAGTTATTGCTTATTTTAACATACTAAAACCTGTACTTTTTCCTTTTATACATAAACTTCTATCTCTGGGTTCTGTCTTTTAGAAAGAAAGTTACTTAAGGCCAGTTTTTTACCCATCCTGAAGCTTAAATTTTGGCTCAAGGAGCTTCCTGTCCTATTCCAGCTGTGACATGTTGAAAATAAACCTGGCAATTGGAGACAATTTGTTATACTTTCTGAGCTTTTGCTGTGGCTGTAGCCCTTTATGTCTTAGGAAATAGGATGGGAGATAGAGAGAGAAGTGAGGGAGAGGGAAGGAGAAGGGGAGGAGATATGATGGGAACAGGAAATAGGGTCTTCTGGTTTTCCCAGGCCTTCTTTCTGCTCCTTTTACCTTTGCATTCTCCAAGGGGATGAGCTGCCTCTGCACATACAGGCGCACCTCACTTTATTGTGCTTCACTTTTTTGTGCGCTTTGCAAATATTGTGCTTTTTACAAATGGAAGGTTTATGGCCATCCTGCATCAAGGAAGTCTATCAGCACCATTTTTCCAGTAACATTTGCTCATTTCATAACTCTGTGTCATACTTTGGTAATTCTAGCAATGAACGTGAAAAAAGAGTCACTCACTTGTGTCTGACTCTTTGTGACCCCATGGCCTGTAGCTCAGTAGGCGTCTATGTCCATGGAATTTTCCAGGCAAGAATACTGGAGTGGGTAGCCATGTCCTCCTCCAGGGGATCTTTGTGACTCGGGGATCTTTGTGACTCAGGGATCAAACCCAGGTCTCCCGTTTTGCAAGCATATTCTTTGCTGTCTGAGCCACTAGAGAAGCCCTTTTTCAATATTGTACTTGCTGCAGTGACATGATCAGTAATATTTCATGTTAGTACTACTACTCGCTGAAGGCTCAGATGACAGCCTTTTTTAGCAGTAAAGTGTATTTAAACTGGTCTTTTTCTATGGCTCAGTGGGTGAGGAATCCGCCTGCATAGAAGATATAGGAGACACGGGTTCCATTCCTTGGTCAGGAAGATCCCCTGGAGAAGGAAATGACAACTCACTCCAGAATTCTTGCCTGGAAAATCCCATGGACAAAGGAGCCTGGCAGGCTACAGTCCATGGGGTCACAAAGTGTTGGACATGACTGAGTGACTGAGTACACATTCACATATTTAAATTAAGCTATGTTGTTTTTTTAGACATAATGCCATTGCACACTTGATGGGCTACAGAATAGCCTAAGCATAAATTGTATATGCACTGGGAAGCCAAAAAATCCATGTGACTTGCTTTACTGCAGTCTTCACTTTATTGCTGTGGTCTGGAACCAAACCCACAGTATCTCCGAGGTCTGCCTGTATGTCTAATCCAACTCTTCTCACAGGGAGGTAGTTGAGCAAGAAGGGATTGTGTTGAGATGGGAGCAGGGACTTGTCTTACCCTTAATTATAATGTACAGTGCCGGAGATTGAACACAGGAAACTAGATTCTGGCAGAATTGCTAAGAACAAAGACAGAAGTTGATTTAAAAAGAAGTGATCCATTTTTCATTAAAAATACCAACCACACACTCACGGAATTAATCACCATATCCTCCCACCCCAGTATCATCTACTGGAAACTGCTCTAAACCCTTGTCCTACTGAAGAAGTAGGTCCAACAGCCATGTTTTGTAGCTTGCTATCCAGCTATCCATTCTAATGGCTGATTGGAGAAGAGGTGAATCCCTGATTCAAGGGCAGTTAATCCGTAAATTCACTAGATTCCCATGACCTGTAGCCAGATATGAAAAGAGAAAGAGATCCTGGGCTAATCAGAGTCATTCTCAGAGGAGTGGCATGAAAGAAAGCAAACACAGAAGTTATTAGCAGTGCAGAAAGGAGGAAGGGTGAACTGTATTTATAATGATGAAATCCCACAAACACCGATGGATGTCTGTTAGTGAGGTCTGTCAGCCCACCTCAAATTGAGAACTAGCTTTTAGCACTAGTTTCTCTGAGGCCAGCCCGTTACGGTTTCTGTTCTTGTGTTTCTGAAAGCTTCCATTATCTTATCTTGTATTTTTCTTTAAGTTCTTATACTCAAGCTAGCTGGAATGAGTGCCTGGTGGTTGTAGCCAAGAAAAAGCCAAACTAAAGCATTATTAAATAGGCAGGCAAAAATAGAGCCAAAATAAAGAGGACTGAGAAGTCAGGGACGTCAAAGCCAAAAGCAATGGGGGTAGGTGACTTTGTTACGGTTCTTGAGGTTGCCAATAATGTTGCTGAAACTAGTTCAAATTGATTAAAGAAGAGAAAAGAAAAGGAATTCACATATTTATGTGAAGGATGCTCAAGTAGAGCAAGGGCAGCCAGGACTCTTAAGAACTAGTGACAGTTCCTCAAAATGTTAATCATAGTGTTATTACCATATGACCCAGTGATTCGACTCCTATGAAAACTTAAGTGCACACTAGAACTTGTGCACCAGTGTTCACAGCAGCATTATTCAGAATAGACGAAGAGCGGAAACAACTCCAATGTCCACCAGCTGATGAATGATAAAGCAATTAGCGTACCCCTATAATGGAATATTATTTTATCATAGAAATGAAATGCTGATACTTGCTACAACATGAAAGAACCTTGAATAAGTGAAAGAAACTAGACACAAAAGCTCACTTATTATGTGGTCCCAGTTGGAAACTGGGGGCTGGGCAGAGTGGGGAATGGAAAATGATTGCTAATGGGCCTGGAGTGTCTTCTGGGGGAGATAAAAATGGTCTGGAATTAGATAGTGATAGTTGCTGCACAATTCTGAATATAATTTAAAAAAAACAACTTAATTGCATACTTCACTTTTTGAAATATTTATTTTTATTTATTTGGTTACACCAGGTCTTAGTTGAGGCACACAGGATCTTCGACCTCCGCTGTGGAATATGGGATCTTTGGTTGCAGCATGTGGGACCTAGTTCCCTGACCAGGGATGGAACCCAGGTCCCCAGCATTGGGAGCTCAGAGTCTTAGCCTCTGGACCACCAGGGAAGTCCCTCACTTGTATACTTTTAAAAGATTGAATTTTTTAACATGTGAATTATATCTAAAGCTATTATTACAAAAATTATATACCTATGAAAACAGAACAAAGCCAAACAAAACAACAATATTGTGTCTCAAAGTGGAAAGCCAGGAAGAGAAAATCACAGGACTCTCTCTGTCTCTCGCCACCCCTACCACCCCAGGCTGTTATCTCTGCTTCCCTACGGACATCTGCTTCATTCGTCCCTCTCTACCAATCAGCTTTCTTTGCTGTTTCATGCCCAGAGCAGCCTATAAACCCCACAGTTCAAACTTAGGTGTTGTGACAGAGACTAACCAGGTGGTCACCTGTCCACTTGTTCTTCATTCTGAGCATATAATGAAATGACATTTTTCAGCATCCTTTGCAGTTCAGTTCAGTTCAGTTCAGTCATTCAGTCGTGTCCGACTCTTTGAGACCCCATGGACTGCAGCACACCAGGCTTCCCTGTCTATTACCAACTCCCGGAGCTTGCTCAAACTCACATCCATTGAGTCAGTGATGCCATCCAACCATCTCATCCTCTGTCGTCCCCTTCTCCTCCTGCCCTCAATCTTTCCCAGCATCAGGGTCTTTTCTAATGAGTCAGTTCTTCGCATCAAGTGGCCAAAGTATTGAAGCTTCAGCTTCAGCATCAGTCCTTCCAATGAATATTCAGGACTGATTTCCTTTAGGATTGACTGGTTTGATCTCCTTGCAGTCCAAAGGACTCTTTGCAGTCAAGTGCAGTCATATGATGAATTATGGCCAGGAAAATGTGGGCAGAAGTGATACATACTATTCTCAGTCCTGGCCAATTAGAAAACCTGCTCTGTACCTCTCCATCCTCTTCCTCTTTCTTTGACTAGGACCTTAGAAAATAGTTGAACTGCTAGATGAAAAAGGAGCCTGGATAGTTGATAAAATTTATTGGAGCACAGCATTTCCCCATTGACCTATTTGAACTGGATATGATTGAGAAATAAGCTACTGAAATTTGGGGGTTGGTTGTTGCAGTAGTTAACTTACTCTGACCATATATGTCCTCTGTACAAGAGATTAACCCAAAGAATCGAATTGCCAGTCTATGTCTGACGCAGGATACAGCATGCTTGGGGCTGGTGCACGGTGATGACCCAGAGAGATGTTATGGGGAGGGAGGTGGGAGGGGGGTTCATGTTTGGGAACACATGTACACCTGTGGTGGATTCATGTCAATGTATGGCAAAACCAATACAGTATTGTAAAGTAAAAAAAAAAAGAAAAATATACTTCACAAAGTAACACAGGTGCTTATGGAAAAGCATATTCATATATAAGTCTTATGTTTGACCAATAAATTTCCATCTTCTATCAAAAAAAAAAAAAAAAAAGAGATTAACCCAGATTGACTGGTTGGGCTCGCAGTTCCAATGTAAAATCTTCAGATAAGAAAATTGCATTGGTCCTAAGTGAGTCAAGAAGTCTTTTAGTTCACTTGTCTGAAGCTGAAGCATGAGGTCACAGGGCATAAACATAGTTCCCTGGGGGCTACTTACATAAGCAAGAGGCATTTCTTAGAGAAAAGATGTCCACCCTAGTGGTTAAATAGGAGGGGTCACTGTGAATTAGGGAAATGAAGATGCAATGCCCAGAGCAACTCTATGTTTCTTCCTTTAATACATTCATAGATAGAAATATAGGTATGGATAGAGATATATTATAGATATGGGTATAATATATTCTGGCTCCTAATTTTAAAGGTAAAGTTCTTTTTAGGCAATTTGAAAAAAGAAAAAGATTGAGTCACCATTTTGCTGTAACTCCTCCCCTCCTTTACATTCCATTCCTTCTCCTCCCCCCATCCTAGGGGACAGTACAATGTAATGTGTGCCTGCTAAGTCGCTTCAGTCATGTCCAACTCTGCGCGACCGCATAGACTGCAGCCCACCAGGCTCCCTTGTCTCTGGGATTCTCCAGGCAAGAACACTGGAGTGGGTTGCCATTTCCTCCTCCAGTGCATTAAAGTGAAAAGTCAAAGTGAAGTCACTCAGTCATGTCTGACTCTTCGCAACCCCATGGACTGCAGCACACCAGGCTCCTCCACCCATGGGATTTTCCAGGCAAGAGTACTGGAGTGGGGTGCCAGTGCCTTCTCTGGTACAATGCAATGTGTGCCTGCTAAGTCACTTCAGTTGTGTCCGACTCTTTGTAACCCTATGGACTGTACCCCACCAGGCTCTTCTATCTATGGGATTCTCTAGGCAAGAACACTTGAGTGGGTTGCCATGGCCTCCTCCAGGAAATCTTCCTGACCCAGGGATTGAACCTATGTCTCCTGCAGCTCTTGCATTGCAGGCAGATTCTTTACCACTGAGTCACCATGTAGCTAAGAGTAGTTAACTCTGTAGAATGAGATTATCTGGCAATAGCTTTGTTTCACTGTTTCCTGGCTCTGGGATGTTGGACAAATTATTTAACTCCTCCCTGTTCTAATTTCTCCATCCATATGGGAATATTAATAATAGCACTTACCATGAAAGAGTCTCATGAAGATCAATTAGTTAATTTGTTCAGGGTATAGGAATGTACCTGGTTCATAGTGAGAATTTATTTGCTGTTTGTTGTTATTATGTATTTGAAACTGCATTGCAAATTTAAAAATTTTTTTCTAGAATCTTCTAAAGATGAAAGGTGGCCTGTGTCTTTACTCAAAACACTTTTTGTGTTTTTGAAGATCCCAAAGAAGTGGCAATCAGTTGTTCTTGGGGATGCTCTGAACTGGTGGAGTTATCCAAATGCAGATATTTATATGGAGATTAAAAAGCAGAGACTTGACTTTGTCGACAAAGGTCCCTATAGTCAAAACTATGGTTTTTCCAATAGTCATGTATGGATGTGAGAGTTGTATCATAAAGAAAGCTGAGCACCAAAGAATTGACGTTTTTGAGCTGTGGCGTTGGAGAAGACTCTTGAGAGTCCCTTGGACTAGAAGATCAAACCAGTCAGTCCCAAAGGAAGTCAGTCCTGAATACTAATTGGAAGGACTGAGGCTGAAGCTGAAGCTCCAATACTTTGGCCACCTGATGTGAAGAACTGACTCATTAGAAAAGACCCTGATGCTGGGAAAGATTGAAGGCTGGAGGAGAAGGGGCCTACAGAGGATGAGAGGGTTGGATAGCATCACTGACTCAATGGACATGAGTTTGAGCAAGCTCCGGGAGTTGGTGATGGACAGGGAAGCCTGGCGTGCTACAATCCATGGGGTCTCAAGGAGTCGGACATGACTGAGCAACTGAACTGAACTGAGATGAAGATACTGAGGCTTTTGTTTAAATAACACAAAGAGCCATTTTTATTGGCAGGAGGTGTACCTCTTCCAGATTATTGTAATGTCTCATTTCCTCTGTTAACAGTCTGAATCAAGAAGTTGGGGCCTCAGGACTCGGGTCAAGAGGACTAGAGGAGACTCCCCATCCAGGAGATAGGAAAAGCTCCTGCACAACACTGGCAGCTGAAAGCAAAGGAGGGGGATGCTAGGCGGGAGCCCCCGGAAAGAGTCTAATTGGGGAAATTTGGGAGCAGTGATATTCAATATCCACTTTTACAGGTTTTTTTCCTGTACTGTAATTCCCCTCTGTAATCATTAAGACTTCATGAAGTTTGTTAAAATTGCAGCCTTATGTTAGCAGCATCCTGGGAAATAGAAGGTTTTCATATTTCACGGTAAGGTATATATTAGAGAGTGACAACCAGCTGGAAAAGCTGTTATGAGATGGCTAGAGGTGACTGGGGAAGAATTCTGGAACAGAGCTGTTCAGTGTAAGGTGACCAGTGGAAACCAGCATGGATTGGGGAATATGTAAATACCTGGAAAGAGGCAAGGAAGGTAATCCAATAAAGCTGGAAAAATCTGGATAATCTCTCTCTCCATATGTGTTTAAATGTGTGTTTGTGTGTCTGCATACATATATAGAATTTATATCCACTTTGGATTTATGGCATATACTTTTTCCCATTTTGTCATGAGCTTTCTTAGTATCTTTAAATATTGTTCAAGTACATAACAAGTATATAATGAATAATGATCTCTTAATTCTCTATGATTTTATTATCTTCTTTATATAACTACTTCCAATTATTAGACTTTTTTTCAGTGTTTCACTTTTGTAAGTAACACTGCAGTGAACATTCTTACATATTTTTCTGTGCATGTTAAGAAATTATTTCTGAAGATAGGTTCTCAAAAGTCTGTTTTCTGTGCTAAATAGTATGAATGGTCGTAGGCTTTTGATATATATTGACAGATTGCCTGTTGGAAAGCTCATAGCCTAAAGGACTCCATAACCACTGCACCCCATCTTCATGTTAGATTAGCTGTGCTCATTTAAAGAGGCTGAACATGATAAATATAGGACAGTATTTACTTGTTGCCATGAGATTTCACCAAGGAAATATGTCTCAATTTCCTTGTCAAAAACTTGCCTTTCTTTACCTCTAGGATAGTCTTTCTTTAGCAGATTTAGCTATGAGGAAACACTGATATTCTTTACAGAGAGAACTCTCTAGCCTCCCTCAAAGGGAGCTTATTCTTTTCAAACTTTTTTTAAACTTTTAATTTCATATTGGAGTATAGCCAATTAACAATGTTTTGAGAGTTTCAGGTACATAGCAAAGGGACTCAGCCATGTATGTACATGTATCTATTCTCCCCTAAACTCCCCTCCTATCCAGGCTGCTGCATAACATTGAGTTCCCTGTTCTATACAGCAGGACCCTGTTGGTTATCCGTTTTAAATATAGCAGTGCCTATATGTCTATCCAAACTCCCTATCTATCACTTCCCCAATTCCCCCCCACCCACACCCACACTCTCCTGGAAACTATAAGTTAGGTCTCTGAGTCTGTGAGTCTGTTCCTGTTTCCTAGATAAGTTCATCTGTAGCATTTCTTTTTAGATCCCACATATAAGAAATGTCCTATAATATTTCTCCTTCTCCATCTGATTTACTTCACTCGGCATGACAGTCTCTAGGTCCATCCATTTGTTCCTGCAAATGGCATTATTTCATTCTTTTTAATGGTGAGTAGTATCCCACGCATGCATGCACACACATCTTCTTTATCCATCCCTCCGTCAATGGACGTTTAGGTTGCTTCGATGCTTTAGCTATTGTAAACAGTGCTTCAGTGAACACTGGGGTACATGTATCCTTTGGGGCCATGTTTTTCTCTGGGTATATGCCCAGGAGTAAGATCGCTGGATCATGTGGCAACTCTATTTTTAGTTTTATTAAGGAACCTCCATACTGTTCTCCATAGTGGCTGTACCAATTTACATTCCCCCTAACAGTGTAGGAGGATTCAAAGGGAGCTTATTCTTAATTCTCCTGTGTCTACTTTGAAAGCAAGGCGAAATAATCCATCTGCTGGTGGCATGACTGAGGGAAGACCTTGTCTATGACTCTCAAGTTTGCCCCCACAGCAGGTATCCTGACCCCAGATAAATGCCCACTAGTTCTTACGTAACATACTTAGAGTGATTGGAACTTTACATACTATTATAGAGAATATTGATGGCAAAATATGATGGGGATGTAGAGACCATTTACAAGCCCAGACTGACGTATGTAACATCGTCCACTAGAACGTGCCGAGTGTTAGGATGGAGTTAGTGGCATCGCCATGAGAGGAACAGTACAAGTGATGTGCTCACACCAGCTGTCCTGGCTGTCTCTTAACTGCATCCTTTAGTCCAAAGATAACCATGGGCAGCTCTGAGCCCTCAGCTCAGAGGGAGCAAGCCATTCAATTTCTTTGACTTTATTAATTCATGGGAAATAGTTCTTGAGAAGTCCCTAGAACTCTGTTCTGCACTTTCAACACTTGACATCACAGATCCTCCACTGAGAAGTTGTGGAAACTAAGCAAGAAGTTTAATTGCATTTCTTGAATGATAACTAAATAGTGAAAGAACCTGGACTAGTGCTGTACACTTCCTTTTATTTGTGTATTTGTTCTTAACAGTACTGTTGCCGACTACCAAAGTAATGCATGTGCATAGGAGAGAGAAATAAAAGTACAAAGAGTAAAATAAAAATCGCCCATAATTCCAGAACAATAGAGATTTCTGCTGTTAACATTTTGGTAGATTATTTTCCCATGCCTTTATCCATAGATCTATAAACATACTATCATCTCTTTCGTAATTCTGAGATCATACAGTATTATTTTGTAATCTCCTTTTTTCTTGTTGTAGGATGTTTTGCACCATCAAAAGTAATACCATGAGGGCATTTCTTGGTAGGTAAGTCTTTGTATGTAGTTCTGATTATTTTCTTCGGGCTGATTCCTCAGAGTGAAGTTGCTGAGTTGAAGGTAGTCACAGTTTAGAGCTTTTGATAAACAGCACTAGCAGGCCCTCCAGAAATATGGACCATCTTCCACACCTGTTAGAAGTATCTGAGACTACCTGTTTGCCTGTCTCCTCATCTACAGCGAGGAGAATTTTTTTTTGAAAAATAAATTTTCCAAGTTGATTTCTGGCAAGTGATGTCTCCTCATCTTAATTTGTACTTTAAAAAATAAAACTCTTCTCTTATACAGAATTATTTATGCTCTGTATTTCTTCCTTAGTGAATGCCAGCTTCTGTCCTTCGCCGTGCTAACGCTTCCTCACCTGCCTTGTGGCCAGCTTGGTGAGCCTCGTTTTGTGCAGAATCCTGGATGACTGAGAGTGACACCAGTGAGAAGACGCCTTTCTCATACCATGTCCCTGGGAGGCCCCGAAGGCTCTCCCACAGGAATGGCTTCTCACTCTCGGGCAAGAATGGCCGATTTTACACCATGGCCTGCCTGCACGTGGGTTATGTCTCACTGCACAGGCTGGTGCCAAGATGCCACCGTTTTGGAAAGAAGGTTGCAGGTCTGAGGCAATCTCATATTTATTTTAGTTCATAGACTAACCGATTTATAGATCTTCCCCAATCTACAGCTGTCACAGTTTCACTGAAATGAAAGTGGCCAGAGGAACTTTATCTGAAAATGATCATTCAGTTGAGTGCAAGTCCCCAGGACCCGAGGATGAAAAACTCCTATTGTGACTGGAAGGACTTTGATGATGAGCACCACTGACCTGTGCCGACTGGAAACGTTCTGCATCACCATTCCCACCTCCATCAGGCACTCAGTGTGGGCAAAGCCAAGCTTTTCATTAGGAGGAGGGTGAGGAATGATACACAGATTTCTTGATCTGGCGACACACATACTTAGGTGCTCACAAATGCATTCTGTTTACACATATGCAGTAAATCCTGGAAATGGTGTGGAGAAAAGGGAACGTTCTTGCACTGTTGGTGGGAATGTAAATGGATGCAGCCACTATGAAAGACAGTATGGAGATTCCTTAAAAAACTAGCAATAAAACCACCATATGACCCAGCAGTCCCACCCCTAGGCATATACCCTGAGGAAACCAGGGTTGAAAAAGACACATGTAACCCATTGTTCATTGCAGCACTTTTTACAACAGCTAAAACATGGAAGGAACCTAGATGCCCATCGACAGACGAATGGATAAAGAAGTTGTGGTACATATACACAATGGAATATTACTCAGCAATAAAAAGGAACACATTTGTGTCAGTTCTAATGAGGTGGATGAACCTAGAACCTATTATACAGAGTGAAGTGAGTCAGAAAGAGAAAGATAAATGCCATATTCTAACACATATATACGGAATCCAGAAAAATGGTACTGAAGAATTTATTTACAGGGCAGCAGTGGAAAAACAGACATAGAGAATAGACTTACAGACATGGGAGAGGGGAGGAGAGGGCGAGATGTATGGAGAGAGTAACATGGAAACTTACATTAGCATATGGAAAATAGATAGCCCACGGGAATTTGCTGTATGGCTCAGGAACTCAAACAGGGGCTCTGTATCAACCTTGAGGGATGGGTGGGGAGGGAGTTTCAAAAGGGAGGGCATATATGTATGCCTGTGATTGACTCATGCTGAGGTTTGACAGAAAACAGCAAAATTCTATAAAGCAATTATCCTTCAATTAAAAATAAATAAATTTTTAAAATTACTAGGAAAAGAAACTAAAGGAAATGACATGATCAAAAGCAAATTTTTCACTTTGTATTTCTTTTCCCAAAAATAATTTCAGACTGTCTAAAGGCAAATTAATACAGTAATATCCATACAACTTACTCCTCTGATGAACCTTTGATAGGCACTCAGACTGCCTCCCTAAAGTGTGCAGACAAAAAGGGAGACTGCTTCTTAAATTCATTGGAAGAGCTTTATGTGCTTCACTTACATTCATGAAGAACTATAAACCAGGGCTGGGAAATCTCTCCAGGTCTTTAATCTTATTATTATAATCCAAGTGTTTCATTGCACTAAAGAACCACTTAGCACTTCTTACATTTCTAGTTACAGTTTATCTCTTAAATGCCTGTTCTTTACTCAGAAACTTCTGACATTTGGAGAAAGACTGAAAATAAAATAAATCTTCTATCTTTTATTAGTTAAAGCCATTGTAACTTTATGCTCTTATAAGATTTTGTTATGAGGTTTTGATCCTGTATGTGGTCATTTAGTTATTGGATTTAAAATTTGGCATTTCAGTGGACCTCAGACCAGTGAATTTCTAGAAATGTACAATCAAGCTATCACCTAATGGTTTACCTGAAAGTTTTTAGTTAATCAGACTTGGTTTTATCAGGTCATCCCACAGTAGTTTGCTGAGGTTTTACTGACATGAGACAAAATAAATATGGATGAGGAATATTTGATTTAACTCTGTAGGGGATACGAATTAGTAGAAGAATGGATTTTCTGAGGAAAATAAGAAATTAGTAAGGACAGGAAATTGTGATCTAGACAATGGCTGCTGTATTAGCTTATAGTGCAAACTGAATAGTGGAGGAAGGAGGACAGCAGTAGAGAATGGGGAAAAGGCATCTACTCAGTAACTAATGAGAGGCTAGGAAATCAGCTTCTACAGCCCCAGGAGGAAGTGGGAGAGAGAATTGGTAACCCTGACTGGCAAGCATACTTGGGTACCCTGAATACTAAAAACTTGTGCCTTTATCATACTCCAAGTCAAGTTAATTTTCTGCTTCTGCCCTTCTCCATTCATTCATTAAGCAAATATTTATTAAGCACTTGCCATATGCCAGGTGCTTGTCCAGGGACTGGGAATACAGTAGTGAACAAATTAAAGTCCTGCCAAAGTTCTTTCAGCTCTAGCCTATATTTTCTTCTTCAGCTCCCACGCTAGCCCCTCGGACTTCAGCCCCTTTCCCCCCACTGCAACCTGATTTCTTTTCCCGCCATCATGATGAAACAGCTCTCTAAAGACCAATGACGACCTAATCACTGTATCGAGTGCCCCTCTGTCTTTCCCCATCTTCCTCAGAGTCTGTAGCATTCAAGAGCATCTGATTTCCATCAGTTTTTAAAACTCTTGGCTTCTCTGGGTTTTGTGACGTGGCACTAGTTTGACTTGCCTTCTATAACTGTTATGCTCTTTCTCTGACTTGTTCTCTTGCCTCCTAAATTGTGGTGGTCTGTTCATTTCTACACATTGCTTACATCGATTTTCTCTTTCTCAAATCTTTCTCCTTGATCCTTCTCATGACTTAAGTCATTGGCTCTATTTAGAAGTATCCTAAATCTATATCCAAGGACCCAGCTCTCTCCTAAATTTGAATCTCACATTTTAGACTTTGTGCTGGAGGCCTCCATCTGGGCATCTGCTCGGGATGCCAGTGCAATCTGTTTAAAACTGAAGGCAGCATTTTTACCACCCAGGGTTCAAAACTGCAAACAACAGAAACCCACTCTGGCTAATTCAAGCAGAAAATGAATTCACTGGGAGGATATCAGGTGGCTCACTGGGTTGACAGGGAAGCCAGAGGACCAAGCATGGAAAATGGGCAGGAACCCAGGCAGTCTAGGGCACAGAGAGCACGGCCAAGTTCACTCCATAGGAGGAGTCTGTTGAGTACGCTGCCCTGGAGCTGGCTTTCCCCGCACGCAATCAACACTGGTCTTCAGTGTGTCAGTCACCTTCCAGTGTGGTCCTTGATGGCTAGATTTTTGTATTATTCCCCCCAGATTCAAAGACTTGGGTTGGGGCTTCCAATCGGTCTAAGTCATGTGCTGGGTCCCAGCTGCCCAGATAACAGCTGATTCCCTTCAGCTTCCCACAAAAAGAAAGGGATCTGACACAGGCCAACCAGAAAATGGCAACTAACCACCATCTTTTCCCCTCCTCCCCTCATTTCCTTATGTCCCCTTTTGCATTTAATGCTGCCATCCTTCTCTCCATTACTGGGAGTTGAATCTAGATGATTTCTTTTACTGCTTCCTCTCCCTCAGCTTCTGAGGCAGTCAGTCATCCAGGTTTGCAAGGATTTATTTGTCATTCATTCGTTGTTTTCCTTCACAGTATTTTCTTCTTGGACCTTTCCATAGCTACTCCTCCAAATTGTATTCTCCACTTCCAGGGCCTCCTCCAATTTATCCACCCACAGGTTCATTTTTTTGTGTAGCAACACTTTGATCTTATCACTTGCATTGTAGATGTCTCAGCCTGGCATTCAAGAATCTCCACAATAGAATTCTAATGAGACCAAGAGGCAAACTGGTGCAGTGAGAAGGGCTTGGCCTTCAGATACAGATTAATATGGGTTCAAACTCTGATTTTCACACTTTCTAGTTGTAAGACTCTTGAGGCTCACTTTCCTGATCTGAAAAATGGGAATAATAAAACCTATCTCCTAGGGTGTTCGTAAGTCAGCTCTTTGAAGGTTAGAACAGCGTTATGAGTTGTGTTTAGGTTACAACATCAACTCACAGATGCTTATATGAACAATATTCAATTACAGACCTGTCTGTTTCAAAACTTAAATAAGATTGTCATCGGTGTGGTTTTGACAAAGGCAGGTTAGGATCAGTATGCTACATGTTTTGAGAGCTAAGTGGAAATCTAACCACCATTTATAGCATTGTTCCTAATTTCAAACAGCTGACTTGCAAATGACCTTTTGGAAATATTTTATTTGCAAGTAGAGAACTTCCTGTGTTATTAATTTTGGGAGTTGAATTTCCCTGATTGGCTGCTTTCCACTATAACATTGCTATTTTAAAGTATTTCCCTGCAGAATTTCAATTTTGTGAGAGGCTGCTATGAATTCCTTATGGGGAAAAAAACATATAGTCATGGTGGACAGATGAAAATTATTAGCTATTATTTCTCAGGCTCACCCAGCATTCTGTAAACGTGGTGGAGCTCAAGCACATAGAAAGAAAGCTCTAAAGTTTGTTCCACAGTCTCAACAAGCCCTGTTTCATGGCGTAAGTTCTGGGTTGGCCCTGGGAAAACCGAGCTCTGCAGCCCAGGCTGGAGCTTCTCTGGGCTCAACATGAATGGCACCATCAGAGCTACCCTAATTAACCTCAGCCGACATTCATTCACTCACTTGTGCATCCACGCAGCAAATCCCCCTCAGTCAGGCGTGTTTGGTGAACCTCACAGTATAGGTTTCAGTGTCATCAGCTCCTGCCAAGAATTTACAGCACTGCTGATTGCTTGATTTTTTTCCCCTGAGGTCAGTAAGACTTTAGGTGAAAGATGGTAATCATGCCAAGATTGGTAAAAGTTGTTTAATTAGCATATTTTAAACTAGTCTCTACACATATAGTTTGTGGGTGGGTATGTGAATTAATATGCACTGCAATGTATTTTTTGTCTCTCTAATGGTTTTTAAAGTGAACACATGTTAACAATATGATTAAAATAATACTTATGATTATTAAATATTATTTTTGATTAATAGTATGATATGATATACTTAAAAGTGAAATCTCCTGTATTTCTCTCCACATATTTCTTCCCCCACTCAATTTCACTTCCCAAAGGAAACTACTTTTTAACACATTGGGGGTACATGCTCCCACACTTCTTTTTCTTTTGGTATAGTTTTATTTTTTTATTTTTATTTATTTTAATTGGAGGCTAATTACTTTATAATATTTTAGTGGTTTTTGCCTTACATTGACATGAATCAGCCCATGGGTGTACATCTGTTCCCCATCCTGCACCCCTCTCCCACCTCCCTCCCCATCCCATCCCTCAGGGTCATCCCAGTCCACCAGCCCTGAGCACCTTGTCTCATGCATTGAACCTGGACTGGAGATCTGTTTCACATATGATAATATACATGGTTCAGTGCTATTCTCTCAAATCATCCCACCCTCACGTTCTCCCACAGAGTCCAAAAGACTGTTCTATACATCTGTGTCTCTTTTGCTATCTCACATATAGGGTTATTGTTACTACCTTTTTAAATTCCATATATATGCATTAGTATACTGTATTGGTGTTTTTCTTTCTGACTTACTTCACTGTGTATAATAGGCTCCAGTTTCATCCACCTCATTAGAACTGATTCAAATGTATTCTTTTTAATGGCTGAGTAATATTCCATTGTGTATATGTACCACAGCTTTTTTATCCATTCGTCTGCTGATGGACATCTAGGTTGCTTCCATGTCCTGGCTATTGTAAACAGTGCTGCGATGAACATTGGGGTACACGTGTCTCTTTCAATTCTGGTTTCCTTGGTGTGTATGCCAGCAGTGGGATTGCTGGGTCATAAGGCAGTTCTATTTCCAGTTTTTTAAGGAATCTCCACACTGTTCTCCATAGTGGCTGTACTAGTTTGCATTCCCACCAACAGTGTAAAAGAGTTCTCTTTTCTCCACACCCTCTCCAGCATTTATTGTTTGTAGACTTTTGGATCACAGCCATTCTGACAGGCGTGCGATGGTACCTCACTGTGGTTTTGATTTGCATTTCTCTGATACTGAGTGATGTTGAGCATCTTTTCATGTGTTTGTTAGCCATCTGTATGTCTTCTCTGGCGAAATGTCTGTTTAGTTCTTTGGCCCATTTTTTGATTGGGTCGTTTATTTTTCTGGACTTGAGCTGCAGGAGTTGCTTGTATATTTTTGAGATTAATTCTTTGTCAGTTGCTTCATTTGCTATTATTTTCTCCCATTCTGAAGGCTGTCTTTTCACCTTGCTTATAGTTTCCATCGTTGTGCAAAAGCTTTTAAGTTTAATTAAGTCCCATTTGTTTATTTTTGCTTTTATTTCCATTACTCTGGGAGGTGGGTCATAGAGGATCCTGTTGTGATTTATCTTGGAGAGTGTTTTGCCTATGTTTTCCTCTAGGAGTTTTATAGTTTCTGGTCTTACATTTAGATCTTTAATCCATTTTGAGTTTATTTTTGTGTATGGTGTTAGAAAGTGTTGTAGTTTCATTCTTTTACAAGTGGTTGACCAGTTTTCCCAGCACCACTTGTTAAAGAGATTGTCTTTTCTCCATTGTATATTCTTTCCTCTTTTGTCAAAGGTGTCCTTAGGTGCGTGGATTTATCTCTGGGCTTTCTATTTTGTTCTTTTGGAATAATTTGAAAGTTATCCCTAGGCATTCTTCACGGTTAGAAGCTAGAACAACATCGCCATTTAGCCTCTGACAGATCTTGGAACCCTTCCATACACTGCTTATGTTAAACATATTATAGAAACAAAGAATTAAAAGAACTCTTTTTCCCTCCACTCAGATATTGTTAATTTCTGATTCTGAAAGCCAAAGAAAAAAGCCATTTTTTTGTGTGTGTACTTATGCTTATGTGTACTATAGATTTATATAATCTACACAATTCCATGACCATAGCATTTAGTTAAAAAAAAAAAACAAACATTAAGACAGTGAAATAAAAGGAGAGAAAAGCCCAGCATACTTAAAAAGCAAACAAACAAACTTAATTGCTCTTGAGGTCACTTAAAAAATGTCTGAGGGAGAGAATGTCAAGAAACCAAAGTTTCTAGTTACCTTTCAAGGCCATCTAGCTAATGAGAGCATAACAAAGAAACCATTATAGGTATATTTTATTTTTCTTCAAATCTTAGGTCAGGGCATTGACAATAGGTGTTGTGTGGCTTCACAAGTATTCAGAATCCCCTCCCATAGTAACCTCATTTTGACGGAGAAGGGAACGTAATAAAACACAGAGTCAAGGTTCTGTGTATGAAGAAAATGTTTTTAATTTTTATTATTTGATAACTGTATTTAGCCTTTTGCCATAATTGAGCTCCTGAAAAATGCTGCTTATTTTTACTTCTGCTATTGAATTAAATTACACTTAAAGGGCTCAAACTGAGGGGTCAGAGGAGCTCTGTATTGAAAATAATTGAAAGATAAATCTTTTGCTAGAGTTGTTTTTACCCACTCAGTTGTGTCCGACGCTTTTTCGACCCCATGGACTGTAGACCACCAGACTCCTCTGTCCACAGGATTTCCCAGGCAGGAATACTGGAGTGGGTTGCTATATCTTCTCCAGGGGATCTTCCCAACCCAGGGATCGAACCCTAGTCTCTTGCATTGGCAAGCAGATTCTTTAACACTGAGCTACCTGGGAAACCCTCTGTTAGAGTTCATGGTCCAAATAACCACCCAATAATTGGTAACTGTTAAGTATATTTGAATTTTTATGTGTGTTTGATGATAATATACAGCTATATTTTCACTTTGAGGGATTTACATTAAATCTTCTATTTTATTATGGTAGTTTTAGACTTTTCAAGATCTAATTTGATAAATATAAAACAGACAAATTAATACTGGCTGCTTTAAAACAATTAGGCAGTGGTTGTTGAAATAATGTTTTCAGATTGACTAGTTTTCAGAGTTCTATGTTTGTTTAATATTCAGTAAATATTTATTGAACAGCTAGTCTGTAATAGGCACTCAATATATAATGGTGAATAAAAGCAGACACAGTGCAAGCCCACTTTTAATAACAGCAGCAACTAACACTTACCAAGTTCTTGCAACATATGGGGCCCTGTTCTAAGGGTTCTTAATGTACTCTCTCATTGCATTCCCTCAACAACTCTAGGAGTAGAAGTAGTATTATCCTCGCTTTACAGATGAAAAACCTGAGGGACAGAGAGGTTAAGTAATTTGTCCAGTGTTACATAGCTAGTAAGTGGTGGAGCTGGGATTTCAATCTAGGCAATGTGACCCCAGGGTCTGCACTCTCAAGCACTGGGATACACTCTCTCCTATTTTCTAAAAGTCTTTCTTGTAGTGTACAACCTAATGGGTAAGGTACTAATTGAATAATCATTTAAGGAAATGAAAACTTCTAACTCTGATGAAGAGGAATATGGGAGAAACTATCTGGGTCATTGTTACCAAAATGTTTCTCTTTTCCTTCTAGTTACATGAACACTATTTCCTAGTCTTCCTTAAGGTTAACTGTGGTCATGCAACTAATTCCAGACTATAGAGTGTGGATGAATGTGAGATTCATACTTCCATGTCTGGACCATAAATTTTCCTGATTGACTCTCCCTGTTTTTCCACCACTACCCCTATTTGGTGGCTGAAAAGAGTGGACTTAACATAGAAGAAACCTGGATCCTTGAATGGCTTCGTGGAGCAGAGTCCCTGATGATCTGTACTGGATAGTGATGAGTAAACAAAAAATATTAGTTTAAGCCAACTGAAATTTTGGAATTGTTTTTAATAACAGTCAGCTTATCTTGACTAATACAGAAGATGAAACCTTGAAGTTGCATGCTGCTATAAGGAAAAAAAAATCTAAAATACATGATTTTGAATTTGTAACTGGGTAGGGATGGTGTGGAAACAGATATCAGAGGGCAGTATACTTGAGAGTTTGTTATGTCATCACAAAAGATTTGCTACAACTGTTGCTTGTGACAACTTAAAAGGTAGCACATTACTTGCCTATACAGCTCTACAAGAAGTTTTTGGAAAGAGAGTTGGTAGTGTGTGTTGTCTACTATTCGCTAACTTTAGTAAAGCATTAGAACAAAGAGAAAAGCTCAAGCAAGAACTGGCCATTTTTTTAAGCAGGAAAGTACTCTTGCCTGGAAAATCGCATGGATGGAGGAGCCTGGGGGGCTACAGTCCATGGAGTCACTAAGAGTCCGACATGACTGAGCGACTTCACTTTCACTTTTCACTTTCATGCATTGGAGAAGGAAATGGCAACCCACTCCAGTGTTCTTGCCTGGAGAATCCCAGCGAGGGGGGAGCCTGGTGGGCTGCCGTCTATGGGGTCGCACAGAGTCGGACACAACTGAAGCGACTTAGCAGCAGCAACAGGAGCAGCAATGGAGTTAGAGGTCCAGAAATTTGGGGGATGAAAGATTATAAAGCTGACTACTTCTTGACACTAAAATAGGAAACAAAATATTAAAAACCTGTGAGTAACAAAGCCCGAAGACTTCAATGGCAAAGATCTGATTAAGAGTGTGGTCTTCCCATCCAAGTCTAATGGCTTGAAGACAGCCCCCATTAAATTGAGAGAGAGGAACCAAGGAAGGAAAACAAAGACAGAAATCATGCTTGAAAATTAAGTATAGGAAAGAACTTTGGGTGTGGTTACTGGCACACATTGCTGACTGGAAGCAAACAGATCAAAAGCCTACCAAGTTTTTGAGGGAATCATGTTCTTAAAGAAATCCTTTGATTATTTGAGTTGAAAGTAACCTTTAGATTTCATGCTAGCACCAGTAGGAAGTGAGCTGAGCAGACTCTAAGGAAGGTGTATTCCCCAACACCCTTTTTCTGTAGAGCAGCAAAGCCAGGGACCATGGAGTAGATAAGGGAATTCCTTGGAAACATGAGTAAGATTTAAACAAAGAACTTTGCTTACCCCTTCATGGTAATTCTGGAATTGCTGTGGATAAGTGAACTATAAGTGACTACTATATTTCTCCTCTTATTTGTTCTCCTTCTGAATAAGCATTTATTTCATTTTTCTGTCCTGTTTGTTTGCTTTTAATAAACTTCTGGTTGACTTTACTAATTAGGATAAGCATGAATTTCTTTTGTAAAAATGTAAGTAACTAAAACAGAGGCAGAGGAATTCCCTGCTGGTTCAGTAGTTAGGGCTCTCCACTCTCACTGCCAAGGGTTCGGGTTCAGTCCCTCCCTGGTAGGGGAACAAAAACAACAAAACAGAAAGCAGAGACAGATTTATCAAGAAATTAATGAAACTTAAGCTCTAAGGATCTCTGGCCAAGGCTCCAGAAAGTGTCTTTCCACTGCACCCTCTCCTTCATCACATTTCCCTTCATGTCAGTTTGTGTTGGAGTGACCCTGGATATTCTGCGTATCTGGCTAATGGAAAGCTGAATAGGGGATACATTTAATTTTGGGCTTAATGAAACATACTTACATGGGTTACAGTCCCATTTAATTCAGTTATTGCTGGCTTTCCTTGTTTAGCAACAGATTCCAGGATGGAATCTATGGCCCTTTGCACTGATTCACTTGGCATCCTGTCATGAGGTTACAGGGCTAGAGGTCATAATGTGGTATTAACACATGGCTGGCACTGGAAGTATGTGGGTAGTGTGGGAGAAATAAGGTTTGAAACATAAAGAGCCAGAAGCTAGTCCAGGGGAAATTCTTCTAATCATCAGACATGTACAAACTGTTAAGTGGAGAATCTGGTTATCATTGATGTCAAACCAAAATGGAAGTTCTCTTCTGTTAGAAATATACTCAATAACGCAGTGTTTTATTTTTAATTCATCATATATTTCTTTTCTTGTTTTTTTAAAGGGTAATCACATTAAATGGGATCAATCAGAATTCCTGCAGCAGTATTACAGCCTGTTTGATATGTGTCAGATGGTTTTTTATGCATCTCAGCTGTCCATAATAAAGACTGATTGATGAACAATGATGCCAGAGGAAAAACTCCATTTCTTTTGTCCTCTCTATTAAAAAATTATTTAAAAATCACTGTCCTATTCATAACACTGATCTTACAGGTTTACTGTGACATTGAAATGAGGTCAGGCATACAAATAGAAAGTACTTGGGTACAAAACCTATATAGCAGGTTCCCATATAGCAGGATCATGTAACAGGCTCATATGACAGGATTGCAGTAAATAACACCTATTAAGGAAAAACAGTCATTGTCATATGAAGAGGTAATCAAAGAATATACAACCAAGACATTTAGTAAACGTGCATTGGACATTTAATTAGATGTCACATTTCTCCATTTTATAATGTTTATGGTATTTGCAGTCTTCTTAAAATGTATAATCTATTGTGATTACTTTTCTTCATCTAAATAAATACTTGATTTAACCTAATTTTTTATCTGTATGGTTTGTATTAGCTTTTTTTTTTTTTTGGTCTGTATCACACTGCATGAGGGATCTTAGTTCCCCAATCAGGGACTGTACTTGCATCCCTTGTATTGGAAGTGCAGAGTCTTAACCACTGGACCACCAGGGAAGTCCCTATATTAGTTTTTGTTAAAATGGCCCCATAAACAGTAAATGTGTCAGGCCCCCACAAAACTTGGATCCTTCTCTGAATTAAAAATATACATTTACTTGCTGTATATCAATTATATCTCAATAAAACTGGGAGAAAAAATGATTATTATTTTTTTAATTTAGCAGTTTCTTAAAAAAATGGAATGCACAGCTACCATTCAACCAAATAATCCAATTCCTGGGTATTTATCCCAGAGAAATGAAAAATATGTTCACAAAAAAATACGTGTACATGAACATTAATAGCAACTCTCTCTATATAACAGCCCCAAATTGGAAGCATCCCAAATGCCTTCAACAGATGAATGGTCAAACAGTGACAATCCCAACCATGGAATTTTCAGCAATAAAAACAGCAAACTCTTAATACTCACAAATTACCTGGATAAACCTCCAGAGAATTATGCTGAGAAAAGCCAATCCCAAATCATTACATATTACATGATTCCATTGAAATGACCTATTTATAGAAATGGATTACAGATTAGTGGTTGCCAGGAGTGAAGGAGCAGATGGTACCAAGAGGAAAATGGGTGTGTTTATAAAAGATAGTTTGGATCCTCATGCTTGTGGAAATGATACAAATGTTTTGTATCTCCACTGTATCAGTATCAATATCTTGGTTGTGATATTGTACTATAGTTTTGTAAGAACCTGGGTAAAGGATATTCTAACAAGTACATATGAATCTACAGTTATTTCAAAATTAAAGTTTTTTTAAATGTGTATATATACCAGTATACAAGTTCTTATTCTTTTAATTGACTTAAAGCAGAAAGTTTTGCATACAGGCATAGAAAAGCAGCTGTCAGAAGTAAGCATGTCTCAAATATTAAGCAATTAAGACTTAACAGAATTATACAGATATGAAAATGCCCATAGCAAAGGAAACACTGGGTAAATAATTTCGAAGAAAGAGAAAACCTCAGACACCATTTTGACTGTAACCTGAATTTATCTTGGCTGCTTTATGGCCCTTTCTCCCATAGCATTCAGGGACACACAGGTCTGATATCCAAAAAAGAAATTTAAAGTAATTTAGACTTTCAGGGAAGAATTTTAAAGAGATGTCAAAGGTGAAAAGTATACTAAAAGACTTTGACAAAATGTTTAAACAGTCCTTTCAACCATCCAGTTCCTCCAAGTTCCTCTCATTATGACAGTTGCTATTTCATCTTTCTCATCTTCTTTCTTATCTTCCTCTCTCCTGCAACTGACCAAAAGGACTGGTTGTTGTTTAGTTGTTAAGTCATGTCTGACTCTTGCCATCCTGTGGACTGTAGCCCTTCAGGCTCTACTGTCCATGGTGTTTCCCAGGCAAGAATACTAGAGTGGGTTGCCATTTCCTTCTGCAGGGGATCTTCCAGACTCAGGGATGGAACCTGAGTCTCCTACATTGGCAAGCAGATTATTTACCCCTGAGGCATCAGGAAAGGCTGTAAAAATCACTCTTAATCTCTTCTAAGCCAGCTTTTTATTATTGTACAGATCAGTTTAGTTCCTGGATACCTTATATTTCTCCTCTGTAACTAGTCCCCTGATCCACACAACGTAGTCCCAAGAGGGACTTGGGAAACCACTGGAAGGTCTTTAGAAGGATGGAGAATACAGGTGTGTGGGAGTGAGGATGAAAAAGAAGGTTTAGATGTTTTGCTTACCTGTCCAGTCTTCCATTTACAATTGAATAAAATGAGGCCCAAGTGAGTTTAGTGACTTGATCACTCACCTCTTGAGTCACATGGAATTGGGCCTGGACTCAGGATTACTTCAACCCTTTGTTACACTTCCCTAGTAGGCAATCCTATGATTTGTCCTGTCAGGGGTGGCTTTGCATCCCTGGTGGAAAACAACAGGAGGGGGGAATTAGTTCTAGTTCTGCTTTTACCAGGTTCCGTGACCTTGCGCTGCTGCTGCTGCTGCTAAGTCGCTTCAGTCGTGCCCGACTCTGTGCGACCCCATAGACGGCAGCCCACCAGGCTCCCCCGTCCCTGGGATTCTCTAGGCAAGAACACTGGAGTGGGTTGCCATTTCCTTCTCCAACGCATGCATGCATGCTAAGTCTCTTCAGTCGTGTCTGACTCTGTGCGACCCTATGGACAGCAGCCCACCAGGCTCCTCTGTCCACGGGATTCTCTAGGCAAGAATACTGGAGTGGGTTGCCATTTCCTTCTCCTGACCTTGCACAGGTTATGTCTTTTCTAAGGCTCAGTGTCCTCCCTGAAGCGGAGGCAAGATGAACGCTTGGGTCCTGTCCAGTACTAACATTCCTTGCTTCTGGAACATCCTGGGCCCTGTCCTGCTGTGGGCCTTGGGCTGTGGAGTGATGGCCTTGAGCTAGTCAAGAAGACTCACCCTCATCTCTGTCCCTCACCCTACTGGGACAAAGGAAGAACCCGCGAAGACTGGATTCCTCCCCCGACTTGGTTGCCTCTTTACTGTGCTAAGGCACTTCAAGGTGGCCATCTCCTGTCAGAGGAGCTCCAGATTTGAGCTTTGAAGGGTCTCTCTGGACTCCCTAGGTGCTGCGGAGGAAGGAATCCTTGGAAGTTCCTGAGTATCCCAGGCTGGAGGTCTCCCCTTACCCTACTTCCTCGGAACCAGTTTCAAGTCCCAAATCCTGGGCCCTTAGGCAGTCCACCGCGCAAGCGCAGGCACCCGTGCCCCGCGAGGCGGGCGGAATCCGAGGCTAAGGCAAGGTGAGAGGGAAGGGTCCGCGAGACCCCGCCTCCGGGCCGTCACGTGGGAGGCGGGGTCGGAAGCGTGACAGCGTGCGCGGGGGCGGGGCTACCACTGCGCGCGGGCGCGGGGGCGGGACGCGGCGCGGCGCTCACGGCTGCTGTCTGGGACGGAGGCAGGGCAGGCGGCGGAGCGGCGCGGCTCTCAACCTGACGGGGAAGTGGTCCCGGCGGCCGCGGCTGACTGCCCCGGGGCGCACGGGCCGACGGACTACGGAGGCGGGAGCCGAGCCGCGCGTCCGAGAGAGCGAGCGGGTCAGGCTCAGCGTCGACCACCCTAGTCGGTCCGCTGAATGAAGTGCCCGCCCCGCTGAGCCCGGAGCGCGGCGCTTTCCCCGCAAGATGGACGGTTTCGCCGGCAGCCTCGGTGAGTGCGGCTGGGAGTCCTTCCTCTCCTGCGCAGGGTGGGAACCTTGTTCCCTGCACACGCAGCCCGGGCCTGCTCTCCACCCTGCCCCTCGGGATGGCAGCAGTTCACTGCACATGTTTCCCTCGAGCCTGCCGCCCCTCTCCGGGCTCCGGTGAACTCGGAACCCCTCCCCCAAGCCAGCCCTCCTCAGCAAGACCCTCCTTTCCTCCCAGCGTCCCCGGCAGTGCGGGGCGCTTCTTCCCCGAAGTGGGAACCTCTTCTTTCATAGAGGCCGCCCTAAAGCTGTTGCGCCCCCCCGCCATACACTCACGGCTCCCCCCACCTTCAAGATTAGGACACCTCTTTCTCAAACCTGAATCTCTTCTGGGTACAACACTCCTCCCCCGTCTTACATACCGAGCTCTCTTTCAGGGTGGGGACATCCCTTACCCACGCACAGGCTCCCTTTTAGGGAAGGGACCCCCATTCCCTCCCTCCTCCTCAAGCCTTCACTTTAAATTTGGAGTCGTCTTTTAAGTATCTCTCGGGGTAACTGACAACTCCCCCTCACTCCCTCCGCTTCGCTGAACGTTTCGTAGTGGTGGAGAGATCCAGTAGCGCTGAAGCATCATTTGCCTAATACAGGAAAGGAAGAGGTGCTTCTGTGTTGGGGGACCCTCTTTAAGAGGGGAGTGAACGCAGAAGTCTGCGTGCTGGCTCTGCAAGCATGCTGGGGAGAAGTAATCCTGCCCCATGAATCCATAGGAAAGGGGGCCTCTGTCAGGGAAAGAAAGGATTCTCCATTTTTGGAATATGTTGTCTTTGTGGAATGGAGAAAGGGAAGTAGGCTGAAGTATTGTTGCAGTGTTCCCTTTCACCCGAATAAAGGTAGTAAATTTTGTAACTGGTTAAGAGAATCAGAACTCGTGGCTGGTACTCACAGCCATATAATCTGTGTCTGGAAATACTATTCTTTGAGGCTCTTGGAATTTGGTTACTGTAAAGATTGAGCTCAACTGTTATGATGGTGAGAGAAACAGTTTCTGCTTTGGCTGATAAGGCAGTTATGTGATACCTGCTCCTGGATTGGTATATTGAGTATTTGACGCTTTTCTTTTCGTTTCTTGATAATAAATTCCTAGTTGGTTAGTGTTCATGGATCAACGCATGGGCCGGCCATAGGCCATAGTTTATTCATACATGTTGAGATCAACTTTTTTTTAATATAAAAAAGTATATTTAAGAACAGTGGACCTACTATAGGTATTAAATAGTAAAAACCGTAATTTTGGCTACGACTTTATTTGGGAAAAACACATACTTTCTTTGGGAAACACACACTAGAGAGTGGAAATCCTAAAATAGGAGGCAACTGAGTGTTACTCTTTCCTCCCCAAAGGCACCTGTTGTCCATTATCTAACCTTTGATGTCTTATAATTCCTTTCATTGTGAAGTTGTTTCATTCTTGGGCTCCTTTTAAAGAGGTATCAGCTTTTCACTGCCCCGCCCCCCCCCTTTTTTTAAAGCTATATGCCTGTGTCTGGATTTATTCCCTAATCATATTGGACTGAAAGACTTGTCCTTTATGTTCACAAAGAGGTGACATATACTTGGGCAAGAAACTGAGTGTTGGGGGATGTTGTGCGGCTGAGGTATCTGCTCTGCTGGCTCCTCAGCCTGTAGGAATGGTGGGATCACTGCTCAAATTAGAATCAGCTTTTACTTCTGGCTGTTGGTTTGTGGACTTCGAAGGCTTGCCAAAACTTCATCTTCTGTAAGCGTTTTGTGGGAGTCATTCTCACTAATTGGGTGCACTTAAGTTTATTTTGAAAGTGGATATGCGTTTTTAAACAACTATCCCTTCTTACACTGTTCATAAGGTAACTGGTAGGAGAGACTGAAAGAGAAGTTTTAGTTGGGGCTCCCACTTTTCGTAAAGAATGTTATAACTGACTGTGATGTTAAATTTTGTATTAAGTTTTTTTATTCATTTGGTACCACCCTTGGGTGACACCTTGAGACTTTTCCCTTCTTTAAGTACGATGTTGATCAGGAGCAGAAGAGATGCTTATATTTAAAGAGAGGAACCTATGTCAGCTGGGAGGGAAAGAAATGGTTCCTGGCAGTATTTTTGGAGCTGCTCCTGATGAAGATACTTCTCAGGAGGAGATTTGTGCTTTCTCTTTCTGTCCCCCTTTGAAAGAGTAAAACTAGGCCCCATCTTAATTGAAACCTTAAAGGATTGGGAGTGGGGGAAGGGTAAAGCTGGTATATTTTACTGGTAGTCTTTAAGCATAGTTTTACCCAACTCTAGCCAAATCGCTTGTTTCTATTCCCTTCAGTTCGTTAGTCTAGTACTTGGAGTTACGCTGATCTTTATTTTACCTTCAAGAGAGCCATGAATGTAAAGGCAAGCTCTTGTATTCTAGTAGATGTTTAAAAACTTTTTTTAACCAAACAAGAATTCAAAACATGTGAACTTCTTCTGGGGTCATGAGTATTAAAGTATTTATTCTCAAGGAAGTGTATGTGTCATTTTATATACTGTATGACTTCTTGAAAATAAAGAAAACTACGTTTTTATAAGCAGAAAAGCTGAGTGCTTTGTAAACTGATTCTAGAAAAGCTGATTATTTAAGGGAATGTTATGATGCATCATTTTGTTAAGTGAAAACAAAAATTCAGACTACCATTGATTGTTGAGTGTTTAGATAAGGAAAACACTTAAGTGCATTTTCTGAGATGTCTAATGGCAATTAAAACTGTGTAATGATTTTGAAATCATTGAGAGGTATATTAGATGCTAGTCTGTGTTATATGTGCCATATTGAAATTGTATACCTGTTGTATTTCTTTTGTTTTGTCGATACATTTAAAACAAGGAAAGGATGCTTTTATTCTCTGCAGCTGATGAATTTCCGGCAGTTGGACTGGCAGGTGTTTGTACTTTTTCCTTTAAGCATAGTATCTTTTAGTTCACAAATTATTGTAATACAAAAAAGCAGCACGCTAGCAACAATTTTTTTTTTAATTAGTGAGGAGGAAATACTCACTAATTAATTGTCTTAATGTCCTGCCTCCAAATCAGTATGTATGAAAATACACACATACCCGTACAAAACATGTATATAGTAAACATTTTAAATTTCAGGTCTGTGTGCAGAAGTGGCAAACTGTGGACAGAGCTTTTCGTGCTGATTTTCATAAGGCATAAGTTAGGTGCGTTTCATGCCTAGTTTCTTCAGCATCTCTTTTTCATAATAAAGGTTTTAATTTTAAAACTTGTCTTGGAAATAGCCTCAAGTTTAGTCAGCGTTTATACCTTAAAGAAAGCATATTGTTAACCACATCAGTTTTAACTTTTTCTGCTCCAAAGATTAAAAACAAAACTCCCAAACTTCTTTTTAGAGAAAAATTGTAATGAATTAAATTATAGGGTTAGTATGAGAAATGTAACATTCTTCAGTGCAGTAATAATATGCTTCAGTTTATCAGATACATGAAAAAAACAATTTTTAACATAATATTAGAACTTATCATTATCTCATATATACTCTTGCTTTCTTAAAGGAACAGTGTAGTGTAAGATTTTTAAATATTAATCAAGTATTCTTTATTCATATAAAAGTGTTTCTCATGTAATAACATTACTTGTGGAGTTTTTCCTTAGCTTTTAATTTCTTTAATGGCTGTTTCTTGAAGGGCTTGAAGTGGGTTTACATTATAATATGACATGAGTAGTAACTCTTCAATGGTTACTACAGCAACTATAACATGAGTTAGAGTATTTCTTAACATGTACCCATTTTATGACATGCTTCTTGCCCTTCAGGAGCTTACTATCTGGTTTTCAATAGGTATCTAGAGGTATTTAATCCTAAGTAAAGGACCAGAAGTGGGAGTTGAAGGGGAAGGCACCATTTAGAAGGCAATGCTGTGTATCAAGCACATAACTTCTAAGAGATGACATTTGGAGATTACTGAAATTATCCTCAATAGAGCGTGGCTTTTTCAAACCACTAAATAACTTATTTAGAAGTCCAAATATTAGGGAATGATAACTACGAGCTGTTTTTTTGCTTTGTATTTAAGTTTCAATAGCATGTAAGACAAGTAATGTATTAATTATATATATAGGATATTTATATATATATAGCATGTAAAACCTCAGTGTGTGTTTATAAGAAATATTGCAGTAACATTTTGATTCAAAAATAGATGGATTCTAAAGCTTTTTTAAAGTTTAAGGAGATAATCTACTTCCCAAATCTGTAATATATTTTTACGTCTGTGTGTGATATCTTGTCCTATAGCTGTAGCTGTCATAGACTGGTATAATGCCTTACCTTTGCATATTGTTTTATAGTTTACAAAACTTCATCTCATTTAATCTACACACTAACCTTGAGAGAGAAGAAATTATTTCCCCATTTTTAGATGAAGAAAATAAAGTTCAAGGAGTTTGCAGTTTTTTGAAAAGACTTCAAATCCAGATTTTTCTTTTCCCTTCCTTTTTCTGGTGTGGGGGTGCAGAGCCTGATTTGTAAGGTTTGTATCCAATGAGAATACAAATGACGGAAAAAAAAATTTTATTCCTAGTTTATTTGTATTCAGCTGACGTTAACATGTTGATGTACACGTTTTTAGTGTTTTCCTGTGCTTTTTATACACAGTTAAAATTATACTATAGATATAATTTTGCATTCTGGTTTTCTCATCAGATTCTAACCATTTTTTTCACTTGAACTCAGATTTTTTTGATGGGACCCAGTGTTCTTTTCCTTATGCTATTACTGACTCTTCATAACCCACTTGCATGTCTATTCTAATGTACTTGGATATGAACTGTTCTTCCTCTAAATCAACTTCTTAATTTTTCGCTGTATCACCCAGCCTTAAAATGTTTGACTCTTGGCCATTTTTGCCTACCACATTAAAATCTCTTCTAAGACTTATCAATTCTTGTCACCTTTTCACATCCCATACTTTCCTTTTCTGACACCGCAGTTGAAGGCCTTATGTTTCTGTGTTTGCGTTATTGCCTAGCCTCAAGAATCTCTATTTGTCTATAATTTGTTTTGTAAGGGGTGGGAGAGGGAGGACCTTTTCCAGATTGCCTCATTGCCTCAATGACTAAATTCAAGCACCTTAGCCTTGCTGTCAAGATCCTCCATTATCAATTTCTACTGTCTTAACATGATCTGGCCTAAATGACCTATTTCTTTTCCCCATATTTGATTGGCAGTTTTTCATCCCTGTGTCTGTTCTGTCTTGAAGTACCCTTCAAGGCCCAACTCAGATATTGTTTCTTTTCTGAACTCTCTTCTTTGTTCTCTTTCATTCCCAACTCATAGTACCCACCCTTGAACTTTTAACACAGGAACGTTTTTTAGGGCACTTACCACAGAATATTTCTTCTCAAAAGGTAGAAGTAATTATTACAAGTCCTAAAATTACTGTAAGTCTTATTTATACAACCAGATTATAAACCTACTGAAAGGCTGACACTCATGTGTTTTTGAAATCTCATAGCAGAGCAGGGGTGATTTCATGATCCTGTGAAATTGGGGGGAAATTACTAGGGAACCAGTATATAACTGGCAACATACAACCTTGACTCTTACCATCATTTCTTAAAAAAATGATAACTTGAAGACCAAAAAATTACCATACACAATGTCAGAGTAGAATCCTTAAAAAAATTAAATAACTCTTTATGTTCTTGTTTTTTTTTTGGTTCTTATTTCACCTGAAATAAATGAAAACTTTCTCCCAACTTTGTTGAAAATTTAATAAAGAACTGTATCTCAGGTTCTAGGGTAGTGTTTTTCAAGTGGAGGTTTTGTGAATCACTTATTAAGGATTTAGAAGTCAGTTTATTGAGGGTCAAGATGAATTTTTAAAAAATGAGAAAGAGACGGAAAGGAAAAAAAGATTATAAAATATTAGTGCTTTGCGTGATATTGAAGAAACTCTCAATTTCATATAAATATGTTTGCCTTAGATTGCAGAATAAAATTTATTTTATGGGGGGGTCACAATTCAGATGAAAGATATGTTTTTAATGGCTGTTACTCCCTATCTTTGAAAGACAAGGCGCTACGGCTGACATATATGAAAATGTGGATGAACAATCAGAAGTAAGAGTTATAATGAATTGTGCTGTTTCTGAAAAGTTTTTCAATTCAGTCACTCAGTCATGTCCGACTTTTGACTCTAAATATAGTGATTATACCATAGTTATCATCAGTAGCAGCAGAAGTATGTCTTTAGTTCTAGAATCAGTTCAGGCAAACTCCATATGTAGAAATGTGGTTTTATAAAACTGATAAGCTAGGGTATTATACTTACTTTGCAGAAGGATTCACCATATTGGGTTTTTTTTCAGCTTTCCTGATGGATTTGTTTGTGTCTTGACTGTCTCTCCATTTCATTAGCTTTTCAGAATCTATCCAGTCTTTAAGGCATGGCTCAGGTACACTTGTCTTTTTCTGGAAGCTATACCTGATTATTCTAGTCTTGCACTCAAACCATTGCCCTGTAGAGCTCCTAAGGTCAAGGACACCAAGTGTGTATACCTTAGGGATCTAGGAGTATAGCCAGAAGTTATCTACTTAAATATTCATGTGATTATTTTGCAACCATTTTAATAAAGGTTAGTTGAGACAGGAATCATTGATACATGCTAAATCTATGGGACATTTTTGATGAGGAGCAGAATGTTTCAGTTCAATTCACTCACTCAGTCATGTCTGACTCTTTGTGACCCCATGGACTACAGCACGCCAGGCTTCCCTGTCCATCACCAACTCCTAGAGCTTACTCAAACTCATGTCCATAGAGTCAGTGATGCCATCCAGCCATCTCATCCTCTGTCGTCCCCTTCTCCTTCCAGCTTCAATCTTTCCCAGCATCAGAGTCTTTCCCGATGAGTCAGTCCTTCGCATCATGTGGCCAAAGTATTGAAGTTTCAGCTTCAGCATCAGCCCTTCTGATGAATATTCAGGACTGATTTCCTTTAGGATTGACTGGTTTGATCTCCTTGCAGTCCAAGGGACTCAAGAGTCTTCTCCAACACCACAGTTCAAAAGCATCAATTCTTCAGCCCTCAGCTTTCTTTATAGTCCAACTCTCACATCCATACATGACTACTGGAAAAACCAGTTTTGACTAGACAGACCTTTGTTGGCAGAGTAGTCTCTGCTTTTTAATATGCTGTCTAGGCTGGTCATGGTTTTTCTTCCAAGGAGCAAGTGTTTTTTAATTTCATGGCTGCAGTCACCATCTGCAGTGATTTTGGAGCCGCCAAAATAAAGTCTCTCACTGTTGCCATTGTTTTCCCATTTATTTGCCATGAAGTGATGGGACCAGATGCCATGATCTTAGTTTTCTGAATGTTGAGTTTTAAGATTACTTTTTCACTCTCACTTTCATCAAGAGGCTCTTTAGTTCTTCACTTTCTGCCATAAGGGTGGTGTCATCTGCATATCTGAGGTTATTGATATTTCTCCTGGCAATCTTGATTCCAGCTTGTGCTTCATCCAGCCCAGCATTTTGCATAATGTACTCTGCATATAAGTTAAATAAGCAGGGTGACGTGTACAGCCTTGATGTACTCCTTTCCGTATTTGGAACCAGTCTGTTGTTCCATGTCCAGTTCTAACTGTTGCTTCTTGACCTGCAAACAGATTTCTCAAGAGGCAGGTAAGGTGGTCTGGTATTCCCATCTTTCTAAGAATTTTCCACAGAATGTTTGCATGGTCTTAAATATCTCTCCATACATTGCATATTAGTTAGAAGGAGAAAAAATAGTAGCTTTATACAGTGATGAAATCAGACAACACCTTGAGTGCATGATCAAAATAAATAGCACCAGTGGACATTGTGTGCCTCTGAATATGATGCCCTGCAAAGAGCACATCACTTAGGTAGTTCTCCAGTGAGGAATGCATAACCTGGATGTAATCATGGGGCCATATTGGACTTCAATTGGGGAACATCCTGTTTTATAAAAGGGTAGGTGGGAGACTGTACTCTTTAATGTTAATGTTACAAAGACAAAGAAACAAAGACAAAGAAAGGCTGTGGAAGTGTTTCAGATTAAAGGATACTGAAGAGACATGACATCTCCTCCTGGTACCTGATCCTAGAATAGATCTTGTATTAGAGGGGAAGATGCTGTAAAGGATATTATTGGATCACTTGGCAAAATTGGATTATAGGTGGTAGGTAACATAAAGGTATGGCGTCAGTGTTGAACTTTCTAAAGTTGGTAACCTAAGGTTATAGAAAATAATATTTATATTCTTAGGAAATACACGCTGAACTTTTTCTTAGGAATAAAGGGCCATGATACATAACTACTCTCAAATGGTTCAGAAAAAATTAGGTATATATGTTATATACACACACACACATATACATACACAGCTGTATTTATGTGTATATGTATTTGTGTTTGTATTAGGAGGAGGGAGGGTGGAAGGATGCTCCTGTGCAATAATGCAGATGAATAAAATGTTAACAGTAAATGAATTAACAGTAAAACTGTACAGGTGTTTTGTACTGTTCTTGTTCTTACAGCTTTTCTGTAAGTTTGAAATTATTTTTAAATGAAAAGTTTTAAAATCATACGACTTTGCATTAAACTCCATAATATAGAATTTTAAAAGTAAAGAAATATCTCCTCTCCCAGAAAATTCCAGGCGAACTCTTGGGATAAAACTGTGGCTCCAAGAATGTGTTCCATGTATATCATGTGGTTTCCCTTTATCCCTAGGCCTCGGTTTGAGAAGCATGTCTCTGGGCCAGAGGCAGCTGCGGTTCAAATTTAGTCAGCAGACATGTTTTGTTTGGCCTTTTTGAGTGTGTTAAAAACTGGGAAATTTCACATAAAAATCTACATCTTTGGTTTCTCTTGAAAAAATGGGATGATCTTGCCATCGGCTTGCGTTCCAGATGATCTGTATACTCACTGAGTGGTGTGTCAGGTAAAAAGCCTCAGCCCTGCCTTATGCCTAGCTTGTTTCAGGTAAAACCTGGCTCCTATAGGCTGTGTTCACAGCCTTTCTCTCAGGGATCCCCAAACTCTGGGCTGCTCACTGGTACCTTCTGTCAGATCAGTGACAACATTAGACTAGAAAGAAATAAAGTGCAAGGACTTCCCTGGCGGTCCAGTGGGTAACACTCTGTACTCCGGATGCAGTGGGAACTAGATCCCGCATGCCACAGCTGAGACCTGGCATGGCCAAATAAGTAAAAAAAAAAAAAAAGTAATAAAGTGCACAGTGAATGTAAATGTGCTTAAATCATCCCCAAATCATCTCTCCCACCCCAGGTCCATGGAAAAATTGTCTTCCAGAAAATTGGTCCCCCCAGAAAGTTGGGGACTGCTGCAGCTTGCCCAGGAGATGCTGGGGTATCTTTGTGCTTGTAGTAATTTGAGAATTAAGTTGTTAAAATGATGCCCTGACACTTGCTAACATTCAAGTGTATGTCTCCTATAAACAAGGACATTCTCCTACATAACTGTACTACAGTGAGGAGAATCAGGAAATGAATATTGATATGTTGCTGCTGTGTCACCCTCAAACCCATTCATGTTTTGCTAATTGTTTTAATAATGTCTTTTTTAGTGAATAACCAGTTCAGAATCAAATGTATTTACCGGTAGTTTTCATGTCTCTTCAGTCCCTTTGAATCTGGAGCAGTTCGTCTTTCCTTGGGTTTCATAAACTCGATGCTCTGCAAGATAATAGGCCGTGTGTTTTGTAGAATGTCCTTAAGTGTGATGTTTCCTCCTGACTGGATTCAAGTTCTGTATCTTTGGCACAGAAGTCACAGAGGTGAGCTGTGTTTGTCTCATTGCATCCTATCAGGTGGCACACAGTTTTGATTTGTCCCATTACCGATGACGTCCATTTTGACCCTTTGATTAGGGTGGGGTCTGCCTTTCCATTGTAAAGTTACTTTTTCTAAAACCTTTGTAATTAGTATTTTGTAAGAGGTGCTTTGAAATTTTGTAAATATTCCGTTCCTCATCAGACCTTCACGTTGCTGGTTTACTTAATATATCTGTATGGAATCAGCTGTCTTATTTCTTTTCCAGTGGGTTATAATCCATTATTGCTTATATATCGATGCACATTCTTCATGGTTTTTGTAATTTTGGAACCATCTAGCAGCATATCTTACACTTAAAAATTACGATGAGCACATGGACTAGACCATTCATATAGGTTAGTTTGAAGGAATTTGCTGTAAGTGGGAAGCCATACAGGGCGTTTGTTACTATTATGTTTCTATATTTAAATAATCAGCAATTATTGAGAGCGAGATACTGTTATGTGGTGTGTGTGTTCGGGGTGAAAGAGAATATAGTTAAGCAGCAAAGTCAACCATTTTTTTCCCCTTTAAATATTGTGATCATCTTTCCTTCTCAGAGAGTATAAATATAAACTTTAATGGATCATATTCCATTGTTTGGACATCTGATCTGCTTAAGCTGTGTATATAGAACATAATTTAACGTATTCTAGATGACTGATGGTTGTGATGAGCATTCGACGTGATTCTGTGCTGTGATACGGTGGTGCTTCTGAGAGCTGTTTGTGTACAGCTGTTTCCTCCATACACCAAATGACACTGAACAGTTACAACTGCCCTCCTTGCTCTTGCCATTTAGTGTTGGTGTGCGTTACCCTTTGCTCTGTTTTTATACGTTAAAGCGTCTCACCCGTAATATTTGAGTTTATATATCTTGAAAGATGACTCTTCTCTTATTATTAGACCTACAGTTTGACAGTAATTTCTTCTGGGGATGGGAATTGCACTGTGAGGCATATGGGATCTTAGTTCCCCAACCAGGGATCCAACCTATGCCCCCTGCATTGGAAGCTCAGAGTCTTAACACCAGGAAAATCCTGACAGTAGTGTCATTTTTCAGTGGTTTGTTTAAATCAGGGTTTAAACAGGATCATACATTGCATTTGGTTGCTATGTCTCTTTTAATCTATACTGTATATTTTCCTTCCCTTTTTTCCCCCTAGTTTACTAAAGAAACTAGACCTTTCTTCCTGTAGTTAAATTAACATGAGTACAGATTGTATCTTTTGTTTTTTTTAAGCTTCTTTGTTTTGTCTGTCCTTTAATAGACACTTACAGATTTTTATTTATTTGATGTATTTTGATCTGCTGCCATTACTCTTCGAAATTTTGGTGCTTAGATTTTCCTGTTTTGACCTGTCAGAGCATTTTCACATTGCTTCTTGAGTCCTGATCCTGGTGCTTTGTCAGCTTCATTGCTTTCTGATAAGATGCTCAGACTTTACACTTATACTTCCTGCTCCATTTTTACAGTCAACTGTTATTCTAAGAAGTTGTGGTTCCTTTTGGTAGAAAATGGTACTCTAGGCTCTAGAGGTGGCTTGTTGTTACTAGATTGGTTATTGTTTCTAATCCATCCTTTTTTTTGATTTCCAATTTTAAATTTGCTGTAGACTAGGAAGCCAGAAAAAGCTGTTTTGACTTATATAAGGGTTGTTTCGGGTCTCAAAAAAGAACCCAGGAATCACGACCTGTGCCTTTTGAAATTATATGGTATAGCACTTACAGGGACAGAATCATACCTAATAAATATTACTAATATTGGTAATATGTGACTAAATAATGTCAGATGTTCCTCAGGATAAAATGATAAACTGCATCTTCTCACCCTAAGGGTCCACTTTTATTTTTCCCCCAACAGTTTTATTTATTTCTTAGTTTTCGGCGGTGCTGGGTCTCTGTTGCCGCACAGGCTTTCCCCGAGCTGCAGCGTGCGGGCTGCTCACTGCTGTGGCTTCTCTGGTTGTGCAGCGTGGGCTCTGGGCATGTGGGCTTCAGCTGTGGCTTCCCAGCTCTGGAGCACAGGCTTAAGAGTTGTGGCTTGCGAGTTTAGTTGCCTCTCGGCTTGTGGGATCTCTGGATCTCAGAGCAAACCCGTGTCTCCTGCATTGGCGGGCTGATTCTTTACCACTGAGCCACCACTGAAGCCTTCTGAATGAGGCCTTTAATAAAATACCTGCGCTTTTAGTTTATAAACTTGATGTGTACATGTTTTAAATCGTAGACCACTTATGTTCCCTATATCCTCGTTTTTAAGGTTATCTTTTGTTTCTTTTGTTTTTCTTTTAGGCTAAATCTCTGAGTTAATGAGCTGTTAGTATCTTGAGAGTCAAATTATGCTATATCAATATTTGTCATATTCCATAATAAGAATGTACTTCTTTTCCTTTTAAAAAATTTTTTCCAGAGAATGTACCTTTTCTGACTTTTCAGAATGGATGACTTCCTAAAGTTGAGATGACTTGCTGTTGTAAAACAAAACTGTTTAGTTTTTTTTTTTTTAACTGTTTAGTTTTGATACCTGACTTTTTTTTTTCCTTAAGTCATTTTTCACTCTTGTATGTAACTTCTTATGGTGATTTTTAAGTGACATGTCAGAGAAAATGACAAAATTTGTTTGTGTTTTTCTTTGAGGCATTTGTTCCAGAAAAGTGCCATAACTGACTTCTGTTGATGAGTGGGAGATTTTTTTTTTAAACTTTGGAGGATATCCTGTTTTCAGTTTAGTTGGGGCATAGCCTTTGACTTTCTTTGACTGCTTTGAGTGCCTCTTGGCATTCATCTTATTTTTTTAATCCTCTCCAATTATAATTAGTGAGGATTTTTTTTTTGGCACAAACAATATTTTCTTGATTTTTTAGGATCTATTATTGTGGATCATATAAGATGTAACATATTGGGGAACAAAGTTTAGAATAAAGAGAATGGCCAGGAAAGTAACCCGTTTTTGACTTATTTTCTTGAAATCTTTGTGAGTATTCTTGAGTGAAATTTAATGATTATACACACACTGTGAAACTCCTTATTTTGGTTCATTAATGCATACTGTAATGGGGCTAAGGTTATAGGTTTGAGTCTCATATAGGCCACTTATTTGCGTGTGTTTCCTGGTCATAAACACATTCATTAAGTAAATAGCTTTTGATTAGCTTCTTTGGGTCACACTCTGTGCTAAGTGCAGTGGGAAATTGGTGAATGAGACTCTCGAAATCCCTGCTCTCATGAAGCTTATAATTCTGTGGGGGATTCAGGCAGTATTTATTCAGGAAATATTTATTGAATGCTTGGTATGTGCTCAGCACTCTTCCAGCTATAAACATAGTTCTTATGGAGCTTATGATGTTGGCTTTTAAAATACAGGGTAACAAGAATTGTGATGGTGAAGTATGGGAAGCTTTGGAAACCAAGGAAGGCTACCTTAAACTTCCGCCTTCCAGCCTTTTCTGTTTTATTCAAATGCTTGCTTAGTTTTGGGTGTGAGAAGGTCACAGTAGCCTTCCCAGCTCGTGAAAATGGCTTAAAGGAATGGCATTTACTTTTTTTTCTTCCTGCTCCCATATACTTGAGAAGATGATAAACTACCAGCAGAGCTCACTTTGGTTGCCGTTTTCATCCTATGCAGAGACCATTGTCAGCTTCGCTCTCCTGGTGTCGTCCTAACTTAAGTCAGTGATTCAGTAACTTCTATCCTCTCTGTTATCTGTGTAAGTGGTGCTTTCCTGAGATACTTGCTCTTTCTGTGCTTTGTTGGAGTATGAGTCCTGTGATTAAGTCTGTGGTCTTCGATATACTTGCTGTAGGAAATAATCATTGAGGCAGTAGTGTATGGACTACCTCTCAAGAAATTTGGTTTCACATGGCTAACTTTTTGAAAGGAAGCAGCAGAGCAGAGGCACTAGCATTTTTTCAGCTGTGAATTAGGAAGCATGTCAGATGCTTTCCCTAAACTAATAACTAAATGGCAAAGAAGACTGTTAACGTCAGTTAAAAAAAAAAATACCCTCGGGTAACTTTTAACTAGATTGAGTAAAACTGAACTTGTTATTACAACCCTACATATGAGGGTGGTGATTATAGTAGTATCTGTTAGACTTTCGGTGACTGAAATGAACTATTGCTGCTAGTATGAAAATCTAATAATTGAGCAAATATTTATTCACCAAGTGCCATGTGCCAGGAATTGTTTTCATACTAGGAATATATCAGTGAAGAAAAGAAACAAAAATTCCTACTAAAGCATATACTGTAGTGAAGGGAGATAGACAGTAAACAGTTTCCATTTAATTATTCACTCAGGATATGATTCCTGCATTATCTATTATAAACATAGTGTCCTTTTTTTCATATAATAGATGGTGATAGAGCTTGTGTGGTCTTTGGTTTTGTGAGATAAGCTTAGAGAAAAGTAATCTTGGGGAATGCAAAAACATATAGGTAAAATATTGACTGTGCTTGTCTACTATCATTGAGCATCTTAGTCACTGTATCTGATCATATGACAGTTTTGAATAGTATATGCACTTCTTAGATGTCCATACTCAGACTCTTAATTTTTTTGTTTCATATTTAAAGTTTCATTGTTTACTATAGTACTTTTATATGTTTGGATATATATTCCCTTGAATTGTAATATTTTTTTCTTGTGGAAAAATTTGATCATATTTCTCTAAAATCATTTGCTTCCTCTAGGTTAGTTACTGTAGATCACTGTTTGGCAACCTGGATTCGGGACCCCTATTCAGTTCCTAAGGAGGATTCCCAGGATGCTGTGGAGCTCTCCAGACAGCTGTCTGTGGGTGGTAGTGAGAGTGGAGGCAAGCAGTGGGTTGTGTGGCCAGGGTGAGGTCACCTCTTTTACCTTCTGGCCCTCCTTCTTTCCGGACTTTAACACCTACTTTGGTACTTAAAGCAGTTTGGGTTCTATGCTGTGTTCTGAACAGTCATTTAGTAGTAGTACCCATAAGGTGATGTTAGATGTGTTTTGGATGGAACTCACGGGGGTGTGACTATGTCACAGCAACAACAAAGAAGTTGTTTCAGTAGTTTGAAAAGCGTTGGTATAGTTTTAAGTGTTCTGACCCACTATAGGCAACTGTTTTCATGTCTGGAAATTAGTGACTTCACATTTGATCTTTCCTGCTCTCATTTAACTTGCATATGGCCACCAGAATGTTTTATTGTCACTTTCTGGCCTAAAAGCTTTTTATCATTTTCAGCTTCTATGAGATGAACTCTTGGCTTGGGCTACCTGGCTCCAACTTACTTTGCCATTCTTAGCTCTTTTTGGGGAATCATAGGTGGATTCATTCTCTCACTATCCCTTTTCTTGCCTCATTTCTTGCTACCTTGTTTCTTATGCCATAATTTATTATATTATATATTACACATGTAATATGTTGATGGGTTTGACATATACCCTCAGGAAAATTAGGGAATTTGAAAACCAACAGATAACGACATATTCCTAAGAGTTGCATGAGAAAGTGTCTTTAGAGTAAGGTTTTATGAATTGTTTTCTTTTCCTACTTATTAACTTGTTCCTGCTTCTCAGCACTGGTATTTTGTGTAACCCTGGATGAGCCAATCTTCTTTTTTGCCAAACTTCATTGGACTTCTTTAAAACTGAGTGTATTCTGTTCCTTTAGGAATTTGTCTGGTATTTTTGCTATCAAATACAGTTCATTCTTGATAGCAAATTCTCAGTCATTTGTTTTAAAACATCACCAAACACCTCATTATCATATCTTGATCTTAGTTTGATCTTAGTGACAAAGAAAACTACAGAGTAGTTTTGAGAATTCAAATTTTTAAAATCAGCTTTATTCAGCTGTGTGTGTGTGTGTGTGTGTGTGTGTGTGCACTAAATTGTTTCAGTCATGTCTGACTCTTTGCAGTCCTATGGACTGTAGCCTCCTAGGCTCCCCTGTCTGTGGGATTCTCCAGGCAGGAATACTGGAGAGGATTTCCAGGCCCTTCTCCAGGGGATCTTCCTGACCTTGGGATCAAACCTGGTCTCTTATGTCTCCTGCATTGGCAGGCAGGTTCTTTAGCGCTAGCGCCACCTGGGAGCTGTGCTTTACCTGTGATAAATTATGCCAATTTCAAGTGTATAGTGGGTCTTCCAAAATTCATATAGTTGTGTATCCACTACCACGATCAAGGTATAAACCATCTCTATTACACCAAAAAAGTTCCCCCCGAAGTTCCTATATCACCTTGCAGTCAGTCCTTTCCCTCCACCCTGTTTCTGGCAACCACTGATTTGCTGTCTTTCCCTATATTCTGCTTTTCCTAAAATATCATATAACTGGAATCTTAAAATCTGTGGTCTTTTGTGCTTTTCACTTAGTATACTTTTGGGATTCATCTGTGCTGCATGTGTCAGTAATTTATTCCTTTTTATTGCTGAATCGGATTTTATCGTGTGAATATACCAGAGTTAGTTTATCCATTCACCAGAGGATGGCCGTTTCAGTTGTTACCAGTTTTTGGCTATTATGAATACAGACAGCTGCTGTGAACATTGGAACTTTGGCTCCCCACGGCCCTGCAGCCACTAATCTGCCTTCTGACTATAGATTTGCCTGTCTGGTGCTCATTTTTTTAAAAAAATGGGTTGATTATCTTATTATTAGACTTTGAGAGTTCTCTGTATACTATGGATGCAAGTCCTTTATCAGTTATGTGATTTGCAAATATTTTCTTCCACTTTGCAATTTAACTTTTCATTTGCTTAACAGTGCCTTTTGAAGAGTGGAAGTTTATTTTGATGAAATCCAATTTATCAGTTTACTAGGATAAAGTTTGTCTTTTATAGTACATTTTATGTCCCATTAAGAAATCTTTACCTAACCCAAGATCACAAAGATTCTAAAAGAAAACTGTCTGCTCACAACACTTCTGACACCAAATGTGTGGATTTTCCACACCACTGACTTCCTGAAATTAATGCAGATCCTATAGGTTAAAGAGTCAGTCCCTCATGAGTGCCTTCCTTCTCCAGATATCAACTACAAGTTCAGACCTCAGATACTTCTGACTGACCACTTATAAATGGGAGATTCCTATGCCCCTTCTTGGGTCTGATAGTATGTTAGAATGCCTTATAGAACTCAGGAAAGCACTTTACTTCCTGTTACTGGTTTATTATAAAGGATACAATGCAGGAGTACCCAGATGGAAGAGATGCATTGGACAAGGTTCTTAGGAGGCATATGGAGCGTCAGTGCCCTCTCTGGGCATGTCACTCTCCCAGCAGCCACCTTGAAGTGGTCATGTACCTGCAAGCTCTCTGAACCCCATCATTTAGGGTTTTAACGAAGGCTCCGGTATATAGGCGTGATTGATTAAGTCATTGGCCAGTGTGGCTGAGCTCAAATTTCCAGTCCTTCTTCCCTCCCCGGAGGTCAAGGGGTGGAACTGAAAGTTCAAACTGTCTAATCAAGAAGTTGGTTCCTCTGGCAACCAGCCTCCATCTTCCAAAAGTTACCTCTTTAACATCAACTCAAATATGGTTGAAAGGGGCTCTTCACATCTCTTTACTCAGAAAATTCCAAGGATTTCAGAAATTCTATGCCAGGAACTGGGGGCAGAAATCAGTCATATATATTGCGTGTTATGTCACAATTTCTCTTCTATTTTCTTGTATAAGTTTATAGTTTTTACTTTTATTTTAGGTTTGTGATCCTTTTAGAATTAGTTTTTACATATGGTATGAGGTATGAATCAAGGTTCATTTATTTGCACACTGAGACCCCTTTGTTCCAGCAACATTTGTTGAAAAGATTAGCCCTTTTCCTTTGAATTGCCTTGGCACCTTTGCTGAAAATCAATAGACTGCATATGTGTCCGTCTATTTTTGGACTCTGTATTCTGTTCCATAGATGGCTATGTTTATCATTAAGTAAATACCATACTGTCTGATTACTATAGCTGTAAAGGCTTCAATTAAATTTTTTATTTTTGAAAAATAGTTTAGAGGAAATAAATTTAACTTTAAAACTTTGTACACTGACATAAAATTACATAATTCAGTGATTGTTGTTAACATTTTATATTTAGATTTCAGAGTTTACTTTTTAAAATTACTTTCAAGAACACAATCTCTTGATTCACTGATGATTTTAAGAATTAGAGCAGGCACTGATATTCATATTTTATAAATGAGGAAACTGTAATATTTAAGAGGGATAGTTTAAGATCAAGCTGTAATATTTAAGAGGGATAGTTTGAGTGTGATAAAGGAAGAACTAAAGCCAAAATGTTATGCCTTCAAAAAATCCAGTGTGCTTGCCACTATAGCACACTGCTTTCGTTTGCTACTTCTCTTTATTTTGAATATCAGAGAATGAGTATTTCATGAAAAATTGAATCACTATATTTTATTTAAAGTATAGAGCTATAGGAGAACAGTTAATCGGTTTTTTTGGTCACCGACATCACAAGACACATTAAGAAGTCAAAATTGGACTTCATCCCCCCCCACCCCCCACCCAGTGGTGTGTTTTACAACCAGAATAGGTATTTACAGTTCCATTTTAAATTTAGAAGTGCAGGAAAGAAGCAGCAAGATATGTTAAATGAAAGCTAAAGATTCCTTCTAAACGAACTGTTTTAAGAATGAGGATCTTCTTGCCATAGTGAGAATAAGAACAATAAAACTTAAACTTTCGACTGTTTGAAGCCTGAAATTATCTATAGTGTTCTCTTATGTTGCCACCACATTAAGTCTTTTCTCCCCAAATCCCCACAGCCTCAGATCCTACTTAAGAGATTCTTGCAGGAATCCTGATAAAAGATGATGACACCTGGGGCTTTGTGTGGTAGTGGTAGGGGTGAAAGAAGTGGTAGCTTTTGGAATGTCTTTTGGAGAGGCTGTCGATGTGCTGATGGATGGTTGTAAAGGATAGAGAAAAGGACTGAATCATGATCCCAGGGTTATCCACTTAGAGGTTTTTTCCCCTCATCAACTTGATGGTGCCATGTACTTGGTGTGGAGAAGACTTAGATGAATTGGAAGAGCTACACAATGGAGGAAAGGAAATCAGAGAAGCTGTTAAAGTTCTTTTTTTAAGTTAATTTTTTGTTGGCGTATAGTTGATTTACAGTGTTGTTGGTTTCTTCTGTACAGCAAAGTGAATCATTTATACCCCCTCTTTTTTAGATTTCCTTCCCATTTAGGTCCCCAGAGAACACTGAATAAGAGTTCCCTGTGCTGTACAACAGGCTCTCACTAATCTGTTTTATACATAGTGGTGTATATATGTTGGCCCCAATCTCCCAGTTCATCCCATTCTCCCTCTTCCCCCTTATCCATAAGTTTGTTCTCTACATCTTTATCTCTATTTCTGCTTTTCCATTAAGTTACGTATACCATTTTCCTAGATGCCGCATATAAGCAATATTATATACTTGTTTTTCTCTTTCTTGCTTACTTCATTCTGTATGACAATCTCTAGATCTGTCCACATCTCTGCAGATGGCACTGTTTTTCCTTTTTCTGGCTGAGCAATATTTCCTTGTGTTTATGCACCACAGCTTCCTTATCCATTCCTCTGTTGATGGGCATATTTAGTTGGCTTCCTTGTCCTGGCTATTGTAATATTGCTCCAGTGAACATTAGGCTGCATGTATCTTTTTGTATCGGTCAGTTTGCTGGGTTATATGGTAGTTCTGTTTCTAAAATTTTGTTTTTATTGAAAGCAATATCACATCTCAGACTGGGAAAATAGAGACAAGATGAAATTACTTATGATCTTACCTTCCTAACAATCATTTAAAGTGTTTTGGTGTGTGTGTTTACCGTTTTGTATAGAAATTGGCAAACTTTCTGTAAAGACAACTACTCAATTCTGTTGTGGCATGAAGGCACCCATAGACAGTATCATAGTTGGGTGTGCTTGTGTTCCAATAAAGCTTTATTCATGGCCACTGAAACATGAATTTCAGTTAGTTTTCTCATATTGCAAAATATTCTGGTATTGATATTTCCCCCCAAACATTTAAAAATGTAAAAATTGTTCTTAGCTCACAGGCCATACAAAAATCACCGGCAGACCAGATTTGTCTTACGCGTTTGCTTTGTGGTTGCAGTAATAGCTTACGTTGAATTTCGTTACCTGCTTTTTGTATTTAATATATGTAATAAATGTGTACAGTTCTAGTTGAAAACCAAAGTGATCACATTTGCTGAATAATCTGAATAAGCTCTGATAAACTTAGAGTTTATGAAGTACCTTTATATTATTTCTTTTAATTCTTAAAATAACAATGGGAAATATTTACCGAGCTTAAGGTGGCTCAGATGGTAAAGAATCCCCCTGCAGTGCAGGAGACATGAGTTTGATGCCTGGGTTGTGAAGATCCCCTGGAGAAGGAAACGGCTACCTGCTCTAGTATTCTGGCCTGGAGAATTCCACTGGACAGAGGGGCCTGGCAGGCTACAGTCCATGGGGTCTCAAAGAGTTGGACATGACTGAGCAACTTTTCACTTCACTTAAAATACACGTTATATACATAGTCGAGGGTAAGGATGGTGCATTATCATTGGAATTATTGGTCTCTTACCTCCACTTCTCCATACATACTTGTTTTGTTCTTTGAAATAAGTCTTCAGCAGCAGGGCTTATCCCAGTAGCTCTGCAAATGTGTCCTCAAGGTTTCCTTCCCTTAACTCTAATTTGAAAAATCCAAAGACAGGACTTTGGTCCTGCTTACATCAAATTTTTATCCCACTGCTAATCATTATGTTTACAAAGGGCAAATTGGTCATTTAGGAAGATGGCAGTTCTCTTTTGGAACAAAAGTCTAGAATAATAGGAGAAATGATTGAGTAGTCTCTCAGATGAAGGTCTAAAGGGTAGTACTCACAGCCACTTGGGGGAATTATGAATTGGATAGCCCTACCAAATCATGTCTGTTTACAATCCTTGGTTAATTCACTGATTTGATTTTGTGTTCTTTTCTTTTACTTGTTTGTATCACACTCAGTTCTCTTTCCTTCACTCTAGTTTTCATTGCTACTTAATTGTTTTAACACCATCTCAAATTTACTTTTAAAAATCTCTAGTTTTGAAAGTCTCTTTCTCAAGAGTCTAGGTCTTACACCTCAGTGCAGATGACGCTCTTCTTTTAAAAAGTCTGTATTCTTTCTGTTGTTTCCTGACCACTGCAGTCCCTTAAATACTAATATGCTTTTAGAGCAAAATCTTGGTCGAGTCTCTTGTCTCTTCTGTGACAACATAAAAGGTTGGATGAGAAATAAGTGAGGATCATTTGGAAACCCAGACACTAAAATATGAGTATATTTTGCTAGAATAATTGGCTTCCACTAGAATCCAAAAGCCCCTGAAGCGGTTGCTGGGGGTCTCAGAGTTTTTAGGGCAATTGATTCCACTGTCATTTTCAGTTTCCTCCATAGCTCATCTAGAGAACGTGAGATTCCTGGATCATCTGTACAAGGTGTTCAGGTTTTTGCTAATGAGAGAAATGATAGGTGAAACCCAGCAGTAGTAAGATTGTTTTGCAGGTTCTGAGATGATAGAGAGTATGGCGGGGAGGCCATGGAAATGACATTTCAGCTGATTCAACCATCTGCCAAGCACTGGTCTTTAGCTGCATCACAGCATGCTTCATAGTGAAATACTACATAATGTGCAGACAGTTTATCCTACTGAAGAAACAATTAATAAAAGGTGGTTTGGGGATGAAGAATTAGAAGAGGAAAAGCATTTAGAATTTTGTCTGTTGTGTAATTGTTTAGACTGATGGTAGAAAATGTTCTCAGGATAGAAATTACTGTGGAGATTTTATTTCTTAGGGCCAAACCCAATCTAATGCTGTAATGAGGACTAAAATGATTTCAGTTCTTTTAAGTTTTGGCCATTTGTCATCTCAGATTTCTTAATATCCCCATCTCAAATTCTTTAACTTAATCACACTATAAAGTTTTGGTTCCTTTTTTTTTCTTGCCATATAAGGTGACATTAATGGGTTCCAGGGATTAGGACATATGTAAAGGGCCATTTTTATATACTTTCAGTTTTTCATTTGTTATTTATTGAGAGTAATATGCATTCTTATTTTTAAATGTGTTGACCTTACTTTATTGTTAGCTGGTTTTAAGATTTCCCTTTTACCATTTTTAGGGGCACTCATGTTTTGCTTATTTTAATTCATATTTATAATATAGTATTTTTATAGCCTGTAAATAAAAATATATACAAAGGGGTGGTTACTGTAAACTCTTCACTTCTAATGTTAAGTGTTAATTAGAATAAGCTACAGTATGTGGTGAAGAAAATCGTCTTTTAAAATGAGATTAGATAAAATATATTTGTATTTCATTTACTTTTCACTTCCCATGTCTTCTATTCAATTGTTTAAATTTTTATTCTAGATTTGTTGTATTTATGTACTCTGAATACAAATCCTTTGTCAACTATATGTGCTGTTAATATTTCTCTTCACAACTGTGAAGTTACTTCCTTAATGGTGTCCTTTGGTGGATAGGAATTTTAAAACTTCTGGTGAAATCTAATTTATCATTGGTTCTCTACGACTCGTGCTTTTACTTTAGGTCAATGATTAATTATACTTCAGATTGATTTCTGTGTGTGGTATGAGATAAGGAATAAAGATCATTTCTTCCTTATGCTCCATAATAAATAGCACTTTTTGTTAAAGACCTTGCTTTACTTTCCTATTAGGTTTGAATATTAACTTATTAAAATAATTCTTCAAGTAGTTACATAGTTAGATCGCTTATTGGTTATAGAAACTGTGCTTCTAAGTTCAGTGTTACAGGTTCGTTCTTTCAGGATCAGTTAACTTGGCCTAGTTTTGTGACCATAGATACATTTCTAGTCTGCTTTAGCCAATTGGTAGACCTGTATAGCCTAACTCCATTGTGCTACCAGATAAAACATTAGAGCATATCCCCTCCATGGTAATTCACTAATTTAATTTAGTGTGAAAGACAGTACTTCATTACATTTTTTAAGGATATAATATGCATAGTAATACAGTGCTTATTGTGGCATGCTCAGTTTTTGTGCCTTACTAAAATAAGCAGAAGTACGTTAATTCTTGTAAACATTAGGAAATAATTTTCCAGAATTTTGTGTAGAGTGGAAAATGGAGACATGACACTATAAAGTCTATTTGTTGTTAGGTTTTGTGGGTAAATGATAATTACAAAAAATTTAAGACAAAATTTTAAACATAGTTCTACATATACTTGAGTCAATATATAGATATATTACATAGACCCAGTTGTTGGCTTACATTTCTGAGAGATCTGCATTAAACACAAGTCATCTTTTAAGAGGCTGAATTTCAGTTATATTACTGTGGTAGGATTTGTGCCAGCCTTTGGTTAATCATTATCTTGTTGATTATGTTTGGTTCAGGATGACTCATTTTTCAAGGAGCTTTATTGCAACATTACATGTTTACTACAGGAAGCCTGGACGGAAGTGGAGCATCAGGTCCTTGGAGATTTTTTTTTTTCTCTAAACTTGATTGTACCAAGTGTTATTAAAGTTAATTATTTTTCAGTAATTGAATTCTCTGTAGAGCCTAGTATTTCATTAACCAAATGTTATAGGATCAGTTATTTCTTTTTCATGACAGACAGGTATATATACAGTTTGATTGTTTAAATATTGATCATACTTCATATAATACTTTTGGCTGCATTTGGATAAAATACTGTATCTTCATTAGGTTGAGTATTATAATTAACTGAGAATTTTGGAAACATAGAGATTTCAGTTGATGAAGATGTGAATGTATTTATATGCTGAGGGCAAATGACCAGTAGATAGATCAGAGGAGAGGGGCCCATGCGTGATGGACATAACTTTTCTACAGATAATATTTAATATTAGGAATGCTCTGTAGTACATTTGGTTTTTAACCAGAGACAACTGTGATTTGGGGAGGGGTATTTCTACCTGAAGTCTGCTATTTTCTCTTTAAAAGAAGAGGCGAGGATACTCAGAAGTATGAGGTAGAAATGGTGGAGCTGAAAGCTGAAACCGAGTTCTGAGAATTTGAAGTACTGAGGCCAGTGCGATTGGCATTTACTTGAGAAGTGTAGACTCAGATGAGTTTGACGGCCTTGGATTTTCTGGTCACCTCAGCAGTGCGCATCATTTCCCCCATCCTGCCCCCACAGTACTGTGGTAAATGTGGAGGATGAAATTTGAGAAAGAGGGAGGATGGCATAAGAAGAGCCATTCTAAGAGGGGTTGAAAGGATACATCTTGGATGTCTGGACTGGATAGAGAAAGAAGTGAAGCCAAAACAAGACTAGGAGAAAATGGAGGAACGTAGCACCAAAAGTTTCCTTGAAGCTAAAGTGTGATGATGGGTGGGTTGGCTGGGAGGTGGGGGGAGGGGGTGGGAGGAGGGGGTAGGGGGGCGGGTGGTGTACAGTGTGAAAGAGCCAAAGGATAAGGAATGTTAGTTATAGGTCAAAACTGTGAATTTTAAGGTTTCAGATGAATAATTGTTCCGGGTTATAATGTATAGAGTGATCACAGAGGTAGGTTGTTCAGTTGAGTGTTGGATATAAAGATAATTGTAGTTGGATATCTCCTTACTCCTTGAGGAGGAGAGCAGCTAGGATGTTCACAAGGATTTGGAAGTTACCTGGTTGATGGTGCCTGAAAAGGCAAGTGAGACAGTAAGACGGGCATTAAAACTTCTCTGCTAAGTTGAGGAGTGATGGGGAAGTTGATTGATGACACTGTTGAAAGTTAAGTAGCGCCTGATTACAAATAAGGAAGAAAAGTTGTAACAGTAGACTTTTGGAGTAATCATATGTGTGCCGCAATAGGAAAATGATAAGAAAATGCTGATATCTCCCAGTCTGTTGTTGGTGAGGTACAGAGAAAGGTAGAATGAGGTTCTGTGAAGGGTCTAGGGAAAGTTTATTCATAAAAGAAGCAGCATTGCAAACAGTGTAGTAAAAAGCTTTGGAAAGGAGGGGAACCCATCAGGAGAGAGGATGGGTAGGAAAGAGCAGGAACCAAGCCTTACAGAAATCAGACGTCTGTCATTTACTGGTCGGATGGTGAGTATTTTAGGGAAACAAAAGTGGTTTGTATTGTTATGGAAACATGGACGAAGGCCATTTGTTATGAGGTGGTAATTCATGGTACATCATTTATGCCAGTTTCAAAAAACAATTTTGTATGATACCATTCCTTAGTGATCACATCATCATGATTATCTGGGTCGTGAAGATCTTTTTTGTACAGTTCTTCCGTGTATTCTTGCCACCTCTTCTTAATATCTTCTGCTTCTGTTAGGTCCATACCATTTCTGTCCTTTATCGAGCCCATCTTTGCATGAAATGTTCCCTTGGTATCTCTGATTTTCTTGAAGAGATCTCTAGTCTTTCCCATTCTGTTGTTTCCCTCTATTTCTTTGCATTGATTGCTGAGGAAGGCTTTCTTATCTCTTCTTGCTATTTGGAACTCTGCATTCAGATGCTTATATCTTTCCTTTTCTCCTTTGCTTTCTGCCTCTCTTCTTTTCACAGCTATTTGTAAGGCCTCCCCAGACAGCCATTTTGCTTTTTTGCATTTCTTTTCCATGGGGATGGTCTTGATCCCTGTCTCCTGTACAATGTCACGAACCTCATTCCATAGTTCATCAGGCACTCTATCTATCAGATCTAGGCCCTTAAATCTATTTCTCACTTCCACTGTATAATCATAAGGGATTTGATTTAGGTCATACCTGAATGGTCTATCGGTTTTCCCTACTTTCTTCAATTTGAGTCTGAATTTGGTAATAAGGAGTTCATGATCTGAGCCACAGTCAGCTCCCAGTCTTGTTTTTGTTGACTGTATAGAGCTTCTCCATCTTTGGCTGCAAAGAATATAATCAATCTGATTTCGGTGTTGACCATCTGGTGATGTCCATGTGTAGTCTTCTCTTGTGTTGTTGGAAGAGGGTATTTGCTATGACCATTGCATTTTCTTGGCAAAACTCTGTTAGTCCTTGCCCTGCTTCATTCTGCATTCCAAGGCCAAATTTGCCTGGTACTCCAGGTGTTTCTTGACTTCCTACTTTTGCATTCCAGTCCTCTAAAATGAAAAGGACATCTTTTTGGGGTGTTAGTTCTAAAAGGTCTTGTAGGTCTTCATAAAACCGTTCAACTTCAGTTTCTTCAGCGTTACTGGTTGGGGCATAGACTTGGATAACTGTGATATTGAATGGTTTGCCTTGGAGACGAACAGAGATCACGACCCAGATAATCATGATGATGTGATCACTAATCTAGAGCCAGACATCTTGGAATGTGAAGTCAAGTGGGCCTTAAAAAGCATCACTACGAACAAAGCTAGTGGAGGTGATGGAATTCCAGTTGAGCGGTTTCAAATCCTGAAAGATGATGCTGTCAAAGTGCTGCACTAAATATGCCAGCAAATTTGGAAAACTCAGCAGTGGCCACAGGACTGGAAAAGGTCAGTTTTCATTCCAATCCCAAAGAAAGGCAATGCCAAAGAATGCTCAAACTACCGCACAATTGCACTCATCTCACATGCTAGTAAAGTAATGCTCAAAATTCTCCAAGCCAGACTTCAGCAGTACGTGAACTGTGAACTCCCTGATGTTCAAGCTGGTTTTTGAAAAGGCAGAGGAACCAGAGATCAAATTGCCAACATCTGCTGGATCATGGAAAAAGCAAGAGAGTTCCAGAAAAACATCTATTTCTGCTTTATTGACTATGCCAAAGCTTTTGACTGTGTGGATCACAATAAACTGTGGAAAATTCTGAAAGAGATAGGAATACCAGACCACCTGACCTGCCTCTTGAGAAATCTGTATGCAGGTCAGGAAGCAACAGTTAGAACTGGACATGGAACAACAGACTGGTTCCAAATCGGAAAAGGAGTACGTCAGGGCTGTATATTGTCACCCTGCTTATTTAACTTATATGCAGAGTACATCATGAGACACGCTGGACTGGAAGAAACAGAAGCTGGAATCAAGATTGCAGGGAGAACTATCAATAACCTCAGATATGCAGATGACACCACCCTTATGGCAGAAAGTGAAGAGGAGCTAAAAAGCCTCTTGATGAAAGTGAAAGAGGAGAGCGAAAAAGTTGGCTTAAAGCTCAACATTTAGAAAACGAAGATCATGGCTTCCGGTCCCATCACTTCATGGGAAATCGATGGGGAAACAGTGGAAACAGTGTCAGACTTTATTTTTGGGGGCTCCAAAATCGCTGCAGATGGTGACTGCAGCCATGAAATCAAAAGACGCTTACTCCTTGGAAGAAAAGTTATGACAAACCTAGATAGTATATTCAAAAGCAGAGACATTACTTTGCCGACCTAGGTCCGTCTAGTCAAGGCTATGGTTTTTCCTGTGGGCATGTATGGATGTGAGAGTTGGACTGTGAAGAAGGCTGAGCGCTGAAGAATTGATGCGTTTGAACTGTGGTGTTGGAGAAGACTCTTGAGAGTCCCTTGGACTGCAGGGAGATCCAACCAGTCCATTCTGAAGGAGATCAACCCTGGGATTTCTTTGGAAGAAATGATGCTAAAGCTGAAGCTCCAGTACTTTGGCCACCTCATGTGAAGAGTTGACTCATTGGAAAAGACTCTGATGCTGGGAGGGATTGGGGGCAGGAGGAGAAGGGAGCGACCGAGGATGAGATGGCTGGATGGCATCACTGACTCAATGGACGTGAGTCTGAGTGAACTCCGGGAGATGGTGATGGACAGGGAGGCCTGGCGTGCTGCGATTCATGGGGTCACAAAAAGTCGGACACAACTGAGCGACTGAACTGAACTGAACTGAACCATTCCTTAATGAGATGAACAATGGTTGGGTAAGTAAAATTGTGAAGACTTAGAATAGAAATATCATTACTGTGTACACATGAGTAAAGAAGTAAGAATTTCAGTGGTAATTACTTATGACCTTTGCTATACAAACAGCTACAGACAGCAATTTTTTGTGAATTCTTTGTAAATGCTTATGTGAGTAAATGTTAATTTGTGGTCATCAAGCAAATTAATCAGTTCATTTAACAATATGTGTTGAGTTCTTATTTGGTCATTGGGATCAAAAGCTGTCTTTTTTGCTTTAGCACACTGTAGTCGAAAAGATAGTTTCAGAAATTATGGCACCAATTCATACTCATAAGCCTTCTTTGTAAAGACAGTAATTCTCAAGTTTAACAGTTTGGCTCTAAACATCGTAACAATTCTAAATTCATACATAGAGGAATGTTTTAAATCTTTTTTAGAGTTTTTACAGATATTAGTCTGATAATGTTGGCATGCCTTTTATTGAATCTTTGGTGGGAAAAATAGGACGTGAAGCAGAGCACAGTGGTTTGCCAGGGGAGAGTAGAGGAGGCCATAGGAAATGAGGGCACATCCACAAGCAGCAGCAGCATGGGGTAGCCCAGGTCTTTGCCACTTCTTCCCCTAGTCTCCATGGATTGCCTCCTCTGTTCTCCTAGGGATGACCGAGGTAAATGGAGTGACTTGCACCCTCTAACTGTTCACTACAGCAGCAACTTGGCAGAGTACAGTACTTGCCGAAGTTCCCAAGTTTGGAAAATGACAGTCTTAATTTATGACTTAAAGTTTGAAATCCATATAAGTAAAATTTAAGTGAAGGGTCAGTTCAGTTCAGTCGCCTGTATTCTAATTCCCATCAATAGAATTGAATTTCTGAAGGTTTTGTGACCTGTGTTGATGTTCAGAATGTTTTTCTTGGGCTGCGAGCCAGCTTCCTAGTTAAAACTGAAAGCATTCCTGTCAAAATCTAGCTATTTAATTAAATTAATATGTAATTATAATAACTAACTTTTATTGAGCACCACTCTGTAGCAGGTTGTGTTCCAAGTTCTTTACATGTATTGACTCATTTAATCCTCACAGTAACCTTATGAAAGAGTATTATTATCTCTATTTTATAGATGAGGAAACTAAGGCTTGGGTTAAAAAAGTTACTCAGAGTCACACAGCTAGACTCAGTGTATGTCAATTTTAAACTTGGTTTATGAAGTTAAACTTAAGACTATTAAACCTTTAAAAACTTACACTTTCCATAAATATGTAAAGATATAAGTGGTTTTTTTTATTGTTTAATGGACAGTTTATCTTTCTATCTGTGGTAACCCTTTTTTATCAGAATCTGAGATAAAAATATTTGAATCTATATTATGTACAGTATAGTTTTTCTGAATTTGAATAAATTTGTTTTGTCATTATTAAGCATACAAATGTCTTGACATAGCTGTAATTAAAGTTAATATAACAAAGTTCACTTGAATGTTACATAGATTTTATTTGTAGTACAATGGATGGTACCATTGCCTATGGAAGCAATTGTACAGGGTGGCTGTAAAGTCTGGTTTCAGTGATTAATATTACAAACCCTTTTTCTGTATACTTACCTGTGTTTCCAAATTTTATAATCACCCTGTATTTTATAAAGGCCTTTTCTGCATGTTCTGGTGTGGGTTTTAGTTGCCTGGAAGTAAAGAGGAAAAAAATCAGAAAAGAGGTACTATACTTTTGTGGCTTCTATATCATAAGAAGAAGGCCTGGACTCCCAACAGTTTGATTCCCTGTAACTATATGATGATGGTACTAATAATTAAAATATAGTAACACTGCATGCGTGTTCAGTTGCTCACTCATGTCCAATTCTTTGCGACCCCGTGGACTGTAGCCCACCAGGCGTCTTTGTCCATGGGATTTTCCAGGCAAGAATATTGGAGTGGGTTGCCATTTCCTCCTCTGGGGATCTTCCCGACCGAGCCAGAGATCAAACCTTAGTCTCCTGCTTGGCAGGAGGATTCTTTACCCCTGAGCCACTTTATTTAGTACTTACTGTGTATTAGGTATAGTGCTAAACACTTTATATGTATTTATCCTTTTAATCCTCTCAACAGTCCTATTAGGTACTATTTTCTGTCCTTAAAAAATTTTTAGAATTCTGAGTTTTAGAATATTAAACAGTGAGACAGTCTTCATAACTAGTGGCATAGACAGATTTTGAAGCTGGGTTGATCTGATTTCAGTGCCTAAAGCATAATCTCTTGTCTGTTCTGCTATATGATAGGGGTTGGCTTTTCCTGTAAGTGGTCATATGGTAAATATTTTAGGCTTTGTGGGACACATGGTCTTGCAGAATTACTCAACTCTGCTGTTTTTGTAAAACAGCCATAGTCAGTACTTAAAAGAATGGGTGAGACTGTAATAAAACTTTACTTACAGTCACTGAATAGCATATCATTTTTGTGGGTCCTTTAATACAGTTCTTCTTTGAATTCAGTTTTCAGGTGTTCAAAAAGTGAAAAATCATTCTTAGTTAGCTGGCCCTATGAAAGCCAGTGATGGGATCAGATTTGTCTTGTGGACAGTAGTTTGTTGACCCCTGCAGAGTGATGTAATTGTTCTTTCCCTCACCAAGGATAACAGAAATGGAGAATTATAAACATTTCTTTAGAATAAACTGGTATTTTTAGGTACAACTTAGAAATGAATTTAGGTAAATATTCTTTGGGGCAGATATTCATGGAATGCTAAGATGATGAGACTCTTTAATATTAAAATTCTTATTACCATACCATATACTTTCAGAAATCATAAATATTCAACTTAGTTATTTCTGTTAAATTGCCGGTTTGTTCTATAACTATCAAATTTTTTTTCAAGGCCTTTTTGTATGTTAGATGCTGAGGTAATTTGATTCTTCTGTTAAGAAAAAGGAGTTGGAAATATAATGAAGAGTTCTCAAAAAAGATGATTCATGCAGAGTTTACAAAACTGGTGTCTTAGATTATAATTTGTCACTTATAAAGTTGACCTTTTAGAATGGATTTACTGTAAGTTTGGCTTGTATGCAACAAAAATACTTCCAGATGTGATCACTGATATATGATTCTGATTTAAAATGCTTAATGAAAACTTTTAGTGTTGATATATCGATACTAATAAAAATCCGTCCCTACAGTTAGTGAGGTTTATCAGCAACTGTTTACTTTTTTATATTTGGTAAGGGAAAGAGATACCCAAAGACTAAATTAATCTCAGTTTGATCAATAACTTGATTATAGGTATTGATGGAGTTAAATGGCCATTTATAGGGATTATATGGTGCTGAGTCAGCTTTCCTGACTTGCCTAATCCACAATAAGCAGTCAATATATCTGTGATATTAAATTCTGTGTCAGCAGGTACACAAATGGAGGAATCAAAAGATACGTTAGTACAAAAGGAAATATTCTTTTTAGGAATTGTCAAGTTGAGTAAATCAGTCAGATTCTAGACGAAAATGGGGGAAATTATGTGTATTAATAATGCTATGTCAGAATCATTTAGTGATTGGCTATTACCTGTAGTACAGTATCCAGTTTTCTTTGGGGTAGGATTCAGAGTGCTCCATAATTTGGCCCTAGCCTTTCTTTCCAGCCTTGATTTTCATTACCCAGTGTTAACAGACTGTGTAGTCAATCTTTGTTACTCAGTTGTCCACAAATACTCTCTCACTGTGGAATTTTCTCTCTTTTTTGCCTAGCCAGATTTTGCTTAGAGTTCAAGACCTGAGTCCAGTCTCTCTTCTTTCAGTCGGACCGCTTTATTCATCATGATCTTTTTTCCCTCTAAATTTCTAGCACTCATTACTTCTGTCACACATATGACAGTTACTGCTTTGTAATATTTCTTATAAAAATGTTACATATTTGTTTTGTCAGCCCAGCCAGATGGAAAACTCCTTGAGAACAGAGAACATATCTTGTACTTGTTGTATTGTAGAACTTAGGAGGAAAGTAAAACCTCATGAATTCCATGTTTATGTGTATGAATTTTTTTTTCTAATGTGCATTGTTTTTCCTTTTCAACTTTTATTTTGAAGTAGCTTCAGATATAAGGAAAAGTTATAAGAATAATTCAAAGAACTTCATGTTCTTCACTCAGATTCACAATTACTAACATTCTGCTGTATATGCTTTATTGTTCTTTCTCTACCTTTTTTTTTTTCCCCCTACTGAGCCATTTGAGAGTAAGTGGTAAGTATTACTGCCCTTACCACAGTGAACATTTTCTAAGAATAAGGGCATTATACAACCATAGTATAGTGGTGAAAATCAGGAAATAAACATTTGTACAATACTAGTTTTAAATCTGTAGACGTAATTTATCTGTCACTGATTGGTTCCATGTAGCATTACCGCACCACCCCCCCCACACCCAGTTCTAATCAAGGATCATGCTTTGCATTTAGTTTTTTTGTTTCTTTAGTCCTCTTGCTTTCTTTAATCTGGGACTGAACCATTCCTGAGTCTTTTTTTAAATGACATTAACATTTTGAAGATTACCGGCCATTTATTTTGCAGGATGCTTGCCAGTGTGAGTTTATGTTTCATCATCACTAGATATAGGATATGAATTTTAGCACATGTATAGTCTATAAGTGATGTTGTGTCTTTAGAGTGCATCATATAAGGGACACGCGATAGTTGTTTGGTTATTTTTGATGTTTTGTTTGATCACTTGGTTAAAGTGGTTCTTTTTCTTCTTAAGAGGACCTAAGAAGAGGACCTCCTCCTGCAGTGGAGCTAAAAAATGTAAGAAGTATTTAAGGGCATTACCTGCATTAACTTAAGGGATATCAACTTCTGTTAATTTGGTAAATAATAAAATTTGAATCATCGAAGAATTGTAATAGTCACTAGTGAATTTGGATAGCATAGTGATCAAGACAGTGATCAGACCTGGACATTTATCCAGATGCATAGTAAAGGTTACTGTAAAGCTATAGTAATCAAAAAAATGTGGTGTTGGTAGTTGCATAAACAGGAAAAATATTTTAAAAGCAGACTCATAAAGCATTAAACATATGATGAAGGTTACATTTCAAATTAGTGAGGAAGAGAATGGGTTCATTAATGAATTATAGTTGGGAAAAATAGAACTATTACACAACTTTCAGTTGTAAAAACTCAAGAGATAAAGTATCATTCTCATCATATCAAGATGCATAACAGCAACATGATTTCTGACTCTTGGCTGAGATGTTTTTCAGACTTCTCCACTGTAAAGTTACTACCCCACTTTTCTATAACTACTCTTTCGAAGGTACAACCCATACCTAAGGAATAGAGAGGTAATGCTCTCGTCTCCTTGAAGGCCATCAACTTTCATGTAATAGTTTATTTGAAATTCTTCTACATGGGAGATTTATCTCTTCTCCCCTATTAGTTAATTCATTCAGTTATTCCTATCAGTTTGGACTCATGGATATTTACTTTATACTTTGGGTTATAATCCAATACTACTTCATTTGGTACTTAGATTGTTTAACTTTTTTTTATTTTGAGAACTTCTTTACTTTCTACTACTATAAAAGGACTTAGTTTTTAGATGAGTTTATTTAAAAATAAAATTTGAGGCAGTTCTCTTATGGTCCAGTGGTTAGGACTCTGCTTTCACCAAGGGCCTGGGTTGGATCTGTGGTTGGGAAACTAAGATCCCTCAAGCCTCACAGCCCATCTAAAATAAAATAAAATTTTATGTCACTCAAAATTATATTCATAAAATTATAGAATATTCTTATCTTAGAAATCAGTTGTGTTTAAATATTAGGAATGTGTTATAGTTATTAAAAACTGAGACTTTCTTCTTGAGTCTGGAAGAAGCCTGTGTAAACATCTGTCTCTCATGCTCTGTCATATACTTCATTGGAGAGGCCTTTCTTTGCAGTTACAACTTTGTTTTGTTTTGTTTTAGTATTTTCCTCAACATTTATTGAAATGCCTATAATGTCATGAGTATTGTGGGAAGTATATGAAATATGGTCTTCTGTTGTGAAGGGGCTTGCAGTTGAATCTGATTAACAGTCTATAAGCACCGTTGAGAAAACTCAGTCACATACTGCTGAGTAGAAAGTACTAAATGATAGAGGTGAGGCTTATGAGAGTTTAGGAGAGAAAAGATTCAGTGTTGAATAGAATGAAAGAAATAACTTATTGGGGGTGAGAAAGGAGTGAGTCCTGAAGGTAGATAGAGTATGGGAGATGGGCAAAGTTGTTTTAGACCAGAAAGTGAATTGAGTGAGTGTTGTTATCTGTAGAACAATGAGGAAATTTTCTTGGGTGGATATATGTAAAATTGAAAGTGTTAGTTGCTTAGTCGTGCCCAACCCTTTGTGACCCTATGGACTGTAACTCACCAGGCTTCTCTGACCATGGAATTCTCCAGGCAAGAATACTGGAGTGGGTTGCCAGTCCCTTCTCCAGGGGATCTTCCCAACCCAGGAATCAAACCCAGGTCTCCTGCAAATATATACTTGGGATATATATTGGAGTAGTTTAAAAGTATCTGAACCAGTGGATTCCCTCTATCTTTTGTAATGAAGTTTAAAATCATGGCTTTAAAGACCATGCCTGAAGGGGGTCTAAAAAATGCTGGTCTGGATGAAGGACAAGCTAGAATCAGGATTGCTGGGAGAAATGTCAATAACCTCAAATATGCAGATGATACCACCCTTATGGCAGAAAGTGAAGAAGAACTAAAGAGCCTCTTGATGAAAGTGAAAGAGGAGAGTGAAAAAGTTGGCTTAAAACTAAACATTCAGAAAACGAAGATCATGGCATCTGGTTGCATCACTTCATGGCAAATAGATGGGGAAACAGTGGAAACAGTGACAGACTTTATTTTGGGGGGCTCTAAAATCACTGCAGATGGTGACTGCAGCCATGAAATTAAAAGACTCTTGCTCCGTGGAAGAAAAGTTATGACCAACGTAGACAGCATATTAAAAAGCAGAGACATTACTCTGCCAACAAAGGTCTGTCTAGTCAAGGCTACGGTTTTTCCAGTAGTCATATATGGGTGTGAGAAGTGAACTGTTAAAGAAAGCTGAAGGCCAAAGAATTGATGGTTTTGAACTATGGTGTTGGAGAAGATTCTTGAGAGTCCCTTGGACTGCAAGGAGATCCAACCAGTCCATCCTAAAGGCAATCAGTCCTGAATATTCACTGGAAGGACTGATGCTGAAGCAGAAACCCCAATACTTTGGTCACCTCATGCAAAGAACTGACTCATGTGAAAGACCCTGCTGTTGGAAAAGATTGAAGGCGGGAGGAGAAGGGGTTGACAGAGGAAGAGATGGTTGGATGCCATCACTGACTCAATGGACATGAGTTTGAGTAAACTCTGGGAGTTGGTGATGGAAAGGGAGGCCTGGTGTGCTGCAGTCCAGGGGGTTGCAAAGAGTCAGACATGACTGAGAGACTGAACTGAACTGAAAGGGGATCTGTCCTAATTATTAAAGAACTTGGATATTTAAAATTTGCAAATATTTCTACATCTTCAAGTTTTGTGGATTATATTCCACTTTCATAGTAGTTTGTAGATGCTAGTCTACTCTTTAGCTGCCAGTATTACAAAGAATTCCAATATTTTATTGCAAATAAAATGTTATTAGAGACATTGAAATTTTCCTCCCAGGAAGGTTATATTATTTTCTCACTGAAATAATTGAATTTAAATTGTATAACTTTGCTCTTGTTACTGCATAGTGTGTTGTCAATGTTCTGACAAGAGTAAGATTTATCTTTCGTGTGGTGGGTAATATAAGCTTAGGCTGGCAGCGAACAGTAATATTTTCTTCCCAGACACACAATAAGCCACTTAAAAATAGTATGTAAGCATGTATAACGGCATTCTTTAGCCATTGTGGTACTTGACTACTTTGGGCCTTTGGATCATCTGTTAAGGATTATATAAGGTTTTTGTTGGTTTTAATTTCTTAATGAAAATTCTCTAATTGTATTTTTTTTCACTTATAGTTGATGGTGTTTGAAATTTGAACTAGTGTGTATTTAAAGTCATCTTTAATAAAATGTTAGGCTTCCAAGTTTACCTGTCAATATCCATTGAAAGTTTTTATTTAACTATATTTTAAAGAGAAGGAAGAAAAATTTTTAAAAATTGACAATGCAGTAAATGTGTTTTTCTACATAAGTTTTATTTTCTGTTATTTCTAATTGGAGGATACTTAACTTTACAATATTGTGATGGTTTCTGCCATACATCAACATTTAGCTACGTAAGTTTTATCACAAGAAATCAGAATGTTTTATAAATGTTTGAGACTTTGGCCGGGAGGGCTGGTGGTGGTGGTGGTGGTGGTGTCATTTTTAGAAGCTTCCCTTCCCCAGCAAGTCACTGCTAAAATTCTCTCTTGATTTTCTTCTCATTAGAACTTTTTTTTTCCCTATCCAGATTAACAGATACGTTGACATGACATTGACAGATACACTTACTCTGTGTGTATTATTTGGTAAGGTAGTAAGGCAGATTATGATCCCTTTTTTGCATTTGTGTATCTACATCACTTTGCCAGTGTTTCTTCTAGGGCAGCATGTATCATTCATCAGGGCTTGGAAATAGGAAAATGCATCCACAGACATTGTAAAAGTAGCTAGTAGAGAAAGAGGGTTTGACAGTGTTGTGTGGTGGTAAAGCAGTAGAATAGGAGTGTGGAGGCCTGTGTTCTAGTCCTGGTTCTGCCCTGTATTATGTAACCTTGGAAGTCAGTTTCTGCATTCTCGTTTGGCTTATGTGATCTCCAAGCCACCTTCTATAGTTGTATCATTTTATGCCATGCTTCTGCAGACAAATGAGCAAACTAGTTTAAAGTATCAAGAATAAAGTGTTGGAAAACCTCTGCTTCAGGTGTAGAAAAAATTAAAATCTTATAATTTTGCCCACTCTCCACCCAAGTACACGTATTTTTTCATTTATTGATTCATTTTTCAAAATTAATTTTTAATTGGAGGATAATTGCTCTACAGTGTTTTGTCAGTTTCTGCCATAAGATGGGAATCAGCCACAATTATACATATATCCCCTCTTCCTTGAAACCTCCCCACACCCCACCCCCACCCCTCTAAGTCGTCACAGAGCTTGGCATTGAACTCCATGTGTTACACAGCAGCTTCCCACAAGCTGTCCATTTACACATGGTAATCTGGATGTTTCAGTGCTACTCTTTCAATCCAGGTAAGCTTTTAATCGAAGTATAGTATACATACAGAAAAACTACTCAGATTATAACAACACAGAACGTGAATCACAAAACATTACCAGAAGCCCTTCAGAGATTCATAGTCACTCCTTTTCCTCTCCTTTCTAAGGATAACTGCTGTCTTGACTTCTAACATCATAGATTAATCTTGACTATTTTTGAAATCACTTAGTATGGCTTTTTGTGTCTGGCTTCTTTCCCTCAACATTATATTTGTATTGTAGTTTGTTCACTTTTTTGTTCTTAATTTATATTTAAAATTGAGCTGTAGTTGGTTTACAGTACTATATAAGTTTCAGGTGTCTAACACAGTACCTTGTTCATTTTCACTGTGTAGAGTTCTTAGTGTAAATATACATTGATTTATCTAGTCCTCTATTGGAAGAATCAAAAGGAAAAGAAATTGAACTACCTTAAAGTTAAGCATGTCTGATAGTTTTTAATCTTCAGGGATTGAATATTTCCAATTTATACTTTAACATACTGACTAAATGAGCCTGCAAGTTACAAATGGATTCTTCAACTTAGTTAAAGTAGCCTAAGGTTTCTCTTTTTTTTCTTTGCCAGCAGCCATTTGAATCTTGTTCTGCTGCCTTTACTGGAAGAAAGGGATAATTTAATTATTATTTTAATAGCATGAAAAAAACTCCAGAAGCATACATATTAAAGAAGCAAAAGATTAATAAGAGCAGCAATTTAATAGCTTCTAAATTTTTGGTTCTAGGGTAGATATAAGAATTAGAGTCTTAATTTCATATTTTATAGCTATTTAGAAGGTACTTTTGTGTTTTCTTAAAATAAGTATAAAATTAAGGGTATTGATGACTGTGTTGTTATTTAAATACATCAACTTAGGTTCTGTCACATAATCTATGAGCTGAATATGTAGAATTTTCATATTCACTCCGTCAGCACTTGTCAAGCACCTACTGCACATAGAGTCATAAGCTTTGTTTTACTGCCTGTGTCAAGCATTGTGTCAGTTGGTGAATAACACGTACAAGTTTGCAGTCCTCAAGATTTTTCCCGACAAGTCACTGAAAACCAAAACTGTAGAGGCTTAAAAGACATTTTATTGTTTTAGATGCAGTTAATTCTCTATTAACTGTTTTTATGGTAGCAACTTGGATGGGAGTCACAGATAACTGACAGTGTCAGATGATGGATTCATTATGAATTTAAAGAGCAAAAAATACATCTAACACATTTGCTTTTCTGTAAATATCACCCAGTATATAAAAAATGAGTGGTTTAAGAAATATTTTGCTATTTGTTGCCTAGCTGAGTTTTTATTATACAGTGAGTGGGATGTATATATTTAAATAGACTAGGAAGTGATATTTCTAACTAGCCCTTTTCTCTTTTTAAAAAAATTTTTTACCTGTTTAGCCTAGATATTATAGGGTCCTTTTTTATTTTTCAGTACATTGAGAATGGATCATTTCATAAAAATGAAGGATTTGGACTAAATATTTACTATTTAAGGTACTTTATTTATGTATTCTGGTTTTTAAAAAGCACCGCCAAAATTTAGAAGCTTTAAAGAACAAGTGCATTGTTGTAAATCATATTATTTTGAGTCAGAAACTTGGGCAGAGCTTAACTAGGCAGTTCTACATTAAGGTCACTCAGTTATATTCGACTAGAAGGTCAGACAGTTTCATTTACATGTCTGGTACACATCTGAATGGCTCTCAGGCTGGATTTAGCTGAAACTATCAAACTGAGCATGGGTATGTGGCCTCTCTGGCATAATACCTCAGACTAATTAGATTTATAAATGGCAGGTCAGTACTTCTGAAGAAAGAAACCAGAATCTTAGAATATGCAAGGCATATTAATGTATAGTCTTGAAAGTTATACAGCTTCTATTAATCAAAAAGCAAGTCAAAGGGCCACCCTAGATTCAAAGAAGAAGACTGTAGAAAATCATGAATACTTCCTGGGAGGTGTGGTTTATTGGGGCATCATCTTTAGAGACTAGATACATTACAGGATCTAAAGATCTATAACTGCATAGTAGATATAGAAAACATTTTTTAAAACAGAATGGCATTCAAATACTGTAACCCAATTATCTTAATATTTTTCTCTATTAAATCTTCCAGAGTATTCTGTAATTTGTTTGTATTTTTCCTATGTATGTACCTCAGATTTGTTTTCTCTTTTTGTTAGGAAAACTGCTTAAAAAAGATGAAGTAATTTACAGTGAACACCTAGATAACCACCGGTTAGATTCTGTAATTAACATTTTGCTGTTCTTGGGTTATCACATGTCTATCTGTCATCAGTCTGTCTTATTTTCTGAGGACTTTAAGAGATGTAGGTACTCAGAAGTAGATATGTCCCTTTTTCCTTTTGATTCTTTTACCTTGGAGAATAGTCAGAATATATAAAGAATCTCTCTTTAAGAACGTATATGTTGGGAACTTTTCAACCTGCCTTATTCATCACATATCCAGCCAAACTTTGGTGTAGTTTTTCACAACTCTTAAGCTTCGGAGTCTCAGTAAGATCTTTGGAGGAAAAGAAATCATTTTTTAAATTATAAAAACAATCACTCACAATCTCAGTATAAGCACAGCTGTTCTCATTAATGTGTTCTTGTTCTTTTTCCATTGCTAGTATTTTTATAGTTATTTCTGATGTATTACACAGTGGGCCCTTAAAACAACTCAGGGATGAGGAGCACTGACCCTCCAGGGAGTAAAAAAATCTGTGTATAACTTATTATCAGCCCTCTGTATCCCTGTTTTCTCTGTGTCTGGGTTCCACATACATGGATTATGCCATGGATAATAGTCCTTGGATTATGTATTACTGTAGTATCTATTGAAAAAGAAATCTGTGTATAAATGGACCCATGCTGTTCAAGCCTCAACCATATGTAGGTTTTAAATCTTTTATTGAATTTTGGAAAGTTTTTAGATTATTATAGCCTGATAATGAATGAATGATATTTTATTGAATATCTGGATCACTGTTTTTAACCCTGCCACTTTTGAACAGTTGCTTTTCAATTGAGAAAAGCTGTTGAACCCAATGAAATATTACACTTATTGTGTGAAATTGGTTATATGCAGAGTTTATCCCATGCCTCTGATTTACACAACCATAACTGTTGAAACGGATGAAATGGCAGAGAAACAAAAAAGTTAGAAGGAACAAAGATGAACTTCAGTTCTGATTAACTTTGCAACTGCCTCAGAAGCAAATAAGGAAGTTAGAAAAAAAATTTATTTTCAACTTTGATGGAATATTTTTGTCAATTAAGTGAATTTTCATTTTCACCAGTATTCTCAGAGCTGGGCTGAGTAAATTTCCTAAAGTCTACTTGCAATTTTAAGCATACTAGAATTTTTTGGTGTTGAAGTATAAGGACTAGATATGTGTATTATATTTTCAATAAATTTTATTCCTGTTTGGTGTGAAACTCCTCTATGAATTATGAGAAGCAGTAACCAGTTCACTACACTTCCATAAGTGGTAGTTTCAAAATTTTCTCCCAGTTTAAGCATAACTGCTAATCAGAGAGATTCAAAAAAATTAGATCCAGTAATCTTAGGGATAGTCTTGTAGGAGATAATTTATGAGTTCTCCTATAGTGATACTGGCTTCCCAGATGGCTCTGGTGGGAAAGAACTTGCCTGCTAATGCGGGAGATGTAAGAGACGCAGGTTCAGTTCCTGGGTTGGGAAGGTCCCCTGGAGAAGGGCATGGCAACCCACCCCAGTATTCCCGGCTGGAGAACCTCGTTGGCAAAGGAGCCTGGTGGGCTATAGTCCTTAGGATCACAAAGAGTCAGACATGACTGACTTGGCACAGTGATATAGGATTACACTTAACCCGTCAAAGCAGTTAAATCTTGTTCTATTTAAAGATTTTTCAGACAAAACAGATCTTACTTGTTAAAAGTTATTCTTCCTGGAATTAACTTTTACCAGTGAAATAAAAATTTCTCTCTAAGACCTGTTTTTCATGTTATATGTTGAGTATATTTCATCTTGTTTGACCCTTTGTGGAAACAGATGATTACTGTTTTTTGTAGAGTAACTTTAGATACTTGAAACCTAATTTGTCTTCTAGGCTTCACTGTGCCTGAAATAAGTTATTTACATAATACAGACCTGAACAGAGCTTTCTGCTAGGAAAAAAAGATGCTCTCTGGGGATTCTTAAAATATGCTCTGGACTACTTTTGACCTTGTTTGTATGTGCATATGTTCATTGTCTTAATGAGTAGTTAGGTTATTTGAACTATTGATACATTGATTGCTGGGACTCTTAGAACATATGCCCAAGTATCAGATCTATCAACAAGTATTATAGCTAATTGCTTAACTAGAGAAAATAGATTTGATCTGAATTTTGAATTAACTTTGGAGAAGACATGGGAAATTTGATCTAGGTTCTGATCATCACACTTTTGGAAAATTCCTCTAATGGATGATTGATCCTGGGATTAATTTATGGATCTGAGTCAGATCTAGGGTGATCCCGTAAGATTGCATCATCCTCTACAAAGTGGGCTCTAGAACATCCAATTTGTCCCACAATTGAAAATTACTGCATGGATCTCTTGTTTATATGTATCCTCCAGAACGTGTCTGAAGAGAATAGATGGTGGAGGAAAGAAGAATTAAATTTGTCTCATCATATTTACTTTGGTGTCAGCCTTTCACACTTGGTTCCTATCTGGACAACACAATACAATTTCATATGAGGAGTAAATGGATACTCCTTTAAATTTTGAGAGTGCTTTACTTTGACGATAAAAATATTTGACCTTTGGGGATTTCAGCCAGTAGGATGGTAGTGGTTTCTCCTTTGCTTGTTTCAAAACCACTGAAAACTTTTAGTATAGGTATAATACAGTTGAGTAACTTGTTATACATTTTCCTAAAAATGTAACTGAGATACATTTACCTTGTTCATCAGTGACATCATTTAAACAATTATGATTCTTGGCAGTGAGGAACTAACAGTGAACACAGAAACAAGTGAATTCTGAAGCCAGTAATAAGTTTAGTTTTAGACCTTGAATTGATTAATTATTGCAAAAACAACATCAATTGAAGAAAAGCCCCTTTTCATAAGGACATATCAGATGTCTTTGAAAAGGACTACCTTATAAATTTCCAAGTTCTGCAAATCTTAGATTGCTTTAGTTTTTACATTGATGTTTGTTTTGCTTTTCACAAATTAAAAAATGACAGATCACGTTTAACATAAGCTTCAAAACATTGTTTATTTTGTGTTTTTGGGTTTGTTTTGGTGCATGAGCATTTGAAACTCTTCTGCAGCCAAGAGTACCTTCTTTGAAATTTCTGTTGTGTATAAGAACGGTTTAAGAGTGTCAGTTTGTATGTTTGTGAGGGGGGAGGATTTGTTCTTAATCTGCTATTTAATAAATGCATTATTTTCACTCATACTGTTTGTTATAGATCATTCAAAGCAGCAAAGTTCTCTAAAATGGTGTTATTTACATATAATGCACACGTAATACTTGTAATTTAAAAATACCAATTATCCATATCAATTATATGTATGTGTATATACTTAGTATAGTTGAAGAAAGTTGCTCTTTGGGCATTTTTGAGAGAGAAGCTAGTAGTAAAGGGAAGGGGGAGGGTAAAACTACCCATCAGCTCCGTCACTGACAGTAATCTATTTTGCCCCATTATTTAGGTTGCCACTGCTTTATTTAGACTATTAACCTTCATGGTCCTAGCAGCTCCTTATCTGTTGCTTAGATTCTAGTCTCAGCTCTCAAACCTATCCTTGGCCTTAAATTCATTCTCCATTTAGCTGCCAGGGGCGATGAGCTACTTAAATTGTGATTTTGATCTGGTCATTCTCCTGCTGTCTTTTAATAAGACGGTGGTTTTCAGAGTGACGTGTAGATGATTTCTTGGTGGCATAAGAAAAAATTTTAGAATTTAAAATTTTACCTTTTAAAACTGAAGTAGAATAAAGGAAAGGAACTGTGCTTTACCAATATTAAAAAGAACAATTAGCATGCTCCCTTATTCAGTCTGTCCGGTTGGATGGTCCTCTGTCGTGAGTGGAGGAGTGGGAATTCCACGTGGCACAGGGATTGACAGTGGAACTCTTTCAGGTACTGTCCGTGTGTTGCAGCATATTGCCATTTACCCGTACTCTGCTCAAAGTGCATCTGGCTTCCCGTGTGGCTCAGACAGTAAAGAATCTGCCTGCAAGGCAGGAGACCTGGGTCTGATCCCTGGGTCAGATATATCCCCTGGAGAAGGAAATGGCAACCCATTCCAGCATTCTTGCCTGGAGAATTCCATGGACAGAGGAGCTTGGTGTGCTCCTGTCCAGGACACGGTTGGAATAACACTTGAGTCAAAAAGTTGGACACAGCTGAGTGACTAACACTTGTCATATTATCTAATGCTCACAAAATGAGTGACTTTGAGAGATTTCTTTGAAGAAACCATAGGTTAATAATAATAATGTTAGTAAATCAAGCACAGGAAAAGAAGAAAATGGTACAGCTGATCCTTCTACTCTGAGTTCAAGCTCTTTGTCAGCCACATTAGTCTTAACATCAATGATCTAATCAGGTATGTAAATCATCTTGCTTAAGTGAATATTACTGAGAAGACTTGCGTGAATCTTTCCCTAAGTGCATGTATTGTCTTAAACTATTAACTAATGATTGAAAAGCCAAAAGAGTAGTTTTGGGTCATGTCTTGATATTAGTCACCACCCCAGGTCTGCATAAAATGTAAATATTATGAACACTTTGGGGATTAAGTCCTATTGAGAAAATAAGGCAATGTATTGGGAGTGTGTGTGAAAGTAATTTTAAAAAATGGCAACCACAAGATTAAAATATTTGCTTCACTTGAAATAAATAAGTGTGCCATTTTTCAGGATACACACAGAAATTAAGCTATTACTATTAGCAAGATAATTAAGATATCATTTATCTTTATTCCATACTTTTCATGTTTTTATTTTTTACATGTTTTGTAGTATTCATAACATATTAGCACAGTTAATATCTGTATAAAAATACACATATATTGGGAATGTGAACTCAGTATTTAAAAACTTTTAAATTGTATAACATATGTAATCATAATCCAGATCCATAAAGAGAATATACCCCAAACTCCAAAAGACCCCACCTTCTTATGCTTCTATCGCTTACTATCGCCTCTCACATCTCTAATAATAGCCTCTGTTTTGTTTTCTGACAATATGGTATAGTTTTGCCTGGTTTTGTACTTTTAAGTGGAATCATAAAGCATATATTCTTTTGTCTGGTTTCCTTTGCTCAGTATTATGCTTGTGAGATTCATCTGTGTTGTATGTAGCTGTAGTTCATTCAGTATCATGGTTAAATGGATATGCCACAGTTTATTTGTCCATTCTGATACTGATGGATATTAAGTTTGTTCCCAGTGTCTTATTATGAATAGTGCTGCTCTGATTCATATACATATTTCTTGGTACACATGCATACACATTTCTCTTGGGTGTAATCATAGAACTGGAAGTGTTTGGTCATGGGAAATGTATTTATTCCACTTTAATTGATCATGCCAAATAGTTTTCCATAGTGGTTGTACCAGTACATAATCCTACCAGCAGTTCCCAGAGTTTCTGTCATCCCACATGTTCAGCAGCACTAGATACAATTAGTCTTTTAAGCCATTTAGTGAGTGTACAGTGGTAGTTTCATGTGGTTTCAACTTGTACTTTCTTTTTTTTTTTTTTTTTAATTTTTTTATTTTTAAAATTTTAAAATCTAATTCTTACATGCATTCCCAAACATGAACCCCCTCCCACCTCCCTCCCCATAACATCTTCTGGGTCATCCCCATGCACCAGCCCCAAGCATGCTGCATCCTGCGTCAGACATAGACTGGCGATTCAATTCACATGATAGTATACATGTTAGAATGTCATTCTCCCAAATCATCCCACCCTCTCCCTCTCCCTCTGAGTCCAAAAGTCCGTTATACACATCTGTGTCTCTTTCCCTGTCTTGCATACAGGGTCGTCATTGCCATCTTCCTAAATTCCATATATATGTGTTAGTATACTGTATTGGTGTTTTTCTTTCTGGCTTACTTCACTCTGTATAATCGGCTCCAGTTTCATCCATCTCATCAGAACTGATTCAAATGAATTCTTTTTAACGGCTGAGTAATACTCCATTGTGTATATGTACCACAGCTTTCTTATCCATTCATCTGCTGATGGACATCTAGGTTGTTTCCATGTCCTGGCTATTATAAACAGTGCTGCAATGAACATTGGAGTACATGTGTCTCTTTCAATTCTGGTTTCCTCGGTGTGTATCAACTTGTACTTTCTTAATTACTAATAAGGTTTAACACCTTTTTGTGTATTTATTATGGACCATCTGGCTGAAAAGTTCCTGTTCAGGTCTCTTGCCCAGTTTTCTGTCAGACTGTCTTTCTAATTGATACGTGAGTATTCTTTGTATATTGAGGATATGAACCCTTTGTTAGTTGTATACTCCAACCACTTTCACCTATTCTGGCTCGCCTTTTTACTCTCTTTTTTTAAAATATTTATCTGTCTGGCTGCATTGAGTCTGCATTGCAGCACTCGGGACCTTTGTTGTGTCCTGCGGGGTCTTTCCTCGCGGTGCATGAATTCTCTAGCTGTGGTCCATGGGCTCAGCAGTTGTAGCATGTGGGCTTAGTTGCCCCACAGCATGTGGACATCTCACTTCCCCGACCAGGGATTGACCCTGCATCCCGCTGCAGTGCAAGGCAGATTCTTAACCACTGGACCACTCAGGAAGTCTCCCACTTTTTACTCTTAATGATATTTTTTTATGACTAAACATTCTCAATTTTAAGACTAATCTCACTGTCAACCTTTTAACTTATCAGTGTTGATTTTCATGTCTTATTTAAATGTCTTCTAAAAGGTTTATTATTTCATCTTTCACATTTAAATCAACAATTTACCTGAAATTTCTGTTTTGAATATGTTTTGAGATGAGGGTAAGGTTTCATTTCTTTTTTTCCACATATGGAGATTCGTGTTACCCAGTATTATTTATTGACATGATTCTTGTTTCCTCTGATCTCTAAAGTGCTGCCATTGGTCTCCATGAGTGTGCATATTTTCGGATTGTCTTTTCAGTTCCATTTCCATGGATCCATTTGTCTGTGTCTTAATTACTATAGTTTCATAGTGAGTCTTGATATCTAATAAAACAAGTGCTCCTACCTTTTTCCTTTTTTTCAAGAGGCTGTTAGTAATTCTTGACCCTTTGCTTTTCCATATAAACTTTAGAGTAAGCTTATCAAGTTTCATGTGCATGAGCACACGCAGGGTGTTCACACACAGATTATTGATGTTTTTCTGTATTGCATTACATTTCTGTGTCAGCTTGGTTAAAAGTGGCATATTTTCCTTGAGTCTTCAATCCATGAACATGGTTTATTTATCTTATTACTCAGGTCTTTAACTTCTGTCTACAGTATTTACTAGTTTTTTATGTAGAGCTCTTAAATGTCATTTATTAATTTTTATTCCTAGGTATTATTTTTTAGTACTACCGTAAATGTCTTAAAATTTTTTTCTTTTTCTGTTTTTTGCTAGGATGTACTAATACAGTTGCTTTGTATATTGATCTGTATCCATCAATGTTGCTAAACTTGCTATTAATTATAGTAAATTATAAAGATTTTTAAGGATTTTATATGCCTAATTGTATTGTCTGTGAATGATAAACTTCTTTTCTAATCTTTATTTCTCTTATCCTATTACTTGAGTAGAATTGAAATACAGAATAGAAGTAATGAAAGTAGGTATCCTTGGTGTTTTTTTGTTTCCCTTTGTTCTCTATCACAAAAGGATGGCTTTAAGTATTTCAACATTAAATATGATGTTGTAGTTTTTTGGGTTTTGGTGTATGCATGTTCTGGTATATGCATATTTGGTATATGTATGTTCTGCCAACAAAGGTCTGTCTGGTCAAAGCTGTGGTTATTCCAGTAGTCATGTATGGGTGTGAGAGTTGGACTATAAAGAAAGCTGAGCACCGAAGAATTGATGCTTTTGAACTGTGGTGTTGGAGAAGACTCTTGAGAGGCCGTTGGACTGCAAGGAGATCCATCCTAAAGGAAATCAGGCCTGGATGTTCATTGGAAAGACCGAAGCTGAAACTCCAATGCTTTGGCCACCTGATGCGAAGAACTGACTCACTGGAAAAGACCCTGATGCTGGGAAAGATTGAAGGCAGGAAGAGAAGGGGTTGACAGAGTATGAGATGGTTGGATGGCATCACCGACTCAAAGGACATGAGTTTGCGTAAACTCTGGGAGTTGGTGATGGACAGGGGCCTGGCATGCTGCAGTCCACGGGGTCGCAGAGAGTTGGACACAACTGAGCAACTTGAACCAAACTGGTTACTCTGGCTGCATAACCAATTAAAAACATAGAGGCATAAAGCAGACATTTATTTCAAACATGGATTTGGATTAGGAATTTAGAATTAGGGCTTACCGTGGAAGGCTGTCTCCACTCTGTATTGTCTCATGCCTTGGCTGCAAGATACAAAGTAGTGGGAAGGAATCATCTGAAGGCTAATTTACTTGTATATCCGGGTGTTTATGCTGGCCCCTGGCTCCCACCTGAGTTCTTTCATGCGGCCTCTCCCAGTGGGTTAGTGTGAGCTGCTTCACTGCATGGTGGCAAACATTTCCAAAGAGAGAAGGCTAGGTAGAAGCTGTATACTTTTTACAGCCTCATCTCAAAAATCATGTAAGCGTCACTTTTTCATTCTCTGTTTAGCAGTCACAGGCCCCTAGCCAGATACAAGAAGACGAGATAGAAACCCTGCTTTTTGGTTAAAGGAGTATCTATCAGTCACATTGTTAGATGAGTACTGGGATGGCATATGTACATACTCTTAATACATAAGTGTATGTATGTATGTGGGTGTCTAACTAGGGAGAAACGTAGAAAATATGATCTCCCACAATGTTCATCAGATTAAGAATGTTCTTTTCTATTCATAGTTAATCAGATTAAGAATGTTCCCTTCTATTCATAGTACTTTTACATTTTTGTTTTGAATTGTTGTTAAATTTTATGAAATGTGTTTGTTGAACATGATCTTATTTTCTGTTAATGTGATAAATCTCACTGGTTGCAACAAATTAAACTTGACTGTGATTTATTATCCTTTTAATATATTATTGCATTTAGTTTGTTAATATTTTCTTTAGGATTTTTGCATCTTTGAAATTCCCTGAGGGTAAGGACTGTCTTTCACATCACTTCAGTATCCTACCGTAGAGTTACTATGGGCTTCTCTGGTGGCTCAGATGGTAAAGAATCCACCTGCAAGGAGACCTGGGTGGTATCCCTGAGTTGGGAAGACTCCCTGGAGGAGGGCATGGCAACCTGCCCCAGTATTGTTGCCTGGAGAATCCCCATGGACAGAGGAGCCTGGCGGGCTGCTGTCCATGGGGCTGCAAAGAGCAGGACATGACTGAGCGACCAAGCACAGCACAGACTTAATATAGCATTGAGCATTTGAGACAGAAGCTTGGAAAATAAATGTCAGTCACTTCCTTATTCACAATACCAAATCCTTGGAATACTGTGTGTTGGTGATTTTTTAAGAAATGTGCTCTATTGTGGGAAGCCTAGGAAAGTTTTTCTGAAAATGTGAACATATTTATCCTGTCACAGAACTCTTGACTGAATAGTCTCCTATTTTTCCTTAGATACTGTGTTTCTGTTCTTTATGGTAGAGCTTTATCATTTCTGCCAGCTTGAGAACACTCCCTTTAAATAAGCAAGGATTTAATTCTTTGAAGCAGGAAGTACTACCATGAAATGCCAAATTCTCTATTTTGGGGCTAAACAAATTTTGAAGTTACCTTATTTTCTCCTTATTCTACTCTCTCTGTAGCCATGGAGAAATAGAGTCATAACATTAGTATGCCATCTACTTTGATTATGAAGGTGTTTCTTAGTCTTATTAATAAAAATTACTTTGTCAATAAAATTATTATCCTTTAAGGAGAGGTGCTTTTAAAATTATATTTTTTTAAATTATAAATATATACTTGCTCATTTAGTTTGATTCTGCATCAGAAATTAACAAATTAGGCTCTTGCACAGAATCTGCAGTTTTTGTATGTACATCGTTGTGTTGTGTGTTAGTTGCTCAGTTGTGTCCAACTCTTTGCAACCCCGTGAACTGTAGCCCATCAGGCTTCTGTTATACATGGAATTTTCCAGACAAGAATACTGGAGTGGTTGCCATTCCCTTCTCCAGGGGATCTTCCCAACCCAGGGATCAAATCTGGGTCTTCAGCATTGCAAGCAGATTCTTTACTGTTTGAGCCACCAGGGAAGCCTAGCCAGGAATAATTTTTATATCTTTAAACGGTTAAAAAAAAATCAAAAGAATAATATTTCATGACACATGAAAGTTACATGAAATTCTGGTAGTAATTTCAGTGTTCATAAATTTATATTTATTGGGACATATTCCATTTGTAGAGATACTGTCTGTGGCTGCTTGTTCTGCAAGAGCAGTGTGTGATGACTGGAATAGAGATCTTCTGACCTGTAAAACCTAACGTAGTTACTTTCTGGTCTTTCACAGTAAAAGTTAGCCGACCCTTGTTCTGTATAAATGGATTTCGGTGTTTTTTTTTTTTTCCCCCTTCCAAAAAACAGGACATAAAATACACTGTTTATACAGTAGATATGCATCATCTTATTGGTGACTTTTTCCACTTATCCACCGATCATTAATAACATACTGATACCACACTGATATATAGTATGTAATATTCCATATTTAGATACTATATTTCATTCACCTGATCTCATTTTTATAGACCTTTAGGTCTGTTTATACATACTACAGACGTTGCATCAGAGTACATATGTGTAATTTTAATTATTTAAGTAGCAATTACTAGATTGCTTTTCAGAATATTTGTAGCAGTTCGCAAGTACACCAGTATAACTGCCTGTGTCCTAACACTTTGGCCACTTTTGCTGTCATTTTTTAAAGATGTTCTTTAAAGGAGCTGAAGTTTCATCATCTCAACGTTTCATTCTTCTGTTTTTTAAGATCTTAAGTGTCAGCAGTCACAAATTGCAAATTTTATGCTAGCCAGTCATCTTTCCTCTCCTTGCTTACGAGAAGTCTGTTCCTTTTACAAGAGTACTGTGTGAGAGATTTTGACCTTAGCCCAGATCTCTCTCAGTGTATGAAAAACATCCTCACTAAACACATCTAGATACAATGAGTCAAATGTTTATTTACAAATGCCATTATATTTTTCTTAATCTTTGGATAGCTTAGTAAACAGACATAATAGTCTTTTAAGCTACGCCGGCTGTAACCTACATTATGAAAAAGTTGTAGTTATTCTTAACAGTTCCAGCTTCTTTCTGCCTCCCCACCCCCCGCCCCATTATACTCTTATTTAGGTGATTCCTATGTGCTTTTCACATTCTCAGTAATGCCCCAGGAGGCTCTGGTCAGTCATTTGGGGAGCATGGAAACTCCACTTATACTTTTCAAGGGGATTTACAGTGTAAATTATGAAATGAAAGTTTTTGTTGCTTACTGAATGGTTTGTTGTTGTTTTGGTAATAGCTTTTTTGCTCTATAATTCATATACCATACATTTAAAGTACACAATGCAGTGGTTTTTAGTATACTCCCAAGGTTGTATAACCTTCACTGCAGTGAATTCTAGACCATTTTCATCACCCTAAGAAAAGATTCTGTGGTTTTCAGCAGTCACTCCCTTTCCCCCATCTTCTATAGTCTATAGGCAACCACTGGTCCACTTTGCCTGTTCTGAATGTTTAATGTAAATAGAATCATACAGCATGTGACTGACTGACTTTAATTTAGCATGTTTTCAGGATTCGTCTGTGTTATAGCATATATCAGTACTTCATTTTTTATGGCTGAATGATATTCCATTGCATGGTTATACCATGTGAATGAATATCTTTATAATTCAGTGGATATTTGGGTTATGTTTACTTTTTGGCTCTTGTGAGTAGTGCTGCTATGAGCATTCATGTACAAGTTTTCGTGTGGAGATAACTTTTCATCTCTCTTGTATATATACCCAGGAGGGAATTGCTGGGTCACGTGGTAACTCTGTGTTTAACTTTTTGAGGAACTACCAGACTCTTTTCCAAAGCTGCACCGTTTTTGTTCCCAGCAGCCCAATGTATGAGGGTTCAGTTTCTCCACGCTCTCACCAACAGTAATTGTCATTTTGACTATAGCCATCCTAATAGATGTGAAGTGATATCACATTGTGATTTTTTTTAATGTGGTGTGATTTTTTTTGGTATGATAAAATATGCATAACATAAAATTAATTATTTTAACCATTTTTAGGTATATAATTTACAGTGTCAAATAACTATTACCACTGTCCATTTTCAGAACATTTTTGTCATTCTAAACAGAACTTTGTACTCATTAAATACTGACTCCACATTCTCCTCTTTTCCCAGCCCTGGTAACCCTCTGTTCTGTTTTCTGTCTTTCTGAATTTTCCTACTCTGTATACCTCATTTAAATGCAGTCATACGCTATTTGTCCTTTTGTGTCTGACTTATTTTATTTAACATAATAATTACAAGCCATGCTGTAGCTTGTGTCACAGTTTTATTCCTTTTTAATGTTGAATAATATTCCATTATATGTATATACCACATTTTGTTTATCCATTCATCTGTGGCTAGTCATTTCGGTGGTTTCACCTTTTGGCTATTGTGAATAATCTGATATGAATATTAGTACTGACATAGCTATTTGAGTCCCTGCTTTCAATTCTTTTGGATACATATCCTTAGAAGTGGAATTGCTGGATCTCTGTTTAACTTTCTGAGGAATCACCAGGGTGTTTTGCTCAGCAGTTACATAATTTTTTATTTCCATTTACAGTGCACAGGGTTTTAATTTCTGCACATTCTTTCATGTACTTATTAGCAATTTACATATCTTCTTCGGAGAAATGTCTATTCCACACCTTGGCCTATTTTTGAGTGTGGGATTGCTGGGCTTCCAGAGTGAGAGTACTTCAAATTTAGTAAACCTTGCCAGCTTATTCTCCCAAGTTGTTTATTAATGTACATTTTCCCTCTAAAGTGTATAAAAGTTCTGATGCCAATATTTGGTGTTGCCAGAATGTACAGCTTTTGTTTACTTAATAGCTATGAAATAGAAGCTTATGATTTTAATTGTATGTCCCTAATCAGTGAGGTTGATCTATTTTCCCTTCTTCCCTACAAACAGAAGTTTGCCAACTCCTATCTTTTTCATATTTTTTTCTTAGTTTGCGTTCTTATTATAGTATCTGTTTTTAATTTTTGCCTTTAAAAGTCTTTACTTTTCAAAGTGGAAAGAACTGAATTTGAATTTGTGTTCCTGGGATTTAATATGGTGCCTGACAAATTAGTCACTCAGTAAAATGTAGAATGAATAAGTATTTTATAGAAATCTAAAAATTTGTTCTGTGTTTAAAGAAATAATGCTACCCAAATTAAGACACAAATGAGTACTAACAGCTTACAGTTTACATCATCTTTGTTGTTGTTGTTTAGTTGCTAAATTGGGTCTGACTCTTCTGCAACCCCATGGACTGTAGCCCACCAAGCTTCTCTGTCCATAGGATTTCCCAGGCAGAACTGGAATGGGTTGCCCTTTCCTTCCCAACACAGGGATAGAACCCACATCTCTTGCATTATAGGTGAATTCTTTGCCACTTAGCCACGTGGGAAGCCCAGATTAAAAGCAATTTTACTAGCAAAATTTTACCTGCTAGAAATTAAAGGACAGACTTTAAGAGATGCTACTCAAGACACAGGGCATTTGGCAATGAAAGCTCAGAGTCCTAACCACTGGGCCAAAGGGAATTCCCCACCTCAGCATCCTGAATAATTTCTGTACCTCATAGTACTCAGATACTTGAATGTATGAATAGGCCTTTTAGAAAGACTGACTGTAATAGTAAAGAGGGAAGAGGTGCTTACGCAAAGAAACTAAACTATTTAGGAACCAAATACTCTCTGGTCTGAAGTCAGATTTTTATTTGAGAAGAAAGAAATGCCCAAGGTATATAATCTACAGATTAGTAGCAGTCTGCAAATGGGAGGTGGTGAAAAGAACCCCAGGTACTGTCATGTACGAGGAGCCTTTTTGTTATGTATCGGTTACAAAGCACTAGGTTGCAGAACTTCTTGACAATTCTGTAATCTTAGGAGTCTGTGAGCAGTCGTTTAATAGGGCTACATTTGTTATGAAGAAGAGTAGTTCAGACCTAAATTATAAAACTGCAGTCTTACATTTGTCTGTTGACTGAAGAGAGACATAATAAAGTACAATCTGCGTCAGAGCTTCTCACCAATCAATAGCAAGAATTTGAACTCTGTCCTAGTCTGTGCCTGGTACTACATTTCCTTTGTATCATTCTATTTCCCTTCTGTCTGCTTTTAGTCACTCTACGTGGTCTCGCCTAAATGTCCTTTGTTTCAAACACATTGCACACCTCCCAGCCCACTTAATTCCTGTTAATCTTCCAAGGAACTCCTCCTGTATTTTGATGAATCTATACCAGGTATTAACCTATAGAGAAGTATTTTCCCAAGTCTCACTTGAGGAAACACTCTTGGTGGTTCCTACTTTCTTCTGTAAGGGCTTTTATAAATATTAATCTAGATCATTTTGCTTCATTCCTCTTTTATCAGCTTTGCTTTTAGTTTATCCTTATCAGTCTCTGTAGCATAGCTCTTAATGTTCCGTTTAGTTTAGGTTTTATCTGTTTCACAGTATTTTGTGTGTGTGTTGATAGTAGTCCTGTTATTTCTGTTTTTCTTTGGCTTGGTTTAAATTTGCTTTTCTCAATTATAAATAAAAGTTTAATAGCAACAAATTGAAGAGATAATCCATCAGTAGTTTTGTTTTGACACCTAACTCCATGAATTTGTTCTTTAACTAGCTTTAAAAGCAATTATCAAAAGAATAAATACATATTGTATTCATTAACTTTCACCTGCTTTTACATACTTTTGTGAGACTAAAGACACTTGTGTTATTGTAAGCATATGTAGTTTAAAATTGGAATGTCTGACCAGAAGTAAATTATTATAGGTTACTTATTCATGCAGTTGTATTATTTTAAAATAATTTGGAAAATTAGTGAATTAAGAGAAATGACTGTTCTTATTGTTAATCGAATTCATTATCTTACTCTAGTGAAATGGTTGTAACAAATCAGCCAACTTAGTCTTAACACTTAAGCTTTTTAAATTAATGAAGTGACCATTCTTTCAGTTTCTTTACAGTTCATGTGGATTTCATTTTATTTTAAACAAAGGCAAAAGGAAATGTGGCTTGCCACTTTGCACACACATTGTTTATTTCCTAGTAGAGAAAAAGACTCATTTGAAGGGCTTTAATTCTGTTAATCATAGAAGCTAATATGTTTTATGTTTCAGTTTCAGAAGGCAGAGTTTTGTATTTATTACTCTTAACCAACTGAAAGATGATCAGAGAAGTAGTGCCTGAGGACAACCAGATAACTGTAGTGAATATTCATGGGTTCATTAATTCATGTGTTTCTGCGTGCGCCTGGAATTTAGCCACTCCCGAAAGCAGCCTTAGTTTTCTGTGTCTTTACCCTCCTTTTGCCTGCGTGCTGTTTGCTCTCCTTCAGTTCTTTGTCTCTATAAATAAGTAGAAGACTTTTCTTTAGATAAGAAAGGGGCAAGAAAAGAACTGTCTTAAGAAGTTTTTATTTGTGCCAGCATAGAAGTGCTTTGTGGTAGGCCATCTGGACCGGGAGGATTTCCTCAGAATGTAAAGTATGTCGTGAGATTTAGAGAGCTGGGATTTGCTCTGGAACTATCTGGGAAGGCAGCAGGAAACGTGGACAGAACTGGTTTATATTGCTTGTAACGTAGGTGGCAAGAATGGAAGACAGCCTGCCTAGTCTCGCTTCAGTATGTGGTTCCTCTACACTTTCAAACTTCTGCGCTGGTAATGTATCTTTCCTTTTCTGGGAGCCATGTGCCACAAAGTTTACTACTTGTGACAAAAGAAATCTGAGGATGTGGGAATGAATTTAGGCCTCTTCCTTCCCCCCTCCCCCCTCCCCCTAGCTTCCTTTAAATATATGTGTCAGTAATAGCATAAATATTTGGTTACCTACTTTTATAAATGACTATTGTACCCCCTTTAAGAGGATATTTTCCTGTTGTGAGGGCAGAATAGGCTTTGTTCAGCTTGTTTTCCCTATCCCCACAAAAGGTGGTCATTACATTGTTTGTGAGGGAAAAAATAAAAACAGCTTTTACTGGAAAATAGGTGTTTTTTGGGGGGGGGGGAAAGCATGTCTCTTAAAAATAGGAAATGAGAATTGTGTAATTAAGCTTGACTTTTGCTTCTATGAAGTCTAACCAAAAAAACATCAAAAGCAGAATTATCTGATTATGAATGAATCCTAGTAAAGTCCTTAGCCTTCATGCTCAGAGTGCTGTGGCAAAAATGGTTTTATATTTTCTTTTATTTTAACACAATTCCTTTTATAATTTATACTACTAGGGGGATTTTTTAGTAAGAATATCTTATAAGAAAAACAAACATGAGTTCTTTAAAATAGAAAATATAGATCAATATTATTTGTGTTACTCAATTGAAGACAGATACTCTTTATTTTCATATATTATTACTAGCCGGACACGACGGAGCAACTGAACTGAACTGGAGGTAATTAATATTGTCATTTACTAAAATAAAATATCCAAACTTTAACAGTGGCTTGTTTAATTAAAACTTCTTTGAGAGAAAAATTTGACTTCTAGCAGTAAAATATTAAGAGAAATAGGAAAGATTAATTCCTGCATAAATATATGTTCATATGAGCTCTGTTTTTATTAGTGTATTTTCTTATGGTTTATTTCCAAAGTAAATTGTGGCTGTTGTAGAATTGATAGTGCATAACTTTTTGATAAAATACAAGACAATATTTGAAGACAACCATTTCCATTTTAGGAAAAAAAAAACATTTATTTTGCTAAATGCCTTCTGATGGGAATTTACTAATGTGACAAATCGGTTGTGATTTTGTTTTGTTTTTTGAAGAAATGATATTTAAAGGCATCCAGTTTTCCTTTGGATGTATTATATTGATTTTTGTGTCTCTCATTAACCTGAGAATATTTCTGTTAAACGTCATGAGACATACTTTTACAAAAATGTTTTTATTCACTGTGCATAGAAATCTACACATTAACCAAATTTGTATTCAAAATTTGGGTGCATTACTAATTAGGTTTACATCACAGCCTAAATTAGCTTTGCTTTTCTTTACTGAGAAAATAGTTTTATGTTTTGTTCATGAAGAATATTTCACAGAAAAGTCATACAAAATAAGAATATAAGGGAGCAGAATCTTCTAAAATCCCACTTGCCAGACATACCTCCAGTCTCTGTACAACTGTATGGTATGTATGCTTGTGGATATACAGTTCTATATGGATATAACTACACTTTAAATGTTGCCTGCAATTTTTTCCCTCTTTTATAGTATGTTGTTATACCTACTAAACTTTCTAGTTTGTGGTTTTAAATATATACCATCCTTTTTAAGAGCTCCATGAGGTACCGTAGTACAGATGTTTATTTAATTAGTTCACCATTAGTAGTGATTTAGCCTGGTGCCTTCACTATTTTTTTTAAACTATAAACAGTGCATGGTGGAATATGATTTCTCATGGTTTTTCACCATATTAGTTCTTCTGATCTTCATCACTACCATTCTGCTCATTAATGTCTGACCGGTGTCTTATAGAAATGGTTTTTAATTTTTTTTTTTTCAATATTTGTTCTTTGGATGGTATTGTATCTCATATACCTTTTTGAAACAGACTCCTCCCCCCCCAAAAAAAATTCATAGGTAACAACTAATCTTAGTTCACACCATTAGGCTTCAAAACAATCATTAAACCCACAGGTTTAGTTGCTTTTATGACACAAAACTTCAGGGTTTTAGAAGTGAAACTCCATTTATATCTGTTTGGGGATTTAATTTGAAAAACTGGTTTCATTGTTCTAAAACAAAATGAGTAAATTAATTATGTAGTCTAGCCATTCGCATTCCCTTTCCTCTCTCAGAAAAGTCACTAACCTCCACCTCAAAAAAATATAACACAATGTGTTTTAATTGTCTTTATGACACAGATATTCTGTTATCTGTGCACATCTTCCTTCCTATCCCCTGCTCTACACTATCAGAAGTAACTATTGTCATAAATTTTGTATGTATCATTCCCTTGCTTTAAGGGTTTATTCTAAACAATATATCACTTTTGTATTTTTTTAACTTTATATAAAGTGCAACTTGCTTTTTACACTCATTGTTATATTCCTAAGATTTATACATGATGTTTCATGTAGCCATAGTCTATTTTTACCACTTACTAGTATTCTGTTGGATGTTTGTATCACAGTTTGTTTATACATTTTACAGCTAATGATTGTTTCCAGTTTGTTGCTGTTGTGAACTTTGCTGTTATGGACATTATTGAACATTTCTGTTGGTGTGCGTATGCACAAGCACAGATTCGCCTGACAGGCCACCTGTTTTAGTTAAAGAAAAAAAGAAAAGTTTTATTGGAACATAGCTACACCCAATCATTTATGTATTTATGGCTTTTTTTGTGTTACAAAGGTAGGTTTGAGTAGTTATTATAGAGATTATGTGGTCTGAAAGCCTAGAATATTTATAGTATCTGGCCCTCACAGGAAAAGATTGCCAGCCCTGCTGTAGGTCAGGGTCTGTACACCAGGAGTTTTTAATTGCTGGGTCATGGGATGTGTGCATCTTCAGTTTTGCCAGATGAGGCCAAAGTTGTATTTTGTTGTTTTTTTTAGCTCAAAGTCTTGAGACAGTTTACTGCCTACTGGTAATATATGAGAAAATTCATATTGCTCTTTATCCTAGGGAATACTTGATACACTTCATATTGTCACGCTTTAAGTTTTTTGCCCGTTTGGTTTTAATTTTTTCCTTTTCAAGATTATAAATGAAGTGCTTGAGCCTCATTTCATGTGTTCATTGGCCATTTATGTTTCCTTTACCATGAGGTGTTTAGTCACGGGTTTTGCAAACAGTTTTTCTATAGGACTGTTTGTCTTATCAATTTGTAGGAATTCTTTATTCAGGATCCTAATCCTTTATCACTTACAAATGTTAGAACTATCTTTTCCTCATTTGTGAATAGCTTTTTCTCTTTGTGTCTTTTAGTGAACATGTGTTCTGAAAGCTAATGTAGTTTCAGTGTGTACTTTAATGGATAGTGCTTACTCTGTCTTGTTTAGGAACCTCCTTTCTACTTGCAGGATATGAAGATATTCTGTTATTTTTCTAAAGGTTTTAATGATTTTGCCTTTAATTCTTTAACCTGCTTGGATTTGATTTTCATGTGTGGTGAGGAGCGGGACTTCAGTATACTGAATTTTAATGAATTTGTGAATTTTGATTTAACTTGGGAAGTTCCGCCATTATTGCTTCATGTGTTTTGTTTTGTTTTTTTGTTTGTTTGTTTGTTTGTTTTTCATCTAGAATCTTTTTCTCCTTTTCCTGTGGGACTCCAGTGATACAAACATTAGGCCTGAAGCTGTGTCCCTTTTCTTCCTCTATGTTAAAATTGTAAGCATCATATATATATATATAATGTATGTACTTATACATACAGTATAGGTAACACTAAGTGCAAAGAAAGAAGCAGAAAAGGTATGAAGAGAGATTACAAGTTTGAAAATGTAGTACTTTAAATTAAATTAGAAACATAATAGCTTCCAGGGCATCATTTTATCACAGTGCTTGCAGCACAAAGTAATTAAAATTTTAAGTGAAAACTGAGTCATCTAGAAATGGCTACATTAGAAATATATGCCCTTATTAGGGAAACAGGAAAGTTGAGTGTACCATTTTAGAAAGATTTACATAAAATCATTAACATTCAAAAGATGCTAGAATGTATAGGCATGCCTCGTTCTGGTATGATGCTGGCTTGCCAACTTTTAGATACTTAGAATAGAGTACCATATATTTGTCTTGGCAAAGGTAACAGTTATTTCTTGACAATTCAGAAGACAGGTTAACTGTGATTCACTGTAGTAAAAGCATAATAAGCAGTTAACCATTGTAGTTTTAAAACTGAAATATTGGATATTAACATTTACCTCGCACTTCTAATAAAAGAGACTAACTTATGCCAATAGGACATTAGACTGATGGAAAAGAGGTTTACGGACCGTCTTTCTCTTTTCTTTCTTTGCCCTTAATGAGTTTACGAACCCTTGGGAATTTATTTGTAGTTCATATTTTAACCCTCAAGGCTAGAAACTATTAATACTTCGAAAGGAGCAAAGAAATAGGAGACTACCGTAGTAAAAGGAAAAGGAATTAGCGTGCTTGGATTAAGAAGGGTGAGTGGAATATGCCTTTGGAAATGGATATATTCTGTTTACTAAACAGATGTGTTCTTTAAAAAGTCATTGTGAATGTGCATGTGGTACCTTAGAGATTGAAAGAAAAATAAGAACAAACTTTTGAAAATGTAAAGAGGAAGAGTGATGGGTTTTTTGGAGTCATCTGAGGAAAAAACTCTAACCCCAGTTTGCTGTGTGCCCAGGAGTAACTCTCCAAATTTCATAGTCTTTGTGTGTGTGTGTGTGTGTGTGTGTGTGTGTGTGCGTGCGTGCGCGCGCTTACTCAGCCGTGTGTGTGCACACGCGTGTGCGCGCGTGCTCACTCAGCCATGTCTGTTACTTATCTATAAAATGGCAAGAGGAACTGTTGATCTTTAAGATAGTCTGTGTTCTAGCTTTTGTAATCAGTGAGTGCAAATTTAAGTTCATTGCCTTATGCTCTGATATGTTCATTTATAAATTGGAATACTGTGCCTAGAGGAAACTTGCTTTAAGAAATCAAATTTTGGAAGCAGTATACTTTAGCTTAACTATAAGTTTAAATAACATTGTTACTGTGAAATTCAAATAATGTAGAAATACTAAAAAGCAAAAAATTCCCTTTATCTTGTCCTTACCTCATTCTCCTAGTCAGAAGTAACCCAATTACCAGATTGATTTGTATTCTCCTAGATTTTCCTTGCTGTGCATTATAAGTAAGTTAAGTCGCTCAGTCGTGTCTGACTCTGTGTGACCCCATGGACTGTGGCCCACCAGGCTCCATCCATGGGATTCTCCAGGCAAGAGTACTGGAGTGGGTTGCATATACATATGTAAATATGAAATTTTTTGTTTACTTTTTAGAAGTATGTTTTGGTGTGTGTGTGTGTGTTTCAATAAATTATTCAGTACATGGTATTCCCCAGTTCGCTTACTCCACTTGAGTTGTCTTGTGGGGCTTTCAAGTTTCTAGTTTATATACCTGTCTTATTATTTTTATGTTATTTATTTATTTTAAAAATCATTTTATTTATTTTTGGCTGCACTGGGGGCTTTGCTGTGTGTGGGCTTTCTCTGGTTGCAGCAAGCAGGGGCTTCTCTTCGTTGCAGTGCACAGGCTTCTCATTGCAGTGGCTTCTCTTGTTGCGGAGCACAGGCTGTGGGTGCGTGAGCTTCAGGAGTTGTGGCACGTGAGCTTAGTTGCTCTGTGGCATGTGGAATCTTCCTGGATCAGGGATCGAACCCATGTCCCCTGCACGGGCAGGTGGATTCTTATCCACTGCGCCACTAGAGAAGTCCACTTGTTTTACTATTTTTAGTTGCATGGCTTTCTATGATGTGAATATATTATCATAGCTTATTTACCCCATCCAGGGACTTGGGATCATTTCCAGCTTTGTAGCAATAATAAAAACAGTGTAGTAAAGAACCTGCCCAGACAGAATAGTAGCTTATTGAACCCTTGGTGTAAGGCAGTGCTGTACATTTTTTCATTTAATAATCTCAAACTGGAGATAAGTACTATCATGAAAAAATTTCATGAAGAAGCCAGTCAGAGCTGGTGAGTGGTAAACAGATTTATTCATGCAGTATAACACCAGAATTTATGCACAGTTCAACCACAGCTTTCATTGCTCCTGAAAAGGTGAAAAAGGCCAAAATATTAGGAAGATGTTACAGGATTTTAGGGCTATAAGGAACCATAGAGATCAACTCCTGTGTAGCTTTGCATCTCTGTTGCTGCTGCTGCCTTGTCTTGAGTGACCCTATAATTGATCATCCAAACTGGGAAACTTTAGAGAGAAAGAAGGAGTGTTATGATAATATTTTTACTGAGATAGCAGACATGTTTGTCCTGGGCAAATCAAGATGCATGAACACCTTACCCCTAGCCTAGACCACCTTCGCCTTTCACGCGGGTTCCTGCATTAGCCTCACGTTTGGTCTCCATATGTTTACGCTTATCCTGTTCCAATCCATTTTCTCTCAGCAGCCAGAATAACCTTTTTAGAACAGAAATCTGCTCATATCACCTCATAGTTTAAACCCTGTTTGGCTTTGTGAAAGAACATATTTATTCGATTCTCCTGTGATTATTAAGATGCAACATGAAAGTAAAGTGCACTTAAAACTGTGAGTCAAGTCCTCTGTTTGAATCTCATATATCAAGACTAGTTTGGTGACCTTGGGCAAGCTATTTCTCAAGCTGTTTCCTCAAGTATAAAATACAGATAGGGAGAGGAGGTAATAAATATGAAAGGTCCTGTATAAATCCAGGATGTTGTTAATGGTTAACATTATGCTTGTAATGTCCTTTGAAAAATTGTCCTGTGTCTTATCACAGTATCTAGCAGGTTGTGGTAGGATTTTTACAAGCTGAACCACTATTCATGTGACTGTCCAAGTTTCACAAAATAAAAACCTTAGTCATTTTTTTTTAAATCAAAGTCTATAAAAGTTAAAGTAATTTACCAAAAGTAAAAGCTAGTTACCATGTTGGTACTAAAACCCAAGAGACTATACCTTTGGCATTATAGTCTGGTAATCTTTCCACTAGGCTTTGCTACCTTCCCAAAAGAATTAAGAAGATTATGTGTTTATAAAAATCACATAAATATTTTACCTGTGATTATAACTTTGATACATAACCCATCTCCTGTAATTTGAGAAAAGTTTAGAATTTAGAAAGGCGTATCTGTATCATTTCCTGACTTAATCAGGACTTGTGGCTTATAGGTGGTGGCTTGTTGAAAGAGAGTTTGTCTGGTTTCATAGATATCTGAAAGAAATATTAGAGTAACTCTCAGAATTGATGGTCCATGCTTCAGAGACTAGAACTGGAACTAGGGCAGACAATACTTTTTATCATCGACAGCCCTAGATCTGTATGTCCTTACAGTTGACAAACCAAGAACGATGATACCTCCCTCCCTCCCTCCCTCTGCTCGCTCTCTCTTTCATATTTGGGAGGACTCCTTTTGGCCTAACCCATACCCATAACCATTTCTATGGTAGTATTTGATTGAACCTTATGAAATTACCAATAGACATATTTTAACCATCAAAAAACCCCACTTCGTATACATCACCTTAGTAGTAGTGCATGGTGTTAGAGGAGAAAATGAGGGATCATAGATCCACAGCCCTAATGGAACCTCAAAAACCAGTAGAGGTCCGCAAAAGAGCTGTTTTTCTCCTACCAGAAGAAGGAAAATAGGAAAGTATTCTAGACAGACTAATGTTAATATGATAATAACCATAGTGTGACACCTAAGAGCATCATGGGTCAGTTAGAATACAGCTGGTGTATGGCATGCATGCTCAGTCATGTCTGACTCTTTGCAACCCCCTGGACTGTACCCCGCCAGACTCCTCTGTCCATGGAATTTTCCAGGCAAGAATACTGGAGTAGATTGCTATTTCCTACTCCAGGGGAATCCTCCTGACCCAGAGATCAAACCCATGTCTCCTGTATTAGCAGGCAGATTCTTTACCATTGAGCCAGCTGGGAAGCCCAGAATTCAGCTAGAATTCTGGAAATGAAAAAGACTTCAAATATAAAATTCTAAAATGAGAAGCTGAATTTTTCTTTTCTTAAGCCTCACAAAGTTTGACAGATCTGCCTTTTATGTAATACATGGGCCTAAAGCTCTCAAATTTTACCTTTTGTACTTTGCTGTTGTACGTTAAACATTTATTAAATATCAGACAAGTCCTGGATACCTTCCACAAAACAATCTTTTAAACACAAACTGAGGCTCAAAGAGATAAAATAACTTGCCTGAGATTGCACAACTTATTAATTACAGAACTAGAATTCAAAGTCTAAATTGAAGATAAAACCCAACTTTTCCTTTCATTGCAGTACTTCTCAAAGATTGTCATTGGAATACCTCTAAAGACAGAAGAGATACATGTGTGTGCCTGAGATGTCTGTAGGCACGTAAGATTCTAAATGAGTGTGTTTGCTGCTCTGTAATAAATGGTGATGACTTTGGTTTTTAAGTGCTGGCGGTTTTGTTGCTGCCGTTTCTTAGTTAATATATGGCTGTGCTGGGTCTTTGTTGCTGCACAGGCTTTTCTCTAGTTGTGGCAAGTGAGGGCTCTTCTTTAGTTGTATGCAGGCTTCTCACTGTGGTGGCTTCTCTTGTCGCAGAGCACAGGCTCTAGGGCACACGGACTTCAGTAGCTCTGGCACGTGGGCTCAGTAGTTGTGGCTCACAGGCTGTGGACCACAGGCTCGGTAGTTGTGGCACAAAGGCTTAGTTCCTCCACAACATGTGGGGTCTTCCTGAATCAGGAGTTGAACCAGTGTCTCCTGCATTGGTAGGTGGATTCTTTATCACTGAGCCACCAGGGAAGCCCCCGTTGTTGCTGTTTTTAACTCAGACTTTGAGTTAAATTGTCTGCGTAAGATGTCTGGCACGTTATCGCAGTATGAGAAAAATGGCACACTGTGGCTTAGCGTGTGCCGGAGCTAGAGGATGGCTCACCCAGTGTATATCACTCAGGTCAGGCCAGTCAGCTGTGAGAACCTCATTTCTTCCATTAAGTTTTCTGGTTATAGTGAATTAGCCATTAGCAAATGCTCTTTTATACATTTGGATTCAGATTGACCCAACAAGTAGTATACTCTAAAGTTACACAGCTCTGAAAGTAGTTTGTAATTGCTGTATTACAGCTGAACATTATTTTGTTGTTGTTGTTGTTGTTGTTGTTGTTACATACCTAAGGGAGATATTAGCTATGTGCTTTATAGAAACTATACCTTTTTTTTTTTTTTTTTAAGAGTTTGAGCAGCACTGGAAAGAACAGTAGAAAGTATGTTACTAATTACGTAGCCATGCTTGGGGGAGGAGGTTGGGAGCATAATAATAAAGACAGAAAGTAAAGAATGGTTTCTGGTCATTGATGCTGAAGGTGAGAGGTTCCCAATTTGATACAAAAAGCAAAACTGAAGTGATTTGAACTCCTTATTTTCATAGATAATTATGATAATGATATAATAAGTAAAAAGGATGCTTTGAATAGTTTGCAGTTATGCAAGTTTCCAGATGTCTACAAAGTGGTATATTTAGGGAACATTTCGGTGAAAAAGTTATTAAGGTGATGGTATAATAAACAACTCGACCATGAGAAAATTTTCATAGTTTTAATTACATGTCAGCTATATTAACTTTTCTGTTTTAAATTAGTTCAAGTAGCTATGAAAATCGTAAAGATTTAATCTGTGTAAAAATTATTTTCAGTTTTTCTCATCTTTTATAAGAGTTATCTGGTATACATTTTCTTATACATCACTAAATTGTTTCTTAAGCAGTTTACTTTAAAAAATATTCCATATTTTCTTATTTTTATAGATGATAGTATTTCTGCTGCAAGTACTTCTGATGTTCAGGATCGCCTCTCAGCCCTTGAGTTACGAGTTCAACAGCAAGAAGATGAAATCACAGTGCTAAAGGCAGCTTTGGCTGATGTTTTGAGGCGTCTTGCCATCTCTGAAGATCATGTAGCCTCGGTGAAAAAATCAGTCCCAAGTAAAGGTAATTTAAGTGTGTTGTCAAGTAGGGAGAATTTTGCTTTTCAAAACATTTTCTTTGAAATAATATATTAAATGTATTTTATCAATGACATGAAGATTGGGAATATAAAACAATAGTTTCTCTTTGGGGTTACATATGACTAGAGTTTATTTTCCATTTCCATTTTCTTTATTCCCAAGAAATTCTGAAAGTTTATTATTTTAAATTGGGAATTTTTGTGTAATGCCACTAATTGTACTTACTGGCTTTTGTATCATACTGTTTGTGTGAATTTAGTGTCTTTCAACTGCAGAACAAATTTACTTAGAGCACAAACAGAATCATCTGTTTCCCATAGACTTCACATTGTATGTTGAATATAGCAGATAAGCACTCATCCTGTTAAAATGAACCCTCTTATCATTACAGAAATGATTTACACCGTTATAGTAGTTCATATAGCATCACGCTAAGCCTTCTGTGGTCATTAGTCAGCAAAGTCTTGAAAAATTTAATTTAAACTCTCAAATTTATTACCAACCCCAGTTCAATGGAAATTTCAACTTCCAGACTTTGGGAATTTTCAGAGGTTGAAATAAATAGTTATTGGGACCTCGTTGCTCTGAGTTTGGAGCAGATGTCATGTGCCCTTTCTCTTCTTCCAGCCACCCAGAAGGAATTTTAAATTCTTTCACATAATCGATCAATCAAACACATCATTTCAAATGTCTCACTGACTTCTTGGTAGAGTAGATGGACTTGTTGCAAGAAGGGGGAGCTCTTCCAGGGCCCGAAAGTGGGCTCTTGGCTAACACTCAGAAATGAATTGTCTGAGGAGACCCACATGCTGACAAAGCAAGAGGTTTTATTGGGAAAGGGCACCCTGCCAGAGAACAGTCGTGTAAGGGAACCCAGAAGAACTGCTCTTCCACATGGCTCACAGTCTTGAGTTTTATGGTGGTGGGATTAGTTCCGGGTTGTCTTTAGCCAGTCATTTGACTCAGAGTCCTTCCTGGACTTGTTCAGCCAAGATGGATGCCATTGAGAAGGATTCTGGGAGGTAGTCGGACATGCGGTGTCACTTTTTAACCTTTCCTGAACTCTCCCTGTTGGTGGTGGCTTATTAGTTCCGTGTTCCTTACCAGGACCACCTGTGGTAACAGCTCATGCAAATGGTTACTATGGTGCCTGGCCAGGGTGGGCGGTTTCAGTCGGTGTGCTTCCCCTAACAGACATAGGCATAATTATCCTCATTTGGCAACAGAGAAAAGATTCATCACCTTACCTCTACTGTAATATGTCAATGCAAATGATTAATCAGACGAGTCTTACATAACTCCTAGATTTTTAGTAAGTGATTAGTTAACTAGAATGTGAGGAGCAGATTTGGAAGGAAGATTATGAATTCAGTTTCTGAATGTTGAATTTGAGGTACATATGGTGTATAGATAGATATATATTGATAGTGCTCATGCTAGTCCTGGCTAGCAATAAAAATTTGGGAATGTTCAGCTTATGGATGAACATTTCTATGTTGAAGTCATAGAGGATGTAAAAAAGAAAGTAGCTCAGGATAGTTTTTTGGGGAGCTCCAGTATTTCAGCATAGCAAAGAAAGAGTGATTCATGTTGCCAGCTGCTACAAAGAGGTCAAGTAGAACAAGGACTGAGAGGTGACCGTTGGATTTGATATTTCTGAGAATGTTAGAAAACCTCTCCAAAAGAAATTTTCATAAAGTGATAGGATTACAAATCTCATTGCACTATTTGAGAAACAAGAATTGAAGAGAATTGTGGAATCAAGAGCTGCAGCTATAGCCAGCTACTCTTTTCAAAAAAATTTGCCTGAGAAGGGAAGATGGTAGTCACTAGAAGGATGCTAAATCAAAGGCCAGCTTTAATTTTAATTTTTTAAGATGTTATAGACTTGAGCAGAAAAATATGTCGAGACCAGAAAGGCAGCAGAGAGAAAGATGATGTTGGTGGGGGAGGGGCAGTGGTAATTGTGGCAGGTTTCCTGGGAGTTTGAGAAAGGATGTTAAAGGCAGATTAAGAGCTGTTAGTGTTAGATGGAGTAAAGACTACTGCTGAGATAAGCTGGGAAGAGATAAAATTCAGTGGAGATTGATGTACGTTCACAGTTGTCATTGCTGGAAGTTTCATCCCTTATCACTTTCTCCTCAAGAGAGAGTCGCTCAGCTGTGGACTGGAACCCACCAGGCTCCTCTGTCCGTGGGGTTTTCCAGGCAAGAATATTGGGAGTGGGTTGCCGTTTCCTTCTCATGAAGTCCTTTAAGAAACTAAGACAGCTTCTGGGTGGTGGACTGAAAAAAGGAAGTAAATGTTTGGGATGGTTACAGAGTAGAGAATGGAAGGCCACAGAAAGAAGTGCTCAGGGACCCTGATGTGAAACTTCAAGGGAGAGGCATTCATTCTTCCTGGTTTTCTGATTTACATTCTTATACCTCCCACCCTCCAGCACTCCAGGGCTTTGTGTAGAGAGTTAGATAGCATGCCATTAATACATTTGTCTTACTAACCACCATTAGATAAATATGTCAGTGGTATAGGATAAGGGGCCCATGTTTGACGAAAGACTTGATTGAAGCCACTCTGGTTGTTATAAATGGGTTTTTTATTTTTTGAGAACCAACTTTGAGGACTGTCAAGATCACGCCAGGGGAAAAAAATTTATTTGGTTATAAATTGATTTTTGTAAGAGGATTCTGAAGTATTAATTTACAGGAAAGGTAAACCTGTGCATAATGAGAGAAGAACAAGTTTCTCTTCTATACTGGATATGTGTATCCTCAGCTTCTGGCTCTATTAAATCCTGTAAGAGAAAGTGACATAGTATTTGGTCATTACCCACAGCATTTTTAAAAACTTATTTTATATAGTTTGTATTAGCCTACAATCTTTAAAAAATTTTGTTATGCTAAAACAATGATACATTTTAATCTTGTTTTGAGGAAAAATTAAAGTGTTTTCTCCCATTGTTTATTTACTAAGGTATTTTAGTAAACAAAAATTTATAGAGAAATTTAAAGAAAGAAATTTAAAGACTGCTCTTTTTTAAATTTGGCATGTAGATGATATTTTATATGACACATAAGTTACTTAGCATCTACTTGTTTCAGTTTCATGAAATACAATAGCTATAGTCCCTATCCCCAGGAATATATTTTTGTAAATGGTCCTTTTCTAACTGTCCTTCATTATTTCTTTGTATCTAAATTGAATTTAGGATCAGCTTTGTTACAGGCTCTTCAGTGGAGATTTATCCAGTTCTGGAACCATCTGCAGTTTCTACATTGGAACTTTTCCTTCCACATAGTACTGATTATTATTTCTTATTAATAACTTTATTAACTAGAGAGGTAATAAGTTCCTTTCCATTAATTCTACGTCTTAAGTTTACTTTGACTGCCATTCTTATAATATGTTGATATGGTTTACTTTTTGAAGTGGAGTCCACTAGTGAATATTCTTTAACTTTGTTACCTTAAACACAGACTTTGAGTTGCTGGCTTATAAAATGGATTGATGGGGGAGGATGGATTACATAATTTGGGGAAATATTAATTAAGAAATGAGCGTAATTCATTAAAAATTTATTACCATTTCCCATTAGTGAAAAAATTTGCCTGACCATTTGTTTTCTAATATTGATACCAAAACATCAAGAGAAATACATAAAGTTTTGTTAATTTTATTTGCAATTCTGAGCAACTTTATCTCAAAATTTATATATATTATAGTATAGAAAGTAATTGACAAATATTAAATGAATATTTGCTGTTGTCATTTGTATATAACCTTAAAAAGATCAACTATCAGTTTTGACATAAAACAATTTATTAATACTATAAATATTTGAAATAAACACTTAAAGTGTTTTCTAACAAATGCAAAAGAATTTTGAAAAAGCAGTGAAATTATTTTGCAGGGATTTCGTATTTTTTCTTTCATTAAAAAGTAAATGATTTGAAATTAATGTTATATGTCAATTATACTGCAATTAAAAAAAATAGTGAAATCATTCCTGATACTATAGTACAGCTTTATACCTGAAAATTTTTAGTCCCTTGCAAAATGAGGATTTGTAGTGTTCACTTTCACACAAATTACTGCAGGACAGTAATCATCATCTTAAGATATTTAGACTTACCATCTTCTTAAGATATCTAGAACTTCTAGAGGACTTTTCTTTAGAGGTAAGAATAAACTGCAATAGATAAGTAGGTAATAAGATTTTATGAGGTTATGATCAGAAGTATGGGTCAACTTCCTTATTGTTGAAGACAGCTATTACATACTTTTGCTAGACGGTGGTGATATGGAAACATGACTTGGCTGCAGGTATGGCTAAAACTAAATGTGTATGCTAATAATTTAATGACATTCTCTGCCACTTCATAGTAGTATTGGCATTCAGTTAATGCCAGAATCAGAAACACACCTAACTAGTCATTTCAATATTTTTAGTTCTGTTCTTTTAGTTTGTCCTCTTCAGTATGCCAGCAGTATTAAAGCTAAACCTCATTTTTTCTTGAACATATTATGTCAGACACTTAACTGAGGTAGAAAGTTTTCCCAATAGTTTTTAAGGTGGCCAGTCATTTAAATTTCTCATATACCTTCTCTTCTGTTGGAGAATTCTTTCCTTTTGACGACATATGTTCATAATATATACACCAGTTGCAGCTGAATCCTTGCCAAAAAAAAAAAAAAAAAATTACCTGTACTTTGGAGCAAAAGAGAAGGCCCAGGGAACACTCTGGCAGTTTTAACTGCCAGGAAGACAAATTATGTCACAGCTGGTGCCTGGGAAACCCATTAAGACCTCTTGGGGTGACCAAATGAATGTAATTTGAGAATATAGCCCAGTGGCAATATGTGAAGACAAGCTGTTAGTACACAATGGTATAGAAGCTCATGAGTCAAATTATCTAAAGGTGGGAAACTGTCATTTTAAACCAGGAAACTGCTGGTAAATCAGAAAAATCAAGCATTATGACTGCTGCTTGAGAAATGAGAGAACCCAGAGGCAAAATAGAAATTTAGAGGATGTCAGTTCTCTTAAAAAAGCATTCCTAATTATGCAGAATCTAGGATAGTATACAGACACAGATCTATATCATTTAGCTTTTACTATAAATGCATTTGGGAGGAGACAGAGATGGTCATGAGTTTGAAAATGTTGTTAATAAGTAAATTCCTTTAATCAGGTTAGGAGGAGTGAATTTCCTTGGTGGGGCCCTTGAGCTAAAATGATTCATAATTGTGGTAGGGGATGGGAGAGTATCTTATTATTTTGACAATACATCAAAGACTTCTAAGCTGCTCTTTGTATATGAAAATAAACGGGAGGATATTGCCTCAGACAAGGCAGCAATTACCATTTACAGAGCTCCATTTCTCCATGAGAGTCAAATACTCTTTGGTCATTTCTACTCAGAACACCCTTTAAAAAATTAATGGCCAAGAGTTAAGACTAAAGTACACCTTCCTGTGAGACAAGAGAAAAGGGGAAAAGTACAGGTAAAATTCCAAATGGAAGAGATAAAATTTGATAAAGTACATGTAGTCCTCAATCTTTTTAAAGAATGAAACAAAGTTTAATTGACAAATTGAAAAAGGTGGCAGGGAGCTTGAAAGTGTGAAGAGAGTGGAAGAGATGAGTGTGAATTAAAAGTTTCATTATAGACCATCTTTACCCTTCTCCTGATCAAAAATTTTCTCATCCTTTAGGGCCTCAAATGAATTCCTGAAAATGATCTATTTTTGGTATCTTTTTGGAGTTGTTTAAAAATTTTATTATGTGGTTCTGATGGTATATATATATTTGTTGTGCCTGTGAGATTATAAACTATTTGGAGGCAGGGACAGTTTCTTACATAACTAGCTTTGGGGTGACTCACGATAGATGCAAGAATAAGAGACTGTTACAGATGAGGGTAGCAAGATGCATTTCAGATTTGCAACACTTGCAACAGTCCCTAGTGAGAGTTCAGTGAAATTCATTAATATTTAGGAACTGTTAGGCTAAAGTGTCAGAAAGATCATCTGCTTAGGTTTGTCATCAAGAAATACAAACAATGATGATTAGCATCCTTATGTCACAATAAAGTAAAATAAAGTATAAAATTTATTCATTGTCCTTCAACCCTGGCATTATGATGGTTAAAACTGAAACTGTAATTAAAACAGAATTAGTACCTTCTTGGCTTTTAGCCTAATTTCTCTTATTTGAACTGGATTTCTGCTCAGAAATAGGACTACTTTTGTACCTTTGGTTACTAGAGGTCACTGTTGGTTCCAGTCTTCCAGTCTTGCAGGCTAATCTTTGAGAGGCTTGTGGCTCAGACTTTATAATGTCCAAGCCTTGGGGGAAGGGGTGTGTGTGTGTGTGTGTGTGTGTGTGTATATATATGTATATGTATATTTAAACATACGTGTGTGTGTGTGGCTAATGATGCATTTTAGTCATAAATTTGTGTAACTGCAATCATTTTTATACTCCTTTCTTCCAGTTAGGTTCCTAATATTCTAAATTTTAAAGAATACGTTTTAGACTCCTCAGCCAAAAAACAGGCCTTCACCCACAGTTCTTTTTGTTTTTTGCCTCTGCTTTACATAACTCATTGCCTCTACTGTGGGAGATCATTCACCCTTTTATCCAAATACTAAAGATTCCTGGCACTAAGAGTTACTTGAAATTGAACTGTAGGATGGGCGGTGACCATGAAAATCTTTTGATGTCTTCTTGCTACTTAACATAAGTGTCTGGGGACCTTGATTATTTAGTGCTATTCTCTGCTTAGAATTTTCTTTTCCCCTACTCCCATCTGGTAAATTCCTATCTGTTATCCTGATATAGCTCAAAATGTCACTCTCCATAAGACAGAGTTACTTCTTTCCACTTACTACCTAACCATTACTTCTCCCTGGACTCGTATCTTGATTTCATTCTCTAATATAATCTTGAGCAAGTTAATAATCTCTTTAGGCCTCAGTTATTTCATCAGCAAAACTGGAATGATAATAGTATATCCTTTGTAGGATTATAATGAAGATTAAAGGACATAATAGTTATAAAACACTTAGGATAACAATATTTAGCAAGTGCTTGATAATTAATATTAATACTCTTCTATACCATTTACTGTATTGTATCTCTTTCCTTCATCTTTTCAATGCACCAATCACTACTTTAGGTGCTGGAGATTAAAAAATTTTAAAAAGACACTGACTTTGCTTCTACAGGGCTTTAGGTAAAGTGAGAACATAGCTAAGTCAATAATTATGAAACTGTATGTATTGATATTAAAAAGGTAAATTTAGGGTATTGTGGGAGCACCTGATGCTGAGGCTAAAACTCCTTTGGCCACCTCATGCGAAGAGTTGACTCATTGGAAAAGACCCTGAAGCTGGGAGGGATTGGGGGCAGGAGGAGAAGGGGACGACAGAGGATGAGATGGCTGGATGGCATCACTGACTCGATGGACGTGAGTCTGAGTGAACTCTGGGAGTTGGTGATGGACAGGGAGGCCTGGTGTGCTGTGATTCATGGGGTCGCAAAGAGTCGGACACGACTGAGCGACTGAACTGACTAAACTGGGAGCATCTAACTGAAACTGGAGTCAGAGATTCCTTGCAGAAGGTGACATCAGCATTCACCTTCCTTTATGATCTTAACATCCACCTACTGGTACCATTCCCCCAATTGTTAATCTATATTCTAGACTTGAGCAGTTAAGAATTACCTACTTACTAGATTGTTGTGCTTCTATGTCCTTCAAAATTCATAAATGTAAAATGTCCCCAAGCTGAAATCATTATCTTTTAAGACCTAAATATTTCTTACAACTTCCTTTTCCTTTCCATTTATGCTGCCTAGCTCTTATTTCAGGTCCACATCATACTATGCTTATACCAGTGCCCTGAAATCTACTCTTCATACAGCCAGCTGGGATGAACTAAGTATTTTTTTCAGCTTAATAGAGATCTTTGATGGTCTCTATTTCCTGCAGATAAAATCTCCATAATCTAGCTCCTCCTTACCTCTACCATCTGGACTTTACCATCTGGACTCTGCTTTTCCTTGTCCTACATTCTCACCACATAAAGAGCTTTTTTTCTATCCCACCCCCATGCTGTGCCCACTTACATACCCCACTTTACCTTCTTTCTGTTCCTTTATACACACTGGGAAAAGATCCATGTATCTTATCACCTCTCATTTACCTGGCTGCCTCTTACTTATTCTTTAAGGCTGCTCTGCATTTTTTTCTAGGAAGCCTTTCCTGGGCTCTGTGTCCCTAATCACCCTTATAGAACTGTGTGTCTTTTCTCTGAGCTTGTGTGATGCTCTGTTCATATCATTTTGTTGCTGTACTTACTCTATGTTTTCAGTGCTAGTGTGATTTTCTTGCAAGATTTTAACTCCCTGATGCTCGTGGCTCCCTTATATTCTCTTGTAAACACAAGGCTAGGATAATAATAGTCCTTGAGTAAATATTTGATGGGTAAATGGATAATGAATATATGTAAATGTAGGCAAGCAGAGGTGACTAGTGTATTACAGGGAGAAGGATCATCCAGGAGTAAAGTGCAGAGGAGTAAAAAGTACTTAGTTTGAAAGTTTAAAATAAACAGAAGTATGAGGTGTGAAGTTGGGAGTGTCAAAAATGAGCTTCAGCTGGTGAAGAGAGCCCATAGTGAAAGATTTTCTTAGGCCTTGCTAAGGAATTTAGTTTTTATCCTGAGGACACTGGAGAGCCATTAAAGGATTTTAAACTAAGCAATGACAGGTAGATTTACACTAATCCATTAATTCTAAGATGGCTGTATTTCTTGCATTTTAACATCTCTGGAATTGTATCTTACTATTGATTGTGTCTTACAGTTCTTACAAGCAGCATTTCTTTCTGGTGCTGTTTCTTTCTGGTGCTGTTCATGATAATGGTATATATTACAATTGATGGCATGTTAAATTCAAAGATACATGGCATGTTTTAGAAAGATTTCTGACACAGTGTACAGGATGTTTTAAGAACAAGGTCATAACAGTGCTAGAAGGGATAATAGAGATAAACTGATCATAATCCAGAAGAGAAATTTGAGGCAGTAGTGGTGAAGAATGCATTCATTTAGTCGTTTAGATATGAAGTGTTTTCTAGGATTCAAGCAGAATGCTAAGCATGGTGATACAGACAAGAATCACACAAGTAAGAGTTCCAGCTAGAGTTGCTGCTGCTGCTAAGTCACTTCAGTCGTGTCCGACTCTGTGTGACCCCATAGATGGCAGCCCACCAGGCTCCCCCGTCCCTGGGATTCTCCAGGCAAGAATATTGAAGTGGGTTGCCATTTCTTTCTCCAATGCATGAAAGTGAAAAGTGAAAATGAAGTCGCTCAGTCGGGTCCAACCCTCAATGACCCCATAGACTGCAGCCTTCCAGGCTCCTCCGTCCATGGGATTTTCCAGGCAAGAGTACTGGAGTGGGGTGCCATTGCCTTCTCCTAAACTAAAGAGAGTATCCCATTTATACTAACTGGGAGAATGTGTTTGTTTTTCTTTTGGAGGTAATTGCTAGCTTGGTGTGTATGAAATACAAAGTCTTCTTTCTCCTTGAGGTAAAAGAACGTGAAGTAGCTTTTCTCTGTTTACATATTAGTATGAGAAGTTCTAAAATAATTTAAAACAAAATTCAGGGGGCTTCCCTGGCAGTCCAGTGGTTAAGATTTATGACACAAGGGATATGGGTTCAATCTCTGATTGGGGAGATAAAATCTCCCATGCCTTGGGGTCAAAAAAAAAACCCCAAAAAACATAAAACAGAAGCAATATTGTAACAAATTCAGTAGACTTAAAAAAAGACAAAATTTAAAAATAAATATTGATTAGTGGCCTATCTCACTGCTGCACTTGTTTTTCAGAAAGACAACATTAATGTGTAATTCCTTCCTGAAAGACTTAATATCATGTGTATATTGGCAGGATTCTGATAAAGATATTAAAATAAAATGATTTGTACTTCTGTCTGTGGTGTAGCTCCAAAAGTTCTCCAGTGTTTTTAATTTTGTTCTTGTTCACTCATGCTTATACAATCAACCAGATTCAATAAGAGTTCAGGTTAGGCTAAAGATTTGTCATTTTCAACATAGAGTACTTGATAATTTTCAGTCATATAGTATGTTTTCTGAGACCTACCATCTTATTCATAACAGCATCTTCATTTTTCTATTTTTCATTTATTTTACATAATAAAGATAAAATAACTAGATAATTACAAAGATATTTCAATTTTTTAAATTGTTATTACTCTTTATACTTTATAACTGACTTAGTACTTGGATATCTTTATAGAAAGTGAAAGAAAGTGAAGTCGCTCAGTCGTGTCCGACTCTTTGCGACCCCATGGACTCAGGCTCCTCCATCCATGGGATTTTCCAGGCAAGAGTGCTGAAGTCGATTGCCATTTCCTTCTCCAGGGATCTTCCCGACCCAGGAATCAAACCCGGGTCTCCCGCATTGCAGGCAGATGCTTTACTGTCTGAGCCACCAGGGAAGCCATGAGCTCCTTTATAGTGCCATGATACCTTTATAGTGAATAATAAAAATGAAGCCATTATATTAACATATATACCTCAAAATGGCCAATACATCATAATATATCTCATCTTTTTGAAGTAAGTATCTAGGATACTTAGTTTGGAAGTATCTAGGATACTTACTTCAAAGGCAACAAGAGAGCCTTCTGAGACTGATCAAAACTGTAAGGTATAACACTGCCATCTAATCATGTGGCCATGAATGGTAATTTCACAAGATACCTTGAAAGTATTTGAAGAATTGAACAGTAAACTGTAGGACTTTGAAACATTGATGATATATTGATTTTTTAAACATTTTTTTATCATAAAATACATAGCATAAAATTTACTACTTTAACCATTTTTAGGCATACAGTTCAGTGGCATTAATTACATTCACATTGGTTGTGTAACCATCACCACCATCCATCTCTAGAACTCTCTTATCTTCCCAAACTGAAGCTGTGCATCCATCTGCTCCTTTCCTTGTCCCCCATCCCGATTTTTTCTTTTTTTCTAGAAACTACCATTTTGTTTTCTATTTATATGAATTTAACTCCTCCAGGTATCTAGTATAATTGAAATACAACAGTTGCCCTTTTCTTCTTATCTGGCCTATTTCACTTTGAATAATGTCTTCAGGGTTCATCCATGTTATAACATGTTTTACAGTTTCATTTCTTTATTAGGCTAACTAATATCCCATTTTATATACACATATACCATTCATTTATCAATGGGCATTTGGGTCTGTTCAGTTCAGTCACTCAGTCCTGTCCGACTCTGCGAACCTATGGCCTCCCTGTCCATCACCAACTCCCATAGTTTCCTCAAACTCATGTCCATTGAGTCGGTGATGCCATCCAACCCTCTCATCCTCTGTTGTCCCCTTCTCCTGCCTTCAATCTTTCCCAGCATCAGGGTCTTTTCAAATGAGTCAGTTCTTTGCATCAGGTGGCCAAAGTGTTTCTAGTTTCAGCTTTAGCATCAGTCCTTCCAATGAATATTCAGGACTGATTTCCTTTAGGATGGACTGGTTGGATCATGCAGTCCAAGGGACTCTCAAGAGTCTTCTTCAACACCACAGTTCAAAAGCATCAATTCTTTGGCGCTCAGCTTTCTTTATAATCCAACTCTCACATCCATACATGACTACTGGAAAAACCATAGCCTTGACTAGATGGACCTTTGTTGGCAAAGTAAAGTCTCTGCTTTTCAATATGCTGTCTAGGTTGGTCATAGCTTTTCTTGCAAGGAGCAAGCATCTTTTAATTTCATGGCTGCAGTCACCATCTGCAGTGATTTTGGTGCACCAAAAAATAAAGTCTGCCACCATTTCCCCATCTATTTCCCATGAAGTGATGGAACCAGATGCCATGATATTCATTTTCTGAGTATTGAGTTTTAAGCCAACTTTTCCACTCTCCTCTTTCTCCTCTTTCACTTTCAATAACAGGCTTTTTAGTTCTTCTTCACTTTCTGCCACAGGGTAGTGTCATCTGCATATCTGAGGTTATTGATATTTCTCCCGGTAATCTTGATTCCAGCTTGTGCTTCCTGGGAACCCCCATCCAGCGCAGTGTTTCTCATGATGTACTCTGCATAGAAGTTAAATAAGCAGGGTGACAGTATACAGCCTTGACGTACTCCTTTCCCGATTTGGAACCGGTCTGTTGTTCCATGTCCAGTTCTAACTGTTGCTTCCTGACTTGCATACAGATTTCTCAAGAGGCAGGTCAGCTGGCCTGGTATTCCCATCTCTTTCTGAATTTTCCAGAGTTTGTTGTGGTCCACACAGTCAAAGGCTTTGCATAGTCAATAAAGCAGAAGCAGATGTTTTTCTGGAACTCTCTTGCTTTTTCTGTGATCAGCAGATGCTGGCAATTTGATCTCTGGTTCCTCTGCCTTTTCTAAATACAGCTTGAACATCTGGAAGTTCACAGTTCACGTACTATTGAAACCTGGCTTATAGAATTTTGAGCATTACCTTTTGGCTATGTGGATAATGCTGCTATGAATATGGGTATACAGATATCTGCCTGACTTCCTGCTTTCAATTTTTGGGGCTGTATATACCTGGAATTGGAATTGCCAGATCATTTGGTCCTTTCATGTTTAATTTTTTGAGAAACAGCTGGTAATATTTTGTACTCCAGGGCTGTGTGTGTGTGTGCGTGGGCGCGCATGGTGTGCTATTTTACATTTCTATATGTAATATAGAGGAATATGTAAAATAGGAGGAATACATTGGGGTTTCCGTTTCTACGTGTATGTAGAGAGCACTGTGAACAATTTGCATCATATATTCTTACTGAAAAGCAGTCAAAGATCTTGAATAGATAGTTCTCCAAAGATACACAGAGGGCCAGCAAACCCAGTAAAAGATTCTTGGTATTAGGGAAATGCAAATCAAAACCATGATGAGATAGCACTGAATTCCCAGAGATGGCTACAGTTGGGAAAAAAACCCCTGAAAATAACAAGTGTTGGCATGGATGTGAAATTGGAACCCTCATACATTGTTGGTAACATTATAAAGCGGTGCAGCTGCTGGGTTTGGGGGTTCCTCAATAAGTTAAACGTAATGCTGTGACCCAGCAATCCAACTCCTAGTTATCTACCCAAAATAATTAAAAACATGTTCAAATGAAAACTTGTATACAGATGTTTAAGGCAGCACTGTTTACAGTAGCAAAGAGAGAAAACAACCCAGATATTCATCAGCAGATGATAAACAAAATATGGCATAGTTGTAAAACTGAGTATTATTCAGCCATAAAAAGAATAAAGAATAAATTACTCTTACATTGCTCCCATGTGGATGAACCTTGAGAACATTGCTCTAAGTGAGAGGAACCACACACAAAAAGTACATATCGTATGATTCCATGTATGTGAAATACTCAGAATAGCCAAAACTACGGAGGCAATGAAGATTAATGGTTGGCAAGAGCTGGGGGGTGGGTAGGAGGGAATGAGAGATGAATGCGTATAGGGTTTCTGTTTGGGGTGATTAAAAGTTCTGGACCTGGGTAGTGGTGATGGTTGCACAACATTGTGAATATACCAAATGCCACTAAATTGCACATGTTGAAATTGTTCAAATGGTATGTTTTATGAGTGTTTTACTACAGTAAAAAGAGAAAAGGTAGCAAGAAGTCACTGTTTGGGCAGACCATCACTAGATCTGATGATCAGTGATATTAGCATAGTTTGGGGTTATTTTACCTTATATGTGAAAATTTTTCTGGGAAGTTTGAAAAATAAATTGTAGTAGGTCTTTTCCTTCCTCTCTTCTGATTCATTCTGTCTGAAGTAGAGAATAGGAATCTCAAAATTAAGGAAGCGCTTTATATGATTGACACAAGTGGCTCCCAACAGCATATTATTGTCAGAAATTCAATGCTGTACTATCGTACATGTAACGTTCTAGGGTGCCAGATATTGTAGGCTCTATACATAAAAGTTTTTGCTCTCTGTGCTTTTATGAAAGAAAAAGAGAAAATGAGATTGGCCAAATAGAAAAATTTTCTTGTGTTCATGTGAGAAAACTGAGTCCAAAAATTCAAAATTATTCTCTACTTCCAAATTTTTAAATAAATTTGACCCTTAATAGACATGGCTCTTTTATCTTGTGACTGTGTCTTCCTTACCATGCCAGCATATTCATCACACATGTATTCCAGTCCTCCTCCTGTTTGAACGAAGATAACAGAGGTTATTTCATATATTTATGCTTTATTTATAGGGAACAATATTCTAGGGTTCAAGATTTATGATATCTAGGATTTCTAATCAGTTAAATTTCAACAGAACCTGAGCTCTTTCTGAAAATCGCTGTTATGTGGGGACTTGGGGTTTACTTAAGGCACAGCTTTGGATCGTGTCCTTTAAGACTACTATGTGTGGAAAGCAAGCCATTGAGTTAGAGAGTGACTCTAGATGCAGTTTAGCAAATTAGTGTGTCTTTTTTTATAGGTCTATTTTAATGAGAGTAAATCTTCAGACTATAATATTATGTGCTACATGATGGATTCCTCTGAGACCTTCAGATCTCATTCATTTCCTTTTGAACTATAGACAATACTGGAGATGTATCTAATTAAAGTTGGGTTTACAAGCTAGCAAAGTTCATTATTCTGTGGAGGAAATTACCATTTCATTGTGTTTGTATATAATTTTTCCAAATAACTTATAACTTTGTATATCACATAGAGTTGTCTCAGTTTATAGATATTTATCTTTTTGCACTCTTTCCTTTCTTATTTATGTACTTGATGCTTACTGAAAAAATAATTTTGTATGTTACCTATGGCAGGGTGGGCCATCTGCTTACTAGATCTAAACACTAATAGACTTACTTTTGAAGCTCTAATCTTTGAGGAATGTTTTGAAATTTGATTCTAAAATTTTTTTCTTAACCGTATCTAGGCCAGCCAGGCCTTCGAGAAGCTATTTCTATGTCCTGTATAACCAACGGGAGTGGTACAAACAGAAAACCAAGTCACACCAGCTCTGTCTCAATCGCAAGAAAAGAAACTCTTTCATCTGCTGCTAAAAGGTATGCATTTGTAAAAAGCTAACATTGCAAAACTATCTGAATGTGATAACTCAGTCTACTTTTGAAAAGAATATGAAATAAGAGCTGTATGGAATTCAAGTGAGCATGTCTTTTGAATTCTTTGAATGTAGTGATATCCTGCTTGTACTCGCTGAGTTTACATTCATCATACCTATGGAGTTGTGTGGGAAGTTTTTGGTTTTTATGAAAGAAAGCAAGCAGTTTCATTTCCTGGTTTGGTTTTGTTTCTTTTTAATAAGCATCTGTTGATGAGATAAGCATGACTATATATAATGTAATTATATAAGTGAATTTTGCATAACAAGTGATGCATTTGACACAGCATTTTTAAAGGAGAAATAGACTCTTTGGTATGTATGTACTTTGGTGGGAGATTAGATGCTATAACTTTTATTCTCAATCATAACTATAAGATTGAGGCTTAATTTAAAAATGGGTGTGTGTGTGTGTGTTAGGGGGTGGTGGACAGGAAGGCAGTGGAAATATTGCAATATAAAAATGTCAGTGGGTTACAGGTTTACATTCTCTATGTTCTTTTCATGAATTAATTAATTCAGTATTCTAATAAAATTGCTTACAGGATCTTAAAACCGTTTTCTTCAAAGAACGATTGAAGAAAAACTTTAATAGAATAATATTTAAACTATGCTGATGGAAAATGGTTGCCTCAATAAGCTAATGCTGAGTTTTTTGTCAGTGTGTTTTCACAGATGTTAACCAGACATCTGACTACAGGAATGGTGAAGAAATGACAGAATCTTTAGGCCTTTTAAAAATCCCGGCCTTTTAAAAATCCCGTTCTGTATTTGAGTCATTAAGTCATTGTTACAGCATGTAGACTTTATCCTCCAAAGCATGCCAAAATTTATTACCTGTGTTCCAGTTTCAGGAGAAAAGGACAAATGATGAAAAAATAAACGTGTGTGGAAATTTTTAATACAGTTTTTAATAATAAACTTCCTTGTTGTATCCAGTGATAGTTTGTATTCAGCCCATTTTCTTACATAGCTATAGTTATGTGCAGTGGTCAGTATTATGTACAGTAGTGACTTAGTTTAAACCAGATGAGTTTGTTAATTTATGATGCAGGGGCTTTGTGTTTTGTTTTGAAATAACACAGAAGGAAAATCTACTGGGTCCATATAAGACTACTGGCCCAATGCTGTGAATTCAGAATAATTTGAAGACCAGTAAGAAAGAAGTAGTTTCTAATTCAGTTTTAAATTTCAAAGTTAGTCTGATATTTTTGAGGTAGAATTAAATTTCTCAGCACATACTGTAAAATTTGAGTATGAACAAGACCATCAAAAGCCAGTCTGAAGTCAGAAGGTATCAGAATGAACTAGATTAAGAAATAAACATACTTTCTTTGTAGATTATGCACCTTAGAGTAAATTTTAAAGTGTCCTTTGGTTAAGATAGTTGCAATTTTATACCTTTTCAGCGCTGGCTGGAATCGTTGTTTCCATCTGTTTTGTAGTATTGTCAGAAGTGTTTGTGCAGTATATGGACGCTTATCCAGTGTGGTCAGGGATAGTGATGCTTCATTAACCGAGACTCAGTGTGGAATCATGTGAATTTATAAATAAATATCTGAAATATTTTATTTTAGCTTAAAATATGTTCACATGGGCTTCTCTGGTGGCTCAGATGGTAAAGAGTTTGTGTGCAATACAGGAGACCCAGGTTCAATCCCTGAGTTGGGAAGATTCCCCTGGAGAAGAGAATGGCTACCCAGGACTCCAGGATTCTTGCCTGGAGAATTCCATGGACAGAGGAGCCTGGTGGACTACAGTCCATGGGGTCAAAGAGGCGGACACGACTGAGCAACTTTCACTATGTTCATTTGTCGATTTTTTAATAAAAGACTGAGTCTCCCCCTTTTTCCTCTCTTAAATACTCAGACTCATTAGACTACTCATTAGACGACTACTACTTATCTCATTAGACTACTTACTGTCTTGCATAAAATACACCCATAAATTGTTTTTTACAATTGTTAGTTTCATTTTTTAAGACAGAATAAGAAACTTAAAATTCTTGCAAAATGGTATGAATTAGAACCCATCTTTTTTCTGTGGGTTTTTTTCTTAAATCTTTTGTAATTGTTTCACCTACACAAAATTTAACAGCAGTTCTTTTAGTAACTCATTTTTATTTGGTCTTTGCAAAGCATTCAGCTTAGTTTACATAGAAATTATTCTCTTTTCTGTGTACATTTTGTCAGTTTTCTTTGTATTTTATTAACTTAATCATTAAAATAACAAGTACAACTGGTAAAGAAGTTCAGGGGAAAAAACACAGTTGACTCTTGGTAAGTGTAAAACTCAACTGGTGAGAGCAGAAGTATACAAAAGAAATAGGATTAGAGAATAACCTACAGAATGTGAGCGTTTAGTGCTCCTTAGTTGTCAGTGTGCTTAACCAGAGGTAATGAATAGTGTCACTAATGCTCTGATTTGGGTAAACTAAAGTCAGTTAAGAGAGCTTTTACTGCCCGCCCCCCCCCAATTTGCTAAGATGGCATAAGGCATTAGAGGCCGGTTTGGTCCAAAGGGGCAATCTTCATAGGATATGTTGTCTTAGAATTATAATAAATTCTTTACTGAAGGTTTTAATAGCTTCCAGGATTCTTAAAAGAAATATTTTCATTATTGAATGAAAGCAATGTAAATTATTTTAGCTGCATGATTTAGGGTTTTGAATTATATAATAGTAGTAACTTTTTCCATCATTTGATATCTTTTTTGTTTAAATATGTGTTGTTCCATGTTATACTTTATTTTACAGTGGTACAGAAAAAAAGAAAGAAAAACCACAAGGACAGAGAGAGAAAAAAGAGGACTCTCACTCTAATGATCAAAGTCCACAAATTCGAGCATCACCTTCTCCCCAGCCCTCTTCACAGCCTCTCCAAATACACAGGCAAACTCAAGAAAGCAAGAATTCTACTCCCACCAAAAGGTTTTAACTGACCCCAAGTAATCAGTTAGGGAATGGTTGTAATGATCCCTAAATTCTGTGACTTGAGAAAAAGTTGGCTATCCATGAATTCTAAGAGAAAAACTTGTTGACTTTTTTCCTTTCACTTCTTTGTGGCAGTAATCTGTATTTTAACACGTTGGGGAATGATAATTTAAAATTATCATTCAAAATCTATAAGTTAAAATGAGGAAAAAGCTAAGTTATAAAAATGAAAGGAAGGCAAAGGTAACCTACTCTAAAACCAAAACAACATTTTAAAATTATAGAATATTAAAAATATATGTATAACTGCATAAATTTATAGCCATGGATGAAAATTGCATGTGTTCTTATGCTCACCATATTTTGGCATCATTACAACCTTCAGCTTGTCAAGGCCCTTCACAACATACGGCTCTTGACTGTGACTGCAGCTCAGTTTCAGTTTTGGGTTTTGGGAGGATAAGTTCTTGCTTGAGTAGAGAATCGAATTCATTTCTGCTAATCTTTCCTATGCTAAAGGCTTGCTTGAGGGCTTCTCTCTGTGTCTTAATAATTAATATTTTAAAGTTATGAGAAGGGGAGAAGGGAGAAACGTTCTAACTGTGTGTGAGCCTAAATTGGGGGTCTAAACTTGCATGCTGGGAGTTCAGCACTACAGCTGCCTTGTAATCAAATATTTAGACCAGTTTAATGAAATTTGCCTGCTTTAGGGATGTTGATTCAAGCTTTATGATTAGGTATAGATATATTTTATCATCATACTTCCACTTGGAAATCTTAGGAAAATATTAAACCATTCCCAGAACTGGCTAGGATTTTAATAAAAACAAATGACATCCATTCCTAAAAGATTTTTAATATATTTTTATTTGATTAGCTTACTATTTTGCCTCAAATCTCTAATGGAAAATTTGGGAAAACACAACACCCTTCACTTGATTGATGCATGTTTAACATTTTTAAAATGCTTTGTGTGTCTTACGCAGATTCTTATCCTATCTTAATGGTTTGTAATTCTTCTGCCTGATCTAATGTGGAGTTTTTCTTGGATATAGCTTATTAACGTTTTGCAGCCTTGGATTATGTGTGATTAAAGGTGGCTTTTTTGTAATCAATCTCTTTAAGGTTCTGATTTGACTTGGCATCTTCTTTGTCCCACATCTCTTTTTTCAGCTTCTTAAGGTCTCCTGGAAATGTGCTTGCCATTCTAAATTTCTCTTTGAATGTACTATTATAAGATGTATTGAAGACTGGATGAGTTGTAGGGCAGTTAACAGTGCAGGAAAAAAATCATTTATAAATCAAAATATTTCAGTTATAAATATATGGGATTCGTTTTGATAATATCAAAACATTCCTGTATTAAAATGTTTTTATTTCTGATCATGGGTAAAATTGAGAGATAAAAACACAAGTTTTGCTTTTAGTCCCACAATTATTTAGAAATTGTCATTTGTACCATATATAAGTTAATTACATGAGGACATAAAAAATGAAAATAGCAGCCTTGTCATGATTTTGAATAAGTTTTTTTCAAAAATTCACACTATTTCATAAATTATGAGAGAGAGTAATTATTCAGATTTAAGCACATGGGTGTTCTAAAAATCGAGTACTATTTATTCTAGTGAATCTTTTGAAAAATAGTGAAAATTAAAAAACAGACTAGATAATTGCTTTGTTTAACTCCTTCACTCATCCAAGGACCGACCCTTTCAACTAATCATTCTTTCTCTTTTCTGGATTAGCTTTAAGAAAATGTTAATTGCTGCTTATATGTTCTATTCAAACTCAATTACATGTCATTGCTATGCATAGAATTTTCCTCTAATAAATTAATATGTTTCTTCCAGCATAAAACGACCACCAACAGCTGAAAAGTCACATAATTCATGGGAAAATTCAGACGATAGCCGTAATAAATTATTGAGGGCAGTTTCAACATCAAAATTAATATCAAAAGTTATAAAAAATACAGACAAGTAAGTATTATACTTCCATCTGAAAATTACTAGTTCTTTTACTATCATATTTACATGTATAGTTATATGCCTTGTTTGAATCATTTTTAAAAATCTGTGTTTATAATTTATACCTTTTTTCTTCTAAGTACATTTTTTCTTTTGTGTTATTTAAAAAAGGCTATGTCTTCCTGTTGATGCTTCTCAACTCATAATAAATCTCAATAATGTCATAAAATTTGAGTATTTTTCATAAATTCTTTCTGTGTTTTACTATTTAAGTGATCCTAATGGAATATTCCTTGTTTTATGACACAGTGTATACTAGTAGTTGAGACCAGTGAGAAACTTTAAAGAATACTGATGCCTGAATTTCACATCTGCAGATTTATTTGGGATGTAGCCTAGACATTAAAGCTTTTGCAAATTTCAGGTGATTATAATGGTGAGCCAAATAAGGTTATGAAATAAATATCTTTGAATTCCTTTTGTAGGCATAAAGATGTCATCATCAACCAAGGTAAATTAAAAATCCTTCTTAAAAAATATTTTTTCTAAATCATAAGTTTTCTCTCTTGATAAGAATATTGACTTATTTTCATTCAGTGTATTTTATTAGCTCACAATAATAAAAAAGAAGTGTATTTTATAATCATCTAAGAAAATCTCTTAATTTTTATTGTAAGATATGTCATTTTTGTCTCAACCAGCAAAAATGTCAACCCGTGAAAAAAACAGCCAAGGTAAGAATAAGCTACGCAGTTGGTCGCCTTCTTAGTTAATTTCTTTCTGGATCTCTTATTTGGCTTTTCATTATTTATACTACCTGACTTTCCTCTTAATGAAGAAAATATGGTAATTTGAACTAGTGAATCCAAACACTTTTCCACTTCTTTGAGCTCTGAAGAGTCAAAGTCAACAGTAGAAATAAATATATCGTCACAAAGAGGTATAAAATACCAAGGGGAATTTCCCCCCTTTAAAAAAAAGAAAAGTACTTAGAAAAGCCATTTAAAAGATTGATAAATTTTAACTCCGTTTCCTGTCTTGCCAACTTCATTGCAAATAATCGCTCATTTCTTGAAGCTAAGACTTAAAATGTAATGAGTCTAGCAAATCCATTTCCTCTTAAATTTTTCTTTTATATTAATTGTAATTTCTGGCTACTTGCTGTTGTTGGCTTGTTCTGACCCAAAAAAGGAGAGCAGACTTTCTGTAAATGTGTATTTAATTTAATTGCAAAGTGGGTAAGATTTATACATCAGTTTTACATTCTCCTTCAATTGCCTGCAAATTTAATTGAAGCATGCTATTATAAGTAAAAGCATGTCCTTCCTGTGCATGCTTTTTACAGCTAATTTCTATGTGTCATAGTTATCTTTATTTTTCTAGGCTATTATATTAACCGTATACCGTGTGGTTGAAATTTTTGTTAGAGATTTAACTTGATTTCTATAGATTTTTACTTTCTTTGATTCTACTAAGAAAGTATTTGTGATCTTATTTGGGTCATTTGTTTTTACATAGAAATTCTAAATAAAGTTGATTTTTGTTACTGTTTTCCTTCAGTTAGGTCTTTTTTTTCCTCTTCTTTAATTAAGTACAGCTTAAGTAATAGTTAAAATACCTTAAGGAAAAGTGAAAATTTATTTACAAAGCCAATTCTTTCTATGTGCCAAAACATTAAAAAAAAATAATTATAGGATAGTGATAGATAGTGGAAGGAGCAGTGAATGGAGAGCATCTGTGTTTAATATTTGGCTCTGTTGTATAGCAGTCTTGTGACGTAGGCAGAATAGCAACATCTTTGGGTGTTTTTCTAATCTGAGAATAGTAACTATAAAGCTTATTTCACAAGACTGCTGAATATGTATGGAAGTACTTTAAAAACAGAAAACACTACCTATAAAAAGGTGCTACTATTATTACATGTTTTGCTAAAGAACACATTTCATAAAAATCCTTATAGCTATGGTAAATGAGAAAGGGCTACCTCTCTGTCATGCTGTGGTATGCTCTTTGGAAGGAAAAGGGAACTAACTTATGCTTAGTAGGTCATAAGTGAGTGGTTTGTGTTGGTGACAATTTTCAAAACCATCCAAATAGGCAGATACGTAAATGTATTTAAAAGGGAAGAGTTTTGCTAGAGAAGGATCACCAAAGTGGGGAAGAAAGGATGGAATGAAAAGCTGAAAAAGGATATAGAAAAATCAGTTAAATTCTGTCACAGGAATTTTATGTGGCACTAGTGCTAAGGAGCCCGCCCATCAGTGCAGGAGACATGAGATGGGATTTTGATCCCTGGATCAGGAAGACCCCCTGGAAAAGGAAATTGCAAACCACTCCAGTACTCTTGCTTGGAAAATTCCGTGGATGGAATTGTTCCAGATGTTGGAATTTAATAATGTCAAGTGTTCTTGCATTAGGCCTTATTTTTGAAATTTGAGTTTGTTCTTTTGCCACTTTCATCAGCTATATATATCATTAGAGTGTATTTTGAAGGAGAACTCTTACACTTTAGCCTGCTGCATAATTCAGGTCTGACTGAAGCAGAACCTGTTCAAAGAAGTAGATGGTTCTAGAGATTGCAGGTAGGGTATGAGAGGTAAGGAACAGAGGGAATCTATGAAGGCAAGCTTGAAAGTGGGTAAGAGGCATCTACTGAAATAAGGGACATTTGAGGAGGAATAGATGTGGAGAAAAGAATAGTTTGGTTTTGGACAGTTACGCTTGAGTTGCCTATAAATCTTACTTTACTTGTAGAGGTGTGTAACAAACAACATACTGTAGATCTTTGACACCTGTAGTTGAAGTCGAGACTGGTTTCACCATTTACTTAACCTGTGATCAAAAGCAGATGAATTCATCTTGTCTTTGTTTTCTTATCTATAGTTGAGACAACCATAAAAACCCTCGAAGGATTATAAAAGTTAAAGATAACGAAGTGTCATAGCACATGGCACATAGTACCAAATACATTTTCATTGTTATAAATGTAACAGTAAAACTTTGCAGTTAAATATGTGGAGTTAAGATGAAAAGATGACCATTAAATAGATGGTCTTCACTTAATGTGAGTTGTAGATTGTTTAGTATTCATTTTGCATAATATATTTCACAGCACATTTTCTTATACTTTAGCTATTTAAAGTATCTCATTTTTGGATAGTCTTTTTAAATGTGATTTATTAGTTTTCTAGCTCTTTTTTGACAGTGACAAGTGTGACTTGTTCTAAGCCATCTGCTTTGATTTGGAAATAAGCTGATTTACACTTGGTATACATAAATGAGTGGTAGCAGAGAAAGCTTGATCTGAAAGGACTGTGTTCTTTAAGCCCAGCGAAGTAAAAGAGCAGTAAATATGCATATTCAGATCAGCACTTTGAAGAAAGGAAACCATGGTTGAAAGCAGTAGGAGGTGAAATGGGATGTACACAGGGCAATCGCTTGTCTAGGTGTACTATACCATATTGTCTGAACTCTGTGGAACTTATATTCTACCTATAAGAAACAAATAATAACTATTTAACATATCAGGAAGTAATACACATTGAGAAAGAACAAGGAGAGGGGAGAATTGCTATTTTATATACAGTGATTAGGGGAGACATCTCTGATAAAGTGACATTGCTAAGTCACTTCAGTCGTGTCCGACTCTGTGCAACCCCATAGACGGCAGCCCACCAGGCGTCCCCCGTCCCTGGGATTCTCCAGGCAAGAACACTGGAGTGGGTTGCCATTTCCTTCTCCAATGCATGAAAGTGAAAAGCGAAAGTGAAGTCGCTCCGTCGTGTCCGACTAGTAGCGACCCCATGGACTGCAGCCTACCAGGCTCCTCTGTCCATGAGATTTTCCAGGCAAGAGTACTGGAGTGGGGTGCCATTGAGTCACCTGAAAGGAAGTAAGTGAACAATTGGGTAGTCAAAGAAAAGACTTTCATGAGCAGAGAAAATTGGAAATACATAAGCTCTGAGTTAAGAGCCTTCTTGCGGTGTTAGGAGCAGCAAGGAGGTCCTTGATCATAGTGTGCATACAATTCTGTATTTGTTAACCACTACTGAAGTGACTTAGCAGCAGCAGCCACTTATAGAATATAGATTCATTCTAAGCTAGAGAGGCGTCATTAGACACCTCACTTAGGAAAGGAAAACAGTGTTATTTAGTGGAAAGAGCATAAGAATAATAAGCATGAGACCTAGTTAGGGGTGAATCACAGAACTTTAAAGGATCGATGTTAATTACAGTGACTACAGTTATGAGTGTTGCTTGGGAAGAAACTAAAATTTCATTTGCCAGAGGAAATTATGAAAAATAAAATATCCTTCATCTGTTAATAAATTTTTCACCACCTCTTGGGATCTTGGACCTCGGTTTCCTGATACATACTTTGGCTTAGACTGCATATTGCCAAGAATCTCTATAATCACTTTTTGAAAGCTGTTTCTCACAACAAATAGAAAATGGAAGACAGCCCCTCATACCTTCTCTAACTCATGTTTACTCTACCTCTGAAGAGTTTGACTGCAGGTGCTTTTGCTTAGTGCTTAGTATTGTTTTCTGACCTGTTGGCTCCAGGCATGTTCTGTCCTGAAACCTGATCACATCTGTGTAAACTGAGCATTGTATCTGAAAACATAGCTAAAATTTACTGCAAGAATATAGAGTAGCAGTGTCCTACTGACACTGTTTGTATATTGTGTTACCTGCTAAGAAGAAGTATATTGTCACCTCCTGAGAGAGTGTGCAGTTTGAAACAAACCAAAAAAATCAAAAGCCCTTGAGCTACAGATAGAATCTTCCCTTGTTTCCAAGATAATATCCAGAACTTTGCAATTTCAGAAGTTAGAAAGAAGGATGCTAACCTTAAACCTATTTTAAGTGTAAATAAGGAGAAGGGAAGGAAACCAAATATTGCACTTCCAAAAAATGTACTCACTACTAAAATTTACCTATTGGCATATGTTAAATAGGATATATAAATATTACTTAGATATCTAGGTCTTGGCTTTGTCCAAGTATATTCTCTGTATTTAAAAAGAGAACATAAAGGAGGGGACTTCTTCTCTGTTGGAAATTTTATTTTTGAGCAGAGACCTGATTTCTTGTTGTTAGTGACAGTCGTCTAGATTAAAATGTATTTCAGGGCTGTCCAATTTTTTATTACACAAAGCACCCCAACTTCTAGAATATGTGTTTTTGACATCCTCTTTGCTTATTTTCATTTGAGAAAAAAGCCCCAACTGCCCCCCCTTTGATGATTCTAGTGGTAAAGAACTCACCTGCTGATGCATGAGACGTAAGAGATGCAGGTTCAGTCCCTGGGTTGGAAAGATCCCCTGGAGAAGGGCCTGGTAACCCACTCCAGTATGTTCCATGGACAGAGGAGCCTGGCAGGCTACAGTCCATAGGGTCGCAAAGAATTGGACGCAACTGAAGTGACTTAGCACGCCCCCTTTGAACATGGAGAATATGAGTTTTCGTGAGAATTTCTAGTCTTGTACATATTTATTTTGCTGTGTTTAAAGACATTTCACCCACACTGAATTTTCACAACTGTAGGTAGAAGTTTTTTGTTTCGTTTTTTTAATTTAAAGTAGAAAAAACAATTAACTGGAAAATACTCATTCCTTAACCATGCCGGTTAACTGAGCTAGTAGAGTTGGAAATCCATTCTGTCTGGAAATGACAATCAGACTCCATGTTGTGTTGCTCATTCTATCAGTTGTTACTGTTTTCCTGAAGTGCTTTGAAAAGAATTCTGAAACTTGTGATTAGTGTAGCAGAAAAGAGGTACAAATCATCAGTGACATATATGAGAGTGCACGAAAAGACACAGTGAATTACATACCACATTTCTAAGCCATACTCATGGTTGATTCTCCAAGGAACAATTTTACCAAAAATATTGTGTTGATTATTTCCTTTAATAATGCTTTTTAAACTTTTTAAAGATTTTAATCTTTCTAAAAGTATATGCAAATAATACAACAAGCACCCATTTACTGACCCCCCAAATTTATTAGATCTTTACATTTTGCTTTATTTAACTCAGGTTGTTTTTTTTTTTAATTCACCTTTTTTTTTTCCCAGCTATAACATGTGATATATCTTAGTTCCCCAACCAGGGATCAGATCCATGCCCTCTGCATTAGGAGCTCAAAGTCTTTAACCGCTGGACCACTGGGGAAGTACCTTTAAAAAAAAAAAAAACATTAAAGATAAATTGAAGTCTCTCAATCCTGTATAATTGGGCCTCTTGATTCTCTTTCTACTGTAGTTAATTGGGAAAGAGCTAGAGGGATAAATATTTTGGTATCTGAAATTTCTTTCTTTTTTTTTTTTTAAATTAAATCCAACTTGGTGTATTCAGATAAAGTGAAGAATTTCTTTCATTTATTTAGTGTTTAAGATAACTTTTCCTGGAGATATAAGTGAGTGATTTGAGGGACTTTTTTAAAAACCATATTTTGCTTAGTTTAGAAATGTTTTCAGCAATATAGCAAATCTTTTAGAAGTTTTGTGTGCCTTATGTTGTTGAATAGATTTATTTCCCTTCTTTTTACCAAAGAAAGCCTTGTTCACACAATAAAAATAATCTGAAATGCTTACGCAAACTCCCATATCTGATATTTTCAAGTAATTCTATTACAGTCACAGTTGTAAAAAAAAAAAAAAAAAAGCAAAGAAATCTGACTAAAGGAAGTTTAGATTTAGGAAAGCAGTTAACTACAGATTGACTTATTACTATAATTAGTATGTCTTGGCCAGCAGATACATAAGATTTTGTTATGTATCTCTGTTGTAAGCTCCTAAGAGTCTAGGTTCACGTCTTTATATCTTCATTGTGTACCCTCACCCCACCCCCATGTATCAGTAATTAAGAATTCAATAAAATTTACCAGCTAGTAGAACTCTACCTATAAAACAAGGAAAATTAAGGTTTTAGCATTTTGTCAAATTTTTCAGACCTGTGTTCTTGCCCAAGCCAGTAAAAACTAACTGTATAATATTTGACAAGCACTGCAACTAGGAATTTTTTTTGATGTGCAAAATAAGGTTAGATTATATATCCTAAATTTATGACTCGCCTTTTTATTTTGCAGCCTTCATTTTATGATCTGTTTTTACAGCTAGACCTTTGAAAAGGAGTGAAATTAAGATTTTATAACAGCATATATCAACTTTCTTATCAAAATCCAAAGATCCTCATAAATTAGGTAGTTCCATTGGAATTAAAAAAAAATATTACTCTAGTGTAAAACTTGAAATATTTTGTTTAAAAATGAATTTGTTCTAAGAAAAGATTTTAGCTTTCCTTAAATGGGTTTTTGTCACTTTGTACCATAAAATTGTGACAGTATTTCTAGAATCTTGTTTACTGGCCTGTTCTGCAGCTCTGTGCTTTGGGGGAGTAGAACAGGTAGTATCTGAGGAAAATCGCACATTAAAGATTCTGCAATTTTCTGTTTGCTGAAATTGGGTAGAACCACACTGCCACATTTTAGTGAAATATAAAACCCAAATTCAGTTGTGGTGGGGAGCCTTTTTGTTCTAAAGATCATGAAATACAAATAAAAATGAAATTTCTAAAGTGAAAACTTTGGGAGAAAGATGCTTTAAACTATAAGTATTCTAGAAGGTCAGATGGCTTTCTACGGGCAGTGCCCATTACACAAATAAGTACAAATCATAGTCCAAACCCTTGAAGCTCTGCTGCTGCTGTCTTTGAAAGGCTTTTCTTTTTTTTCCCTTAATATCTCTAGGTGCAGAAATAGGGAAAGCTATTTAAAAAAAAAAAGAGCAGGAAACAGTCTTGGATAAGAGTACAGTTTTCTTCTACACTTTTGTTTTGTTATAATCTGTGAAAGATTAATAAATTTTGATGCACATCTTTTAAGCATGTAATATTGATAACCAATTGTTTATATCAATATGAATTATTTCAGCAATACTTTTCTCAGAACACCTGAGAGTAACTATCCCAGAAAGTTTGGATTAGGGAATATAAAGATCATTTTGCAATTTGGAGCACTTTGGAAGATAAAACAGCCCAGGGTTGATGCTTAAGTAGAATAGTTAACAGCATGTGAGGAGACTGAAGGGCAAGGACTAAGAGGTGTGCATGAAGGACATAGAAATACAGTATTTCGTATTTTTGTCTAACACTCACTGTTCCAAAAGATAACACAGCAGAAACATCTTTTTCTTCTCTTGTACTCTGATTTCCCTGTTGTTGGGAATTCAGGGCTCAAGCTAATACTATTTGGATTATAAGTAAGCTACATTATCAGGTAATTGGACTTATGTAGCCTAAGGACCTCACCACTGTCTGAACAGTACTGCCCGATGGAAATATATAAAGCACATATACTTTTAAATGTTCTAATAGCAACATTTTTAAAAAAGAAAATTTTCACAGGTAAGATAAGTTTGGGCTTCTCCAGTGGCTCAGTGGTAAGAACCCACCTGCCAATGCAGGAAACGAGGGTTCAATCCTTGGTTCGGGAAGATCCCTCCGGAGAAGGAAATGGCAACGCCTTCAGTATTCTTGCCTGGAAAGTCTCATGGACAGAGGAGCCTGGCAGGCTGCAGTCTACGTTATCACAAAGAGTCAGATACAACTCAGTCTCTAAACAACAACAACAATAAGATTAATATATTTAATCCAGTGTATTCAGAATATCAGTGGGTGATCAATATACAAAACCATTAATGAGTGACTTACCTGGTAGCCCAGTAGTTAAGATGCTGTGTGTTCAGTGCAGAGGGTACAGGTTTACTTCCTGGGCAGGAAACTGAGATTCCACATATCATGAAGCTGGGGGTGAGAGGCATGGGCATGGGCGGAGGAACATTAAGGAAACGTTTTACTTTTTTTTCCATACAAACATCATCAGACTCTCAGACTCTGGTGCGTATTTTATACTTAGAGCATGCCTCAGTTCACGATGACTGCCTGCCAAGTATTCTGCCAGTGGCTCTTGTTCCAAATTGTACAGATCTAGAACAATAGTTTAGAAAGAAAATATTTCACAAGTTCTAAGTAATAGACATTTTGGGACACAGTCTAGGAACTCATTTGACCTTTCTGAGCCTTGGTTTCTCCTGTAAAAATAGGTGTTTGGATTAGGTGAGCTGTAGGATTTCTTCTTCTTCCAACATTATGTGTATCTAGAGAAATGAACTGATAAAATTTATTAACAATATCCCACACAGTTTCTTGTGTTTTTGTTTATTTTTCCTTACACCATGTAGCTTGGAGGATCTTAGTTCCCTGATCAGGGATTGAAGCTAGGGCCTGGCAATGAAAGCACTGAGTTCTAACCACTAGATCACCAGGGAATTCCCTGAATTTCTTCTTTTATAAATATCTGTCATTGATCAGATTCAATTAAGAGTATTTATTTTATTTGAGCATAAGCTAGTAAGTGGTAAAGCTTAGATTCAAATAAGGATGGCCTCTATCACAAAGCTTGCATTCTGTCCACTATACTGTTGTAGCCACTCTGTCAGTACCAGGAATTTTCACAGTGTCAAAATAGATAAAATGTTGAGATGACTTACATTTCAGGAAGCAGCAGCTTCGTTATTGAATACAGATAGCCCTATGCTGTGTTTACTAATTATCAAGAGATAGATAATTTAATCATTTCTTTTTCTCACATTTCTGGACCACCTGACTTTATTACTGTATTAATTACTAATACTGACCTCATATGCTTTTCGTCCCATGGCCCCTCTGTTCCCCTTGACTTTCATGCTGGAGTACAGTGAGGACAGCCAGAAAGTAGCAGTTGATAAAACAACTGAGTGGTTTAGCTATAAGGTCAAGAAACCTGACAGACTCAAAATGTTTGCAGTGAGAATTTGACTCACGAGTGACGGAGGAGCAAAGAGGTTCTTCATCTACATATTTTATCTAACTCCCAAGGTAAAGACTCTCTTCTTAGTTTGCAAACTAGTGAGTTTTGTGTAGGCCAAAGGTGTGTTTTAACATGGTATTCTCCCTCTTTGGCAAAGGAGTAAATATTTAAAAATTGGGAGACTTCACAATAAATTATAGATTTTCTGTTTCTCTTGAAAAATGAGAAGCTCTAGCAGCACTGGGCCCACATCTTTCCTGAGGTGGATTAACTGCTGCCTCCTTAAGGTGGGCCTGTGGATACCAGGGCCCCCACCCTAACTGGTCATCCCATCTGCTCCCAGGGGTCTCAATTTGCATTTTCTGCCTGGGCCTCTAGACACTTGAACTTGTGACCCCTGTATTAGTGGCCCAGATAGGACCCTCAGAATTCTAGCTCATTTGCCTGCAGTTGCTGTTCTGTGGACAGTTGCTTTAAAGCTTTTGAAGAGAGAAGAGTGTTGAATCATGTATTATAAGCAGTTCCTAGACAGTGTTTAGAATGCTTACAAAGGGAAGGAAAGAAATACTTGTCAAGACCTCATACTTTACAGTGTGATATCTTATTTGTTCAATCAGAATTCCAAATGGTAAGTAGTGTTATCATTTTATTTATGAGTCTTATGGTTAGGAAGAGGATAAAGCTGGGATTCAAATCCCAGACAGTGTGTCTCTAAAGCTCACGCTCTTTTCCACTATAATGTGTTGCCCCCCTCAGTTACTGGAATGGTTCCCAGTGTCTAGATATATACTCAGCCTCCAACATGTATACCGCCAATTTATAGACAGGAAAAGGATTTTCATCCTAATATGCATTGCCATTTTTATATTATATTAGAAAAGTTTGCAAGCATAGATACAGCTGCTTTGCTTAGACTTGGTTGCTTATGCTGCTTTACAGTTGCTGAAGAAATCAGTACAGTATTCTGAGCTGTCTCTATTAGCAAAAGTGAAGTTGCTCAGTCGTGTACGACTCTTTGCGATCCCATTGACTGTAGCCTGCCAGGTCCCTCCATCCATGGCATTTTCCAGGCAAGAATACTGGAGTGGGTTGCCATTTACTTCTCCAGGGGATCTTCCCGACCCAGGGATCGAACCCAGGTCTCCCACATTGCGGTCAGACACTTTACCCTCTGAGCCACCAGGGAAGCCCCTATTAGCAGAGGAGGGCACTTTCTTTTCTTTGATGCTGCCCTAACCCATTCCCTTTGCTGGATATACAGTCTCCTTTAACTGGCAATAGAAACATCTATGAAATATTTTTTTTCCATTCAGAAAGCATTTATGCTGTACACCTCTGACCAGTGAATGACCTTGGAAGAAATTCCACAGGACAGGAATTTATTTTCCTTTAAGGATTTATTTTCTCTAAAAAACAAAAACAAAAACCAACTAGAGGGAAAATTATGTAACAAACTGACACCTAGAAGAAAGTGGACCTTACAAAAAATGACAAGGAGGTACAGATAAAGATGATTGCTGAAGGGAAATAGTTACAGCTGATAACTAAATTGTTTAGTTATCATCAAAGTCCAGGAAACAGAGCCCACTCTTAGATTCAGAAGTAATAGAGACATACATCATGTGGTGTTAAAAAATTGTGGCGTGGGAGGTCTTAGCCTGTTCTTAGATCAAACCGTGAGGCCGAGCACACTGTAATAATAATAAAAATAACTTGAACTTCTCACCCATAGCAAGTACAGTTTAAAAGTCTTACTCTGAAGAAATACTTACAAACATTCAGCAAATGGTTTTTTTCCTTCTGCTTTCATGGTTTGTGTTACATAAGCTATTGAATTATCTACGCGTCTCTTTAGTGGCTTAGCTCATTCCTTATTAGAAGTCCTAAGGCTGACTCAACCTCTGATTGATAATCACACTTCGTTTCTAACGTGATTTTCCTATCGTAACAGACAAGTTACCAAGTTCTAGACAGCGCCTGTGCATTTACACGCAGTCCCGTATTTTCTCCTTCCCTTTTAGGTTCTTTCGTAAACATTTCACAGCCACCATCAACATTTATTAAACCTGTCTGTATGTAGATCAGCCAAGGATGGGTGTTGTTGTTTTGTTTCTTAAGACTTACAAACAGTCTGATCTGATCACTTAAGTATTGTTTTTATTTGTAAAAGGTGTACCATAAATGTTGATTTGATTCTGGAGTTGTCTTTTTAACATTTTTAGTTTTAGACTATTGCAGATCTTATAAGCAGCTATTGGCTTATGTAAATAAAAGATGTTTGTGCTGTTATGTTAATATTACCTAGGCTACAAACTAGAAAACTATTTCCTAGCACAGTCTTTAAGATTTTAGTGCATTATAATTGAATTTAATTGCTTAAACTCGAGGCTGATCGTAGGCACAGTTGTGAAATGAAGGACGTTGGTCGTCTTTGCTCCCTCTGTGATCACTGCCCTGTGTAACAGTGCTTAGTCTCTCTCTGTGCTTGACTTATGGGGGTGTCTGACTCCACTCATGGTATATTCTGTGGCCATGGTTTTTGGCTGCCATTAAATGTCAGTAGGTTGATCAGGTAGTGACAACCATCAGACATGGTTGTCGTCAGAGGACTCTGATAATCTTTTTTTTCAATGGTCAGAGAACCTTCCATCACAAAATTATTTCCTCTTGTATTTTTATACCTCAATTTTCCTGACTTTCTTGTTGAAATCTGTCAACTTATAGATAAATTATATTTTAATTATGAGAAGTTATTCTCACTTAAGGAATGACCAGTGATTTTTTTCCTTTGATATTTTAAACTAAGTCTTTATACAAAAGCAGTTACATATAATGAGACTCGAATTCTGAAGTAGCTATTTTCTGTCTTGTTTTTATTCTAGCATATTAATAATATGTTTTTCATGAATATTCAGCAAATACATCTGTCTTAATTTTTTTCTTGTGTTTCAACAGAAGGAGAATACATTAAAATGTTTATGCGAGGTCGACCAATTACAATGTTCATTCCTTCTGATGTTGACAACTATGATGACATCAGAACAGAACTGCCTCCTGAGAAGCTCAAACTGGAGTGGGTGTATCCTTTTCTATTGTGACAGCAAATTTGTTTGCTCTGTCTTTAAGAAAAATTACTTTACCTGACGTCTGTCAGAATTGTCTTTATGTCAAGTAAACTTGATAAACAGTGACCATTTGAGAAAGTAAAGAGATGTTCTCTAATCCTTTCACATATTATGTGTATATTGCTGTTCGCAACTTAAAAGCACCAAAATTAATATCTTCAGATAGGGTAAGCAGTATTCCATGGACATCAAGGCAGGTGCTTGTGGTGTAGTGAAAGAGGCATCAGACTAGAATTGGAAGGCTGGTGTTTTGAGTCTTGGCTCTGCCACTTACCCTCAATGAACCTTACTTCTTCCCATATAAAAAGAGGTCAGTAATCCCTACCTCACAGGTCCGTTTTAAGAATTAAATAAGGAAACATCAGTTAAGCATTTTGTAACCTTTGAAATAATATGAATTATCTTATTAAGAGCTGAAATTAGCAAGGTGGATTCTAATTTGAGAATTAACTTCTTTACGACCAGACATTTTCTTAAAAATGAGTATATGAAACAGTGCTCCTTATTTCACTTAGGAAGCCTCATTTCTCTTAGACATTCTAAGAAATTCTTAGTGAAGCAGAAGAAACTTAATGTTTGAACTTTGCTTTTTGCCTCCATTCTCTGATATCCTCTTTCCCACTCCTTGAATCAGTCCCTCCTTTTGGCAGAAATTAGCTTGAGAAAATTCACCAATCCTGTGATTCTGCATAGTTTTTTAGCAGGTACTCTGCTTATACCAAACTGTGCCTGGCTATGTTTTATTCATCAATTAGGGTAAGTATAAGTGTCAAGTAGCTCTTCTTTTTTTGTTTAATTTTGGGCTGCACCATGTGGTTTGTGGGATCTTAGGTCCCAACTAGGGATCAAACCTGGTTAAGCAGTGAGAGCGCAGAGTCCAGCCAGTAGATCGCCAGGAGATTCCCTCAAGTAGCCCATCTTTTGCTCTCTCTCTCTTTTTCTCTCTCCATTTAAGTTAGATCCTCCTCCTGTGTTTTCTTCTTAGCATCCTGTTGTTTTTCCTTCCACAATTTCTAATATACTTGGTGTAAATTTTTGTTACCTTTGAAAAGCAAGAACTCCAGGGACACAGACCCACATATTTTTGTTCAGAAATGCATATTCTACTCTATGCCTGATACACAGTAGGAGCTCAATATGTATTTCTTGGTTGAATGAGGAAACTAGGATTTAAGCATATTAAGTCTTGGAACTGCACAAGGGCTAATGGCAAGACATGAGTTTTATAGTTACAGTCCAGTCCTCTTTACTTATACTGATTCCTTTACATATCCATTAATAAATTATTTAACATTTTGAAAGTTATGTTTGTTCGAAACCTTGACTCTCTATTTTAAGATACGGTTATCGAGGAAAGGATTGTCGAGCTAATGTTTACCTTCTTCCTACCGGGGAAATTGTTTATTTCATAGCATCAGTAGTAGTACTATTTAATTATGAAGAGCGAACTCAACGGCACTACCTGGGTCATACAGACTGTGTAAAATGGTTGGTATCATTTATATATATATGTGTGTGTGTGTCTGTATGTATATATATATTTATTTCATGCTCTTATTTTTGTATTTTATTAAGCTAGGTTTTTATTGGAAATGATTTCTTATGGAAAAATGAGAATTTAAGGATATTATGGACATCCTATAGGTAGATTTCAAAAATAAAAAAGACTTATGGGTCTCCAAAATAGTTGGTGTGATACCTGCATGAACAGGTACCTGCAATAGATACCTGCAACATATCATCTATAAATTTTGATGGGCGCTTCTTTGGCTTTCCCAGAGCGTTTATACTTTCTCCTCTGGCCTGTAACATCAGATATATGTGGCAGACTAGACTTTGACATACTTCTGAGAGTGATTATTGGTTACTTAATATTTATTGAGAATTTATTTTCTGTAGGTAAGTTTTGAAGTTGAGACTTTTGGGAGGAAAGGGAAATCATAGCTGAATAAGGATCAAACTATAAAATAGAGTGAGAACCATAAAAGTGTGAGAACTCCTTTTCTATGCTCGGGGTATTTTTGAAGTACTCAATTTTACTACTTTGAAGTTAACTTTAATTACCTATTGCTTAAATTCATTATTTTCCAACATTTAAAATCTTCTATTCTGGCAACTATATCTATACCTAGAAAAAAATTAATATACATTAGACTTAAAATATAGATATTGTTCAACTTTTAGAGATGATTAAAATTTTGTCTTTTTCACTAGAAGGATAATAATACATGTACAAGATTACTTATTACAACATCATTTTTGATGGTAAAGGTTGGAAAGAACCTGAATATCTTTTAGCTGGAAACTAGTAATGTGTGGTATGCATGCAGCCACGAAGCCATAAAGAATGAGTTTAGATGGACTTAGAGATTACCCTACTTAAGTGAAGTAAGTCAGAAAGAGAAAGACGATTATGATGTGATATCACACATTTAGATCTAAAATATGGTGCAAAAGAGCAGAAACAGACTTACTTAATAGAGAATAGATTTGTTGAGACTGGGGAGAAAAGAACAGGGAGTTTGGAATTAGCAGATGCCATCTATTATATATAGAATGGATATACAACACAGTCCTATTGTATAGCACAGGGATTTATATTCAGTACCCTGTGATAAACCATAATGGAAATTAATGTGAAAAAGAAAAAAAAATATATATATATATAACTGAATCACTTTGTGCAACATAAATTAACACAACATTGTAAATCAACTCTGCTTCAATAAAATTAAAGAATGAGGAGAGTGTTTGTGTATTAAATGGAAAGATCCCTAAGATACACTCGTAAGTATAAAAGAACAAGAAAATGTGTAGTATTTGACCATTTGTGTAAAAAAGGAGGTGGAAGATAAATATTTATCTTGACTTTCACATAGGTAAAATTTTTCCAGAATTAGTAATAAAAAGAAACTGATTACAGCGATTACCTGGTTGGTGTTACAGAGAGTAGGGATAATAGCCAGATAGATGAGATTTTAGCAGAGTTTTGTAAGTGTTTTTGTAGTTTTTGATATTTGAACCATGCACATATATTACCTAATCCAGCAATTTTGCTTTAAGTGTTTAAGATTTGAATTAAATATGGAAAAATGTAAATATTAGATTTTTAATTAACTCAATGTAATTGATCTATATTAAAAAAAGTAAAATTGATGGATTAGGTAATATATGTGTTTGGTTCAGATATTAACTGTCAATGTAATTGATCTCAATAAAGGATGTATGGGCTTCCCTGATAGCTCAGTTAGTAAAGAATCTGCTTGCAGTGTAGGAGACCCCAGTGCAATTCCTGAATCAGGAAAATCCACTGGAAAAGAGATAGGCTACCCACTCCACTATTCTTGGGTTCCCTCGAGGCTTAGCTGGTAAAGAATCTGCATGCAGTGCGGGAGACCTGGGTTTGATCCGTGGGTTGGGAAGATCCCCTGGAAAACGGAAAGGCGACCCACTCCAGTGTCCTGGCCTAGAGAGTTCCATGGACTGTATATTCCATGGGGTCGCAAAGAGTTGGATACGACTGAGTGACTTTCACTTTCATTTTTCTTTCAAAGCATATGAACTATTTGAGAAGAAATAACATTAGTTAAAGCAACATATTGAAAAACTCTAGCCTCTTTAATAATAAAATAAATTAAACTGATAATCTTTTATACCAATCAGATTACCAAGACATGTTAAAAGGTATAATTCTTAATATGAGGAAGTTGTAGTGAAATGTTGAAAACATTTTTATTTCTTTATAACAATTTAAATTGATAACTGTTCTGGAAAATAATGAGCAATAATACCAAAAACAAAAAATGTATTCCCTCTGTTTATTGCTTAAATTCATTATTCTCCAACATTTAAAATCTTTACAAGATGTAATATTACATCTTCACAGTAATAAAACTATGTGAATATGTCTAGGTGTAAGACTAGAAAGAAACAAGTTCCTTTATTGTGAACATGTGATAAATTTATCATGCCACAATTATGAGTAGATATTTTCTTCAAATTTAGTGCTCCAATAATTCAGTTTAACAAAGAAGGCAAAAATACCGCAGAAAACTTACAAGACCTATAGGTAATTGATGTTTATTTGATTAGCCAAAGAAAATAAAACAAATGGGTCACATTGAGTTTTTTTAATGATTAAAAACTGTTTGAAAAATGTTGATACTGAGGCATGTTTCTGCTGTTTTACATCTTTCCTGTATTTAAAATTGTTGTTAACACTGCTTTTTAGCCTTGCTATACATCCTGACAAAATTAGGATTGCAACTGGACAGATAGCTGGAGTGGATAAGGATGGAAGGGTGAGTGGCACAGTTTTATGCATTCTGTACCAGGTGATATTGATATTAGGATGGAATTGATTGTATTTAACCCTAACTCATTTATTTCATTCTCTTAAAATTTAACTATTAAGGAATTTTTAGTATAAGCAGAGGAAAAAATAATAGAATGTAATAACATTAAAAAAAAGAACAAGAGAGTCACACTAAAATATTCCTTTTCAAAAAATAAGTGTTCTCCCTAAGGAAGCTATTTATTTATAAGAATGGGAGAACTGATAAGCTTATTAAAGTTCTTTTTTTAAGTATAGAATAATTTATCAGTCTGCTGGAAGGTACTATAATTATCCTAAATTGATGGATCCCTTAATTTTATATTTTACATATGATTTTATATGTAATTTATATATGACTAGAAATAGCACTTAAAATTTTTCAGTTATTATTCAATACTATTGGCTTACATGACAAATCCCTTATTAATAAGGATCAGTGAATATTAATGATGACTGATTAGCATGTATATGACTATACTTAATAGCATTTTCTGCCTGGTTTCTTTAAAGAAAAGTATATTGGATGACTTTTAATACTCATTCCAGTTCTAAATTCTGTTTAAGGGCTGTTTGCTTAGCAATTTTTGGACACTGATTTTTTTTTTTTATATATTATTTTCTCAGGAATGAAAGTAATGCAAAAAGCAGGATTTCCAGTGCAGATTTGCTGGTATTAGAATCCTGAGTCTACCTTTTAATAGCTGGATAACTATGGACAAGTTATTTAAATCTCTATTTCAGAATAGCATTGAAACTTGTGTATTGCCATATGTAAAATAGATGACCAGTGCAAGTTGGATGCATGAAGCAGGGCACTCAAAACCAGTGCTCTAGGACAACCCAGGGAGAGAGGTAGAAGGGGGATTCAGGAAGAGGGGACCCATGCACCCTTGGCTGATTCATGTCAGTATATGGCAAAAACCACCACAACATTGTAAAGGAATTAGCCTCCAATTAAAATAAAATAATTAATTTTAAAAACTATCTCAATTTCCTCATTTGTTGAATGATGATTATAATAGCACCTAACCCCCAGGGTCTGTGAGAATTAAATGAATTAATGCATGTGACATATTAGAATAGTATATAGCACATACTAGATACTCAGATCATTTGCTGCTACTATTATCACTTTGTCATTTCCTTATTTTTGTAGTATGAGAAGAAAATACCTGCTCAACATTCTTTGGGGGCATGTGTAAATGTACTGGCTATTTTTTATTAGACATTTATCCATCCATCATTATTTTTTAAAGATGGCAAACAGTTCTTGTAGGAGTGGTATTTTCATCTATGTAAATACTAGTTAAGTCCTGCTATCTTGTATTTTTCCCCTTGTTTTTGCAGCCCCTTCAACCCCATGTCAGAGTGTGGGATTCAGTTAGTCTTTCTACACTGCAAATTATTGGACTTGGAACTTTTGAACGTGGAGTAGGATGCCTGGATTTTTCAAAAGCAGTAAGTAACAATTTTTAAGGGAGTAAGCCAGCCACACAAAGATACAGAAAAGATGTTAAGCTCAGGTTTGTGTGTGTGTTCATAGAAAGGTATCACTTAATTGAAAAATTAGATGTTAGCTGTTGCTTATCAGTGGCCAGCATTTTAACTGAAATACTAAAGGACTTTGGTTTAGATAAGATCCAGGATATTACACTTAATTATACTTATGTTATTCTGCCTGAAATAGAATTCCAGTGTAATAGCAGGAAATGGTTAAAGGAATTGCATACATAGCATAGTAAAATTGAAGTAAGTAATAAGATATGTTTTTGATTCAGCTTGAGTCATAGAAGTCTATTTTACTTACAAAATTTAGGGACATGAAACTTGGCCAATTCTGCCATGAGTATTGTCTTTTCTTAATGTCATGTTGCAGCAAAGAAAATAGCCAGATCTTTGTGCTCATTAAAGTCATGAATTGTTTAGGTTCTGAATTGATGATGGCATGGTTTTATATTTAAGTTTAAAATTCAGCATCTAGCAATCTTAACCTAAGTCTTGATGCTTTATTCTGGGGAGAATGAAATAAGATGTTGCTCATTTAAACATTCTGTTTATTCTTGAACTGTATGTAATCGTTATAGACCATACGAGAGAACATCTATATTTTTAGGATGCATAATTTTTTCATTTCAAATACAAATATCCCTCCAGATTTTATTGGGCCTCATACTTACTTTAGAATATATTTATGTATTCACATTATCTCTTTAATTCCTAACTATCAGCAGTTGTATTCTGGTTTATGGCTGTTTTGTGGGATGTGGAGGAGGAAGGGACATTTTTAGAGCAGAAGTATAAATTTGGGTGGATACAGGAACTTTACTAGCTTACAAGCACTGAATGTCAAGGGTTCTCATGAATCAGGAATTAGAAGAAAGGAGATGAGAAAAGGTGATGAGCAGAGAGAAGGGAAATACTTTTACTACCTTTTTTACCCCCTAAAATCTCTGTAGCAGTAACTGTTGTCTTCTGGTTGATATTGTTACAGTGTTAAGATTGTCTTGAATTGCCTCCTGCACTGACTTTTCCTAGTTTAGGTAATCATTCCAGTACAGGGTAAAAGAAGGCAAAAGAGAAGAGAGTAAGCTCTGCCCTTCCTCAGTACTCTCACTTGTCACCACAGTATTTCTTTGTTCCATAGACATCATAAGGTATATATTACAAATGCTACTAGAAAAAAAATAATCTTTTAATATCATCCACAGTTCTTTTTCTGGAAGGTATCAGTTAGTGAATGAAAATAGTTTTAGGAAAATAGAAAGGAATTTATTTATGTTTTTATTTATCTTGTTTATTCATTTTAATATAAATCAATAATATCATGGAAAACTAAAATCGGCAAACTTTCACATAACTTATTCCAACAGATTTACCGAAATTTAGGACCAAAGTTATAAAATTATATACATTTCACATCTACTGCAAAGGAAAATACTTTAAAAGCAGTCAGAACACTTTAAAGCAGAAGATACTTTAAGATGCAGAATGGACTATCCTCAAAATTGATTATTTGCTATTTTTGAATAGTGGAAGTAGCTAGATAGCAAATGGAAATCAACCTAGGGGAAAAAATTAGAAATATGGAAAAAAATAAGAATCCTTATTATATTTCTGAAGAAAATACAGTCTTAGTAAATAGTATATTCATTATATTTCAAGGAACCATGAGTTTAAAGGATTTTGTATTTATCTTAATGTTGGTGGTTTTCATAATATGGTATTTCTTTTTTAAAAGTAAGCCTTATCTGAAGATTTTTAAATGCCTTATTTAAACTGACTTTTCTTTAGGATTCAGGTGTTCATTTATGTGTTATTGATGACTCCAATGAGCATATGCTTACTGTGTGGGATTGGCAGAAAAAATCAAAAGGAGCAGAAATAAAGGTAAAAAAAATTTGAATAGGTTATTTATCTTGTAAAATACATTTTTTGTTTCGCAAGTCCTTGAAGTATGTTGCATACTCTTAGGTTTCAGGAGAGTACAGTTCAGTTCAGTTCAGTTGCTCAGTCGTGTCCGACTCTTTGCAACCCCATGAATCGCAGCACGCCCCCACCTGACCACATTCATAAGATGTGCTGACTTGCCGTCATTCTTATGATGGTGGTGGCTTAGTCACAAGTCATGTCTGACTCTTGCGACCCCATGGACTGTAACCTGCCAGGCTCCTCTGCCCACGGGATTCTCCAGGCAAGGATACTGGAGTGGGTTGCCATTTCCTTCTCCAAGAATTCTTATGGTACCTTTAAGATAAAATAGTCAAGCAGCTTCAACCACTTTCAGTGATGTTTCAGATACATTGTACTACTGAAATGCTGAAGTAGTTGGATATCTAATCTCAAAATTAAGACTACATGCTCTACTTGGCTTCTTCTTTAGCAAAATGTTATTTTGTTCAATCTATACAGATTAAAAAATCTAAAGGAAAAATTGAACCTCGGGAATATGACTGACATAACTGAAAAAGCATACAGTGATAAGTTTTTTTGGTCTAAATTATGTTTGTGGGATTATTACATAAAATGCCACCGCGTTTATAGTTGCTGTGGAGTAGTGTTAATCCTTTTGTGTGGAGCAGGCTATGACTTGTAAGAAAGGAACGAGGTTAGCATTGCAGCTGCATTCATATGGCTCTGACAGGCTTTCAGGATGGCTTTTGAAAGCCTCTGACATATTTGCTTTATTCTCAAATAACATCACATTCCTCCTCAGTTGCTCTCCAAGTTTTGTTTTGTAAAATCTTCAAGCTTTCAACCTGTTGGATGAAAAGAGGTTATTTCTTTTAGGTACTTTTAATCTTTTGAAAGAAGTAGGGTAGATTTTATTTTACTCGAAAGGAATATAAGGTGTCAGGAAACCTCAAATTTTAAAAAAACATAAATGAAGATAGATTGTCTTTCAGCCATCGTTCAGAGTAATTTTACGTTGAAACATAGGGAAGTTATTCCACAGTGAAACACGTAAATTTTGGTCCATTGTATTAAAGGCTGCCAGATGAAGTCTTACGGTTTTCCTCCTCCTGGCCTCTCCTCTGTCTCCTTTCTGGAACCTTCGGGGTGCATGTTGCTGAGAGTTACATCCCATGTCTTGTGCAAACACCATATGCTGCTCCGTTTGCTCCCATGGCCTTGGTTACTACTTGACGTGTCCCACACCAGCTAACTCCAGCCCAGGACATCCTCATATGAGTACCCCAGCCACAGTGTGTACAGACATGTACTCATCATATTTATTAGCCCCCAGTCAGCTTTGCCTCTCAGTGAGCAGCATCACATTCCACTTAATTGCCTAAGCTGAAAATTCAGGCATCATTCATGACTCCTTTTCCCTCACTTCACACTCAGCCAGTCAACAGGTGCTTTCAGTTCTGTGTCCTTAATGTCTGTGTTAGAACTCTTTCTCCCTCTCTCTCTTTTTTAACTTTTTGTAATTTTTAATTAATTAATTTTTTTGGCCACACTGTACAGCTTGTGGGATCTTAGTTCTCTGGCCATGGATTGAACCCAGGGCCATAGCAGTAAAGTGCCTAATCCTAACCACTGGACCATCAGGGAAGTCCCTGTATTAGAAGTCTTTCGTTGCAAATGACTTCAAAACAACTAAAGCAAACTTAATAAGAATTTACAGATTCACGTTTAGAAAGTTAAAGAAGAGATCTAGTAAAGGTAGAGAATTTTGCCTCAGGAATGATTTAAGTCAGGGACTAGATCACTGATTCTGTCCCTCTTAGCTTCTCCCTATGTATTGACCTTATTCTAGTCTTCTGTAAGTAAGTTCTGTCCTAGCTTATGTCACAAAGGATCGGAGATTTGATACATTACTTGTTAATTTATGTAAATTTAAATTCAGTAAGGCAACTTCATAACCTCATTTACAGAAATTAAAGAAGATCTAAATCAGAGGATTGTACATATATAATGAGTAGAAGATAATATTGTAAAGATGTTATTAATTCTTCTCTGCATATTGGTCTATACATTTCAATATAGTCAAAATTCTAGCTTGATTTTTATAGAAGTTGACAGGCTGAATGTATGAGGAAATATGAATGGGTAAGAATAGACAAAATCACCAAGGTTGATGAGGGTATAAAGTAACTGGAACTCTCATATACTGCTGTTGGCATGTAAACTGGTACAGCCATTTTGGATAACTGTTGGGTATTACCAGGTAAAGTTGAACACATGCATATGCCTACCCCTCTGACCCATCTTGTTGCACTGCTATGTTAGAACTCTTTCTCCCGTCTCTCTCTCTCTAGTTTTTGTAATTTTTAATTAATTTATATTTTTGGCCACACTGTACAGCTTGTGGGATCTTAGTTCTCTGACCATGGATTGAACCCAGGGCCATGGCAGTAAAGTGCCTAATCCTAACCACTGGACCATCAGGGAAGTCCCTATTAGAAGTCTTTAATTGCAAATGAAAGTTGTATAAACCCTAAAGAAGATAATACATGTGTTGACCAAAACACAAGTAATCAGAAATAACAGAAGTAGAAAAGAAAGTTACTCAAATGTCCATCAATAAGAGAATGGATAAATCAGTGCTGTGGTCTTTCCCTGTAAAGGGAATACTATAAAGCAGTTTGCATGATCAAATTGCAATGTATATACCGACATTAAATGTATCTCACAAATGTAATGATAAAATACGCTAGACACAAACGAATACCCTCTATATTATTCCACTTAAATAAAACAGACAAAGCTAATCTTTGCTGCTGCAAATCAGTTCAGTCGCTCAGTCATGTCTGACTCTTTGCGACCCCATGAATCGCAGCACGCCAGGCCTCCCTGTCCATCACCAACTCCCGGAGTTCACTCAGACTCGGGTCTGTCGAGTCAGTGATGCCATCCAGCCATCTCATCCTCGGTCGTCCCCTTCTCCTCCTGCCCCCAATCCCTCCCAGCATCAGTCTTTTCCAATGAGTCAACTCTTCGCATGAGGTGGCCAAAGTACTGGAGTTTTCAGCTTTAGCATCATTCCTTCCAAAGAAATCCCAGGGTTGATCTCCTTCAGAATGGACTGGTTGAATCTCCTTGCAGTCCAAGGGACTCTCAAGAGTCTTCTCCAACACCACAGTTCAAAAGCATCAATTCTCCGGTGCTCAACTTTCTTCACAGTCCAACTCTCATATCCATACATGACCACTGGAAAAACCATAGCCTTGACTAGACAGACCTCAGTTGGCAAAGTAATGTCTCTGCTTTTGAATATGCTGTCTAGGTTGGTCATAACTTTTCTTCCAAGGAGTAAGTGTCTTTTAATTTCATGGCTGCAGTCACCATCTGCAGTGATTTTGGAGCCCCCCAAAATAAAGTCTGACACTGTTTCCACTGTTTCTCCATCTTTCCCATGGAGTGATGGGACCGGATGCCATGATCTTCGTTTTCTGAATGTTGAGCTTTAAGCCAGCTTTTTCAGGATCATGGTTATTTCAGTGGAGGTAGAGGATAGTAACTAGAAGAGGGATCTGGGATGTTAGTAATGATCTGTTTCTTGCTTTAGACGTTATACACAGGTGTGTTCAATTTGTGAGAATTTATCAAACTGTGTACATAGGATTTGTGAACTTTTCTGATTATATAGTATACATTAATAGAAAGTTTAAATATCCTATAAAGCTACACAAATACCCAAGTGATTTATTTTCTTAGATTACTTCAGTTTATATCTTAAACATCTTATCACTAGAACTGTGGGTGTGTATACTTGGAAATATTTATACCAGTGTGTGTGAGTTGCTCAGTTGTGTCCAACTCCTTGTGACCCCATGGACTGTAGCTCCTCTGTCCATGGGATTTCCCAGGCAATAATACTGAAGTGGGTTGCCATTTCCTTCTCCACGGGATCTTCCCACCCAGGGATTGAACCTGCATCTCCTGCTTGGCAGTTGGATTCTTCACCACTGAGCCACCTGGGAAGGCCCCCCTCACTGACTTGGTATGATAATCTCTAGGCCCATCCATGTTGCCATAAATGGAATTATTTCATTCCTTTTTATGGCTGAGTAATACTCCATTGTATTTATGTACCACATCTTCTTTATCCACTCATCTGTCAGTGAACATTTAGGTTGCCTCCATGTCTTGGCTGTTGTAAATAATGCTGCAGTGAACAGTAGGTGCATATATTTTTTCAAGTTATGGTTTTTTCTGGATATAGGCCCAGGAGTGGGATTATATAAGATCATATGGTAGTTCTGTTTTTAGGTTTTTAAGAATCTCCATGCTGTTCTCCATAGTGACTTTACCAGTTTACATTCCCGCTAACAGTATAGGAGGGTTCCCTTTTCTCCACCCCATCTCCAGCATTTATTATTTATAGACTTTTTGATGATGGCCATTCTGACTGGTGTGAAGTGATACCACATTACAGTTTTGATTTGCATTTCTCTAATAATTAGCAATATCTAACATCTTTTCTTGTGCCTTTTGGCCATTTGTATGTCTTCTTTGGAGAAAAGTCTACTTAGATCTTTTGCCCATTTTTTCATTTGTTTGTTCGATACTGAGCTGTATATATATTTTGGAGATTTGTCTCTTATTGGTTGGTTTTCTCCCTTTCTGTGGGTAGTCTTTTCATTTTGTTTATAGTTTCCTTTACTGTACAAAAGCCTCTTAAGTTTAACTAGGTCCTTTTCTTAGGTTTTTTTGGTGGAAAGAGCATAAAAGCTCTTTGTGGTTTTTTGTTTGTTTGATTTTTCATTCTATAGGAATCCATAGTGACCATTCAGCCTTCAATCTGAGGATGAATCTCTAAATCAGTAATATTTTCTTGAATGAATGATCAATAGTAATAGTAAAAAAAAAAAAAAAAAGGTGTTTTTTTTTAAAGACCAAAACGGCAGTGTCTTTAAGACAGAATTTATATTGCTGTTTCATTTGCTAGTTTTAGTGTTCTTTTCCCTGAATGTGCAAGAAATTAAAACAAAACTGTAATTTGCATAAATGTCTTTTTAGTGCAGAGTTATTATATATAGATGGCCTAAAAGATAATATAATAAGATAAGGACATCAGATTTAAACCATTTTATTCTGAAAATGCATTACTTAAGTTTTTCAGGAAATAAGCATTGGAAGAAAAGGCGCTTCCTTAAAATGTTTCCCTGTCTCTGGGACTTCCCTGATGGCCCAGTGGTTAAGATTCTGTGTTTCCACTGCCAGGGCCACAGGTTTGATTCCCTGGTGAGTGAACTGAGATCCCACTTGCTGCATGTGGTGTGGCCAAAAAGTAAACTTCCTTGTCTTTGATTATCAGGACCTGTAATTGGTATTTAATGAAGATAAGGATATACATGCACCTAAAGCTATGTTTCTCTTTTCACAGACAACAAATGAAGTTGTTTTGGCTGTGGGATTCCATCCAACAGATGCAAATATCATAATAACATGTGGTAAATCACATATTTTTTTCTGGACCTGGAGTGGCAATTCACTAACAAAAAAACAGGGAGTTTTTGGGGTAAGGATCAAAATGTTACAACTTTATTATAGAACTTTAAGTAAGGATAAAGTCATCGTGCCCAAGGGGAAAACTGAAAACTCTCATTGTTTCATTGTAGAAATATGAAAAACCAAAATTTGTGCAGTGTTTAGCTTTCTTGGGAAACGGAGATGTTCTTGCTGGAGACTCAGGTGGAGTCATACTCATATGGAGCAAAACTACTGTAGAGCCCACACCCGGGAAAGGGCCTAAAGGTACAGTATTCTCGTGTTCAGATCATTCTTTTCAGTTTGCACTATCACTATTGCAGTCAGACCAGGAGAGCGGGAGCTGTAAGGAGACAGTATGAGAGTCGCTAACATACATTTCATTTTTCACAGTTCTTCATAACAACCTTTTTTTAAATCAAATTAGTTACTCATTTATTAAGCATATATAGCCTACATTTGACTACCTTGCCTTCCAGGAGATTATTACAAAATAATTAGAAAAGATGATACAGATACCACATTAAAAACTATGGAGATTGGGAGAGAAGTCACCCCAGTCTTCAGTATTTTGTAAAGCCCTCACAGAAGAAATGGTATTTAAGCTAAACCATAATGAATGTAGAACACTACAGAAGATAGGGAATCTTAATCCCAGTTACGGATCAGTGTACATTAAGGGAGGAGAATGGTGATGACTGTGACGCATCCAGGATAGTGTGAGTAACTTTGTCATGTGTTAACAGAAACAAGATGTCGCCAGCATGAAGGAATGACACTTCCAGGGCAGTGTGAATGGATTTGTCGTGTGTTAACAAACAGGAGATAGCCAGCGTGAAGGAAATAGTGTTCTAAAAAATACTAGTGTTTTGCAGTTGCTCTTATCATTTTAAACTAATAAATACTAAGCCCTTGAAAATTCAAATAGAGATTAAAGACACAGATTGTTTTGAGTTACCCACAATAATCCTTAAAACTGATTGAGTTCACCATGGAAGAGAGAAGAGCTATGAGGCCAAGGATACTTTGTCCCACAGTTAGATGACCAGAAAAGAGCCTGCAAGGATTACAGATTGTTTTAAAAGAAATTAGTAGGACAGAAGTTTTTATTTAGTGCTCCTGAACAAGGAAGAGGAGAAAGTTCCCAGGAGTATCAGGAAGGAGGGCTATAGGAAGGTCAAGAAGAGTAAGAACCAAGAAAAGACCATTGGAAGTTCACAGTTTCAGTAGAAAAATGAAGGCTGTAGAACACCTGAGTGTAGAAGAGCCAGTTTTTTAATGGAGAATTTTGAGAATCCCAGTTGAAAATGGAATGAAAAGTAGAGGTACTCGAATCAGGAGTCTTTTTAAGGTTGACTAAACCTGAAAGTAAAATGCGGATTGTGATGGAAGAAAGATGAAAACTCTTAAGAGAGATGGGAATAACTGGATTAGACATCAGAAGAAAGATTATCCTTGAAAAAGAGTGATACTGTACACTTATTCTGAAACTGGAGCTTTGGAAAACTAGTATCTTAACGTGGCTAAATGATAGAGGTCATGCAGAATTAACATTGCTCTCAGTAAAAGCAGCTCTCTGTTTAAAGCTTGAAGTTATTTTAAAATGGGTAATGTAAGAATAGTATACATCATGTAATATAGTATACACTAGTATACATATACTACTAGTACTAGCATACAGTAGTATACATCATGTAATCAGACTCCATTACTTCAGAATTCTACTTGTTGAAGTTGGGATCCAGCTGAAACCTGAGACCTGCCAGTGGATATTAGATTTATTAGAACACTAAAACTGAAGACCTGTGAAATTTAGAGGTATCATTTTCTAAATAGTCATTAAAATCGTCCTTATCCACTTAAAAAAGGATGGACCCAAGGACCTTTTCCTTTCTTTTTTTTTTAGGTTTTGAAAACTTTTATTGAAGTATAGTTGATTTACAATGTTGTATTAGTTTCAGGTGGATTGCAAAGTAAATCAGTTATAGCTATACATATACACACTCTTTCTTAGATTCTTTTCTTACATAGGCCATTACAGAGTACTGAATAGAGTTCCCTGTGCTGTACAGTACATGCTTATTAGTTACATGTTTTATTGTTTCATATATAGTAGTATGTATGTATTAGTCCCAGTCTCCCAATTTATCTCTTCTGCTTCTTACATCCTCAGTTCAGTTCAGTTGCCCAGTCGTGTCCGACTCTTCGTGACCCCATGGACCACAACACGCTAAGACTTCCTGTCCATCACCAACTCCCAGAGTTTAGTTAAACTCATGACCATTGAGTTGGTGATGCCATCCAACCATCTCATCCTCTGTCATCCCCTTCTTCTCCTGCCCTCAGTCTTTCCCAGCATCAGGGTCTTTTCACATGAGTTAGCTCTTCGCATCAGGTGGCCAAAGTATTGGAGTTTCAGCTTCAACATCAGTCCTTCCAATGAACATTCAGGACTGATCTCCTTTAGGATGGACTGGTTGGATCTCCTTGCAGTCCAGGGGACTCTCAAGAGTCTTCTTCACCACCACAATTCAAAAGCATCAATTCTTTGGTGCTCAGCTTTCTTTATAGTCCAACTCTCACATCCATACATGACTACTGGAAGAACCATAGCCTTGACTAGATGGACCTTTGTTGGCAGAGTAATGTCTCTGCTTTTTAATATGCTGTCTAATTTGGTCATAACTTTCCTTATAAGGAATAAGCGTCTTTTAATTTCATGGCTACAGTCACTATCTGCAGTGATTTTGGAGCCCCCAAAAATAAAGTCAGCCACTGTTTCCCCATCTATTTGCCATGAAATGATGGGACTGGATGCCATGATCTTTGTTTTCTGAATGTGGAGCTTTAAGCCAACTTTTCCACTCTCTTCTTTCACTTTCATCAAGAGGCTCTTTAGTTCTTCTTCACTTTCTGCCATCAGGGTGGTGTCATCTGCATATCTGAGGTTATTGATAGTTCTCCTGGCAATCTTGATTCCAGCTTGTGTTTCTTCCAGCCCAGCGTTTTTCATGATGTTCTCTGCATAGAAGTTAAATAAGCAGGGTGACAATATACAGCCTTGACATACTCCTTTCCCAATTTGGAACCAGTCTGTTTGTTGTCCCACGTCCAGTTCTAACTGTTGCTTCCTGACCTGCATACAGATTTCTCAGGAGGCAGGTCAGGTGATCTGGTATTCCCATCTCTTTCAGAATTTTCCACAGTTTATTGTGATCCACACAGTCAAAGGCTTTGGCATAGTCAATAAAGCAGAAGTAGATGTTGTTCTGGAACTCTCTTGCTTTTTCCATGATCCAGCGAATGTTGGCAGTTTGATCTCTGGTTCCTCTGCCTTTTCGAAAACCAGCTTGAACGTCTGGAAGTTCACGGTTCACATATTGCTGGAGCCTGGCTTGGAGAATTTTGAGCATGACTTTACTAGCATGTGAGATGAGTGCAATTGTGCAGTAGTTTGAGCATTCTTTGGCATTGCCTTTCTTTGGGATTGGAATGAAAACTGACCTTTTCCAGTCCTGTGGCCACTGCTATTTTCCAAATTTGCTGGCATATTGAGGGCAGCACTTCACAGCATCATCTTTCAGGATTTGAAACCGCTCAACTGGAATTCCATCACCTCCACTAGCTTTGTTCATAGTGATGCTCCTAAGGCCCACTTGACTTCACATTCCAGGATGTCTGGCTCTAGATGAGTGATTACACCATCGTGATTATCTGGATTGTGGAAATCTTTTTTGTACAGTTCTGTGTATTCTTGCCACCTCTTAATATCTTCGGTTTCTGTTAGGTCCATACCATTTCTGTCCTTTATTGAGCCCCTTTGCATGAAATGTTCCCTTGGAATCTCTAATTTTCTTGAAGAGATCTCTAGTCTTTCCCATTCTATTATTTTCCTCTATTTCTTTGCACCTATCACTGAGGAAGGCATTCTTATCGCTCCTTGCTATTCTTAACCCCTAGCAGCCATCGATTTGTTTTCTGCATCCATAACTCTATTTCTGTTTTGTAGATAAAGTTATTTTGTACCTTTTTGTAGATTCCACATATAAGCGATGCAATATGATATTTGCCAAGTACCTTAACAGCTGTTGGATAACATAGTTATTTGTAATATAGAAAGATAGTCCCAATTACTACATTTGTGGTACATTTTCTCCCTTTCTCATCTCCTTTTCCCAACATAGCAACAGACTACAGGATTCATTCTCCCCTGGACTGAGTCTGGAGGTATCTGTGAGAGCAGTATGCATGGCCATTTGGTAAAATGGGAGCAGAGAGAAAAAAATAATAAATGCATAGTTAGTCCCTTTCTTCTTTTTCTTTTTCTCACTACACCTCCTGTTCCCACCCCCAGTAGTGGGCCTTGGAATTCATTCAGCATTACCTCAAATTAGTTTTCCTCAAAAATACAGATATATTTTATTCTCAAGTCTCATTTGTGCTCAAATATACAGGTCCACTTTGCCCTTTTCTATTTTACATGAATAAATCAGAGGAAAGGCATTGAAAATAGCCTTTTTTCACATACACACTAATATATATAAAATAGATCATCAACAACAACCTGTATTCTGTAATAACCTTTACAGGAAAAGAATCTGTAAAAGAATGGATAATGTATAACTGAATCACTTTCCTTTATACCTGAAACTAACACAACATTTTCTATCAACTATACTCCAAAATAAAAATTAAATTGAAAAATAATAGCATTTATTCAACCCTATTTATCCTTACTGTTTAAGGACAATAAAACTGAAACAGTATCCAGAGAACCATATAGAATACTTCCTTCAAGGTAGAAGGTTATGAGAGAAAAATTAGAGACCTTGTTCTAAAGTCAGTGGATTGGAAGTAGAGAGAGATTCTTTATTAGTAGCAGTAGGAGAGGGAAAAAAAAAAAAAAAAACTAAGCCTGTCAGTCTCTGAGTTCCACAAACAAAAAGGAGAGGGAGAAAGAAAAAGGAGGTTATGGGGAACCAGCCTGAGGTTCCTGAGACATTTCCCCAAGGATTTTTTTTTTTTTATTAGTGACATTACTGTCTTCCACTTCACACCCCTTTTCCATGTGTGAAAATGAAAGTCGCTCAGTCATGTCCAACTCTTTGCGACCCCATGGACTGTACAGTCCATGGAATTCTCCAGACCAGAATACTGTAGTGGATAACCGTTCCCTCCTCTAAGGGATCTTTCCAACCCAGGAATCGAACCCAGGTCTCCTGCATTGCAGGCGGATTCTTTACCAGCTGAGCCGTAAGGGAAGCCCTTTCCATACATAAAAGCTAACAATTGAAGACATCTGTTAATTAGCTGAGAGCCTTCAGAGCTAGCAGTTGAAATGAGTTCTCTCATTTCAGTTGGATGATCTTCCACCATCATCCTTAGTGCGAGCAAGTGACCTTATGTGCCATTGAGGCATCATGGCAGATAGACAGTAAATTCCTTCCAGTACTGGAACCTGGCCTGAGCGCTGTAGCCATTGCAAAGTAGTATTACCAGTTATTATGAAAGGAGATAACTCAAGAACAGTCAGGTGGAAAAGGTGATGAGGACAAGGCCTGGGGAAAGGACCTGTCCAGAACCTCTATGCCCTCTCCGGGAATAACTCTCTCTCCAAGTCTCCATGTGTTCACTGACCCAGAAGCTCTGGGTTGAGGATCCTTAAGAAAAAAGAGAGAAGAGCAGTATTATCAGTTATCCTCCCACTCTCTTGTCTTTTTCTTTCTACCCTCTTCTCTTTCCTAGGCATACGTTTTCAGTATCAGAAATGTCAGGAACAATATTATATTATCAAAATATTATCAAAACCGTAACTCAAATTGTTGACATATATTATCCCACCTCTCTGAGTAGTTTGGATATAAATGCACCCTTCATTGGCCTTAGTGTGCAAGGGCTGGTAAAGGTTCCGAATTGTTTTTATTTATTTTCTTTTTTGTCTGAAAAACTGGTGCCTTACCCTTAATGCAGGGAAAATCTACATAGGCAGAAACAGAAAACAGAAAATCTCATCTTGTAAGCTGCTGTGCACATGAAATTTGCTATGTGACTGACTCTATTATGGGCGAACTTGCTGAGAATTTGGTTTCTTCCTTTATATATATAGTTTTCCGTTATGTAAGTAAGGCTGGAAAGGATTTGGTGAGTTTAGTAAAATAAATGTGTAAGACCGGATCAGAACAGAGATTCATAATTTCCATTTCTAAATTCTTGCCCCAAATTTTAATAGATTGATCCAGTTTACATATTCCCTAATAAGATAGTTCTGTACCCATGGCAGCCTTTATCAACCAGACTTTCAGTATACTGTCATAATCGTATCTAATAAAGGGACTTTCGGGAATTGCAGAAGTATAATTTCACAGCTAATTCTTTTATTCTAGTGAATAGGAGACAAAGGAAAACTGTGTTTTATGCCCCATAAGGAGCTCTCTTGCTTCCAAACCACTATTTCCTTATCTTAAATGTAAATTAAGGGGAATCGTCAAAGTAATTAGTATTTTCTGTTTCCTGTTTTTCCAGTTTTACAATATTTTTATATATAACCTTGCCTAGCTAAGAGTTGGACACAACTGAGTGACTTCACTTTCACTTTTCACTTTCCTGCATTGGAGAAGGAAATGGCAACCCACTCCAGTGTTCTTGCCTGGAGAATCCCAGGGACGGGGGAGCCTGGTGGGCTGCCGTCTATGGGGTCACACAAAGTCGGACACGACTGAAATGACTTAGCATCAGCAACAGCAGCTTAATATATGTAGTTTTTAATATGTAACCTTATCTATAATGACTTGATACTTGTATGTACTGCAGAATGATTACCAAAACAAGTTAACGTGCATCACTTCACAGTTACATTTTTTTTTCTTGGGATGAGAACTTCTAAGATCTGCTCCCTTAGCAACTTTCAAATATACATTATAGTATATAGTCCCCATGCTCTGCATTAAATTTCACAGTTGATACCTTTCGACTGCCTTCACACATTTCTTCTACCCCCACCCCCACCCCTGACCACCACCAGGCTGTTCTCTTTCTGTGAAATCTTTTTTTTTTTTTAGATTCTACATAGAAGTGAGATCTCATAGTATTTGTCTTTGACTGTTTACACTTAGCTTAATGTCCTCAAGACTCATTCATGTTGCGTATGGCAGGACTTCTCTCTTTTTTAACCCCATTGTGTATATGTATGTACCACATCTTCTGTATCCATTCATCCATCTGTGGACACTTACGTTGTTTCAGTATTCAGAAAATACTACATTGTTAGTATTTTCTGTGCCCTACATGGGTACAAGGTATTTGTTATTTCCTACATATGTGAAATAGTTCAGTTTTTCTTACATGGAAAAATTCAGGATTCTTTAAGTTGAGGGGGAGGTTGAAAGTGTCTATACCCCCCCCCTTAAAATGTTCATTATTCTTAAATCTTTACCAAGTTACTTAAAGGAGCTTAGAAACACCATTTCAGCAAATATCAACACGGGTACGTTTGCACATTGCTGAGAATATAATGGGATTCCCGGGTGGGTCAGTGGCAAAGATTCCTCCTGCCAGTGCAGATGTGGACTCAGTCCCTGGGTCGAGAGGATCCCCTCAAGAAGGAAATGGCAACTGAACGCCAATATTCTTGCCTGGGAAATCCCATGGACCAGAGAAGCCTGGCAGTCTACAGCCCGTGGGGCCACAAAGAGTCGGACATGACTTAGTGACTGAGTACACACACAAGAATATAACATAAATTTCAAAGTCTCCCTGACATTTGATTCTGTACTTAAACAGGCACAAAAAGCCCTCCAAACAGTCTTTATTTGGCAGTCAAGATAAACTTGCTTTTTATGGAAACCTTGTTTCTGTTAGAGTTGAAAATAAAGGGGGGATTTGCAGTTAAGCTTCGATAGACTTGGCCATGATTGTGCCTGGAGGTACAGTAGGTTTTTAAATACAAGGATAATTATTTTTCTTGGCAGGTATTTCAAACATTATTTGGCTTAAATTAGAATGTCAGAAATATAGGCCCATGAGAAGGAAATCTTAGACTATAAATTACTTTGTAGGTAAATACTATCTAGAGTAGAGTATTTTTGTTCTTGATGAAGCATTTGTTCTTCAGTTTCTCCATTTTCTAAGATTCTGTCTTTCTAGGAAGATCTTAAGTGTTTAACAAGGTATTTGTTATGTTTAGAAGTAGGGAAGACTGAATTAAAAATAGAAAAGCTGTATTTTACTTCCCTGCTTTCTGATGGAGAGTTGTAAAACACCACACCCCTACGTTTTATAATTTCTTGCATGGTACTCTCAGACTACTTTTGTTAATTTGACCATGCGTGAGAAAAATAAACTCACGCTCCCTCTCGCCCCTCACCTCCCACTTTTAACTGCCCATATAAAGCCAGCAATACTCTCAGAAAGTTCACATCTCTCAGATGTTCTTTCTCTCTTGATCACATCAGGGCCATGATAGATAATTGGCTGGGTATCCTACTGGACACAGTTGTGTTGTTCAGTGTTTAAAGTATTTTTAGGTGATGAATGTTGATGTGAGCCGAGGCAGTTGACCTGAATAGCAAGTTTGTTGGAGCTCTGCTCCCAGCTCTGCTGAATCAGGCAAGGTCTACTCCAAAGCATGAGGCCCTTTCCTTTCTCCTTGCCAGAGATACCCATCTATTAAGTTATTTATTCCACTAGCCACCTCACACTGAGAAATACTGAGAGTCAACTATAGCATAATTTTTTTTAAGATACCAAAGTCCTACAAATTTTAGTTAATATTAACAATATAATGACAGCTCAAATGGTAAATGAACAATCTCAGTTAATATCTCTAAGATTATACTTCACATACCATAAAATTTTATCATTTTAAAATGTACAAGTCAGTGATTTTTAATATATTCAGAGTTGTTTAATTATCACCACTGTCTAACTTCAGAATATCTTTATCACCCCGAAATGAAACACTGTGCCCATTCGCAGTCACTTTCCTTTCCTCTCCCTCTCCCTCCTCAATCCCTAGCATCCACTTGCCGCCTTTGGATTTGCCCGTGTCGGACAGTTCATGTAAATGTAATCATAGAATATGTTGTCTTTGTGAACAGCTTCTTTGAGTTGCATCTTAATGTTTTTAGGTTCATCCATGTTGTTTCACATATTAGTACCTTATTCCTTTTTGTCACTGAATAATACCACATTTTGTTTTTCCGTTTGTCAGCTGATGAGCAATTTTATTAGAAAACGAACAGTTTTTTTCCAGTTTGTTGAGGTATAATTGACACATAACTTTGTATGAGGTATACAATAAAGTGATTTGCTATATGTTTATCTTGCGAAGTGATTGCCACAGTAAGTTTAGTTAACATCCATCACTTCACATAGTTAGAGATTTTTCTCTTGTGATGAGAACTTTTAAGATGTACTGTCTTAGCATCGTCAAATATATGACACTCTATTGTTAACTGTAGTCACCATGTTATACATTAATTCTCAGAATTTATAGCTGGAACTTTGTACATTTAACCACCTTCATCCATTTCCCCCACTGAATAGTTTTTAAACTTAATTTCTGCCCCCGCCCAGGGGAATCTACTGTGTATTTTATTGACTGACTGGTCATGTTTAAACCAGGCTCTACCTCGTCATTATGAACCTGGTAATTAGTCTGCAAGAATCTTCCAAAAAGCTTTTACTGTGTTATTTTTTTTTTTAACAGAGTATTTAAAATAAATTTTGTTTTGCACATTGCATACAGGCTGCCCCTGCTTTCTATTTATTCATTTACTTTTACTTTTTTTTTAATTGGAGGATACTTGCTTTACAATGTTGTGTTGGCTTCTGCCATACAACATCATGAATCAGCAGTAAGTATACATTTGTCTCCTCCCTCTTGAGCCTCCCTCCTACCCCATGCCCCTTCTCACCCCTCTAGGTCATCACGGAGCAGCAGGCTGAGCTCCCTTAACTCTGGGAAGAGCTTCTCTGAGTAAGGCATCATGAATACCAAGGAAAAGGGCTTGAGTACCAAACTCTGTTGTCTTCACTCTTAAGAAAGAGGCTTTGATTATATTTTTATACCTGCCTTGTTCCTTCCTGGGTACCTGTGAAGTGCTGAGAACATATAAGAAACCTGGGCCATCATTCAGCTTTCACACTGGTATAGCTGTCAGTTTTTAAAATACTTCTCTGGTTGGTCAAAAGCCACTGCTCCAAGCCACCAGTGCCTCTTCTGCCCCATACCTTCCCCAGTATCTCAGCAAATAAAAGGGGTTATCCTTGGCAGAGCAGAAGGCCTGCAGGTCAGCAGTGGTTAAATGTTAAACATTATGACTGTTGCCCCAAGAGGAAATGAAGGCCCTTTTGCAAACTTACAGGAACACTGAATATAAGAGACTTGAGTTCCGGTCACAGCTGTGTCACTAGCTAACCATGTGGTATTGGTTAAGCCAGTTCTATACCTGTGTGCTTAGTTATAAAATTAGAGGAGCAATATCTGCCTTAACTGTTGAATGAGATGATTGTAAGATAGTAAAGTTCTGAGGCTAATATATCCCCTCTTGTCTGTGGAATTGTCACTACTTTAGCCTACCTTTTTGTGAGAATATGTTTTGAATTATTTTCAGAGTAACTATTGGCATGAATGCCAAATATTGTATTAAGCTTTGCTATCTGCCTTGCAGAAAAATTGGCTGGAAATAGATTTTTGATTGTAGAGTCATGAGAACTTTTGATTATTTACTCTGTAGTTCTGCTGAAGTTTTTTCCCAGAAAGACACTAAAATCTGATGGAGAAAATGTTATGACTAGTGTTTCTGCTTTACCCCTCATTATGTTAGGTGTTTATCAGATCAGCAAACAAATCAAAGCTCATGACGGCAGTGTGTTCACACTTTGTCAGATGAGAAATGGGATGTTATTAACTGGAGGCGGGAAAGACAGAAAAATAATTCTGTGGGATCATGATCTGAATCCTGAAAGAGAAATAGAGGTAAGGATGAAAACAGAACATAAACATTTTAAAATGTTAAACCCTCTAAACTCATGTCTTTTGTCCCACATTAAGATAACTTACACTTTTCTGGAAAATTTGGTATACATTCTTGTCATTTCATTCCCTTGAAATAAACCAGGAAAAAAAGGACTATTCACTAAGCCAAATAATTTGAAAGAGTAAGAAAAATAGGCAGAATAGTTAACTTGCTTACTTATTTCTGACATTATTTTTTAGTGACCCAAAAATAACCACATAACCATATAAACTTAAAATTTGTCAGACATTTATCAAATATTATATTATACTCCATGGTATACAAGATGACCAGCTTAATTTTAAAACTCAAAAGTAATCTTTTAAATGATGGGCTTAATGATAATTGCTGATTATATCTCTCAATATGTCTGCTTCATGGTATAAACGAAGTATATCCATAAAAACAGATTTTATGTGTTCAGTGAAAGTTGAATGAGATCTCAAGAAGTGAAATGGTTTAGAATAGTGCTTTAGATCACTGATTGTCAGAGCAGAGGCAAACCTCAGTTCAATACTGCTTCTATTTGTTGGTGACTTTAATTTTGACTCAGCCTTTTCCACTTATAACATGCTTTGCAGGCAAAATCTCTTAAAAAGAGAATTCTGACATACTGCTCTTGGATTTTATTTCCAAGAAGATATATCCCCATATTATAGATAAAGAAATTTGTCTCGGGCTAAATAGCTTACCCAAAATAATATAACCAGTAAGTAACAGAATCAAGCCACAGTCTTCATGTAGTCTCTCAGAACTTATTCCTTTATCCCTTACTCATAACCCTTAACTCTTGAAATCATATAAAATGTGAATTTAAAATTGAAGCAAAGAATGTTGATAGTCCATTATAACTTCTGTGTATAAAATGTAAATGTATGAATAAATAATTTATTGACATAAAATTACCTTGTACTTTCAAATTTGAAATTCTGTCATTTATTACCACATAATTGTGTGCAGCTATAACTTCCGTCTTCAGGTTGATTAATGCATTGTATTATGTGTATGGTGACTTTATAAATTATTTTTTAGGTTCCTGATCAGTATGGAACAATCAGAGCTGTAGCAGAAGGAAAGGCAGATCAATTTTTGGTCGGCACATCACGAAACTTTATTTTACGAGGAACATTTAATGATGGCTTCCAAATAGAAGTACAGGTAAGCTGTATGATTTTAACCATTAACTGAATATTTTGATGATACCCTTTATTTCTTATAACAATGGGTATGTTTCTTTTTCAGGGTCATACAGATGAGCTTTGGGGTCTTGCCACACATCCCTTCAAAGACTTGCTCTTGACTTGTGCTCAGGACAGACAGGTGTGCATGTGGAACTCCGTGGAACACAGGCTGGAATGGACCAGGCTGGTAGACGTGAGTAAAGCAAAATGCGATTATAGTTTCCCCACAGAAACTCCCCAAAACTGGCAGTTGGTAGCAGCAAAGCAAAAAGGATTCAGTATTGGTTAAAACCAAGTTTATTGCTATAGTTCAATAAAGAGGAAGGGATAAGGGGGAAGAGTGTTTAGTTACAAAGTACATCATGAACCCACTCCAAAGAAGCAAGTTAACAGGACAGAAGCTCAACTTTTCTGTCAGGTTCAATAGTAAAAATCAAGAATATTTCACATCTTTATGGAGCGTTAATTGTTATGGAAATGTTTGGGCCGCTGGTGGTGGGGCAGTTGGGTTCAGTAAGTACTGCTCACTAACAGATTCTACTGTCTTCTTTTTGAGTTGGTCTCTTACTGTATTTTCTCCCTACCCCACCCAGATATTCACCTTTTCTAGCCTAAAAGGTGTATGCATGTTCTTTGTAGCCTCTAAAGAACTGTACAGATGTTTGTTGTTATCCTTATTATTGTTCCACTGCCTAGCTGCAAGCTGGCGGTCCTTTCCCCCTACCACTCTGCCAGCATGTCCCCTTCCTGCTCTGAAGTTCTTTTTCCTCTTATGTCTGTGTGGTATTCCCATTGGCTATAGTAAAGTTGATTGAGATTCCATGTTTATGTGAAACAAGTTATTTTCAAATGTTTTGCCACTCTTCCCATAGATCTAGGGAGACTTTCTCGTGTACTCCCCAACAGCTGTCTGTCTCTCTTCTAGGAACCAGGACACTGTGCAGATTTTCATCCAAGTGGCACAGTGGTGGCCATAGGAACGCACTCAGGCAGGTAGGGTCTTTAAGGGAAATGTGAGCTGAGTAATCTTAAGTGGTGGGATGTTTAACCATTATTCAGGAATGTTCTCTATCTGATCTGGAGAATTGATCTTTTAAGTGGCACAGTTTTATACTTTTTGCTCTTTTCTGTTATGTATACTCATTTAATCACTAAGTAATTTTGTTGTTAAGGACCTACTGTTTGTTAGACCCAATTGCAAGAGTTCAGGCTACATCACAGTACAAAGCAAAAATCCTTGCTCCCACGGAGTTCACACTTTAATGTGTGTCAGGGGTGGAGGCAGAATAAAAAAATAAACCTTAACTAATTAAGTTAGTTATTAACTAATTAAGTTAGAAAAATGAAGAGCTATGATGGGGGAGGGTTGAGCCTAGGAAGAGGGATCTGGAGGGTACAGTTACAAAATGCTATGGGGAGGTCAGGGTAGGCTTCACTAAGGAAGGTGGCAGTTCAGCAAACTTGACCCTCTCTTGTGACATTTTCTGCGGTATCAGAAAACTTCTGTCCTCGTTATCTTTAAAAAGGGAAGGAAATCGAATCTGAAATAACCCAGTTGAGCTTTTGTTTGAGCTATAGCTTTTTTCCTTCTTAAATGCTACACAGGTAAATAATAAAGGTATGTTTCTATGACTGTAACAAATATTTCAGATCATCCCGTTTATTTCAGTTTAGTTCAGTCACTCAGTCGTGTCCAACTCTTTGTGTCCCCATGGACTGTAGCACGCAGGCTTCCTGTCTATCACCAACTCTCAGAGCTTACTCAAACTCATGTCCATCAAGTCAGTGATGCCATCCAACCATATCATCCTCTGTCGTCCCCTTTTCCGCCTGTCCTCAGTCTTTGCCACCATCAGGGTCTTTTCAAATAAGTCAGCTCGTCACATCAGGTGGCCGAAGTATTGGAGCGTCAGCTTCAGCATCAGTCCTTCCAGTAAATATTCAGGACTGATTTCCTTTAGGATGGACTGGTTGATCTCCTTGCAGTCCAAGAGATGGACTCTCAGGAGTCTTCTCCAACACCACAGTTGAAAAGCATCAATTCTTCGGCACTCAGCTTTCTTTATAGTCCAACTCTCACATCCATACATGACTACTGGAAAAACCATAGCTTTGACTAGACCGTTTATTTAATTCCACTTTACTTAATTCTAACTAAATTTAGCCATTTAGAGGTTTTTTTTTTTTTTTTAAATCAAGTTTTCCCCTTTGGCTGTTAGATACAAGTTAATACCTCTGAAAAATCGAAACATTTTCAAAATCCTCATTTATAGTGCTCAGAATCATGGGAGAACAGGTCTTTAAGGTAAAGATAAACTTTGAATGTGGGTATGTAATTAGAGATGTTATTTGAGTGGTTCTGAAATAGTGGAATTTTAGAATTAGGCTGCTTGGGAGCGTAATTGGTGATAACTTGCAAATATAGATGGGTTTCCTATCTCAGATTCCCTCAAAATACATGGCAGTAATAGATTGTTGCTTGGACTAAACAGGCATATGGCAGGCCACTTTGTAGAATTTGGAGGAAATTTATTTTCTGTTTTACCAAAAATGTATTTCTTGAGCATATAAGAATCTCCTAAACTACAGTGGTGAACTGGTTTTCAGGAAACCACAAAAGAGTTTACTTCAGATCTATTTTGGGGGCAGCTGAACAGATATTACAAATGCTAATATCAATGAAACAGTAGGAATAAGAACTACCATTTTTTCACCGTCTGATGACACACGTTGTACTAAATTATTTTCATATTGTACCTTTTGTTCGTTGCATTTTAACAAGAATGCAACAAAATGTTCATTAATATCTCCTTTGCTCAAGCAGGAAGCCCAAGACCCAAGTCACATGAGTCACTTGTGCTTGAGCTGGGATTTAACTCAGGTTCTATATGATTCGAGTTCCATATGGTTTTAAAGCTTGTCTCTTTCCAGGATTCCACCAGTACTCTTTTGAGATGTTCTTATAGTGTTTGTACTATTACTTAGAAATGTTACAAGGAAAGTTTATCTTTGAAGGTTGAATCACTGTCTGACATAGTGTTTTAAAAGCATTTACTGTGTGCAGTGAGTTCAGCACTGAGTGAAGTAGTAAGTGCTAGAAGGACTTGAATCATTAAGACTCAGCCCCTTCATTGGATGCATGTACATTCAGAGCCCCAGTTTTTCATGACAAGCAGATCTGATGAAACTTACTGAAGTTACTTTCTAACATTTAGTATAACTGTGAAATCATCATTAACAAATTTAAAAGGAAAAGTTGCTTAATGTAAGTGACTTAGCTAAGCCTCTTGGAGTTGTGAGTAGGAAAAACCTTATGAGTGAGAGTGATATAACTCAAAAGTGCTGTCAGTTAATTCTTTCTAGTGTAGAGTTGGGGATTATTTAAAATCTAGAGGAGATGTAGTTATCAGTGTTCATTTTCCTGCCTTTGATTCTTAGAGAACTTTTCTTATTTGTTATTATTTTTTTGCATAAGTCTGTGAACACTTGGCTCTATTGTCTAAAACAAAATTCCTCAATGTAACCATTCAGATTATTATCACTGGCCCTAAGCCTGCAAAAAATCACACTGAGGGCAAGAATTTTTTTAAGTTTAATACAGCACATTATCCAAATTGTTCATGATCCAGAAAAGGTGACTAGCAACATGTTTAAAGATGTGTTCATGTCCCTATCTAGAAATCTTCTACTTGTAATCAAGAAGTAAGCACAAGTATAGATAAATTATCACAATGATAAATCATTTTAAAAGATTATATTATGAATACAATTTCTAAGGGAAAAAATGAAATGCATGGCCCTATGTGGACGTACTGTTTCCTTAACATTGCTATTCCTTATATATTAATAGTAAAGAGTCTTTTTAATAGCTTTATTAGATAGCATTCATATACCTTAAAATTCACCCTTTTAAAGTATACAGTGCAGTAGTTTTCAAGAAGTTCGCAGCGTTGTGGAACTTTCATCACAAGCTACTTTCAGAACACTTTCATTAACCCTGAAAGGATGTACACTATAGCAGTCATTGCTCATTACCCCCACCCACTTCCAGCCCTGAGTGACTGGTCTACCTTCTATTTCTGTAGGTTTGCCTATTCTGGGCATTTCATATAAATACGGTCGTATAATTGTGATTTGTGGCTAGTTTCTTTCACGTAACATGTTTTGAAGGTTCGTGCATGTTGTACAGCATGTATCAGCATTTCATTCCTTTTGTCACCAAACATCCCATTGTATGGCTGTTACCATCTGAATTAATCTTTCCGTTTTATGGCTGCTGTGAGTAGTGCTGCTGTAAGCAGTCATATACAAGCTTTCATGTGGACAAATGTTTTCTCTTCTCTTGGGTATACACCAAGGAGTAGAGTGAACTATGTTTAAAACATTTTAAGGAGCTTCCGCATTGTTCTCCACAACAGCTATACCATTTTACAGTTCTGCCAATAAACTATGAGGGTTCCAATTTCTCTACATCCTTGCCAGCAGTTGTCATTGCCTGTGTGTGTGTTGACTATAGCTCTCCTAATGGCTGTGGAGTGCTTTTTCATTGTTTCAGTTTGTGTTTCTCTGATGGCTAATGATGTTGAGTATCTTTTTCATGTGTTTATTAGTTATGTATGTATAGCCTCTTTAGAGATATATTTGTTCATATCCTGTGCCTATCTTTGAATTGATTTGTCTTTTTATTCTTAGTTGTAAGGGCTCTTTATATATTCTGGATAAAGTACCTCATCAGATGTATGACTTGCAAGTATTTTCTCTCATTCCAGTGGTCTTTTCACTTTCTTTCTTTCTTTTTCTAATATTTATTTGCCTGTGTCGGGTCTTAGTTGTGGCACCCAGGACCATTCATTACAGCGGGTGGTCTCCCTAGTTGTTGGCATGGTGTGCAGGCTTAGTTGCCCCCCAGCATGTGAGATCTTAGTTCCCCAACCAGGGCTCAAAAACAGGTCCCCTGCATTGTAAGGCAGAGCCCTAACCACTGGACTGCTAGTGGGAGTCCCTCTTTTAAATTTCTTAATGGTAGATTTTATTGCATTAAAGTGTAAAATTTTTATACTTTCCCATTTATCTGTTCTTTCTCTCGGCCCTAAACATTTACTACGATATTTTCTTCTAAGAATTTTATAGTGTTAGCTCTTACCTTGAGATCTTGATTTATTTTGAGTTAATCTTTGTATAGATATTCAACCTCATTCTTTTGCTTGTGGATACCCAGTGTTGCAGCACTGTTTTGTTTTGTTTTTTCAGCACTGTTTCTTGAAAAGACTTTTCTTCCCGCAGTGAAGACTTGAAACCCTTGTTGAAAATCAGTTGACCATAATTAGGTTTCAGTCTGGATTCTCACTTATATTTCATTGATCTCTATGTTCATCCTATGCAATACTGGTCTTGATTATTATAGCTTTGCATTATGATTTGAATTGGGAAATGCAAGTCCTCCAACTTTGTTCTTTTTCAGGATGGTTTTAGGTATTCAGGATTCCTTGAATTCTATGCGAATTTTAAGATCAGCTTGTCAGTTTCTGCAAAGAAGCCTTGATAAGGATTGTTTTCTTCTTTATAGACCAATTTAAATATGTCACTGTTTTAACAATATTAAGCCTTCCAATTTATGAACAGGTGTTTTTCCATTTATTTAGGTCTTCAATTTTATTCAAAGATGTTTTTAGTTTTTAGGGTACAAATTTGCACATTTGTTAAATTGTACCAGTGTTTCATTTTCTTGATGCCATTTTGAATGAAATTGTTTTCTCAATTTCATTTTTAGAATATTCATTGCTGGTATATATAAATACAACTGCTTCTTGCATATTGATCTTGTATTACTTGAATAAACAAGCAGTAATACTTGAAGATCAACAGAGAAATTACTGTGAACCTAAGTCGTCAGAGAGCACCTCACAAAGGAGGTGGAGCTAGTCCTGCCTTGTAGGAGTTCTGAGATCTTAAGAAGGCAGTGAAGAGTTAGGAGCTCATATCAGCCAGAGGAAGTGGATTGAGCCAACGCAAGAAACTATGAACTAACTGAAATAGAACATTCCTTAAAGGCCTCTTGATAGCTAAACAGTGGAATCCAAACTTCTCTAGCCTGGCATTTAAAGCCCATTAAAAATCTTTCCCTCACCATTCCAGCCAGAGTAGTTAAGTTGTTGTCCTTCAGATACACCTCAACCCTTTCTGTCCTTTCTTACCTATTCCTTTCCACCTGATTCTTACTACATTTGATATGATGAAATCCTAAACCACCCCCACATCCTCAGTGATTACTCCCTGCTCTGAAACTTCATGATCCTTCATGATTATAAAAGCAGTTGGGAAAAAGTTACAAACCTGCCACCCAGAGGATACACTTTATATGATGATGAATATTTTTTAATGCATTTTATGAACAGATATAGATTCATTTAGGGACTTGAACATGTGATACTTTCCAGCTCTGAAATCTTATGATTCTCCTTATGCCACTAAAGAAATCAGTGTGTGTGTGTGTGTGTGTGTGTGTGTGTGTGTGTGTGTGTGTGTGGTTTTTTTAAGTCATCAAATTATGGTGGTAGTGTGTGTGGTTATTTGACTCACAGTCAGATTAGTTTAAGTATATGGTCAAAGATTTCCCACCTCTGATGCTGAGCAGTTCCATTTAGAAAGATCCTTTAGGCCACATAGAGCCCCATAATGATTCTTTGAAGCAGAAGCTTGGTTCCAGTATATATGCTCTAGATTAGAATGAGAGTCCAATTCAGCACAGTGAAAACTTAAATTACTTATTTGTAGAAAACTTCCTTTACTTCTCCATACTCTCGTTAAGGATAGAGGTCCTGAGCTAGAAAGTCTTTTCTGAAGGTAGAATGTAAATTCATGCACTGAAAAGGGTGGGAGCCTTAAAATTATTGCTGTATAGTTTTCACAACAAAGTTATTTTAATTATTACTAAAAAATTACTCGCTACAAGTGAAAGAATTAGTCTCTGATAGCTTCCCACATAGCTCAGCTGGTAAAGAATCCCCCTGCAATGCAGAAGATCCCAGTTTGATTACTGAGTCTGGAAGTTCCCCTGGAGAAAGGCATAGCAACCCACTCTAGTATTCTTGCCTGGAGAATCCTCGTGGACTGAGGAGTCTGACAGGCTACAGTCCAGGGGGTTGCAAAGAGTCAGATACAACTGAGCGACTAGGTGCGCACATGTGCAATTAAAGAAATAGGAAAAGTAACCAGAGGGTTTTCTGTTTGTTTTGTTTGTTTTTTAATTGTTATTGTTTGTTTCTTTTTTGAGAGCTACCATCTCTTACCAGTAAATAACTCAGTTTTAGGTTCTACATATTGTATACCAACAAACATTCTGGAGGTTTTCTTATTACTTTTTTTTTTTTTTTTACCATGTGGGATCATAGTTCCGTAACCAGGAATCAGACCCATTCCCCCCTGCAGTGGAAGTACAGAGTCCTAACCGCTGGACCACCAGGAAATTCACTTTAAAAAAAAAAGGAGAGTTTTCAGAGCAGTAAAATTGTTTTCAGTTTTCCTAGGAAGATTGAACTGGAAACAATATCAGTCAAGGCTTCTTCAAAGTAAAAATTGGTAATTTTAAATGCCTAAGAAAGTATAGTGAAGTGTTTACATAAACTCATTAAAAACTTAAAGCCCACAGAGCAGTGTTGTGTCTCATTGTTGTTCAGGCATGTCTGTTCACTCTTAAGTTGATAATATTTTGTTCCTTTACTCTGAGAAGGAATTATAATTTGTTCCCTCACTTGGCATCAGCTTTGGCATTTCTTGGCTAAAGAGTAGTTTCACGGTGGCAGCTGTAAAAATTGATGAATGAATTATATTCTCAGAAGAAACCTATAATCTCTGCGTACTGTCCAATTGCAATAAAGTACGTTCCTTATGCACCTTTTGAAGTAGAAATGATCAAACCATGAGCCCAGGGCTTCAAAGTGCCAGTTTCCTGCTGATTGGCTTTTCATAAACTTGGATATTTACAAATAGAAACTGTTTCTCTTACCTGAGTAAAAAGCAGAATTATTAATTAGGTTAGTACCTAGAAATTTCAACCCATAACTCACAAGTTATTTGAAGGAATAGTGGTCTCTTCTCAGATATTTATTATAATGCTTCAAGATTAAAGGAGCTGTCGTCATGACTCCTGCTATTGAATTTAGTGGAACTTTTCCCATCTGAGTAATTAAGAACTTGCTGCTCATTTGTCCCATTCAGTTCTATGAAATTAAGATAGTGATTTTATTTTTCTAATTTTGTCCCATTCTTTCCACTCCAACCATTTCTTCCTACACACTGCGTTTCAGTTACATAATTCTTACTAAAACAGCATCTGTCATGTTCAAGACATTTTATATTTGTTCATTTGTCCATTCTGTAAATATTTATTTAGTGCCTGATCTGAGCCAGGCAGTCTCGACTCTGAGCTCCTGCAGCTAACTGTGCCTGCTGTCTGTAGCCTGCTCCTCTCCTGGATCTGTCCTTTAGTTGTCCTTTCTTAGTTCCCAGTCTTTGCTTTGTACCCCGTATCTCACCCTGCTCTTAGAAAAGGGTCTGATGAGAGTCACTTACTATGTAGTTGGGTGTAAGTCATTGTTTTACCTATCAAGAGGCCTTTTACATTTTGACTCTTCCTATAAATGTGATAGAAAAACTGCTTTTCAGAGAGCTGAAGAGGTTGCTCAGCTGGTGTTGGGGTTATTGGAGAGGTGGAGTGCCCCCTGCTGGTCCCTTTGAAATCTCACCAAATGAATGGCCTTCTGCCTTTCCCTCCCGCCATCGTGCTATCCATGCTGCTTCTACCTCCAAGGCAGTGCAGCTGTCCCTCCTCCTGCATGAACTGCCTGTAACTCACCCTCAGTGTGCAGCTCAGCCATGTTCTACTGATACATCCTCCCTAAAGGTCTTCCTATGCCTGTTCATTCTTAGGCTATTCAGTTTCTATGCTATTCATTCTCCTTCTGAGTTCCTCTGCTATACGTAGTCACCATCGGTGAGATTAGCACTTAATTGTGCTTTGTTTTTTAATATAATTATTTTTAAATATAAATTTATTTATTTTAATTGGAGGCTGATTACTTTACAGTATTGTATTGGTTTTGCCATACATCAACATGAATCCTGTGCTTTGTTTTAATTAGCTCATTTCCTTTTCCCTGGCTCTAGTGTAATTTCCAAAAACATTGATCATCTTGTCATTTTCCATTTGGACAGTGCCTCTCAAAGAGACACCCTTGGCATTCAGTGAATACCTAAATAGAAATGAGAACATGCCTAGGCCCATATGTATAAGTATATTGCATCTAGTAACATTTTGCAAAATAAATTCATCCTTCATTAGAAAAGGGTAACATATCCAGCTTTAGGGCATTATTAAAATTTCTTTTTAAAAGGAGAAAAAAGTCAGCAGCCATTTTTTTTTTTTTTTTCGATAAATGCTAATGTCTGAGGAAACTTTTGATTTTCTACTTCTTAACAGGTGGTTTGTTCTGGATGCAGAAACCAGAGATCTGGTTTCTATCCACACAGACGGGAATGAGCAGCTCTCGGTGATGCGCTACTCAGTAGGTAGGCAGGTTTACTCCACTCCAGGGGGCATTTACGGCTTTTCTCAGTCACTATGTATTTTCACTTCCAGTAATGCTGACTACTTCATTCTCTGCTCTCTACAGTTGCTAAGTATTGAATATGTTTCCCCAACAGTAGGTTCAATTCTGCTGTAGGAAACTGCAAAAGATCTGCTAAAGTTAAACAGTATTCTAAATCATCAAGCAAACATAAATTTAGAACAAACTGTTAAAACTGCATTTGCAGTTGAAAGCAGGATATAGAGCAATCAAATATCTTTCTTTTTTGAACTACACCTACTTAGAATTTTCAATAGGTATTAGGCTGAATGTTAATAAATTTAGCAATCTTTTCTTCATATATAAGAGGATATAAAACAAATTGTAATAATATCCAAAGAATACAAATTTTATAGGCCCTTCAAGTTCTTTAAAAAAATCTCTAGTTTGCCTTTCACTGTTTACATAGGAATGATTGGTTTGTTAATTAGATAAAATACCCAGCAACTCACTATAAGAATGTGATCAATTCATTTAGCTACTTTGAGTAATTCTTTTCTATTTTATTCAGAATGTTTATTAAGTTCCCAACACCTTTTTCCCTGTATTAATATGGTTTTAATCCACACAGTTCAAGTGACATTTTCTTATATTCAGAAATGTATTCCAGTAGTTGTTGAATCAGCGTGAAATCGAAATGATCTTTTTGATGGCTTCTAAGACATTTCAAAGGAAGCCGAGAACGCTCTTCTCTGTGTTGAACAAGGAAGGAAAAGTATTTGCTTTGAGCTATAAGCTTGGCAAGAGTTATTCTGAAGAAGAAAAGGTTACCTTTTCTGTTTTACTTTGGCTTTTTTCAGTGCTATAATAGCAAATAACTGCTCAAATTTAGCATTTAAAACCCCAAGATCAAATGAACTTTATTGACCGTCTGTTATGTGAGTACAGCGGAGGAGATGATAGAAGAGAATGCTGTCCCTTCCCAAGAGAACCTACCCCGTAACTGGAGAGATCACGTGTCCCCGGTTGAAATGAGCAGTTGTACGCTCTGCTTGCTATATGAATCCTGTATACTTAAACCTATAAAACCAGGTTAACCTCCTTGGGCCTAGTCTGTAGCTAACTAGAAGGAGAAGAAGCTAAGGTCCGAGTCCAAGGCCCATGGAGCATTTCCAGGAAGGGATTGTGCACTTGACTAGATGACCGTTTGGTTTTCAAGTATGTTTAGTGATGGAAGGAGTCATTCATTAAACACCAAATAATAATTAATTTATGAGATTTAACAACATTTGTAAAATATCATTTGGTATCGGTCCAGTAAAGTGATTGTAAATAAACCTGTCAGTGTATTTCTCTATTCGACATTTTTTCCTGTTTCATTCTAGATGGCACCCTCCTGGCTGTAGGATCTCATGACAACTTCATTTACCTCTATGCAGTCTCAGAAAATGGAAGAAAGTATAGCAGACATGGAAAGTGCACTGTAAGTAGTAAAGGGGAATAAATTGGCCTATAAAATTGTTGGAAGATTTTACTTTGTAAAAAGAGTTAAATGTTTGCATTGATGTATCACCTTTAAACTTGGGAGATTGAACTTCGGTCTTTCTCTTTGAAAATTGACATTGCCTGACAGCAGAATTTTGCAGTGCACTTGAAGTTCTAGAAAGATTTCTTCTTTGATGAAAGTTTAATACTTGTCTCTCTCTAACTGCTAGTTTTAATGCAGTTTCTGATATCAAAGCTACTTCCTTAGGAAATCCTTAGAAAATAATGCTTTTTTAAGATAAAGTGAGTCAGGAATGGAAGGGTATCTCTCAGGTTTCAAGCTCAGTGTCCCATGATCCTACCCATCCTCGGCACTGCAGTTCCGTTTTCATGTGGCCTCTGGAGCACTAAACAGAACATAATTTATATGAAGAACAGAAGCATACTTTCTTTAGTTTACTGCATTTCTGATTGATGAGTTTTATCATTGTAAGATGAAGTTTAGGTTCGGTTACAGACATACTGAGTACGTATCTTATCGCAGGCAATTTGCTAACTCAGGAAGCGTTCCAGGCACTGGGAATACACCTAAGATTTGTTCATTGTCCTCTAAAAGTACATATTCAAACTGAGGACAGAATGAAAAAGGCAGGAGGTATAGCATAGTGGTTATGGGGATAAACTTTGGATTGAACTACCTGGATTTTAACTCTCATTTCACTACTCACAAGTGTGACCTTGGGCAAGTTATTTAAAACCTTCTACTTCAGTTTTCTCATTTATAAAGTGAATTTAGTAGTACTTTCTACTTCACTGGATTGAAACAAGGCATATAAAATACTTGTAATAGTGTTGGGCAAATAAATGTACTCAATATGTGTTAACTACGGTTTTTATAGAAAAGGAGGTGGTTTGGTATCATGTTAGCAATCAATTTAGGATTAGCAAATTACTTGATGAGTTAGTAGCACAGATTCTTCAACAGTCTTTACCACAGAAGAATGTTAGGGCAATGAATAAAAGAATGAGTTTTTAAAAGCAAATACATAAGTAAAACCCAGGCCATTTACTATTCAGAGAAGAGACTTACTGCCTTTTTTGGTTTATTTTCTTTTTTCTTGCGGGGAGAGCATATTTTGTATCATGTGCCAAAACCAGCCAATAAACTGATCTACAGGCAACCTTGTAATTTTATAATTTACCCAAAATATTTTTATTGACTGACAAAAATTATAAATCGTTATCCATTAATTTATTTAAAATACATCTTTTAATCAATTTATTATCTTAATAGTTGGGGTATGGAATAGTAGAGTAACAGTGTATCATTGTATATAGCATATCGAATGTTCCACTGAAAGGGATTTGCAGACTACTTAAGTTTACCCTACCAGGCACCAGCATTTTCTTAATTATTTTTTACCTCAGCCTGTTTTTAAAAGTCCATGTCTTAATAAGTAGAATAATATCAAATATAATGTAATCTTGTGGAATCATAAAATTCTACAGTAGCACGTTAGCTCAGACCTCATTTTACAGACCAAGAGCCTGAGTTTCAGTCTTCAGAGAAGGTAAGTGGCTTGTCCTGATCGCATCTTGACATAATGGCTGATCTGGGGCCTGAACCCCGTTCTCCTGACTCTTAGTAGAGCAGACTGCTCGAGGTACAGAAATGCCTCAGATCTGTTAACAGTGTGTGGGAGTGTGCTCTGCTCTGACAGCGCAGCACCTGGTGCAGGAAGAGCGGCGTGTGACGCCAGCAGTGAGATGGCCTTGAAGTGTTGAGAAGTGGCAGGTTTACCAATCGCATGACACTGAGTTAGCCTTCTCCAGTTAGGCAGCTTGTATCTTCAGAGCGTATGAAAGTGTTATGTTGAAATATCTTTAAGAACTGTGGAATTTTATAATACTTTTTGGGGCTATAATGAAAGGCTCAACCACTCTGCTTTTCTAATTATCTTCTGTTCTGTGCTTTGCTTCCAGCTCTCACTCCTCCTTGCTGTCTGCTTCCACCAGCTGCTCTTATAACCTCATGTCTGCTTTTATCTGTTGTCTACTATGATATAGGACAGAAAAGGTTGGGCTAATGCTGCCTGGCCACTTTCTAGGTTGCAACTTTAGGCAAGTTAATTTCTGAATCTTAATTCTTAAAATTGGAGATTATAATAGTTCCTGCTTTTATAGGATTGCTGTAAAGATTTTAAATGTGTCAACTGGACCTACTCTCAAAGTTCCAAACACAAATGCTATTTTCTGTTTTGTTTCCAGTATTTCCTGTTATTGCTAGTTAACATTTAAGTGACCCTGTAGCTTCAGAAACATACTGGGCTTAGAACTTTAGGAAGTGTCCCTCTAATAAATTATAAGCAGGCAGCTGAAACTGTCCCTGAGTGCCAACATAGTAGCTTTCTGTTTGACTGAAATTCCCGCATGCCTTTTAACACTGCTACTCCAAGATTTGAGCCCAGGAGAAAGAATGTGTATTCAAGTTGCAGTGATGTACTAAAAAAGCATTACAAATAGGTAAGAATTGCTGGTAAAATGTTTCTTTTTTGGTCAGGATTTTGGTAAATGAAAATATATATACAAAGAGAAGAGTAAAAGACTTCTAAGCTGTCTACCTGGAAATCAGCAAGAAAATTTCCCATAACACTAATGCTGTATATATTTCAATATTACTATAACAGGAATTCTACTGCAGTCCTTTGTGGCTTAAACAAATGGGGGTTATGTTTTCATTTAAAAGAAGTCACCAGGGACTCAGGATTCTTCTTTCTTTCTGCTCCCATCATCCTCAGTATGGTGCTGCTGGAATTCCAGTCATCATGTCCTGGTTCCAGGAAGAATCAGAGCCAGGGGAAAAAAGACATTCTTCCTCCTAAGGCAGTTCTAAAGTTTCCCTAGTAGCCCCACTCAGTGACTTCTGCCACCCATAACTGCAAAAGAGGTTAGCAAATACAGAGTTTTAGCTGGGCACTGAAAAGGAGATTGTGGAATGGATAAATATACTTTACATATCTACACTCTGAAGATTGAGTTAGAAAGGCTGATCCTCTGGAAATTAGCTTTCTCTCAAACCAGCAAAGCACATCAAAAATGTAATGGGGGAAAAAATCCTAATTGCAATAATAACAAAAACTGTGGATGCTTTGAGAATAGACTTAGCAAGAAAAGCACAGGAAGCTATGTGAAACATGGCCGAAATACAAACTAAGGACTGAAAAATAGACATAACGTATTTCTGGAAGAAAAGACTTGACAAAATATCTGTTCTCTACAAATTAGTCTCTAAATTTGATGCACTCTTACTTAAATTTTCATGATATTTATGAGCTTGATAAAATCGTTCTAAAGTTCATCTGAGATTTTCCACATTATAAAACTATCACAGTTGGCTGGGAATAATAGGTAGATAGCCTAATGGAACAGAGAAGAGAGTCCAAAAACAGATCTCCGTTTATATGGAAATTCACTAGATAATACAAGAGGTATTTCAAATCAGTAGAGTAACAATGGGCTCTTCTCAGCCTGCATTGTTCAGCATCACAGCTACTAATGGCAACTTTATGAAATTAACTACAGTTCAGTTCCCTGGGAACACTGGCCACATTTTGAGTACTCAGGAGCCGCAGGTGCTGGGTGCTACTACATTGGACTGCACAGATACACATGTTTTCATCACTGCAAAAACAAAGATCCGTTGTATGTCACTGCCCTAAATAGTGATTCCGTCGTGTCTTGACTCTTTGCGACCCTATGGACTGTAGCCTACCAAGTTCCTCTGTCCTTGGAATTGTCCAGGCAAGAATACTGGAGTGGGTTGCCTCCAGGGGATCTTCCCCACCCAGGGGAACCTGTATCTCTTACGTCTCCTGCATTGGCAGGCAGGTTCTTTACCACCAGTCAGGACCTGTTAAATAATAGAAAATTGATTCTTTGGGGAGTGTCATTGGGCTCGCTAAGAATCAGATCCCTCAACACTTGGCACCTGTTGAAAAACTGCCATGAGCTTTTCAAATATCCACACCAAGAAAGCCCCCTGTTAACAAATCTGCTTCATTGTCAGACTCACCATGGCTTAGCATCATGGCCCCCTGACCGACCAGCATCCACCTGGACACCTACTTAGGAAAAATTTAGTGCCCTATGAACTCAAGGCCTCGGTACTTTTTTTGAAAACTAATCAGATAATATTAATCTATACCCAGGGTTGCGAAGCACTGATGTAGGTGATGACATTCTGTGTGATTAACAAAAGATTTAGCTGAAATATTTCAGACTTTTCCAGAGTGTATTCTCAGGCACCATCACTTGTGGTTGTTACTTTGGTTACACCATGCAGCTGCTTAAAGGCACTAATGAACACACCAGCTTAGAAGACTCTTCTCTTCTGGGAGGTATACTTATTTGCTCCCAACCATGTCTTGCCTATGGGGGGACATTTGAGGGGATTTTCCCCCAACGTATGCGTGTATCTTTGATGGCCTGCGAGTTAGATGAGACAAGGACACTCTGAAGTGGAAGCTGGGAAGGCAGCATCATAGATTCCTAGCTGAAAGTCACATCGCATCTTTGCTGCTTTATTGGACTCCATATCAGGGGAAAAATACTTTGTTTTCCAGTATGAATTGATAGCTTACTAAATTTGGGGGCTTTTCCTACTCAAGTTCTTTGTGAGAATTTACTTGATATTTAGATTTTTTTACCATCTAAGTACGTGTCCAACACAGATGTGAATTAAATGAATGTTAAGTATCCATACAGTGCTTTTGATTCTTTTCTAAGTAATACTATTAAAGTCCCTTCAGGGAGATTCAAACAGTATTTTTAAGCACTATGTTAGGAGGAATGCTTCCTGGAGGACAGTGGTTTGCCGTGATTAGTTAAATCCTTCATTCGTGTAGTGCCAGTGTTCCTATCTTAGAAGCTTGGCTTCTCTGGATGCCAGCCAGGCATCAGAGTGATGAACCCTGTGAAAAAGATGTGAGATCCCATCCTTCTGCCATTTTCAGAAAATATCCACAAACCATAGACATCTTACTGGCATTGATTTCTTGTTAAGTTGGGACGTCTCCCACATGCCTAGCAAGTAATTCCTAACCTGTTTGCTGACATACCACCTAACCTCCAGTGACTTCAGGAAGCTTCATGGTTCTCAAGTTCACGTAAATTCATTTAGATGTATAAATGTGGGTATTTTCCATACGGCACTGTGGTAGATTATAACGCCAGGGAGGTTTTAGGACATGTCACTGAACTGCAGAAGGCTCCAGGAATAATTAAAATACTCTGTGTAAGTCATTAAAAAGTATTTTGAATTTATTAGTGTTTTTTTAAAAGTGTATTTCGGCTGTGCTGAGTCTCCGTTGCCGCACAGGCTCTCCTCCAGCAGGGGCTGCCGGGCTTGGGCTCCTCACTGCAGAGGCTGCTCTTGTGGATCACAGGGTCTCGGCCTCTCAGGCTGCGGTGATTGTGCTTCCCGGGTCTAGAGCACAGGCTCGGTAGTTGCGGTGCCTGGGTTTAGTTGCTCCGAGGCATGTGGGGCTTCCAAGATCAGGGATCAAACCCATGACTGCTGCATTGGCAGGTAGATTCCTTACCACGGTGCCACCAGGAAAGCCCCTGAATTTATTAACTTTAAAAATACAAGCCATGTGAGCAGAAAGCTAGGAATTCAAAAAGTACAATCAAAATTATCAGTAACTGTTCTAATACAGTATAGCCGATAAGTGATCTTGAGTCTCTGTTGGCTTTAGTGTAAACTGTAAGACGTATGTGATCTATCCGCAGTAGTTGATTGAAAATCATCAAATGCTTACATGTGAAGCCAGCATAATATGGCACCTTACGAATTTTTTGTTTGAATTCCCAGTGTTAGTAAAACCTAAGCAGAAAAAGATCTATCTTTTTGTATAAAGAGTCAGATAGATGATTAATTATTGGATCTAGTTGATCAGAGGGAGTGTGCTATTGGGTAACTTTTTCCCCAGCATATTCTTTGGAGATAGGAGTTTTTTAGGGGGTCTCCACATGCCATGGGTACTCAAGAAACTGACCAGGAAAATTGTACTCTTCTTTTATACAACCTGGAACCAAGATTTCATTCTCAAAAATGGAGTCACTCTAATTAGGGCCACTAGTGACTTGAAATAAGGCCCGAGGTTGTAGTGTCTGTTTCAGCGCCCTCTGAGACTGTCTTCCCTGGAAGTGTAGCGCTGGTCGTGCTCGGTGATGGCATCCAAGTGGAGGCGCCAGCAGGGCACTCCCGGGTTCCGAGTGCTTACCCTTCCCACTGTGGTCAGTTCTCTTCAGTCCCACAGTTCTGGCTCCCAACCAAAGACCTGCTCCAAACCGTAAGCCTCATTTAGTTCCAGAGGCCGTGATACTGCTCTGCTTCAGGAATTCCCAGTGAATGGCTACCAAGAAGACAGTGTTAACTGTGAGACTACTTATCATTCATTCAGAACTCTTAAGTACATTCTAATGATTGATGTGTTACTTCCTAGGGACATTCCAGCTATATCACACACCTTGACTGGTCCCCAGACAACAAGTATATAATGTCTAACTCGGGAGACTATGAGATCCTGTACTGTAAGTATGAATGCTCACATACAGCTGAGGTGTGTCTGTCGGGGGGTAGTAAAGAGCAGGCTCCGTGAAGTCTGAGATGTGCAGCGCTGCACAGCGCCCCTCTAACCTGACGCAGCACTTGAAGCCGGCCAAGGACTGAGAATCTCAAAGTAATCAGTTCATCCAAATGTCATAAGAAATTATTCAGGGAGACTGATCCTGCTCTGGATGGTTCTGTATTTAACAGCTCTTCCTGGAGACAGGAAGGAGTATAATGGATGGGTATTTATGCTTTTTAAAGAAAAAGAAATAACTTCAGTAGGAAAGCTTATCCTTCTGTGTGTGCGTGAGTGTTCATTGCATCCAACTCTTTGTAACCCCATGAACTGTAGCCTGCCAGGCTCCTCTGTTCCTGGAGTCTTCCAGGCAAGAATACTGGAGTGGTTTGCCATTTCTTACTCCAGGGGATTTTACTGACCCAGGGATCTAAAACCATGGTAAACACTTTGTTTTCCTTTCAACTGTATCTTAATATGTTTCAGTGTATGGATTATAAATACACGTAAATATGGCTAGTTTGAATCAAGATGCATTTTCAAATCCATTTGTACACAAGCACTATGAATATACTTCCTGTTTCTAAATTTAAAGGGGACATTGAACATGGCTGCAAACTGATGAGAAATCGATCAGAATGTAAGGACATCAATTGGACGACATACACCTGTGTGCTAGGCTTCCAAGTCTTTGGTAAGGACATTGCACTCGATGGGAAAATCGGTCTGGTGCTGTTTTTGTGTGTAATACCTAAATTTCTAAATGAAAAACAGTCTGCATGTATTCTTTTTTTATTGAAGTATAGTTGAATTACAGTGTTAATTCCTGCTGTCTGTCAGAATGATAGTTATTCATACACGTACATTCTTTTTCATACTCTCTTCCATTATGGTTTGTTCCAGGATGTTAATGCAGTTCCCCATGCTGCACAGTAGCACCTTGTTTATCCATTCTGCGTGCACCAGTTTGCATCTGCTGATCCCACGCTGCCAGGCCAGCCCTCTCACACCCCTCTCCCTTGGCAACCACCAGACTGTTCTGTGTCTGTGATTCTGTTTCATAGACAGGTTCAATCTGTCATATTTTAGATTCCACATACAAGACATCCTAATGGCGTGTGTCTCTCTCTTTGACTTCCTTCATTCTGTTTCATAGACAGGTTCAATCTGTCACACTTTAGATTCCACATATAAGTCACCCTAATGGTGTATGTCTCTCTCTCTGGCTCCCTTCATTTAGTACTACATGTGCTCTTTTGTGTTAACTGCTATTAATGTCCAGTTCAGAGAAGTTAAATATATTAGGATTGAACCACTACAAGGTTTATTCTCTACAGAATCCATTGGCCCCTAATAAATATAAGACAATTAGAAGGGAAAGACATTTACAGATTATTATAGATTGCCTTTTGTGTTTTTTCCTCCAGGTGAAAATTGAAGCTTTCAAATTAGTAAAAAGCATTTTCAAAATAACCGCTTTATTATCACATAGCATATACAAAGTGTACAATCTGGTTATTTCAGCATATTCACCAGATTGTGCAGCCATCATCACTGTTGAATTTTATACCATTTTCATCACCCAGAAAGAAATTCTCTGCCCGTGAGCAGTCACTCCCCTACCTCACCCTTCCACAACCTCCCAGCAACCACTGATCTCTTTTAATGATTCACATACTCAGGACAGTTCATATAAATGGAATCATACAATACGTGATTCATGAAACTGACTCCTTTCCTTTAGCACAAGGTGTTCAGGGTTCATCGTGTGGTAGCATGTATCAGTACTTCATTGTGGCTGAATATCTCCGTGTACAGCTGTATCACAGTTTATCATCAACTGATGGACACTTGGGTTGTTCCCACTTTTCAGCTATTATAAATAATGCTGGTATGAGCGGGAACCTACAAGTTTTAGTGTAGACGTGTTTTCATTCTCTTGGGTGTATACCTAAGAGTGGATTTGCAGGGTCAAATGGTAATTCTGAGTTAACCTTTTGAGGAACTTCTGGACTGTTTCCCATAGCGGCTGCACCACTGTCATTCCTACCAGTGGTGTGCCAGGGTTCTTTCTCGGCGTGGTTGTCAACAGCTGGTGGTGGTTTTGCATGTGGGGGTCCAGCTTTCCCACTACCATTGGTTGATATGTGAAGGCATTCTCAGTAGACATTATTTAAAGATAAAATGTGGAGATCATTCCTAATACAATATTTTGAACATTTCTAGAAATCTGTCCTTTGACAGTTTTCTCAATCTTTGCCAGACTGTAGGATTCCTTCTGAGAAAGTTAGGATTAAAAAGAGATGGTATACTCTGTAATTAGAATTCTGGATATGGATATGGCACCAGTACCTAACTGCTACTGCTACTGCTAAGCCGCTTCAGTCGTGTCCGACTCTGTGCAACCCCATAGACAGCAGCCCACCAGGCTCCCCCGTCCCTGGGATTCTCCAGGCAAGAACACTGGAGTGGGTTGCCATTTCCTTCTCCAGTGCAGGAAAGTGAAAAGTGAAAGTGAAGTCGCTCAGTCGTGTCCGACTCTTAGCGATCCCATGGACTGCAGCCTACCAGGCTCCTTCGTCCATGGGATTTTCCGGGCAAGAGCACTGGAGTGGGGTGCCATTGCCTTCTCCAACCAGTACCTAAAGCAGTACCCAAAATAGGAGGGTTTTTTCCCTTATCAGTGTATCTCTGCCTTCTGAGAGCTGGACTCTCTCCACCCTAGTGGTAGAGCTGAACATTTCTTTATGCAGTGTGCATTAGAAAAAATAGTCCATTATAAGTACTTGTTCTAAACTAATTGCTGTAGAGATGTAGAAGCCAACTAAGTAAGCTTGGAAGAAATTAAAATAATCCTGACAAGTCCGTAAACAAGTTCATTATTCTGGGTGAAACTGAAGCAGTGGCCAATAGGTAGTAACTTACCTGGTTATTTTAATGACTCAATATTTAATTATTAACAGATGTCAGTTAACGTATTGACTAGAGACATACTAATACATGTTTTGTTACTCAAATGTTATTGACCAGAGATGTTCCAGTATTCACTTACCTAACAAATCACTGGCTATAGGCATTAGTTTCTGCAAAAATTACCTGGTCAATAATGTGTTAAGAAGTGTTTTGTCTTTACCAAATTAAACCCCTCCTCCCCCCCCAAAAAAAATGTTCTCTAGGGCAGTATTGAACTAGAGGAGGCCAGCTTCTCAACTCTTACATGTTATTTTTAGTCTAGTAGGGATTTGTGCTAATCATGTTGAACATCACCAGTGCCTCAGGATGATTCAGAATAATTAAATTTGCTGTGTCGACTTTTGGACATAAATAATAGTTCCAGGAAAATTCTATGGATAGGCGTGATAGACTAGTGGATTATGACCTATGCATTTCCATTAAGAAAGAAAAAGTTTTTTTTTTTTTTAAAGTGCCTGCCTGAAAAGGAGCAGTGAAAAAGTATGTAAATTTTCGACTGCCCAGAGTCTACTTTGCAGAATTAGTGCCCGGGTTGTTTCTGCACTCTGATATAGAAGTAACAGATTTCCCTTCCAGCTAGAAACTTTCAGGAGCTTATTGCCTGGTTGAAACAAGCTATATTTATGAGCCCCACCTGCTGGTTACTAGTGAGTACTTTTGAGTCTTAAATTTTCAGTCTTGAGGTTATTTCAGTTTATTATTAGTTGGATTTCAGATAAAATTTCATTTGAATGAAGTATTGAGGCACTAAGAAATCTATAAGGGAAATTCAGCAGCTAGGAGTCTGAACACAGATGAAAATTAATAAGTTTCTAAAATAAACATATGTAGCGTGGCACTTGTATTTTTCAGACTAATTTTTCTAACAGTGCACCCCCCGCCATGTTTCCATATCAAAGGTGTCTGGCCAGAAGGATCTGATGGGACGGATATCAATGCACTGGTGCGATCCCACAACAGAAAGGTGATAGCTGTTGCTGATGACTTTTGCAAAGTCCATCTGTTTCAGTATCCCTGCTCCAAAGCAAAGGTAAAACCAACTTAATAAAGACGAGTGTTATATTTAGGGCCTTTTGTTTGGGGGATAATTTTGTGTCAATGGTGGGAAAGTATTTGTAGGGTTGCTGATTACTTTCCAAAATGCTAGAGTGCACAGGGAGCGTGAACAGGCCATCTGTGAGCGTCCATGCAGACAGTGCCCGTCCTTCCCTTCATTGTGGTGAAAGAGAAGACACTTGATGACGTTTCACTCGTGGTTTTTTTTTTTTTTTTTTCATTTTGATATCTTAGCAGTTTTATATTTCTTCCAAACATATTAAAATTTTTATTTTTGATACACGATCAACATTATAAGACTCCTAAACCATCTATAATCCTACCAACCTAGTAAATTCTCCTCTAGCTATCTCAGAATAGTCACTAAACTCGTAACAAGTATACCAACCTGACATCCAGAAGAGACATTTTTTAAACATAGTCCAGAAGTACAACTGTCCAGTTACTTTGTTTCCCACATCCTGCTGCTAAGTCGCTTCAGTCGTGTCTGTGTCCGACTCTGTGCAACCCCATAGACGGCAGCCCACCAGGCTCCCCCGTCTCTGGGATTCTCCAGGCGAGAACACTGGAGTGGGTTGCCATTTTCTTCTCCAATGCGTGAAAGTGAACTCGCTCAGTCGTGTCTGACTCTTAGTGACCCCATGGACTCCAGCCTACCAGGCTCCGTCCATGGGATTTTCCAGGCACACATAAATAGGTATTAAAAGGAAATTTGCTGCTAGCTTTCTTCTTCAGCCAGTGATCTGTGGTTTTTTAGATTGTTTCACAAGCTGAATTGGCCTTCCTAACCTAGTCTCCGTTGCTGTGAGTAGGCATGTAGGGAATGAATTTAATTTTGCTGTCTGATTTATTTCATGTAGGCTCCCAGTCACAAGTACAGTGCCCACAGCAGCCATGTCACCAACGTCAGTTTTACTCATAATGACAGTCACCTGATTTCAACTGGTGGAAAAGACATGAGCATCATTCAGTGGAAACTTGTGGAAAAGTTACCTTTGCCTCAGAATGAGACTCTGGCGGATCCTACACTCACCAAAGCCCCTCCCTCTTCCATCGAGAGCGTGGTGCAGTCTGATACCCCCACACCGCCTCCTTCCCAGCCCTTAAACGAGACAGCTGAAGAAGAAAGTCGCATAAGCAGTTCCCCCACACTTCTGGAGAACAGCCTGGAACAGACCGTGGAGCCCAGCGAAGACCACAGTGAGGAGCAGAGCGAGGGGGGCAGCGAAGAGCTCGGCGAGCCTGTTTATGAAGAGCTAGCCAACGAGCTAAGCGAGGAGCAGAGCAGAGCCGCCCTGCCCGGGGGCCAGCAAGACCCCTCATCCCTGTCCTAACGCCAGGACTTCAGTGCAGCTCGCCTTTTCCTTCAACTGCATGTGGTCTTGTGATAGCAGAGTTCAGATAACACTCTGAGGAGTGATGAAGAATCACTGTTGGTGGAGTTTTGGTTTCCACGTGATCTGTTTTCAACAGTCTCATCTTCCGTCTCTTAAATGCAGTCAACCTAAAGGTTTGGTTTGACGTGTGTTGAAAATTAACCAAACTTAATAGTAGGAAAAGACTGAAACATTGATTATGTCTCAGAAATTACTGTGTATGTGAGTAGTATGATGTAAATACTGGAAACAAAAACAGCAGTTGTATAGATTTAAAAATAAACCCCTCGTTATCTGAACAGGTTTTCTTCAGGAACAACCAGAGGCATCACAAACACTGTTACTCATCTGCTCATCTACTGGCTCAGACTGTGCTTTTTTTCCTGATGCTGAAAATCAGAAAAACAAAAACCAAAAAAAACTCTTCCCGAGACCCTCCCCGCCCAGATATGTAGTGGAAGCGTCTTAGTGAACGCAAGCCTGCGGCGTGGCTGTGAGCAGGGTGTGGCCTTCCTGAGCGGGGGCACTGCTTTCTCGCGCTGCACAGACGCCCAGATGCGCTTGTTATTCTGCTGTGTAGGTGCTGCCTTTTCTAAGTCAGAGTGAGGAACCGTCCCTGAATCTTCTGTGCGCAGATCTATTTCACCTTAGAATTAAGAAAGCAGTGGTTTGTTAAAGAGCTTTTAATGTATATTAAACCATTGATGCTCAGAAATAATGGATTCTGCCAAGGATCCCTTTACTGGCCTAAACATTTTCAAGTGAATGGAAGGAAAAAAAACCGCATGCCTATACAACTAAACTTGGCTAATTTTAGCTTAGCCTTCATCATAATTTGTTCCCTCAATAACAGAAATATTAATACAGTAAGTTTAAATGATTAAATTGGTGCTTGAAATTCATTGGTTTAGTTCTAATTTTTATACAGATTGAGGGATGAAATAACAAATTGCAAATTCTTTTTTACAGAAGTGTGACAGTAGTCACAGTAATTTTTTATAAATTGCATACGTAATAGACTTCCTGCATATATGGTGATTTTTCTCTGGTGGAGTTGCTTTAAGCCTTGCAGTTCTGAGTGGCTATCCTCTGCTACTGGGGGCAATGCATGTATTTTTATGCAGTGGATAGTTTTGGGTTTTTGTTGTTTTGTTTTGTTTTTTTTAAGTTTTGTCAGACGATTGTTTTTCTTAAGTATGTGTTTCCTATTTTCAAAATAATTACTGACAAATATGCATTTCCTATATATTTGTTTATACTTTGATTATAAAAAAGACTTATTTTTTAACTTGCTGCATTGTTTTGATATCTTTCTGTTGTTGTTAGATCATGTTTAGAAACTTCAGATGAGTCCAGAAGTCTTAAGTATGCGAGTGTTTACGTGACTGTGCCATTCCAAAGTGCTTCAGAACTGTCATTCCCTTCCATCTTCTCAGGAGTAACACAAGTCAGGTATCTCATCATCTGGTAACATACAGACTCCAGTGAACGCCCAAGGACACTCACCACATTTGTACTCGGATGCTGTATGTAAGGGTGTGGGTATGTGTGAGGGGTGAGTGAGTGTAGACACTTACTCTGTGTCTCTCTCTATACAAGAAGATGTGCGCCACATTGAAAATACTCAGTGTGTGTCTCTGTGTATAGGTATATGTTGTGTATATCTCTTTCCTTTTGTTTACAACTGTTCAGAAAAAAAAAAACCTCAAAGCAGTTCTCTTCAAAAGAAGAGAGACTCCAAGCAACCCATCATTTTTCAGTATGTTTATACATAATTATCAGAGGGCAGCAGCAGTATCAGGCATATATTTTTGCCTATTAGCTGTGGTGATTGAATCATCAGGTCAGCATGTGCTAGACCCTGCAAAATAATAGGAGATGACAAGTAATTCTAGAAGAAGAAAAAAGCATTTTGTAAAGTACCTGGGGGATACCGCTGTCCATGACAAGCAGGGAGTGTATCTGGGGATATCAGTCACCTTTGGGGTTGCTGTGTACAATGAAATTTATATTCGTGATATTTGTGATATCTTGGGTGGTAGTTTCAAAAAGACACTACTAATACGCAGAAAGCGTTCCAGCTCTCTATTGCTGGCAACTACTGTTTAACAGTCAATTAAATCTGTGATTATGGTTGGAAGTGGGTGGGATTATGAAATTGTAGATGTTTTTAGGAAAACTTGTGAATGAAAATGAATCCAAGTGTTTTATGTGAAGTTGTTGAGCCATTTCTACCATGCATTCCTGTCTTTTGACAGAAAAATTTGAAGATTAAAAAATAAAATAATCAAAATGTTTCCTTTGTCTCTAAATGTGTCTTGGGTCTTTCTTCCTTTATGCTGCTAGTTCCATCCAGTTATCAGGAGACACGACAGACAGTCCAGAAGGACACATTCATCAGTGGACCACTGCCGCCATGGACACAGCCATTCTGGTGGTGACAGGCTCCATCTCATAAAGCTAGAGGAAATTACTTCTGATTTATGCTTCCGTTTAATAGGCAGTAGCTTCGTTTTAATTTATTTCATGTCTGCACTCACTCAGATGTTTACATTGGGTGATCCTAGCTACCTGCCTCCCGGTGTTCGCCTGCGGGAAGCCCTTGAACTCAGCATCACGCTTTCTCCATCTCTCCTGGGTTGCTTAGTGACACATCCTCTGGACACTGCAACCATAAGTTAGCTACTGCACATTTTTCTTTATGAAAAAGTAAGTATTCCATACATTTCCCAGTTTCACAGTCATGGAAATGATGGGGTTTCCATCATCACCTTATTCATCCGTGGTGACTATGAATGTATGTTCACAGCCCCTCACACACACTAACCCGTCAGAGGCGTCCTGGGCCAGCAGTTCCTCTCCACCGATTCTGAGACACAGTGGCTGGCAGGCAGCAGAACAGACGTGCTAAACAATGTGATTTTTCTGAATAAAAAAGGAGCTCCAAGCCAGGAACCTGTTTATGGGGAAAGAGTGGTAAGTCAGATCTTGGACATAAGGGTGTGGTGGTATAAGTTCTAGAGGGAACTATGTTTCCAGCTTACAGGGGGAACTAAAAGGCAGCTTAGGACAAGGACAGGTTTCTAGGACAAAGGAGACAGGCTGAAGAGCAGGCATGCTGGCCGTGAGCAGAGCGGAGCTGCTGCCCGAGGAGTCTATGCGGCCAGAACCCCAGACGCCCCAGCCTCATACAGCACACGGGGTGGGCTGTGCTTCAGGAGCTCGCTCACCCATGACCTCACAACAGGACACCATGTGCTGTCTCCAAAGCTGGAGCCTCTTCCCCTTACACTAGGAGAAGCATTCTTTAGAAACGGAGGAAGAAGCAAAGGAGGAGGGTGAAGAGTCACAGATTTGGGAAAGGAGACGGGGCAACATCAGAGGTCCCATGTCATCTCAGTCCACACCAGGGGAGGATTACTGTCACCGTCACAAAAACAGGCTCTGCTGAAGAAGCTGCCTTCTTCCAGGATGCCCAGGACTGGCATCTTCAAGGACCTTAGAAAAAGTTTCCAGGCATTTTCCCTGAAAAGTAGATGCAATCCTTTGTAAAGGGCAACTGCTGCTTTCAGGGACTACAGTCATCTTTCCCAGAGGAAAACTGGATTTCTACGCCACCCTCATTAATGGATTCCTACAATAACCTCTGATACAAAAACGGCAAGGGAACTAAAAGAGAAATAATCCCAAATGGAAGAAGAAAGTTTGGTTCCTATAGACATGTCAGTGTATTTCATCTCTGAATCTGTGGGTGACATCCTCAGGAGACCATAACTTACCAAACTGAACAGGTGTGATTTTTAATTTTACCAATCAGAAATGTGGAAGAAAAAGATACCACTTCTATATCTCAGAGGACAAAAATACAAGAAATGTGGGAAACAAAAACTCAGTGCTCATGGATTACGACACATCCATACAGAACTAAATGTTATTCAACCATTATAGCTGACACTACTGTAACATTTTAGAGCCTTCCACCAATTTTTTCAGCCATCCTATAATCGATCACCATTTTACACGAGTAAACTTACAGATGAAAGGCGAGGTCAGCCTAATAGTACCAAGTGACTGAACCAAGATTTGAAGGCAGGACCTCCTGCCTCAGAGCCCCTGGGGTAGCTCTGCAGCCGGGCACTGTAGGAGATGCTTACTACAGAAGAGTAATATAGCAATTATTAATAACAAGGGAATGAAATGGGCTGAGCTTCTGGTAGGAAGGATTTGAGACCAGTATATCGAAAAATCACAGAAAGCAGTTAGGCTTTGGAACGGTCAACTCTGGGCTCTGAACAATCACAGATGACTGGGACCCCTCCCTGGCACAAGACCCCTCCTGCCAGCCCTACAATTGGAGGGGGGGCCAAGCTTCCAGCCCACCCCACAGCACCTCCTGCCAGCGCCTCTGCACTGCCTGCCTGCCTGGGCTCCTGAGTCCTCAGTCCGTGAGGTTCCATTTTAAACCTACTTGTGTGGAGACACTGCTCCCTTATTTTCCAACCTCTGAGCAATTTGTTTCACTGAAAAAGAAGCATAGCAGCTTCTTTCTTCACCGGTCAAGTGCTTCTTCCCTTAATCTCCGGCCTCTCCTCTCTACGCAGTCCTGAAAGCAAATTTCCCTAGGGAGTCACCCAGGGACAGAGGTGAATATGCGTAGCCACCGGTGCTGACGACTCAGTGTCCGTGGGATGACGCACGTGCACTGCCGCCAGATCTCACTAAGGGAGGGGGCTAGGGAGGAAAAATAACTTCATAATAAAAAGCAAAAGCCCACCTACCTGGTCATCCGCTTCAGTCCTGATGTTCCCGTAGCCACCAAGCCAGAGTGCGCCCTAGGCAAGGTCAAGGGGTACCCGAGCCCACCCCTCCACAGTGATGCCCATTCAGCCAACACGGGGTTGGGCTGACTTGGTGACCTGGTAGAAGCAGGGAAACCAGGAGCCGGCATTCTCTCAGTGTGTCAGCCACAGAACTTTCTCAGTTAACACAACTGTAAGTGATGTCCAGGCAGGGCAGGGCCTCTTCCTTCTGCAGTAAAAATGTATTGTGCTGCTGACACAAAGAGGGAGCCGGTCTGAACCCAGCAAGCTTGTGTGGGACTCCGATCCACAGGCGCACATCAGGTGTACACACACACCCTCCTCATACAAGGAACTTGACCGGTCCCGGCAGGGAACCTGCTGACGAGAAAGATACAGGCCCTGCTCTCATGGAGCATGGATCCTGGAAAGCCAATCTGGGAAGTTTACCAACTGTATGTTTCCACTAATAACACTACTGGCGTGACAATACTCTGAAGAACAGACTAGCAGTTGCCAGGGGACAGCAAGGGTGATGTCACCTAGAGGGGCGGCACGGGGGCCGCCGTGATGATGAACAGGCTCCATCTTGGTTGTGGGGTGATGACAAGAACCTCCACACAGCACTAAATCGCACTGGCGGAAGCCAATTCAGACCTGTAGTCTGCGTGACTGCTGTGCAAGCGAACCCTTCCTGGACTTAGCAATACGATAACACTATGTATGATGTCACCATTGGGGGAAGCCAAGGGAAGGGTTCATGGGACTCTTAAAGCTTCCTCTAAGTCTACAGTTATTCCAAAATAAAAAATCTTTCTGAAGTAATGTTAAAGAAACTCCCTTCTCTTTATGCTTTTGAAGGAAATATGGGAAAAAAAATGGGCTTTACTACAACACAGATTTTTTAAAATAAAATTCCTATCCTGGTGCACCTCAAGTATTCCACCTCTGATGAAATGAAACACTGCTGATGTGGAACATGCCCTCTGCAGCTTTCCCCACCTCTGCTCGGCCCCCACAGGGCCTGGGGGAGCCCCTGGCAAGGGGGGGCTCACTGGTCAGAGGGTGTCGCGCCTGGGAGCATGGAGGCTTTACCTGCTTGCGGCTGAGAAACAGTCAATGCATCACCCTGCCGCCAGCAGGGTCCTCCCCGTCCCTGGGCGTTCACTGCTCCTGGGTCCGCACTGGCTTTCCTTTCTGCCTGGTTTGAGTGTCGCTGACGCTCACTCCCTTCCTTGGAAATGCTCGCATGGGAAGTCTTCCATGGCTGCCTTCCCTCAGGTGGTTGGGCTGAATCACCTTCCCTTACTCAGACTTAATAAAATGACAAGAAAAAAGAATTCTACTATTTATGGGTCCCCAGTGAAACTGCTGCAAAACTGAGATTAGGTGACCAGGCCTTCTCCTTGGAGAGTGATGGCCCCATGGTTTCATTGGCAAAATCCATTTTCATCTGGCCTACTGTTTGCTGCCCATGAATATCTCAGCACTGGAATCATTAGCAGGAGCATTTGCCAGGCTTTGACATTTCCATTTAGAAGATGAATTAATTCTGAGCTGAGCCACAAGTCCCTTCTCTCTTGGAAGAACATGTTAAGATTCAAGCTCTCAGAGGCCCCAGAGCATCAGTGAGATCTCACAGCAGTCCCACCTGATGCTGGGCCAGCCCTTCCATGAGGGCAAGTGAGGAATCTGACATAAAAAACTCAAGGCTGCAGTGAAGGGGCATTTTTCATTGTGAGTTTGGGTAAGTTTGGGCCCCTCCTCCTTGGTCTCTGTCCAAAAGAGAGAGTAAGGGTTTGCCCTCCAGGAACACCTGATCCTCAGGGGAGAGACCTCCCAGGGAGCTCATGGGCTCCACCCCCACTGCCCTGCGTAGGCCCAGCATCCAAGGGGCTTGAGACAAGCAGGGGAACTGTTCTCACCTCAGAGCGCAGGGAAGGTAACTCCTCCGGATCAAGAGTGACAGGCTGGGGCTCCATCACAATAAACAGTGTTTGCGCTGGAAGCGACGAGCAGGGTGACAGATTGTGTGGACAGCTAGGAGAGCCGGCAGATGGCTCCACTAATAGACCTGCCATTCACAGCCGCCCAGGCTCAAGTGGTTTCTATGGAAAACCCTCACGCTGAAATTGAAGGAAGTTCTTTTAAATTACAGTAGTTGATAACTTTTGATCAAACATGGTCAAATGTGAACACGAGGATTTGCTGGGAGGGCGCCCTGGAAGCCACAGCGTGGCCATCTGCAGCGCTGGGAGCTATGACCCAGGCACGGGCCATCTCAGCTACGCCCTGCATGTGAGGATCTTCGCTCTTCCGCCTTCTCCCTCGGGGTTAGGGTCTGTCCTACGCCACTCCGTCAACAGTGCCGGGGACGCACTCCAGTGACCGTGGAAGGGTGGGGAGGGCAGCCGCCGGGTCACTCTACGGAGCCAGCCCCAGGCTTGCCCCCTGGGTGTGGGAGTGACACTGGTCATCACCCTCTCTTGAAAATGCAAACCTCTCCTGCCAGGCACCACAGCCTCCAGGTTTCTTTTCTTCTCCCCTCTGTCCCCTTCCTCCCATCTTCCTTCCGAAGGGCACCAGAATATGCCAGCCCCAAATTTGCCACTTTGGGAGGTTGATTGTTCTAAGCTGTAGGCATCTGAAAAACAGCCAATCCAATGAGAGGCTTTCTCTGAACGCTCCCATCTGCCTAAAGACAGATGCTCCAAAAGGAACTCAGCTGTTATAGATCCCTCCCGGGAGCTTCATCAGCCAGGGGAGATTGACTCTCATCACAGAGGAGGCTGAGCCCACCCTACACCCAGACACACTTGTCACAAACCATCACACTTCCCAATCATCCTTCTAAGGGCCTCGTGACGTCCCTAAAAATCACTCTCCCCCAGAAGGTCTGCCTCCCCCTCTGTCTCCCCTACTAAGATGGTGTTGAAGCCTGAATTCTAAGCCCCTTCGGGGAGCTCCTTGTTTTTCTCTGAGTATCTCCCATGTATACGTGAGGTCTACATGTTCATAAACTTCCATTCTTTTTTATTTTCAAGACAGACTGAAGTGGTTTTTTTCTTCTAGTAAAAGGTATCTATTACTTTGAAATAAGATACACATGGGTTTATGAAGCTGGATGTGTGGCCACAATCCAACTTTATTCTGGGTGCGCCTGACACCGAATGTAAGCAACAACTTTGAATCAGGCGTGCTCCTCATGGTGGTGGTGGGGGTGGGGGGTGCGGGGAATTTTTCTTTTAATTCTTATTAGCTTATAGTTACTTTTGTCTGCCTCTGATTAATCTGTCTTTCAATACAGACGTCTCAGCCATGGGCTCTGAGGGCTGGAAGACAAACTATTTTTCCTCCCCTGTACTTCCATCTTCCTAAGTTTTCAAAGATTTTATTTTTAGGTACAACTTACAGCAAAGTGCAGAAGTCTCAGGGTATCTGCGTTTATCTGCCTACATGTATACACGCCCACCCAGATGAAGAGCTGCCATGTTTTGGGGACACAAGCCTCCCTGTGAAGCCTCCTGTCAGTACTCCCTGACGGGGGCTGGCTCTGTTCCGACCTCTGTCACCACCGAGCGGTTCTGCCCAGCTTTGATTTTCATCTAAATGCAGTCACGTCACGGGCTATGCTCTCTTTTGTGTCCGCTTCTTTCACGCAACATGACATCTGCATTCCTTCTGATCTTAGACCCTTGGGGCCATCACAAGCTCTTGTCTTCTCCACCTCTCCTGAATACTGGTATTTTCCCCATTCTACTTCCTCATCTTCCTACACTCCCTAACAATGCAGCAGACACCAGGCTTCCACCGCCCCTGTGTCCTGCACCCTCTCAAAATTCCTACCTCTAGTCCAAACCCTGGGCTTGTCTCCAGACTCCACTGCAGACTCAAATTCTTTGCATAGAGGGCTCACAGGCAATCCGTCTTTCGCAACAACACATGCCCTGCCCTGCTGCCCCCCAGTCCTGCACCTCCACTCACCCAGGAGCCAGGCTGAGTCATCCTGGAGCAGCCAGAAGCCTGCCTCCCCCGACCGCTAATTGTTAGGTGAATTCACTGTCGCCTTCTTAACATCCCTGGGCTTCGCGCCTCTCTCTCCATGCCCACTGCCGCTGGTCCCCAGGGCCCCATCATCTCTCAACTGAACTCTCAGGGTAACTCTCAACAGTCCAGTGCTGCAAGTCTTTCCCCCTCCAATGTGCCCTCCACATCAACACCATGGATTCAAATGCAGCAGCAGAACACTGGATTCTGTGGCCATTCCCCCACACACACCCCGCGTGCTCACCCACCGGAGCCCAGCCCTCCTGCGGCCCCCGGCAGGAGCCTCCCTCTCCCGCCCCCCTCACACTTCAGCGGGTGCTCCTCCCTCAGGCCAAATGCCCCTCCCTGCCGTGTGCAGCAGGGAACCCTGGCGCATCCCCATGCGATGTACACAGTGCCCCCTCTGAGGGCGTCCCTGCCGCTCCTCCTCATTCCTGGGCCCCAGCCCTGACCTGGACGTTTCTGTTGCACTTTGGTTGGGCCCATCCTTCTCTGAGCTCGGGGACCAGCGACAGCATCACCTCTGTCTGGCCTCTACTGCCCAGGACAGAGCCCAGCACGCAGCGATTCCAGAATGAACGGTGTGTGCCATAAGGCTTCCTGATGGTGAAGGTAGGCCAGGTCCCCAGTCTGCTAGGGAGACAGGGCGCCAATCCTCAGGTAACCCCAGATCTGCTCACAGAAAAGCCCTGCAGGAAATGACAACTGATGGCCCACTAAGGGAATGCCAGAAAACTCGCGGGGAGCCAGAGACAGCCCAGGGAGCCGGCCAACTCCAGGAAAGACAAGAGCCAACAAGACTTCAAGCCCCAGCTCAGAAGTAAACGGGCTGCCTGGCACCACTAGGAAATCCCAAGCCTGAGCCCTCCTGGGTCTGAGGCACAATCATTTTCACAAGTAGAGTCAGGCTGTTCCTTCTGTTTTTAACGGCATCTGGTCCAGATCCCAGACCACAGTGTTCTTCTAAGCCCAGAACACAGTATGAGCTCAGGAAAGACCAGCAAGTACCCACCCCCCACAACTCCCACTCCCAAGACATTCAAATAAGGGTACAGTTAGCATTTCTCACCTCTGTCCAGAGGTGAGGCTAAAGGAAGCAGACCTCCCTGCCCCGCCTCCTGAGTTCTGAGGGCCTAGAGTGATCCACCTGGAGGAATCCTGGCTTACAGATCCTCAGTCATAACACTTCTCATCACAGTCATGCAGGAAAATAAACAGAAAAGATATGCTGGGTGACAAGGCACAGGAAGTCCCGGAGCAGGCATACAGAGCTTCTATCACTCCCTGCTCCAGGCGTGCCGGCTCCTCCAGGACACTGAGCCTACAGACAGGCCGGATGAGGACTCTGACATCACTCAGCAGGAAGGAAGCCCCCACACCCAAAGCATAGATGCTCAGGGACAGTGAGGTCACAGAATGACAAACAGCAGGACTCTCCCAAATCAAAAGGCCCTCCTGGGAAGACCAGGCCTCACCTCAGCCGCCCGAGGCCTGCCCCTGCCCAAGCTGACGACTTTAGCCCTTCACTTTCTGTCCCAAGGTCACAGGACCTATTTTTGCAAATTGTACACCTCAGTGCAAGCCCCAGCTGCAAGTAGCCTCCCGGCAGACTACTTCCCCTGGTGCAATTCCTTCTGATGCTCAGTAAACACGACCCAAAAAAGGGAGGGACGATCAGACACACACAGTTATGAACCGATTTTCCGAATGGCCGTTTATTCAAGGACATAATTTCAGAGGAGAAGAGGGAACAGACACCAAGTATAAACAACGGCTCTTCTTTGTGACTCTAACTAGAATGACAGCTAATTAAAAGCAGTTTAATGTTGGTTCATGAAAGGTTAATGGAATTCATGTTTTGGAGATGCTGAATTCAACACAGACTTAGCCAGAAACACAAATCTAACCTTTATTCTCTTTAATTATTCGGTCAGAATAATTTCCTGAGAGTGGGTTTAGTCTCTGGATGGCTTTAATTAAACACCATTGAACTTTGAAGTTGACATCAACTCATCCAGCTGCAACTCAATTTTCAAATTAATCTGCTGTCTAACACAAGGTTTTGTGGCCCAGACAGAGGAGTTGGAAGATGAGCTTGGAGCAGTGGATGGGCTTGGAGCCTGACAAGGACCCCATGGACCATACAGTCCATGGAATTCTCCAGGCCAGAATACTGGAGTGGGTAGCCTTTCCCTTCTCCAGAGGATCTTTCCAACCCAAAGATCAAACCAGGTCTCCTGAAATGCAGGTGGATCCTTTACCAGCCGAGTCACAACGGAAGCCCAAGAATACTGGAATGGGTAGCCTATCCCTTCTCCAGCAGATCTTCCTGACTCAGGAATCGAACTGCAGTCTCCTGCATTGGAGGCAGATTCTTTACCAACTGAGCTACCAAGGAAGCCCCGTGGAGCCTGACAGGTATTAACCAATTCTGGAGGATCTTACATCTTTCCCCCACTCTCTCCAGTGGAAAGACATTTCCATAACTCATGTCAGGACCTCCGTAAGGAGAGGGGCCTGGGCTGAGCTGCACCACCAAGCTGCCTCTTTCTTGGCACTTCCCACAGTCCTGAGCTGCACAAGCCTTGTACAGCCACACCCTGAAGTGCACTCTGGAGCCAGCAGCGCCCTACCCAAGCACCTCCACTCCACCCTTGCCTTCCTGCCACCTGCCTCCATCTCCCCGTCTCCTGCAGAGTGCGGCAATGTGTGAAGAGCCACAGCACGGCCTTCCTGCCTGGCAAGGTACCCACAGAAAACACTCCTACTTCTGAGCTGACTTCTTTCCAGCACCCTACCCAGCTCTCCTTTTCTGAGAACCCAGGTCCCTAATTTTGTCAGCTGAAGTTTGCAGCCATATCAAGGCCCTTTTGCACTAAGCTCTTGCTTCTTTCCCTTGTTGACTTGGAGACAACCCCACCATTTCCTACAGCCTGGGGCAGTTCCGCTGACTTCCTCAGGAACGATATTTGGAATAGCAGAGCACTCCAATCAGGCGAGTACATGCGGGACAGTGTGAAGGACCTGTGCTCAGGCCATGAGGTACAGCCCTGTGACCGTGACAAAGCTGAGTTTCATGGACAAGGTCAGGGCATGACGTCCTAGGAGGGTTGTGACAGAACTGGAGGGAAAAAAAATTATCTAAAGAATGCTTTTCCAGTCACCCTGCTTGCCCATTACTATTTTGCAGCAGCCTCCTTAGAAGTCAGACTCCAGGCCCTGAGGAGACAGCACCCAGTTTCCAGGAGCCATCCCAACAGCTCCTGCAGCAGCCCAGCACCCCTCGCGCCCTGGAGCCACGCAAAGGCCAGGATTCTCAATCCAAGTTTACGCAAGTGTAAATGACCCACCAGCAGGCGGCTGAGCCACCCCAGTGTCTCTCTCCGTGTAGTGGGGGTCCAGGTCAGCTGACGCCCCCTCATGCATATGGGGCTGACCCACTACGCCAAGGTGTAACCTGGGTCTTGGAATGGACGACAGCCAGGCTTCCCCAGCTGCACCCAGCCGGGGCAACCTATCCTCCCAACCAGGACAGCTGGGGGCAACAGTGGAATTCCTCCCTAAGAGGGGACTTCTCTTCGTTTAGTCTTTTTATTCTGTACTGGGAGACAGCTGATTAACCATGCTGTGACACTTTCAGGTACATGTATCCATTCTCCCCCAAACTCTAGCAGGGAATTTCCTGACTATATGGTTTACCAATCCTAAGAGACTGAGAGAGAATCTGAAAGGACCTAAAAGTAATTCTTAAATCAGTTTCCCCAAATCTAACTGCAGCACCTGCTTGCAAAGGCAAAGGCATCGGATCCATCTCGGGGTGCCTGGCTTCTGCACACTCACTAACTACCTGGGAGGAGCAGAGCACAGTGGAACCTCCTGATGAGCAGCCGCAGGTCAGAGGCAGCTCTGGGTGACCAATGACGACACCCAGTGAGCCTCACAAGAGGGGCACTAAGGACAGGCCCCTCTCAGTCCTGACACGGGCAGTCTTTGGTGCTAAAGAGTGCGTGCTCCAATCCAGGATATGTGCAGTCAAAATCTCAAACAAATGTATTAAATCACTGGAACCAGACAGTATCAGAATTTCTAAGCAGTCAACCATTACTGTCCCTGGATAACCTCTAGCTGCTGCATATTATCAGGTCAGAAAGTAAAAGTTCTGCACAGTTCACAGCCACAAAAAAAGTTCAAAAGCAGCCCTGGGTATCAGAAACCTCAACATCTGACAAGGCTGAGAAGCCTGCCCAGGGCCACACACAGGAAGGAGAGAGAAAGTATATAAATCCAAGAAAGCCAGCCAGTGTTACAAAAGCCAATTCCATCCTCAGTAGGCCTCTGACAGCTTCACAGCGAGTCACCACGGACGAGGCGCCGGGAAGAAGAGGGAAGGCCGCGTGGACCCGGAAAGGACCCCGGCCGACACAGAGAGTAGAGGAGGGACAAATGGGCACGTCACTGAAGGCAGCAGCAGCAAGTCGCCACTTCAACCTTTTCTGCTCATTTACCCTGAAACAATTTTGAAAATCTGTGAATTCCCCTTTGTATTATGTAAGCTTAATGCTTAACATCTAAAGTTTTCCATTATAATTTTAAACAGTTGCAAAGAATACAGTTTCTGGTGCATTTAAATAACAGCTTAAACTATTAAGTCACTCTTAAAATGTAGCCAATGGACTGTAAATACCAACGCAATCAGACACCTACCTTCACTCAGTTAAAAATACCAATGTCGGGCTTCTCTGGTGGTCCAGCGGTTAAGAATCTGCCATGCAAGGGACACCGGTTTGATCCCTGGTCCAGGAAGCGCCCCCATGCCACAGAGCAACTGAGCCCCCATGCCGCCACAACTACTGAAGCCCTGGATCCCTGGAGACCGTGCTCTGCAACAAGAGAAGCCGTGGCGACGAGAAGCCCGCTCACGGCAGCTGGAGAAAGTAATGAAGACCCACACAAAGCAGTGAAGACCCACACACAGCAATGAAGACCCACACGCGGCAATGAAGACCCACACGTGGCAATGAAGACCCACACGCGGCAATGAAGACCCACACGCGGCAATGAAGACCGAGCACAGTCAAAAATACTAAATACATAATGCTTAAAAACAAAACACAAATGCCTATTTAGGTCAGAAATTTCTCGAGTTTGCAGCTCCATCACTCTACTCCATCTAGAATTCTACCCCTAAATTTTAGCCTGTGCTATGCTAAGTTGCTTTGGTTGTGTCCAACTCTTCACAACCCCATGGTCTGGATGCTGGAGGCAGGAATTCCAGGCATGGAATTCTGCCCTGCCCTCCTCCAGAGGATTTTCCCAACCCAGGGATTGAACCCGCTTCTCTTATGTCTCCTGCACTGGCAGGCAGGTTCTTTACCACTAGGTGCCACTTGGGAAGCCTAATGTAACATATTTTCAGGCTTGAAAGCCTCTTATTGACTATACTTATAATTCCCTATAAAATATTAAATTTCCTGTTTTTCATTTTTACATATATTAAGCCCTGAGAAACCTTGTTCTCACAAACAGATGGTGATGGAAGTTTGGCAATAGCAACATCTCTGAATTCCATGAACTCCTGAGTGATGCACCGAAGTCACGCAGTGATCTATTATCAAAATTATTTTTAATGACCAACCAACAACTCAACTGGTTCCTCCTTCAATTTTGTTAAAAACAGACTCGGTAAACTTGTAACCTGTAAAAGGATTTGCTCCTTTACAAAGGACTCATATTCTCAACATTAGACTCATAGTCTCAGTCGTTAGACTCATATTCTCAACATTTATATTTAGAATTATCTCCACAGCACCCTGGGGCTTCCCTGCTGGCTCAGTTGATACAGAATCCACCTGCAATGCAGGAAACCCCAGTTCAATTCCTGGGTCGGGAAGGTCACCCTCTCCAGTATTCCTGGGTTTCCCTTATGGCTCAGCTGGAAAAGAATCCACCTGCAGTGCAGGAGACCTGGCCTGGGGTCGATGCCTGGGTTGGGAAGGTGGGAAAGGCTACCCACTCCAGTATTCTGGCCTGGAGAATTCCATGGACTGTATAATCCATGGGGTCACAAAGAGTCAGACATGACTGAGTGACTCACTCACTAACTCCATGGCACCCCAGAGAGCAGGGCAATACACCATGGTCCTGTCCAGAATGCATAATAGTTTGCTTCCCTTTTGCAGAATGGAAATGATTATAAGGGTCTTCTTATGCTAGGCGTGCAACTTTAAAAGTATATGGAAGTTGACCTAAAACGGCGATTCCCTTAGAACTATCCTTGCCTGGGTACCCCATGGCATCTTCCTACCCCCAGGGCTACGCGAGTTCAGACCCCTGTTGCGAACACTAACCACACAGCCTGGAAGAAGTCAGGAGTGACTGTCCCTCTGCCAAAAGCATCTCATCCGGACAACAAGGACAAGGAGGATGGTCCCCCTCTGAGTAAACAGTCCAACCTGGCCAGGGTTCAAAGCACTGGGCTCAAAAGGAATAATCCTGAGAACACAGTGAAAGGCTCAGAGCCTTCAGTTAAGACTCACAAACAGGCCACCCTGAGCTCCTTCACCGCATCTCCCCCAGTGGGCTGGTACCCAACAGTGGACTGGTCGAGTGGGGGACATCTGAATTTGGGGCTAGACAACCATTTCCTACCATGTGCAACAAGAAACAGAGATAAAGCTGATCCACAGAAACAGAGTTAAACAGCTGCACAGCCAAGAGAGTAACAGAAAAGATAACCACCTCAGTCCCAAAGATAGGTCTTGTGGCCCAGATCCACTCTAGTTCTGGAAAATCCCCCTTTCTGCCCTGGCTGATTTTAATGAATCTCCAGTTCTTGCAAGCAGAAGAAGTGTGGCTCAGACAAAACTCAGCAGAGTCTGTTTCTGAGGAATTCAGTCTGATGGACCAATAATATTTACAGCATTATCACAAAGCACCTGGATATAAGCAGGCCAATGATTAGATAGTTCACAGAAAAAGAAAATATAACTTACCTTTGTAAATGAAAAAATCTTAACTATTTTAAATGTAAGTTTTAAATTAAAGAAAGGTATTCAGTATCACTAATTACAATGGAAAAACAATTTAAACCAAAGAAATTTTATCACTTACCAGATTTGGCAAAGATGAAAAAGTCTGATAATGCACACAGCTATCAAGAGGGAGAAGGAATAGGCACCCCTGGCTGAATAGGATTGGACGTCAGCACTCTCTTGTTGTGACAAATAGCTATCAAAGTCAGAGATGCACATTCTCTTTGCCTGTAAAGTCTCACTTATAGAAACTATACTACAAATACATTCGGCAATGTGTAAAATGACATGTAAAGATTATACATTTAAGGCAACATTTGTAAAAGCAAAACATTTTAGACTAAATAGCCATCAAAAGGAAACTAGTTAAAAGTAGGGCATACGCATAAAATGGAATACAATGCAGAAAAATGAGATAGAGAACAATTTCCAAACTATGAGTAATAAATAGGAATGTATAGTACCTACCACCATAGGTTAGGCAAAAATCAGACAGGCAGAGAAGGAAAATGCACCAATATATACGAACAGACATAGCTGAAAGTAAACAGAAGGAACTGGGGTAGAAAAAAATATCAACACAAGACAAACACAGACAGTACTGTGTGTGTCAGAAAGAAGCTGCTCAAAGACTGCCAGGGGCACGTCAGGGGGACAGAAAAGCCAAATATGGGCCAAAGCTGAGCATCAGCATAAATAATGGCATACTTGGTTATTACACTGAACGAGAAAATTACACCAAAACCTCTTAAAAGAGGAGTACTCCTCGTCACTGAAGCACATCCACAGTGACACTCAGAAACTCGCAACCACCTTAGTAATACATGATTCAGCCAAGAAATCATCATGGAACTCCAACACTGGGTGTAAAACCACTGACCTCGTGGTATTCCCGGTCTCAAGTATCACCCCCCAGATTACTTATCAATTAAAAAGGAGAAAGGGTAGATGTAACATCTTAATTAAGACTTTTTGTGTCCCCATGGACAGAGGAGCCTGGCAGGCTGCAGCCCATGGGGAATCTCTAGGCAAGAATACTGGAGCGGGTTGCCATGCCCTCCTCCAGGGGATCTTCCCAACCCAGGGATTGAACCCAGGTCTCCCGCACTGCAGGCAGGTTCCTTACCGTCTGAGCCTCCAGGGAAGCCCCAGTTAAGTTAGCCAACTTCAAGTCTCCAATAATGGGGAGCACTGGTGCCAAGCACCACATGATACAAGGACATCACACCATCTATGAAAAATTCCTGACAGCACTGCTTAGCCTGAATCCAATCATGAGGAGACAGTAAGGACGTCAACTTGAAGGACGTTGTACAAAATACTGCCCTGATCTCTTCAAAGTGGTCAATATCATGAAGGACAGGGAGGGCTGTTCTGCATAAAAGGAGACTAAAGGGACATGGTAATGAAATGTCCTCATTCTTAGGAGACGCTGCCTGAAGTATTTATGGCTGAATCACAGCTCCACAGCTTTATCTTAAACGATTCAGCAAAAACCAAGTATGCGTGTGCCTGTGTTTGGGAGAGCAAGAAAAAGCAAACGGGACAATATATTGATAACTGTCGATCTAAGTGAAGAGGTGTACAGACAGGTGTATATTGTACCATCCTTACAATCTTTCTGTAGTCTGAAACATTTCAAAATAGAAACTTTGAGGAAATACTAGGGAAGTTTAGACTCGTACAGACAAATAAGAGGTTCCTAGCCTGTGAGAATATTGAGTGTTTTCATAAGCCGCATTTTATCTTTGGTAAGAGGTCACTGTTCTTTGCCATGGCAAAAGACAGACCATGACTTTATAATAATAAAATTCGACCTTTTCCAGCATTAATAGAGAGCATGTGAAGTCTACCAATTGTGACAGCACAGGAAATTACTGTCTAAATGAACTGTGTGTTACACGCACATTTCAGAACAGTCAGGCAGCTTCTTATAAGGAACCATATGGTAATCATCAGTGTGCCGTTTGCCTCCTGTTACTTGACTTTGAGGAACCATTTTGTAAAGATTATCTGGTGTCTAATTAAAAAGAAAGAAATTAGACTCGGGTATAAGATGCCTCTGATGTTTTTCTGAAAGTACTTTGAAAACTTATTTAAAAGGACTTCAAACTTGAGATTTTTTCATTCGTGTATTTATTCCACAATTAAAATAAATCATAATTCAAAGTCATAACATTTTTAAAAGGTAAAGGAGAATCTGTGTCACAGCTGTATTAATGAAACAGCCGCTGGTCTAAAGGGCAACACTAAACGGGTCTTCTCTGTTCCCATGGTGGAATAAGTACGTAACAACTACACATGAAATTCCACTGAAGATCTGAGACGATGCAAATAATCCTTTGACACAAACTGCCCGATGAACGGAGGCAGGCTGCAAATAATTTCTATTAACATTGAACTGCAAGACAGAAAAATCCCCAAGGTGGCTAACATTTTCACGTGCGTGGCCTGAGCTTCTATCTTCCTTCCTCAGTCACATCCTAATCCAGAAAGGCTGCCCCACCCCATGTTCAATACGCCACCATAAATCCCCAAGGACCTCAGCACAGATGGCCGCTAATGAGCCTGTGTGCGACCTCCATTCAGAAGCTCCAGGGAAATTAGGAGCCCAAATGCAGAGAGCAACATCATTTCTTTAAACAATAGTTTTAACTGCTGAATGAGCTCTGGCAGACCATGTACATTTTCGTAACAAACCAAAATATTGTCTTAATATCTTTCGGCTTTTCTTTAAGAATGTAAAGTGGGACATTCAAGTAAAAAACAAAAAAAAATTACAGAAATAATGAAAAATGAAAATTCAAAGGATTTATGCCAACAAGCAAACCAGTCCTCTGCAGCCTAACTCATTTGTTTCTGGGCTGGGACGCCATGTAGAGGGCGATCAGGCAGTAGACGGTTCCCCCCAGTGTCAGCGCCATGGTGGTCCGGTAAAGCATTTGGTCAGGCAGGCCTCGTTTCAGGTGGATGGGCACACCGTCAGATTTCTAGAGAGAGAGAATTATCAAGGACATAGCTGATAAGAAAAAGATTCTCACAATTTAGGCTAGCATAGAACAAAGGCCTCTACTTTATAATTAACCCACCAACCCGCTCCAGTGGAAAAAGCCCAAATCTACTAGAATGTGAACTAAAACACTCGGTTTATTTTCTTACAAATGCAGCTGAAGTCTGTAAGACAAAATCATTCTCCAAAATGCAGTCTCAGAAATATGCATTCAGCAAATTCCAAATTTCTAAGGAATTTATCACATACTGCTTAATTACAAAAGGGGCACTGGTGACTTTTTTTTAAGGCAAAGGTAATCAGCAGCTAATTAAAGTCTTGTAAGCGTCAGAGATGCTCACATGTAATCTGACTTCTGATCATTAGTGGATGCAGTGTGAGCACACCAGGTCAATTAGTCGGTTCAAGGCCGTTTTGTTTTCAACTGCCCTCCTTCTATAAAACTGCTAAACCCCTATTTAACAACAAAACTCCATAAAATATTTAATCCACTGTTTTGCACAGTCGCAAAAGTCCCTCCCCACCCCAACTCAAGACCCCAAATGCCCGTCTTACTTCTCAGATAAAAAAAGAATAAATTGAACAAAAGTTCTCAAACTGGTCCTAAATCTGGACGTATTTTTGAGGAAAAGGAAGCTACCTTCCAGAGACAGAGTAACAGCTACTGCCACTCCCACAATGCCTGAAATACAGTCGAGTCACTGACCTCTCCATTATCTGTATGTAGATTAAGATTAATAATATTTTAAAATCCAATCCTAGCTTCTCTCAGCTAATCAGCAAACCCAAAAGAGACTTCTCCACTTCTACCAACAGTTCGGTGAATTTTAGTGTCAAGCAAACAAAAAACAATAGAGAGAAAACACTGCCCAAAGTCACGGCAAGTGTCACTAAGCCAAAGGCATACCGGGAATCCACAACGCTGCCATGCGTTACACATACTGTTGCTCCCTCCATCCGGTGGGTGACCAACAGCTACACATGCCGTTTAAAAATCTGTACACCTGTAAATACTGAGCAGGAAATTGCTCATCCTCCCTTCTTTTATCAGTTTCTTTCTACACGAAGCTCTACCAGTTAATGGCTCAAACTAAAATACAGAGCATTTCATTTAAGGAAAAACAGGCGAGTGAGTAACAAATTAGACTAAGACTCAGTTTCAAAGGGTGTTTTAAGCTTAAACGATTCCTTTCACAGCCTTCACTGTTCTTAAGAGTGTCTTCTCTGACCTGGAAAAACTTCTGCAGCTCTGGAACTGTGTTTTTCCCAGCATAATCATATGCAATAGAACTGGAACTCAGTTTAGTTGGTGTGGCAAATATAATAGGCGGTGCTTCTGTGGAAACAACAGGTCTTAATCCCTGTAGGAAAAAAGGAAATTGGTCAAGTTTAAAGTGTATCTGGGCCTGTGAACAAACCTTTCCAGGAACAGGCTGTCTGGAGCAGGGCAGACAGTGATTCTACCACACAGAGAGAAGGAAAGTATCTCCATCTCCATGTCATATAGCATTTAAAGTCCTTAAACTTTGAACAGAACACTCTGGCCCGCTTTCCCAGAGCAAATACAGTCAAGAACTCTCTTGTCTGTGAAGGTGGAGGAGGGGGATGGTAGGGAACCAAACCTCAATGAAGGCCCAATCTGGGCATCCAGATATACCCACCCTGTCTGTCTTCTCATCCAACCAGTAAAACAGTTACAATCTGTATGAACTTTGAGTTAAATTTCAAAAGAAACCTCGCTGTTCCTTTTCTCCTCTGAGTGAGTAGGTGTACCAATATCTTGATCCCTGAAGTGGACTTCAGAAACTTTGCAGACACATAGTAAAGAAATATCTCAATTTGCAAGAGCTTGTAATGGGAAGAGAGCTATCTTTCAGGACCAGGAAACAAAACAATTAGAGTAACTGAACTTTCTGGCATTAAATCCATAAGTTATAAAACATATCTCAGGACTTCCCTGGTGATCCAGTGGTTAAGAAACTGCCTTGCAACACAAGGGGCACGGGTTCGATCCCTGGCCTGGGAAGATTCCACACGCCATGGAGCAACTAAGCTGGCGTACCACAACCGCTGAGCCTGCCCTAGGGCCCCAGAGACACAACTACTGAAGCCGTGTGCCTAGAGCCTGTGCTCCAGGAGAGAAGCCGTCGCAGCGAGCCCACTTGCTGCAACACTAGAGAAAGCCCACGCAGCAAGAAAGGCCCAGCATAGCCAAAAGTAAATAAATAAATCTTTAAATACACACACACACACACACACACACACACACACACACATAGAGACAGAGAAATAAAACAGGAAACCTCAGTGTTCTCGTGTGACGTGTTGATGGCAAATGCAGGGTGGACCGCATGAAGCAGTGCGCGCCTAAGGTGGCGTCTGGTACACAGCAGTAGTCAATAAATGTAAGCTGAATGAGACGCTAGGAGGCAACCGCTCCCCCGGCCGCATGAATGGATAAAGGAGAACACACAGTCTCACTGCTAAAAGGAACCTGAGAGGGGAAGAGAAATGGAGCACCGGTGCATGCTGCGATATGGATAAACCTCACAAACATACACTGGGGAGAAGCAATCAGTCACAAAAGGTCACAAAGTTTATGATCCCATTCATACGAAAGTCCTGAATAGGGATATTTACAGAAAGTAAGTTAGTGGTTACTTAGGGATGGGCTAAGGAAGAGGTGGGTGATGGCTGATACAGCTTTCTTTCTGGGGTGATAAAAGTGCTCTAAAATTAACATGGTGATGATTTCATGTTCTCTGTGAATACACTAAACCATTTAATTGTACACTTTAAAATGATTGAATGTATGATATGTGGATTATATCTCAAGAAAACTGTTTTAAAAGGAAAGCGAAAGTGAAGTCACTCAGTCGTGTCCAACTCTTTGCGACCCCATGGACACCAGGCTCCTCCATCCATGGGATTTTCTAGGCAAGAGTACTGGAGTAGGTTGCCAGGAACCTAAGGGCAACTCTGGGTTTCTACCTGATGGAATAAACCTACAGTGGCAGATAAATGATTCTCCAAAATAACCTGCAGATGATATTAAGGAACTTAAGGGTCACATTAAGGAACTCCTTTTTTTAACCCTTTCATATTAAATTCTAACTCAGAAAAATAAAATCTTAAAGTTAGAAAGCAAAGTTCAAGTTCATCCATTTCACAGATGAAAAAGGAAACCTTTTGCTCATATTAACAGAGTTGTCAGACTTTTCTTAACCTCTTCAAAAAAAAAATTCTAAGTTTATCTATAATTAACAAGAGACCTAAAAAATAAAATAAAATAAAAATAAAAATAAAGAGACCTAAAGATCACACTGTTACTTTCACCAGGCAAGCACTGGGATCAACAGAGCAACAGAAAGGTATTAAGGTAAACTTGGCTTCCATTTCTTCTGACAGGATCCCATAAATGGGAATGATTCATGGCCTTTTTTCTGTCCTGTTTTCACTCATTTAACATATTTTACTGAGGACTTCCGTGGTGGCTCAGACGGTAAAGCGTCTGTCTACAATGCGGGAGACCCAGGTTTGATCCCTGGGTCGGGAAGATCACCTGGAGAAGGCAACGGCAACCCACTCCAGTACTCCTGCCTGGAAAATCCCATGGACGGAGGAGCCTGATAGGCTGCAGTCCATGTAAGAGTCGGACATGACTGAGCGACTTCACTTGACTTCACTTCACTGAAGACTTACTCTATAATGAAAATACATAATGAATAAGACACAATCTCTGCCGTTACGGATATTAATGTTATGGAATAATAAGCCAATTATCTACTAAGCTCATGTTATGTGCCCAGCATCATGTTAAGAATTTCATACGCATAATTCCACTTAATCCCGACAGCAATCTCAGTAAGGTGTTACCTTTCCCTTTTGACAGAGGAGAAAACTGCGTCAGAAAGGGTGACTTGCCTGAGAACACATAAAAAGACACAGATCTAGGGCTGCCCGGTGATTCGGTGGTCAAGAACCTGCCTGCCAGTGCAGGAGGCATGGGTTTGATCCCTGATCTGGGAAGATCCCTCATGCCTCGGAGCAACTAGCCCATGCCACAGCTACTGAAGCCCATGCTCCAGACCCCAGGAGCCGCGGCCGCTGAGGCCCACACCCCCTAGAGCCTGCGCTCCACAACAAGAGAAGCCCCCACAGTGAGAAGCCGGCACAGCCACCTGGAGAGTAGCCCACCCACCGCAGCTAGAGAAACGCCCGAGCAACAGTGAAGAGCCAGCCCAGCCAGAACAAGCAAATTTAAAAAAAAGACCCAAGTGTGGCCCTGGCACTCAAGTACTACCTGCCCATGCTACCTCCCGTCAACCACTGCTCAAAAACGACACTTACAGAGAAAGTCTGCTTGCTGTTAGTCTACATCTGGACTACAACACACTCAGAGACTCAGGAGTCAGAGACAGGGACAGGGGTTCCAACTACTGAGATAACAGATATAAAAGATATAAAAGATCTCTCTTGAAGCTAGAGATTAGACATTCCCTTACCATTTTGTGAACTCTTTGTGTTTTCTCCTAATGATCACTTCCCCTCGAATTGCAAAAATTTAAAAACACTTCATACCAAGCAACTTCCAAAATGGCTTGAAATTAAATTCACGTTTTGATAGGACTAATGTGAGAGCACTTTTAGATAGGATTACACCTAATTTCTTTGTGTCTGCTCACCAGTAAAGTTATTCAAAACTACAGCAAAGTTTTTGAACAAGATCATCTGAAAACAGGAATATCAACCACCTAAACAGTTTTATATAATTCCATATTTCCATTTATAACATTGTAAAAATTTAGAATAAGTAAAGTCACTCAGTCATGTCCGACTCTTTGCGACCCCATGGACTGTACCCTACCAGGCGTCTCCTTCCATGGGATTCTCCAGGCAAGAGTACTGGAGTGGGTTGCCATTTTCTTCTCCAGGGGATCTTCCCGACCCAGGGATCGAACCTGGATCTCCTGTATTCCAGGCAGACGCTTTAACCTCTGAGCCACCAGGGAAGCTTAGAATCCTAAAAGTTTAGAATATTAAATATTTAAATCACCTATAATCCCATTATCTTATCTGATCAATTACTGTGAACTGTATATTCTCCTCCAATCTGTTTCATAAGCATAACCTTATGCTTTTAATCTTTATAGTCACAGTGCAAAACCCCACATTCTGCTTTTCTCACTTGTAATAAGCGTCTTTTCAGGTTCTTACACAATCTTTACAACTAAATTTACTCTTCACATCAACCCCATAAATTAAGTATTATCAGCCCAAATAACAGATGATTAAAAGCTCAGAAATGCTGTAGTTAGATGAGGTTCAAATCCACATGTTTATTAAACCATACTATCAATAATAAGCTGTCTTGGCCCCAAAGGTAAAAAGAACGGATATGGTGGTAAGTACTTCACCCTCAGTTCAGTTCAGTTCAGTTCAGTTCAGTTCAGTTCAGTCACTCAGTCGTGTCCGACTCTTTGCGACCCCATGAACTGCAGCACGCCAGGCCTCCCTGTCCATCACCAACTCCCGGAGTTCACTCAGACTCATGTCCATCGAGTTCATGATGCCATCCAGCCATCTCATCCTGGGTCGTCCCCTTCTCCTCCTGTCCCTAATCTCTCCCAGCATCAGTCTTTTCCAGTGAGTCAACCCCTCACATGAGGTGTCCAAAGTACTGGAGCTTCAGCTTCAGCATCACTCCTTCCAAAGAAATCCCAGGACTGATCTCCTTGCAGTCCAAGGGACCTTCAAGAGTCTTCTCCAACACCACAGTTCAAAAGCATCAATTCTTCGACGCTCAGCCTTCTTCACAGTCCAACTCTCACATCTATACATGACCACTGGAAAATCCATAGCCTTGACTAGACAGACCTTTGTTGGCAAAGTAACGTCTCTGCTTTTGAATACGCTATCTAGGTTGGTCATAACTTTTCTTCCAAGGAGTAAGTGTCTTTTAATTTCATGGCTGCAGTCACCATCTGCAGTGATTTTGGAGCCCAAGAAAATAAAGTCTGACACTGTTTCTACTGTTTCCCCTTCCATTTTCCATGAAGCGATGGGACCAGATGCCATGATCTTCGTTTTCTGAATGTTGAGCTTTAAGCCAACTTTTTCACTCTCCTCTTTCACTTTCATCAAGAGGCTCTTTAGTTCCTCTTCACTTTCTGCCATAAGGGTGGTGTCATCTGCATATCTGAGGTTATTGATATTTCTCCCTGCAATCTTGATTCCAGCTTCTGTTTCTTCCAGCCCAGCATTTCTCATGATGTACTCTGCATATAAGTTAAATAAGCAGGGTGACAATATACAGCCTTGACGTACTCCTTTTCCTATTTGGAACCAGTCTGTTGTTCCATGTCCAGTTCTAACTGTTGCTTCCTGGCCTGCATACAGATTTCTCAAGAGGTAGGTCACGTGGTCTGGTATTCCCATCTCTTTCAGAATTTTCCACAGTTTATTGTGATCCACACAGTCAAAGGCTTTGGCATAGTCAATAAAGCAGAAATAGATGTTTTTCTGGAACTCTCTTGCTTTTGCCATGATCCAGCGGATGTTGGCAATTTGATCTCTGGTTCCTCTGCCTTTTCTAAAACCAGCTTGAACATCTGGAAGTTCACAGTTCACGTATTGCTGAAGTCTGGCTTGGAGAATTTTGAGCATTACTTTATAGCATGTGAGATGAGTGCAATTGTGCAGTAGTTTGAGCATTCTTTGGCATTGCCTTTCTTTGGAATTGGGATTAAAACTGACCTTTTCCAGTCCTGTGGCCACTGCTGAGTTTTCCAAACTTGCTGGCATATTGAGTGCAGCACTTTCACAGCATCACCTTTCAGGATTTGAAACAGCTCAACTGGAATTCCATCACCTCCACTAACTTTGTTTGTAGTGATGCTTTCCAAGGCCCACTTGACTTCACATTCCAAGATGTCTGGCTCTAGATTAGTGATCACACCATCATGATTATCTGGGTCGTGAAGATCTTTTTTGCACAGTTCTTCTGTGTATTCTTGCCACGTCTTCTTAATATCTTCTGCTTCTGTTAGGTCCAGACCATTTCTGTCCTTTATCGAGCCCATCTTTGCATGAAATGTTCCCTTGGTATCTCTAATTTTCTTGAAGAGATCTCTAGTCTTTCCCAATCTGTTGTTTTCCTCTATTGCTTTGCATTGATCGCTGAAGAAGGCTTTCTTATCTCTTCTTGCTATTCTTTGGAATTCTGCATTCAGATGCTTTTATCTTTCCTTTTCTCCTTTGCTTTTCGCCTCTCTTCTTTTCACAGCTATTTGTAAGGCCTCCCCAGACAGCCATTTTGCTTTTTTGCATTTCTTTTCCATGGGGATGGTCTTGATCCCTGTCTCCTGTACAATGTCACGAACCTCATTCCATAGTTCATCAGGCACTCTATCTATCAAGATCTAGAGCCTTAAGTCTATTAATCACTTCCACTGTATAATCATAAGGGATTTGATTTAGGTCATACCTGAATGGTCTAGCAGTTTTCCCTACTTTCTTCAATTTGAGTCTGAATTTGGTAATAAGGAGTTCATGATCTGAGCCACAATCAGCTCCCGGTCTTGTTTTTGTTGACTGTATAGAGCTTCTCCATCTTTGGCTACCCATCATTAAACCCCCCCAACAACTGAAGGGCAGTCATGTGTCCAGTGTTTCAAGGCAGCTAGGTAAGACTAGCACTAGGGTTCTCAAGAGCAGACCAGGAAGCTGTATTTACAGGAAGGGATCTAGAGCAAATCCCTTCACCTATGTCTCTTCCAGGGCTATGGCTGCCCCAGCCTATAATTATGAGCCTCAAATATGCCCCTCATCTCAATAAATGACAATGCCATCCTTCCAGGTACGTGGGCCAAAAACCTTGAAATTGTTCTTCATACCATTCACTCGCACATTTGAAAATACTTTTGGTTCTGCACTCAAATTATATTTAGAATCTGACCACTTGTCACCTGTCTTCACCAATCCACATCCTGGTCCAAACTCCTAGATTTTTACAACAGCCTCCTAAGTGCTCACCCTGCTTCCATTCCATCTTTCCTGCCTTGCAGTCTACTCTTAACACGGCAATCAGTAATTGTGTTAAAACAGAGGCTGTCACTACCTAACTCAAACCCTCCCAAAGGCCTCCAATCCCCCTGAGCAAAGCTCAATGAACTTCAAAGGACATTCAGAACCCCATGAGACGCACCCCTCACCAGCCCCCACTTTACACCATCCTCGTTCTCCTCCCCAGAATTCTGGAAGAGCCCTTTACGCCTCCCAAGACCCAGGCATGTTCCCTCTGCCTAGAATGCCCTCTCCAGGTATTTACATGGTACGCACCCTCACCTCATGTCACCTTCTCAGTGAGACCTCCCCTCACCACTGTTTTTAAACACTGCATGTCCCGCTCCATACACTACTAGCCATCTCTCCCCTTCCCTGCCTTATTTTTCTCCATAGCACTATGACCATCTAACATACTCTCTCCCTCCCTACCACAATGGAAGCCCCACAAGGGCAGGATTTAGGCATAGTCTGTTCACTTTTCTTACTTCCCAAGACTTAGAAAAGCAACTGGCACAGAGCACATTTAGTAAATATTTGCTGAGTGTACTAATAAACTGAGGAAGCCTACCGTTTCAATGCTGTGTAGACTTGCAGGTTTCAGAACCAAAGTCATGAAAACCAGCATTTGATGGTAGAGCCTCCCACACATCCCAGAGCGACAAGCAAACAACTGAAAGCTGTTCTTAAAATAAGCGGACTGGAGACCAAGCAGAAATCACAGTATCAAATCTCTTAGCTATTTCCACAATCACTACCTCTCAAACTGATGAAGAGCCATCCACCTGTTAACCACGTTTCAGAGCTGAGTTCTTCCTAGTCTATTTTAGCTGCTCCAAGTTTTTACTTTTAAATTAAACGTATGACTTTTTTCACCTCAAAACTGATTGGCCCAAAGTTTCCCCTTTCTTTTTATCTTTTAGGTTTGAGGAGGAGGAAGAGGGTGGAGAAATAAGAGAAGTATTCCAAAAATGTTTTAATTTTTAAATGATAGAAACTTAGGAGTGCTTTCATTCTGATTTAGGACCACAAACAAGTTTCAACCTGCAGTGATCGAGTCCTTCATTTCTAACTGCCAGCTAGGTATCACCACCGATATTTCCTGGCGACTTCACACTCAAGAGTGTTCAAAATTCACCCAGCTGTTTCTCACAGAAACACCCCTGTTTCTGCGGAAAGCACCGCCATTCTTCCATTACCCAGTCATCCTGAAGTCCTCCTTCCTCATTTCCGAAATCTCCTTCAGCAGGTGCTAAGTACTCACCCTCCAGACCTCTAATTCTCCCTCTCCTCTTACTGAGAAGACCCCGAACTCTTCTATGAGTACAAGGCGTCCCTGGCCCTGGCCTCTCCCAGTCAGAGTATCTTTTCAAACACAGTTCCGATGATGATACACACGCCGTCATCATCAACCTGTCATGAAACTAAAGGGAAGACGCATGCCCTTGTTTCAACCTCTGGACAAGACTCAACCACAACTTTCCGCATCCAGTTGCTTTGTAAATTCCTATTCATATCTCACAAAAGTCCTTCCATCATGTTCTACCTCCATCCAGCACAGCCAAAGTGACCTACCCAATGGTTCCCTTGCAGCCCCAGTCTTCCCCTTCATTCTCGCAATTCCCTTAACCTAGAATATCCTACCATCTTAACGAGAAGAACTGCTGGATCATATGGTAAATCTATGCTTCACTGCTTTAGAAAATGCCAAACTGTATTCCAAAGAGGCTGTAGATTGTACATCCCTACCACAGTGTAGTAGGGTTCCAGTTTCTTCACATGCTCACATTCTGCTGTCTTTTGTCTTTTAAAGCAGGTATGAAGAGGTATCTCCTTGTGGTTTTGATTTTTATTTCCCTAATGACTTATGATGTTGAAAGCATATCTTTCCAAACGCTTCTTGGCCTCTATTTCTGACACAGGACACAGAGAAGTAGGGAAAATGCTTTTCACTCAACCACTGAAAAATACCCTCCCAATCACTTGCCATCAGGTTGACATAAATCTACCTGTACTTTTGTTAGAGAACTAGCTTTTCCATTATTAGGTTACTCAATGCATATTAGAGTATTCACTTTACATAATACTGAAAATTACAAACATCAACATTTTACATTTACAAAATTTGACACCTTAAGTGTTTCCAAGAAATAAAAAATTGAACTACTCCTAATAACCAAAGTCAAAATACTTGGTTTGGGGATATCAGTAACAATCACTCTGAAGTCTACAATTCATATAAAACCTGGACAATATTGTTTCTTTCAACATAACTTAAATCCTTAAGTAACTAAGAAGTTCAAATTCTCAAGAGAAACACCAATTCAAGTAATGCTAGAACTCTGAAGTCCTTATCTGTACCAAATGCATCTTGGGGTAGTATCTGCTCAAAGTGCTAATTTAATTTCAGGATTGTCAGTTTTAGTTTAAATTTTCACCTTTTCTTACTAAGTAAGAGAGTCCTGCGGACAGCAAGGAAATCAAACCTGTCAATCCTAAAGGAAACCAACCCTGAATATTCTTCTCCTGAGGGCAGGAGAAGAGGGCGAGAGGATGAGATAGTTGGATGGCATAACTCAATGGACATGGGTTTAAGCAAACTCGGAGAGATAGTAAAAGACAGAGAAGCTTGGTGTGCTGCAGTTCATGAGGTCGCAAAGAGTCAGACACGACTTAGCGACTAAAAAACAACAACAACAAAAATCTAAATTATGCTAAAACTCTATTAAAAGAAATTCTACAACCAATGGAAAAGATCAACTGTGATATTTCATATAATGAAATTCTGTACTGCAATAAAAGGAATACACGTAACATGAATGAACCTCAAAAATACTGATAAGAGGCTTATACAAAACAGTACTGTGTGGTTCCATTTATATGAAATTCAAAAACAGGCAAAACTATCTATATCTAGTGATATAAAAAAGAATAGGAAGATGGACATGGACTGACAGGGCAAGCACAAAAAGGAACTTTCTAGGAGTGATGTACTGTTACATAGTTTGTAAGTGCGGGTTACACAGTGTGTTTGTCAAAACTCAAATTGTAACATTTTAAGATCCATGTGCTGGAAAATACACATCTCTATAGTAGAAGAGTATTTGCTTTACAGCAGAAGCCAGTATGAATAGAAATGGTTATTTCTTATAATCTGCAAAGCCAGTCACTGTTGTCAATTCCTTCTAATCCTCAATTGTTTTTCTGATAAATTTTCCTCCTCCACTCTCCTTTCTCTTGAGAGTCCCTTGGACTGCAAGGAGATCCAACCAGTCCATTCTAAAGAAGATCAGTCCTGGGTGTTCTTTGGAAGGACTGATGCTAAAGCTGAAACTCCAATGCTTTGGCCACCTCATGTGAAGAGTTGACTCACTGGAAAAGACTCTGATGCTGGGAGGGATTGGGGGCAGGAGGAGAAGGGGATGATAGAGGATGAGATGGCTGGATGGCATCACTGACTCGATGGACGTTGAGTCTGAGTGAACTCCGGGAGCTGGTGATGGACAGGGAGGCCTGGTGTGCTGCGATTCATGGGGTCGCAAAGAGTCGGACACGACTGAGCGACTGAACTGAACTGAACTCTCCTTTCATGTTTCTGCAATCTGATCAAAACTCCATCATTCTTTCCCAATGTGGTCCCTGGACGATCTTCTCCCACCACAGCTTCTACTACCACCTATGGGCTGAAGACACCTAGATCTATTAAACTTCATAATCATAAACCCAGCTGCAACCAGACAAGACATATTACCATGAGCTCAATCTGGACCCTTACTCCCCAACCCCACACCCCAAAGAAACTTGCCCTTTTTCTTGCCCTCCTTATCCTGTGATGGTTTAGTCGCTAATTGGTGTCCGACTCTTGCACTGCACGGACTGCAGGCCGCCTGGCTACTCTGTCTGTGGAATTTTCCAGGCAAGAATACTGGAGCGGGTTGCCATTTTGTTCTCCGGGGGATCTTCCTGACCCAGGGATCCAACCAGGGCCTCCTACACTGCAGACAGATTCTTTAGGTCTGAGCCACCAGGGAAGCCCCATTAACAGCATATCTATTCTTAGACTGAAATCATTCTTAAACATCTCCCCCTTGAGCAGTTGCAGTGTTTCACAGAATGAGGAGGAGGTTAACAATGGAGCATTCTTTACATCCCACCTAGGGCCCTTACTATTCTATCCAGTTCTCCAACTGCATATCTCATCACCCCTTTCCTACCTACTCTGAGGATGAGGAATGAAAATGTCAGACCTAGTTTCCAGACAACAGCTTATCCAGTAACAGCAACCTGCCAACGATTGCTAGTCACCCTGACACACACTTCATTTAATCTGTATTACCGCTGCTCTAGAGAAAACCGAGCTCACGATAATGAAAGCAGCTAAACCAAGATCAGAGCCTAAATTAAGAATCTGGGACTCTAAAAGCCCTTCACCTCTACACTATAAGCTGGAGACTGATCCTTCAATTCGCTCAGGCAAAATCTGAGCGAACTCGCAATGCTTTCCAAACCATTCAAAAGCAACCCTCAACCACTTTATAGCTGGGGAAATGTCAGCTCTTTGCACGTTAACTACGAAGACTCACCCAAACATTTGAATTAACTCATTAAGTCTCCTAATTCTGATCACACAGCCCCTCCTGTCCTTATGGCTTCCGTTGTTGCCGTCACCCCAGCTTCCAAATCTGGTGAATGGACGAAACTGTTTTAGGCTGCAGCAGGAGAGTGACAATGGAGCATGAGGCGCCTGAAAGGCTGGTTCTCCTCTCAAAGGGCAGGGCCAAACTTCGGACTCTGGCGGGTCCCATTCTGGCCCCATGAGCCACTCCCACGACCCATAAGCAACGACCTCGGGAGTCACCTTGACTCCTAGAGTGCCAGGCACAGCTTCCACACCAGACACCAGCTAGCCAAGGGAGCAGCTACAGAATTAGGAGCTCCATGGCTGCAGCAAGTGGGTGAGAAGAGATGAGGGGCTAAGAAAACCGGAGAGCGGGCAGAAGCCTCGCCTGGCTCGGGTGCCGAGACTGCCAGGAGCACCATGAGACCCGGGCCGCTACTTCTCCTGTCCGAACCCGCGCAGCACTACCCTTACCTGTGGGCTATAGGCGTCGGAAGCCCATGCTCCAGCCAACTTCTGCGTGAAGCCACTGAACTTATAATACATGACGCCCCGTGTGGACTTCCCGCAGCCACTGCCCGCGCGACTGCCCCAGAGAAGGACCCCGCCTTCCCGGGTGTGGGCCCAAGTCTCAGCCTAAGGACCCTGCGTCAAAAGGCGGGCTGCCCGGGAACCGCCTAACTTAAAACATGCCCTCTTAAGCCACGTAAGGGAACAAAAAGCCGTGTTCTCAGGGCCAAAAAGGCAAAATCCAGCTCTACGGCGGAAAGCCGCTGTTGCACGGTGTGCAGAAAATATAAGCGTCCTTCTTTCCCTCACGTTTAAACAGATTCGGGCAGTGCCAGGACACCCTAAGAACTGCGCAAGCGCCCCGCAGATCTAGCCGGAGGCTGAGGGACTTGTCAGGGTTGAGGGGGCGGGCTCGGGGCGGGGAGTGGGGCGGGGCCTAGGGCTGCAGGGGCGGGGCGGGAAGAGCACCCTCCTTCCTTCCCCGAGAGCCCCTGCTTCCGGGCAGCCTCCTGGTAGTTTTTTGAAAGCTTCTCCACCTTTACCAATCTTAACTCCTCCCCTACCTAGGTCACCTTGTGAAGCGTCCTGCTCTCACTCGGTTGGCCCGTAGCTAGGCTTCTCTGGCAATCTAGGAGCAGTATGGAACAAATAAAAATTGGAAACACCTCCTCTCCTGCAAGCTGTTGGGGTTTCACCCCAATAATACCAATGTATAAAGATAGTCTCCTGAGCTTTATGTAGAGGAAATACATCTACATTTCCTATGAACTTAAGGCGCAAGCACATAAATTTTGCATAGTTCTCAGAACTGATTGTTACTCTTGCCTAAGCTTTATGGGAACTGATTATTCATCCTTTTCGTGGGCTCTGCCCTTGGAGATAAATGAGGTGGGGAGTGGAGGGGAGGTGGCCCAAATATTTGAAAACTCTGGAGTTTGAGCCTGAAAGAACAGGACTACCCCTTTCAGTTCTGGTAGTATCCACTTCAGTTTTAAAATGTCTCTGGAATCTCCACTACATGCAATGTACTGTATAAAAGGAGTATACAATTCATAGTTTCCTGTCTCCTGGAATAAAACAAAGCCTGTCTTTGCTTTATCATCTAACCAGAGGTTTTCACAAGTGTGTTATAAGTGCATTTATATGGCGTTCATGAAAGCATGTGGCAAACTGATGGGTAATACTAACCTGTATATAGCATTTTCCATAAATAAACTCATTTAATCTTTACAACAATCCTATGAGATATAGGTGCTATTATTGTTAGGGGAAGCACACTGACTGAAGCCACCCACCCTGGCCTGGCACCATAGTAACCATTTGCATGAGTTGTTTTAGGACAGGAAGTCCTGGTAAGGAACACGGAACTAATAAGCCACCACCAACTGGAAGAGTTCAGGAAAGGTCAAAAGGAGACACTGTGTGTCCGGCCACTTGCCAGAATCCTTCTCTCTGGCATCCGTCTTGGCTGAACAAGGCGTGCACCACCAGGAAGGATTCTGAGTCAGAATGACTGGCTAAAGACAACCCAGAAACTAGACTGCGAGCCACGTGGCAGAGCTGTTCTCCTGGGTTCCCTTACCCTTCTGCTCTCTACCAGGGTGCCATTTCCCAATAAAATCTCTTGCTTTGTCAGCACATGTGTCTCCTCGGACAATTCATTTCCAAGTGTTAGACAAGAGTCCAATTTCGGGCCCTGGAAGGGGTCCCCCTTCCTGCAACATTATCATCTCCATCTTACTAGACAGGAAAATGAAGCCCGGAAAAGTAACTTGCCCGGGTCAGCTATTAGTGGGTGGCAGAGTCAATCATCTGGCTCAAGAATCTGTACTCAGGCACCGTGTGTGCTCAGTTGCTCAGTCATGTCCAGCTCTTTGCAACCTCCTGGACTGTAGCCCACCAGGCCCTTCTGCCCATGGGATTTCCTAGGCAAGAATGCCGGAGCAGGTTGCCATTTCCCTCTCCAGGGGATCTTCCCGATCCAGGAATCGAACCAGCATCTTCTGCATTGTCAGGCAGATTCTTTACCACTGAGACACCTGGGCAGCCATTCTTAAGCACTACATAACAGATAAAGTAGGGGGCATTCCTGGTGGCTCAGTAGTAAAGAACCTGCCTGCAATTCAGGAGATGCAGGAGACTCATGTTTGATCCATGGATTAGGAAGATTCCCTGGACAACGGCATGGCAACCCACTCCAGTATTCTTGCCTTTCAAAGAATCCCATGGACAAAGGGGCCTGACAGGCTTACAGTCCATGGGGTCACAGAGAGTTAGATGCAACTGAACACACACACATACAATAAATAAGTAGATATAACTCCACGCTGAGAAGAGGCAGATGCAGGGTGAATACTCCAGAGCTAGGATGTACACTAGCATCCCAGCTTTAGCAGGTGTAAGCCCAAGAGCCCCAAGTGTTCAGCATAGAATATTCATGTGATCAACTAGTCCAAAGTCAACTACTTTTATGAAGCAGCATTGTGATATAACAGAAAGAACACGTGATTTGATTTTGAGTCACAGTTTCTTTAAGGCTGAGTGATTGCAACTAGTTATTTACATTTTCTGAGCCTCTTTCTCTTCTATAGAGTAGGAATCATCATCATTAGAATATCTTCCCTCACTAGTGTTCTGAGAATCAACAGTTACACACGTTACGTTGCTGATCTTACCTTTGAGTTACTTTTCCATGGTTCTTGGCTACATATAAGAATTCTGCACCACCAGGATTTCATCAGGAAGCCCAGCGGCATCTCCCTATCCAAATTTCCCCAAAATATAAGGATTGGTACAGAATAGACTAAATCAGACAGCTTCAGATATACTGGACTGCACCTAATGGGAGTTCTTGGCTAAATTCTTACTTATGATTTTACTAATACTGCTAGCTAGGTTACTTGTATTTTACCTGTTTTACAAAACTGATGTTTCTTACATTATCAAATGTATGACTGAGCCTCTGATAAAGTGATAGTATATAAAAAATTAAAATTAAAAAAAGAATCTCAGTTAATTTTTCTTATTTAAGTTAATTTAGTAAATGCTGGAGTCACTCATACAGCAAAAGGAGAATGAGCTTGTTAGCTAATACTGGGTGGAAAGAAAGGTCTTTCATAGAGTTTAGACTGAGAAGAGAAATTTAATGATTTGGGACAGCTCCCTAGCTCTAACCTAACTGTCTTTTAGACATATTTTGGAAGAAAAAGGTAGAGAACATCCCCCAGCTTTTAGCAGCACTAAGGTGTACCAGCTTCTTGAAGTATAAAGGTGCCTGTCAACACTGATTATTTTCTTAAAGTTCCTGCCATCTGATTTTAGATTCTGCAAGACATAAATTAAGACTCCTGAAAATGTTACAACAGCCGGGCTGTTCAGTGGGAGATAAAATGTCAGTAGCAGAGTGTGGGTTGGGATGTCACATGGAGTGGCTGATCATAGGAAGATTTTGTCTCATTTCCCAAATAAAACGCAGCACACTCTGACAGCACTAAAGCACCCTAGTCTCATTCTTATTTGCATAATCCCACCCAACATCAAAGCATGATCTTTCTTCAGATCATGATCCCTTCAGGTCGTTTCCTGGATCCTATTCTGAAGGGAAGTGACCACAGCTCCTAGTGCAAAGAAGCTTGTTAATTGTCAAATGATTTGAGTGAGTGCAAATGCCGGTCTGGCTCCCAGTGAGTCAGAATGCTGCTGCCTCTCCATTTGTGAGGGCTGCGTGCTAATGGCCTCTTGCAGGTCGCTCTGTCAAAGCCCTCAGGAATGCACGGAAGACCAATATAAATTTTAAATTGGTTGTGCTGAATGTTAGATAGGAATGCATCCTTGTGAAATAGTTCCTAATTTTTTTAATTCTCCAATTTTCTCAGAATTGTTTTCTTTCTTTCTGTTTCTCCCCTCCCCCTTCAGTTTTTGGCTGCATTCCAAGACATGTGGAATCTTAGTTCCCTGACCAGGGATCAAACCCATGCCCCCTCCACTGGGAAGCAGAGTCTTTAACCGCTGGACTGCCAGGGAAGTCCCCAGTGTTTTCAGAACTGACTTGTAAAAATTTGACACTGAGTGGGTCTGCCAGAGTTAAAGTATGTAAGCCCTGTAGTTGTTGAGGTCACTGTGGACCCCACTTGCTGATTCTTTCACTCCTCCCTTGTCTTTAGAAGGGTTCATGTATCACCTGGCTCTGGTGTCACCAGTTGGGAGCAGAAATATGACCGACGAGCATCTGTTCCAGGATGATTTATCATGGAGAGGGTCTCTCTCAAATAAGGACCTGCAGAAGGTCCTGCTTTCCCCCACTTTACTGTTTCTTTGCTGCCAAACCTGCAAACTGTAGAACCTTTCTAATCTGGGGAAGCACGTTTGTGGACGTAGATTTTGCCCATTCTAAGGAAGTTTCCCTGGTGGAAAACAGACTATAATAGTCTACCCTCTCTTTGGCAAAAAAGAAGGTAGAGGGAAAACATTTTCCTGGCATTTAAAACCACTAGCGATATCCCCAAGGAAAACATCCCCAGTAAAATACTGGAAAACAAAATGGAAAGCTACATGTACTTTATGATTTTCAGAACAATAACACCATTCGTGCAATTATTCAGTAATTTTCATGTGGCAGAATTAGAAATCTCAGCTGTCATCTCTTAGTCTTTTTGTCAAGTAAAGCCCTATCTGCTATGGCAATTTTATGTTTGTCTTTGAAACATGAAATCTAGATTATATCAATATGGTTGAAAAACAATTAAACCTTTGTTAAATCATGGTATTTTCATAGCAAAGGAGCTGAAGGTCTGAATGGTGCATTTCTTACCCAAAAGTGGGGAGCAGCAGCTGGGATTACAGTTGCTGAGACAGCTTTATTGCAGTTTGGGATGAACATACTAACATCAACTCCTGCTCTGACCTTCTCCTTGTTGAATGTCAATATGGTGTGTGAAGCTGCCTCACTTTTGCCTGCATGATTTTCCTTATGTGCAAGTCAAAAGCACATCCACAGAGATTATGGATTTAACTCAATTTTGACACATCACATTTCATTTCGCTGGTGAAGAAAGGCTGAGGTGTGAGTCATAATTTATTTTAAATCATCTTAAATACACTTAATTATGCATAGAAAAAAGTTGAGATCCAGAACAAGATTCATGCAAATTTACATGAACATCATCTATAAGAATATAGAATATGTAATGTTATCTTATACATAAAATGAAAAGGTTAGCAATGGCCTTCTCCAGGTTGAGGTTGGAGGGTGGTCCCTAATGACTGGAGATTCTCACTGTCTACCTGAAATGTGTCTACAGTATTGGAATATTTTACAGTGGGCATGTATGATTCCTTTAAGTCCATACATACACTGATAAAGAATACAAAATTACCAAACGGTGTAAAAACTAGAATTTTTAAATGTTTCCATGTACTTCTACCTTAAGCTACCAATTCATTTAGAATATTCTTTAATCATCCCTTACGTAGATGTGAGGAACCTATCGAGCGACAGTCCCCAAAAGCATTAAGCCACAAGAACCATCACTCAAGGGCCATTCTAATCGAGTTAATACTATAGTGCTTCTTCTCCACAAAGCTTTTGAGGAAAAGAATGAATGAGTGAATAAACAAATAAAAGTTAACACTACAGTAGCTTCACACAGCTGCTGGAGAAAAGAAGGAAAGGGAAGAAGGAAGGGAGAAGGAAGGCAGAGGGACATCATCTCCACACACTGCCTTGAGAAACGAGCAACCATGCCAGACTGTTAACATGTAAGTGCCCTAATTACATGCAAGCTGGTGACCAAGCGGAAAAGGAGATTAGGAACCATACACCGTGGTCTCAAGAAGGTGAATGTTGATGGGTTATTTTCTTTTGAAATAGTGGAAATTTTGTCTTCAGAAAAATCTGACTTTATCCAGTATCAAAACATGGGATGCTCCATAGCCACTGGAACCAATATATCCAGTTCCCAGCCCTGCACTAGATTTGCAACCTCAGGCTAATTCCTTAACCTCTCCTGGCCAGAGAACAAAAATTTCAAGTAAACAGGGTGTATACAAGGATTCCCAGATGGCTCAGTGGTAAAGAATCCACCTGCCAGGCACAAGACACAGGTTCGAGCCCTGGGTCAGGAAGATCCCCTGGAGAAAGAAATGGCAACCCACTCCAGTATTCTTGCCTGGGAAATCCCATGGACAGAGGAGCCTGGCAGGCTACAGTCCATAGGGTCACAAAAAGTTGGACATAACTGAGCAATTAAACCAACCAACAATGCAAGGATTAAATAAGATGGTATGTGAAGAATGAGAAGCTCATGCATGGCAATGAAGAGCAGCCCCCGCTCAACTAGAGAAAGCCCACACACAGCAGTGAAGACCCCATACAACCAATGATAAATAAACAGATTTTTTAAAAAGATGATATGTGCTTAAAAAGTTAAAAAAAAACTTTGTAAATATATGAAAGCCTATATAGGAAATGATATTGAGTAAAAATACTAAAAGTGGACCTGTAATCACCAATCAATACAAGCCAAAATATCAATTTTGCATGATATAAAGCATTAGAATTTTAAGTGTACTGGATTTAGTGTTTGGAAAAGTTACTTGGTTATAATAAAAACTAAGCTAAAAATCTTTCCAAGTTTTTAGCTGCCACTCCCTTCTCTTTTGTTTTCCCCTCTTCCTTTCTCCTTTCCCCAAGAATAGCAAAGGCCATGGGAAATCAGACTAGAGCTGTCAGGTGGAACCCATCACGTGGGCCCCCTCGGGCAATCACGTGGGCCCCCGGGGCAATCACGTGGGCCCCCAGGGGCAATCCCTGGGGGATTGAAACAGCCCCCAAAGACATGGGGTTTATCTTTAAAGTTTGAAGGCCAAAGAGAGGAGTCAGGTGTCCCATGAAAATATAGCCAACTTTTCAGCATCTGCATTAAAATAAAATGCCAAATCCATAATTTTACTTGCCTCCCCTTCCACCTCAGATTCTCACTAGTGGAGATGTGCATGAAACCCACAATCGTGACCCTGACTTCAGATCACCTTCGGAGGAGGGTGACAAGCACATGGCTGTAATACCACTCTTAGTCGTTCCATCGTGTCTGACTCTTTGTGGCCCCACGGACTGTACCCTAACAGGCTCCTCTGTCCATGGGATTCTCCAGGCAAGAACACTGGAGTGGGTTGCCATGCCTTCCTCCAGGGGATCTTCCCCACCCAGGGACTGAACCTAGGTCTCGTGCATTGGCAGGCAGATTCTTTACCACCTGAGCTACCAGGGAAGCCCACACAGGTTTAAATCCCAGCTCTTTCTCCGGACAAGCTCAGTTACCTTGGGAAGGTGACTTCCTCACTCTGAGTCTCAGAGGTGAAATGAAGGTTCTAAATCACAGGAGTATCAGTGTGTTATTAAATAGCAAAAATACCAAGCTGTGTTCACTGCTACCTGGGCACAGCATGCCAGGTGATTCTAGGATTCTAGAATGACTTGGGGAGAAGGGGCAGGAAGGTCAGCCTGGGTCTTCTTCCAAGAAATGGACAGGCCTCTGACTGTCACCATGCTGGTCTGGGAAGCAAGGCCACAGGTGGGAAAAGTAGGAGAAAGTTATAAATCTGAGGAAAATGTCTAATGAAGAACCAGTGCTCAGAGGCTCAGTCGGGTCCAACTCTTTGCTACCCCATGTCCTGCAGCCCACCAGGCTCCTCTCTGTCCATGGAATTTTCCCAGCAGGAATACTGGAGTGGGTTGCCATTTCCTTCTCCAAGGGATCTTCCCAACCCAGGGAATCAAAGCTGTGTCTCCTGCATCGGCAGGCAGATTCTTTACCACTGAGCCAACTGGGAGGCCCCAAAAAAGCCAATTTCCCCCTTAAAAGAAGAGGAGCCTGAAACAGCATAATTCCGCAAACTCCAGCTGAGAAACTCAGAACGCCTGAGTCAAGAGGTCCAGGGCCCTGAGCCTGGGACTCCCAGCCACACCCCTGCCTTCCGACCCAGTAGAGGAATTTCCCAAAGCACCAATCCAAAAACCCAAAGATTTCCAGCTGAAGTCGGCTTTCTAACAGCGGGGTGAACCAGAAGAAGACATGACGGTTGGCATACAGTTGTGTGATCTTCACGTCTCATCCAATCCCACCTTCAAGGCTATCTTGTCCTTTCTTGATACATATTCCTGGTTCCAACAACCCACAGATGCAAACTAACCGTATCGACTTTCATTTAAATTATAATAAAGGGAAAAATTGAATCAAGGTGTTTGTGTTTTCTCCCAAAGCAGAAGCAAGTGCTCTGCAAACAGACACAGCCTTGTTTCAGGCACGGATGTCAGAAACGTGGAGCCTGTAAATCTGCCCAGGCAGTTCTGTTCTTGAATTATTAAGAACGACCGAGTGGGTGGAATGAGAACATGAAATTGCTGTGTGCACCCGTGTTTTGTTTATGGAGCAATCATCTCTAGACGTGTTTTCTTTTTTTATGGAGAATCTTTTCTATGTTTGATTTTGCATTGCCCACCTTCCTCCCGGTCCCCAGCTCTCCCACACTCACTAAAAAGAAACGTTGAGAGTATTACGAAAATCTCCGCAAATTTAAAGAATAGGTTCCATTCAATGTCTCTCTCAACCAGTTCCATTTACTCAGTCAAAATAAGCGATTTAGCATTATGAATAACACAGATAACAACTGAATTTGAATATTGCATGTTATTTCCTAAGCTCATAACAACTGTCCCAAATCATAAAAATCACTTTTCATTTCTCCATCATTGTGCAAGGAGGATCTCCTTAGCCCAGTGAACTGCAAGTCCTGTGATGCTAATTATCAGCAGGGTTTAACTGAAGGTTTATTCCCCTGCCACAAGATTCTTCACTCAACTTCACTGTGCCTCTGTCTATCTATAAAATGGGCATTATATCTAATTTGTGAGGACCAAATGCCTAGAACACAGTGGTGGTGGTGGTTTAGTCGCTCAGTCATGTCCTACTCTTTGTGACCCCATGGACAGTAGTCTGCCGGGCTCCTCTGTCCATGGGATTCTCCAGGCAGGAACACTCGAGTGGGTTGTCATTTCCTTCTCCAAGAACACAGTAAGCACTCATTAAACTGTAGCAGTTACGGTTGTTACTGGGCAGACAGGATGGAGCAAGCTTTTGCCAGATCCTATGAATCTTTTTCTCTGACACACCCCTTCCCCAACCTTGGCATCCAGCACACAACAAAGGGTACCTCTCAGACTTAGCATGGTGATAACAATCCCAGTCAGTGCCCCCGTCTTCCTAGCCCCGCTGAAGTTTCTATCCATCTCTAGAGAGACCTGCCAGCAGCTCCCCCCTACACCCCCACCCTCGAGGGAGTGCGTTTGTTTGCTGAACTCTGGTGCTGTGTTTACCATCTGGGTAGATCTCATTTCACTGTTTCTTCTCTTGTTGTTTTCGGCTTCTCGGCCATTGTCTTGCCTGGGGCCTGCCCCAGTCCCATGCTTTGTGGCCCATCACTGTGAGGTCCCTTGTTTCTGGCAGCAGGCTTGCTGCCAGAGGCAGAGAAAGGTGGCATCAGGTGCGTAAAGCAATCTCATTAACGTTTTCTCTTAGGAAAACTATCTTGGGTTTTAAAAAATGTTCTGTGGAATGGATCTAATAACTTAGTTCAATAATAATTTCTCCTTTGCCCGCTCTCACTGCAAGGATTCTTTCAGAAACAATTGAGCATTAGTGCTTTGCAATAGGCTAATGGGGCTGAATTTCCAGAGGACTTTCAACTAGAGGAGGAGAGCTTTACAGATTATCCACAACACAAACCGATAGGGGCAACCCTCCCCTGGCCGGGAAATGGAAACAGATGGGGCAGCAAGGCCAAGGCAGGTCCCGCAGAAAACTCAAGGAGCTCTCTAGGTTCCATGGGCTCTCTAATCAATCTCTCCCTGAGGCTCCACAGAGGTTTGTCTCTTGAGCTGAGACCCTGTGCAGACAACGTTCAGTGTCCCAGACAACATCTTAGCCACAGGAATGCTAACCAGGCCAGCAGGCCTGGAAATGCTGGGGGCTGTCCATCCCCAGCCGGCCCCTCTCCAGGAGCTGATCAAATTAGAGGTGGAGAGCAGCGGCCACAGACTTTTCCCAGAAAGCTGTAGAGCTGTCAGTCAACTAGTGCTTAATTTCCGGTGGGTTGTAAAAGTGCCATTTATCCTGCAAGCTTCAGGGTGAACAGGCTGCTAGGATTCTAAGTTAAATGATGCAAGAACAGCTACTCTTGGTGATGATTTTGTGCTTCAGAATTAAAAACAAAGCCAAAAAGATCAAACCTGCTTTTACAGTGATTGCAGTGAAGAAATCACTTTCTGGTAAATTCCCTTGGTGAAGCCACGTGTAACCTGCATGGACAGCCACTGGAGGTCCAAAGCCATTCAGCAGGACCTCATGGGCACAAGTGGAGTTCTGCCTGAACTCCTGCCTGAGGTCAAGTTTTCACCACTTTTGACACAGTCCCACCAATTAAGGGACGGCCCCCAGGGAAAATGAGTATAATCAGGCTGATTGGGATCTTGGGGTCTGCGGGGGCATTCGAAAGTAGGACAGCAACAATGTTCCTGATACAGTGAGGCAATTGACTAAGGGATGAACAGATGCTGGTCTGAGGCCGTTGGACAGGACAGCTCTCCTGGGCTTGCAGACCTAGGATTTAGAAAATCATGGAGATGTTTTCATTTCTAGGCAGGGCCACATGGGATGTCCCTGGAGGTCCAGTGGCGAAGACACCAAGCTTCTACTGCAGGGGACTCGGGTTCAGTCTCTGGTGGGGGAATCAAGACCCCACATACCATGAGGCATGGCCCAAAAATAGGAGAAAAAAGGGCCAGGTGAAAAAGAAACCACTTCATGGAGCCACGAAGCCAGCACATTAGGGTGGTGGGATCTGTGCACGTGGTGGGGCTTGGAAAGGAGGGGATTCAGCGGGGAAAGGAGTATTTCACTGACTTATTATTTAAATCACGGATAGGATACAAGCGGAGAAGGCAATGGCACCCCACTCCAGTACTCTCACCTGGAAAATCCCATGGGAGGAGGAGCCTAGTAGGCTGCAGTCCATGGGGTCGCTAAGAGTCAGACACGACTGAGTGACTTCCCTTTGACTTTTCACTTTCATGCATTGGAGAAGGAAATGGCAGCCCACTCCAGTATTCTCACCTGGAGAATCCCAGGGATGGGGGAGCCTGGTGGGCTGCTATCTATGGGGTCACACAGATCAGACATGACTGAAGCAACTTAGCAGTAGCAGCAGCAGCAGCAGCATAGGATACAAAAATGCTATCAATAAATACTACCCAAAAAGGCACAGTTAACTTCAATAATAAAGAAAGATTTGTAGCCCAATAGAACACTGGGTAGTGATGGTAATGTTCTTTGTCTGGGCTGGCCAGGTATGGCTATCGAGCACTGAAAAGGTGGTTAATGCACCTGAAGAACTTCATTTGTACTTTTACAACCTTTTAATTTGGATAGACACATACCGCTAATGGCTGTGGTGTAGGACAGCACAGGCTTAGGGGTTCAAGGTGGGGAAGAGAAAGAGGACAGAAGAACAACGTTCCTGTCAACTATATTTCAATTAAAAAAAAAACAACTTCCTTGTTTGTCCAAGCCCCCAAAGAAGGAAATCTAACTCATTTGCTAATGAATTTAGGCCACGGGAGTAAAAACATAATTTCAACTTGTATTGAAAGTGTGCTTTAATGCCTGTCTAAATGTTGAATCGTAATAGCTTCTCGTTCACAGTTTCGGTGGGAAAAAAAAACCATTTGATGCTTCTGGAAAATAGAAGTGTCCTTCTCAGCATGCACCCACCATTAATACCTCCATCTCCCAGCCCCACAGAGCTTTGTCTCTAAGCTTCTAACGTCATGTTACAAATTTTAGTCAGAAGCACAAGCAAGTTCTACTGCTAATGGCAGGTCAGATTCTCCACTCTGAATTAGACAACCACTCCATCCAGGAATTCACTGCCTTTCTCGGCATTTCCACTAGTGAAAAGACAACTTATTCCTCCAAGAGATGTTTCTCTGTACTGAATGTGTTCAGCAGCCAGCTCACATCAGTGGGTTTGAGTAGTACCCCTGGGCCCTGGGCAAATCCCAAGAGGGGATGTGGCCTCTGCACACAAACAGCAGGCACCAGGGAAGAGGCAGGACAGCTGCCATTCAAGCCCCTAGCAATCCTTTCGGAGCAGACCCAGAAGCCCAGGCTTTGCCCCTTGCAAGGGACAAAGGTCAAGCATGAGTGAGGTGCAACAAAGACATCTTGAGCAGGGCACGGGCTTGGCAGAAGGGGTGTTGGGGGGGGGCGGTGGAGGCTCTTCTGGTTCAAGACAAACAACTGAAAGAAAACAGCCCACAGCTTGGAGCCTCGTATCTGAGCCAGACAGCAAGCTTTTAAAATTCCATAAAGTGCAAGCACCGCACAACAGCAGTGCCTGATGTCAGAGCCCAGCCCAGGTCTTGTGAAAAGCACCAAGGCCCCTTAGTGGTGGGAGTCCAGTCTGGCAAAGGGCGGGATGTCCCAGCCAGCTGTCGGGTAGGAAGAGCCCAGACAGGCCAGCCCCAGAGATGCAGACCTGAGCGGCAGCTCGGCCAGGCCTGCTTAATTGATACAAGTTTCTAATGAGCAGGATAAACAGCATTTGGGGCCATTTGCTGTGAAATGGACTGCGGTGTATGAGAAATCGGACTTATATGGGCAGAAAACACACACGTCGGCAGAAAATAATGTGCTGGAGAAGTTTTAAATTGAAGACATGCTGTTCTGGGTGTGCAGAGGTGTTAATGCTTATGTAATTAATCACTTCATATTTGAAGATTGGGATTTTTTTCCCTTTTAATTAATTAGCCAGTAGACTCATTATAGTACATTTTTCATGTCATAAAGGCAGTGGGTTCTAAGGAAAGTGGGGGTGGGGTGCAGGGGAGAAGTGGGACAGCAGTGGTGATACCGTGTCCTGTGAAAAGTTCAGGGAACCAGAGTCATCGCTGCCCGAAAATTCCATGTGAGGGGACCAGGAGCCCTCAACTGGTCCAGATGTATGGGATTTATCCACTTCTCATGAATGTAAGACTCCACTGTGCTCAACTGAGTACACACACACACACACACACACACACAAGTGCAAGACTCCACTGTGCTCACTTTTTCATAACATGCATTTAACAAGAGTTAAGGCATGAAATTAAAAGAAGCTTACTGCTTGGAAGGAAAGTTATGACCAACCTAGATAGCATACTCAAAAGCAGAGACATTACTTTGCCAACAAAGGTCCATCTAGTCAAGGTTATGGTTTTCCAGTGGTCATGTATGGATGTGAGAGTTGGACTGTGAAGAAAGCTGAGCATCGAAGAATTGATGCTTTTGAACTGTGGTGTTGGAGAAGACTCTTGAGAGTCCCTTGGACTGCAAGGAGATCCAACCAGTCCATCCTAAAGGAGATCAGTCCTGAGTGTTCATTGGAAGGACTGATGCTAAAGCTGAAACTCCAATACTTTGGCCACCTCATGTGAAGAGTTGACTCATTGGAAAAGACCCTGATGGTGGGAGGGATTGGGGGCAGGAGGAGAAGGGGACGACAGAGGATGAGATGGCTGGATGGCATCACCGCCTTGATGGATATGAGTTTGGGTGGACTCTGGGAGTTGGTGATGGACAGGGAGGCCTGGCGTGCTGCAATTCATGGGGTCGCAAAGAGTCGGACATGATTGAGTGACTGAACTGAACTGAACTGATGGCCTATTTGGCGGATGGATTTGTCTTTTACTAGAAAGAGGGTGTGGGCTTCCCAAGAGGCACAGCAGTAAAGAACCAGCTTGCCAATGCAGGAGACACAGGTTGGATCCCTGGGTCAGGAAGATACTCTGAAGGAGGGAAACCCACTCTTGTATTCTTGCCTGGGAAATCCCACTGGACAGAGAAACCCTATAGGCTACAGTCCATGGAGCAGCAAAGAGTCAGACATGACTGAGCAACTGAGCACGCAGGCAGGAAGGAAGGAAGCAGAAGGAGGGTGTATCGTGACTGGGCTCTGCAGCCAACCACGCTCGGTTCCAGTCCTGACTGTACCTTCTTAGCTGGAGTCTTGGCGCAAGTCACTTAGACCTTTTCATGCCTCAGTTTCCTGCTCTGTACAATGAAGATAATAGTACTACCTACCTCAGGGTTATTGAGAGAAGAAAATAAGAGAGTGCATATAGTGTTTACTTAGGTACCTGGCACAAACTGATGGCTGAAAAGTGGTGGGTTTTATTACTAGAACAGTTGCGCTTCTTTGTGGAACAGACCACCCTTGACTTCTTCCCAAAGCTTTGTGTGTGGCCATGGGGGTGTGGGAGAGAAAACAGAGAGGGTAAAATATACTCAACATAAATTTTTAGCATTTTAACCATTTTTAAGTGTACAGTTCTATGGCATTAAACATACATTCACATTATTGGACAACCATCACCATTGTCCTTCACTGGAACTTGTTCACCTTCCCCAACTGCAACTGTGTAGTCATTAAACAATAATTTCCCATTCCACTTGGCAGCTGCCTTTCTACTTTCTGTCACTAAGAGTATGACTACTCTAAGAACCTTGTATGAGAGGAATGGTACCATATTTGTACGTGACTGGTTTGTTTTACTTAGAATAATGTCTTCAAGGCTCATCATGCTGTAGCCTGTATCAAAATGTCCTTCCTTTTAAAGGCCAAATAATAATTCCACTGTATGCATATATCACCTTTAATCCATCCATTCATCTGTAAAGTGGACACTCCTGGTTTTTTGCTTATTATGAATAATGCTGCAATGAACAAGGGTGTACAAATGTCTCTTCAACACTTGGCTTCCAATTTTTTTGAGTATATACCCAGAAGTGGAATTACTGGATCGTGTGGTAATTCCATTTAATTTCTTGAGGCATCATCCTATTGTTTTCTACCGTGACTGCACCAGTTTACAATCCCACCAGCAATGCACAGGGTTGCAATTACTCCACGTCCTCACCAACGCTCATTTTCTGGTGTTTTTTCTTAATAGCCATCCTAATTAGCATGAAGTTGTATTCCATTGTGGTTCTGATTTGCACTGTCCTAATGACGAGTGATGTTGAGAATGCTTTCATGTTCCACAGAGCTTTTTGATAGCAAATATAAAGGAGACAGCGTAGCAGAAAGTCCCTGGGTTCTGGGCACCAAACAAGCTTGTATTTCTATCACGATGATAGATAGATAGACAGGTGAATATAGTGAGATATTACACTTAGTATAAACATACAATCTGCGTCTGCTTTGTGTCAAATCATTAACTCACAGGGTTTAGCTCTGGGACAGTGGGAAGAACTTTTCTAATTTACTTTATATGTTCCATGAGAAGGGAGGATGGAGGTATGTGTATGTGAAATTACAGGTGTCCTACTTTTGTGTTTTTCTGTGTTTCTCAATGTTTCTATAATGTGTTACTTTTGTAAAAAAGAAAAATATTTTTGAAAAACAACCTTGGTAATATTTGCATTTATGCCGAATTTCATAAGTTATGTTTCAAGGAACACAGACCAAGGGCTACAATCCATAAACATTTGAACTGAAACCCTTCTAGAGCTCTGTTGCATCCTACTTGGCAAAGGCATGACAGAAAGAGCTCTATGGCTCCGCCTGCCCTAGGGTCAGCTAGGAGGCCAAAGCTAAGACCACAGACGAAGAAGATCTACGCCTATTTTCATGACCTTTACAGTCTCGCTGCCGTTCACACCAAACACAGTAAGGACACCACAGTGGGCTTAACGACCGTGTAAAAGTGTGTGTGTGTGTGGATGTGATCGAGGTGCTTTTTGAGATGAGATTGCCCAGAGTCTGCCATAGTTTGGAAGCCTCCCCTGGAGGTGAGGCAGCAGTGATGAGTGGGTCCTGAGCTGACCTTGAAGGATGAGGAGAGTTGAATGGGTGTGTTGAGGAAGGAGTCAGCACCCCAGGCCCTGGTGACAGCATGGTGCGAGGCTTAAGAGGAAACGAGCCAGGGCTGTGCTGGCACAAGAGGATGCTGCCCGGCAGGAAATGAGGCACAAGTTCAGGGAAACAAATGATTAGACAGGAACTATCGTAACATTTTTGCCTTGACTTCAAAAGTAATACGTGTTCATTAAAGAATTTGATGAGATATAGATGAGAAGATACTTATTTCTACCAAAAGACTAAAATAATGATGGCATGGCCTTCCCTGGTGGCTCAGTGGTAGACGGTTGGCTCGCAGTGCAGGCGATGCAGCTTCAGTCCCTGGGTCGGGAAGATGCCTGGAGGAGGCAACGGCACCCACTCCAGCATTCTTGCCTGGAAAATCCCATGGACGGAGGAGCCTGGCAGGCTACAGTCCTTAAGGTCACAGAGAGTCAGACACGACGTGGTGACCAAATCACCACCAGGGCTGACCCAGCCTTTGTCACAGCTGTGCCTCTGGGGGCCATTGTTCACCATCCAGACCTCCCTTTTCTCACCCTCAGGGCTGCTCTGTGGCTGGGCTTAGAGGACCAGGACATGCCGTAATGGAGGATCAGAAGGGCTCCATTTCCAAGTGACTGGGAACCTAAGGAGGGTCTTAGGAGGCCTGGGACTCAGGGTCACCCTTGATGGGGCCATTGCCCAATTCAGCTACTGGTAGGGTCACCAGGTTTAACAAATGGTAATATGAAACACTGGTTGGATCTCCTTGCAGTTCAAGGGACTCTCAAGAGTCTTCTCCAACACCACAGTTCAAAAGCATCAATTCTTTGACACTCAGCTTTTCCCTTGGACTACAAGAAGATCTAACCAGTCCATCCTAAAGGAGATCAGTGCTGGGTGTTCTTTGGAAGGAATGATGCTAAAGCTGAAACTCCAGTACTTTGGCCACCTCATGCGAAGAGTTGACTTATTGGAAAAGACTCTGATGCTGGGAGGGATTGGAGGCAGGAGGAGAAGGGGATGACAGAGGATGAGATGGCTGGATGGCATCACTGACTTGATGGGCGTGAGTTTGAGTGAACTCTAGCGGTTGGTGATAGACAGGGAGACCTGGCGTGCTGCGATTCATGGGGTCGCAAAGAGTCGGACACGACTGAGCAACTGAACTGAACTGAACTGAATATGAAACAGTCCGTTAAATTTGAAGTTCAGAAATAACAAATAATTTTTCCATACAAGTATGTTCCAAGTATTGCATGGGACATACTTTTATCCAAAACCATTTTTTGAATTATTCATTGTTCATATAAGATTCAAATTGAACTAGGTATGCTATATTTTTGAGGGCTTCCACAGGGCTCAGCAGTAAAGAAACTGCCTGCAATATGGGAGCTGCAGGAGATGCGAGTTCGATCCCTGGATCTGGAAGATCACTTGGAGGAGGGCATGGGAACGTGGAGAATTCCATGAACCTTGCAGGCTACACTCCATGGGGTTGAGAAGAGTCGGACATGACTGAAGCGACTTAGCATGCCTGCACACATGCTGTATTTTTATCTAGTAACAGATTTTTATTAACCTGATGTATTTGTTGCTATCGCTGCTGTAGAAAATGACCACAACTTCAGTGTCTTCAAACAATACAGATTTACTCTCTTATAATTCTGGAGGCCAGAAGTCCAAAATTAGTTTCACTGAACTGAAGACATTGTTGGTGGCAGGACTGATTCCTTTTCCAGATTCTCAAGGATGACTTCATTCCTGGGTTCATGGTCCCTTCCTTTCTCTTTAAAGCTAACAGCAAGGCATCTTTAAACCCCTCTCTAACTGTGACTTTTCTCTTTCTCTTTATTATTAAACTTTTTATTTTGTATTGGTGTATAGCCAAGAATCCGCCTGCAATGCAGGAGATCCCGGTTCGATTCCTGGGTCAGGAAGATCTGCTGGAGAAGGTATAGGCTACCCATTCCAATATTCTTGGGGTTCCCTTGTAGCTCAGCTGGTAAAGAATCCACCCGCAATGCAGGAGACCTGGGTTCGATCCCTGGGTTGGGAAGATCCCCTGGAGAAGGGAAAGGCTACCCACTCCAGTATTCTGGCCTGGAGAATTCCGTCGACTGTATAGTCCATGGAGTCACAAAGAGTTGACACAACTGAGCAACTTTCATTTTCATAGCCAATTAACAATGTTACAATAGTTTCAGGTAGAGAGCAAAGGGACTCAGCCATCCATATACATAGTATCTACTCTCTTCCAAACTCTCCCTCCATCCAGGTTGCCACATAACATTGAGCAGAGTTCCTTGTGCTATATAGTAGGTCCTTGTTGGTTATCTCTTTTAAATATAGCAGTGTGTACATGTCCATCCCAAACTCCCTGATTAACCTTTCCTCCCATCCTTCCCCACAGAAGCCTGTGAGACTAAGCCTCTGAGACTGACATTTCTGCCTCTTGCTTATAACGAGTTACATGGGGTCCACTTGGCCAATCCAGGATAAATCTCCCCATCTCAAGAGTGATACTCTGATCACATCTGCAGTCTCATTTACCATATGAAGTAACATATTCACAGGTTCTAGGGATTAGGATATGGACATCTTCAGGGAGCTATCATTCAACCTATTACACCTGTCTGACAACCATCAGACACTACATTGTTTTTATGGCAAAAGGCGTTCTGAGTTCCTAACTCCAAAACCAACTTCCTTCCCCCATCTGCATTCTATATTGTAACTATTTCACAAAGGTCTGTCTCTGTCGCCTTACTCCCCTGCTCCGAGGATACAGGCAACAGCTATTCATCTCAAGTCTGCCCTGTGCTTGACACAGTGATGATTGACTCACAGTGCTTGAGCAAATGCTGATTGAATACGTATTGAATTGTAAATTAAGGTGTTCCTTTAACAACGTGTTTATATTATGGAAATAAACAACAAGAGGTGTGTTGGGTGAGAATGTGACTCGCTGGGAAGAGAGATGGGCTCTGGACTAGATTTCTGAGCAGCAGCAGGAGCAAAGCAGAGAGGCTCAAGAGAAAAAAGTGAGGTGGAAGGGCAGGAGCACCCTAAATCACAGCCGCTCCCTGGGTCCTGGGTGCAGGTAGCGTGAATCTGAGAGGTACGTGTGAGTGTGGTAGGGTTCCCCAAGCACACCCTGAAGCAAGGACTTGGGTGCAAGCACTTGGTTGAGGAAGCACTGAGAAGGAGCAGTGCAGTAAGACTGCAAAGGATTAAAGCCGTGTGAGAGTGTGTTGATGGGTGCCGTGGGCATCAAGGGCCAGCCTCCTGGGGGCCCCTCAGAACTGCCCCCACATCAATGCATCCACAGGAACATTCACTGCCCTTGCTGGAGCTATGCATGAGAACTGTTTAGAGGTGACCTGAAGGGGGCCCTGAAGGGATATGGCAGGACAAATGTCTGTTCAACGTGATTACTACTATAAGGTGAGATTATATGGATGTTCACCTTTGATTTTATTTACTTTTGTAATATTTTAAAAGTTTATGAAACTTTATCTAAAAGAGGACTATTTCCACACCAGTCAGAATAGCCATTATTAAAAAGACTACAAGATAAAATAAAAAGGTTTTTTTTTTTAAAGTCTACAAATAGGAAGAGGAAGTAGAGAAAACAGAACCTTCCTACACTGTTGGTGGGACGCATCAATCAGTTGGTACAGCCACTAGGGAAAACTGTATAGAGGTTTCACAGAAAACTAAAAACAGAATTACCATACAATCCAGCAAGTCCACCCCTGTGCATATATCCAGACGAAACTATAACTCAAAAAGATACATGCCCCCTATGTTCATAGCAGCACTATTCACAATAGCCACGACACGGAAATCAACCTGAATGTCCACTGACAGATGAACGGATAAAGCTGTGGTGCATACATGCAATGGAATACTACTCCACCATAAAAAGAGCAAAATAATGCCCTTTGTAGCAACATGGATGGAGCTACAGATTATCATACTAAATGAAGTAAGTCATGAAGAGAAAGACAAATACCGTACGGTATCCCTTATATGTGGGACCTAAATATGACAGATGAACCTATCTATGAAACAGAATCACAGGCATAGAGAACAGATTGGGGGCTGCCAAACGGAAGAGGGTCCAGGGAGAAATGGAGTGGAAAGTCGGGGTGAGCAGTGTAAGCAATCATATATAGAAGGGGTTAACAACAAGGTCACACCGTATAGCACAAAGAAATATATTCAATACCCTCTGATAACCCACACTGGGAAAGAATATGAAAAAGAATGTGCGGACATGCATAACTGAACCATCACAGCAGTAGTTACCACAACGCTGTGAATCAACTACACGTCAATTAACAATGTTTCCAATAAATAGATTAAATAAAATTTTAAAAGAGGAATATTTCCTCTTGTGAAAAATACTATAGAAAATACATATTCTCCATCCCCTCAAGTTCTGCTCTACAGTTAGGTCTTTGAGAGTGGGCAGTTTTCAGCCTCCAGGGCAGCTGCCATCTCGATTCTCCTAGTCTGATACATATGCACAGAAAACATTCCTCTAGCATTTCTGACTTTAAAAGTCTCTCTCTCAGCACCCTCACTAGCCTCAATCTTTATATATTTATCAGTTTCCCATCATACTTCCTCAGAGTCCATCTCTGATCATCAGTTGACTCTTCTGAAAAGAAAATAAATATCAGTAATTATAAATTCATCGAGTTCATTCTGTTAGGATAAACTTTTTTCTTGTATTTTCTTGCTATAATTAATTTTGGTTTTATCTGATGGTTTTTAGACAATACCCTACCCTGGGAATTGTCTATGTGAATATCTGCATTCACTCCTTGATTTTGGAGTGTTGGGCTATGAAGGAAAAGGCCCCCAAAAAAAGAACATAAACACTAGCTGTCATCAGTGACAGGACCTTCTGAGTATGAAGAACTGGAGTGAACTGCCAGGCTCTGTGGGGCCCCTTGAGGTCCATAGTGACAAGATAGCCAGTCCCTACCAGAAGTCCCTGCGGTCACTCTCAGGTTCAAATCAGAATGACAGCTCTCCCCAAGGACACCTGGGTTTGGGGGGATAAGGGTTTCATGAATCAAGCCGGAAGCATCATAGCCTAAAGCCCCTGGAGACCCCTTTCCTGTCTCATTTCTTGCTCTTTCTTGGCCACACAGCACGGCTTGCGGGATCCTAGGGAGAGAACCTGTATCCCCTGCAGTCTAAACCACTGGACAAACAGGGAAGTCCTCCTGTCTAATTTCTTGAAGAGAGAGAAAAGGAATATGAGAAACTTTTTTTCACTTACTCACCCCATAAATTGTTGTAAAGGAACTTCTATAGGCCAGGGACTGCACTAAGTACTCAATCCAAGGTTAATTGTGAATTACCTTTCCCAGGAGGAGGGATGCCTTGGATGCTGTCTGACCACCTCTGAAACAGAACACATAAGGGTGGGGAGGAAAGAGAAAGAGGAAAGGGAGCAAATAATTCCCCCACTCACACCAGGGAAGCACTGGAGTCAGAGCCAATTGCCCTCTGCTGCAGCTGATGAGTGCCCAAGTTTAGAAAGACATGGATCATACTCTCTCTAAAACCTTAAGGAACACAGCGCTTCCATAACTAAGCCTCCCTCTCTCTCTCTCTCTCTCTCTCACACACACACACACACACACACACACACACTCCAGAATGCTCTATTGTCATGTCACAGTGGAAGGAGGGTTGCATTTTTGTTTACTTTGGCAAATCTAAATTTGGACCTAGAGTCTCATCACAAAGACTGCTTCACAGGCCCTGGTCCCTATCAAGCCTGTGTCCCTCTCGCTGTGGGCCAGGGGATCAGGCCACCCCACTAACACAGGCTAGAACCTGGGCCCGAGGTCCCCTGCCAACTGCCCACCATTCTGCCCATTCACTGTGCAATCTATCTTGCAAAAACAATTGGCATTCAGTTTTCAGGGGATGAGCACTAAGTGCAAAATATTTAGCATCTAGAAATTAAGCTACAGCACAAAACTGCCTCTTTAGTGAGTTAAATTCAATTACCTGCCTCCTTTTCTTAGCTGTGCATTGTAATAACCAGTAATGCCCCGCTCTGTGCATCCATGTAAGGCAGTTCAAGGGAGGGGGTTAGGTGGGCATTCGGTACAAAATACCACAGGCACTATATTACTACAAAAGAATGGTTGGCTCTTCCTCCAGATTTTCTTCCACTAAGGATTTGGCTCCCCCCACCCTCCTGGCATCTACACTCAGCACTCTGAGAGCGGCAGGAGACCACTCTGCTCTGACAACTTTCTCCACCACTGACATTATCTCCTAATTATCTTCTCAGCAGTGATGGCTGGGTACCAGTCCTCAACTTGTGCAAGATGATTATATTACCCAATCTGATTGGGAGGAAAGGAAATTCTGTTGTTCTTTGAGTTTCTTGGAGTTGTTACCATTTTTCCATAGGAGCTCAAGTAATATTCACAATAATAAAGAGGAAAAAAAACACACACACATTAACTTCAAACAACCATTACTGAAAACAATAACACACTTTCTTTGCCAGATGAATATGTTTATGTAACAGGGTGACTCTTGTCCTCAGCACAGCTTCCAAGAACCAGAGCCATTAAGTTAATGGCTTGAAACAGAGCCCAAAAGACCCGTGTTTGTTCCATGACACACGCGCTGGGTGGTGGGATGCACAGCAGTTCTTCAAAAACAGGATTTTTATTTTTTAAGAACAAATGACTTTTTCCAACAGCCTTGAGCTATGCAGCTGCAGTCTGTGGTAAGCTTTGCAAGTGGAAGAGGCCAGTTTGGCCTGGAAATCAAGACATGGTATTTAAAGGCCAATTTCAAGGACCTCCCGGGCAGTCCAGTGGTTAAGACTCCGAGCTTCCAATTCAGGGAGTACGAATTTGATCTCTGGTCAGGGAACTAAAATTCTGCATGCCCCATAGTGCAGCCAGGAAAAAAAAAAAAAAAAAAAAACCTCTGTAAAAGTAAGCTTCAATGGGTCTGTCACTGCCATGCACCTGCCCTTAGAGAAGGAAGACTAGAAGCCATACCTACATCCCTTCCCCAGCCTCCAGCCTGTTCTCTGCTCTCTGTCACATCTTGGTGACCCAAGACAGCTTCTGTGACCTAAGCCCATCTCTTTTCTCCAGCACAGAGCCAATTGGTCAGATAAACAGGCCTGCCACCCAAGCTTGCACTAACTCTCGGGGTTTCAGAGCCAGCCAAGCTGGTGGTACAAGGGAAACCAGAGAAGGGCTGGAAATGGACTGTGCTTCCCCCGCAATGGAAGCCCCACCCAAAGTGCTCGCAGTCCTGACACCTTGGGGTGAGGACCACACACAGAGTTCCGCTGCAGGTCAGTTTGCTGCCCTCCTAGACTCTTCCTCCTCAAGGATTCTCTAGAGACAGCCCTGGGGAAGTGCAAAGGCCTGAGAATTGGCTACAAGGCACAGCACAGTGTTTCTTAGTTCTCAACTATGTGGACAACTCCAAGACTTCCAGACCAGAGCAGTGATGTGGGTTTGCTGTAACCTGGAGGCGGGAGTTGCTTCTCCAGTTCTGGTTTGACTCTGAACATACAGTTGTCCAAACATCACCTAGTTCTTTGGGGCTGTTTTCTTTCATTTTGCAAAAATAAAGTTATTAGAGCAACCTCCCAAGCCATCAGCTTACTGGTCAATAAACCCTAGAATTGCTCAGGTGAAAATGACTGTCGAAATTAAAAACCAGCATTAATGATTCTATTACTGGCTTTATGAGAGGAAATGCTGGAATTGTTTGTCACTCCTGCCCACCTGGCTCCCCCCAGCTCTGCAGGGCACCAGCCTCACCAGTTTCTGGAGTGTGGTCATTAGCAAGGCTGCTACTGCCGCTGCAGGAAGCTGGGACACATGGGCCATCAGCGGGGCCCATGTGTCATTTATAACTTCAGGCCTGGGCTATTTCTTGTAAGTAATTGGAGGAACAAATGCTTCTCTCATGCTAGTCTTTTCCTCAATCCCTCTTCAAATCAATTCAACAAAGACTTGCTGGCCAGTTACTAAGCTTCAGATGCAGGAGGAGAGAAGAATGTAATCCCAGGGAAGATGTATTTATCATGACCAACGATATGCAAGATGCTGAGGCTGGCCCTGCGAATGCTAAAAGGAATGTCACGAGTGTCGCCTGCTTAAAGATGCTGACGGAAGACGCAGTCCTTACCCTCAAGGAACGAATGGCCCCAGAGACGAATGGCAGGTGCCAGTCAACCGGCTGTGACGCAAGGCTGAACACCGAGGCAGCAGAGGGCGCTCTTCCCGAGGCAGGGTCGGGGCAGGCTTCACGGAGGCTGAGCATCTGAGCCGGACTGTGAAAGAGGCGCAGGATTTCAGCAGGGGAAAGAAGGTGACCTGGAATAGGATGCAGCCAAGTGCAGGAGGGCTTCAAGGAAAGCCAGTGGGATGTGCAGAGGAGCGGGGAGAGACAGGCTGTGTCTGTGCTGCAGGCCATTGAGGGTGGGGGCGGGGGTCTTGGAGGCCACACTGGGGATCCTGAACCTTACTCTAACAATCGGGAGCCATGGGGTCTCAGAAGAGAGGGCCTCTCTCTCATGTTCTTGCTTCCTCTGACTCAAGACCCCTCACTAACCCCCACCCCACATCCACCTTGCCGTTTAGGCCCTTCTGGCCTTCCAGACACAAGTGTAGAGTAGGGAGGGGCCAGGGCCAAGCTTTCCCTCTCTCCTTACCCGTGGGAGAGTGCAGGGCGGCAGGGACTAGGATTCAAACATCTGGGTCTGTCCCAACTCTGATCACACTGCCCCACTGTGTGACACCAGGCCCATCCCCCTCCAGTCTGAATTTTGTCTTCTGGAGTCGAGAGTGTCCAGCAAGGTGACCCTGAGGTTTGTCCCACTCTGAGTGCTCCCTCCTGATGGCCATTTGGGGACAGGGATGGATCTGGACTCCAGCTTGGCCTCTCCTTGTTCCCCAGTGGGAAGGAAGGTCAAGGGGAAAAGACCAGAACTGTTCCTCCCATAACCCCTCACACACCTGTGAGCCAAGAAGCATCAATCTGCGTATCTATGGCCAGCTTCACCAGCCAGTAGCTGGTAGTGGTAGAGGCCGGAACCAGTGAGCCCCAAACCACAAGCGATAACAACCACCATTTACTGGACTTGTGCTGGGTACTTCCCATACATGGTGTCTATTTAATTAAGCCTTAGGCCAATTAGCATGCTGGGTATATTGCAGAGGAGAAAACCCAGCCAGGACAGGAGACATAAAACTGCCCAGAGCCACGGACCCCAGAAGTGGTGGAGTGACTTCTCCACCCCATCCACACACCACACCCAGATTCAATGTTCCTAAGCACATGTTGCTCTTGTTCCTATCTCATTCATGAACTTCTTTCCATAACCTACTTGCCCCCCAGAAAATAAAATCCAGATTTCTTAGCATGGCACTTCATGGCCTATCATATTTTCCAGTCTTATTTCTACTCCCCAAACCATGAACTACTTGTCATTCTGAGAAGGCATACTCTGGTGTGTTCCTGGCCTTGGCTTACCTTGTCCCTCCACATAAAATATCCCTGTGCCCATCAGCACCTGTCAGAACCCCACCACCTGTAAGTGTCCTCTCCCCAGGAGCTCTGGCCTCTCCACCTAGTCCTGTGCTTGTTCTTTTTTCAGATCCTCACTCAAGGCACTCTCAGCCTTTTGAACCAGACAGTTGTTTGTTATCTGGAATTCTTCTCAAGACTGCAGGACACTCAGCATCTCTGGATCTGCCCATATGATGACCTCTAGTGATTATGATAATTAAAACAATACCCCTCACCTGAAACTATAAAACTCCAGAAGAAATACAGGCAATACCTCCTTAACACCCATCTTGGTAATGATTTTTGCGGTTTGACAACAGAAATAAAGGCAACAAGAGCAAAAATAAATTAGACTATATCAAGCTAAAAAGCTTGTACGTGGCAAAGGAAACCAGCAACAAATGAAAATCCAACCTACCTAATGGGAAAAAAATATTTGGAAATCATGTAGCTGGTAAAGGGTTAATATCCAAAAATATACAAAGAACTCATATAACTCAATAGCAAAACAATCCAGTTACAACATGGACAGAAGATCTGAACAGACATTTTTCCAAAGACATGCAGATACATGAAAAGGTGCTCTACATCACTAATTATTGGGGAAATGCAAATCAAATCCACAATGAGATATCACCCCACACCTGTTAGAATGGCTATTATCAAAGAAATGGGAAATAACAAGTGTTGCCAAGGATGAGGAGAAAGGGGAACCCCCATGCACTGTTGGTGGAAAAATAAATTGATGCAGTCACAATGGAACACAGTATGGAGATTCCTCAAAAAATTAAAAGTACAATTACCATATGATCCAGCAATCCCACTTTTGGGTAATTAGCATGAGAAAATGAAAACATTAACTTGAAAAGATATGTGCACACCCATGTTCATAGTAGCATTATCTATAGTAGCCAAGGTATGGAAACAACAGTGTCCATCAAATGGATAAATAAACTGTTAGATATATACATATATACGATGGAATCATACTCAGCCATTAAAAAAGAAATCTTGCCATTGCAACAACACGGATGAATGTTGAGGGTATTATACTACATGAATAAGTCAGAGAAAGACAAATACCTTATGATCTCACTTATATGTGGAATCTAAAAACAAATGGATAGACAACAAGGTCCCACTGCATAGCACAGGGAACTACATTCAATGTCCTGGGATAAACCGTAATGGGAAATAATACAAAAAAGAATGCATATGTAGGTATAACTGAGTCACTTTGCTGCATAGCAGAAACTAAAACATTATAAATCAACTATACTTCCATTTAAAATGTAAAATAGGGCTTCCCTGGTGGCTCACTGATAAACACTCCACCTACCGATGCAGGAGACCCGGGTTCAAATCCTTGACCTGGGAAGATCCCACATGCTGCGGAGCATCACAGCCCATATGTCACAACTGTGGAGCCTGTGCTCTGGAGCCCAGCAGCCGCAACTACTGAAGCCCATGAGCCCTACCGCCTGTGCTCTGAAAGAAGAGAAGCTGCCACAGTGAGAGACCCATGCACTGCAGCTGGAGAGGAGTCCCCACTTGCCACAACTAGAGAAAAATCCCGGGCAGCAGTGAGCACCTAGCACAGCCAAAAATAAGCAAATACAATTATTTTCTTAATGTAAAATGAAATAGAAAATTAAACTTAAAAAATAATTAAAAATGATCCCCCTGGCATTTCCAACCACCTTCTGGGATTGAAAACATGACTGCCGTGGGTAACAGTGATGTGCGTAGGTGTCTGTCTCCCCAGTGGACGGCATGTACCTTGAGAACAGGTGGTATTTTTTTCATGCAGCTTTTCTTCCTGCAAGCCTAGCACAATGCCTTGCACATTTCAAGTGGTGATACGTCTGTTGAATGCACATGTATTACAATGTTCTTTTTAGTTTCCTACTTAATAAGTAAACTGATCAAGTTCTATAGTCAAAGAGAGCAATAGCAATCCCCATGCCAACATAAACTCTTCCTGGTTCTTCCATTTAGTCATCAAAATTTTTACTTGACTTCTGAACATTAAGAAATCTAGCAGAGTGCCAATGTCTACAACTGCTCTCACTCACTAATGCAAAATCTGCAAAATCCCTAAGAGGATTTAAAGATATTTATCCACGCTTCTATTTGCCAATGTAGAACAAATACATAAATAGACAGATATCGAGCCAGATCCCAACACTGACAGATCCTGACTTTTCCTTCTCCAGCAAAGCCATTTTCGGTAGATGCCACCTTCCTTCTGGGACCCAGGATCCAGGCTTCACTTTGCAACCAGGTGGATGCACAGGATAAATCAAGGTTGGCTGCTCGAGACACTGTCAGAGGCTGCACAGCCTTTGAGGTTCTGGAAAACATAGAACCCAGAAATAGCTCATGCTTGGCATGAAAGTGGTAGAATGTAACATCATTCCATTTCCAACATGAAATGCATGAGGACCAGAATTTGCCTGGGGATGGTGAGGACTCTGGAGGACTGAGCTAGTTCTCTGAATCCTACTCCTGACATGGCCCAGAACTGCTGCAAAAGAAAGAGCTAGACAGGCAGTAACTGATAGCAGAGACAGGCAATGATCTTGAAGGCAAGAGGCCCTGTCCTGGTTCCACCTCCGTTACCACTAGGCAGGTGACTGTGGGCAAGTCATGTAACCTTCCCAAACTTCACTCATGAGGAGCGATATTACATGCCTTGCTTACTGCTTACTGCTATGGCAGTCAACTAAGTTACTATATGTTTTTGTTCAGTCCAACTCTTTGCAATCCCATGAACTGCAGCACGCCAGGCTTCTTGTCCTTCACTATCTCCCAGAGTTTGCTCAGATTCATGTCCACTGAGTCAGTGATACCATCCAACCATCTCAGCCTCAGTCACCCACCCCCTTTCTCCTCCTCCCCTCAATCTTTCCCAGCATCAGGGTATTTTCCAGTGCGCTGGCTTTTTGCATCAGGTGGCCAAAGTATTGGAGCTTCAGCTTTGGCATCAGTCCTTCCAGTGAAAATTCAGGGTTGATTTCCTTTAGGATTGACTGGTTTGGTCTCCTTGCTGTCCAAGGGACTCTCAAGAGTCTTCTCCAGCACCACAGTTTGAAGGCATCAGTTCCTCAGTGCTCAGTGGTCCAACTCTCACATCCGTACATGACTACTGGAAAAACCATAGCTCTGACTATATGTTAGCAAAGATCTGACAAAGTTAATATGTGTTGATGTTCAATTTAAATTATAAGTCACTGTACAAGCTGAACTATAAATTATACCAGGGATGCATAAACTATGGCAGGGATGAAGGGGTCTACCCCCTTCCTGAGGACCTGAAGCCTAAGGCGCCTGACAGCAGGTTGACTCCATGAAGGGAATGATCTCTGGGTGACTACTACCCTTTCAAAGACTATTCCTTAAGGAGACCTAGGAAGTAGCGTTTCTTTCTGTCAACTGTAAAGTGAAACCCTAAGCATAAAAATTTCACATTTATTGTTCGTCAAGTAATAAAACAATTCATATTCACTACAGAGATGCGGCAGAGTAAAAACAAGAAAATTTAGAATACCCACTGTCTTAGCTTGGGCTGCCATAACAAAGTACCATAGACCGGGTGGCTTATATGATAGACATTTATTTTCTCACAGGTCTGGAGGCTAGAATGCTGAGGTCAGGGTGTCAGCGTGATTGGTTCTGGTGAGAGCTATGAGCTCACATGGCCTTTCCTAGATGTATGTGCAAGGGAGAGAGAGATTTCTCTGTTCTTGTAAGGCCACCAACCTGACAGAATTAGGACTCCACGCTTATGACTTCATGTAACCTTAATTAACTCCTACAAGCCCACACGTGAATACAGCTTAGTTAGGAATTAGAGCTTCAACATATGAATTGAGGGGGACACAGTTCAGCCAGTAGCACCCACAATCTCACTCACCTAGAGAAGACCACTCTATACTTCGGTATATTGTCTCCCACTCTTCAAAGCACATAGATTTTAAAAAATGAGACCATACCGCAGATTACTTTTTCTTTTTTTTCTTTTTTTTAGATTACTTTTTCTAGTCAACCATACATGGTGCCAGTCTTTTCATGTCATCAAATTGACTTCTCCAACATTACTTTAAGTGACTGCATAAATTCCTCAGAGTGGCTACATCATTGTTTCTATCATCCTTAATTTTGGCCTTGGAGTTTGTAGCCAACTTTGCCAATTACAGCGAGTACTGGGCTGAACATCCTTGACTATTTCCTTAGGACAAATTTTAGGGAGTGAAACCACAGGTCAGTGGGCATGCACACTTCTAAAATCCCTTGATGAGAAGTATCACAACATTTGTACACCTTTATACTCCCACTAGTAACAAATGAAAATCTGACTTTACTTTTTTTTAAAGGCTTTTTATTTGGGAATAAATTTATATCTACAGAAAAGGTGCAAGAATAGTTCAGAGTACAGAGGGTGGTCTATAGGCTCTTTACCCAGATTCTCCTAATCTTCACGTATTACTCAACCATGGTGCATTCATCAAAACTAAGAAATTATGGAATATTTCTCAGCCATTAAAAGAATGCATTTGAATCAGTTCTAATGAGGTGGATGAAACTGGAGCCTATTATACAGAGTGAAGTAAGTCAGAAAGAAAAACACCAATCCAGTATACTAATGCATATATATGGAATTTAGAAAGATGGTAACGATGACCCTATATGTGAGACAGCAAAAGAGACACAGATGTAAAGAACAGTCTTTTGGACGCTGTGGGAGAAGGCGAGGGTATTGTCATATGTGAAACAGATCGCCAATCCAGGTTGGAGGCATGAGACAGGGTACTCAGGGCTGGTGCACTGGGGCGACCCTGGGGGATGAGATAGGGAGGGAGGTGGGAGGGGGTTCAGGATGAGGGACACATGTACACCCATGGCTGATTCATGTCAATGTATGGCAAAGCCACTACAATATTATAAAGTAATTAGCCTCCAATTAAAATAAATAATTTTTTTGAAAAACTGGAGCCAATTATACAGAGTGAAGTAAGCCAGAAAGAAAAACACCAATACAGTATACTAACACATATATATGGAATTTAGAAAGATGATAACGATAACCCTGTATGCGAGACAGCAAGAGAGACACAGATATATAGAACAGTCTTTTGGACTCTGTGGGAGAGGGAAAGGGTGGGATGATTTGGGAGAATAGCATTGAAACATGTATAATATCATATAAGAAATGAATCACCAGTCTAGGTTCGATGCTTGGGGCTGGTGAACTGGGATGACCCAGAGAGATGGTATGGGAAGGGAGGTGGGAGGGGGGTTCAGGATTGGGATCACGTGTACACCCGTGGCGGATTCATGTTGATGTATGGCAAAACCAATACAGTAATATAAAGTAAAATAAAGTAGAAAAAAAAAAACTAAGGCATTAACACTGGTACATTATTATTAACTGAACGGCAGACTTTATTCACATTTTGCTAGTTTTTCAGACCAGTCCTCTTATGATTCAGGACTCAGTTCAGGCCACCACATTGTGCTTTGTGTGGTCATCACTTTTTAAATCTTACTCTTTATCACCCGCAGAAAAGTCCTCTGACGTTTGGGGTGCATGCCATCTCTAATGCTAATGAGTGGTTATTGTTCATTGTTTTGGGATTTGACTTCTTCCAGCCTATGTGGTTCCATCAGCGAAGTTACTATGGTACCAGGCAGTGAGATTAGCTCCCCAAACTTTCTAAAGAGCCAAAGGGAGGGCTCCTTGTGTGGGAGAGGACGTGCGTGCGTTCCCAAAGGGTCTCTCATATCAGAGCTATTCAGGAAACATAAACAACAGCACCGCAATTGGATTCTGCTCTATATTTGGAAAATTTGGCCCATCATTACAAAGCAAGCTGGTGCTCTCTTATTTAGTTCATTCTTTTGCTCATCTCCTGTAATCATTAAATTACAGAGCCATATTTCCAAAGCTCTAGGGGGAAAAAAAATGGATTAGGAATAAAATCTTTTAAGCTCCTGTAGAAAATCTCTGGATTCGCTTACGAATGGTGGGTGCAGAGTCTGGGAAATGATCTACTCTGAGCCGTCCTAGGTGAACGATCAGCTTCATTTTCTGTGGCTCTACGATGTTCTCTCTTTAATGCAGGACAAGGATGGTACCCTTCACATCCAGTCCTTGGATGTAAACCTGATTTCTCCACAACCTTGTCCCCAGGGATAAAAGCAAATGAAGGAACAAGAAGTCATGAAACACATGAATGATCAGGAGGAAGAAAAGAAAAGCTGAGAGGAAAAGGCTGCTGGACTGTTTACCAGACCCCTCTGAATACGGCCGTTTTGATCTGCAGAGCAGTTCTGTGCCTTTCTCAGAACTGTCAATTTGAGAGTCTGTTCTCTCCTTAGGAAAACCTGTTTCTCGGAGGTGACTCAAAAACCTAACAAATATTTAGTGAACTATTAGACCAATTCTCAGCTCAGCATTCATAACCTGAGTTATCATCCTAGCTCCAAATATGCCTGAAGCCATGATCGATTCACTCATATTTTCATTTTCTCTCATTTTATCTGACAGTCCACTTTGGACCCTTCAGCAAGATTCCTTGGGAACACCCATTTGTTTCTGCAGGCCAGTCAGCTCTGGCTTCTGATTTCCCTCGGGCCACTGCCATCTCCCCCACTCAGAGGGAAAGTGCTGTGGGTCGAACTCGGGGGTTCTCCTGGGGAATCTTCTAGAAGGACTCTTCTGGTGAGTGGTTCTGTGACTTGCTTCCTCCCAGGGCAGCTCTGTCAGGATGTGGCTCTGCAGGCCAGATTTGCTTTCCAAATGCAGGGCCCATTTGCCTCATTATAATCCATGTCTTTATTAAGAATGAGGCGGGAAGTCAGAAAACGGTGTCTAAGATGGTGTTATTGATCCTTCAGCCTCCTCATGGAGTCCCTCCAGGAGTCCAACCTCCTCCACTCTCCGCACTTGTGTGACCAGGAGACAAGCCCCTGAGAGCTGCCTGACAACCCAGGACAAACTGGCACCCACCTGGCTCAGCCCCCACGACTTGCAACTAATTAACATGAGCTCAAGCTCTGCCCCAAGCACCTGCTAGATTGCAGAGGTGTCCTTGAAGTTGGCCTGTTTACTATCAGTTTGGACTGGAACTTATGTCCCTGGGTACTGGAAGTTTCAGAGAGAGAACTGCACAAAGCTCTCACTACAGCTTCTTGAGAAGTCTGTACCTTCGGGCATCCTTATTCATCAAAGAAGTGATGTCTAGCAAACACTCATCTCTCTTTTGAACATTTTATGTCTCTTTTATTGATTCAATCAATAAAAATGGTCTTATGGCGCCAGTGCTCTTATTTTAGTATCTTAAAATTTGGCCCCTAATTTTATGTACCAGGGTATAGCAGAATCTGTGAGGATTGTTATATTTGTAACAAATAGAGCATCTGAAATTGGCTAAAGAATTCCTCCATCGATTTGATTCAAATAAAGTCAAGATGTACCAAAGCCCATGCCTGGAAATCAGTCCTGAGGAAATGAAGCTAAATGTTAGAAACGCCTTACAGGTGTGAATGCAAGCATCTCTCTCTGCCACCTTCCTCTAACATATTTGGGGAAATCTGCTCTTTTTCTTTTCGGAGAAGGCAATGGCACCCCACTCCAATACTCTTGCCTGGAAAATCCCATGGATGGAGGAGCCTGGAAGGCTGCAGTCTATGGGGTCGCTGAGGGTCAGACACAACTGAGCGACTTCACTTTCACTTTTTACTTTCATGCATTGGAGAAGGAAATGGCAACCCACTCCAGTGTTCTTGCCTGGAGAATCCCAGGGACGCAGGAGCCTGGTGGGCTGCCGTCTATGGGGTTGCACAGAGTCGGACACGACTGAAACGATTTAGCAGCAGTAGCAGCTCTCTTTTTTTGGCTACATCTCAAGGCAGGTGGGATCTTAGTTCCCTGACCAGGGATGGAACCTGTACCTCCAGCAGCAGAAGCGTGGAGTCCTAACCGCTGGACCACCAGGGACTTCCCTGAGGAAAACTGCTCTTGCTCCACACTGCAGCCCATATCCCCCCACCCTCCCAGGTCACCTGGTTCCCTCCTGCAGTCTCTGCTTCTCCTTGGACCTTTGCTTTCACACTGCTGGTCATAAACTGAAACTATAGGATCTCTTTTCTTCACATCAATGTCAGGGGGCAAGTGACTTGGGGGGATTGGGGATGGTTAGGCCTTGCAAATCACTCACCTGGAATACTGAAAATTCACCAAGAATATATGACTATGGTGGATGGCAGATTCTGGGGTGGTATTGTACAACTGTATTAGTGAGGATTGAGTTTGGCCACAATTATGCAGTATAACAGGCTTCCCCGGGGGCACTATTGATTAAACATATGCCTGCAAGTGCAGGAGACACAAGAGACATGGGTTCGACCCCTGGGTTGGGAAGATCCTCTGGAGAAGGAAATGGCAACCCACTCCAGTATTCTTACCTGGAGAATCCCATGGACAGAGGAGCCTGGAGTGCTACAGTCCATGGACTCACAGAGTCGAACAAGAACTGAAATGACTTAGCAAGCAGTAAAACACAATGCTTACAAGCCCAGACTGCCTAGTTACTAGTCTTCACTAGCTGTGACTTTAGGCAAGTTAATCTCTCTGTGCCTCACTGTTATCTATAAAACAGAGATAATTATAGTACCTACCTCACAGGGTTGGCAGTATAAAGATTAGATTAATATATAAACCAAGCATTTAGAATACTACTTGTCACATGATAAGTGATTATTATAACACTAGGAAAAAATCCCAAAGAATTGTATTTCTCTTTTACATTTAAAAAGCAACAGTCCAGAGGTAAGCAGTGCAGAGCTGGTCTAGTAGTTTCATGGTCCTGTCAGACCCAGACTCTTGTCTTTCTGCTCCCTCGTCAAACTACCCTAGAACATGAGATCACTGCTGGAGTTCCAGCCACTGCATGTACATTGCAATCTGGAAGAAAGGCAGATGGGCAAAAAGAAATTTACCCAGCTGAATGAGCGCCCCTTTAATTATTTCTCTTGGGATTCCAACCTAGCACTTATATTTATTGGCCTGAATTTGGCCACACTTCTGATTACATCTTATTAGCTAGAACTGGGTCACATGACTGTGAGTTGCTGCTGGGAAGCTGGGAAATGTACTCTCTATTCCAGGTGATAACATGCTCAGCTAGAAACCATGAAAAAAATAGATTAGACTATATGTAAGGAGAGGAAATGGTCTCTGTCACATCACAGCCCAGCAGACAACCTGAAATTGGATATCAGGTCTGTCTTCCAAGGCTCCTCAGTCAGCCCCTCCCACGGGGAAATTTTCATCCGTTATCTTTCTCTCATCGCTTGCTAACTTACCTGTATCACTTTAGCTCTTATCTCTCTCCCTTGACCTCTCTCACACCTGTACCCTTCTCACACCTTTCAATTTCTCCCTCATCTCAGACCACTCACTTCTCTCCAGAAATTCAAAATTGTCCTCAGTGTAATCCTGGGCAATCTGGCTTTCCTCTGACACTGTTCTCATCTGTATCTGAATGTCTAGGGCCCTGCTATGGCCGGACACAGGTCTTTCTCAACCAACATGTTCATCAAACCAATCGAAGCATTTTTCTAAATGAACGAAGGGGTAAAGCTGGTGGGCACATACATGGATTATTACTCCTGCTCCCTCCTCACACTCCTCTAAAGCATCAGTCTTTGAGCTTGTAAAGGATACAAACCCGCAAGGACAGAGAGAGAAAAGGAGAGGAGACAACAGCCAAAATATTCTGGAAACCGGAAAGCAGATGGAGAAATGGTAAATGACTTGAGCAATCCCAAGAAAATGAAATTATGAGCCAGTAGGCAGGAAAAAACAAAAACACAATTCCTTTTCCGGTGCACCCCTAAGGCTAAGCAGTTGCCAGCAGTAGCAGGTACTATGGGTAGCGAGGGGGACGGTGGAAACAAAAGCAGGAGGCCTGATGGAAAGGTTGTGGGAGAAGCAGTTCGACTCCCAGGTCCGCTCTTCCAGGTGGCGATCTCGCCTTTGCCCAGCAGAAGACTGGAGGTTTATCCTCAGAAGAGAATAGAGGAGCTCCGTCTGAGAAATGACCAGTGCCGTTTTCAGTCTGAACACAGGGGGACTGAACAAAATCTGTGTGATCAATGTTGAAAGCTCCCAAACTCTTTCCCCTACTGGCTTCCAGGTGTATCCCCTCTAGGCAGGAGATTAGACACCTCTTCTTGGGGAATGAGACTTTCTGACATAGAGGTTGTCTAAGGACAGGACCCAGCCAATGGACCCAGCCAATGACAGCACCCATAGTAGGTAAACAATCAACCATTTGAAGGGATTCCAGTTGGAATCATTAGAGGAAAACTTCTCGTGGGAAAGAGAACAAAACAAACTAGCAGAGACCTTGCTGGATGAACAAAAGTTTAAAAAAAAAAAAAAGGAAAAAAATAAAGGGAATACAGGGAAAAAGGTCAATGACCGCACAAGCAAACCATGAGACAAATCCAGGCTGCGAGGCGCATCACAAAACCACTGATCAGGCCTCTCCACCAAGTCAATCTGATGAAAAATAAAAAGGCATGAAGGAGACCCGCTCTAAATGAAAAAGAGATATAAAGCAACCACATGCAATCTGTGGTACTTGTTTGACTCTTGGTTTAAAAAATAAGTTATAGAAGATACTTTTTAGAACAACCAGAGAAAGCTGAATATGACCTAAATATTACAAACTAGGGAATTAGTTTACTTTTTTAAAATTACTTATTATTGATAGGTGTGATAAGGGTGTTCTTGTAGAGAATGTCTTTATTTCTTGGATTGTAGGCAGGTAAGTATTTAGATACGGAGCATCACCATGATGCCTATTATTGTCTTTAAAATGATTCAGGAAAATACATATAGAAGAGTCAAATATGGCAAAACATTAACAATTTTTCAATCTAAGTAATGGAAGGTATTGGATTTTCATTGTTTTATTCCTTCTCTTTTCTTGAGTTTGAAATTTTCATAATAAAAAGTAAAACCATCCAAGCAAAAACAACAATCAGGGAATGATAAAACGAACAGTGGTATAACCTCTTCAGACTCCTCTGGAAGGAAGCAAGGCAGAGGTGAGAGGGTAGATGGTTCCTCAGGCATTTCACAATATCTGGGTCCAGGGAGGGAAGCGAGAGCTAGGAAGAACCAACCTGAGACCAGGGGGATGTCAAGACGCTAATCTTGGAGAGCCCATGCCCAATACTCAAGTTCAGAGCAGGGGAGACTGAGGCTGGGATCAAGGAGGTTTGATTCCCAAGGTGGCAGAGGGAATTCAGAGCACCAGGATAGAGGATGGAGTTTCAACTGTTTTGACAGCTGATGGACAGATGAGGTTAGGCACATTCTGTAACCAAAATTATATTCACATAGGTCATTCATTGGGGCATTATTTGTAATAGCACAAAACAAAAGAATCTAAGTGTCTGCTGTTTAAAGAACAGATTGAATGAACAGCCACTCAGTGGAGTTCAGAGCAGCCATTAAAAGCAATGAGGAAAAACTCTGATTACTGATATAAGATGATCTCCAGGATACACTGTTCAATGAAAAAAGCAAAGGCACAGGATAAATATTATGTTGTTTCTCAGCTGGGAAGAAGGGAAAATACTGTCATATATAAATCATGAAAAGACAAACCATACACAAATTAAAAAATGGTTATCTATAGGGCGAAGGAGAGAATGGAGTGAGAGGACAAAAATGATGGATGCTTACATATAAAACATCTATAGTTTCAACTTTGGAGTTATGGGTTACATAATTAAAAAATTAAATTGAAAAGAAAAATATAGGTCTACAGACCGAAATGTGAGAAAGTCTTGTGATGTTCGATATAAAGGTGACAACACAGCAGCTTTACAACAGTATGAAAAAATAAGCCCAAAGCCTTTGAGAGAGTAATGACGGAAGGACAGACATTGGTGTTATGCGGTTGCTATAATAGTGGGACTTTGTACTTGCTTGTCTTTTCAAAACTCTTTTATGAATCTGAATTCATTTGATAATGGAAAAAGAGAAAGCTGTTTTTAAGATGTGGCCCACTGTGCTATATATTAGAAAACCTTGCATATCTATGGCCCTTTCAGTCTACATTCACTTTCATGCATATCCTGTCCTTTAATTCTCACAGCTCTAACAGGCAGACACTGTCTTTAAAGTCAAGGTGAGATAAGAACTCGTCAGAGCTGGACCCTGAGATCAGTGCTCTTTGCCAGCTGCCTCCATTATGCAGGTGACCTTTGTTTTGCTTAGCCTGATCTTCTGAGCATCCGGTCTCCTCCTCTGGCCAGAGGGGAGAGGCTAGCCCCCCAGGAAATGCCCTGGGATTAGGGATTTGGCTCCACCACCTGTGACGAATCTAACTTCGAGGATGAGTTTTTCAGACACACATTATGGAAGACTCGGAATGACTTTGGTAATTATCATAACCTTCCAAATTCAATAAACAATCTTCCAACAGAAACCAATCCTTTGGAGACAAAGAACACAGAAAAACAATCTGAGAAATCTAACAGCTGCTTCCAAAGGAAAGCCCATTACAATTTAAAGCAGTGGGTATTTTTGACACATGTAAGCTGGTTATTAATTCTGAAATGGCCTTGAAACAATACAACTGGCAACAGTAGGTATATCCCCTATGCTGTGTAAGTGAGGGGAATCATAAGATGACCAGAAACTGTGACATGCATACAAAGATGGGAGGTGGAGAGAGAAAGGTTTCCATGTGCCCTGGGGATGGGAGCGGGAACTTGTTCTAAAGACCTAGGACCAACAGAACAGATCCCGTGGAGTCCTGCTTACACTAGCCTGCTTACACTAGGCCGTGCACTAGATCCAGAGCTCCAAAGATGTACAAATAATGTACAGATTCTACATTTTGATGTTAAATTCACTTTTTCCTTTTGTGTTTTTTAAAGAAATACTTACGTTCTAATAGCTTTAAAGTTGTGTTTACAGTGCTCAGAGCTTTAAATCAGCCCTGTCCTGAAGATTAAAGGAGATTCATTAATGGAGCTCTCAGCCCAGGGCCCACTGCACATAGTAGGTCGTCAATAAATGACAGTTGGGGTGGGATGGGGGGTGGGAAGAGCCTCAAGAGGGAGGGGATATATGCATACTTACAGTTGATTCGCGTTGATGTATGGTTTGGGATAGGGATTTGTTTATATCTTTAAACAATTTTCTTTACCTTCTGCCATTTATCAAACATCCACCCTTTGCCACTGATTAGTGAGACCACACGTACAACATATCCAAGACCTCCTAGTACTTGCACTCTCTGTGTACAGGCGTTCTGTTCTGTTCCACTGATCTGCCTATTCTTGTGCTGATATCCAGCATGGTAATTATGTTAGACATAAACTGCTTTGACTTCTGGTGCTTAGTTTTCTTTTCCAGAGTTGGATTTGGATTGTCATTGCTGTTCATCTTTTATATGAATTTAAGAAATGTTTGTCAAAAGGCCATTTAAAAAATCTATTATGAATTTTTGTTATCATCTCATTGAATTTATAGATCAACTTGGTCAGAATTGCCATTTTGAGATTACAGTCTTCTCTTCCATAAACATGATTTATTCAGTTCTTGTGTGTCCTTGAAATATATTTACATCGTTTCTTAATAGGAATTTGCAATTCATGTTTAAGTATCTTATTTATCTTGTGAATATGTCTTTCTCCCTCTCTCTTTTTTTTACATGTTTTAATTGGTTATTTTTCATGCAAAGAAATGTTATTGCTTTATGTTGATCTTGAATTCAGTCACCTCGAAAACACCCTTATTAGCTCTGCTACTTTCCTGGTTTCTCAGTTCTCTGTCATATTGTGTGACCAAGACCACTAGCACAGTGCTGTATACTAGTAATGAGCACAGGCGTCCTTATCATGTTTCTGACTTTAGTGGAATTGCTTCTAAAGTTTAACCACTGAGAATGACATTTGCTGAGGGCTTTTGGTTTATCAAGCTAAGAATGCCCCTGTGATGCCTAGTTCGCCAAGAAATGTAGTGAATGGGTGTTGAATCTTGCTAAATGCCTTTTCTGAATCTACTTAAATCATATGGTGTTTCTCCATAAGGAAGACATTGAGCATATGGTCCAGGAAGCTGAAAAGTACAAAGCTAAAGATAAGCAATGGGACAAGGTGTCTTCCAAGAATTTGCCTGAGTCCTGTGCATTCAACATGAAAGCAACTGTTGAAGATGAAAAACTTCAAGGCAAGATCAATAATGAGGACAAATAGGAGATTCTTGACAAGTGTAATGAAATCACCAACTGGCTTGCTAAGAACCAGACTGCAGAGAAGGAAGTATGTGAACATCGGCAGAAAGAGCTGGAGAAAGGCTGCAACCCCCCCCTTATTATGAAGCTGCATGGAGCACAGGAGGCTCTGCAGGAGGAATGGCTGGGGGCTTCCCTGGTGGTGGAGCTGCGCCACCAGGTGCTGCCTTCCCTGGGTCCATCATAAACAAGGTTGATTAAGGAAATCTGGGCATGGATTGAGCATTGTTGCACACAAAACATCGACGGACCCAAACTGTAGCCAATCCTATGATAGCTTTAAAGTTGAACGCTATAGCAAATAACTGGGCATTCTTTATTTGCTATAATATGGATGGACCCTGAGGGCATTATATCAATACTAAGTAAAACAAGTCAGATAAAGACAAGCACTGAATGATCCCACTTATATGTGGAAAGTGAAAGTCACTCAGTTGTGTCCAACTCTTTGTGACCCCACGGACTGTAGCCCACTAGGTTCTTCTGTCCATGGGATTCTCTAGGCAAGAATACTGGAGTGGGTTGCCATTTCCTTCTCCAGGGGATCCTCCTGACCCAGGGATTGAACCCGGATCTCCCTCATTGCAGGCAGACTCTTATATGTGGGATCTATTTTTAAAAATCATAGAAAAAGAGACCAGATTTGTGGTTATCAGACCAGATGCAAGGGATGGGGGAGGAGGCACTGGAGGAAAGTGGTCAAAAGGTACATGTGTGTGCATGTCAGTCACTCATTTGTGTCCGACTCTTTGCAACCCCATGGACCGTAGCCCGCCAGGTGCCTCTTGTCTGGGGATTTCCCCGGCAAGAACACTGGAGTGGGTTCCTATTTCCCGCTCCAGGGGATCTTCCCAACCCAGGTATCAAACTCGAGTCTCCTACATTGGCAGGCAGGTTCTTTACCACTGAGCTACCTGGGAAGCCCCTCAAAAGGTACAAGCTTCTAATTATAAGTAAGTATTAGGGATGTAATGTACAGCATGATAATTATGGTTTCCACTGCCATAAGCTTCCCTACACAGAAAAGCTATTAAGAGAGTAAAATCCCAAGTGCCATCATTACAAGAAGACATTTTTTTTTCCTTTTCTTTTCATTGTATTTATGAGATGGGTGTTAACTAAATTTATTGTAGTACTCACTACACAATATATGTAAATCAAACCTTAATACTGTACACTTAAAACTCATATAGTGATGTATGTCAATTATATCTCAGTCGATCTGGAAAAAAATAATAGGACAGTATTGATACTTGAATATGGACTGCGTTCATAGGGAAAGGAAGTATTGGGTTGGCCAGAAAGTTATGCTATGGCAAAGCTCACACTAAAATTTTGGCCAACCCAGCAGCATTGCAAATCATGAGCACTGTTCTGTAAGTGGAAAATGCAATGTCTTAAATACAACTGTATTTAAAATTGGCACCAAGAAAAAGATCTGTTAATGTAATATAGTGAATTAATTTATTTTCTAATAACCTGAAATAAACCCTGCATGATCATAGTGAATTTTTTTTAATACAATACTGGATTTAGTGTGCTAATTTAATTAGAATTTTTGCATTTATGTTCTTGATATTGGACTTAATAATTTTCTTTTCTTGTCTTCTCCTTATCCAGTCTTGGTACCAAGGTTATACACAATATTCACAAACTGAGTTGAGTAACTCCTTATTTTCCCTCTTTCCAGAACAATCTACATGATATATAAGGGTTATCTTTAGTTGGAAAATTGGCCCATAAAACTGTTGAGGCCTAGTAGCTTTGTATGAGGTGGGAGAGGAACTGGCAGATTTGATTATCTTTTCAGTTTTATTATTATCATCTATTCAGATTTTCATTTTTGTGGGTTCATTTCAGTAATTTATATTTTCTGGGAAGTTATCCATTCACTTAAGTTTTCAAATTTCTTGGCACAGAATTGTTGATAGTATTCTGTTCATCAGTTGTATCTGCGCAAGGAACAGGAAGCACTGATTTAATACAACGAACCAAGTGCTTACAAAATTGTTGAAACGGGGCTGGAGGAGTGAGCTCTGGGTAGGCCCCCCAGAAATGACTCCCCAGAACAGTCTAGAACTGACCCTCCTGAGAAACTGCCAGCTCTGCCACCATCAGGAAGATGGGGAACCAGAGGCTGCATAAGGACAGGTGAATTCAGGAACACACAGCAATGGCTGCAACCCAGAATTGGGAAGCCACAGCTAACTCCAGGTTCTGCAAGGACAGCTACCCCTACCAACACCTTCAAAGCTGAATCCTGCACTCCGAGGATTTGTCTGGCAGCCAAAGAAGGCAGTCAAAAGGATCATGACTACAGCTTCTCTTCTGCCAACCAAATCCTACACAAGAGCAGCTACTGGCAAAATCTAAACTCTCATCTAGGAAGCTCCTTGAAATGCTGTTTTCATCTTTCCAGCCTCTGCAGTCAGGAACACACACTCGAAGGAGGTGGAAATAACTGCCAACCGCCAATCAACTATATCTAGTCCATCTTCTTGTGATTTTTTAAAAATCTCTACTGTATGTGCAGTTATGTGCACTCTGTTAACCTAAGATTGTTTATCCCTGCCTCCCTTCTCTATTTTCTCAATTGGTTTGCTAGATAGCTGCCTATTAAAAAAAAAAAAAAAAAAAAAAACTCCTGCTTTGGGTTTTATGGATCCTCTTTTGTTTGTTGTTTCATCAATCCATGCTTTACCTTTATTCTTCTGTCTTTTCTGCATTTGTTGGGTTCAGTGTCTAGTCTTTTTGTTCTCTAGCCTTAAGCTGAACCCTAAACAATGTTTTCAATCTTCCTCCTAAATACACTGCTTTATCAGCATCCTTCAGTGTTTGATATTTTGTGTATTTTACAGGGTTTTGTGGTCACTGTTTTCCTTTATTTCTCATTTGTCTTTTGACTTTGACTTGCTTACTATGGTGGCTTCTTCCTTTTCTTCCCCCATTCCCTCCCTTTTTTCCCCCTATGCAGAACTTTATGGTCAAAGCCAGACTTTCTTCATTTCAGTTATGAAGGAAATCTCATGTTTCCTTCTACTTTTATGGTTTTATGTTGTACATTTATCTTTTATTATTATCTATTTGGAGCTTTTGTGGTACATGCTTTGTGGTAGGGATTCAACTTTTTTTTCCCATATGGTAATTTTTTTCCCATTGATTTGGGATAGTCCTTTTAACATATATAAACATTTTCTTATGTACTGTAATCCTTTACAATTTTTTATTCAGTTTCATTGCTTTGTCTTCACTCGTCAATACACTTCGTTTTTGAGAGTTTGTGTGCTTTAAGGTCTGGAAGGGCTGTTTCCCATTCACTGATCGACTTTCAGTTTTCCTCACTGTTCCTATTTCATATGAATCACAGCGTCAGCAGTTCCACTTTTGAAGAAGAGCTGTCATTTTTTATTGTTCCTGCATCACTTTTATAATTAAGTGTGATATTATGCCTTCTGATCCAAGAACATGGAATGGTTTCATTCATTCAGGTCTCCCATAGTCTCCTTCAGCAATATTTTAAAGTTTTCTTCAGAAAGGTCTTATACATTTATTAGGTGGATTCTCAGGTAATTGTGCGTGATATAGTCAATTGCCACTTGACATTCATTCCCACCTAATTCTCTGTTTCCCTCTCAATTACTGGGACTGAAAGGCAAAATCAATCAATCAGTCACCTTTCCCAGACTGTTACAGCTGGAGTTCTGGATATAGCTTAGCTTTGCCCAATCACACGTGTACATACAAGAGCAGAACAGCGGAGGTCTGTGGTGGCTGGGTGTGGGCTTAGACCTCACACCGAGGCCCAGGGCTCTTGTCCCATTCAGACAGTGTGATCCAGACCCTTCACCACTTCAGTGAGGTCTCTTATGTATAGACGCCTTCCCTTCCTCCCATGGCCACAGACAAATGTCATATTTCTGGTTACAACCCTAAGGTATTTGTATTGCTGCTCACAATTATTCACTGCCCCTCACTGTAGGAGGATTATATTTTCTTACCCCAGGAATGTCAGGCTGGGTCATGTGACTAGCTTTGTCAATAAAAAATGTGGATTAAGATGAAGTGTGACATTTCTGAGCAGACACTCCAAGAGTCTGAGTGCTTCCACTGTCTTCTCTTTGTCCTCTGACACAAGAACAGCAACAACCCAGGCAGAGACCACGCCTTCATCCTGGGTGCTGAAATGAAGAGGATATGGCACAGAATCATGGTCAATCTGCACAAGACAGGTAACATGAGCAAAAAACAAGCCTTTGCAACTGTAAGAAATTAAATTTGGAGGTTGTTGGTTATCACTGCGTAACTTCCAAGGTGTCAGATACAAACTTCAAGCTGTCAAGTATAACTGCATTTTTAAAATATTTTGTATATTTTATAAAACTTCCAAGTGTTTAGAGTAGATCCAAACACTACATAGTCATTGTGCTTTTCATCATAGTAAAATATACATAAAATTTACCATTTTAACCATTTTAAAGTGTACAATTCAATGGCATTAAGTATCTTCAGAATATCATGCAGTCATCACCACTATTCATTTTCAGAACATTTTCATTATTCCAAATAGAAGCTCTACACTCATTAAACAGTAATTTCCCATTCTTTCACCCCCCAGCTTCTGGTAACCTTGATTCTATTTTCTGTCTGCAAAGAACTGCTGTGCTCCAGGTACCTCACATAAGTGAAACCACACAATATATGTTCCCTTTGGCATCAGGCTTACTTCACTTAGTATAATATTTTCAACGTTTATCCATTTTGTAGCATATGTTAGAATTTTGTTCTCTTTTCTTTTTTTAGATTTTTTGTTTTTTGGATGCGGACTGTTTTTAATGTCTTTATCGAACTTGCTAAAATGTTGCCTCTGTTTCATGTTTTGTTGTATTTGGCCATAAGGCATGTGGGATCTTAGTTACTCCACCAGGGATCAAACCTGCATTTCCTGCGTCGGAAGGTGAAGTCTTAACACTGGACTGCTAGAGACGTCCCAGAATTTCATTCCTTTTTAAGGCTCAGTAGAATTCCTTTTGTGTGTGTCTGTGTGTATACCCCACCTTTTGTTTATCCATTTATCTGTTGATGGACATTTGAACTGTGTATCCTCTTTATGGCTATTGTCACTGTGCTTTTCTGATCTAGTAGCAGCCAAAAACATACTATAATAGAAAAAGACCTGAAATATTGCACAAAAACCCATCAGTTGGTGAGTGCTGGGTTCAATATGCAAAGAGGAAACTTTTACTCTATTTTTTATATTCCAAAATTATTTGTATTACAAATTTTTCATATTCCAAAACTAGCTACAATAATTTTTATGCAATTTTAAAAACCAGTAAGAGTTTTAAAAATAGTTCCTTTTGATCAGAAGGGGGAGAGAACAAGAGACATAACAAATCCCTGCAAATGTGTTTTAAAATTATCAGTAAAAGCTCAGGGTGGTTCCACTAGTCGGCTGGCCACAGAACCTCCATAAATCAAAAAGAGCATTCATTAAATATTAAAATCACACTGCAGGAAACTATATCACTAGATGAGACTTGCACGTAACACTATCACTTTTTTCCTTTTATTCTTCTGGATCAGATTTTATGGCTCATCATCATTAAAGATTATTAGTAATCTTTAGTCCCTTTTGAACAAAGCGGAAGCTTATTACAGTACCACATTCCCTGAGTCTAAGTGTGATTGAGAACATACTCAGTTTCAGCCTCATCATTTGTAGTAAAATACCACCCTTGTGGAACTGCCCTTAGTTTTTAACTGAAAATGCTACTGTGACTTCCATTGTTCAAACTGTGTTAACACTGCTCCTGGCAGCTCTCATGTGCTTCATTTCCCAGGTGATTAGAATAAAGTTCAAGTGGTGCTTCCTAATATCTTAGAAAAGGTTAGACTCAGGGAAATGGAAACTTTGATCAAAGGTTTGCTTAATCAGAGTTGGAAAGCCTGGCTTTAGTGTCCAGCTACTTGCATCTTCTCAATACAACTTGAACTTTCAGCCCTTTGACTAGAAGGAAGATTTCCCACTGAGTTCACATACTGGGTTTGTTGGACACAGCAGCAGTAGCACAAACAGCTAATCACAATCAACCAGCGACGGCACTAAGAAGACCAGACAGCAATCATGTGCTTCAGGGCTAAACCCCAGAAGTGATTTCAAAGCCAGCTCAGCTCCTAAGAGCCCAGGCTGCTGGTCCACAGAAACCAGAGATCCCCTCACAACCATGGGGCAATCTATATATAAAGTGAGGATTCAATGTGAGAAGACCTAATATTAAACTTCAGCTGAGCCACCTGGAGCGCCGAGTTGCTGAATCCAACGACTACTTTTCCATTTTCTGCTCACCTGACTGTTGGGGGTCGTTTAACAGCCCCATCTCCCTGCTGGGCTGCTCCTTCCCTCCTCTTGCCACGTTGGGCAGTCTCCCGGAGCCGAATCCAGGTCACTTCCCGTATTCCCACCGAGAGCCACTCATTCTTTCTCTGCGTCTTTCTCCTTTGCTGCTGGGTCCTCTCTTACCACTCCCTCCTGCCTGGAGGATGAGCACAGCAGTTCTCTAATTGGCCCTACTGTCCCCAGTCTCTCTCCACCACTAACTTACTTACAGAGCGATCCTCATCAAGGACGATCCTTGCCATGTCATTCTCCTGACTTATGATCCAATGGATCTGTGACTGTAGGGTAAAGCTCACCTCCTTGGCTAAAACATAAGGGCTTTCCTATTCTGGTGTCTGCCCACCCAACTACGCTCCTCACACACTCCTCTGTGCAATGGCTGACTGAGTGAAATGGCCAGAACAATTCTTTTGCTTTGGTGCATTCTGAACCCCCAAATCAGCAGTCCCCAACCTTTCTGGCACCAGGGACTGGAAGACAATTTTTCCATGGACCAGGCGTTGGGGGGAAGGGGATGGTTTCAGGATATTTCAAGTGCACTTATTGTGTACTTTATAGATCCTGGAAGTTGGGGACCCCTGCCCTAAGGGCTGCAAATCCTTAAGGACCTGTCTCCCTAAACTGAATTTAAGTATCATTCCTCCAGGAAGCCTTTCTAGACTCCTGAGGTGAACATCTTGCAGGATCCACAGCAGCCACTTCATACCCTTTACCCTACCCCTAGACCTCTTTAATGTTTTATTAATGGTCACTTTCCCCACAGGGAGCTCCTCAAGGATGGCGCACGTCTTCCACATATATGCCTAGAACAGAGCAGAGAGAAATGAGCAAAACGAAGAAAATAAAGCCAAGAAATGACAGTAACTTGTTACACGGATGGGGAGTCATGTGTTTATTTCTTCTCTTCCTGTCTTCTATGTTTTCTAGCATGTGGATTATTTTTAAACTCTTTTTTTTTAACAAATCAGTTCATTCTTGAGATGTGTCCAATCGCTCCTACCGTAAAAGCTTCAATAAAAGAACTTGCTGCCCAAGGAAAGTTCCTCTTTCCTCAGACCACTCTGGCTCAAGACCTCAAGCTCCACAAATTCTTCAAACTGAGCAAAGCAGAAACACTTCAACATTTTCAGCAGACAGAAGGACCACCCACATACACATAAATTCCTTGGCCTTGAAAAGGTTACACTGCTCTAGCAGTCGAGTGCCAGAACCCATTTTTGGCCAAAAATTCATCAGACCCTCACCGTATTCACAGTCTAACACAAATGAAGAGGTAACATTCACAGACCCTAAGATGTAAAGAGGATAAAAATGATGGAACTTCTGAGTGCTAAATCCATTACCTTGTCAAATTGAGACATCAGTGAAAGATAGGAAAGAAAAAAACACTCTGAAAATTCTTCTGAAACATTATCTTCTCAGATATCAAAACTTTCAGCCACACACACTGGCTTGTAACTCTTTTTAAATTTGTGAGAAATAAGTCAACCATTCAGTGTTCAGTCTGACATTTGCTATTGTTTTCCCTTAAGAGAAAACAAAAACCTGATTAATTCCAAAAATAAAACATAAAAACTCAGTTGAGAAGCGAACCCTGTGGCTTAGAAGTCATCACTCTGATTAACAACACATAAGTGTTACCTGACAAATGGATTCCTATCTCAAACGCAATTATCGACAAATTTCTCATGATCCCCACTGCTTTAATAGTTGATGCCCCGTTCTTGAAGCAATAACTTTAACAGCAATGAAACAAAGGGAAACTCACCTCAGCACTCAGGCTGACTAGACTGTTTTCCACGTTCGGTTAGCAGAGACACTGGAATGAAGTGTTTGAACCAGGCTCAACAGCTGTTCAGGAAGGTACCTACTTCTGTGCCCTTGCAAGTCCTGGAGTGGTGATCTTCACAATTAAGCCTGTTGCTAGAACCTGCTGAGACAGTCGGACAAGCAGGACTCTGCCCTCAGGAAATCCTGAGGCACCGCTGGCGTCCATCCTGGGATGACTCTGCCAGGCCGCTGGGGCGGTACCAGAGCAAAATGCTTCCATCAGTGGGGCTAGCTGCTGCTGCTGCTGCTAAGTCACTTCAGTCGTGTCTGACTCTGTGCGACCCCATAGACGGCAGCCCACACAGGCTCTCCCGTCCCTGGGATTCTCCAGGCAAGAACGCTGGAGTGGGTTGCCATTTCCTGCTCCAATGTATGAAAGTGAAAAGTGAAAGTGAAGTCGCTCAGTCGCGTCCGACTCTTGGCGATCCCATGGACTTCAGCCTGCCAGGCTCCTCCGTCCATGGGATTTTCCAGGCAAGAGTACTGGAGTGGGGTGCCATTGCCTTCTCCACAGTGGGGCTAGAGCAGCACCCAAATCAGAGGGGCCACTGGAGTACAAGAATGTCAAGAATGGGAGTGTGGGGTGTGGGCAGGGATCACACAGAGAGACCTGGGGTGGAAAGGGGAGGCGGGGAGGGTCACACAGCCTTTCATTAGGAAGACTAAAAGGATCTGGCAGCAATCTGGACCCCTGAGAACATACTCTAAACAAGTACCGCATTTAGAAGGTATAACCTCCAAGGCTTTTTATTCAACTCAACACATATTAGGTGCCTACAGGTACCCATTGTCATTGCCTGGACACTTACCTCATGTAGAGCACTGATGTTCTTACCATAGAGAGGCGCAGTTAAAAGGGAGAAAGAGAGAATGTGAAAGCAAGCCAGGGAAGATCTAATGATTGATTCAAAGCCTCACGACAGTAAGAAACGTTGTCACAGTCAGGAGACACCTTTTGTGCTTCATCACCATTAGTTTATTGCAAAGTGAAGTTTGGGTTCAAAACAAAAGGGAAATAAGTCTACCAAGAATGAATTACATTAACCAATGAAGTCAACGGCAACAGATAGGAACAATTTAGTACCAGCTGTAGGTGGTTCTCAAAGTCAGAATTTATTAACTATCAAATGGTCAAGCTGTACAGGTTTTTTTTCAGATGTATGTATAACATATGTATATCATAACAAAGTTATTAATAAAATATTTCCTCAGGGACTAAAGAAACTACTAATTAAATAGTTGATGAGCATTTATAGATACTATTAAAGATCTGACATAAATATGTAAGTCATGGAGCTGAATAAGAAAAGCTATGATCCATATGATTGCATACTTTACTAATTCCAAATTAAAGTAGAAAACAAAATTATGCCACATAAATTGAGCTGATTTTAAGAACCTTTTTATTAGAAGATAAAAGTGACGTCCATTTAAACCATCATTCCTGAAAGAGATACTAAATAATAAAATTATTACCTCAAATCCCAAACTATGATACAAACTTTACTATCCAGATTACCCTGCCTACTGGTTGGCAGTTCATCTATCCCTCCATCATACAGGCAACGGCTATTAGCGATGAGACTTAGCAGTAGCTATGAATACACAGCAGAGGTATAGACCACATGGTAGAACGGACATTCACACAGCTCTGAATCACTACTCTCATTGAGAATAGGGTCGATGAAAATAATGGTTAAAACCAACAATTTACCTGTTCAGTCATTTGCTATCTTTAGCAGTAAACGTCACACTACACTCAGTATTTTGTCCATAAAATTTTTATGTGTCCAAGGTATTTTTTTAATCCAGGTTTAGATTATTAACAGTGAAAAAGCATTCATCTCCTTTTTTACTTCCATGGACTTGATCAGGCCACCATTCACCAGGCACACAGAAATATGAATAACTGGAAAGACAATTTGATGGCAGACTGTTTGCAAAACAGGAGCGCTCTATTTTAAGGCAAATATCTTTATCACATATATACACAGCAGTTTATTCATTGGCGAACTTTATCATACGACAGTACAAATTCAACAGAAAAACTGAGGTATAACTTTACTTAACATAAATACAAATGTCAGAACGTCTAAAGACATTTTCAATGTGCTTAACATATTTTACCAAGAACCAAATAGAGAATTCAGAATTCTTCTCCAAGTTCTTATATGTCCAGAAATACCCAAGATTCTGAATTCTAGGGGAAAAAAATACTAGAAATAAAATACTCTAAAATCTTCCCACTAAGGCTCTCCACATAAGGCTACCTTTGATATAAGGCTACTTCACCTTGGTCTGAAAATAGCAAAGATATGCATCAAAATTCAAGCTACTCTGAACTGAAGAGAAAGGACTTGGTCTCATGAAGGATGAGTTTACTGACCAAAATTAAACTTGGGCAAAAAGCACATTTTAAAGTACATCAAATGAAAACATTTCCCATCATTTTTTAACATAAAGCTGAACTACTGTGATATAAAAATGACTGAATCTGTATGACAGTTTTTAGGGCAAAACAGACATACATTTACCTTTACATAAATAAGTGAAATATAATCCATAACTTGGTATGTATATTTTTAAAATTCTACATTCTGTGACCTTTACAAAAGGAGTTCTATTCTTTACTTTCAAGTTAGAAACAGTGTAACAGTTTATCTTTGGATATTTCCAGTCAATGGCTGTATAAAATGAGAGATAATACAAGTATAAGTCATAGGCCATTTGGTGCATTAACATGTAAGCCATCAGCCTGGAACCCTAAAAGCAAAAAAGTGATAGACTGATAGCACACATAAAGTGGAAAAAATATACCCCAGGTTTCTGCTCTAGTCCAGAAACTTACAGTCTCTAAGTACTTTTAATTACTGAGTAGTCTGATGCAATGACATTCACTGAAAAAATCTTATTACTAACTGTATTCACATTAAAATGTTTTCCTTACAATGCAAACTGCAGTATTCATTATGCCTAAATACAAAGGTAAGTTAATGACAAGGTAAAGTGTTTTTTAGGTCTGACAGAGCACTCATTTCCTCTGTCAAAGTCCAAGTGATATTAAGAGAAAAAAAATTCTACTTATTTCCACCTAATAATTTAATTAAATGCTTAAAGATACTGTTCTAAAGGAAAGTTCAACACGAACTGCTTATTAAATTTACAAATTAGGCCAAAATAAGAGAAACAAAAATGGGATTCAAAAAATAGACTATGTAACTGAAAAAATTATAACAATAATGACAAATAACACCCCAAATTTGGAAAATTCAAGCAAAACATTGGTAACCTCATTCTTGATGGCACATAAATACAGGAATTTAAGACTGTGGATGGAAAAACAGAAGCTTCCATCAAAACAGGTACACACAGAGTAACCAGAAAGAGTCACACCCTGAATTCCACATCCACAGTGATGGCAGTTGTCAGCTGGCTGTGGAGCCTTCTGCTGATTCCTACAAGAACAGGCACAAAGCACCCTCGAGTTTTCACTGGCACCAAACTCAGTTGCTTCTCTGAAAAAATGTCCTGACATTGGTTAATAGCAGAGGGTGGGGGAAAGGAGTGGTAAGAGTAAATATCAAGTTAAGTGCTCCTTTGTGTGAAGGAATCTAGAAACCCACTTATTTAGTAATCAACCCAACATACCACCAACTTCAAACACTTGTACTTCTAAAGACAGCCACAAACCCGCCACTTCCTTTGTTTTTTCAGTCCCACTCCCTCCTCAGCCCACTGCTTATTGCTCCACTGGACCCTCCTGTGTTGCTCACAGGAGGTGTCTTAACACCTTACCAGCCACGACTCCTGCCCCCAGGTCCATCCTCACTCTCGTACCCGCGGCTGATCACAACCGCACTTGCAATTTTGGCTGAGCTTTTTCCTTCGAATACCCCAGACAAGACCAATCACTAAGTATCTGCTCCCGCCTGTTCATCACATCCAATCAGCAAAACACCATAGACGTGTTGGCCCAGGGTGTGGCTCAGGGCAGTGGCTCTGCAAACTGTATAATGGCGCGTCTCAGGGAAACCGCCCTGCCCTCAGCAGCATCCCCCACCTAGAAAGACTGCTTTCCCCAAGCCTGGAAAACCACTCTCCAAGCTGGGTGATGGTAAGGCTAAGCTAATTCTACTCTGGAATTTGAACAGGGAAAAAAGAAGAGGATCAGTCAGTGGAAATGAACAAGTGGAGAAGTTCCTGGGAGAGAGGCACAGATGCCACTCTGCTGAGAGTGATGGCAACCCTAAGAGGTAGGAGGAGAGACATCAGAACGGCCACACTCCCCCAGGCAGCTGCTGTTGCTTCTTTACAATCAGTAACCCCTACCTAGGACTTCCCAGGTGGTTCAGTGGGTAAAGAATCCACCTGCAATTCAGGAGACACAGGTTCGATCCCTGGATCAGGAAGATCCCCTGGAGAAGGGCATGGCAAAAACCACTCCAATATTCCTGCCTGGAGAATCCTCATGGACAGAGGAGCCTGGTGAGCTACAGCCCATGGGGCCGCAAAGAGTCAAACATGACTGAAGCAACTCAGCATGCCCTCACAACTCCTACCTCTGGAGCCTACATTCCCTGTAAATACTGCCAGTTATACTTTTTTTCCTCTCTTAGCAAATTTTGTTTCTTAGGATGACCAACAAGGGTCAGAGATTTATTTTCAGAATGCTTAATAAAAGTACTAAGCAAAAATAAAAGAATTATAAAACATTAGTACATTATTTCTTGTGAAAAATTGCCATAATTTTCATTCCTCTATAAATTTTAGGAATTGTGGCTATTATTCAAGCATTCAACGAGTAATAATTGGAAACCCTACTATTTCTAAAACAGTTAAGAGTAGTACTGAATACATTTGTGGGAAAGTAGACCTCTCTCTGAAACCTTTTTTCCCAGACATCTTTAGTAAACATGTAACATTAGAGATGTAGTGTGCCCAAAATCTTGGATCATAACTCCATTAGGTTTGATATTCACATTTCCATTGAAGATTATTAATATTCACCCAGCACATTCATGAGATTTATTTAAAATGCAGACATTAACCAAAAGTCTTTAGGGCATATGTATAAGAGAACTTATTATACTATTATGTAGTATTTAGTCAAATACTACATTAGCAACATTACTCATGAAAAAATACTCTAGTAAAAGATAGTCAGACTTGAAAACTCGACCTTGCCAAGTAAGCTTCCAAACTATTTGGGGAAGTGCTGCTTACAAATACACTGAACTTTTCTCCAATTATTTTCCTAACATAATTTCATAGAGGAATTACAAAATGATTATAAGGATAGCAAGGGATTATATTTTAAAATCTGGGCTTACTCTTGGTGTAAAGGACCCTCAGAATAGGTCTTCTGAGCACAACAGGAGACTTTTTTCAAAGGGCATCTGCCAGGGTGAGGGCAGCTGACAGTCATCCCTGTATACCCCACAAATCAGGCAAAACTCCTGCTACCCACAAAAAAAAAGACTAATAATAATAACAGCTTTCCTACAGCAGTACTGCAGGTTAATAACTATCAAGTGTTGCTTTTTAGATGGTTTCCTCCCCATCCCAGTAATTCAGTGATATTTGCACTTCCTGTAAGAACTAAGAAAAGATGCAGATTTAAACACACTAGGAAGCTTTTCCATACTGTTCATACTGTTCTTTTCATACTGTTTATGAGGTTCTCAAGGCAAGAATACTGAAGCGGTTTGCCATTCCCTTCTCCAGTGGACCACATTCTGTCAGACCTCTCCACCATGATCCGCCTGTCTTCGGTGGCCCCACATGGCGTGGCTTAGTTTCATTGAGTTAGACAAAGCTGTGGTCCTAGTGTGATTAGATTGACTAGTTTTCTGTGATTATGGTTTCAGTGTGTCTGCCCTCTGATGCCCTCCTGCTTATTTAACTTACATGCAGAGTATATCATGAGAAACGCTGGGCTGGAAGAAGCACAAGCTGGAATCAAGATTGCCAGGAGAAATATCAATAACCTCAGATATGCAGATGACACCACCCTTATGGCAGAAAGTGAAGAGGAACTAAAAAGCCTCTTGATGAAAGTGAAAGTGGAGAGTGAAAAAGTTGGCTTAAAGCTCAACATTCAGAAAACTAACATCATGGCATCTGGTCCCATCATTTCATGGGAAATAGATGGGGAAACAGTGGAAACAGTGTCAGACTTTATCTTTTTGGGCCCCAAAATCACTGCAGATGGTGATTGCAGCCATGAAATTAAAAGACGCTTACTCCTTGGAAGAAAAGTTATGACCGACCTAGACAGCATACTCAAAAGCAGAGACATTACTTTGCCAACAAAGGTCCATCTAGTCAAGGCTATGGTTTTTCCAGTGGTCATGTATGGATGTAAGAGTTGGACTGTGAAGAAGGTTGAGCACCAGAGAATTGATGCTTTTGAACTGTGGTGTTGGAGAAGACTCTTGAGAGTACCTTGGACTGCAAGGAGATCCAACCAGTCCATTCTGAAGGAGATTAGCCCTGGGTGTTCTTTGGAAAGACTGATGCTAAAGCTGAAACTCCAGTACTTTGGCCATCTCATGCGAAGAGTTGACTCATTAGAAAAGACTCTGATGGTGGGAGGGATTGGGGGCAGGAGAAGAAGGAGACGACAAAGGATGAGATGGCTGGATGGCATCACCGACTCGATGGACGTGAGTTTGAGTGAACTCCAGGAGTTGGTGATGGACAGGGAGGCCTGGTGTGCTACGATTCATGGGGTCGCAAAGAGTCGGACACGACTGAGCGACTGAACTGAATTGAACTGAAATGAGGAAGCTTTTCCATCACGGTATCCTCCAAACAGGCAGAAGAAGAAAATTGCAAGGGTTCTAACCCTGACTGTTCAGGGAGATAGAGCTGCCTTTATCAACACCCTCTGGCATTCTCCTAGGACTCCTATAACATCCAAGTCTGAGAAGCAAAACGTCAGGTAATAAAAAGGCATTAAATTAAACCAACCGACAGAAACAAATTATCTCTTGTGTCTGTATGTCTCTACATCTTCAGGCAATTGAACACAAACTCAAATTAACTTGGATTAATGAAGAGAATCGGTTTAATAGCCTTAGAAACCATTAAATGTATATCAATTGGCAAACTGCAAAAATCATCAACAAGCACTTCTATGGCTTCAACCTGAGTAGCATCCTATATAGATTTAGAAACTCACTTCAAGAAAATTTCCTGACACAGTACAACATCTCAATTCACAACCAAATCTGTCTCTTTCTTCATTAAAACACATTGTTAGAACCCTACACCCTTTCGTGAAAAAAAACAACAACAACAAAAAAAAAAACACTTAAGAAACTAGGAATACAAGTCCCTCAACCTGATCACAGGAATACTAACATTATGCTTAATGGTGTAAGACTAGATGTTTTCCCTCTAAGGTCAAGAAAAAAAAAAGGATGTCCATTCTCACATCTGCTATTTGACATTGTACTATAAGTTTGAGCTAGGGTAATTAGGCAAGAGAAAGAAAAAAAGGAAGCATAAAGTTAAATTCTCTCTCATTGCAGATAATATTATCTTATATATATATATATATGGAAAACAAAAAAAAACAAAACTAATAAATAAGTTTAGCAAGGTTATAAGATATAAGATCAGTACACAAAATCAGTTGTATTTCTATACACTAGCAATGAACAATCTGAAAAAGAAATTAAGAACACAATTCCATTTATAATAGCATCAAAAAGAATAAACACTTAAGAATAAATTAAATCAAAGCAGCACAAGACTTGTACAGTGAAACCCATAAAACACTGGAAGAAATTAAAGAACACTTAAGTAAATGGAAAGACATCTTATGTCCATGGGTTGAAAAACTTAATATTGTTACAATGGAAAAACTCCCCTAACTGATCTACAGATTCAATGCCATCTCTATCAAACTTCCAACTGCTTTTTTTGCAGAAATGGATATGTTGATTCTAAAGTTCATATGAAAATGGGAGAAACCCAGATAGGCAAAACAACCTTGTAGAAGAGGAACTCACATTTCCTGTCTTCTAAACTTACTACAAAGCTAGAGTCTTCTTTGTGGTTTTGGCATAAGAACAGACACGTAGATCACTGGGAAAGCACCGAGAATCCATAAACCCACAAATCTACAGTTATCCAGTTTTTGACAAGTATGCCAATACCACTCAGTGGTGGAAAGAACGGTCTTTTCATCAAATGATACAGGGACAACTGCATATCCACCTCCAAAAGAATGAAGTTGGACCCCTATCTCATACCATATATAAAAAATCAACTCGAAATGGATCAGAGGCCTGAAACTAAGAGAAAATACCATAGAAATTTTAGAAGGAAACATAAGAGTAAATCTTCATTGCCTTGAGTTCCTTAAGATACAATACCAAAAGCATAAAAGGCAAGAGAAAAACTAAGACTGGGCTACAGGAAAGTGAAAACATGTGTACTGCAAATGATATCATTAAGAAAATGAAAAGACAACTCTTTAGTCTGAGAGAAAATACCTGAAAATCACGTACCTGATAAAGTTCAATATTCAGAATATATAAAGAACTCTTAAAAGTCAACAATTAAAAAAAATTTTTTTTAATGGGTAAAGGGTTTGACTAGACCTTTCTCCCTAGAGGGTAGATAAATAATCAATAAGCACATGAAAAGATGCTACACATTGTTAGCTATTAGGAAGATGCATACCAAAATCACAGTGAGATACCAACTCATACCCACACTAGGAGGCTGTTATTTAAAAAGAAAAAAGAAGAAGAACAAGGAAAATAACTGTTGGAGAGAATGGAACCTTCATATATTGCTAATGGGAATATTAAATGGTTCACTTGCTTGAAAAAACAGTATGAGAGCTCCTCAAAAAGTTAAACATGATGTTATTACCTTGATTCCTGGGTTGGGAAGATACCCTGGAGAAGGGAAAGGCTACCCACTCCAGCAGTCAGCCTGGAGAATTCCATGGACTGTATAGTCCATGGGGTCTCAAAGAGTTGGACATGACAGAGCGATGTTCACTTATCATATGACCCAGGAATCTCATCCTGGGTATATACCAAGAAAATGAAAAACATACCGTTCACACAAACCTTGTACATGAATGTTCATAATAGCATTGTTCACAACAGTCAAAAAATAAAAATAACACAAATGTCCATTAAATGAGAAAAGGATAATCAAAACGTAGTATATCCATACAATAGAAAATTATTCAACAATAAAAAGAATGAAGTACTGATCCACGCTACAACATAGATGAATTTCGAAACATTACGCTAAGCAAAAAAAGACAGACACAAAGACCAGGTTTCCATTTATATGAAATATCCAGAATAGGCAAATCCCTAGAGACAGAAAGCAGATTAGTGGTTGTCGGGAGATGGGTAAGGGAGGAGTGAAGAGTTACTGCAAAAGAGTACGGGGTACATAAAAATGTGTTAGGATATCCCTGGTGGCACAGTGGATTGGAACTCACCTGCCAATACAGGGGACACGGGTTTGATCCCTGGACCAGGAAGATTTCATAAGCCACAGGGTAAGCCCGTGCACCACGACCACTGAGCTCGTGTCCCACAACTACTGAAGCCCGTGTGCCCTGGAGCCCATGCTCCACAAGCAGAGAAGCCACCACAATGAGCAGCTGTGCACCACAATTAGAGAGTAGCCCCCGCTCACCGCAACCAGAGAAAGCCCACGCGCAGCAACAAAGGTCTAGTGCAGCCAAAAATGAAAAAAGAACTGTTCTAGAATTAGAACATTTGGTAGTGATGGTTACATAGCTCTGTGACTATTCGAAAAACTACAGATTTACATACTTTAAAAACGATAAATTTTATGGTATGTGAATTATATCTCCAGTTGTAAAAAAACAGAAAACCACGCACATTGTTAATACCACCTTATATTTATTTAGTTCCACTTTTTAACTCCCATGAGGCCTGGAGTGCTGCGATTCATGGGGTCGCAAAGAGTCGGACACGACTGAGCGACTGAACTGAACTGAATCTTCCCAGATCGCCTAAAGTTTATCAGCAAAACCACAGTGTTAACAATGCATCGATCAATTTAGTCAAATATCCTGTAACTATTTCTCATTCTACTTTCCAGCCCCTTGCTTGCCCCTTGGCATGGTGAAGACATGCTTAACCTCACTTGTCCGGTTTTAAACAGAATAGGAAGTGAATTACTAAACTGAGAAAGGGAAAGGCAGAAAAGATTTAGAACAAATAATAAAAAGAAGGTATTCGTCCTTTCACCTCCAGCTACCCCTCAGAAAACTTTTTAGGGAATCAGGAAATCACATTCTTCTATTAGCTGACAAAAATTGTCATTAAGTCAAATGCTATAATTCCTCAAATCTGATTTCATACATAGCTGCTATTCAATAATTTGATATGAGTCTGATCCCCTTGCAAGTATGCTCTTCATAAGAGACCTCACTCTTACATATATAAAAAGTCAAATCTAAAAAACACATAGATCAGGAGATAGTAACACAATAGACAGATGAGTCACAGGTTAAAAGAATTCCCTACTTGAATTCCTATACACATCCATTACTATGTATATGAAATATGATGTTTAAAAACTTTTTTTCATACTAATGTTTGGAAACCTACTTATTATAAAAAGTGGATGCACCTTATTATTTGTTGCATGCTACAATGTTCCTATCTCTGCCATGCACTGGAGCACAGACAAGTGCATTAATAAAACTGTATTTAAGAAAAAGACACAAACATACATACGTTCAATTTCTTTCTGATCTTTTTAAACCGAATTGATTGGAAGAGCTAATTAAAAGTGATTCTTAGGTAAGCCGAAGTTTTCAAGAAGGGAACCGTGACCCATTATTATAATTTTAAAACTATACTATTACATAATTTGAATTACTTATTTTTTACAAAAAAAAAAACCCACAACCTTCCACTGGTAAAGATTATTGAATCAGTAAAAATACAGGTAAGAATTTAGGCAGTTTATCTCAAAGCAAAAAGTCTAAACTTTCCACTTCTGTCTGATGAACAAAAAACAAACAGCCTTTCACACAGACCTGAAAGCTCAGCATTATATTGATTTCATAATTTTGCATTTTACTTTCAAACATTTCATATGAAAGAGTGGCTATGGCTAAAATAAATGAAAGGAAACACATGCATCGCTATGGGCACACACACACACTTCTCGAATATCAGAGTTGAGGACTTAAATTCAAATACTGCTCTCCACTAAGGAAGTCAGACTCTCCTGTACTCTGCATGGTAGAGAAGGAAAGCATGGAAATTCAATGGACCTGCAAGATAAAACTTATAACACACAGTTAAAAAGCCGTATATTAAGTTAAACAAATCACTGTATTTTAATACAGCAAAAACCTCTGTCATTATTTACACTTCTTTAATGAAAAAGAAAAACAGAACAAAAAACACTTTATAACAATACACACCACAAATGGCCTCTACTCAGTCATGGGCAGAACTACAGAATTACTTCAAAACGATCAAAATAATTGAAGTCTAGAAGGGATAAAGTCTAAAGTATAAAGTCATGGGAAATTTTCGTCTCAGTTTCAATACAATGTTGTATAAAGTAAACAAAAATACTATTCCAGACATAAATGACATAGCATTACTTAGTGCTGGTAGGTGAACTCCAAATAATATATATTCCCTCTGGCTTTCATCCACTAAATGTATATTGGGATAGTTTTGATATTTTAAAATATAAATCAAAGGATTCTCACCAAAGATATGTAAAATTAATTTGTTCAAAATTAGGATAAGACAGTTGGATGGCCTCACCAACTCAATGGACATGAGTTTGAATAAACTCCAAGAGCTGGTGATGGACAGGGAAACCTGGCATGCTACAGGCCATGTGGTCGCAAAGACTAAGCGACTGAACTGAGCGACTGAACTGAACTGGTAGCATAAATGCAGATTATCCAATTCAATTCCTTAACAAATAATAAACTGACGATTGAGGCGCATCAGTAGTCAAAAGTTCAAGTGCTTATTAGGAATGTCTGTGAGCTTCCCTGGAGGCTCAGCAGTAAAAATGACAATGCATGACAATGCAGAGGACAGGGGAATGTGACTTCCTTACTGGAGAGCAGTATTTGAGTTTACACCCTCAACTCTGATACAAGAGAAGTGTGTGTGTGGCCATAGCTATGCATATTTTTCCTTCATTTATTTTGCAACGTAGGAGACCACCCACAACGTGGGAGACTCAGGTTCAATCCCTGAGCCAGGAAGATCCACTGAAGAAGGATGGCAACCCAGTTGAGTATTTGTGCCTAGAAAATTCCATGGGGTCGCAAGAGTCAGACATGACCTAGTGACTAAACCACCACCACAATACCACTTCAAAATCTCAGTAGGTGAGGAATGTCGGGGAGAACTGCAAAAATCCCAAAGTTTAGGTATAAGTGTGGAGTTGGTAAAGGCAAAATAAAAGTTAATGACAGAATGGGACAACGTAGTCATGCTTATGGGTGACATCTCACAAGTCTATGGCAGGCTCAGCTGCATGGGGCAGCAAATTATTAGTTTACTTACAGGGTCAGAACTGACATGCCCAGTCCTCCAAGTACAGCTGGGTCTGGAAAAGCAGGAAGCAAAACACCATATGAAAGCATGCTGAACAAACAGAGAAGTGTACGAAACCTTCCCTGACCAAAGTGGAATTTTTCCCGAACATTCCATTAATGCTTCAACCCATGTTACTTCCTCTTCAGCTCTGACATTTCTCAACCTGGCCCTTCTAAATAATACAATGATAAACTATGAAATAACTGTACTTATTTACTTACATGTGAGTAAGTGCACAACTGTGAAGTTTTCGCAATTTAAAAACTCTATTGAAAATCTGAGTTCCCTATACACTGGTTCCAAGCCTTCCTTCCTGACACGCAGAGCACCTAAAAGCAACATCTGATTTTTATATGACCTACAAAAAGGACCCCAAAACATTTTTAAGAGAAATCCTTCATGCTTTCTGATGTTACAATAAAAAAACAAAGTAAGTCCAAAGGGTGCTGAATCAAAAGTCTGAAAATCAGGTTTCTGAGGCCTGATCTGACACTAGAGTGACCAACTGTGCCAGATCACCTGAGACTAAGAGATTTCTCAGGATGGGAGCACAGTTAGTGCTAAAACCAAGGAAGTGCCAGCCAAACCAGGGCTAGCTGGGCTCACTGTGGGTGATGATGGCTAAATCACAACCCACTGGGAGCAAAGTTGCAAACATTTGGATAGAATGAAGGATGCAGAAAGAGGCAAGGTAAACCAGAAGGCCTCCAGGGCCCTTTAGTTGTCATTGATTACAACCCTATGAAATATTTATACCAGGTTTGATTGGAATGTACATTGCATACCGTAAGTGTACACTTAGGTAGGGTCAGAGGTTACTGGGAATATTTTGTAAAGCTATTCATTAAATTTATTAAATTTGGAGCTACATAAACATTAATAATAAAACAGAGCTAGGAGTTTTTAGTTTTTTTAATTTTCATTTCTATAGCAAAGAGGAAAAATAAGCTGCTTCTAGAAAATACCAAGCCAACAGAGAAAATTCTTCCAATATCCACATCCAGCTTAACCCCATTTCTCCTCTTCCCAAATCACTGGAGACCTAGGACATCTAGACGAAAGTTTAAAAATAGAACATATTATTTTGGCTTACTGATAGCCACTCTGAAAGAATACATTTCCACATTTTTAAGAAAGTAAGAACTTAGAAACATGTTTTACAAGTAACTATAAAACCCTACAGAAAAGTAAAGGCAACTATAGCAACCAGCAATAACAACAGAGTCGTAAAAGAAAAAAGATAAGAAGATCTTGAATTGTTAGAGTATGTTCACTTTCAAATATGTTCCCTAACTTTGGAACTTTAATCCTGAAGAATCCCACTTCAGAGGATAACAAAACAAATTATATGTAAGATCAAGTCACATAAGCTCAGGGGTGGTAAAATGAGAACAAACATTTGGACTTCTTCTTTCCTCCTCGGGCATTCTAATTTAAGATAATATCTGACTTACTGGGACTAATACAGGTCCTAACAAAAGCATTTCTGCCATGAAGATTCAGTGATGAGAAATCTCTGAAAATACAACTATGAAAGAATTGCTACTCAGTTACTATTTTTTAAGGCAATAACACCAGGGAAGCTTATAAGAAAATGTCTTCAATCTGAAAATTTTACAATATCCATGATATATACTTTTTTCAGTCATGAATGAACTAGTCTACCAGGTCTCATCAGCATCTTAAGTACAGCGGTGGCTGAATCACCACTAGCATTTATCTACCATGCTCCTTTATGAGAACTGGTCCTGTGAAGTCTGACGTCACCAAGAGATTTCTTACTAGTTACTTCAGGGCAGCCTCAAAGTATGCTTGCTCCGCACACACACAACCAGGCACGTGTTTCCCCTTGCCTCTTCCGAAAGTAGTTTCTCTTCCCAAATCAGTCAACAGTTTGCGCCCAAGTCTATCACAGATGCTGTGGGGACATGAAGGTGTGTGCAAGAGAGGGGATCCAGGCCTTCGGGATAGTTAAACTTGACTTGGGGAGATAAGACATATTCTCACAAGGAGTTCCCAGTGCCAGCAAAATGGACGGCTGTCTTATTAGGAATATGGGGATGCTATCACTTGCCTATTACTTGCATAAATGACAAAGCTTTCATCAAAATAGGTAAGAAATCCATGCTATCTATTTCAAATATATTGGAGTACAATGAATATACAATAAACAAGAGTCTGAGTATGTAATAAGTAACATACCAGTGTGCGATAGTAGAAAAGATGGGGCAAGAGCCCTGTTTAGGGGGTTTTGTTTGTTTTTGGTCACACTGTGGGGCACGTGGGATCTGAGTTCCCTAATCAGGGATTGAACCCATGCCCCCTACAGTGGAAGCTCAGAGTCTTAATCACTAGACCACCAGGGAAGTCCTGGGATGAGAGTCTTAATGACCAAAATGAAGTGAAGTCGCTCAGTCGTGTCCAACTCTTTGCAACCCCATGGACGGTAACCTACCAGGCTCCGCGGTCCATGGGATTTTCCAGACAAGAATACTGGAGTGGGCTACCACTTCCTTCTCCAGGGGATCTTCCCAACCCAGGGATCGAAGCCGGGTCTCCTGCATTGCAGACAGACGCTTTACCGTCTGAGCCACTAAGGAATCACCTAAACTCAGGAAAAGAAGTCAGGGAAAAGGAACAGTTTTGCTATTATTACCTCAGTAGTAGCAACAGCAAAGGAAAGTGGCTTCTCAAGGCTTTTCTTGAAACCCAGGGGTGTGTTAAGAATAAGCTGCTGGACTAGGTTCTCAGAGGTTTTAATCCTAACTCCTTCACAATCACATTCTCTCTTGCCCCAGTTTTTTACCTGTACTACTTAAGGTTTGAACTAGATGATGGCTAATATTCCTTTAATGAACACTTCTGGTAACCCTTTCTTTGATAAATATATCCCCTTTCCATCTCCTCTGCTTTCCCTCCCATCCCTACTAAATTACAATGTATAATATTAAATTATTCATGAATCAGTGACTTAAGTTTTTTGTGTTTATATATTGCCGGCTTTATGGCAAGTGGTTAACAAAGCAAAATTCTAATTCAGATTGTTAACATTATCAGTTTATATTATCTAGTCCTAATAACCTAGCCAGATTAGTGTGGCCTATTACTCAATGTTGTTACAAGAAGTTTTGGCATAGCTATAATTGCCAATGGTGAAGACCAACTCAAATACTGATGTATTCATTGCGCTTAGCTGGTTTAAAATTGGCTTAGCTACACAGCAACCAAGAGTAAGAAAATGTTTCATTTCTTTTTTAAGACAATCCAGTGACAACATCTAAGTATGACTTTGGTATAAAATGGTTACATAAATATCCTTTCATCTTAAGTCTTATTAAACACATGGTGTTTAGTTAAAAAAAAAAAAGACATTAAGAGCAGAAGAAGATAAATATGAGTTGCAATATCAAACTATTTCTATTATCATTTTAATGTTGGAAATCTTATTTGGCTATCTGAATGTTAGGACAATTAACATCTAGTAACAGCAATGAATTCAAATAAAATGAACTCCAATAAACTGCTAAACAATACAACACTCTTTTAAGTCATTTCAAGACAGAGAAAAAAGAAATCCAAAATGGAAAAGGAAGCTTCCATATCATATTATGGTATGATAAGGTATGATATCATACCATATTATATTATGGTATGATAAGGAGAATGAGAGCAAAAATAAATCAGATAATTGAGAAATATGCTGGAGAAGTTTTTAAATGCTATTCTTGCTTGTATCTACTAGCTCCACTCTACACTTTAAAATTTGGCCAAATTTTCAAAGTATTTGTTAAACAGTTCCTGCATCTGACATATGTTTCCAGGATACTTCTGACATTGATATAAGAGATTATAAAACATTTAGAAATGAAAATGTTACTCTCCAACAAAAAACACTGTAACTTCCAAGCTTCTTCTGTATTCACAAGATGGAAAAACATTTGGAAAAGAGTAGCTTTCAGTTTTAAAATGTTCAAATAATATACTTTAAAACAAACACAAAAAGTGTAATTGTTCAAGGCAGGGAAGAGACAAGTCTAAATAAAATAAGATCTTAAAATTTATTCTAGGAGACATTCCCTTTCCTTTGCAGTCTCAATCTTCTTTACTCCATAATAAGTAAATTCTTTTATCCCTTCAGCTGGGAAGGACAATTTTTACTCCACCAAGGTGATGACAGGACCACTGCAGTGCTCGCCCAGCAAGAAACGCATAAATATGAAGTAGCGTCAACTAGATCAAATGAAGTGTGTGCAAGAATTGCTCTGCAATGCATTAATTTAGGAACTCAGCGGAGAGGCTCCTACTATATCTAGCTGATCTAAACTTGAGCTCATGGTAACACTGCACGAAGCTATGGTAGATAAAAGTGATAGGTAGCGCCAATAGAACAATTCCACTGACAACACAAACTCCTCCAAGAATTCTTCCAGGCACTGTGATAGGATACATATCTCCATAGCCAACTGTAGTCATAGAGATAATCACCCACCAGCAGGCAGCAGGGATGCTGGCGAAGTCCTTGTTGGATGTTTCCAGGTCCAACCCATGTTCAAGAAGCTGAGAAAGTGCACTAAAGATTGCCATGGCAACACAAATGAAGACAAGTAACATAACCATCTCTCGGTAGCATCGTTTGAGAGTCAAACCAAGTGTCTGAAGACCAATGAAGTGACGGGCCAGCTTAATCACCCAAAAAATCCTCATCATTCTAAGCACCCGCAAGGTGACTCCAGCCCTCTGGAGTTGAGAGTTCTCGCCTGTAAATACGGTCATTAACACGGAGATGTAATACGGTGTGATTGCCAGTAAATCAATGATGTTCAGAGGTCTCTTGACAAACTCACACTTGTTTTTGGAGACGATGAACCTCACGATGCACTCTGCAGTGAACCAGCCTATGCAGATAGCTTCAATTATCCTGTCAAGAGAACAAAAGAAGAATTGATCATTTTATTTTTAAGCATTTTAATAGCTCTTAGATTTCTTCAGATAGTACTACACTAACATACTAATTTAGTTACTTTTCCAGAAAACATAAAAGAACAGACCGCATCACCAACATCACCAGACCCACCAGGATGCAACAGAACAACAAATACTTCAACAAATGAAAATTGAACTTGATGAAGCTCTTATTAATATACAGCATGTAATACCATTAAAAAATTTGTTTGCTTATCACTAGTACTGTAGAAAAATCTATCTCTTACATGGTGGCCTGAAATTAACTTATACTCAGCTTGCCACAATACGAAATGTTATTCCATGAGGATAGTGGTTCTCTAGTGTGATGTAAGTTATTAGGTGAATCAGAAAGACATGGTTCCTACAGACAGTTTTTGATGATTTATTTCTTGGTAAATAAGAGTGAAAGGGCCTTGTCCAGTGCGTCTCAAGCCAGGAGGACTCCATCGCTTTGCGCTGCGAGGATTGCCTTGCCGGCTGCTGCAGGCCATCAAGCTCTACCTGCAGAGGCAGAGGCTGCTTCGAGACCTGCGCCCCTTCCCCTCGCCCCCATTCACTCGCTCTACGGGCATCAAAAGGCAGACACATCGAAGGCAGGGATGAAGGAGGATGCTGGAAACCCGATCGCGCAGAGAAGCAGCTGCTTCCTTCTTTTCCTCCCATCCCTAGCCTGTGGCTCCCGGCACTTACATTACTCCATCAAACACCCTAGAGCCACTGCTACTGCTGCTGCTGCTAAGTCGCTTCAGTCGTGTCCAACTCTGTGCGACCCCACAGATGGCAGCTCATCAGGCTCCACCTTCCCTGGGATTCTCCAGGCAAGAACACTGGCGCGAGTTGGCATTTCCTTCTCCAATGCATGCCACTAGAAGGGATATTTAGGGGGTGGGAGTGGACTTCCCTCACAGCTTAGTTGGTAAAGAATCTGCCTGTAATGCAGGAGACCTGGGTTCGATTCCTGGGTTGGGAAGATCCCTTGGAGAAGGAAATGGCAATCCATTCCAGTACTCTTGCCTGGAAAATCCCATGGACAGAGGAGCCTGGTGGGCTACAGTCCATGGGGTCGCAAGAGTTGGACACGACTTAGCAACTAAACCACCACCACCACCACCAAATAAGAGTGAACTCAAGATCATTTCCTAAAATGTGACTGTTATTTCTTTTTCTCTACAGGCTTGTGTGGGAGACACGGAATCTGAGCCTGCTTTTAGGCTTTGCAGGAATGCCAGCGCCTCCACCAGGAGAGCACCAGATCATGACCATCTCATCACGAGCGTCACAGTGGAAAAAAGGCTGAAGATTCCCACACTGGAGCAAAATAATCACTAGAATTTTCCCAAAGACCCAACAAGTTTGCTTATTCATTTTCCATAGCTGTTTTCATGCATCATGTATTTTTTTTAATATAAGGTCACATTTTACCTACATCAGTATTTACCAACCTTTTCACATTACTGCACACACAGAAAAGCATGTAATTAATAGAGCACACTGGCATCAGGGGTAGCATTTCTGAAGTGGAAGCCACCAGCCTTGCCTCACACTCCCCAAGGCTGAGGAGTTAAGTCTCAGCATACTGGTTAGGAAGCCCTGATAAAGAGTGAGAGGTAAGGCTAAAGTGATTTTTAATTAAATTACATTTAAAAATTCAAATTAAAAGTTATAACTGAGACTTCCCTGGTGGTCCAGTTGGTTAAGAATCTGTCTTCCAACGCAGCAGATGCAGGTTTGATTCCTGCTTGGGGAGCTAAGATCTTCACATGCCTCAGAGCAACTGAGCCCGTATCACAACTAGAGAGTTCACACACTGTGACAAAAGATCCTGTGTGGTGTAACATAAGACTCACACAGCCCAAAAAGTAAATAAATACGTATTTTTTAAAGACATAATAATCATTATACCCTCATTCATTTTTTCCCCCTTAATTCAGTCTTGCTACGGACCTAGACCCAAACCTGAGAAGTATGATGGAGAGGGAAGAAAATAAAGCAGGTGGGATGGTAAGGTGAGTGACAATTTGAAAAGAATTACCAAAAAAAAAAAAAAAAAGAAAAGAATTACCCACGGTGCATTGCACAGGACACAAACTGCACTGGATGTGACTCATGGAAATGAATAAATAAAATGAACCATGTTCCCCTACTACAGATGCTGGGAAAGACTGAGGGCAGGAGGAGAAGGGGGCGACAGAGGATGAGATGGTTGGATGGCATCACTGACTCAATGGATGTGAGTTTGAGCAAACTCCGGGAGATGGTGAAGGACAAGGAAGCCTGGCATGCTGTAATCCATGGGGTCACAAACAGTCGGACACAACTTAGCCACTGAACAACAATCTACTTACAGTGGTTCCCAGAGCCACAGAGATTAATTTTATTTATTTCTTGAATAGGTGATAAATTCACAGGGTTTAAATTTCAAAGGTTAAAAAAAAGTACAGAGTGCCCTATTCCCCCAGCACTCAGGTCCCTAGTGTCCATCTCAGTCCTGATTCCTCAGAGCCCTGGTTAGAAGGGCAAGAGCCACTGACCACCAAGAAAGCGGAAACCTAAGTGTATTAACTTCTTGAGGCTACCGTAAAAACTCGGTGGCTTCAGTTCGGTTCAGTCACTCAGTCGTGTCCGACTCTTTGCGACCCCATGAATCGCAGCACGCCAGGCCTCCCTGTCCATCACCAACCCCCAGAGTTCACTCAGACTCACGTCCATCGAGTCAGTGATGCCATCCAGCCATCTCACCCTCTGTTGTCCCCTTTTCCTCCTGCCCCCAATCCCTCCCAGCATCAGAGTCTTTTCCAATGAGTCAACTCTTCGCATGAGATGGCCAAAGTACTGGAGTTTCAGCTTTAGCATCATTCCTTCCAATGAATATTCAGGACTGATCTCCTTTAGAATGGACTAGTTGGATCTCCTTGCAGTCCAGGGGACTCTCAAGAGTCTTCTCCAACACCACAGTTCAAGAGCATCAATTCTTTGGTGCTCAGCTTTCTTCACAGGTCAACTCTCACAGCCATACATGACTACTGGAAAATCCATAGCCTTGACTAGACAGACCTTTGTTGGCAAAGTAATGTCTCTGCTTTTGAATATGCTATCTAGGTTGGTCATAACTTCCCTTCCAAGGAGTAAGCATCTTTTAATTTCATGGCTACAATCACCATCTGTAGTGATTTTGGAGCCCAAAAAAATAAAGTCTGACACTGTTTCCCCATCTATTTCCCATGAAGTGATGGGACCAGATGCCATGATCTTCATTTTCTGGACGTTGAGCTTTAAGCCAACTTTTTCATGCTCCTCTTTCACTTTCATCAAGAGCCTTTTTAGTTCGTCTTCACTTGCTGCCATAAGGGTGGTGTCATCTGCATATCTGAGGTTATTGATATTTCTCCTGGCAATCTTGATTCCAGCTTGTGTTTCTTCCAGCCCAGCGTTTCTCATGATGTACTCTGCATAGAAGTTAAATAAGCAGGGTGACAATATACAGCTTTGATGTACTCCTTTTCCTATTTGGAACCAGTCTGTTGTTCCATGTCCAGTTCTAACTGTTGCTTCCTGACCTGCATATAGGATTCTCAAGAGGCAGGTCAGGTGGTCCGGTATTCTTATCTCTCTCAGAATTTTCCACAGTTTATTGTGATCCACACAGTCAAAGGCTTTGGCATAGTCAATAAAGCAGAAATAGATGTTTTTCTGGAACTCTCTTGCTTTTTCCTAGAGAAATCTACTTTTTCACAAATCCAGAGGTCAGAAGTGCCAAATCATTATCATCAAGCCAAAATCAAGGGTGAGGAGGACCCACTCCCTCCGGAGGCTCCAGGGTAGAACCCATCCCTCACCTCCACCAGCTCCTGGTTGGCATCCCTTGGTTGGAGCCACATCACTCCTATCTCTGCCTCCAAGGCCACTGTGTTAAGTCTCCCTCTGCTTCCACCGTGTAAGGACACACCATGTAAAGATACATTTGATAGCATTTAGAGCCTCTGGGACAACCCAAGACACATTCCCATCTCAAGGTTCTTAACGTAATCATATCTGCACAACTCCTTTTGATATATAAGGCAATATCCACCAGGGGCTACCCAGGTGGCGCTAGTGGTAAAGAGCCTGCCTGCCAATGCAGGTAGACATAACAGACACAGGTTCGATCCCTGGGTTGGGAAGATCCCCTGGAGGAGGACACGGCAACCCACTCCACTATTCTTGCCTGGAGAGTCACATGGACAGAGGAGCCTCGCGGGCTATAGTCCATAGGGTCGCAAAGAGTCAGACACGACTAAAGTGACTTAGCATGCACAGTGTAAACTGGTTACCAGCACATAGGACCTGTGTTTTTTTGTGGAGAGGAAGGGAGTATTTTTCAGCCTACACACAAACCAACCAGGAAGATGAAGCCCACAGTGAAAGTAATCCAACCTACTGCCTGGTGAGGGAGGTCAGCCGATGAAACCACAGCTGTCCCTGTTTCTCTGTTACCTGCGGCTCAGCACACAGACCCCCATTAATCGGTGGCTGGCAGCAGCTTCTCTGTCCCCATTAGACCATCAATAAAAGCCACTGCCATAATGGCTTCTATGAGCCCCGAGGCTTAGAAAACTAGGATGGTAATGAAACTTGGTAGATCTAGAAAACAAGAGGCGGAGTCTCTTCAATATGCAGTTTTTATAAACGTAATACCATGCATCCCTTCTCCCCGACAATGCTCATCAAATACTCCGCGTGTTCCGCCATATCTCTAGCCCTTTGCAGTTAGGCAGGGTCATGTGACCAGTTCTGATCAATGAGCTGTGAGCAAAATGACTACAGTTCAGGGCAGAGGCAATGAAGAGTAGGTGGGAATTCTCTTCCCTGCCATGGCAACCTGAAAACCATGTGTCCTAAGAGGCTCCAAGATGGTATGGTCTCCATCAGCCCAAGTCCCTGAGTATATGTGCAGAGAAAGACAGAGATTCCCCATCCTGACTCTGACTGGATATGGTAATGTGAGCAACCATAAATCTTTGCTGTGTTAAGCCACCAAGATTTCTAAGTTGGCTGTTTGTTGTTGATGTTGTTTAGTTGCTAAGTCATGTTTGACTCTTTTGCAACTCCAAGGACTGTAGCCCACCAGGATTCTCTCTGTCCATGGGATTTCCCAGGCAAGAATACTGGAGTGGGTTGCATTTCTTCCTCCAGGGGGTCTTCCCGACCCAGGGTTTGAACTTGGGTCTCCTGCATTAGCAGATGGATTCTTTCCCACTGAGGCACCACAGAAGCCTATCCAAGGTAATAAACTGGTAAATTCAGTAAGTAGTAACACATGCACTCAAAAGGGGTTGCAAAAGCACAAAGCAATCACAACAACAGTTTTCTTCAATCAGCTGCGGGTCTTTCCCGTTCCCCAGCTAAAGTACTGTGTCTCCTCTCCAGCCAGACATGAGCAAGAGCTCTGGACCTGATGCAGAGAGCCCTGCTGCTGTTCTCGCTCTGATCTTCTAAGGGCTCTCCCAGCAATAAAATCCTAAGATTCGATTAAATTAAGAAGAGTAAAAATGCTAATTGTGCCAAAAACACCAGAACATTTTCAGCTAATTACTTCCACTAGCAGCCAAATTGTTCAGATTTAAAAGGAGGAAATCCAAATGATGCAACATAATCTTTCAGTCAGGAAATTTCAAAGAGACAAAGTCATCTGTAATGAGGCCCACCGGGCTCCTCCTGCCCCACCTCCCAAGTCAGACACAGTTTATACAGAACTCCATGCGAAAGCGATGAATCAGTGAGAAACCCCAGGCATCCCTCTTCCACCAAGGGCTATGCCAAAGCATTCTCCAACAACAAACACCACTAAGCCTGCCAAACCTCCCCATGTTTCCAAATGGCACTGTCACCAAAGCCACCTCCAGCAACTGATGGAAAGCTTGAGTGCTGTGTTACTGAGTATTGCAGCCAACGACCGGGTACTCCGTGGGCTACTTGTACAAAAAACAAGTTGGAAAAAAAGAACAGAAGATACTGAAGGATACCAGAAGCCTCAAAGCCCATTCTGATTTCTTTTGTGGCGCAAAGATAAAGAAGCTAATGAATTTACAGCCTAAAATACAGTTCCCACTTATTCAGGCTTTTCCATTGGGCAGACATCATCTAATTTAACCTTTTTCAAGAACTCTAGAGCGTGTGTATTTCCCCGAATACCTCCATTTTACAGATGACAAAACTGAGGCTGAAAGTTAACCATCTCTTCAAGATCTCATAATGAAGAAATTGCTGTGGCACAGGTAATGAAACCCAGATCTACTGGAGGAACATCTGAACATGCTTATAATTGTATGGCAATGTTCACCGTTAATATTAAATGATATATGTCAATCTCTTCATCTCCATGGTTGATGTATTAAAACAGATTTTTCACACTGCTGGTTCTTAACCCATTAATGGATCAAAACTGACAGAGGTCTTTTTTTTTTGGAAGTTAAATAACAATATTACAGTGCATCAAAGTATAAAATTTTTTCTTCAGTTATAATTGTATACTAAATTACAATGAAAAATGTATTCCTTTCTGTAGGCACTGGACGACCTCAAAACTTGCTGGCAATCACCAGTCATTCTAATTCCCCTAACTGATCCCTGATAATAGAAGGCGCTTATGGCAATGACTCAGAGGTTTACAAACAGGCTCCACAGGAGAACAAATGCTTTTAGTGCTAACGAGTTCTACCACGGCCCCCTCTTGCCTGCAAAAGAGACCAGGACAGGACACAAGAGACCATTAACTATGTTGTGTGAGGTGAACCTCCGCCTCCCTCTGGGTACTATCTTCTCATCTTTTTCCCCTCATTATTCTATTTTGAAAAAGTTCAAACATGGGACAAATTCATTAATATTTTAAATATACTTGCTTATCACCTATTCACCCCTTTATCAAGGTATTAATCTATCTTTCAGGAGGGATGCATTTTATAGAAAATCCAGGACCTCTTTGCTGGCACAGTGGATAAGAATCTGGCTGGCATTGCAGGAGGCATGGGCTCAATCCCTGGTCCAGGAAGATCCCACATGCTGAGGGGCAGCTAAGCCCCTGCACCACAACTACTGCGCCTGTGTCCTAGAGGCCGGGAGCCACAACTACTGACGCCTGCGTGCCCTAAAGCCTAGGCTCTGCAACAAGAGAAGCCACCACGATTAGAGGCACTGCAACCAGAGAAAAGCCGCACAGCAAGGAAGACCCAGAACGGCCAAAAATAACAAATAAATAAAATTATTTTTAAAAAGCAATGAAGATCCAGACGAGCCAAAAATAATTTAAAAATAAAGTAAATCCAGACATCAATGCATTTCCATCTAAAAACTTCCATATTATTAGCCAGAGTTCAATAACTGTTTCATTTTTTTCTTTTGATTTGAACTTTACATGCAATGGAGCACACAAACCTTGAGTGCACATTAACTGAGGTCTGACAACTGCATGACTCCTATAACCAAAACTCCTATTAAGACGTAGAGCATTCACATCTCCCGAGAGCTCCCTGCCTTATTCATCGTTGTATCTCCTGCCCTTCCTTCCCAAGTTCATCAGACACGTAACAAGTGTCAAACAACTTTTTGCCCAGTACAATATAAGTGACCTTGACAGAACCTGAAGGACGAGAATGGCTTCTTCTGGAAGCTTTATAATATAACTGAAGTCTGCCATCAAAAATGGTGCTGAATTCAGTTGGACCCTTGTCTTACGCCAAGTACAAAAGTGAACTCAACATGAATTAAAGCTAAATGTAAGACCTAAGATAATTTATTTTTAATTCCTAGAAGAAAACATGGAAGGAATGCTTCATGACATTGAACTTGGCCATGATTTCTTGGATATGACACAGAAAGAACAAACAACAAAAATAAAAAGAGACAAATGAGACTTATCTCAAACTTAGAAGCTTTTGTGCATCAACAAACACAACTGAGTGAAAAGGCCAGCTACAGAAGAGAAAATATTTGCAAACCATATATCTGATGAGAGATTAACATCCAGAATACATATCAAACCCCTACAACTCAACAACAAAAAAATCAAATAAATCCGACTTAAAAATGAGCAAAGGATCTGCATAGACATTTCTCAAAGATGATACACAAATGGCCAACAAGCATTTGAAAAGATGCTCTGTGTCACTAATCATCTGAGAAATGAAATCATCAGAATCATCAAGTCATCAAGATCATCAGAAGATACCACCTCACATCCATTAGGATGCCTACTATTAAAACAGAAAACAAGTGTTGCTGAGAATGCGGTGAAATTGAAACCTCCATGTACTATTGTTAGGACTGCGAAAGAGTGCAGCAGCTATGGAAAACAGCACCAAAGTTCCTCAAAAAATTAGAAATAGAACTTCCATATGCTCCAGCAATCCCACTTCTGGGTATATACCCAAAAGAACTGAAAGCAGGATGTGGAAGACCTGTGTTCACAGCAGCACTATTTACAACAGTCAACAGGCGGAAGCAACCCAAACGCCCACTGACGAAGGAATCAATAAACAGAATGTGTCATAGTCTTACAATGAAATATTATTCAGCTTTACAAAGGAAGAAAATGCTGTCACATGCTAAAAAATGGATGAACCTTCAGGATATTACACTAAGTGAAAGAAAGCCATCACACACACACAAAGACAAACTCTGTATGATTCTACCTATATGGGCTTCCCTGATACCTCAGTTTGTAAAGAATCCGCCTGCAATGCAGGAGACCCCGGTTCAATTCCTGGGTTGGGAAGATCTGCTGGAGAAGGGATAGGCTACCCACTCCAGTATTCTTGGGCTTCACTGTGGCTCAGCTCGTAAAGGATCCACCTGCAATGAGGGAGACCTGGGTTCAGTCCTTGGGTTGGGAAGACCCCTGGAGAAGGGAAAGGCTACCCACTCCAGTATTCTGGCCTTGAGAATTTAAGGACTGTATAGTTCACGGGGTTGCAAAGGGTCGGATGTGACTGAGCAACTTTCACTTTCACCTATATGAGGTATATAAAGCAGTCAACTTTAAAAGTAGAGTGGTGGTTACCAGGGGCTGAGGGAAAAGGAAAAAGAGAAATTGTTGTTTAGTGGGTATTCCTCCTAACACCTCCATATTACCGATGACAAAACTGAGGCTGAAAAGTTAAACATCTTTTCCAAGATCACACAATTAAGAAATGGCAGTGGCACAGGAAATAAAATGCGGATCTACTGGGCTTTGAAGCGCTAAGAAACATCTGAAGGTGCTAACGACTTTTATAACAATGTTCATTAACATTAAGTGATATATGTCAATCTCTTAGTCTCTATGGTATATGTATTAGAGCAGCAGTTTTCACTCTTCTGGTTCTTAACACAGTTTCACATATGCAAGATGGTAAATTTTATATTATGTATTTTTTACCATGATAAAGAAAAAGGAGAGAAGGCAGTGGGATTTGAATCCATGCTCCCAAAGAAACTGGAGCCTTAATTCAGACTCTTAGACCATGTGCCCACGCTACCCACTGGGTCAAACTAAAACAATGGTGCTGATGCTGCCATCGAAGCGGTGACTTACGTCCTGCCTCACTGCAGAAGGGTTTACGGTGATTGTTCCTGTCATTCGCTCCAGCCAGAACCCGATCAAAATTCAATATTACAGAGACAATTAAGAAAGCTAAAATATAACGGGGCTTCCCTCGCGGCTCAGATGGTAAAAAATCCACCTGCAATACGGGAGACCTGGGTTCGATCCCTAGGTTGGGAAGATCCCCTGGAGAAGGGAAAGGCTACCCACTCCAGTATTCTGGCCTGGAGAAATTCTATGGACTGTAAAGACCATGGGGTCACCAAGAGTTGGACACGACTGAACAACTTTCACTTCACTTCACAATATAAAAAAGTCGAAGACTGAATATTTTTACTGAATAGGTGACTTGAAAAAGTTAAATGAATGACACAAATATACGAAAGAAGAGAAAACATCTGCAATATTTACTGTATATGTACATTATATAAATACTATATACATAAGCATACATATGTAATTATAATAAAATTATGTTTAAAAGCAAGTACAATGTCACAGTGATTAAGAATATAGCATAAAAAATGCGTTATTATTTCAAACCTCAATAACTGTTTCTTTCCAATTGAAATAGAATTTTAGGATTCAAGTTTATAGTTTTGGTGGGGAAAAATGAAATATAAGTCCCTTAAAGGCATATACATGTTAACAAACAAATATAAGATAAATGATAATAGACTGAGATCATTTTTTACACAAAATAAAAATATGAACATGAAACTGTCCAACAAAGGAGGATTTTTAAAAATATTTATTTATTTGGTTGTACCGGGTCTTTGTTGCAGCGTAAGAGATCTTTAGTTGCAGCATGTGGGATCTAGTTCCCTGACCAGAGAGAGAACCTGGGCCTCCTGCACTAGAAGCACGGAGTCTTAGCTGCTAGACCACCAAGGACGTCCAAAGACAATGATGTTGATGTCCAGTGGCTCAGTCGTGTCTCACTCTCTGTGACCCCACGGACTGCAGCACTCCAGGTTTCCCTGTCCTTCACTAACTTCCGGAGTTTGTCCAAAGGTAGGGGAATCTTGAAGCAAGTAACCCTTCTCCATTAATAACATGCTGTGAAACCATGGATACACTATTCAATCTCTCTTCCTAAATCTTGCTCAATGGTTAAATGATGAGAATGCCAGGAGGACCTATCTCTCAGGTTGTCTTAAGGATTAAAGGAATTAGGGATTTCCCTTGTCCAGTGGTCCAGTGGTTAAGAATCTGCCTTGCAATGCAGGGGACGTGGGTTTCATCCCTGGTCCAGGAATGAAAATCCCACATGTCATGGAGCAACTAAGCCCATGCGTCACAACCAGAGAGTCCTTGCACCACAACAAAAGATCCCGGTGTGCCACAACTAAGACACAGCCAAATAAATAAACAGACTAATTTTTTAAAAAATTAAATATTAAAAAAGAATTAAATGAATTAATATGAAATAATAGTAAAAGCTTAATATATTTTGTCTATAATTGTCACTATTACAAACCATCTCTGGACTCATAGTCTTCTCTTCATACTCAAAAGGAGATCACTTCAATATTTTCCTGAGCACAAAGAGAAGGCAAGGATGAATGCTTCATCTTTTCATTTTCTTTTCTCCCAAGAATTCTGCTTATATTTTTATACACTGCTGGCTGTAGCATAAAGTGGTAAAAACCACTTAAAAGAGCAATTGCCAGGATTTGTCAAGCTTTATACTGCACATGAGACCCAGCCACCCACTCAAGGAATTTATCTTACAAACACTCTCTCATATTTACACAAGAATAAGTACAATGAGAGCCACTGTTTGTAATACCCAAGGATAAAAAAAAATACAAACATCTAGCCATTGGAGATTCATTATATAAATGTATTTCCTGAAGTCATCAGGTTGAATCATAGGAAATTGACATTGGGAATTTAACAACTCCACCTTATGCCACATAGCCACAAAAAGGAATGTGGTGAGGTGCATTACTGTGATTATGTGAAGCAGGCTTCATGACATACAGGTGCAGAACAGTGCATATATTATGCTCTAATTATGTGTATGTGTGCATACATGTACTAGAAGGATACTTAAGAAACTGTTAGCTGCTGCCTCCAGAGAGGGAGCCTTGCTCAGGATGGAAACTCATTTTTTATTTTATTACCTGTGGTAATGTTAAATGATTTACCATGTGCCCATATTATTTTTCCAATTAAGAAAAAATTTTAAAGAAAAATGAAAAAGCACGCCCAACTAGAAGAGCAAGCACTATGATGGAGTTACCAGTGACTTGAATCAACCAGCACACTCCCAAGAGCGGCACAGAAAGAAAAGTTGCACCCTTCCTACCCCAAGCTTTCAGACCGAAACATATGAGGCATTTCCAATCACATTTCCAACAGGTCTGTACTGTCTGATGATACCTGGTGTAATAAAAATTTCCAACAAATTGCACATCACCATCCACTACACTCTCTACAGTCTCTTTCATGTCCTTATAAGAGTTTTCGCCACAAGTTCAATGGGAGAAAAAGCTCAATTAAAAAAAAAAAAAACCTGAATTTTTTCTTATGTACTTTAATTATCTTACCAAAAAAAATCCACTCATACATGTTTACCCTTCTACTCTAGAATAATAATGAGAATACATTAAATAAAGTACTAAGCATTTTTCTGTAAATTTACACATACTAATTCACTTAATTCTCACAACTGAATGCAATAGGCTTTATTTTTTCCCACCTATAAATGAGGAAACTGAAGCGAAGATAAGTTACTTGCTCATGCCACACAGCTAATAAATGGCAGATTAATAATATATACTCATTGGTTATGTAATACATTGAATCCTGGCTGGGATTTATGCATTTCCTTATAGCTGTAATTAATGTACGCTTGTTATTTTATGTTCCTCATTTTGTATTACTTTGCTTACTCATGCCTGTGTTTGGATGGCATCTTTAGGACACGTGGTAGGATAAAAACAAGGATAAACAGAAAGGTCACTCTTCTACCACTGGGGATTGGCTACAGAGGACTGGACTCCCCTTTGGAGTTTTTAAGGGGTCGCTACTATTCTACTGGGCTTCCCTGATGGCTCAGACGGTAAGGAATCTGCCTGCAATGCAGGAGATGCGGGTTCAATCCCTGGGCTGGGAAGATCCCCTGGAGGAGGGCATGGCTGGCAACCCACTCCAGTATCTTGCCTGGAGAATGCCATGGACAGAGGAGCTTGGTAGAATCAGTCCATAGGGTCACAAAGAGTCAGACACAACTGAAGTGACTTAGCAAACACACACACATGAGCATACAACCCAGAACCCTTTATTGTCCTCCCTGTCTGATGGGTCAGCAAGCATTCACAAAGGGAGGCAAGAAATGTCCAAGGCTTCATCTGAATCTCCTATGATGGGGGATGCAATGTCCTGGGGTAAGGATGGAGTGACAATCTGTTACTTGGATGTGGTTCTAAGCTGGTGGAGCACGTTAATTCATTCATCACACAGTGAAGTTTGTGAATTCCTAATGTATGCCAGGAGCCAAAGAGCCACCAAGAGGTCTAGAAAGGTGACTTATACATAGAACTTAATTATAGTTATTCAAGGTGTCATCATCGGAGAAAGCTGGGTGAAGAGTACACTGGAACTCTCAGTATTACTTTTGCAACTTCTTGTGAGTATAAAAGGATTTCAAAATAAAGTTTCTTTAAAAACAACAAAACAGGGACTTCCCTACAGTGGCTAAGACTCTAAGCTCCCAATTCAGGGGGCCCAAGTTCGATCCCTGGTCATGGAATTAGATCCCACATGCTGCAACTAAGAGTTTGCATACCAAAACTAAAATATCCCACATGCTACAGTGAAGATCAAACATCTTGCGTGCCTCAGCTAAGACCCAGCACAGCCAAATAAATAATTTTAAACAACAACAACAAAAAGAAGACTGAATTTAACCTAAAAACATCTTAGTGAAAGGTAAGATATACCCTCCCCAACAACAACCTTGCCTGTAGAAACTCAAATGTAAAATGTAGAGAGTGATAAATGCTGTAATCAACATGCATTAAGTTCAGCAGTTAAGTTTTCCTTCATCTGGGGGATTACGGAAAACTTCTTCAAGAAAGTGGAGATTTAATCTGTCATGGAAAGACCAGCACAAGCAAAGGCAGGAAGGTGCTGATAAACTCAGAACAATGAAAGCAATTACATTAAAAAAAAAAAAAGTCCAAGGCAGGTAATAAAGATGGAAAGGTAAATTAAACCCTGAAGTTTATTTGATGGCAATAATCATGGGTACCATTTACTGAAATGACTCCTATGAGGCTGGTAATTTCAATATGACCATGTCATAAGCATAAATGGAAAGGAGCCAGGTTATCAAATTGTTAACAGTGGTTAGTCCAAGAGAAACAGGAAGACTGGCAGGTAAATTACTATAAAGTAGGAATCCATTTTTTTTGCCATAAACGTCTATGAATGGCTGAATTTTTCACAATTAGAATGTATTCAAGTATTAATTATGTGATTCTTTAAATAACTTTTCTTAAACTTTTATTCTTTAATGAATTTATTTTTATTTTTGGCTGTGCTGGGTCTTCCTTGCTGCATGGGCTCTTTCTCTAGTTGCGGCAATGGAGGTGGGGCCCTGCTCTCTAGTTGCAGCAATCTGGGGGGCTGTTTCTCTACTTGCAGCAACCGGGGGGCTGCTCTCTAGCTGCGGCAATGGGGGGGCTGTTCTCTAGCTGCGGCAATGGGGGGGGCCTGCTCTCTAGCTGCGGCAGTCGGGGGGCTGTTCTCTAGCTGCGGCAATGGGGGGGGCCTGCTCTCTAGCTGCGGCAATCGGGGGGCTGCTCTCTAGCTGTGGCAATCAGGGGGGCTGCTCTCTAGCTGCGGCAGTCGGGGGGCTGCTCTCTAGCTGCAGCGATCAGGGGGCTGCTCTCTAGCTGCGGCAGTCGGGGGGCTGCTCTCTAGCTGCATGCAGAGCCTTTTCCTGGCAGTGGCTCCTCCTGTTGTAGAGCATGGGCTCTAGGCATATGGGCTTCAGTAGCTGTGGCACGTGGGCTTTGCTGCTGCACAGCATGCGGGATCTTCCCGGACCAGGGATCAAAACTGTGTCTCCTGCATTGGCAGGTAGATTCTTTACCAGTGAGCCACCAGGAAAGCCTTTCAAATAACTTCTAAGGATACATTATTACCGTCAGGGCCCACAAGTTGGTCATCACTATTGCATTATTTCTATTGTACAGATAAGAAAACAAGTTCTAAGCTAAGTCAGTGGCCTGGCTGAGGGGATGGGACTACAGCAGGGACATTTCCGCTGGGGAGGCGACTGAAAACAGGAGATCTGGCTATGGAATTACTAAAATATGCAAAAACAAAAATAAAAGCCAGAAACCAAGCAGTGACAGTAGAACAGGAGAGGAGGGACCAGGTCAGAAAAGTTACAGGTGCAGAAAAGCCGCAGAGAGCAGAGAACAGGGGGCCTCACTGGGCTGCCAAGTGAGATGTCAGTGCAAAGAGGAGTGATTGTAGGATTAAGGGCTGGAAGCCTTATGGCAAAGCTGATAGATTTTCAAAGTTACAGCTTTAAAGGCAAAGGGAACTCATTAAAGATTTGGCAACAGGTGGGTTCATTCACTGAATAAGCATTTCTTAAGAGGTTACTATGTGCTGGGCACATTGCCAGGCTCAGGAGCTGGGAAGAGGCCAAGTGCACTGTGGGAATACATGTCGGGCAGGAGTTTATGAAACGACTGGAGGCTGTAGACAGTCAGGAGACTAGACACAGGCAAGAGAAAGGGAAGGCCCAAACTGGCAGGTGTGGGGGAAAGATAACAGAAGCCTTCAACAAGACTCTGCCACTGACTGGCTATGAGAACTGCAGGTTCTCATCCTCTCGCAAGGATGTCAGCAAACGTCAAGGACTCAGCAGACCTTCATCGCCACCCTGGAGACGTGCGGGTCAGATGGAACCTGGCAGTTGCCCGGAGCCCATCCCTATACTACAAGGCAAGTGAAGAAAAACCACCCAACAAAATCCTATTACAAAAGATGGCCACTCTGAACAAGTCTCTCGATTTTCATAAGAGATGAAATGACAGATCACCTTCCAGAGCCAGATTATGAAAAGCATTTCATCAATATCATGCACTGCTGTAGGGCTTCCCCAGTGGCTCAATCAGCAAAAAAAAAAAAATCCACCTGCAATGCCGGTGACCGCCTGCAATGCAGGAAACACGGATTCGAAATCTGGGTCAGGAAGATCCCCTATAGAAGGGAAAGGCTACCCGCTCCAGCATTCTTGCCTAGAGAATTCCATGGACAGAGCAGCCTGGTGGGCTACAGTTCATGGCGTTGCAAAGAGTAGGACATGACTTAGCAACTTAACCACCCCCACCACATGCATTACTATTTGTATTCATTACCCTCTAATCGAGGACCTGCCTCTGGGCTGACTCTGAAGAAACCGTCCACGTTTCTGTCTGTATCTCACCAGATGCTCTCATAGTCAGGGACACCAGGACAGCTTTTCTTCACCAGATGCTGATGAATGTGTTTTCAGTAAACCACCATGTTCTAGATGAAAATACACATAACAAGTAGGGAGACCCAAAACCTGTGGTTCTGTTCTCATTACTAAAAAATTTCCCAGAGGTGAGATGACCCAGACCCACCAGCACCTACCCCCCCAGGCCACCAGCATTCTCCACTCCAGAGGGATCTCCTTCATCCTGCAGGTACATCACCTCCCCCAGCACCTTCATCTCCACTCCAAAATCCATCTAAATAATGATACAAGAAGATCAACTCATTGCAAGAATTGATCTGTTCCCAATCCATATATAACTACCAGATGGGTTCTACTACTTTCCGTTTATTTCATTGGTAATTAATTGCTAAAAGGAATTTTTTTTAAAAAGAAAGGATATCAAGAGACCATCCTCCTCTTTAGACATGATCCTCTTATAAAAACTGATACCAATTTTTCCTTTCTTTTCTAGTTTCCCTTTTTTTTTTTTTACATTTTAAATATTCTTTTCCATGATGATTTATCAATTCAGGATATTGAATACAGTTCCCTGTGCCGTAAGTAGGACCTTGTTACTTATGCATCCCGTATACTCTAGTGTAAACTAGTATGCTAGTATAGGACCCACCTTCTGCTAACCCTAAGTCATTCCCTCCTCTAATTCTTTTATTTAATAGCATTTTACCTTTTAAAAATTGAAATATAGTTAATAAATATTGTGTTAGTTTCAGACTCACTGCAGAGTGATTTGATATCTGTATACATTATCAAATGATTGCCATGGTAAGTCTAGTAACCATCTGTCCCTGTACAAAATTATTGACCATATTTCTTATGTGCTATCATATACCACATAATATACCTCAGTGTCTTATTTATTTTCTAACTAGATATTTGTACCTCTTAATACCCTTCATCTAGTTCACTTTCCCTACCCCACCCCCAAACAGGCCCCAGCAACCACCAATTTGTTCTCTGTATCTATGAGTCTTTTTCCATTTTGGTTTGTTTCCTTTATTTTGTTTAAATTCTACATATAAGTGAGATCATAGGGTATTTGTCTTTCTCTGTTTGACTTATTTCACTGAGCATGGAAAAAAAAATTGATAAACTAGACTTCATCAAAATCTGAAACTTTAATACACTGAAACCAAATAGGCAAGCCAGAGAATAGACGAAAATGGTCATAAAACATTTATCTGGGGCTTCCCTAGTGGCTCAGTGGTAAGTAACCTGCCCACCAATGCAGGAGACACGCGTTGGATCCCTGATTTGGGAGGATCCCACACACCTCCGAGCAACTAAGCCCCAGCCCCACAACCACTGAGCCTGTCCTCGAGACCCTGGAGCCTTAACAAAAGAGGCCACCACAATCAGACTCTGATGCACTACAACCAGAGAGTAGCCCCTGCTAGCCACAACTAGAGAAAAGCCCGAGTAGCTACGAAGCCCCAGCACAGCCAAAAATAAATAAAGAAAATGTAAAAGCAAACAAGCAAACATTTATCTGACAAAGGACTGGTATCCGCAATGTAAAAAGAATTCCCAAGACTCTTGGGAAATTCTCAAAAAGCCCATCTTCTTATTTTTTTAAAAAAAGGTAATTTGGACAAACACTTCACCTAATAAAATATAAAAGGTGATCAGCACTCTCATCATCAGGGAGATGAACATTAAAACCACAATGAGGGCTTCCCTGGTGGCTCAGTGATAAAGAATCTGACTGCCAATGCAAGAGACACAGGCTCGGTCTCTGGTCCAAGAAGATCGCATGTGCCATGGAGTACGTAAGCTCACGCACCACAACTGCTGAGTCTGTGCTCCAGAGGCAGCAAGCCGCAGCTACTGAGCCTGCATGCTGCAGCCACTGGAGCCTGCGCCCTGCAACACGAGATGCACTGGAGTGAGGAGTCCATGCACCGCAACTAGAGGGACGCCTGCACAGCAGTGAAGACCTAGCGCAGCCAAAATAAATAAATAGTAAGTAACTACAGTGAGATATACACGCAACAGAATAACAAGGCTGGCCACACCAACTACTGGTGAGGATGCGGAACAATAGGAACCCTCATATGTTGTGGCCAAGGGGTTGGGGGGATAGACGGGTGCAACCTCTCTGGGAAAAGGTGTGGCAGTGTCCCCAAAGCCCTAGCCGAGTTTCTGATGTGCCAGAACATACAACACAGTCAATGAGTTAGGAGTGGCCTAAGTGTGCATTTATTAAAACAAATTTTATGTGATTTTGAAACAGAAAGGTTAAAGCAGAGAAGGGAAAAAAAAACAAAGAATCAAGAAAATAATAAAGATAAAAATATATACAAATAATAAGAACACAAAGATTTTTAAAAAAAAACATGAAACCAAAAGCTGGTTCAAAGAAAAGATGAATAAAAACCAAAAACCTTGCCCCTGGCAATGCACCGCAAGGAAAAAAAGGTCGTAAAAACAGTAATGTGACTGCAGAAGTAAGGTCCAGGTACTCACTGAAACTAGATACCTGGCAGATGAGGCCCTCCAGGTCCGTGGAGTAAATACTGGACTATTCTATAGTACTGAGGAAACTCTCATCCATATGAAAAAATAAAATTAGATCCCTTGTACCAATATCATCTTAAGTAGAGACTTCCCTGGAGGTACAGTGGATGGGACTCCGCCTGCCAATGCGGGGGACATGGGTATGATCCCTGGTCTGGGAACATTCCACATGCTGCCAAACAACTCAGCGCATGCACCACACCTACTGAAACGGAAGCCTGCATGCTCTAGGGCCCTCAAGCCACAACTAACAGCTCCTGTGCCATAGCTACTCAAGCCACGCGCCCAGAGCCTGTGATCCGCTACAAGAGAAGCCACCACAGTGAGAAGCCTGGGCACCACAACGAGAGAGCAGTCCCCGTTCTCGGCAACTACCGAAAGCCCACCCAGAGCAGCAAAGACCCACAGCCACAAATAAAATACATAAATAAATTTAAAACCTCCAAAAAATAATTTTTGGTAGATTAAATGCCAAATTTGGAAAATAAAAGTTGAGCAAAATCTTTACAAATATATTTTTAAATTTTAAGACAGTATAAAAGAATCTAAAAGACTCCTTAAGATTTTAGAGATACAAGATGCCTTCTTAAACAATAGTAATTAAAAAAATACAAACCATAAAGGAATATATTGATAAATTTGTCTATGTGAAAATATACAAATTGCGTACACCAAAAAACACGATGTATCTCTGTGTACTAAGTCACTTCAGTTGTGTCCGACTCTTTGCGGCCCCAAGGACTGTAATCCCCCATGCTTCTCTGTCCATGGGGATTCTCCAGGCAAGAATAATGGAGTGGGTTGCCTCCAGGGTATCTTTCCCACCCAGGGATCAAAACAAGAGTCTCCTGTGGCTCCTGCATTGCTGGTGAATTTGTTACCGCTGAGCCACTGAGGAAAAAACACTATACCTCCAAAAACACTATAAACGAAGTCAAAAGGCAAGCCACAATCAGGAAGAAGACATCTGTAATGCACATAATTGACAGATATCGGTACCCAGGATAAATAGCTAATCATCACAGAAAAAATGAGCAAAGGATACAAACATACAGTTCACAAAGAGAAAATTCATGTAGCAAAAATTATATGAAAAGATGCTCAACTTCACTTGTAATCAGAAAATGCAAGTTAATCACAATGAGGTATACGTTCTCCTAGAAAGGCCAAAACTAGAGACTGACAATGCCTAGTTGTAGTGAGAACAGAACGCAACTGGAACTCTTATACACCTCTAGAGGGCGGATAAAATAGTACAACTATGTTGGAAAACAGTTTGTCAGTATCTTCAAAATCAAACATGGGAGTTTCCTGGTGGCCTAGTGGTTAGGATTTGGTGGTTTCACTACCGAGGCCCAGGTTTGATCCACGGTCACAGAAACCATCCCACATGCCACGTGGTGCAGCCAAAATACATACATACACAGATAAAATTAAACATACATCTATCTTCAGTATTCTTGTCTTGAGAACTCCATGAACAGTATGAAAAGATAAAAAGATAGGACTCTGAAAGACGAACTCCCCAGATCAGTAGGTGCCCAATATGCTACTGAAGATCAGTGGAGAAATAACTCCAGAAAGAATGAAGAGACGGAGCCAAAGCAAAAACAACACCCAGCTGTGGATGTGACTGGTGATGGAAGCAAGGTCTGATGTTGTAAAGAGCAATATTGCATAGGAACCTGGAATGTCAGGTCCATGAATCAAGGCAAATTGGAAGTGATCAAATAGGAGATGGCAAGAGTGAACGTTGACATTTTAGGAATCAGCAAACTAAAATGGACTAGAATGGGTGAATTTAACTCAGATGACCATTATATCTACTACTGTGGGCAAGATTCCCTTAGAAAAAATGGAGTAGCCATCATAGTCAACAAGAGAGTCTGAAATGCAGTACTTGGATGAAATCTCAAAAACGACAGAATGATCTCTGTTCGTTTCTAAGGCAAACCATTCAATATCATGGTAAGCCAACTCTATGTCCTGACCAGTAACACTGAAGAAGCTGAAGTAGAACGGTTCTATGAAGACCTACAAGATCTTTTAGAACTAACACCCAAAAAAGATGTCCTTTTCATTACAGGGGACTAGAATGCAAAAGTAGGAAGTGAAGAAACACCTGGAGTAACAGGCAAATTTGGCCTTGGAGTACAGAATGAAGCAGGGCAAAGGCTAATAGAGTTTTGCCAAGAGAACACACTGGTCATAGCAAACACCCTCTTCCAATAACACAAGTGAAGACTCTACACATGGACATCACCAGATGGTCAACACTGAAATCAGATTGATTGTATTTGCAGCCAAAGATGGAGAAGCTCTATACAGTCAACAAAAACAAGACCAGGAGCTGACTGTGGCTCAGATCATGAACTTCTTGTTGCCAAATTCAGACTTAAATTGAAGAAAGTAGGGGAAACCACTAGACCATTTAGGTATGACCTAAATCAAATCCCTTATGATTATACAGTGCAAGTGAGAAACAGATTTAAGGGACTAGATCTGATAAGATAGAGTGCTTGATAAACTATGGAAGGAGGTTCGTGACATTGTACAGGAGATGGGTATCAAGATCATCCCCAAGAAAAAGAAATGCAAAAAAGCAAAATGGCTGTCTGAGGAGGTCTTACAAATAGCCAAGAAACAAAAAGAAGCAAAAAGCAAAGGAGAAAAGGAAAGATATGCCCATTTGGATGCAGAGTTCCAAAGAATAGCAAGGAGAGGTAAGAAAGCCTTCCTCAGTGATCAATGCAAAGAAATAGAGGAAAACAGTAGAATGGGAAAGACTAGAGATCTCTTAAAGAAAATTAGAGATACCAAGGGAACATTTCATGCAAAGATGGGCTCAATAAAGGACAGAAATGGTATGCACCTAACAGAAGCAGAAGATATTAAGAAGAGGTGGCAAGAATACACAGAAGAACTGTACAAAAAAGAGCTTCACGACCCAGATAATCACGATGGTGTGATCACTCACCTAGAGCCAGACATCCTGGAATGTGAAGTCAAGTGGGCCTTAGGAAACATCACTACAAACAAAGCTAGTGGAGGTGATGGAATTCCAGCTGAGCTATTTCAAATCCTGAAAGATGATGCTGTGAAAGTGCTGCACTCAATATGCCAGCAAATTTGGAAAACTCAGCAGTGGCCACAGGACTGGAAAAGGCCAGTTTTCATTCCAGTCCCAAAGAAAGGCAATGCCAAAGAATGCTCAAACTACCGCACAATTGCACTCATCTCACACGCTAGCAAAGTAATGCTCAAAATTCTCCAAGCCAGGCTTCAGCAATACATAAACTGTGAACTTCCAGATGTTCAAGCTGGTTTTAGAAAAGGCAGAGGAACCAGAGATCAAATTGCCAACATCCGCTGGATCATGGCAAAAGCAAGAGAGTTCCAGAAAAACATCTATTTCTGCTTTATTGACTATGCCAAAGCCTTTGACTGTGTGGATCACAATAAACTGTGGAAAATTCTGTGGAAAAAGAGATGGGAATACCAGACCACCTGACCTGCCTCTTGAGAAATCTGTACACAGTTCAGGAAGCAACAGTTAGAACTGGACATGGAACAACAGACTGGTTCCAAATAAGAAAAGGAGTACATCAAGGCTGTATATTGTCACCCTGCTTATTTAACTTCTATGCAGAGCACATCATGAGAAATGGCTGGAGTGGATGAAGCACAAGCTGGAATCAAGATTGCTGGGAGAAATATCAATAACCTCAGATATGCAGATGACACCATCCTTAAGGCAGAAAGTGAAGAAGAACTAAAGAGCCTCTTGATGAAAGTGAAAGAGGAGAGTGAAAAAGTTGGCTTAAAGCTCAACATTCAGAAAACAAAGATCATGGCATCTGGTCCCATCACTTCATGGTTAGATGGGGCAACAGTGGAAACAGTGACAGACTTTACTTTTTTGGACTCCAAAATCACTGCAGATGGTGACTGCAGCCATGAAATTAAAAGACGCTTACTCCTTGGAAGAAAAGTTATGTCTAACCTGGACAGCATATTAAAAAGCAGAGACATTACTTTGCCAATACAGGTCCATTTAGTTAAGGCTATAGTTTTTCCAGTGGTCATGTATGGATGTGAAAGTTAGACTATAAAGAAAGCTGAGTGCCGAAGAATTGATGCTTTTGAACAGTGGTGTTGGAGAAGACTCTTGAGAGTCCTTCGGACACTGCAAGAAGATCCAACCAGTCCATCCTAAAGGAAATCGATCCTGAATATTCACTGGAAGGACTGATGCTGAAGCCGAAACTCCAATACTTTGGCCCCCTGATGCAAAGTGCTGATTCATTTGAAAAGACCCTGATGCTGGGAAAGAGTGAAGGCAGGAGAAGGGGATGACAGAGGATGAGATGGTTGGATGGCATCACCCACTCAATGGACATGAGTGTGGGTGGACTCTGGGAGTTGGTGATGGACAGGGAAGCCTGGTGTGCTGCAGTCCATGGGGTCACAAAGAGTCAGACACGACTGAGTGACTGAACTGACTGACATCTATCCTGTGATCCAGCACTTCTACTGCTACATATTTGTCCAAGAGTGAAAAAAAAAGGTCCACAAGAAACTTGCACATGAATGTTCATTACTAAAAACAAAAAGCAGTGCAAATGCCCATCAAGTGGTAAATTGACAAGAAAATGTGGTATATTCATATAAAGGAATACTATAAAAACAAATGAGCTTTCCTCAAAAAGTTAAACACAGAACTACCATATGACCATTCCTAAATGTCTACTTAAAAGAAACGCAAGCATATGTTCACACAAAAACTTGTATACATGAATGTTCACAGCAGCATTATTCACAGAAATCAAAAAGTGGACATAATCCAAATGTCTATTGACTGATAAATAGATAAACAAAATGAGGTATAACCATACAACAGATTATCCAGTTGTAAAGAGGAATGAGGTACTAATGCTACGCGCTACTGGGTGAACCTTGACAACATTAAACCAAATGAAAGAAGCCAGACACAAAAGGGTCCTTACATGACGTGTCCAGAATAGGCAACTCCATAGAAACATAAAGGACACTAGGGGTTGTCAGGGGATAGTTGGAGAGGGAACTGCTAACAGGTAGGAGGTTTCTTTTGGGGTGACCAAATGTTCTGGAACAGTAGCAAGATTGTAAATTGAACAATAACGTGAATATAGTAAAAAATAACCAAACTATACACTTTAAAATGGTTAATTTTATTATGTGAATTATATCTAAAAAAATTTTTAGAACTTCTTCTGGTGGTCCAGTGGTTAAGACTTTGAGTGGCCAACACAGGGTGTGCAGGTTCAATTCCTGGTCGGGGAACTAAGATCCTGCACGCTGCGCAACATGCCAAATTTCTCTAGAAGAAACAGAAGGGCTTCCCTGGTGGTTCAGATGGTAAAGAATCTGCCTGCAATGCAGGAGACCAGGTTCAGTCCCTGGGTGGGGAAGATGCCCTGGAGAAGGGAGTGGCTACCCACTCCAGTATTTCTGCCTGGAGAATACCATGGACAGAGGAGCCTGGCAGGCTACAGTCCATAGGGTTGCAAAGAGTCGGACATGGCTGAGCGACTAACACCTAAAAAAATAAAAGAAAGGGAATAAAAAAAAAATTTAAGGTAAACTACTGCTACAAATAACGTATGGATGAATTTTTGCAAATATTATGCTCATGAAAAGAAGCCAGACATAAGAATACATGCCATACAACTCTAGTCTTGTTAAATTCTAGAACAGGCAAAACTGCCTATGGCAATCACTGCCTGTGGCAATAAGGCCGAGGGAAACTTTAGGGTGAAAGAAACATTCTATATCCTGACTGGGATTGGAATCACACACATATATATATATACATATATATATATATATATCAAACGTCAAACTGTATGCTTCAAAATGGGTGCATTTCATTTTATGTAAACTGCACCTCAGTGCTCATGTTCAGTCTCTAAGCTGTGTCCCACTCTTTAGAGACCCCATGACTGTAGCCAGCCAGGCTGCTCCGTCCGTGGGATTTCCCAGGCAAGAATACTGGAGTGGGTTGTCATTTCCTTCTCCAGGGGACCTTTCCAATCCAGGGATCAAACCTGAGTCTCCTGCATTGGCAGGGGGATTCTTTACCACTGAGCCACCAGGAAGGCACGACACCTCAATAAAATTGATTTTAAAAGATTATAACATGAGATATTATTTCACACCAACAAGATTTCCAAAGCGGTAAAGTCTGACAACATGTAGAAATAGCAAGGATTGAGCAATAGGACTCATTCACTACTGATGAAAGAATGACTCAGTACAACTACCCTGGAGGACTATTAGCAACATCCAGGAGAGAGATGGGCTTCCCTGGTGGCTCAGAGGGTAAAGCGTCCGTCTGCAGTGCTGTAGACCCGGTTCGATCCCTGGGTCGGGAAGATCCCCTGGAGAAGGAAATGGCAGCCCACTCCAGTACTCTTGCCTGGAAAATCCTATGGACAGAGGAGCCTGGTAGGCTACAGTCCATGGGATCGTAAAGAGTCGGACACGACTGAGCAACTTTACTTTAGGAGAGGTGTGTTTACCTTTCAATACAGCAACCCCAGTCCTCCGTAGACAGGGTAATTCTCCTACATGTGCACTGAGAACCCCAGTCCTCCGTAGACAGGGTAGCGACATTCTCCTACATGTGCACTGAGATGTGAACAAACCTTCATCTAGCACTGCAATAACGGCAAAATTTCCACCCACGGAACAACAAATCAATGCTCACTACGCTACAGCTAAGATGAAAGGGCTATACCTACAGGCACCAACATGCCCACATCTCAAGAAACATAAAGCTAAAACGGCAAGAAACAGATTTCACTAATGATTCTGTTTATAAAAACAGTTTTATCGCTTCTCGGCCTTTTGGCTAAGATCAAGTATGTAAAAATGGTTTTAAATATGCTGAACAACCCTATATTTTACAGGTAAATACAAACATGTATAGACAAGTATATATTAAAAGTGTTTTAAAATGCATAAAACAGTAACACCAAAGTCAGGAAAGTGGCTCTGTCTATGGGAAAGAACGGGATTTCAATGGGGAACAACTGTATTTTTTATATTTTATTTCTTAAGTTGGGTGGTCAGTACACAGGTGTTCGATGTACTATAATCTATACTTTTTTATATGCCTGAAAGACTTTATGATGGTTTTATACATAATTTTCTCTTCTGCCTTTGTAAAACATGTGTTTCTTTTATTTCACAGATTGATTTGTTCTGCTTTTTAAGTTTTGGATAATTGTATTCAAAGAAAACACATTTTGATTGACATAAAGAATTCTGTATTTTTTAAAAAATGCCTAAATTTTGCTTTATTTTCAGTAATCTCCTAGGTTTAAAAAATTCCTTAGAGCATTTGCAGTAAAAATGTTAAAGCAACAACATCCAACATTTAAATAAATTATACAGATTAAATAAGAAATGGCAACAATTTGTTTTAAAAGCCCATTGTAGAATGTACTGTTAACTAGTAAAATTTAATTTTATCTTTATAGAAACTGAAAAATTCTGCTCTTTCACTTACTTGTTTTTAAATGATATCTGTAAAAATAATTTTGGGGACCTCCCTGGTGGTGGTGGTGGTGGTTTAGTAGCTAAGTCATGTCCAGCTCTTGCAACCCCATGGACTGTAGCCTGCCAGACTCCTCTGTCCATAAGATTTTCCAGGCAAGAGTACCGGTGTGAGTTGCCATTTCCTTCTCCAGGGGATCTTCCTGACCCTGGGATCAAACCTGCATCTACTCCATTGGCAGGCAGATTCTTTACCACTGAGCCACCAGGGAAGCTCATGTCCTACACACAAGGAAATAGGCACAGACGTAAAGTTGCTCCCAAGATGACATACATACAGACAAGCTATACAGCTTCGAAGAATTTCTAAAGGACACAAGGCAACAAAACCAGAAACATCTGTTTTCCTTCAAAGGCGTACCACACATCTCATCATACAACCACATCCTTAGTAATCACAGATGAACATACGCTGTAAGGAAATGAACAAAGGGGTAGATGAAACCCTGTCATGAACTATCCCATGAAGAGGTATTCAATAAAAGCCAAGAGCTCAATGTTGTCTTCCAGGCATTTCAGTCTTATTGTTTAGGGTTTAAATGCTTCCTTGGCATATTTTTCCCCCTCCTGAAAACGCCAAGCTCCTTGTCACTCAGCAAGCTGCTGCCCAACCTGACACCCTTTCCTGACCCTCCGCATCTCCTGACACTTCATGACACTATTTCAACTTCCTGACATAGAGCAATGCAGTGCCCCAAACCAAACCAGCAGCTCTCACCTGCCTCTAGCGCACGAAAACACAGTACTTTTTGCTCACATGACCCCTGAAAAACCATGCTTTCCCCTGACATTTTCATTTTGACACCTGACCATTTTTAAGTTAAAATAATTGCAAAGCATACATATTCTTAAATGCTGACATTTTAAAAAATGAAACTTCCATCACTTTTTTAGAGTAATGAATCCATGTACTATAGTTTTGATACAATCCACCAACTCTCATGAAAAAATAAAAAATACTAACAAACTCTTTGATAGAAATTATACATTTTACTTTTTTTCACAAAACTTGGACTTCCACTCCACTTTTCCCACATATTATTGCTCTAATGTAAGGCATTTAATGCTTGAAAAAATTTTAAACATCCTTTCATACTTCTCTGCAACAATAAAAAATGTGCTTATATCTTAATTTTCTTAATTTGTGACTATAATCTGTAAATGTCCTTTTTCTCATTGTTATTAGGAAATTTAGTATATAATTAAGCAAAAAATACAATTTTATTGAAACTCGTCTATTAATTAAATGGATAGTTTTTTTTTCCCTTTCCATTAGCTCATGTCTTTTTGAAAGTGAAAGTTAGTCGCTCAGTCGTGTCTGACTCTGCAGCCCCTCAGACTGCAGCCCACCAGGCTCCTCTGTCTACGGAATTCTCCAGGCAAGAGTACTGGAGTGGGTTGCCATGTCCTTCTCCAGGGGATCTTCCTGACCCAGGGACTGAACCCTGGTCTCCCACATTGCAGGCGGACTCTTTGCTGTCTAAGCCACCAGGGAAGCCCATGTCATGTCTTTTTAGTAGTTGGATATTTTAAATCCATATTAATAAATGAATATTTCTTACTGGTAGAATTACATCGATCTATTCCTATTTTTGTTTTCACAAATAAAAAGGCTGAAAACCCTTATTTATTTAAACAGAAATGGAATGAGCTGTATCAAAGTTAATTTTCCCTTTTCCCAAATATATACAAAAAAATCATAGTTCCATCTATAGCCACCTATTATCAAAAATTATTTTTATACCTATGCTGTATTTGTACAGAGGTTTGACTTGAATATAATTATGATGACACCATCAGGTGAGTCCAAATTAAGAGATAACTACAAAACAACTGGCCTAAGGTCTCTAAAAACATCAATGTTAACTAATGTCCTGAGTGTGATCACTGTTATTGTTAGATGGGAAAATATCCTTGTTTTGGAATGATACATGCTTCAGTGTTTAGAGATGAAGTGTCAAGATGTTTGTAACCAACTTGCAACTTTTTCAGCAAAGTAATAATGATTATAGACAGGTTCATAAACAGAACAAAGGAAGCATAGCAATAATGATGATAGAACAAATGAGGCAAAATGTTCACAACTGGTGAATCTAGGTGAAAGATGTAAGACTGTTCACTGTATTTTTCTTGCAACTTTCCTATAGTATTGATATTTATAAAATTAACTGGAAAAATGTTAATGATTTATCTGCTGTGAAACCAAGTATGTTCTTCAAATTTGTTAAAAGCAAAAAAATTAACAACCATCTAACTTTTAATAGAATTTGTTGCCCATCATTAGAATCATTCACTTTCTCACTTCCTAGAAGATACTACATAAAAAACACTTAAACCAAGATATATCCAGTGACTATTAAAGACACTGGTTATTCTGCCACTTTGAGGCACCAGTTCTTAATCTGATAATATTAGAGAGGGTTGGGATATTTCAATATTTCAATATGTCTTTGTCAATACAACTTTGTTATTAAATACTTTTACCTTATGTGGTTTAAGTACATTTTCATCAAAACATTGGCACCACACACTTAGCTTAGTTTATGAAAAATCCCCACCAAATAATTGTTTTGAGAGTTAGGGTTGACTTTGCAGATTCAATCATTCAAATCAGATGTACTTTCTTAAGGAACAGAGTGATTTATTTTTCAATTCAAATGATGTGTAAATACATTTCCCTATAGCAAGCTTCTCACTTTTGAATTCTAAGACAGAAAGGGAAAGAAAGGCAGAGAGAGGAGGAGTGAATAAGGAGAGAAAAAGAAGGGAGAGAGAAAGGGAATGATAGAGGGGGAGCTAGGGACTGAGGAAGAGTATTGCCAGGGGTCTGTTGCCTGGATGAAATAAGGTACTTCTGGATACTTTCTCATGAACCCGACTCATTCCCTAGGTATTTCTTACCAACGTCATCTTTGCTTTACTGCCATATGCCTCTCTCAGAGAACAGCAGAGGTAAGGTCATTAAAAGAAAACTATTTTGCTGGGGGGTGGGTGAACCAGGTGAAGGAGGTCAACTGTATGGTGATGGATGTAAACATCTATAGTGATCACTCCGTATTGTACACAGATTATAATGCTGTCCACTGGAAACTTACAGAATAAAAAGAATGTTTGGGAACGCATGTACACCTGTGGTGGATTCATGTCAATGTATGGCAAAACCAATACAGTATTGTAAAGTAAAATAAAGTAAAAATAAAAATTAAAAAAAAAAAGAAAAGAAAAATACCTGGAGTGGTTTCTTTCATTGGCATTCATAGGTTTTTTACACTCTGAGACAATGTACCTTATTCAATAAGATTCAGGGCTAAAAAGGGAATGCTCTCCATTTGTGAAATGGGAGAAGGAACCATGGAAGGAGAATACTGCCTTCAGCACAGGGATGATCTCAGGCAGATTGGTTTATAAGACTGCACAGACTGGGGACTTCCCTGGCCATCCAGTGGTTAAGACTCCACCTTCCACGGCAGGGGATATGCATTCGATTCCTGCTCGGGGAGCTAAGGTCCTACATACTTTGCAGTCAAAAAACAAAAGACACCCAAAACATAACACAGAAGCAATACTGCAACCAATTAATAAACACTTTAAAAATGGTCCACATCAAAAAATAAAAAAGTTTTCAGGGAAAAAGTACACATACTGAAGTTGAGAACTTAGAAATTCATGCTTTTAAAATTGTGGCTCTCAAACTTTTTGGCCTCAGGACCCCTTAAACACTTAAAAATTACTGAGGCCCCCAAAGAGCTTTTGTTTCTTGTAGGTTATCTCTATTAACATGTACCATACTGGATATTAAAACTAGGAATTTTAAAAACTATTTAGTTATTCGTTTAATTAAAACAACAAATCCATTACATATAAATGACATTTTAATTTTTTTTTAAAAAAAGCTTTTTTCCAAAAGCAAATAGGGAGTGAATAAAGTGACATTGCTTTAGCTTTCTGCAAATCTGATTACTATAATGTCTGGCTTAATATACGATAGCTGAATCCCCAAATCTATTTCTGCAATCAGCATGTTATGCTATGGCCGCTGCAACTACTGAAACCCGTGGGCCTAGAGCCTGCGCTCTGAAACAAGAGGAGCCACCAAAATGAGAAGCCGGTGCACTGCAACGGAGAGTAGCCCCCGCTTGCCAGAACTATAGAAAGCCCGGAAAAGCAACGAAGACCCAGCACAGCCAAATAAGAAAACGATTTTAAAAATATATGTGTTGTGCTATGTTGCTTTAAACTATATATGAAGAGAATTTAGCGTCAGAAAGACAGATAGTTAGAAAAGGTCTTGTCTTTTATTAAAGACTACTTTAATTAAAGTATTTTATTAAATACTTTTAATACTAAGTATTAAAGAGTACTTTAATAGCTTTAACCGACACTGTGGATATTCTTTGACACTACACCAAAACTCAAAAAGTGGTAGTTTCTTAAAGGTTAGCTGAAATGTGGAAACTGAAATCACTGAACTTATTCAGTATATTATTCAGTTATATTAAAACCCAATGCTTCCTCTGACACTCAGAATATATCTTTTGCCCATACATGGTTATATGCCGTCTGGCATTGGTCATTTAGGAGGTACTGGTTACTGAATTATGCATCTCTTCCAAATGCTGACACATTTCACTCTACAGTATTTTTCAAAATCACATGTACTAATATTACCACCCATTTCACCAGGAAAGTGATAAGTTACTTGGAGGCTGGCAAGCACACAGAGGCAGATTCAAGTTTTCCAAATGTCTAATTTTTACTTGAAAGCTCTAATTTTAATATTGGCAACAAGCATGATGTGGTTTTTGATCCCTCGGTCGGGAAAATCCCCTGGAGTAGGAAATGGCAACCTACTCCATTATTCTTGCCTGGAACAGAAGACCCTGGCAGGCTATAGTTCTTGGAGCTGTAAAGAGTCAGACACGACTGAGTGATGAAGCACACTGTACTGTCTACTGTTTTCCTTGACGTGATAAACTCATCTTGTTCCTGTGTGAGAAAAGGTCTGCTACACACGCAAATCCCAATAACCCTGGTTAGTCAGGCATTCTTTCAAAGAAAAATGGGTGTTTCATGAAAAAAGCCACAGGTTCCGCGTACAACTTGTTTAAATGTATAAGTCCTTTCCCTCCGACAGCCACAGTGTTTCACGAGGCAGGGGACATGCTCTCTGCAACTTCCCATACACTTAAGAGTCCAGGTGCAATAAAATTAATAATTTTGACTACCGTCAAGGACATTCTTAACAAATTGAGGTAAAACTTTTTTGTCAACTGTGAGGGCACAGTGGTGGAGAAGACAACTGCAGCCTGGTGCCACCCCCACTCCCACCGTGTGCTTGTGCCTGGCATTTGGGGAATTCAGTGTAGACTTAACTGCTGCTACAGCAGAAGCCCTTCTACAACACCCCAGGCTACACCAGCTCTGCCTGCTTCTGCAGCAGCACCACCTCACCTGCTCGCCCTCCATCAGCGACTCTCTGGCTCTTCCCCCCCATGAGGAGGGCAGGGGCCTTCTCAACAACCATGAAGTTGTATGGTATATTAATAAATATGACTCACTTTCTTTTTAAAAACGCACTTCCCATTTTATTCCCTATAAAATCATGAACTTTATTATGTTACAAAAATGCAGTCCTGATTTAATAGGCCCTGCCTGTCTCACAAATCCCTATTTTGATCATCCGTCCCATCTCTAGCCACCTCCCACATTTACGAATTCAGAGAAAATGAGTAAAGCTAAATCTGTAACCTGAAATTACTACAGACAGTCCCTAACTTATAAATACTTGATTTCCCACACCAACCACAAATACTAATAAAATGCCCTGGTCTACCAGAACTCCTATGACTGAACAAAAAGCTCTGGGAAGGAGAAGTCTGGGGCTTTTCCAGTGGCTCAGCAATAAAAAATCTGCCTGCAATGCAGGAGACAAGGGTTCGATCCTTGTCGAGAAGATCCCCCGGAGGGGGGCATGGTAACCCACTCCAGTATTCTTGCCTAGAGATTCCCATGGACAGAGGAGGCTGGTGGGCTATAGTCCAAGGGGTCACAAAGAGTCGGACACGACTGAAGGGACTGCACATACACACAGGGGAAGTCTTTTGGGAAAACAGAACCGTCTGAGAGCCAGGGTGGGCACTGCTGACATGCAAGGGCAGCATCTGGCATCAGGCTGGTTAGAAGACAAGGATCAGTTATCGACCCTCACTTCTTAAGAACATAGCTATGATTGCTATCTTTGTTTTACAAAGGAGACAATAGTCACAAGCAAAGCCCAGTAACAATTCCCAAGGAATAAAAATAGAATCTGGGTAATGAAGGCTAACCTTTTTCTCCTTTCCTTTGTGCTTAGTCTGGTTTATACTCGCTCACAGGGTGTCACGTGCTACAGCCTTGACACGGGCACCTCAGACCAGAATTCCTGGCACGACACGGCTGTGCCCACTCCTCAGCTGCTTGGACCGTGTGCAGAAGCTGCACACAGCCCTCAATTCAATATGGCGGCAGTGGCAGTGGGCAATGCCTGCAGCCCGGCGCCCTGACCAGGGCATCTGAGTCAGCCTTGCAAGGACTCCGCCCCCTCCCCTCCCTGCTGTCCAGATCTCTATTAAGCAGCCTCCCAGCCAGCCTTTCTGAGAGAGCAGGTGCTCTCTGGGAGCTTAAGCTCCCAGCTCTCAACTCTTTGATTAGCAAATAAAGCTTCCCTTTGCTTCTAAACTGAATGCAGTCTTGTTCCTGAGTCAAATGACACCAGGCAGGAGGACTCCTGTTGGGGCCTGACTTGAGAGCGCTGATAATAGAAATTTAGGTTGAAGGAAGGAACATGTCTGAAGGTGCCCTGCTGGACAGGCCCAAACCCTTGACAAGACCATTCTAGACCAAGAGTTAGCAAATTTCTGTCAAGAGCCAGACAGTAAATGTTCTAAGTTTTGCAGGCCGCATGGTCTCTGCTGCAGCTACTCAACTCTGCCCAAGTAGCAGGAAAGCTGCCATGGACGATATGGAAACGATGGGGGCTGTGCTCCAGTAAAACTCTATTATTGGACACTGAAATTTGAATGTCAGGTAATTTCCAAGGGTCACAAAACCGTATTCTTCCTTTGATTTTTTTCCCCCACCATTTAAATATGTAAAAACCATTCTTAGCTCAGGGGCTGTACAAAAACAGGAGGTGGGTCTGAACTGAGCTGTTTCCGTGCTACCACCAGTCCTGCAAAACAAGATCTGGGTGGGGCACAGTAGAGCCCCTTGTCATACAATGATGTCAGAGGCAAGCGTGGCCAATTACAACATCCTCTTTACCCAGTAAATGGGAAAGAAAACCCTGACACCACAGCCTGGACCAACACAGCCATTAGCAGCCTGGACCCAGGACTCAAGGCAGCCCTTTGAGAGTTGGGGTGAAATGTGGTCCAAACTGGCCTCACTGGCCGCACCATTAATCCCTAGAATCTGTCCTCCACCGATGCCAGAGTAATCTTTTAAAACTAAGTCAAATTACATCTTCTGCTTAAAACCCCACATTCAGATACAAATCCAAAGTCTTTATCATTTTCTCTTCTATAAAAGAAGACTATTGGGCTTCCCTGGTGGTCCAGCGGTTAAGAATCTACCTTTCGGGACTTCCTGGGTGGTACAGTGGATAAAAATCCACAAGCCAATGCAGGGGACACGGGTTCAATCCCTGGGCCCAGAAGATGCCACATGCTGAGGAGCAACTAAGCCCATGAACCACCCTGCTAAAGCTCGTGCACCTAAAGCCCATGCTCGGCAACAAGAGAAGCCACTGCGATGGGAGAGTAGCTCCCACTCGCTGCAACCAGAGAAAGCCTACTCACGCGAGGAAAACCCAGGGCAACCAGAAATAAAATGCATAAATAAATAGATAAAAGATTTTTAAAAATGTGAATTCATGCCGACGGAAAAAAGAAGACTATCAAATATAAATCCTCTTAGTTGGTGCATCTATAAAGCTCTACAACACCTACAGTCCTCCTTCTTCACTCTCAACTCCCTACCACTCTGCTCCCTTGCAGACCCATCAGGGGTTTGTAACTACTGTACTATACTGCTTGAAACTTTCTTGCTCAGCTACCTACATAGCTTTCTCCTACATCCCTCTTGGTCCTTGGTCAGACATTCAGCACCTAATCAGAGAAGCTTTTCCTGACCATGACTCATACTTATTCTATAAACCCATTACCCTGCTTTATTTCTTCATAGTACTTAGAACCATCTGCTATACATATTTGTTTAGTAGACTAGATGGTTCTGGAGGACAGAGACGTTCTCTTTTCTTGTTTGGTTTTTATTTATTTTCGGCTGCAGTGGGTCTTCGGTGCTGTGCGTGGGCTTTCTCTTGTTGCTGAGCACGGGCTCCAGAGCATGTGGGCTTCAGGAGCTGCAGCTCTCAGGCTCTCGAGAGAGGGCTCAATAGCCGTGGTGCACAGGCTTAGTCGCCCTGCGGCATATGGGACTGTCCCAAACTAGGGATAGAACTAGTGTTCCCTGCATTACCAGGCACGGACTTTCAGCCACTGGACCGTCAGGGAAGCCTGACTTTCTGTTTTGTTTACTGCTGTATTCCTAGCACCTAGAACAGCCCTAGATACACAGCAGTTGCTCAATAAATGTTTGTTGAATTTAACAAATAAATGACTGGAGAACCATAACACCAATCTGCAGTTTATCTCTTAAAATATAACCTGCTTACAGGTTAAAGACAATATACAAATATACACATTCCTTTCAAAAATGAAAATGCTGTTGTGTTTATATGATTCTTTCACATGTATAATTCATTTTAAAATATATATTTAGTGCCTACCCATGTGCAAGGTATTGAACTATGTGTCTTAAAGTGTTCTATGTGTTCTCAGAGAATCTCATTTTAAAGGGAGTAAAGACATGCAGGCAACCTCTAGAAAGGACAGACAGTGAGAAGGGACCGAAGACAGGGAAAGATAATTCTTAGTTTGGCTCCCCACTGAAGGCTCCATCTTTATTCTTATCCTTCTGTGTGAAAGCCCCATTTAACTAAGCCCAGTGACCCCCTGACCCTGAATCCTGGATTCTTTCCACCATAGCCTTTTCCTTATGACATTTTTTTTAACCTGAGAAAGTCATGGTGATTGCCTCAATTACACACTTCCCTTTGCCAATACAGTCAGAAGCTGATGAGTCCTTGCTACTCAAAGGGTAAGAAAATCATTTAAAGATACACAACTATGCAAAACTCAAACAGAACCCACCAGTTTGTGAATGAATGAATGAATTCAAACACAAATGTTTTGCTTGTTGCTTTGTCTGATTCACCTGCTCAGCCAAAATGCCTGGGTCCCTTTATTAGACATTCATGGATTCCAGCTTTCTAACACACTGCACACTCCTTCAAACACATCACCAAAACATAATTTTTAAAACAGTACGAATGAGAACTTCCCCGGTGGTCCAATGGGTAAGACTCCCCAGTCCCAATGCAGAGGGCCCAGGTTCAATCCCTGGTTAGGGAACTAGATCCCACATGCCACAACTAAGATTTGACATGCTACAGCTAAAGATCCTCCATGCCACAGTGAAGATCATAGATCTGGCATTCTGCAAATAAGACGAAGTACTAGATTTCTGTCTGCCTACAATGCGGGAGACCCGAGTTCAATCCCTGGGTTGGGAAGATCTGGAGAAGGAAATGGCAACCCACCCCAGTATTCTTGCCTGGAAAATCCCATGGATGGAGGAACCTAGTATGCTATAGTCCATGGGGTCGCAAAGAGTTGGACATGACTGAGTGACTTTACTTTTCACTGTCAAATAAAAAAAATAAAAAGTATGGATGAAGATGACTGTACAACTCTGTAAATACACTAAAAGTCACTGAATTGTGCACTTTAAATTATGATTTCTATGGCATTGTTTTTTTAAAAAAGAATATTCCTAAATGTTTGCTATTAAAATATTATTAATATTAACTGCATTATCATTATAATACAGGCTTCCCTGGTGGCTCAGATGATAAAGAATCTGCCTGCAATGAGGATACCGGGGTACAATCCCTGGGTCAGGAAGATCCCCTGGAGAAGGGAATGGCAACCCAGTACTCCAGTATTCTTGCTTGGAGAATTCCACAGACAGAGTAGCCTAGCACGGGCTACAGTCCATGGGGTTGCAAAGAGTTGGACTGAGCGACTAACACGTTCATGGGCTTCCCTAGTGGCTCAGATGGTAAAGAATGATATAATTATCATTACAATAGTGATGATTAACAAAAAGCAGTGATGAATAAAATTCATGTTTTAGACAAAAATTTGGCAATATCCATCAAAGCAATTTTTTTAAACACAATCCTTTTAACCCAGCTATATTTCCACTTTGGAATTTATCCAACATATACACAGACACCAATTTGCAAAGAAACATGAAAAAGACTATGTTCTGCATCACTATTGGCATTTTTGAAAAATCAGAGTCGAACTAACCATTCCACAGGGACCTGGGGATCAGATGCTAGGCCACAACTTACCTGCTGTGTGAGTCTGACATACTACTTAATGTTTCTAAATCTCAGTCCTAATAGGGGGAGTAACAATGGTGCTACCTAGTAGGGTTACTGTGAGACTTAAATTATAAAATAATTGTAAAAACTTAAAGGACTAGCACAGATTAAGTATTCTGTAAATACTGGCTATTACAGCCCTTACTGTAATTGACAGGACAGACACTTGTTAAATGAATTGTGGCATCTATACAATGGGATATTACACAGACTTTACAAAGGACGAAGATTTACATTAACTGATGTGGAAAAGAGTTTCTAGATATTAAGTGAAAAAAGCAAATCGCTAAAGAAGATTCTAGAATGACCCCAGTTATAAATTTAAAAAGACATCTGTGTGATATGCACACATATTTATATGCCTCCATATGCGTATGGGCCTCCTGAACGGCTCAGGGGATAAACACTGTCTGCAACGCAGCTGACGCAGGAGACTCGGATTCAATTCCTAGGTCAGGAAGATCTCCTAGAGGAGGAAACGGCAACCCACTCCAGTACTCTTGCCTGGAGAATTCCATGCAGAAGGAAGCCTAGTGGCTACAGTCCATGGGGTTGCCAAGAGTCAGACACAGCTGAGAACACTAGCACACATATGTGTATATGTACACTTATACACACATATATATGAGTGTGTATCTATGTTTACATACGTGAAGAAGATTTCTGGAATAATACAAAGAAACTGGGTAATAGGATGGAGGAGAAAGGGGCATGTTTACTCCTCACTCTAACACTTAGAGCCATACTTTGTTTCCAGTGAGTAAAGTTTTCATGGAAAAAAAAAAGTTTGAAATAACTTGCTTACCAAAAGGGAGAAAGAAAGCACTTTGATTAAAGAAAAGGTATTGACAAAAGGGGGCTTATCTGGTGACTCAGGTGGTAAAGAATCTGCCTGCAATGCGGGAAACCTGGGTTCGATCCCTGGGCTGGGAAGATGCCCTGGAGGAAGGCACGACAACCCACTCCAGTATTCTTGCCTGGAGAATCCCCATGGACGGAGGAGCCTGGCGGGCTACAGTCCATGGGGTTGCAAAGAGCCGGACACAAGTGAGTGACTAAGCGCATAATGACAAAAGGAAGTTTCCACTGAATTCTAAAATTGGTGGGAGATAGAAAAACCCTGTATACATACTAAAAGAAACAGTCCACTGCGAAAGAACAGACTTTCACTGAGGTTTCTGGGTTATGTTCAATCCTATCAAAGATCTATTAATTACTGGCTTCCGAAAATATCCACCTTATCTGCAAAGTAAAAGCAATGAGAATTTCATCTACAGTTCCAAATACTGCTTTTTATTTTTCAAGTGCTTTAAAACCTACTGAATTTATATAATATTGACCTAAAAGGCAATAGAAATAATAGAATTGATTTTAAAATTTCCATCACCTGCTGTTTCATTTTTATTTCATTTTTTAAACTTGGACTTAAAATAACACCTCAAGAAATTCAAACATCTTTACATCTCCTCAAATTCTCACCACAACACAAAGCAACTTTTAGAAATAATTTCTAAAGAACTCATTAAAATTACAGCAAGACTTTGCATGGTAAAGAGACGTAAAACTCAAAAGAGAATACCTTTGCTGAGACTGACTGAGGAAACAAAAAGTAAAAGGGACAGCTTTTTTATATCTAGTCCATCTTTTAGAAGTTCTGACTAACAACGGCATCTTTTTATGAAATAACCAGCACTGCTTCATAATATGAAAAGATGACTATGTCTTTAGGTTAAAATGCTAAAAAGAACATTATTCACCTTTGGCAGTGTTGAAATGATACTCAGATGTTACTGGAAGGCAAACTGCCTGAAAAATCTGTTGTGTGTCTTATAAGTCAGATAAAACATTAAGAACATCATCCACTCTAAGACTACTTACTCACCAGAATTTTTCACTAAGGAAAGTGGTGAAAGTGTTCACCAAACACCTTTAACAGAACAGACAGTCCTCTCCATGAGATGGTTTTTGTTCCACAGAAAGAAAAATGGTCCATGATCCCTTTCCCACTGACCCTCAGGTGATCTGTTTTCCAGAGCCTGCTCCTCACAATACTCCAAAGTGGGAAGCAGATCCTTGGAGAGAAGTGTTGGATTCCCAGCTCACCACATGTGGGCCAAGGCAGGTAAGCGAGAGGGACCTCAGTCTGTGGGCACTGCCACTGCTTCACTCAATATACATCTCATAGACCTTCCTAGTACTGGCAGATGAGTCATCATTAGTAACCTAATAAAAACCCAAGCATTTACCCAAATCTAATCACTCTCACCTTTTTCGCTACTGCTACTGCCCTAGATCAAACACCTATTCTCTTGCCTGCCACATCCTGCTGCATCTCCTGTTGCCCCTTAAAAGTCCATCCACCAGTGGTAAGTGGTGTTTTTAAAAAATACATCAGGTCAGGACTTCCCTGGCAGTCTAGAGGTTAAGAATCCACCTGCCAATGCAGGAAACCCGAGTTCAACCCTCGGTCTGGGAAGATCCCACGTGCCTCGGAGCAACTAAGCCCGTGTGCCGCAACTACTGAACCCGCGCAACCCAACTACTGAAGCCTCTGCGCCCACAGCCTGTGCGCCACAACGAGAAGCCACCACAATGAGAAGCTGGTCCACCGCAACCCAGAGTAGCCCCTGCTCTTGGCGACTAGAGAAAAGCCCAGACAGCGACGAAGACCCAGCCAAAATAAATAAATAAAACGTTTAAGTAAAAGGATTTACATTGCATATTAAAAAAAAAAAAAAAAAACTACATCAGATCATATCTTTCCTCTGCTTTAAAACCTTCCAAAGGGTTTGCTGTCACATGTGAATTGAAATCCAAACTCTTTCCCAGGGCACCTAAGACTTGCCCGAGAGGGCACTGCCTCCCCTCCAATCTCATCTACCTCTCTCTCGCTCTTGGACTAAGATCTAGCCCACATGGTCTTTCTTTTCTGTTCTGGAAACTCGCCGAGTTCACTGTCATCTCAGAGCCTCTTCATGTGCTATTTCTGCCATCCAGAACACTGCCCTCCCTTTCCCAAGGCTGGGTCTTTCCTATAATCCAAGTCTTAACTCAGGTCACCCCCTCACGTCCTTTGCGAATGAAGGAGCACTGCTGCTGTATTCTGTACTCTGATTTTCTTTCACTACCTGAAATTCTTACTTATCTGCTGACTCTGCTGGCTGTCTCCTTTCCCATTACCACCACTAAGTACTCCAGCTTCATGAGAGCAGAAACCCTATCTTTCTGTACCTCAGTATCTACAGTGCCCCGCACGGTCACAGGACCCAAGAAAGGGTTGATGAATGGTTAGAATTCACAATTATTCTTTAGTCATTATGTATTTTCTCAAATAGATACTAAAAGTACAGCTACTATGTTCCAAGCAACTGTGATTTTCTTTGAATGGTGTCCTAAATTAGAGAACAAAATGTTTTCAACTCATATCATTAACAAAGAGCTAATTTCTTAATTCTTTTTCAAAATCTTCCAACTAAGAAAGTCATTGACAAAATGAGCAAATGGAACACACAGCTCACTGAAAAGTAAGATAAGTAACTCCTAAATATATATAAAGATGCACATTTTTTACTCAAGGCCAAAACAAAGTAAACTACTAGACCATTTTTCACCTCCCAGCATCAGTTCAGTTCAGTCACTCATTCATGTCTGACTCCTTGCAAACCCATGGACTACAGCACATCATACTTCCCTATCCATCACCAATCCCTGGAGCTTGCTCAAACTCATGTCCATTGAGTCGATGATGCCATCCAACCATCTCATCCTCTGTTGTCCCCTTCTCCTCTGTCCTTCAAACTTTCCCAGCATCAGGGTCTTTTCTAATGAGTCAGTTCTTTGCATCAGGTGGCCAAAGTATTAGAGCTTTAGCTTCAGCATGAGCCCTTCCAATGAATATTCAGGACTGATTTCCTTTAGGATTGACTAGTTTAATCTCCTTGCAGTCCAAGGGACTCTCAAGAGTCTTCTCCAATACCATAGTTCAAAAGCATCAATGCTTTGGTGCTCAGTTTTCTTTACGGTCCAACTCTCACATCCATACATGACTACTTGAAAAACCATAGCTTTAACTAGATAGACCTTTGTCAGCAAAGTAATGTCTCTGCTTTTTAATATGCTGTCTAGGTTGATCATAGCTTTTCTTCCAAGCACCAGGTGTCTTTTCATTTCAAGGCTGCAGTCACCATCTGAAGTGATTTTGGAGGCCAAGAAAATAAAGTCTGTTATTGTTCCCATTGTTTCCACATCTATTTGCCATGAAGTAATGGGACTGGATGCCATGATCTTCACTTTTTGAATGTTGTTTTAAGCCAGCTTTTTCACTCTCCTCTTTAACTTTGCTCTTTCACTTTCATCAAGAGGCTTTTAGCTCCTCTTCACTTTCTGCCGTAAGGGTGGTGTCATCTGTACATCTGAGGTTATTGATATTTCTCCCAGCAATCTTGATTCCAGCCTGTGTTTCATCCAGCCTGATTACATGATGTACTCTGCATATAAGTTAAATAAGCAAGGTGACTATATACAGCCTTGACATACTCCTTTTCCTCTCTGGAACCAGTCTGTTGTTCCATGTCTGGTTCTAATGTTGCTTCTTGATCTGCATACAGATTTCTCAAGAGGCAGGTCAGGTGGTCTGGTATTCCCATCTCTTTCAGAATTTTCCACAGTTTGTTGTGATCCACACAGTCAAAGGCTTTGGCGTAGTCAATAAAGTAGAACTAGATATTTTTCTGGAACTCTTTTGCTTTTTCTATGATCCAATAGATGTTGGCAACTTGATCTCTGGTTCCTCCACCTTTTTAAAATCCAGCTTGAACATCTGTAAGTTTTTGGTTCACATACTAAAGAAGTACGTCAAGGCTGTATATTGTCACCCCGCTTATTTAACTTATATGCAGAGTACATCATGAGAAATGGCTGGGGTAGATGAAGCACAAGCTGGAATCAAGATTGCTGGGAGAAATATCAATAACCTCAGATATGCAGATGACACCACCCTTATGGCAGAAAGTGAAGAAGAACTAAAGAGCCTCTTGATGAAAGTGAAAGAGGAGAGTGAAAAAGTTGGCTTAAAGCTCAATATTCAGAAAAATAAGATCATGGCATCCGGTCCCATCATTTCATGGGAAATAGATGGGGAAACAGTGGAAACAGTGTCAGACTTTATTTTTTTTAGGCTCCAAAATCACTTCAGATGGTGATTGCAGTCATGAAATTAGAAGACGCTTACTCCTTGGAAGGAAGGTTATGACCAACCTAGACAGCATATTAAAGAGCAGAGACATTACTTTGTCAACAAAGGTCCGTCTAGTCAAGGCTATAGTTTTTCCAGTAGTCAAGTACGGATGTGAGAAAGATGAGCGCCGAAGAATTGATGCGTTTGAACTGTGGTGTTGGAGAAGACTCTTCAGAGTCCCTTGGACTGCAAGGAGATCCAACCAGTCCATCCTAAAGGAAATCAATCCTGAATATTCATTGGAAGGACTGACAGTGAAGCTGAAACTCCAATATTTTGGCCACCTGATGCAAAGAGCTGACTCATTTGAAAAGACCCTGATGTTGGGAAAGATTGAAGGTAGGAGGAGAAGGGGACTACAGAGGATGAGATGGTTAGATGGCATCACCAACTCAATGGAAGTGAGTATGGGTAAACTCTGGGAGTTGGTGATGGACAGGGAGGCCTGGCATGCTGCAGTTCATGGGGTCGCAAAGAGTCGGACACGACTGAGCGATTGAATTGAACTGTTGAAGCTTGGCTTGGAGAATTTTGAGCATTACTTTGCTAGTGTGTGAGATGAGTGCAATTGTGTGGTAGTTTGAGCATTCTTTGGCATTGCCTTTCTTTGGGATTGGAATGAAAACTGACCTTTTCCAGTCCTGTGGCCACTGCTGAGTTTTACAAATTTGCTGACATATTGAGTGAGCACTTTCACAGCATCATCTTTCAGGATTTGAAATAGCTCAACTGGAATTCCATCACCTCCACTATCTTTGTTCATAGTGATGCTTTCTAAGGCCCACTTGACTTCACATTCCAGGATGTCTGGCTCTAGTCCAGTGATCACACCATCGTGGTTATCTGGGTCATGAAGATGTTTTTTGTATATTTCTTCTGTGTATTCTTGCCACCTCTTCTTAATATCTTCTGACCTTCTTAGGTCCATACCATTTCTGTCCTTTATTGTGCCCATCTTTGCATGAAATGTTCCCTTGATGTCTCTAATTTTCTTGATGAGATCTCTAGTCTTTCCCATTCTATTGTTTTCTCCATTTCTTTGCACTGATCACTATGGAAGGCCTTCTTATCTCCTTGCTATTCTTTGGAAGTCTGCATTCAAAACGGTATAGCTTTCCTTTTCTCCTTTGCCTTTAGCTTCTCTGTATTCCTCAGCTATTTGTAAGGCCTCCTCAGACAACCATTTTGCCTTTTTGCATTTCTTTTTCTTGGCGATGGTCTTGATCACTGCCTCCTGCATGATGTCATGAACTTCTGTCCACAGTTCTTCAGGCACTCTGTCTATCAGACCTAATTCCTTGAATTTATTTGTTTCTTCCACTGTATAATCATAAGGGATTTGACTTAGGTCATACCTGAATGGTCTAGTGGTTTTCCCTACTTTCTTCAGTTTAAGTCTGAATTTGGCAATAAGGAGTTCATGATCTGAGCCATAGTTAGTTCCCAGTCTTGTTTTTGCTGACTGCATAGAGCCTCTCTATCTTTGGCTGCAAAGAATATAATCAATTTGATTTTGGTATTGACCATCTGGTGATGTCCTTGTGTAAAGTTGGCTCTTGTGTTGTTGGAAGAGGTTGTTTGCTATGACCAGTGCATTCTCTTGGTAAAACTCTGTTAGCCTTTGACCTGCTTCATTTTGAACTCCAAGGCCAAACTTGCCCGTTATTCCAGGTATCTCTTGACCTCCCAGCATGGTAAAGATCAAAAGTATAACACTTTGTAGAGGATGAAGAAACATGGTCTCTCACACATTGCTGGTAGGTATAAACTGATACAACCTTTTCTTAGAGCAATTTGGAATTTCTATTGAAAATGACAAAGTACAAAATATGGAGTACCAACAAGGACCTACTGTACAGCATAAGAAACTACATTCAACATCCTGTAATAACCTATAATGGAAAAGAATCTAAATATAAATATACAAATGAATCACTTTGCTATACACCTAAAACTAATATAACATTGTACAGCAATTATATCTAAATAAAAACTAAATATAAAAAAATATATATATATTAAAGAAAAGACAAGTGCAAATGCCATTGGACCCAATGACAACTTTCAGGAATTTATCCTGTGGATATTCTTTCATGAAAGTAAAATAATGTACATGTACAAGGATATTCACTACAGCATTTCCTACAGACAAGGAACAATATTAAGAGTAGAAAATTTCTAGGACATTCATACAATGGAATGTCATGCAGCTCCATAAAAAACTGGGCAGCTCTTTATAGACTGATACAGAATAATCCCCGTGACATGTTGGTGAGTTAAAAAAGCAGGTCATGACACTGTTCTCACACTGTTTTTTTTGTTGTTGTTTTAAATATATATGTGTTAGTTGTTCAGTCATGTTTGACTCTTTGCCACCCTGTGGACTGCAGCCCGCCAAGCTCCTCTGTCCATAGAATTCTCTAGGCAAGAATCCTGGAGTGGGTTACCATTCCCTTCTGCAGGAAATATATATGATATGCTTGTAAATACAGGGAATATCTCTTCTGTGACACACACACTGCTATAACTTTGGTTACATTTAGGGAAAAGAACTCCATGTTTGGGAAATGGAGAAACGCTTGCTTGTGTAGCTTCTGAACTTTAAATTATTATTTATATGATTTTTAACCACCCCCTTAAAAAAGCAATTTAAAAGGAGCATATTCATATATAAAAAGTTTTCAAATCATTGATTTGGAAGACATCTCAAGATTTCTTGCAAATAGATTGTGTGGTATTTCAAAACTTCAGAAAAATCTTTTTATTAAAGATATATTCTCATTCTTATTCATTTTACACAATAAGTACTTGATAAATAATTATTCCTTGACTTAGGCTTTTTTTCTCATTCTAGCACAGGATCTCATCTTCCTCAATTAAGAGTTCCACCACCTGAATGCCTCAGCCTGATTGCTCCCCACAGCTCCTCCAACTATGCAACTGAAGATATACTCCTGGAAGTTTCTACTTTAAAACACAAGATAAACAACAGATATTTACTGTGCCTGAATAATAATTTCTTCTAAAAGATGCTATCATAATAAATAGTATAAAAGACTTCAGATGCCTTCTAGGGCTTTCCATCTCATCTAGTTTGGGAGCTAAGACACGTTCATAAGAAAAAATAACTACCATGCTAGGAAGGATAATACAGCAGCCAAATAAGTTGTACGAGGAAGCAATGCCTCAATAAACTCAAGAAGAACCATCATATATACTAAGGCAGTCAGGAAAGGTTTCAAAAGGGAAATAGACTCTGGTTTGGGCTTGATGAATGATCCAAGGGACTGACTGCACAGTAAGGGATGCCCAGGTGGTTCAGGAACACGTGAGTAGACTGGTCTGGACAAATGGACCCTGCAGGTGGCAGAGAGTGGTCCCCAAGCTCCTGGAAATCCACTTACTCAGTCCCTGAGCCTGTATCCTCCCGATGCCCTGGATTTACTTTGTTTCTTCCTAATTCTCCCAAAGTTGTCATTTTATCTCCATTTTCACCACCTCAAAGCCATCCAAGTTCTTATTCCCTCCCTTTGCAAAAATCTCCAAACTCACCTCCACCATCTCCAACTTTCAGTACACAATTCACATTTGTTACTTTATATGCATAATCCACTCACCCTGAACCTGCCAATAATTAACCACCGCCTGCAGAATAAAATTATTCTCCCTCTCATTCCAGGCCTTCTAACACTGGACTCACTGGCCCCCTCTCTCTCTCCATCACTGAATTCACACTCCATAAACATACTATTGGCCTCCCTGGTATCTCAGGTGGTAAAGAATCCACCTGCAATGCAGGAGATCCCAGTTCAATTCCTGATTGGGAAAATCCCCTGGAGAAGGGATAGGCTACCCACTCCAGTATTCATGGGCTTCCCTGGAGGCTCAGACGGTAAAGAATCTGCCTGCAATGAGGGAGACCTAGGTTTGATGACTGGGTTGGGAAAATCCCTTGGAGGAGGGCATGGCAACCCTACTCCAGTATTCTTGCCTGGAGAATCCCCATGGACAGAGGAGCCTGGCAGGCTACAGTCCAGGGGTCACAAACAGCTGGACCCGACTGAGCGACACAGCGCAGCACAGCACAAATGTAATATATAAACATGCCTAGGCCCTGGATGTTCCTACTAGCTGGACAAGTCTCCTTATTTTGTTCCCATATGGGGTACACATGGCTGCACAGGTTTTGAACACTGTAGTCTATATAAATGATACCTTTCACCAGTGTTGGGCCGTGCGCAACCTCAGCACCCTTCCTAAGATGGCTTGTTTGCATCGTTTCCCACCTTGAAGACCTTCTCAAAACTCAGCTGTTGATCAATTGTACCTCTGATCCTACACTGCCAACCTGACACTTTTTCCTCACCAAAAAGAAAGCTGCAATATTTGGAATACCAATAGCACCTTAAACACGGCAGATACTCAAAAGATGCTTGCAAATTACAATGAGTAAATTAACAAAGGCAGATTGTGATTAAACGTTAAAGAGCCTTGGGGAATTCCCAGGCAGTCCAGTGGTTAGGACTCTGCATTCTCACTATTCAAACCTAGATAGCATATTGAAAAGCAGAGACATTACTTTGCCAACAAAGGTCTGTCTAGTCAAGGCTATGGTTTTTCCAGTGGGCATGTACGGATGCGAGAGTTGGACTGTGAAGAAAGCTGAGCGCCGAAGAATTGATGCTTTTGAACTGTGGTGTTGGAGAAGACTCTTGAGAGTCCCTTGGACTGCAAGGAGATCCAACCAGTCCATTCTAAAGGAGATCAGCCCTGGGTGTTCTTTGGAAGGACTGATGCTAAAGCTGAAAGTCCAATACTTTGGCCACCTCACGCGAAGAGTTGACCCATTGGAAAAGACTCTGATGCTGGGAGGGATTGGGGACAGGAGGAAAAGGGGACGACAGAGGATGAGATGGCTGGATGGCATCACCGACTTGAAGGATGTGAGTTTGAGTGAACTCCAGGAGTTGGTGATGGACAGGAAGGCCTGGCGTGCTGCGATTCATGGGGTCGCAAAGAGTTGGACGCGACTGAACTGAACTGAACTGAACTGAATCCCTCATTGGGGAACTAAAATCCCATAAGCCACTTGGTGCAGCCAAACAGAACAAAATAAAAGGTAAGAACCTTCTCTTTTGGCCAAGAGAGAAGTTTTGACCTTATCTGGCAGATGCCAAATTTGGTCAAATGATCAGAATGATGTTTCAGACAAAAAGACTAATTTCAGCAACCACAAACAAACAGGATTTGAGACACTGTTCTCAAAGTACCACCTTAGCTCTCTGTTAGAGGAGGCCTGTGGGAAGCTCCCTCTGCGATGTGCAGCCTCAAGTAACTCAGTCATCTTTCAGTTTATCTGTTTGGGATTACAGATAATGGTTTTCACATAGCTACACGCAGAGTAAAGCTTAAAACTGGACCATTAAGCCAAGAAAAACATTGTTTCTGCCTGAAATATCTGCGTATCTAGGAAACAGTTCTGACTTGAATAATTATATACATACATAAAATGCATATACACAAATTAAACATTTATCTTCCTCCTTCACTTCTTTTGCAGTCTTCCTCTTTTCCATCTGTCTCTTCCCTTTTTGGTTTCTTTCTCGTTCTCCCACTAAAGTTATTATTCATGTCTCTCATTCCTTTCCAAGTGCCTCACCTTAATGATCTCCAGACTGCACTCCTCTCCCCCCAAGATGCCCTCTCTCCTCCCAAAATTATTACTCAAGTCATTTCACTGTTTTTGCTTATATAGTGACTTAGCCAATTCCGCTCAATATTTGTACTAATAACTCATTTCTCCGATTTCCTTTGCTGATGTACCTTGAACTTTCACTAACCTTAGAATTCTACAATTACTAGTGAATAACTTCAAGGCCAATCATTTTCCTATGGACCTCTGAAAGAATCAAGGATTCTTGATGTATTTAGATACATAAATTAATTTCATTCACTGATGCAGTATCCAATAAATAATTCTTTCCTGTAAATCAAAAGCTCAGAACCTAATACATTAAACAAAATGCGTTTCCTAATGAATCTCCTTTCAAAGTATGTATCTTGGATTTTATGCCAAGGCAGCTTATCAGTAACGGACTCCATGGTCCCAGACAGTTTTGTGTTTGAGAATTAAATAAAAATCTTTACTCTCCAAAGGAAGAGTATTATATGGAAGTAACACACTCCAGTATCAGGCTCATAGTACCACTGGAACCATGCACATGTCTATGAGGAAAAGACTATCAGGCAAGCAATTGAATTTTTTAAATGAATGGAAGGGGAATTTTAAATTAGGATCTAAGGTAAAACACATGATACAATGATGTGTTTGTGCCCAAAGAGGCTGTCTCCCTTGAAAGTCTAACTTTCCTGTTTATTCCTCCCACCAAACATGCAAAATAAATTCACTAGTACTAAAAACAGAAGTATGTCATCACTACTGAAAAGTAAGCACCATCGAAGGAAAGATCAAAATATTTTTCTTTCATCCTAGTAAAGTGAAAAGAAAAACCACTAAATACTGTAATACTGTTTCTGGGTTTAGGGCAGTTTCCTTGTTTTTCTTCCCCTCCCCAGCCTGAAGATCTTCTAGAAGTCACATTGGCACCAAATGGTGGACAGCTGCTTTACTAACTCCGTACTTGATAGGAAAAGAAGAGAGAAAAGGGCACAGACATCCATTATTTAGAATCTATCGCTAAATTAATCTTCTTTATCACAATTCCATTACAATATATTATGCAGCGTGTACGTGTGGGCAGTGTACAGCCGACCACACTCCATGATAACAAGGCTTCCTTTTTTCAAACACCATCAAAAATTGGCAGATAATTCAAACTGCTCTTAGTATTCAAGAATTTAACCTTGGACTAACAACAGAAGTTCAGAGAAATCTAATTAACCAGTTCCTATTTGGTCGAAAGTAAACTACAAAGATGAGAGAGGCTTGTCATCTCTATCTGTCCCTCCCCAAGGCTGGCGATTCGCCCTCAAGAGGGGCGTCTAGTGCGCACACCAGAGCCGGCTAGAGCTGGGGGAAAGGGCGGGGGGGCAACCCAACCCCCTGGCTGACCGCGCCTGGGGCCTCGCTGGGCCCAGAACCCAACTGAGCTCGGCATCCCAGAGGCAAACAGGACGGAGACTGGACCGACGGACGGGACGGACAGACGCGACAGGACGGACGTGACGGGCAGAGAAGCAGTGCATCCTACCCGGAGGGCTCCCTCCCAGGGCCGGCGGAGTACCTGCTCCGGTCATCCAGGCTGCGATTGTCGGCCGCCGCGGCGCGCCAGTCGGGCAGTGTGCTGGCGCACAGCACCACCATGGACACGATCACGAACACCACCGACACGCTGGCCAGGATCTGCGCGGCCAGCGACGACGTGGGTTCCTCGAAGGTCCGCCGCATGCGCTCCAGCCAGCGCCGGGAAGGGGCGGCCTCCGCACGGCCGGGTCGCGTCTCGTCCCGGCCCAGCGCGCCAGGCTCCTCGGCGGTGTAGAAGGTGTAGGTATCGGACATGCGGTCGTCGAGGCGGCGCTGGCAGCAGTACTCTAGGTGCGCGCCCTCCAGGCCCCAATAGATCATCTCGTTGTAGAAGGAGAGTTCGCACATCCGCGGCGCGAAGCGCAGCTTGCCGTGGCCTCGGACATAGAGAAGGATGAAGCCGAAGGCCTCCGAGTGCCGGTCGAAGAAGTACTCGTTGCGCTCGTGGTCATAGTCGTCGCACACCTCCAGCACGTCGCGCTCCGAGCGGCAGCCGTGCAGCCGGCTCACGCGCCGCAGCGGGAAGTCCTTCAGCAGCTCCCGGGACAGCGAGTACCGGGCGCCGCCCACGTTCAGCACCACCGAGGCCGCCCCGCTGCGCCCGAAGGTCATGGCTGGCTGCCCCGAAGCCCCCCAAGCCCGGGGGCGCCGCCGCCGCCCCCTCCGGCCGCCGCGCGGGGCCTGCCTGCGGATGGCGGAAGGGGGAGCGCGCCGTCGGGGCCCGCGGGCTGTCCGGCCGGCTCTCCCTCCGGGCTCCGCTGCTGCCCTTGGCTGGCCCGGGGGCCCCTGGCTCTAGCCTTCTCGGCAGCCCAGCGCAGCTGCTAGCGACGCTCCCTCCGCACGGCGGTCCCTGCAGGTGGCCGGGGAGTCCCCCTCAGGCGCCAGCGCTGCGCCCCACTGGCCGAGAAAGAGGCTGCCAGCGCCGCCGCCCCTCGCGCCTGAGGGATGCTCCCTCCGAGGCCGGGGTGCCCTTTCAAGGCGGCGGCGCTGTTCCCCCCCGCCCCGGGGGCGTGCGCGCCGAGAGGAAGCGAGGGCGCTGGATGGCTCCGGGTCCCCGGCGCTCCCTCTGGCCACGGCTCCGGCAAGCGCCCCACCGCCGTCCAGAGGCAAGAGGCAAAGTGAGCGGGTTCGGAGGCGGCAGAGAGCCGGCCCCGAGAGGCGGGGGCGGGGCCTCCTCGCGGTTACCCCTCCTTGCCTCCTGGCTCCGCTCCGCTCACCTCCCTCCGCGCGCCGCCCTCCTCTTCCCACCCGAGCCCGCACCTCGCTCGGGCTGGGATTCCCCGGCGCCCCGCCCTGGACCTCGGGCTCCCCGCCTCGTGACGCCGTCCTCCCCCTCCGCTCTCGCCTGCAGTGGCCGGGAGGGGTCCGCAGAGCAGGGATGCGCCGAGCTTGGAGCCCCGAGTGGAAGGGGCAGAAAAGCCCCGCGCCTGGGGATCTCAGTTCCCGCGTCCCTCCCCGGACCATCGGGATGACTTGGGGAGTCCCCAAGAGCCCTTTTAACGGCCCCCCAAAAGGAGGCTGCAGGAGGGTAAGGAGGAGTGAGGACTGGGGTGCAGGATTTGAGGGGCGGGGACAGACGGCTCTGGGAGAGCTTTTTCCAGAAACTCTCCGGAGCCCAGCTAGGTTTCTGAGACCGCCCCACAGAATTTCTCAAGAGAAGGCACCCCAGCAATTCTTTTCTTGCCGACTTTGTTCCTTCCTCTCCCGGCGCGGAGACCCACGTACCGCGTGCTCCGAAGGCGGCCACACATCCCAGCACCCAGCTTCCGTGCCGCCTCTCTCGGAGGGGAGCGGCTCCAGCCCCCGCTTTCTGGGGCACCGGTCCTAAGAGAGCGCCTAAGCTTAGCGCCCCTGGACCCCCTCGTGACGCTCCCTGTAGAGTGGGATGAAAGTCTGGGGAGAATTGTCTTGCCACTGGCAAGAACAGAATTTTGCCTGATCTTTGTCTGCATCCTCCTTTTCATGTCTTAATTTCTCCTGTGCACCTCCGAGCCGGCTGCAGCACCGGCCCTCGAGCTTGAAGAGCCCTTTCAGGCTCTGCGAAGGGTACTTCCCTGGGCACTGCTCGATGCCCTGGGAGTGGGCTCCACTGGGCAGGGATTATTTTAAACTGCTCCAAGCAATTCACACGACCTCCGGCACAGGCAGCCCTGCTCGCGCAGTACCCGCCAGAGGCGAAACAGGTGAGTTGTAAGGCTAACTGTTAAATGCAAAACATACGAAAAGAAAAATTAAGAGTGTGGTGGGGTGAGGTGGGATGCGGTGATCTGGCTTCAGAGTACACCAGCTGGTTACTGGGAAGGGTTTTACTTTGCCCTTCACTTTTCATAATTGTGTAGGGTTATCTAGTGCCCACTAGAGGTCACCAGAAAGAGTCGTGTTGCTCTGATTCTAGTGTGGATTCTTAGCGAAAAAGCAGACACCTAAAAATTGGAGTGCTCACAAAGTAAAATCATTTTGGGTGGTTTTTTGTGCCCTATTTTTTTAAATTGAAGCATACTTGATTTTTAATGTTCCAGGTGTACAGCGAAGTGATTCAGATATATAGAGATAAATATGTAGAGACACTATATACAATTTTCCAGTTTTTTTCCATTAAAAGTATTTTCAAGATATTGAATATAGTTCCTTGTTGGGTGATTTCTTAAAGAATGCAAATCTCTATAAATTTTTTATATCTAGACTTGATAATTTATCTTAAAAGCATTTAATGTAACTAAAAACTCAAAAATGGGAGTTGTTTACTTGCTAAGCTGCTACTAAACTAGAAAAACATCCTGAAGGAAATGTTTCAAGACAGAATCAAAAGAAGTGATGGCCATGAACTGGCAGAGAGAAAGAGCAGAGCATGTCTAATAGCAAAATCACAGGTGTGGAGGATTAAAGCCTGAAAGAAAGCTAATGCATCGGTTGGCTGAACGCATGGGGATCTCCACTACCAGAAGTCAGCTTTCATCCAGGAAGCTAATGGGATCCCTGAAGGTTTTAAGAATAGAACTGACTTGATCTCAGGAAAAGTCATTTGCCCCTTAGGTTGTTCTAAGGAGGAGGCACTTCTGCAGCCAAGAAGTGGGAACCCCACCCCTGAATCTCTGTAGACAAGAAAGGGTTCATTTCTGAGAAACCCTGAAACCAAGGACTCAGCACAGCTTGGAAATGGATTTGTTCTAGAATATGAGGATGAAGAAAAGTTTGCTGCTGCTAGTGGAGTGAAGAGCCTGGCTTCACACCAGCAAGAGCCGATTCCTCAGGGAGTCGTTAAAAATACTTTCTAGAAGCTGTACAGGCAACAGAACACAGAACAACTATTTTGTTGATTATTTGCTTCAACATTACTATATTTATTTCCTATGTTCTCTATCTAAAATCCCTTTAAAGTCTGTTGATAGGACCAGTCAAAGAAATATCATATTTTAAATTACATTTGAGCTTAGAAAACCAATTAATTTGATGACAGTATAATTTGTGTCTCCTAGGTATACTTTCATGAAATATCTTAGAGAGATAGGTTTAAATCACTTCATTTGTTTCAAGAGTAATATTCTTATTTGATTTTAATATCGTCAACTGCTACTGCAGCAACAATAACCCAAGTCATTTTCTTAAACAAAGAAAACAATAAGATGCAGAAATGATTGGCTTGTCTCAATATAATCTGGTTTAAAAAGCATTCTTAAAAACAATTTTATTCCTCTGTACTTGAAAAAATATGTTAAGATTTGATATTGTTGTTGAGAATTATTACATTTAAATTCTTCTCTGGATTCTAGATGATATTTAGGGTCTTCATATGTAAATCTTTAGACTGCATCGGGCATCAGGCAGAATTTTAGAGTTTGAAAGAGATTTTCTTGTGTCGATTTATAAGCCCATTATTTGGGGAGGAGGAACAAGGCTTCAGAGATGTGGCTATAATTTGCCCAAGGTTCCCCAACCAGCAGCATCACGGTGGAGACACAGCTGGAGCCACAGTTTCTAGTTCCAAACCCTAAACCCTCGGTCTCCAGGGCCTGCATTGCTGCCACAGCTTCCTGTCTGATCTCTGCACTCCAGTTCTTCCCTCCATCTGTGAATCCTATATCATGCCACTGAACAGCTCTTCCTTTTCTTCATTTTCATCAAGTCATTCCCCAGTTCAAGAATCAAAAGTGGCTAAGGATCTCTACAATTACAAACTGGCCTGGAAATAAAGTCCACACTGGTTCTTAGGCCCATCTCTAGATTCATATCCTGGCTGCACAACTTTTTTGCTAAGTGACCTGGAACAAATTCCCTGACTTCTTTAAGGCTCCATTTTCTCATCCTTACAATGGCAGTTACATGGCTCCATCAAAGGGGCGATATGAAATGAAATGATGCAAGAGTGGTATATGCCTCTGTGCATGACACCGGGGGAAAAAAAAAAATCTCACGTTGTGTATGCCTCTACCAGCCCAAGCAGGTCATGCTCATTTTCACTACTGGGTTATAATTAAATACAAATCAGACAGGGGCTTCCCTAGTGGGTCAGACAGTAAAGAATCTGCTTACAGTGCAGGATACCTGGGTTCAATTCCTGGGTTGGGAAGATTCCCTAGAGAAGGAAATGGCAACCCACTCCAGTATTCTTGCCTGGAAAATTCCATGGACAGAGGAACCTGGCAGGGTACAGTCCGTGGAATTGCAAGGAGTCGGACATGGCTGAACAGTTAACACTTTCACACTTCCACAAATCAGACAAGTGAATTGATTGATCTAAAAATGTGACCAATCACAAAAAATAACCCGAACCATCAAAATTTCAGTGAAAAGTTGTGACCCGTATACTGCTAAGTCTAGACTGAACATGAATTCCTCCATTACCTTGCACTGCACAACTGGCTGTGTTCAGAGTCCTTGAGCAGGTCTTACCTCTTGAAGCTTCATTTCCTCGTCTGGAAAGTGAAAGTAATAATAAGAGTTTTGGGGGAAGCTGAGCTTGTGGTGCCACACAGAAAGGGCTCCCAACACCCTGCCCAAAGCTTTATAAATTGAAATGCCCTGTGGGCACCACTGGTCCTTGCAGCTTACTTTAGCAACTGTGCCTTAAAAAGCCCTGACTCAAAAAAAAAAAAGCCTTGGCTCTGCCATTCATTTCTATTTTCAGGGGGTTGTGTTTACACCATTTTATTTCTCAGCATCTACAGTGGATCCTTTAAACAGTCAGCTCTTTTAATGGAAACATAACCTTCCACGGGCTTCCCCAGTAGCTCAGCTGGTAAAGAATCCTCCTGCAATGCAAGAGACCCCGGTTCTATCCCTGGGTTGGGAAGATCCCCTGCAGAAGGGAAAGGCTACCCACTCCAGTATTCTGGCCTGGAGAATTCCATGGACTATTCCATGGGGTTGCAAAGAGTCGAGACTGAGCAACTTTCACATAACCTTCCAGTGTCTCTGATTTTATGTAAGAGGAAGACACTAATGATTTCATCCACTATGCACAATTACCCTTGTAGAAGGGAAAGCCACAGCTTTCAATAAACTGCCCTCAGAAATGTCCCACCACACAGACCATGTTCTTAAAGATGAGAAGCCACCAAGGGATGTTTCACCCCCATCTCACACCAAAGTCCTTGCCTTTTTCTCTGCTCCATGACACTCTGTGCCCTCATGCAAGCAAAAGGAACACTATCTTCTTTAAATGTCCAGCCTTGAGAAAGTCACTGTGTAATCTTTATGTGAGGGGCAAAATTTTACCTCTACCCTCTCAGGGTTTTTGACTGAGCCTGAGAATTAGATTGACATAAAGACAGATTAACAGGAGAAAACCATGCAAATTTACTTCTTGCAAATTTTACATCAACACCAGAAGGAAATGAAGACCCACAGAGATAGCAGAACCTAAATGCTTTTATATGAGGTTGAACAGAGAGGCAATGATAGAAAAGTAGCTAAAATATATGGCAAGGCTAAAGGAAGATAAGAATTATCTTAACAAAGTACATTTATACAGAATTCTGTCAGTTTCAGCTTCTGTCCTTGATGATAAGAATGGTACTTTCCTCCTGGTATATGGAAGACCATCTTTCAAATGGGAGTTTTATCTCCTGCTTTTAGAAAGAAAAGGGGGAGGGTCAGAGCACCCCTTTTGTACCTGAATTTTTAAGTACTTAAAATAATCTTTATGCCAAAGTGACACATTTTGGGGTGGCCTATTGTGGCTCAAACGGTGAAGCATCTGCCTGCAGTGCTGGAGACCTGGGTTCGATCCCTGAGTTGGGAAGAAGATCCCCTGGAGAAGGAAATGGCAACCCACTCCAGGACTCTTGCCTAGAAAATTCCATGGATGGAGGAGCCTAGTAGGCTACAGTCCATGGGGTCACAAAGAGTCGGACATGGCTGAGCACCTGAACTGAACTAAACTGAACCCTCACACCCGTTCTGTTGCTATGTTGCATTAGGATGTGATGGCCCACCATCGCTCCAGGCCTCTTGCTGATGCTTCTTTTTTTTGGCTGCGCTGGCTCTTCACTGTGGCCCACGGGCTGCTTGTTACTGCGTACAGTCTCTCTAGATTTGGCCCTAGGCTCAGTAGTTGTGACGCTTGGGCTTAGTTGCCCTGTAGCATGTGGGGTCTTAACTCCCAGGCCAAAAATCAAGCCCGTATCCCCTGCATTGCAAGGTGGATTCTTAACCACTGGACCATGAGGGAAGTCCTCAAGTCTCTTACTTCTTACAGTGCCCAAGCGCTCTTTCTGCTTGCCACCACTAGCTCAGCTTTCCACAAAAACGCTTTTACCATTACTCTCATTCTCCAGATAAGGAAATGAGGCTTCATGAAGTTAGGCTAGCTCAAGGATCCCCAGCTCCTAGTAAGCACCAGACCCAGGAATGAAACCCAAAGTCTCTACAGGCTCTCTTGCCTCCCGTGCTGGCTCATCACCAACTCGGCTCTCTACCCCGCGTCAGACACCCCTGGGAAGGGAGGAACAGGTTAGGTGATACCAGAGGGAGCTATCTGACAAATCTTGAATATGGGTCATTCTACAAGATAACCAGACGTCAATAAGTCACTTTCATATCCGGAAATGTTTAAGAGAGAGATGATACAATGCCTGCTATTTGCGTCAAAATAATAACCAAGGGCAGGGGCAAGCGGGTTGGGAGCATAGATGAAATAAGATTGACTGTTGAAGTTGGGTAATAGGGCTCAGTCTATTAGTCTCCCTTTTTGTATTTATTTGAAATTTTCCATAATAAAAAAAGTTAAGAAAATGTTTTGAAACCTTGAACTTCATTTAAGCTTATTTGTGAATGTTGACAGTTACTCCTTCAGACTAGAACTGAATGCACTCTTTCACAATATGTCATGAAGAATCCCTTCAGTTTCTCCAGAGTATAAAAAAACTTGGTACATTTGACCATATCTATTAAAATTTTAAATGCACGCACCTAGTGATCCAGAAATTTTAACACCAGCAGTTTAACCTGCACATATAGTCACACATTTCACAAAGACATACAGGCAAGGATCGCTGCATTGTTTACAATAACAAAAGTTTAGAAACAGCCTCAATGCCCTTGGTTATTTAAATAATGGCATATTCATGAACTTAATACTGTTATTCGTATAGACTCAGAATCAATTCTAAGCCACATTGCTAAACAAAAAAGCCTAGCTCCTAAACTGACAACTAAAACATTCCCTCTTTATATTAAAGACATACAGATATGGATGTATTTGTAGATACATTATAAGATTTCTGAAAGGATACATGAAATACAATATGAGCGGTTGTTTCTTGGTTAAAGGACTGGGAAGAAATTAGGTAGAAATGAGATCTGGTTATTGGTTGTTGTAAACCCACTGTCTTTTTTCTTTTTTAGCCCAGTGAAAGGATTTTTTTTTAACTTGCTAATTTCTTGGTTTCGCTGGGTCTCTGTTGCTACTTGCAAACTTTCTCTAGTAGTGGGTGCTACTCTTTTGGGGGTGCAAGGGCTTCTCATTGCTTGGTTTCTCTTGTCGCAGAGCACAGGCTCTGCACGGGTTTCAGAAGTTGCAACTCTTGGGTTCTAGATCTGGGGCTCAATAGCTCCAAGGCATGTGAAATCTTCCCAGACCAGAGATCGAATCCAGGTCCTCTGCATTGGCAGGTGGATTCTTACCCACTGTGCCACCAGGGAAGCCCCCCTGAAAGTATTATGTTTTCAGTTGATTGTTTTTAAGTAGTTAAACGAAAGAAATAAAATCTCAGCACATAGTCTGTTACCAAGTTCTCTCTTTTTCCTTGGGCCCATCTTTGCTGTGTCTTGCCTCCGCCTCTGCTCAGTTACATCTGGGGCCATGCCCCTGTTCCCTCAGCCTGGATATCCTACTCCAACGAATTATGTGGCCTGTGCCTTCTTGTCGTGGAAAGGCAATGGCACCCCACTCCAGTACTCTTGCCTGGAAAATCCCATGGGCGGAGGGGCCTGGTGGGCTATAGTCCATGGGGTCGCTAGGAGTCAGACACGACTGAAGCGACTTCACTTTCACTTTTCACTTTCATGCATTGGAGAAGGAAATGGCAACCCACTCCAGTGTTCTTGTCTGGAGAATCCCAGGGACGGGGGAGCCTGGTGGGCTGCCATCTATGGGGTCGCACAGAGTCGGACACGACTGAAGCGAGTTAACAGCAGCAGCAGCAGCCTTCTTGTCAATCAAGTGTCAGTTCAAATGTCATTTCCTCAAAGAAGCCTTCCCTGACCACCATTCTAGCATATCAACCTATATACTTTTTAAGATTCTTTTTTTTAATTTTATTTTTGGCCAGATCCCACATGGCTTGCAAGATCTTAGTTCCCTGATCAGGGACTGAACCCAGGGCCCCAAGAGTGGAAGCATAAAATCCTAACCACTGGAGTGCCAGGAAATCCCCTCAACCTATTTTTTTTACTCCCTTATTACTTTTTTTTTAAAAATCACTTTGCTCATCCACGTGTTTCCTGTTTGTCATCTGTCACTCTGCCAGACTCTGCTCACTCCTTTTGAGAGCAGGGACTCTGGATCTAGTTGACAGTGGTGTCCCCAGCTCCTGCAACAGTGCCAGTCTCCTTGTTGAAGCTCAATGACTATTTGTTGAGTGAAGGAATGAATGACCACTACTGTTGATTAAAATAAGTGTTCTCTGAGTGCTGAACTGGCAGTATCTGTATATGCATATAGTGAGGCTGGAGTTGACCAACTTGAGAAATTGAGGCTCTTTCTGAGAAACCACTTCAATTTTGTTAAATGGTTGGCATCCTGGCAGAGATCTTGGCGCTGCTCTCCCCCTGGGCCACGGCATATGCCAGATTCCTGCAGAAACCCTGCTGACTTCGCCAGCCCTAACCTTGAGTCAGTGGGTGTCCCTGTATGCCTTACCCAGCAGGTGCTTTAGTTAGAAGAGTTCTTAGAATCAGCTCCAGTCATGTCTGGGTTCCACCATGCACCCATACCTCTCTTTAGAGGAAGGAAAGAATGTGGAAGCATAGCAAGGTCTGCAAGGAAAGAAGGACTGTCTGCCATTGCATTAAACACTTCAGTTGGGCTCGCTGTGAATTCTATCTCAATAAAATTGTTTCCAAAAAAATAAACTGTCCAGAAAGAATTGGATGTGGATCTAGGCGGTTCTGTGTGTCTTGGCTCACAAACTATAGGAAACTTGGAAAGAAATTTAAAAGGCTGTTGTTCTGGTGGTAGATGGACACCTAGAGACCCAACTGCCTGATTGGGTGCTAAGAATCAGGAGGTGAAGCTTCTCAGCAAAGCGGGTCTTGAGCCCAGAGGGAAAAGGAGGTGGGAGGGCCGAGTAGAAAGCAAGGGATTCCCCCACTCTACCCCCTGTCGCATCACAGGGCATTTTCATACAGCCTGAGAGAGGATTCTACTCACAGGAAAAATCAAAGACATTTTCAAAATGAATGGAAAGTTCCCTGCTGTGTTCTACCTATTCTGCAAGGAGGAGAGCTACATTTATCAACATTAATGAACCAAAATTATTAATAACTGGTTTAGGAGTCAGCTTTCCAAAACACCTGCTGTTCTTAGCCTTCTGTCCCTGTAACAATCTATTCCCTGCCCCACAATCCAACCTCCCTCCCCCTCTGTGCTCAATGCTGTTATTTCTGCCTCAGAGGAAAGATTGGGGCTGGGGTTGACTGAAGCGAAGCGTATGATATTCCTGGAAATGATCTTCTCATTGTAGATGCAACCAAAATAGCATTGGTTCCGCACTTAATAATTGATATACTCTTCAACAGCAATTGCATTTTTCTCCAAGGTACAGGATTTAAAATACAGACTATTTTATCTCCAGTTTTTAACTGGAGATAAAATAGTCCAATTCTGGTGTATGTGATCCCATTACCCTGCTATGGCAAAAACCTCAGGCATTTGCCTTAGTTTTCCCTGAGATACATGTTCTCACAGGTTAGCAAAAAAAAAAAAAAAAAAAACACACCGCTCCTAGCGGAAAGCTAAAAGGTATTGAAATCTGGAAGATTTGCAGTTTTAAAAGGAGGTTTGAAGCCGAAGCAGTTAGGTTGGTATAAGCCTGTCTCAGGCCCAGGTCATAGAAAGAGCCTATGGCTCAGCAAAAAATGCTGAAATAAGTGTCGGCTTTAACTCCATGTGCTCATGTGGACGTGCAGCCTTGGATCTTGTCCCCACAGGACCTTCCTCTGCCTGCAAGGAAACTTGCCCTCTGCTTAAGATTTGCTAGTACCTTAGATCTTCCAAGTAGGATTTTTCCTTTTCAGAGCAAAGTAATCACAAATAAAAATCTTTGTGACAAAAGACACTGAGGAGCTTTTTATACCCTTTCACTAGCTTCTATTGTGATGGATGAAACTGCAAGAACAATGGCAGCAGAGCAAATGGCCACATAAATCTACAAAGAAAGAAGAAAATAGGTTTACCATGTTTCCTTTGATGATGACAAGGCATTGTTTTCTCTAGATAGAGTGCCTTTAACTTTGACAATGTCAGTGACTGAACTACTGGTCTACCTTAATACCAACAGGTACTATGGAAAGGGAGAAATTGTGAATACAACTTCCGCTGAATCAACATTAGTCAAGGCTGTCAATTTATAGTTCATTGTACTTTCAGCCTAGTAACCAACTCAATGTTGACATTTATATTCCATGAAGATTAAATATTATTCACACTATTGAGACATCCCCTTACTGATAGGACCCTTAAGAAAACTCTAGTATTTTGTTTGTAATTTATTTGACTGCATCAGGGCCTTAGTTGCAGCACTCAGGATCTTCATTGCATCGTGTGGGATCTTTCGTTTTTGTGGCACACAGACTCTCTACTTGTGGCACGCAGGCTCTCTAGATGCAGCACATGAGCTTAATTGTTTAAGGGCTTAATTGCTCCGAGGCATGTGGGATCTCAGTTCCCCAACCAAGGACCAAATCCTTGTCATCTGCATTGAAAGATGGCTTCTTAACCACTGGACCACCAGGGAAGTCCCAGAAAACTCTAGTTTTAATCATGCCACACAATTCTCCCAGACTGTAAAAATGTCAATTATGCAAGTAATGTTGCCACGTTATATGACTCGGTCACCATGAGATCCCCCCAGAAGAATGTTTATTTTACCCTCGCTTCTCACCTACTACATAATCAGTGGGGAACATAGGAGAGGCTAGTGTTTTCAGCTACCCTTTCAGTGGATACTCCATTTTATCTCTGCCTTAGCAAGCACCTTGTCAGATGTTTAAAGTGGTTTTTAGATGTTAAACTGTAGTGATTTATACTGCAAAAGCCAATTGGGATTGGGAGGATTGTAAGGGATAAAATGAAAACTATTTGGAATATGTGGTCCCTATTCAGCACTTTACTAAGAAAGGATTTGTAGTCATTGAACATGAGTAGGTCAATCTTCTTGGTTTAACAAGTATCATTAAAACTGAGCATTTCAGAAGCTCAGAAAAGAACCTTCCTGAGAGAACCTCTGGGAGGTATGGGAAGAAAAGAGCAGTGACAGCATGACAGAAAAGGGATGGACTCTCAGTTAAGAAGGCAGTGGCCTCCAGGGGCTTCCCTGCAGGCTCAGTGGTAAAAAATAATAATAATGATAATAGTAATAATCATCCACCTGCCAATGCAGTAGACACAGGTTTGAGCCCTGATCTGGGACGATCCCACATGCCGTGGAGCGACTAGGCCCATGAATCACAAGGACTGAGCCTGTGCTCTCTAGCCCAGGAACCCACCTGCCGTAACTACTGAAGCCCATGTGCCCCAGAGCCCATGCCGCCACATGAGAAACCTGTGCACTGCAGCTAGAGAAAATCTGTGTGCAACAAAGACCCAGCCCAACCAAAAATATATAAATACATTTAAAAAGTATATTTAAAAAATTTTTAAAAAGAAGGCAATGGCCTCCAGAGGCCAAGTGGCCAGTTGCGACACTACACCTAAAGCTAGCCAGAGATTCAGCACTAAGGAAGAGCATAACCAGGCTCATCAGGGCCTTCACGAGTATTCTTTGGATAGCTACATAGGATAGAGAAAAGGGTAGAACTTTCAGGGCAGAGGGAGAGGGCCACCCGGAGGGACATTTCGAAAATTAGACCCAGCTGACTTGAAGAAGAGATGATTAATGACTCCTGGAGTCAGTGAGCTGGTGATTAGGAGAACCTGAGAGGGCCAGATATCCCAAGCCGGTCCAAGAGGCAAATGGGGACCCGTGCCCAGGAAGGCCCTGGAAGGACCCCAGACTCCCCATCAGACCCAGCAACCCTGGCCCTCTTGCTCCACCTCAGAGAGGAGGAAGTGAAAGCTTGAAGAACCCCAGGTCTGCAGTAATGACAATTGGGCAAATTATGGCTATCTTAGGATAAGAAAATTGTGCGCAGCTCACTATTTCTATACTGTTTGTAAAAAATCTATACTTTTTCATCTGTGTGTATATGTGTGTGTATTTTAAGAAACTCTCTGTAAAAGTTCAGTCTATGTTAAACTGAAGGGAGAGGAATTTTTGGCCATGCTTTCAGGGTGGCAGCAGCAAAGATAAATTATTAAAAACACCATAAATACTGCTCCCCTTTCTTTCAGTCTAGGCTTTTCATTAAGCACAGAAAATGGATGTATGTTTGTGAAACTCAAGCCTTTTCTGGTTGAGTCAAAACCCAACCCAACCCAGCTCTCTAGGTATCTAGATGACTCCCTCTCTCCTTCTCCGACAAAGGTTTTATAAAGTTCTCATTTTTACAGGTTTACAAACTCAAGGCAAATGTTATCGTTTTATTTACAAAATGGCGATACCTTTACATTAGGAAGGAAGAAAATGGCTGCGAGGTCTTAAATCTAGACTTGAAACAGTTATTGTGATTGAAGAGTCTAGTCTTCAATCTTCTTCATGGACATCAGTCTAGCCAAAGCCCATTAAAACAGCTTTAAAACGTAGAGAGATGGGAATTCTCTGGCGGTCCAGTGTTTAGGATTCAATGCAATCCCTGTTTGAGAAACTAAGATTTCAAAAGCATGGCAAAGCCGAATTTTTTTAAATAAGTAAAATGTAGAGAGAAAGCAAATGAGACAATGGGTAGCAAAGTATACGAAGAAATTAGAAGCCAAAATGGAAACAAAAGTAGGCTTATGCATATAGTACGCTTTACTTTAAGTCAGAAGATAATGAGGGATGAAAATACAGTTGAACCCACCCAGTACCCAAGTCTTAGTTCCTAATACCATTCTCCAATAAAATGAATCAGGACTCCTTGAAGAAAAGGCTGACTCTAGGGCTTGGGCAGAAAATACGCACAATAAATTGCCGGAAAGTAAGGAAGTATTAAAAAACACAAAGGACTTATCTGATGATCCAGTGATTAAGACTCCGAGCCCCCACTGCAAAGAGGCACAAGTTCCACCTGGTCAGGGAAGATCCGGCACGGCCCAAAAATAAAACAGCTATCACAAAGATGGTGGTATGTAAAAGCAACAGAAAAGTAAACTGAAAGAGCTTCCAACAGCCAGAGGTAGAACAATTTGAGTGAAAAATATGAAGTAATATTGGATTATAACCCAAAGTATGTAATAAGTATCCATGCTGCTGCTGCTGCTAAGTCGCTTCAGTCGTGTCCGACTCTGTGCCATCCCACAAACGGCAGCCCATTAGGCTCCCCCGTCCCTGGGATTCTCCAGGCAAGAACACTGGAGTGGGTTGCCATTTCCTTTTCCAGTGCATGAAAGTGAAAAGTGAAAGTGAAGTCGTTCAGTCGTGCCCGACTCTTAGCGACCCCATGGACTGCAGCCTACCAGGCTCCTCCATCCATGAGATTTTCCAGGCAAGAAATAACCATGAGACCATACTAATATAAACAAATGATTGATTAAATAAATAAATAGGGAGAAAAGACATATCTCCCATGCAGAATAATCCTAAATAATTTGTGTAGGTGCTCCACCCTCAAAGGAGGTAGAGGGTAACTTCTTGCTTCCTCAGTGTAGGTTGCTCATAGTCCCAGCTTTCCAATGAATGCGGTATAGAAAGGTGGGAAAAAAGAGTAACTGTAGGTGGAAGAAACTGGCAAACAACTTCAGCCGGGTGATCAAGATCAACATCACCGACGATATTAGGTTGATGAAAATAGAACTTCACTTCTATGGTCTTTCTCCCCAAAACTAATAGCCTCAGTCTAATCATGAGGAAAACATCAGACAAATCCCAATAGAGGGACATTCTAAAAATACCTGACTAGTATTCCTCAAAACTGTCAAGGTCACTAAAAATAAGACAAGTCTGAGAAACTGTCATATCCAGAAGAACTTAAGAAGAGATGACAACTAAATGTACTGTGGTACCCTGGAAGGGATCCAGGGACAGAAAAAAGGACATTAGGTTAAAACACTAAAGAAACCTGAATAAACTATGGACTGATAGTCAATGTATTGCATTGATTCATTAACTATAACAGATGTAGCAGCCTGGTGTAAGTTATTCATTACAGGAGGGACTGAGTGTGGGTATAGGGAAACTTTCTGTGCTTCTTTCTCAATTTTTCTGTAAATCTCAAACTGTTCTAAAAGTAAAGTTTATTATTTTTAAAAAAATGCAGTGGAATTCAAAAAAACGTAGACACAAATCAGGGTAGCAGGTTCATGACAGGTCTCAAAGGGCGAATTTAAGTGTCTAAGACATTTCTAGTAGTAGCTGTCCAAGGATCTGACTATTCCTCAGCTTATCTTGGTGGCTGCTGCTTCTCCTCTGCCCCCAAGGCTAACTGTGTTCCCAACTCTACGGATGCGGGCTCTCTTTAGATCTTCCATCCTTTTTCAGTTACCCAGAGAACATCTCCTTCTGGAAGTTCCATAGCACTACAAATCAGCTTGTCCCAGAACAAATCAGTGACTCTCATTATTTCCACCGTGTGTAGCTGTACCACCACCCACCTGCCTCTGTTCGGCACAGCCTCATGCCTCAAGATTCTGACCCATAAGCATAAGAGAACATCTGTGTGGTGCTTCCCTAATGGTCCAGTGGTTGAGATTTCGCCTTCCAATGCAGGGAGTGCAGGCTCAATCCCTGGTCGAGGGGCTAAGACCCCACATACCTCGCTTCCCAAAACTGACCCTCCCATGCCTCATCGAATCCTTTGTATTTTTCCCATCTCAAGCCACATCTATTATTGGCTCGGCCTCATTCTTGGGTTCCTCTTCTGCCTGGCCTCTCCACCCAGACATCTCAGCTCTAGCTTTGGCAACTGATGTCTGTAGCCAACAGAGAGGACCTGAGGTCTGTCAGCAGCCATGTGAGTGAGCTTGAAGGCAGATCCTACCCCTTGTAGGACCTCATAATGACTGCAGCCTCAGCCAGGAAACTGACTGCAGCCTTGTGAAAGACTCTGAACCATAGGCACCCAGCTAAGCCATGACCACATTCCTGACCACAGAAACTGAAATAATTGGGGATTCCCTGGTGGTCCAGCAGTTAGGACTCAGTCTTTTTATCGTGGTGGCCGAAGTTCAGTACTTGGTCAGGGAACTAAGATTCCTCAAGCCGTGTGGCACAGCCAAAAAGCAAAAACTGAGATAATAGCTGTTATTTTGGGTTACTAAATTTAAGGATTACTAATTTGTTACACAGTAATAGATAACCAGTACCTTCCCAGAGCCTTGTACTACCAAACTGAGTAGAGCCCAATGGCACCAGATATCATTATAAAGGGCCATGCGCCCAGGGCGCACGGAAGGAAAGAATGAAGCTCAAGAGCAGGTGGATCCCTTTTCTTATTTATTCAAGCCAGTTTGTGAAGCCTTTTGTCAGACTGGTGAAGCCTTTTGTCTAGGCTGGCTAGTTGCCAGATAATTGCACCCGATTCTTCCTAAGGCAGCCAAGTCTAGTTGTCCAAGTTCCCTATACCAATAGATAATGTGGTACTCTTTCCAGCTGAGTAATGAAGGCCAACAGAGTATTTTTCCCATTCTTAAACACACTTGAGGAGATAGGTGGAGCTAGTTACAGCTAGCTTCCTTCCTAACTCCAACATGCAATATTACCATAAGGGTTACCCTGTACAGATATAAGACATTTGTGTGTCCAGTTTGTTTCAAGAGTATGGAGTCAGAACACTGTGGCGTCACTGGGAGGGTCGGGGCCGGTGAGCTGTGGCTCTTGGTATTGTGCCTGCTCTGGAATAATGTTCTTGGCACCCACTTTCAGGAAGGAGTGGTCAGCCCCTCTGGAATAAGATACCTAGGCAACCCGCCTGGCCGAGCTAGGGGTCCCCTGCTTCTGGCTTAGGAAAGGGCGGAAAGCCATCGTGTGGTCTTACTGGTGAAACAGAGACTGGACTGAGCCTCCACTCATCCCTCTGCTAAGCACAGCCAGTGAAGGCAGAAACTCCTCCAGAAGCCTATAGACCACACTTAGAGTGGGAATTTATCAAACCTTCAGAGTGCCTCCCAAAGCCTCCTGGGAAAGTTGTAAAGCATGAAAGTGGCAAGCTGGGACTCAACCGAGATGACCGCTGCCCATTGTGTGTTCCAAACTTACAAACCACCTGCAAGGCTCAGCTACTTTGAATAACCAACCTGTCCTACTCTTTGGCTGCTGGATCGCCCCTACTGGGCATCAGCACTTAACAAACTGAAGCTTGTAAGGCTTCCTGAACCAGGATGTGGTCAGGTATTTGGATAAGAATGCATGTGACAGTTTTCCTTTCCTTGGAAACAGATCCGATACCTAGGTGGCACCCTGGGGTCATGTACATGTCTCTCCTCCCTGTTCCTGGCTGGGGCTCGCTGATAGGGGTTGACAGCTGGTCCAGCCTGGAACAGTCATGTTCTCTGGCCTGCAACTCTGGAGCATTCAGTGAATCAATATCAAGCCTGAGGGCTTGGGGAGCTGAATCCAGACTATTGCCCTAGAGAATGTGTCCATGACCTCTAGCTGCCGAGGTCTCTGAAGCTATGCTAGTTCCTATTCTTTCCAAGACTTGATTACTTAGCTCCTTTATTTCAATTCTAGAGAAGCCTTCCACTAAACTCTCTATAATATTTTCTTGCAACCAAAAGAAACTTAATTAACATAAAGTTCAACATATGCACCATTTATGTATAGTTACTGTGCTGATTCCAGGAATCTGGGGATACAAAGATTATTTTTTAATCAATCTTTCTCCTAAAGGAGTGCATTGTTCAATCTATATACCTTGAACATGGCTTCAAAATGCTAAATGTTTAAAAAAAAAAAAAAAAAAAAAGGAGGGCGGCAGGGGTGGAGAATAATTCCCTGTTGGTACAGTAGTTAGGACTGCATGCTCTCACTGCGAGAGCGGTTTGGGAGCGATTCAGTACCTGTTCAGGGAACCTGCAAGCCAAGCAGTGTGACCAGAAAAGAAAAAAAAAAAAGGATGTGGGCTGACACAGGGACTTATCTTCCCTCCCTGCTGCTGGAATCTGGACAAGGCAAATTAGGAAAGGGCGCAAAGCCATGATGTGATCTTAGTGGTAAAATGGAGACTGGATAGAGCCTCCATTCATCCCTCTGGTCCAACCACATCCAGGTGAAGGCAGAAGCTCCTTTGAAGACAAAAACCCCACTTCAACCAGGGAGATAAGGCAAGACACAGTGGATGGAGGAGCCACAGGAGGAAAGAACCTGGCCCCTAAATGACCTCAAGAAGCAGAGTCACCTACAAAAAAAGAAAAAAGCAAAGTTACCTGCTACACACATCATCTCTGATATTATGTAACAGGGAAATCAGCTACTTTGCTCTGTAAGCAACTGAATTTGGGGATTCTCTTTTGAGTAGTCATTAGAAACCCCCACTCCCAAAACTAATACAATCACCTCTCCATTAACAGAGATTCGGTGTTATCATGACCTCAGGTGGCCAGCCTAAGGTACTTCCTTAATCAGAGCATGCTGACTCTAGTAAAAGTGATCATGGTTCTAGATTGGAATCTCTGCAGGGCATCAAAGACACAGAACAGTTCCTGGGTTTGGTGAACTATATCTCTGATCTAATTCCTCTATTTCCCACAACTTCCCTTTGACTGATCTTCTGAGGAGGGTGGGGGAAGCTTTCTATTCACCCAGAATGGTTACGACCATCATTTGGGGGAAGTTTAAGACCCTCTTCATCCCTAAGTCTATGTCCACAGACTCTGATCCACAATTTATACTAGAGATAGATGCCTCCAGTCTTGCATTGGTGCTACATTCTCTCAGACTCTATAAGCACTGAGGCCCTAAAATTGGTGGAAGTGAAAAAAAATTGGGAGGTTTTAGAAAAGGCAGAGGAACCAGAGATCAAATTGCCAACATTCGCTGGATCATGGAAAAAGGAAGAGAGTTCCAGAAAAACATCTATTTCTGCTTTATTGACTATGCCAAAGCCTTTGAATGTGTGGGTCACAATAAACTGTCGAAAATTCTGAAAGAGATGGGAATACCAGACCACCTGACTTGCCTCTTGAGAAATCTGTATGCAGGTCAGGAAGCAACAGTTAGAACTGGACGTGGAACAACAGACTGGTTCCAAATAGGAAAAGGAGTACGTCAAGGCTGTATATTGTCACCCTGCCTATTTAACTTCTATGCAGAGTACATCATGAGAAGCGCTGGGCTGGAAGAAGCACAAGCTGGAATCAAGATTGCCGGGAGAAATATCAATAACTTCAGATATGCAGATGACACCACCATTACGGCAGATGAAGAGGAACTAAAGAGCCTCTTGATGAAACTGAAAGAAGAGAATGAAATAGTTGGCTTAAAGCTCAACATTCAGAAAGCGAAGATCATGGCATCCGGTCCCATCACTTCATGGGAAATAGATGGGAAACAGTGGAAACAGTGTCAGACTTTATTTTGGGGGGCTCCAACATCACTGCAGATGGTGATTGCAGCCATGAAATTAAAAGATGCTTACTCATTGGAAGGAAAGTTATGACCAACCTAGATAGCATATTCAAAAGCAGAGACATTACTTTGTCAACAAAGGTCCATCTAGTCAAGGCTACGGTTTTTCCAGTGGTCATATATGGATGTGAGAGTTGGACTGTGAAGAAAGCTGAGCATCGAAGAATTGATGCTTTTGAACTGTGGTGTTGGAGAAGACTCTTGAGAGTACCTTGGACTGCAAGTAGATCTCTCTAAAGGAGATCAGTCCTGTGTGTTCATTGGAAGGACTGATGCTAAAGCTGAAACTCCAATACTTTGTCCACCTCATGCAAAGAGTTGACTCATTGGAAAAGACTCTGATGGTGGGAGGATTGGGGGGAGAGGAAAAGGGGATGACAGAGGATGAGATGGCTGGATGGCATCACGGACTCGATGCACATGAGTTTCGGTGGACTCTGGGAGTTGGTGATGGACAGGGAGGCCTGGCATGCTGCAATTCATGGGGTTGCAAAGAGTTGGACATGACTGAGCGACTGAACTGAACTGAACTGAACTGAAGCCCTTTTGGGTCTCTTGAGGGTGAGGCCTGGCAGGTGCATGGAGTCCAGTTACTTCTGCATTTCGATTTTAACCTCTCCTTTGCCACAGAGAACAAACTGCTGTGTCAATCCATGTTTTCCCAGGTAACCTGAGTACCCAGGACTCCAAATGCCCCCTGAAGAAGTCCACAGGCAGATAACTCCATCCAGACCTAGAAATCATTGCCCAGAACGAACTCCAATCTTATATCCAGGAGCTCCATCACCCAGACACAGCCCCAAAGAAAGGCAGCTGCAGGAGTGCTGCCAAGTCCCTTAGCTGGTTGTTTGCCCTTCTGGGTGAGGCCAGAATTCATGGCTCTGCCTGTGTCCCACACTTCTCTGGAGGCCTCCAGGGTCCTGCCAAAATGAACGATGCATTCCATGGAATCTCTCTTGGACCTACCAATACTCATTGTGCTTTGCTCTGTGAATCCAGACAAATGATAGCCACATTCATCCTCATCTCTGGGCACCCTGGAAGATTGCCTGTGCTAGAATTTATTTCCAAACCCCCATTATGTCTGGACTATGATTTGTTTATTTTTTTTTATTTTTCTATGTAACGTTTATAGAGAAATTTCTATGTGCTAGGTACTGTTCTATTATCTGAAAGTATAACAAAATGAAGCCTCTGTAGCTTGGGAGTTTATATTCGAGTGGAGAAAAGGAAATGATACATTAAAAAGGAAGTAACAGGGAATTCCCTGGGGGTCCATTGGTTGGGACTTTGCAATTCACTTCCAGGGCCTGGGTTCAATCCCTGATCGGAGAACTAAGATCCTATAAACTGTGCAGTGCAACCAAAAAACAAAAAGAGTAAATATACACAGTACCTGCCAGGGCTTCCCTGGTGGCCCAGTGGTAAAGAATCCACCTGCCAATGCAGGAGACACAGAGTCGACCCCTGGCCTGGGAATATCCCAGCATGCCTCAGAGCGACTAAGCCCATGTGCCGCAACTACTGAGTCTGTGTTCTAGAGCAGGGAGCTGCAGCTGCTGAGTCCACAGGCCGCAGCTACTGAAACCTGTGCACCCTGGAGCCCATGCTCTGCAACAAGAGAAGCCTGAGCACCACAAGCAGAGAAAAGCCCACGCAGCTGCGAAGACCCAGAACAGCTCCTTGCAACTGTAGAATAAAATTTAGTAGTAATAATTTTCAAGTCAGCATCCAATATGTTAGTTGCTGATGAGTGCTAAGCAGGATCACAGTGGTAGGCACTGTTTTGGATAGGGTGGTCAAGGAGGGCCTCTCTTCCAGCAGAAACCTCAGCGAAGGAAAGGAGTAAAGTGTGAGGATTTCTGGAGAACAGGGAAGGCGTGCAAAAGCACCGAGGCAGCAACATGCTTAGTGTGTTGGAGGCATACAAAGGAGACCTGCTTAACTAAGTCTCTTGTTAGTCATTCCATCTGTCCCTTCCTTCTCCCACTTCCTCTCTTCTCTTTCTCACTCCCTTTCTTTCTTCCCTTCTTTACCGAAAAAAAAGTGTTTCAACATTCAGACTGGGAGGAGAATGACTGGATGTGATACTGAGACCATATTCATATGCAGCTATGAATGCTTTAAGGCATAAGTCCTCTTGACCTCCAAGGTGTTGTAGGTAGACAGAGATAAGACAAGCTGGAAGAGCCCAGGGAAGGTATGTTCCTTGGAAGTGAAATCTTATATATTTCAAACCATTTTTCTTTTTCATAGAAAAAGTGCCATTTCTTGATAAATAAAATGTCAAAATTCTCTCGTGGAGTCCCATCACTTCCTCTCTGCTTGTTAGTGCCAGTCGCTTTCTCAGAGAAAGTTTGCAGTGTCCAGTTACTATCAGTACATGTTAAAAATCCATCCGTCCATGAGATAGCTTGGGCTCTCACCACAGTCCCATGATTCTTGGGCTCTCTCAACAGTCCCATGTCTCTCTCTTCTCTCTTCCTTCTCCCCTTTCTCTCTCTTTTCCTTAAACAGCCCATATCTTTACAGCCAACCAAAGAAATTATCTAGTTCTCTTGTAAAAGGAGCTTAGCTTTAGTAGATAGACCTGGTGATTTGAATACTGGCTTCACCTATGGTTAGCTGTGTGATCTTAGGAAAATCACCTACCTTCTCTGAGCATCTGCCTTCTTGTATCTCAGCCATTTTCAATTGTTTTGTTTTGCTTTTTTTAGATAAACAGTTGTTGTTGTTGTTGTTGTTGTTTTATTTTGGCCAAGCTGGGTCTTTGTTGCAGCGTAAGGGCTTTTTTTTTTGTTGCATGTGGGCTTAGTTGTCCCGTGACATGTGGGATCTTAGTTCCTGGACCAGAAATCAAACCTGAGCCCCCTGCAGTGGAAGCGAGGAATCTTAACCACTGGACTGTCAGAGAAGTCCCAGAACATTCTCTTAAAGAAAAAAAATTGAGAGAGATATCAACTTATGCACTTTTATCTTGCTTACACACCCCACTCCAGTACTCTTGCCTGGAAAATCCCATGGACAGAGGAGCCTGGTAGGCTGCAGTCCATGGGGTCACTAAGAGTCGGAAATGACTGAGCAACTTCATTTTCACTTTTCACTTTCATGCATTGGAGAAGGAAATGGCAACCCACTCCAGTGTTCTTGCCTGGAAAATCCCAGGGACGGGGGAGCCTGGTGGGCTGCCATCTGTGGGGTCGCACAGAGTCGGACATGACTGAAGCGACTTAGCAGCAGCAGTAGCAGCAGCAGCATACACTTTTTAAAAACTGTGTCAATTATGTGCAACTGAAAGTGTTGCATGAACTTCTAACAGCTGTCTTGGACCTTGAGACAATGAGCTAATGAAGGTGAACAGCAAGGTAGAAAGAACCCAAGTCTTGGGCGGCAGTGGAGCTATCATTGGAGCTATCATGATTCAAGATGACTACTTGAAAATGAAACATCAAAATTCTCTACTGGAGTCCCAAGGCTTCGTCTCTGCTCGTTAGTGGTCTAGTGGGACTTCCCTGGTGGTCTAGGGGCTGGGAATCCGCCTGCCAATGCAGGGGACACTGATTCAATCCCTGGTCCAGGAAAATTCCACGTACCCTGGGACTACTGAGGCTTCGAGCCACAACCAGAGAGGCCTATGCTCTGCAACAAGAGAAGCCCATGCACCTCAACTAGAGAATAGTCCCCGCTCACAGCAACTAGAGAAAGCCGCATACAGCAAGGAAGACCCAGCACAGCCTAAATAAATACATAAAAAGGAGACTCCCAGAAGTACCGTACAACACTTCTATTTGTATGTCATTGGCCAGAATTCAACCACACGGTACGTTTACCTCCAAGAGAGGATGGAAAATGCCTTTTAGATAGGTGACTTGCTGCCTTGAATAAAATCAGGGTTCAGCAACTACAAAGGAAGAGAAAAATGTTGGCCTAAGCAATACGTTTGTACCTTTTGGGTACATGTTGATGACATGCATCTCTCTTAAAGGACCCAGAGAGTAGTCCTGGAACTTTCGACATGGACATGTAGATAAAAAATAAGCCACAGGAGTATTGACCCTCCAAAGACCTTCCCTGGGGCCTCATACAATAAAGAGGGCATGGAGTAAATCAAGTCTGTGTACAGAGAAAGGTTGTAGACTATGTCTAAGGCAATTCTGCCTCCGGATGGACGGGGTGATTAGGAATTTAGAGTGGTCTTTCATGGCCCATGTTTGACCAGAGCATAGGTGTCCCAATCAGAGGCTTTATTTGTTCATGTAACCAAACTATGAGAGGGGTAGGGGCAGCTGGCTTCAGAGGCAACTGGAAATCAGATACTCAAGTGTCACTTTCTCTCTGCATTGTCTGCATCTTTGCTTCCCAGTGAAGAATGGCTTCTTCTGTTCAAGTGGAAATTTGTCTGTCATATCAGCCTCCCTTTCTCTGGCTGGCAGTTAAAAAAAAAAAACACAAAAAACTGCTAGGGGAAGGCTCTGGTGTACATCACATGCCTTATCTAGCCATCAGGGGTTAAGTCTGATAAAGGAAGTCCAATTGTGGATGGACAAAACAATGCTCATTAAAGCCAATATTGTGTGTTAGCTTTGTAGAAATCTTAAATGAGGGGTAAAAATGATACAGGTAGAAAAATTCTTCTCCCTTTGTTGTGAGTTTGTCCCCCAATTTGATGTTTGCCTCTAAGTCTTAGTCATTCAGTAAACAGTGCCAAGCACTCATTTTGCGCTAGACTCCAGTGTCCTCAGGTAGCCTTTCTTCAGTCCTGTTAACAGTTGATTAGGTTACAGCTTTCACTAAATCCATTTCAGTCCTAAGGATATACTTCAGACTCTTGATAGGATTTAGTTATTTCCCAAGTCTTCTCAGTAACATCTATTCTAGCCACTCCTCCTATTGAGGCTCTTACCCAGTTGGCTACTGTCAACTAATGAGGCCTCCTTGCTTGTAAATTACAGAAGCCTGTTCAGATCAACTTAAGCAGAAAGGAAGACAGAATTCATGCCTTTAAGAAACTGGGCTTAGGAGGGATTGGAATTTGAAAATAGGGGGCTCTGAGATGCCAAGGCAGGCATCTTTCTCTGTGTTCCTTCCTTCCTTTCTTTCTCTCTCTTTTTGGGCAACACTGATGACTCCTGCCTTTTTTCTGCTTTCTCTGCATATGATCTTTCTCTGTGTTCATGGGGAAGATAACTATTCCAAAATGTGTATATACTCCTGGATCAAGCACACAGACTCCCAAGTACTTACCTCACCCACAGGTTCTTGAGTAACTGTCACACTAGAGTCAGGAGTCTTCTGTTCCAGTCAGCTGTGGTCAGGGGAACAGAGTCTCGAGTGATAAACATGACCCTGGTCCTAGCTCTGTGTGGAGGCTGGGAGTGTGGGTAAGCCCTCAGAGAGTGCAAGCTTGGGCTTACGTTGTTAGAATCTGTCTGAGAACTTCCTGTTACAGATCTCCAAGTGTGAAGAGAATAGTCCTGAATACCAAGGACCACTCTGTGCATTTCTTGCCTAATTTCATGGCAACAGCAGTATTTGATGACCCCCTGATATCTGACCTTGAGCCTCTGGTTGGTTAATCAGCATAAGGGTTTGTTTAGGTCTCACAGAGATTGAAGTGAAGTCTCGCTCAGTCATGTCCGACTCTTTGCGACCCTATGGACTGTAGCCCACCAGGCTCCTCTGTCCATGGGATTCTCTAGGGAAGAATACTGAAATGGATTGCCATTTCCTTCTCCGGGGGATCTTCCCAACCCAGGGATCGAACTCAGGTCTCCCGCATTGCAAGCAGACACTTTAACCTCTGAGCCACCAGGGAAGCCTCTAGAACTCCAGTTCCCAGAGATGAGAGCAACAACAGAAAACAGCTTGGTCATAAGACCATCAGAAGCTTTAACCCCATGGTGTGCTGTCCTTCTTGGGGGGCAATCCAGTGGTTAAAACTCCACATTCACAGTGCAGGGTCTGTAGGTTCCATCCTTGGTCGGGGAACTAAGATCTGCCATGCCACAGGGGCACAGCCAAAAAATAAAAGTGCTGTCCTTAAAGTGACTTCTTGGTGTATTAACCAATGTCATTTGATTTATGGATTTGTGACATAATAATAATAAGTGACACGGGTAAAAGAATGCTAGATTCTTATCTCTCTTGACAATTTACCCTTCAGTGATCCTCTCCTTTTTCATGGTTTTTAAGTGTCATCTCCATAGGAAAGACTCACGAATCTAAACCATAGCCCTCACCTCTAAAACTCAGCTCTAGGTATAATTTCCACTTGCAGCCATAAACATTCCAAATTCATTATGACCAAAACAAAACTATCTTTCTCCACAAATTTTCTCTTACCACATTACCAAACCAAGCACTCGATGGCACTGACTTTTTCTTAGTCTTCCAACTGAGATCACACACCAGGTTACAGGGCTTTATGAAGCTGAGGTTCTTGATGTCTCATCACAGAAAAAATATGATAAACCTAGGCAGCATATTAAAAAGCAGAAACATTACTTTGCCAACAAAGGTTCATATAGTCAAAGCTATGCTTTTTCCAATAGTCATGTATGGATGTAAGAGTTGGGCCATAAAGAAAGCTGAGCACTGAAGAATTGATGCTTTAAAACTGTGGTGTTGGAGAAGACTCTTGAGAGTCCTTTGGACTGCAAGGAGATCCAACCAGTCCATCCTAAAGGAGATCAATACTGAATATTCATTGGAAGAACTGATGCTGAAACTGAAGCTCCAATATTTTGGCCACCTGATGCGAAGAGCTGACTCATTAGAAAAGACCCTGCTGCTGGGAAAGAGTAAGAGCAGGAAGAGAAGGGGACAACAGAGGATGAGATGGTTGGATAGCATCACTGACTCAATGGACATGAATTGGAGCAAGCTCCAGGAAATGGAGATAGACAAGGAAGCCTGGTGTGCTGCAGTCCACGGGGTCACAAAGAGTCAGACACTGAGTGACTGACTACAATAACATTGCAGAAAGAATTCAGTGAGAGACAAAGTGATAGGTAAAAAGTGGATTTGTTTAGAGAGAAACACACTCTACACACAGAGGAGAGTGGGTCATCTCAGAAGAGAGAGTAGCCTTGAAATGTGGTATGGTTAGCTCTTATGGGCTGGGTAATTTCAAAGGCCAATGGGCTGGGTAATTTCAAAGGCCAATGAGTGGGAAGATCCTCTGGAGAAGGAAATGGCAACCCACTCCAGTACTCTTGCCTGGAAAATCCCATGGACGGAGGAGCCTGGTAGGCTATAGTCCATGGGGTCACAAAGAGTCGGACACGACTGAGTGACTTCACTTCAATGAGTGGGAAGTTTATGTCAACTATTTTGGGGAAGGGGTTGAGATTTCCAGGAATCGGGCCACCATACACTTTTTGGTCTTTGATGGTCAGCCTTGGAACTGTCGGACTTCCCTTGTGGCTTAGACAGTAAAGCGTCTGTCTACAATGCGGGAAACCCGGGTTTGATCCCTGAGTCAAGAAGATCCACTGGAGAAGGAAATGGCAATCCACTCCAGTACTATTGCCTGGAAAATCCCATGGACAGAGGAGCCTGGTAGGCTACAGTCTATGGGGCCACAAAGAGTCGGACACAACTAAGCGACGTTCCTTCCTTCCTGTTCCTTGGAACTGTCATGGCGCCTGTGGGTGTGTCACTTAATTTGCTGACATGTTACAATGAACACATACTGAGGCTCAAGATCTAGTGGACATTGACCTTGTTGGACTAATTGGTTCTAATCAGTTTATGTCATGTCCCTGGGCTGTGTCATTCTCTTCAAGTTTGCACTTTGTCCCCTTCCCTCCTATTTCAACATTACACCGCAGGCCGGATCTTAGTTCCCTGACCAGGGATCAAACCTATGCCCCCTGCAGTGGGAGTACAGATTCTTAATCATTGTTTTGGGCTGCCAGGGAAGTCTCTTAGCAGCATTTCTTGTATAATAACTACTGCCAAGCTGGAAACCTTCCTGTATCCTCTCCATCTGGCCCCTTTATCCAACCTCAGAACTGCCCCCTTTAGTTAAGCACTCTTATGTCTTGTCTGGACAGTTGCCATGGCCTTTTCATTAACTTTCTTACTTTCTCTCCCTCTCTGTGCTCCAGTGCATCTCATTAAAAACATGAGCATTGTTGCCCCCTTCCTAAAAACATGATCATTTACAGAGTGAAACCCAAAGTTTCTTAACAATCAAGGCTCTTAAGATTTTCCCTGTGTAATGCGCCCTTTGTTGCTCAGTCATGTCCAACTCTTTGCAGACTCTTGAAACTGTTTACCTCAGATTGGGGTTTGAATCCACACAGCTGGCACTTGAACCCAGTCAAAACCCACAGGACCTGGTTTCAGGACCTAATGGAGCCCAGGTTCTTAATGTCTCATCGCAGAAAGAATTCAGTGAGAGAGACAAACTGATAGGTAAGAAATGGATTTCTTTAGACTCAGAGAGAAGCACACTCCACAGGTAGAGTGTGGGCCATCACAGAGGGTGAGTGTGGCTGCTGCGAAATGTGGCATGGTTAGTTTTCATGAGCTGGGTAATTTCATATGCTAACAAGTAGAATTATTCCAGTTCTTTGGGGAAAAGGGTGGAGAGTTCCAGGAATTGGGCTGCCTCCAAGAACTGGGCCACAGCCCACACCCACTTCTTGGTCTTTTGGCAGTGCCTTGGAACTGTCACGACAAAAGGAAAGATGGACCCATTTGAATGCAGAGTTCCAAAGAATAGCAAGGAGAGATAAGAAAGCCTCCTTCAGTAATCAGTGCAAAGAAACAGAGGAAAACAACAGAATGGGAAAGACTAGAGATCTCTTTAAGAAAATTAGAGATACAAAAGGAACATTTCATGCAAAGTTGGGCTCAATAAGGGACAGAAATGGTATGGATGTAACAGAAGCAGACGATATTAAGAAGAGGTGGCAAGAATACACAGAAGAACTGTACAAAAAACATCTTCATGACCCAGATAATCACAATGGTGTGATCACTCACCTAGAGCCAAACATCCTGGAATGTGAAGTCAAGTGGGCCTTAGAAAGCATCACTACAAACAAAGCTAGTGGAGGTGATGGAATTCCAGTTGAGCTATTTCAAATCCTGAAAGACCATGCTGTGAAAGTGCTGCACTCAATATGCCAGCAAATTTGGAAAACTCAGCAGTGGCCACAGGACTGGAAAAGCTCAGTTTTCATTCCAATCCCAAAGAAAGGCAATGCCAAAGAATGCTCAAACTACCACACAATTGCAGTCATTTCACACACTAGTAAAGTAATGCTCAAAATTCTTCAAGCTAGGCTTCAGCAATATGTGAACTGTGAACTTCCTGCTGTTCAAGCTGGTTTTGGAAAAGGCAGAAGAACCAGAGATCAAATTGCCAACATCTGCTGGATCGTGGAAAAAGCAAGAGAGCTCCAGAAGAACATCTATTTCTGCTTTATTGACTATGCCAAAGCCTTTGACTGTGTGGATCACAATAAACTGTGGAAAATTCTGAAAGAGATGGGAATACCAGACTACCTAACCTGCCTCTTGAGAAATCTGTGTGCATTTCAGGAAGCAACGGTTAGAACTGGACATGGAACAACAGACTGGTTCCAAGTAGGAAAAGGAGTATGTCAAGGCTGTATATTGTCACCGTGCTTATTTAACCTATATGCAGAGTATATATTAAGAAACACTGGGGTGGATGAAGCATAAGCTGGAACCAAGATTGCTGGGAGAAATATCAATAACCTCAGATATGTAGATGACACCACCATTATGACAGAAAGTGAAGAAGAACTAAAGAGCCTCTCGATGAAAGTGAAAGAGGAGAGTGAAAAAGTTGGCTTAAAGCTCAGTATTCAGAACAAGAAGATCATGGCATCTGGTCTCATCACTTCATGGGAAATAGATGGGTAAACAGTGGGAACAGTGTCAAACTTTATTTTTTGGGGCTCCAAAATCACTGCAGATGGTGACTGCCGCCATGAAATTAAAAGACACTCCTTGGAAGAAAAGCTATGACCAACCTACTTTGTCAACAAAGGTCCATCTAGTCAAAGCTATGGTTTTTCCAGTGGTCATGTATGGATGTGAGAGTTGGACTATAACGAAAGCTGAGAGCCAAAGAATTGATGGTTTTGAACTGTGGTGTTGGAGAAGACTCTTGAGAGTCCCTTGGACAGCAAGGAGATCCAACCAGCCCATCCTAAAGGAGATCAATCTTGGATATTCATTGGAAGGACTGATGCTGAACCTGAAACTCCAATACTCTGGCCACCTGATGCGAAGAGCTGACTCATTTGAAAAGATCTTGATGCTGGGAAAGATTGAAGGTGGGAGCAGAAGGGGAGGACAGAGGATGAGATGGTTGGATGGCATCACCGACTCAATCGGCATGAGTTTGAGTAGACTCCGGGAGTTTGTGATGGACAGGGAGGCCTGGTGTGCTGAAGTCCATGGGGTTGCAAAGAGTCGAACTCGACTGAGTGACTGAACTGAACTGACTGGAACTGTCATGGCACTTCTGGGTATATCATGTAGCTTGCTGATTGAGGATCAAGGTCTAGTGGAAGTCGACTTTTATGCCATCTTGGACCCATTTGATTTCAATGGGTTTATGTGATATCCTTGGGCTATAAAATTGGGCCCTTCTCCTTTCCCTCCTATTATACCATGGACTGTAGCCTACCAGTCTCCTCTATCCATGGGATTTTCCAGGCAAGAATACTGGAGTGGGTTGCCATTTCCTTCTCCAGGGGATCTTCTCAACTTAGGGATCAAACCCATGTCTCCTGCATTGGCAGGCGGGTTCTTTACCACTGAGCCACCTGGAAAGCTTCTGCTTCTCCAGCTTCATCTACTATATGCGCCAGGTATCATATCTCACCTACTCCTTATACCCTATTAATATCAGTTTCTCATCCTTCCCCAAACAAGCATTTTCCAACCTAGATACCGGAATATATTGGGTAGGCCAAAAAGATTGTTTGGGTTTTTCACATGATTATGCTGCTGCTGCTGCTAAGTTGCTTCAGTCGTGTCCGACTCTGTGCGACCCCATAGAAGGCAGCCCACCAGGCTCCTCCATTCATGGGATTTTCCAGGCAAGAGTACCAGTGGGGTGCCATCGCCTTCTCTGTCGCACGATTATGGAACAACTCAAACTAACTTTTTGGCCAACCCAATGTATTCCAGAGTAATGAACAGACATGTAATGTGCCATCATGGAGCTATGCACTAGTGGTAAGGGACCCAGAGGAGGAGCAACCATCAGCCTACGTGATTGGGCAAGAAGTACTTGTAAGGCCAGAGTAGGAATTACTGGGTAGAGTCAAAGGGGAGATGATCAGCATCAGATACTAAGGTGCAAGCAACATACGGGAGCTTTCAAAGTACAGCATCTTAGTAGAGTAGCCGAGTGTGTGTAGTGGGGGATGGAGGCAAGTGAATGGTGATTGTTCTAGCCCAGCTAAACTTTACATAAGGCAGTGGCACACATTAGGGGAGGCTTGAAGAGATTTGCAGAAGAGATCCCTCTGGAGAGGCACAAGGAACCTAAAAAAATGCAAGTCTTTGTCCTTAATTCCAAAAAGAAATGCTCTGGGTGAGATGAGACCTAGGGCTTTGAAGGACAAGTTTCTGGGATGGAGAGGAGAGTGAGGGTTCCCAGAAAGAATCAATGAATTGGAGTTATTAAAAAATGGAGGAGAGGGAACACTCGTGCCTGGGAAGGAGTGTCAAGGAGAAATCCAGCTTCCTACATGTAAGATAAGAGTGCAATATAATTCCTCCCTCATTAGATAAAATGTGTTAAGTTTGTGGTTTTGTGCCTGGTGCTTGGCAGATTTTTCAGAAGTTTTAAAGTTGTTAAGAGCAGTGATGGCTGAGTGGTTAAGGCACTGGACTTTAAAACCAATGGGGTCTCCCCACGCACGTGATCCCTGGATCAGGAAGGTCCCCTGGAGGAGGGCCTGGCAACCCACTCCAGTATTCTTGCCTGGAGAATCCCTGGACAGAGCAGCCTGGTGGGCTACAGTCCATGGGGTCGCAAAGCGACTGAAGCAACTTAGCACGCACACATGCACGAGAAGTTGATAAACTGTTTTCCATAGACTGCGTGATCCTCAGAAGTATGGAATCCAAGGCAGAGAACTTACAGATAGGAAATTGGCCGCCCAGAGGGTCCAGCTCCCCCAAGTCAGAGGTTGGCGGGGTTGAGATCCCAGACCCAGCTTTCTGCCTGAGGCTTCTATGCCTTTGGAAATACTTTCAAACTGGAAATTCTGGTTTTTTAAATTCTTTTTAGCAGGAAATCTTGAACTTGCATTCCCAGAGAGATTCCAAGATGTGAAAGTAGGGCTCAGTATAATGCTAATCACGGTGATAATAGTAGTACTTAAAAGAAGCCATTTCCTCTAGGGTGTTTTGGAAATTCATTGTGTAGATAGCCTGGTTGGGGGAAGGGAGGGAGAGAAGAAGGGCCTTAAAATTACCTTCAACTAATAGCAAAGACGCCTGGTGATTGCTTTGGGCACTTCAATGTAAATGATAATGGGAGGGCACCTTGCTTGCCTCCATTGTTTTAGGCTTCATCAGTGGCTTCACTCAAACAAAGGCTTTGGGGAGATTAGTGGAGGGTGTGGCCTGGCCTCACTCTGGGTTGAAGTCTTTGGCAGTCCAGGGCCCAGAGTGTTCTAGCACTCCTCTGTCTTCCTGACTAAGAGTGGGACACATCAGAACACTCATGCATGTAATCAACTCTAGGGGTGGCTTCTACCAACAGTCCAGCCTGGCAACCAGATTGTTGATCAGGTTTTTTCCCTAGTCAAACCAAAGAGACTTGAAAATAATTGTTTGTAGTTTCTCACATGTACTGCATGCTAGAAATTTTTTCCTGCTGTTATTCCTTTTGCATATTTCAAATCTTCCCCAAGGATCCATGTACATGGAATCTGTGGTACCTGATGGGTTCCCTGCTGTCAAAGGCTCACATTTGGATGGGAAACAAGTGAGGAGGCGTCTGTGGAGCCAACTAGCAAAATAGTTAGGGGGGAAAAAAAGGAAAGAAGAAAAAGGCTGGAGACAAAAATGTGATCTTGGGAGGGACATGTAGACAAATAAGTATACAATATGGCAGAATGGGACACAGGTCATGTGGATCCCATGGCAAGAGCTGTACACAAGTTGGAACAAGGTGATATGGGAGCCTGTGGGGTCAGTCTGGGAGGCTTCACAATGTTGTGCTCTGTCCACTGAGAGGCTGCATTCTGGGCTTAAGTTTTGTCCACCAAATTAGACATAATTTTCAACTTTTAGTCTGTGCATTTTTTTCAGTCGACAGTTTTATGAACTATGGAGGACCGCCCCCCCTCCCCCCACACACACACTCTTCTTGGTGATGACTATAGTCAATGGAGGACTGTAAAAAAAACCAAACAGATTCTCTGGCCCGTCTCCCAAAGAATCAGATTTTGTAGTTCTGGGTGGGCTCTGGAAGTCTAGTGAAAAACATCAGTCAAAATGGCCATCATTAAAAAATCTACAAATAAGAAATGCTGGAGAGGTATGGAGAAAAGGGAAACCTCCTACATTGTTGGAGGGAATATAAAATAGTGCAACCACTATGGAACACAGTAGGGAGGCGCCTCAAAAAATTAAAAGCAGAGTTGCCATATGATCCATCAATTTCTACTCCTCAAGCATATATCTAGACAAAACTCTAATTCAAAAAGATACATGCACCCCTTTGTTCATAGCAGTGCTTTTCACACTAGCCAAGACATGAAACAACCTAAATGCCCATGGACAGATAAATGGACACTGGAATACTACTCAGCCATGAAAAAGAATGAAGTAACGACAGTTTCAGCAATATGGATGGACCTAGAGATTTTACTAAGTGAAGTAAGTCAGAAAGACTAATACCATACAATACTACTTAACTGTGGAATCTAAACTATGACACAAATGAATTTATCTACAGAAGAGGAACAGACTCACAGACATGGAGAACAGACTCCTGGTTGCCAAGAGGGAGGGAGGTGAGTGAGGGATGGATTAGATACGGGATTAGAAGATGCAAGCTATTATAAACAACAAGATCCTACTGTATAGCACAGGCAACTATGTTCAGTATTCTGTAATAAACCATAATGGAAAAGAATGTGAAAAAGAATGTATGTATATGTATAACTTATCACAAATGGGCTTCCCTTGTAGCTCAGTCAGTAAAGAATCTGCCTGCAGTGCAGGAGACCCAGGTTCGATCCCTGGGTTGGGAAGATCCCTTGAAGAAGAAAATGGCAACCCACTCCAGTATCCTTGCCTGGAAAATCTCATGGACAGAGGAGCTTGGTGGACTGCAGTCCATGGGGTCACAAAGAGTCGGGCACGACTGAGCAACTGAACTGAACTGATATGTATAACTTTATCACTTTGCTGTACAGCAGAAATTAACACAACATCATAAATTAACTATACTTCAATAAAATAAATTTAAAAGCGCAACAACAAGAAACAAACTGCCTTGTGCTTCTGATAATCAGTCATTGGAGTCTATTGGTGCAGTGACGGGACAGGCCCAAATAACCACGGGGTCATAGCAGAGCGGTGTGTTGGTGGTGTTAGTGCTCTAGGGACACACTTAGGTTTAAGTTAAGAAGTTTGCCCAGTAGAATAGAAGGAAGGAAAGTCAGGTCATGGAAACACAGATACAGAAGCTGAGGCCAAGACTGAATGTTGCCCTGCTCAAGCAGCTGAGGGTAGCTCCAAGTAGGTGGAGTACATGAGGAGAAGAGGAGGATGTAAGACCAAGAAGGAAGATTTAGGCCAGGTTGCAAAGGGAATATTGTGCCGAGGAGTCTAGACTCGAATGCAGAGACAATGAAGAACCAGAGAAGGTTACTTTTATGCATACCCATACCTTGATAGGATACTATGAGTTCTTAAAACCATTATAGGGATTCAGTTATTCTTTCCTTCTGTCTCTTGGGTAAATTAATAAATAATTCAGAATGCGAGTGAATCCAAGTCAATCAGCAAGTTTAGGGCAGAATATGAAGAAGCCTGTCTTAAAACCATCTTTCACTTGGATTATTGAAAAAGCTTTTTGTAACTGGACTCCTTGCTTCAGTCTGGTCCTTCTCAGATAGGTCTTCCTTTCCTGGTTCTGAGACATATTTTTAAAGGACTGGCACACATCCTTGCTTAAAATCTTTCTGTGGTTCCCTGTAGTTTCCACAGAATGATAAAGTTTCATCCTAGCCCAGTGTGCACAGGTATTCATGAACTGGTATCATCTTAGTTATAGTAGTTTTTATTGCTTTTCTGTTTGTTGTTGGGTTTTTTGTTTGTTTGTGTAAACTAAGTTTATTTAAGGAAAATAAACGAAAATTGATTGGATGCAAGGAATAGGGGTGCAGGCTGGATACCCAAGAGAAGTGAATAATCAACTTGGCTTCAGAAAGTGTCATTTTATAATTTTCTGTGTCTTTACTTTTTAAAATTTTTCATTAACTTAAACAAACTGTATTTGGGAGTACATTCACTGGCAGTCTAGTGGTTAAGAACCCATGCTTCCAACTCACGGGGCATGGGTTTGATCCCTTGTCAGGGAATTAAGATCCTGAAGCTAAAAAATAATCATAAATAAAATTTAAAATGTTTTTGATGTCTGGAGAAGGAAATAGCAACCCAGTCCAGTAGTCTTGCCTAGAACAGTCCATGGACAGAGGAGCCTGGCGGGCTGCAGTCCATGAGGTTAAATGACTTAGCATGCATGCGTGAGGGTGGAGGGAGATGGGTTGGTAGCAATAAACTTGTAGAACTAAAAAAAAAAAAAAAAGACGTTTTTCATGAAAATATTATGCATTCACATTGTAATATACTTCTAACAGTACGGAAGTACACAGATGACAATTAAGTTGTTTTTCGCATGCCTCCCACTCTCTGTCCCCAGATGTAATTACTGTTAGTTATAGATCTATCCAATCTTCTATACATTTATGTGTCTATATATTTATACTGCTGTTGCTGCTGCTAAGTCGCTTCAGTCGTGTCCGACTCTGTGCGACCCCATAGACGGCAGCCCACCAGGCTCGCCCATCCCTGGGATTCTCTAGGCAAGAATACTGGAGTGGGTTGCCATTTCCTTCTCCAATGCATGAAAGTGAAAGTCAAAGTGAAGTCGCTTAGTCTTGTCCGACTCTTAGCGACCCCATGGACTGCAGCCTACCAGGCTCCTCTACCCATGGGATTTTCCAGGCAAGAGTACTACATATATCTAATTTTTTAATTTTTTCCTAAACGTAATTGTGGGCTTCTCTGCTGGGTCAGTGGTAAAAAATTTGCCTGCCAATGCAGGAGACCAGGGTTCAATCCCTGGGTAGGGAAGATCCCCTGAAGAAGGAAATGGCAACCTACTCCAGAATTTTTGCCTGGGAAATCCCATGGACGGAGGAGCCTAGCAGGCTTAGTCCATGGGGTTGCAAAAGAGTTAGACATGACTTAATGACTAAACAACAACAACAAAAATGCAATTTTACCATGTGTATTTTAATCTAGCTTGCTTTTTTTCACTTAATACTTTTCTTAGCTTTTGTTTTTGGTGAGGGGTTGGGTATTTTACTAAATTTTTTAGACATTTAAATTATTTTGGAAATGTCCAACCTTGTCTCTGTAAACAAATAAATTTTAAAATGTGTGTTTCTATACCTGATTCAGGAAAGAGGATCAGGGTGCCTCTACTTTGGAGGTGCAAATTCTTCAATCTTTAGTGCCCAGAGAGAGATGGCCGAGGGAACACAGGGCCGTATCCTTGGGACTAGTATAAATTCTGGTCAGTCCTTAGCCAACATTTCTTTTCAAGTTGCTTAATATTTACTTTTTAAAAAACTGTTATAATTTGCCATCTGTTATCTCTTCAGTTAATTTTCCAAAGGCCTGGGCAGACTCAGTCTTCACGTTTCTCAAATTTGCACGATTCCTGGTTTCTAAACATCTCCAAGTTCCTGTTGTTGAAAGTCTCACAGGCCTGAATAATCACCTCTCTCCCTTTCTTCAACCTAAATAATCTTTTCTCACAGAAGCCCCCAAACCTTCATCTGCTTCTCCCTGACAAGAATTCTCGAGGGCATAGGGGACTTCCTAGTCCATGACCCCTAAGACATTAGACAGCTGGGATTTTGGAAGTGGGAGCCAACATATCGGAAGGGTCCTCAGGCAATAATGCCATTTCTCTTCATATTTGAGTCGTTTTCACCTTTCCAAATTTTCTTTCTTTTTTAAAAAGTTTATTTATTTACTGACTGTGCTGAGTCTTTGTTGCTGTGAGGGGGCTTTTCCCTAGTTGTGGCAAGCAGCGGCTACTCTTCGTTGCAGTGCCGGAGCTTCTCATTGTGGTGGCCCTTCTTGTCGCTGAGCCTGGCCTCGAGGATGCGTGGACGTCAGTAGTTATGGCACGTGGGCTCAATAGTTGTGACCCATGGGCTTCGTCGCCCCAGGGCACATGGGACCTTCCTGACCCAGAGACGGAACCCGTGTGCCCTGCCTTGGTAGGCACTTTACCACTGAGACACCAGGGAAGCCCCTCTTTCTCTCCCCCTCCATAGGTAAGTTTTGGCATTGTTATACCCAACTCCCCTCCCACTGCCCCCAAATTTTGTTAGACAGCTTGTGCTGCTAGAACTGAATACCATAGGCTGGAAGCTTATAAACAACTGAAATTTATCGCTCACAGTTGTGGAGGCTGGAAGCCTGAGATCAGGGTGCCAGTAAGATCAGGGTCTGATGAGGCTCCTCTTCTGCAGTGCAGACTTGTAGTCTCACATGGCAGGCAGAGGGCCAGAGAGCTCTCTGGAGTCTCTTTTATAATGCCATTCATGAAGACTCCACCCTTGTGACCTAAGTATCTTCCTGAGAGCCCCCACCTCCTACCACCGTCACATTGTGGGTTACGATTTCAACATAGGACTTTTGTAGGGACAAAGATTATTCAGTCCATAATACCAAAGTTATTAAAAAAAAAAACAAAAAAGGAACTCAGACAATGAGCTCTAATTTACCCTTTGTCTCTTAAAACACTTCTCTCTGTTGAAATTCAAGTTTTACAGGGGACATGGCTGCCCATCTCTATTTTCAGCTCTGGAGGCCCAGAAACTTTATGTGTTTATGCTAAACTAACTCACAGGAAACTCTTCCAAAAGCTAAAATGCCAACTTATTGGGAATTCCCTGGTGGTCCAACGGTTAGGACTCTCTCGCTTCCGTTGCAGGTGGCACAGGTTTGGGGAACCTCTGGTCTGGGAACTAAGATCCTCCAAGTCCAGTGGTGTGGCCAAAAATTTAAAAAAAAAAAAAAAAGCTGTTTATTCAACTTTAGCCACTATTATCCTTCTAACTTAATATAAATGTAACTATGTTCGGGTCCCATTGCCTCTAGGTCCTATAGGATTAGGTCAAACTGCTTAGCCTGGCATGTAAGGCCTTTGCAATCTGGCTTTGAACCAAGTTTCCAGTTGATTCTCATGTGTCCTCCATGTACTTTCTACATATTCTTCCCTCTGTCTGGAATGCCCATTCTGACTTTTTACCAGGCAAAGATTTTATTTTTAACTGATGCTTCAGATGAAATAGCACCTTCTCTCAAAGTCTTCTCTGACCAGCCCTGCCCTTACAGCAGGGCATATTAATTGCTACCAACTCAGGATAATTATGGCTTTTATTTTATTAGATTACAACTCATCATACTCAAATTGCTTGCTTCTTCCATTGGACAGTGAACTCCTTGAGGATCAGAAATCCATTTCATCTATTAAGATAATCCAGAGTATCAGCTAAACACAGGATCTCAATAAACGTTGAACTGAATTGAACTTCTGTCTTTGTACTTTTTGCAATTACTTCCTTTTATTTCCTAAGTTCTTATAAAAGTTAATTTTGAAAATGTCAGCCTGTCTCAGCTGTCTTTAGACGAAAGGAAGATAAAGGTGTTTGTTCATGCAGGGACTGGGAAAAAGCACATCCCTGGGGACCAGGAACAGCGACTGCTGTGGAAAAATAAGTGAAGGATCCCACCAAGACGGGAAAACACAGCAGAAGAAGCCAGGCCAAACCACATCTATTTCTTTCCACCAGGAAATTACCTTTGGAGACCTTGTCTTTCCTCATAGTTGGAGATTTCTGTATATCAAAAATGAAGGGCCCTAGGACTTCCCTTGTGGTTCAGTGGCTAAGACTTGGTGCTCTCGATGCAGGGGGCCAGGGTTTGATCCCTATTTATGCAACTATATCCCACATGCCTCAACTAGGAGTTTCCTTGCTGAAACGCAAGCTCCAGCATGCTGCAACTAAGGCCCAGTGTAGCCCCCCCAAATTTTTTTTAGTGGAGGGCCCTACTCCCCCGTGTTCCTTTCTGTACAGGATGTCCTCTGGGTTTGTGTGCAGTGGGTGGAGGATGGCTTCCTAACTGGGACTGTCTTAGGTGGGATAAGAAGAATCAACACAAAAGGGTTGGTTCACGGTTGCCCAGCATCACATCTTCCTTCTTCCAGCTAATCAGAAGGTGAGTGCGCTCAGCTGAGCAGATGCAGTAGACCAGATCTCAGGAAACAGGGACATGGACAAAAAGGATACAGAGGAATGCGTCCGGTTGGACCTTGTTCTGGTGTCTCCAAATTTCATTCCCACAGAGCCATAATAGGGTGACCATGACTGAATCAATTCCTCTGCTCCTCCAACTCCCCTTTCCTCCTTCAGTTCCGAAGTGCCTTGCCAGCCCTTTACATCTGCCCTGGAGAGGAACTGGGATCTGAGAGTGGAGGAAAGCCATGGACCGGGAGCCCCCAGCCTTCCCCTATGGTCTGGTGTTTACCAAGTTCTCAACCTTGAAGTTATTTGTGACCCTCTCTGCTTTACTGAAGAAAAATGGATTTTACCTCAACTCATGATTCCTGTTTAAATATTTAGTTTCATCAGCACAGGCCCAAGTGCCTTTTCCATTTCCCCTGGTGCCTGGGAGCCACGCTGACACCAGCATCATAAATAATGCATCAGATACCAGCAACATGCCACTGGCTGGGAATTGCTCCATCCCTCACATCTCGGGGCCGGCCCTCGGCTGCAGTTGCTTTAGGAGAAGCTGGCTACCATGGAGAAGTCGGTATGGAACTTTGAAGGCTTCACCTCAAATCTCCTTCTGGATGCAATAATTGTGATGGGCAAGCAGTCTCCCACTCCAGCCCAGATCTGAGGGACTTTGTGGGGGTGTGCAGAGGTGTGTGTTGGTGGAAGACTTGGGAACACCACAGTCACACAGTCCTCAGACTCTCTGCCTTTGAAGTTGCTCTTACCTAGTGAGAGACTTCAGGCCACCAACAGAAAGGGTCCAACCTCGGTTCTGTGTAAATGTGGAGAAGAGACTGGGGACACTTGACAGGAGGAGGCAGCCAGGTTTAAGGACACAGGAAGAAGACTCAGTGAAATGCTGGAACCTTCTCTCTCCCCTTCACTTCCAGAATTCTGACTCCTAACTGGGAGGAGGGCTCCACTCTCTCCATCCTCTATTCCATGAACACAGTCCAAATTTCACCCACCATATCAGAAGCCTGTGGGTGGGTGGAAGAGAGTTAGGACTTCCAGTGATGGACGTTTCATCTCCTCTTGCAGAAAGCAACCAGTGATGGGATTTGACTGGACACTTTCTGGGCAACCTTTACCAAAACTTCAAAAAGGTTAAGCTGCCTCCAGGTGCCCTCTATTTGAAGCCAAGTCTTCAGTGCTCTGATTGGTGCAATTAAATGGGAAACACTGCATTAGTTGCCACTAATAATATGGTCCTGGCCTGGCTTTGTAAAAGAAGCTCCTTGGGGCAGCTCTGAACTACTCACGGTTTATCCTCCAAAACTTCACAGAGATAAAAGGAAACATAAACAACCATTTATTTATCCAGGAGTTCAAAGTTTCACTTTGAGCTCTCCAACATTTCCTGTCCTTTTTGAAATCAAGACTGCAAATAAACTTCCCTCAGTCTCTTGTAGAAAGGGCAGCAGCTACCAACCTATGGATAAAGATAACCGGGGCTAATGGAAGAGCAAATTATAGTACTCATCCTTCATTCTGGGGGATTCATGAGCCCCTTCTCTGCTCTTTGGAGCCATCTGTGCTGTAGAATATCTAAGGCCAGACCCTACTAATTTGGTTCAAACTGCCTAGGATTTGGACAGTCAGGAATTACCAAAAGAGAAGACGGCAAGGGAGTTGGTCTCTGAAGACCACCATATTGTCAAATCCAGTGATTGATTGGTTGCTCTGGTTTATCACCATTGGACCCCACTATTTATCACATGGGTCCTGGAACCTGGGCTTCTCAGACTTTTTTCCTAGCTCCCTACCTCTGTATTGAAGTATGTTAGCCTCGAAACAAGTCTCTGCGTTTCCAGTGGAGTGTGGGTTTGTGTTTGTGTGTGTGTGTGTAAACTTTCAGGAGGCTTTGTTTCAATCATGATATTTTGTATATGGCATCACTTATAACCAAGACACTTTATTTAAGATGAAAAAAATGCAGCAAGTGGCTCATATTCATGGAATTCACATGCTTCCCGTGACCCAGATGGAGTTAAGCTGAAAGAAAGGAGAACGGCCTAGGAAAACCTCAGTGACAGTATTAGGCATGAGGGGAACTAACTACAGCCTACACGACTGGATGCTGTCCAATATGATTTGGAAGAGGATTTAAAAAGGTAGTCAGTGTATATTGTCATTTCTCTCAGTCATTAATTAGCACAGGTCTCAGAACCCCAGTTTGAGTTGGAAGGGGTCTCTTTCACTATCACATCAAATGAAATACAGGAGGAATTTTGGTTTTCTATTACATAAACTTCAGATTGGTGAGTTTTGAATCCCTAGTGCTCAGAGGAGGTTTGATGCCTCCAAAGAACACAGTCATGCTGCTTTGGTTTTCTTGTTTGTTTGTTTTGAAGCTGTGGGATCTTAGTTCCTTGACCAGGTCCCCTGCAATGGAAGTGCAGAGTGGTAACCACTGGACTGCCAGGGAAGTCCCCAGGCATGCTTTTCTGAATTGTAAGTCAAGACTGGCCCCTTTCTATTTTGTGTTCTTCATGTTCCAGGCGATCCTTTAAAAACGTCAATCAGATTCCTGTCACTCCTCTGCTGAAAGAGTTGACTTAAAAAATATTCACAACATAAAACTTGCAAGTTATGCTTTCTTCAGGGGAACTTGTTGGAATTCAGGCCCAGGAGACAGCACCTCAAGTGACCCTGAGAGAAGACTCTGAAGAGGCGGAAGGAGGAGCCTGGTTGTTATATAGAAGTGTTGCAACAAAGGGCAGATAGGCTGAACATCAAAACAGTATTGTTAATTGAAGAAAACCAGATATCCCAAGTGAAGGAATTTAGTGCTTTTCTCTGTATGAGAAGATGCGGGAGTCTGGGCTTACTGAAATCATTCCTTTGATAGGAACCTCAGCTATCTGGGGCCAGTATCCTGTGTTTTTCAGGGTTCACCTTAGGGAGTGCCTGCAGTCTGGTGGCTGCTAGATAGCAGGTATTCTTTCCTTCCTGAGTTCCCTCAGGGTTCACGAGCTTACCTTCCTTGGTGGCTACAATTGCTGATGACTCTGACATCCTTTGCTTACTGATATGGCAGGAAATATTCCATTTCTCAAAAGCCTTCCCAGTATGCTTAGAACAAAATTCAAACACTTTACAAGGGCCTCCCAGGCTCTACATGGTTGGACCCTGCTCACTTCCCTGACCTCATCTCCTACCCACACTGGTCTTCCTAGGTCACAGTCAGGTCAGGCTGAGTCTTGCTTTGTGGAATTTGCGTTTGCTCTTCCCTTGTCCTGGCATGTTGCTCCCCACATGTCCCAGCAGCTCACTCCATTCTATCATTAGGTCTCTTTTGAGTTCTTATATCCAAGAAGTCTTCTCTGACCACCATCATCATTTTTGGTTTCCCTATCCTGATTTACTTTTCTTAGTGCATTGATCATTGTATACTAGCACATCTATTGATGGATTTATTATATCTGGTCATTCTCTGACTTCTTCACAAGAATATAAGCTCCAGGGGGCAGGTGTTCTGTCTATCTCCTTCACTGGTGTGTCCTTAGTGCCTTTAACAGTGCTCATTACTTATTTGGTGAATGAAAAGGGCATTTTTGTAGACAAGATTATATTCTTGAAAGCCCCTACTCTACTCTCCACTCTAGAAGCATTGATTGGGATCTGAGGAGCCAGAGCACTTCCTGACAAAGGAATGGAGGGGTGAATTTGTGTATTACCTTCTTGGTAATCTGTTACTGCTTATGGGAATGTGTGATACTCTACATGTGTGCCGGGGAAGGAAAAGTGGAAGGGGAGCAGGATTATTCCACTGACAGCCGAAGGGCGTAGCATCTGGGTGTTCTTTTCTGTGAGCACTAAGGCAACCATGTCTAAAGGACTTGAGCAGGACTTAAGTGGAGTGGTGCTGGGCCCCTTCTCTCTGTGTAACTCTATCTTTTTAAAAAAAAATATTTAAAATTTCATTTTATTTTCTTATTTTTTGGTGTTTTGGGTCATTGTCATTGCACAGGCTTCTCTCTAGTTGTGGCAAGCGGGAGCCACTCCCTAGCCATGGTGCTCAGGTTTCCCCTTGCGGTGGCCTCCCTGGTTGCAAAGCACTGCCTCTTGGGCACACGGGCCTCAGTGGTTGTGGCTCCCAGGCTCTAGAGCACAGGCTTAAAATTTGTGGCACACGGGCTTAGTTGGTCCGTGGCATGTGGAATTCTCCTGGTTTCTCGGGGATGGAACCTGTGTCTCCTGCATTGGCAGGTGGCTTCTTTACCACTGAACCACCAGGAAAGCCCCCTCTTTTATTCTTTTATTCAGCTCCCATGTTCCTTAGTCTCTGCATATAGTGCTTAGTGTTTTCTGGCTGAATCTATGTTTACTTAAAATCAAGGGGTGGTTACCATCTGTATGAGTTTCCTAGGGCTGCTGTAACTCATTACCACAACTTGGGTGGCTTCAAACAACAGTAACGTATTGTCTCAGTTCTGAAGGCCAGAAGCCAGAAATGAAGGTGCCTGCAAACTTGATTCCTCCTGGGGGCTTTGATGGAGAATCTACTCCACGCTTCTACTCCAGCATCTGGTGGTTGCCGGCAGTCTCTGGCGTTGTTTTGGCTTGTAGCTCATAACACTCATCTTGGCCTCCACCTTTCCACGCCTTCTCTTCATTCTGTTCCCTCTTTTCTTTTGTTTCACACAAGGACACTTGTTGTTGGCCAACCCTAATTCAGGATGATCTTATCTTCAGATCAGTAATTTCATCTGGAAATACTCTTTGGCTAAATAAAGTCACATTCGCAGGTTCTGGTTCCAGGTAGACATATATTTGGGGGGACCACTGTGTAACCCTCTATACCATCTTAGAGGCAAGAGGGTGAGGTAGGAAGAGACAGATTTGTTTTTCGGGCTGTGTCCTTTCCCTTCCCCCCATGTTCTTTTCTTCCCCCATTCCCACCCTCCCACCCCAGCTGCTTTTTTCACCCCGGGAGCAGACTTCTCTTTCCCTAGTTGAGAATTTTGCCTGTGGCAGGTCAGCCCTGGGGCATACCCCCTTGTCTTCACCATCTGTCCTGGTGGTGACTTGCGTGGCTCTCTGCCTACACCCTGCCTGTTGCACATTTGGACCTGGACTCTGATCTCCTGGACCGAGACCGGCTAAACCTGTTTTCTCCCAAGCTGAAGGATTCAGGGAACCTGCTTCTTCCCCTGAGGCCAGGGTTTGGCTTACTCCTCAGACAAGACAGACCGCGCTCTGAGCTGATGGTGACATAGAAGAGGGTTTTTCTAGCCCAGATCTCTCAAACTCTGGGTCTGTTCATCCACCTCTTTTCTAATGAGGAAACATACCTGCATGTTTCCAAAGGCACCCGGAACACAACTTTTCCAAAATTGAACCTGTCAACCATCCCTCTTCCCCCAACTTGCCTCCCCTCCCAGACTGTCTGCTCACTGAATCACACCTCTTTCCACCCAGTTGTTACCTTTTTTAAGTCTCCCCAAAGGCACCAGATCCTGCATCTCCCACACCTCTGGGTTTCTCTCAAACCAATCCACATCTCTCATACCCCATGACCTCTTACCCTGTTCAGCAGCCCTTTCCCCCAACCTGTACTCTCTACCATCTCCAATTCACTCTCTTTGCCCTTGTTGTAGTTCAGTCACTAAGTCCTGTCTGACTCTTTGAGACCCCATGGACTGCAGCACGCCAGGCTTCCCTGTCCTCTACCATCCCTGGAATTGCTCAAACTCATGTCCATTGAGTTGGTGATGCCATCCAACCGTCTCATCCTCTGTCTCCCCACTTCCCATTCTGCCCTCAATCTTTCCCAGCATCAGAGCCTTTTCCAATCAGTAGGATCTTTGCATTAGGTGGCCAAAGATCTTTTTTTTGCTGTGGTCTGAGTCATTCCTACAAAGGTGCCCTCTACACTTCCCATTGCCTTTTAGGATTCTACTTCCTGACCCCAAAGCATATGCTGTTGCTATCTCCCATTCAAATCCACAGCACTCTAGTGCTCCATAGGTTAAAAAACACAAAAACACCTCACAAAACAAAAACACACTTAAATCATTTAGAGTACCCTTCCAAAGGCTCATCCCTGTCCACCTTGTGATTTCCAGTCCCTTTTCCAGGACCTGGAGGCAATGCTGAACCTAGAGAGGGAACCTCTTTGTGGATGCCACCAAATGGCTGAGCTTGCTCTCCTTTGAGACCATGAGAGCACCATAGACTCCGAAAAATCGCACTTTCAAAAGTCAAGACTTTCTGAGATTGGCCCTGGGTTTTCATGTTTTTAGCCCAGAGGATCAATGGAAGAGAAGGTGCCAGGACTGAAGAAGCTAGGAAACTCTGACTCTGGTTTTCTTTCCCTTAGGGGCTCAATTGCTTTGATTCTTGCTTTCTTCTGGAATAGTCATCTGCTGGTACAACCCGGGACCACCTTGGAATAGCTGAGACAGATTGGCATTTTTCCAATAGAATTTTGCTAAATAACAACATAAGTTTTGTTATGAAAGAAAAGAAAGGAAAAATAAAAGAAACAGATCAAAGAAAGCACAAAGGACGAGCTATGGTACTTTTATCTAAAGCCTGTTATCTGGTTCCAGATTAATTACATTCTAGACCCCCAGGCTCCTTTCTCTTTCAGGCTCCTTTCTTGAGTTCAATATCACAAAACTCCCAGACTCTGGACAGCCCTATCTTATTTGTTTGTTTGTTTTTTTCCATATATAAAAACTCCATCTTGATGTTGAAGCAAAAACCAACACTCTGTCTTATCTATGGCTTCCTTGCAGCATCCACTTTTTCAGCTAAGCTGTGGGACTCTGGGGACTGACACAGAGAACATTCTGGGCCTTTTGGCAATCCCTTAACATGATTCTTTAATCACAGCAGTCATGCCAGGAAATTTTACCCATGGAGAGGCTGGACTTTTCCTGGAGTTTCTGGCACAATCTGAGAGACCCCTCTGTTTTAGTAATGAGGATGACTGGAATAGAGAGAAAGCACCTAATAAGTACAAAGCTTAACACGCGCCCCAAACTTTGTATATTTCACTTTTTAGTACAAGTGTTAGAATTAGGTGTCAGTAGCTAGTCGTGATTTGTAGAACTTGAGGATCAGAGGGGTCAAGCAATGTTTAAAGCCTAACAGCCAAGCTAGGAGTGAAGTTTGGGCTAGTTGGTGACGTCTGTGATCTGAACCATGCAGCCTGAGTGGGTAGAAGTGCCTTGGGTTCTTTGAAGCTACGGCTTGTCCTCCCTTCTTTGTATGGTTTTTTTTTCCTTCTATGTACAAACATTTGCTGAACTCTTTTATATGCATACTTCTTTGCTATTTGGAAGTATAAAAGTTTCATAGACAAAAGTCCCTGCATTCAACTCTGCACCTGGTTCTCTAACTATGTTAAGTCCATCATTCATGGGCACTTATTCCTCCAGATCCTGAGCACCTATTATGTAGAAGACACTGGCCCAGGAGCTAGAGATGCAAAAGGTTATACACACAGAATCTAGAGGAAGGAAAGAGCCTGGGTTCTGCCACATCATTACTTCCACCATCATTACTTCCACCATCATTAATTCCATTCCCCCAAATTTCTGAGGCCTTTCATGGGGGAATGGGGTGGGTTGGGGCTTCTGGATAAGGCTGTTCCTAAGGAGATCAGTATGGATGGAAGACGTTTTCTTGGCACTTTTTGCCCATTTATTGTGGTTAGTATCCAGTAAGGTGCACAAAGCTGGGGAAATGAGACAGGCAGGCAAGGAACTATCAGAAATACAGAGATATTTTGAAGGGGAGAAACTGCTTACTCATTTAAAAATAATGGGAAAACCCTTTAATAAAGCTTGCAACCTATTGTTCCTTTGCAGTTTATGGTTTCCAGGTGGCCTTTCCACTTGGAGACAATCTTCCTGGTTTAGAGAATTCTAGGCCAAAGGAAAGGGCTGAATTATCCCAGCACTGCTGCCAGTTTATGGTTTAACTCCAGCTAAATTATGCAGCCTATTTACGTGTCAGCTCAGAAATGGAGAGAGTGATGTCAGATACGTCACAATATGTTTTCTGTGGAATCTCCAGTAAAGGGATTATGGTAAATAATAGCTGTGCAGTGTGCATAACAGAACAGCTTTACTTTTTTCTCTAGGTCAAAAGAGTTGATGTGAGATCACAATTTGACTCACAGCGTAAAACCTTTGGGAATCTGAAACTTGCTTGAGTTTAAAAAAAAAGCGGCAGACACCTGTTATTTGCATAGTGCTCTTTGCTGAATGGTTTACAAAGCATTTTAAGATATAATCACAACTGTTCCTTACCCCACCTGTGAGGTGCAATTAGTGTGTCCCCATTTTATACTTGAAGAAACTTGAGTTACACAATCAAGGTAATTCAGGCAAAGATGCTTTATATTTTTTTTTATTAAAGTGCTTTATATTTTATTTTTTGCTTTCCATTAGCTAGCCAGAGAACTATTTTCACCTCAATTTGTGATAATGACAATCACAAATGCCATCACCAGACAGAACACAGCCTTCTTTTCTGGGGACACTTCTCGTCCACAGCCGCCAAACCCAGAGTCAACAACACAAGGCTGTAAAGCACCAGAAACTCCAAACAACCCAGGGCAGTAAGGGATCCTCTTCATGTTTATTACCCAACAATATCTGGGAGTAGTTCAGAATGGATTGGCTTCCCTAAAGAAAGTTGTTTGTGTTCATTTAGGGGACAACCAGCTCAGATTCAACTCAATTTGGCTCTTTGTTTCTGTGAGGGTCTGAAGGCTGAGAAAACAGGGGTTGTCTAGAGAATTTGCCTGGGAAAATAATAACTTTAAAAGCATTTGGCGCATAATCAGTTAACAGTCCATCATCAGCAAAGCTGACTGGCACCATCTCTTCCTTTGAGGAGTTGTGGTGACATGAACTGTAGGGCCCTGTTCCCCTAACGGCAAAGGAAGCCCCCCTCCTCTAATGGTCTCTTCTCCCAGCCGGGCTGCACTGCATATATGGCCTGTCTAGAGGCAAGGCCTCCAGGTGTGGGGAGTGGGTTCTGTTCATCCTGGTTTTGGGGTGAACGCGGATTGGCACGCCAGTGCAGTTAGGGTGGAGTTGGAAGGGGGTCAGTTTTCCTAGTTCCACCATCCTCTAGGTCTCTGCCCTGAGAAGCTGCAAGCACTTGGCATCCCCATGGCTCCAGAGCCTTCGGGCTCCAGGCCGGTTGCCTTAACCTCACCTAAAGGAAGGCGCCCTGCTGCGAGCACTTATTTGCATCCAAGTGTTTGCATCCAGACTGATGCTCACGTGCTGGAGGTCACAGAGCCTGGAGGTCTCCAGGGACAGAGGCGGGGAGAGGAAGCCCAGGCTCGGGGTGGGCAGGTGCCGGAGTACGCTGGCTGGGGCGGCAGGCCTCAGCCTGGGCCAGGACCCCTGCCCTAGGACCCTCCACTTCCAGCAAGGTCCCCCCAAGCCGCACCCCGCTCCCCAATTCCCTGCTGGTCCCAAGCGCTCCGGCCTCCCCTGGCCGGGCAACTCGGCCCTCCCTAGCCCTGCGCTGGGGGCGGGCACCTGCCCCCACCCTTGGGCGTCCCCTCCCCTCCACTTCCCCCTCCCCTTGTTCCCTCCCTTCTCTCCCCCCCGCGGCGAGGAGTCGGCGGCGGCCGAGGCTGAGGCGGCGGCGGTGGCGGCGGCGGTGGCGGCGGCGGCGGCGGCGGCAGCGGCGGGCGGGGCTCGGCTCGGGCTCCGCGGGCGGGCGGGCGGACATGGCGGCCAACATGTACCGGGTCGGAGGTAGGAAGGCTCGGCCCGACCCGGCCCGTCTGGGAGCGGGCCCCGGGAGTGGGGGGGTCGGGGCGAGTTCAGCCTAACGGCTGGCAGCCACGGGCGCCCGGGCTGAGGGCGCAGGCGGCTGGGGGCCTGCGGTGGGGGCCGGGGCCGCCCGCCCCCCGCCCCTCCCCTCCCCCACCGTGGCCCGCAAGGGGACCGGGGCCCATCCACACCCCCCGCGCCCCGCCCAAGGTTTTGGGGCCAAGCCTGTACTTGAGGGTATGAATTATCACGCACCCTACCCTCACCCCCCACCCATGAAACCCACACGGGGGTGGGGGCCGTCAAGCCCCTTAAGAGGGTGGTTCATCCTCGCGTGGCATCTAGGCATTGGGGGTTTGGAGAGGGTAGAGGGACATTCGCCCCCTCCTCTCCACCTCCCCTTCCTTGGGGGTGTGGGTGGGGGCGATGGGGGCCCAGCCAGGGGCACAGCTGGATAGGCCTGTTTGCGGGGACAGGGCCCTACACCTCTCCGTCGTCACTCTCCCTTCGGTTTCTTGTCCGGTTCCTCCCCGCCCCCCTCCCCTCTCCCCCAATAATGGGGCTTAGAGGGGCCAGGGCACCGCAGCCTAGTCTGGGGAGTTGAGCTCTGCCTGGACGTTCGCTCTACTGTCTGCCTCCTTCCCAGCCTTCTGCAGAAGAGAGAAATAAGGTCAAACAAACTTTCTCCCTACTCACGACGCCCTCCTGTCTCTCTCCTGGTGAAATAATAATTCAGATAAGTGGCGTGTTTGTGTGTGAGACGTGTTCTTCTGCTCATTAGCCGAGCTTCTTGATGGATGGTGGTGAGAATGGCCTGGCTAAATGAGGCCACTTTGCAGAAGGGAGAAGGGAAAGAGCCACTGAGATAGACAATACAGCTCAGCCTCTCAAATAAACACACAGTGGGGAGTTTCCAGTGAGCCTATTAGATGACAGGAAAAACCACACTTGAAAATTTTTATCCTTTTGGTTGAAGGGCTGCAGCAGTTTCATTATAACAAGACCCTAAAGGGGTCTAGATTAAATTTGTTAAATGAGGTATTAAAAAAAACCGATATCACCTCCAGAGAGCTCTGCCTCTCAAAAAGTGACCTGTCTCCTTTCTCCCGGCCCCCATCCTCCTAGATAGAGCTGTGAAAAAGTTGGTCCGTGTGCTTCTCCTCTGCTCACCTGATTTTTTTTTTTTTAAGTTGGTGATTGAAATGTACTTTGGGCTGCTAAGCCTTTCAAGATGCTCTGAATTTGTCTTAGGTCAATAGTTTTATGTGAGAAGCATACTCCAGGGCAAATGGATTGGAGTGAAAAGATGTGGAAGCAGTTACAGTATGAAAGACACATGTTTAGTCAGCCCTGACTAAATGATAAGAGGTGTCTTTTTGTTTATTATTAAAAATTTGACACATGTGGGACAAGAGTCTAGGAGAACTTGAATAAAACATGAATGGAAGTGAAAATGCCAGGAAAATAAGAATCTGTGAATGGTAGGCACAGGAGGGAATATATTAAGTTTGCATTACTAAGTTTGCTTTTACCAGGGAATGAATTATGGGCGTGCTTCATTTTGAATGTGAATTACCTAATATAAAAAGTCACAGATTGGCACATGTGAACTTTCTGTTGAAAAGATTAAGCTCTTTACTTCCTTTACTTACAGATTATGTCTACTTTGAGAATTCCTCAAGCAATCCGTACCTCATCAGAAGGATAGAAGAACTCAACAAGGTATACACCAAGTGTTCTTGATTCTAATATTAAGAAATACTTGTTTCCTATTGAAGGATAAGTGGGTAAAGGGCATAAGAGGTGATTTTACTTGCAGTTCCAGACTCTTTGAAAGTATGGATTTCAGATTAGAGAATTATGCAGGATTCCAAATATTTCGCTTTTTATAATTACCTCTGATATTAAATATTGATATTGAATATAGAACATCTGCAGATTTCTTTAAATTGCTGGGAGCTTCTCTGAGCAGGCCACTCCAGTAACTCAGTCTCTTTTTATATTTGAATTCATAATTTGTGTTTCTCCCTTTTTAGTGAATTAATTTTTTCCTGTTTCAGCTTGAGAAGGAAGAAGTTAGGAAATATAATATTTAAGGGAATTTGTAAAATTCTAGACTAGGCTAACTAATAAGAATTACAGTATTGGTATAATTATAAAGTGGCTTTTTTGGTACTGTAGGCTGGAATAAATAAAACTTACCCATTGTTTTGTCCATGATCAAGGGTGTCCAGGACAGCAGCAGCATAATGACTGTTGGCAATAGTTCAGCTTTTACAACGGAGGCACTTGAATAGTCATAAGCGACCTGACCATAAATTTCTGATGGTTTTGAGAGTTGCCTGTGTAACTGGTGAGGATTCTTGCGATCAAAATGTTTGGGGGCTATCTAGCTTATACTTTTCCCCCAAAATAGCATCTGGAGACTGGTCCAGTTTTGAGTCCCTGGAAGCCAAGTCTGGCCAAGGGCATGCCTGACTTAAGAGCTTGGACGTCCTGGTTCACTTTTGGGGATACCCTGGCGATGTTGCATTTTAAAAACTTAGAATTTTGAAATCGCCAACCACCGAATGAAGCAAATGGCTGCAGGGTTAGGTCAGTCTGTGGGTGGAAACTGTTGAGATGTCTTCCTGAAGTGCTTCTCTTTTATGTTATTGATGTAAGGTTTAAGAATTTAGGCAATTCCAGGAAATTCCTTTGTAGTCCAGTGGTTCGGGCTCAGCGCTTTCACTGCTACAGCTCAGGTTCCATCCCTGGTCTGGGAGGAAAGATCCTGTAACCCATGCAGTGCCGCTAAAAATTAAAAAAAAAAATTGTTTTAAATAAAAGGCTTAATAAAGATTTAGGCAATTCCACCCTGTTTACGGTATCAGTTTATTTAGAAAATTAACTAGGATTTAAAGAAAAATACTGGCCCGTGAGATTGCTATTCTCTGGCTGCTCCCTGCTTTGCTCATTTGGCTCTAAGTGGAGTAAACTGTTTCTTGGCTGATACTGTTTTTTTATGGCCATGCTGTGTGTGTGTTGTGGGATCTTAGTACCTGACCAGGGATTGAATCCAAGGCCATGGCAGTGAAGAGTCCTAATCACTGGGCCATCTCGGCTCTTTCTCATAGGCGCTCACCTTAGTACTGTCTCGTTGTTTCCAGTTCCCTGTCCCTTGCTTTTTCCTCCATATCATTTATAACCTTCAAATATACTTTATGTGTTTATAGGCATACCTCAGAGATATTGTGGGTTCGGTTCAGGCCACTGCAGTAAGGCAGATACTGCAGTAAAGCAAGTCACATGAATTTTTTAGTTTCCCAGTGCATATACAATTTAGGTTTACACCATATCGTAGTCTATTATGTGTATAAAATGATGTACATGCAGGGATTTCCCTGGTGGTCCAGTGGCTGACTTTGAGGTCCCCACTGTAGGGGGCATGGATTTGATCCCTGGTGTAGGGATGATCCCACATGCCACAACTAAGAGTTCTTATGCTACAGCTAAAGATTGCCACGTGCAGCAACCGAGACCCAGTGCAGCCAAAAAAAAAAAAGATGTGCATGCCTCATTGAGAAATACTTTATTGCTAAAAGAAATGCTAGCTGTCATCTGAGTCTTTAGTGACTCATAACATATATTAAAGGTCACCATTACAAATGGGTCATAATAATGAAAAAGTTTGAAATGTTGCAAGATTTACCAAAATGTGACAGACACTAAGTGAACAAGTGCTGTTGGAAAAATGGCACTGATAAACCTGCTTGACCCATCAGTTTGTAAAGAAACGCAGTATCTGTGAAGTTGAGTGAGCCCAAGTGCAGTAAAATGAGGTGTCCCTGTATTTTCATTGCCTGATTTTGCAAACTAGAATGAAAGCCCTAGGTGTGTAGTGATCTTTTCTATTCACTAATGGATCCTAAGTGCTTCAGAATAGTGGCTGGCACATAGTTAAGGCATTCAGCAAATATTTCTTGAATTGGTGAATTTCTCAGATGTCTGATGTTAATACTTGTACATGGCTTTACTGGTTACAAGTACTTTGGTTCATTCATTTTACAAATATTTGTAAGAGCCTGCTACCTGCCAGGTACTTTTAGATACCCACTTTTAGGAACTGAAGAATGAATGAGATAGGTCTAGTAGTGAAGATGGACATCAGCCAGATAATTCCACAAGAAGAAGGAAAATTGGATCTGTGCTAAATTTACAAACCCCAGAGCATGGTGCACTGGAAGCATATAATCCAGGGATTCAAGTTTGTCACCTCTTGAGCCCCACAGTACCTTAAACTTTTAAAGTAGATGCATCATGGATTGTTGGGAGGCACCCCATGGTTAAGTAACTTAAATGTCTGGGTTACACATTTAGCTAGAACCAGGATTATTTCAGACTCCATCATTATATTACTGTTTACTTTGAAAGTCCCTCTCCTCCTCCACATCCTCACCTTCTCCCTCTCCCTCTGCTTTCATAGGAAGTCATTAATATACTGACAGTCCTTAGGGGACTAGGGGTCACCGAATTGTGAGAGATGAGATTCTCTATAATTTCAGAGAATGACAATTTGAGTGGATGGAGTATTGATTAAAAGGAACTGTGATTGAGTAATTAATTATTAGATATTTACATAGGACCTTTATTTCTGAAGGGATGTGAAAGATAGATTTCATTTTAAGTAATTCATTAAATATTTCTTGAGTTTTTATTATACAGCAGGTACCATGCTAGGCTCAGAGATACTGCGGTGACCAATATGGACATGGTCTTTGCTATGGACCTAGTCTTTGGTCTACATAGTGTGGACCCACACAGGGTCTACATTCTCATGAGGGAGACACAGAAGAAGATGAATGCACAGGTGTAAAGAAAATTATTATAAATGGTGTTAATGTCTACAAAGGAATAAGCAAGAGTCTTGACAGAATAACAGATTGCTTCCTTGGAGTAGGGATTGGACTTTAAGGACATTGAAATTGAAGCTTAAAGGATGAGAAGGAGGTAGTCTTGGGATCGGGGCCATAAGAGTTCCAGAAATGCCCTGAGTGGGTCACAGGTCAAGTTGGCAAAGTGGGGAAATTTAACATGATTGGAAAAATCCAAATAATGAATTTAAGAATGCTTGATACATTCTTAATTGATAAGCTAAGAGAAAGAACATTAACCTATTTTATTAACTTTCTTCTAATTAGTTAGGATGTGTTTTAGGATTCTCTGGTCCAGTGGTTAAAACGTGGTGTTTTCCCTGCTGGGCCCCAGGTTCAGTCCCTTCTCTGGGAACTTAAGATCCTGCAAGCTGTACAGCATGACCAAAAGAAAAAAAAGAAAAAGAAATATAATTTTTTTTTTTAACAAAATACCTAGGATAAGCATTTGTCACTATTTTTATATGAAATTCACTTTTATAGGTTGATAGTTCCTTTTTTAAAAAATCTTATTTGAGCTATTACTTGTCAGTTAAAAAGCAGAACTAAGTATTTTCTTTTTTTGAATTAAAGAATAGATTTTTGTCTCATTTTTTTTCCCCCCAGAACTTTCAGTTGCAAAACTAAATAATGGGTTGATGAAAACAGTTCAACATTGTTATCTTATTCCCTCTTTTCCTCTTCTGTAAGTTGTACTCAGATAGACTGGTCATGATCTTTTGGAGGAAGACTATAAAGTTAGAATAGAAAACAGCTTTGGGAAAATTTTAGTTGTCAGTCTAGTTTGGGTGTTGCTCTTCTAAAGATTCAGTCTGCACACATGTTGAAAGAAAGCTTTGTGCCTCTCATAATGAGGGTACAGTCTCAGGAAGTTTTGGAAATTATGCTTGTGGGTAAATTCAATGTTATTTGCTATGGATATATTTTTTGGGTGTATTATGTTGTATAATTTGTGTGTATCTTCATATTTTGTATATTTTATTAGACATCCAGCTTGCCCTGAGATTTATTTTAATGTTTAGGGTCTTTTTTTTTTTTTTGGTGGGGAGAAGGGAGCTACCAACTTCTTTGAGTATCTAATCTTGTCCCCCATCCCAATCTATATTTGCACGTATAACATTTTACACATAATTTCAGGAGATCCCCTCAAAGCCCTTTTGATGGAACCCAAATTAAGGCCCCTGCTGACATTTAGGATTTGTTGGGAATAAGGAGAGAAATTGGGAAAAGAAAGTTCCTTTCCATTTGTTCTAGTTGAAGCAGACTGTGGACTTTCCATGTTGGAAAGTGTTTGGTTATTTTGTGTTTTAAGAATGTACTTTCTTAAGTTGAGGATAGAAATGGACATGAGTATGAGGTGGACTCAAAGCCCCTTATTGCTGGAGGATGTTTTTCTAACCATGTTTGACAGACTAGAGATTTAAGAGGCTGCAACATAAGTGGAGAAAAGAACATAGTACATTGCTGTTCATTGTATGTTCTTCTTTATACCTGTCTCTACTTTTCCAACCTGGGGGTTTGTGCAGGTCTTTCTTTTTTGTTAGACTGCTCTGTCCTCCAGGCTCCACCTATTGGACTTTTCTTCTTTTCTAGCCAACTAAGGACCCTGCACTCCTTTCCTCCTCCTTGAAACTTCTGCTTTTTCCCCAGGAAAAAAACTTTTTCTGCTTTTTCCTTACTTCTGCCTCCAGGAGTAAGAAATGGAGTCTGGAGGGGAAAAGAAAGGAATAAAGGAAAATAGTGTTGGTAATTTGTCAGGAATGTTCTACTTTTATACTTAAGTTATGGGGAACTGGTGAAGGTTTCTGGGCAAGGGACATGATGCCCGCTGGGCTCTGGAAGGTTGGAGAGGAGGTGACATATCAACAGGCATCTCTGCTGGAGTGGAGGCTACATGAGGGTGGGTACCATGCAGAGGGTTGGCGTCCCTAGTGCTTAGCACATGCTGAGTGAGGCACAAGAAGAGGGCAAAAGAGCTTTGGTGACTGTGTATACACCAGCTTTTAGCCTTGGTCTTCAGAGCTGTGCTTCTTAAATTGTCTGTGGTGGAGGAGTTTTAAAAATCTTCAATATCTTAGGCTGCTTTTGTAAAATTTAAATGAGAGTAGAAAAATTAAATTTAAAGGAGGCTTATAAAAATGCAGGCCTCATTTTTTGTTGTTAGATTCAAGAGATAGGAAATTAACTCTCAAATACTATAATACACTTAATATCTGTGCTGATTTCTGTTACACAGTAACAGTTGTGTACTGGGCCTTAGACTGCAGTTTCAGTAGTTCAACTTTAGAGGAATACTTGAAGGGTGTGTGTGTGTGTGTACATGCACGTACGTGCGTGTATAATAGAGAAGAGGAATACTGTAGCTGTAAACTACCTAATAGCCAAGTGTATACATGATTCAGGAGAGAATATTTGTTTTGAACTATGCCTGTCTACCACAAGCAGGTTTAAATAAGAATTTAATTGGCTTTATAGAGTATCCTTGTTGAAGGAACTCATCAGTGAGGCAGAACAAAATGTAAATCTTAAAACTCTTGCTTTAGGTTTTTAATATGCTTTTGTCTCAAAAAGAGAAAAAATGATAAAGTATGGATAATTGAAGTCATTGATAGATTTTATTTACATGGAAATATTGGCCTGTTCATTTGGCAGACTGTGGGATCATTGCTTCTGGAGGATGTATTTGATCACAATATTGTGAATTATAGAAGCACTTTGGTTAGGATTTAATATGATTTCAATTTTAAGGGGCAATATTTCTACAAGACTATTCTTCAACTCTAGAATACTGCTGCTGAACTTCATAAAATTGACACATTTACTGCAGCACATACATATTCTTATTTCTTTGTGTCTGAGTATATCAGTTAGCCCAGAGAAATTCTGAAAATTTGTTCTCAAATTTGTTTGAAATTGGAAGTCACAAGAGCATTTTATTGTAATCTATGTGTTTTTACAGTGAACTTTGTAGTGAACGATTGACCTTGAAAGCTCTCAGAATTCATAAAGAATTGGAGGGTAGGAGCCTGGGCCCCAGCTGCAGTAAATTACAGCCTAACTGAATATTGATTGCATTCTAGACTGTAGTCAAAAAGAAATAAGCACTTCAGTGTTCATAACTCAAGGCTTTTAATACTTTCATATGTGAAGATAGACTAAGTTCTACCAAGAATATTGAGCATTCATAGACTCCCTTGAGCTGAGAATGCTTTCCCAAGCTCTCCGGTCCACCTCATCTGTTGACCTGCCCTGCACCTGCAGAGTGTCACCATCTGTCGAACGCAGGGGTGTCTAAGAGGAGGGGCTGGGTGACATTGCGCTTAGTCTGTGCCTCTGGGAGAGGGTTTGGAGGACTTACATTTAAATGTTTTAAGTTATGTTGTGGCTTTTTAAATTTGGGGGATTAGTTGCTTAAGGCTAATCAGAGTTAACTATGTCTGGCTTTAGTCATTAAAGCTGTCTGATCACTTTAGTTTAATTGATGCCAGTGAGTTATTTTATGTTTGACATTTCAGTTTCACTTGGAACTTTTACAAATGTTGCTAGTCCTTATTTGAATTTTTTAGCTCTCTATCCTGCAGCTGTGGTTGGCACAGTAAGTGAGAGTGATCTTATAATTGTGCTGTCTCTAGTTTTGTTTTATAAACTACTTGAGTCTAATATTCAGTCCAGATGACTTTTATTTTTCTTATTTCTTAGACTGCAACTGGCAACGTGGAAGCAAAAGTAGTGTGCTTTTATAGACGACGAGATATTTCCAACACGCTTATAATGCTTGCAGACAAGCATGCTAGTAAGTTAATTGTCTTTTTCTTGGAAAAAACTTAAAATGTGTTTTAAGTCTCTTTTTTTCGTGATATTAGGAAAAATACTGTGTTACCTGTAACTTTTTAGTTTCCCACTTGTTTTCCTCTTAGTTTAGATGGGAGTAGGTTTTTTGGGTGACTCTTGGTTTTAGTATGTATATTTTTAGGATGCAACATACATTTATTAATTAGTCAAAAGGTTGAAATAGAAGTCTTTGCAAATAGGCTTTAGCAGACAATCAGGGCAGTGTTTTCTCATCTCCCGTTTTTCACGGTGGTTTGAAGTTTTGAATATGAGGAAATGAATACTTCACTGGTATTTTGGAGGACATTTTCCCCTCCTCTATGAAACAGCTGGGTTATATTTACAGTTTGTAAAATTCTGAGTGGTATTATATGTTTGTAGTAGTAGGTATGTGTGGGAAAAAAAGTTTGCTAAAGAAAGAAGTGCAAGGTGATAATGGAAAATTCTTGAAGGTAGCAACTGAGTATTTCTTTGCAGTTTAATTTTCATTGTGTGCTCTGTCCTCCCAGTCAACAGCTTTGACACATCCTAGCACCCCCCTGCCCCTTTTTTTTTTAAAGCAACAAAGGATCAATAAAAAAGTGATTTAAATTTTAAAAACGAAGTAAAGTAGTTTAAGTACTTTGTCTTAAAAGCCATTTTCGTCCTACAAAACATGTAATGAGATCAGGATATGTATGTGTGTGTGTTAGTCGCTCAGTCGTGTCTGACTCTTTGCGACCTCGTGGACTGTAGCCTGCCAGGCTGCTTTGTCCATGGGATTCTCCAGGCAAGAATACTGGAGTGGGTTCCATTCCCTTTTCTGTATGTATGTGTATTTTTCAGTTTAATACTGTGATGTGTCAGACTCTGATCTTGAGGATCCTCAAGCTTGTGAAGTGCTTTGGTAATGGGGGAAAGGAGGCTGTTGTGCAGACAGGTTGGTTCTCTGTCTGTCTGAGATTTCCCCACTGTGTTGCCAATTTAACCAAGCAGATTGGTTGTCTGTAAGTTAAGTTCCTACTATATTTTCTGCTGTAGTTTTATATATTTTTAAAAAATTTCTTTCCATTTTTGTAGAGAAAGTGTTAATTATGATATGGGTTATTCTGTAGTATTTACAAATTATATATTGACAGATTCAGGGCAGTTGTACTTGTTCCTCATGTATGAGATCAGAATATTGCTTTTTAAAATGACGTACTAATCAGTTATTTACCTGTAGCTGAAATTTAGGAAGTGGACATGTCATTAAAGCATGCAAAACTATTTGGATTTTATTCACCATTTACAACATAACGTTAAGAAGCATAAAATGTCTCACTGATGTACTTTTGGATTTAGTTTAGCTTCTAATGTGATTTGTCATTGTAAAGGTAGTGAGGGGTCAAGATTGTTAGGGAGTCTGCTGACTGTTTGCGGGGGGTCTCAGCGTGGCTGCCTTTTGGAGCTGTCTATTTTAGGCTTGTAAATAGAAAATCAGGTTTTTCAGAATTGATTAGGCTCTTTATATTGGCTCATAGAAATGAAAATCTAAGAAAATTAAGAATCAGTCAAACTACACAGTGGTAGTCATGCAGATTAAAGCAAGACCTGGGTTCAGATTCTACTTGGTTACTTGCTGCTTGCCTTGGCAAAAATTCTTAACTTCTCATTCATCTGCAGTTTCCTTATTTGTAAAATGAGGTTGAAAAAAAATCACCTCATTTTGAATTATATTTTTATCACAGTTAAAAAATTAAAGGAGGGAATTCCCCGGCAGTACAGTGGTTAGGACGCCACGCTTTCATTACTGATGGCCTAGTTTGATCCCTGGTGGGGGAGCTAGGATCCCACAGCCATATGGCATAGCCAAAAAAAAAAAAAAAAAAACTAAACTAAAATTGCATACTTTAAGGAAAAAAATTAAAGACTAAGGGAAAAATTATGCCAGCAATGATGTGATGACTCAAGGCATGACTTACAATGAGTGCTTAATAAATGTCGGTTTTTCCCCCTCAGTGATTTGTAGATCATCTGTTTGGATGGATTACTTCTATCTACATTTACCTGTTTTCTTCCATTATTTATTGATTTTTATTCTCCAGGTTAACTGTATATCCATGTAAACTAGAGTTAGAAGTATCAACTGTACTTTTGTTTCAATGTGGACTAAACCTTCACACGAAGAGAATAAAAATTGCCTGAATAGTTCATGCTTTATAAAGAGGTTTTTAAGGAGGGATTAATGGAGAAAACATATGAAAAAACAGAGTCCTGGATGTGGGTGCCACTTAATTTTCCTGAATCTTAGTTTTTCCACTTCGTTGTGGACTTCTTTAAAACTTTTTATTGCAGAAAATTTCAAACATAAAAGTACAGGTATAATACACCTGATGTTTTCCATTATTCTGCTTTAACAGTTATTAATACATGACCAATTAATTCATCTAGACCCCTACTTGTCCCATTATTTTGAGGCTTATCAGAGATATCTTACTTTTTTATCTGCCTATATTTCAGAATATATTTCTAAAAGATACAGCCTCATCCAGACTTTCAGGAAATGCCAAGAATATACAAGGAGCTTCAGGATGCTCTTGATGCAGATCCAGCAATTAACATTTTATCATTCTTTATATATATATATATATATATATAAAAGATATATATATATTTCCTGAACCATTTGAGAGTAAGTGGAGACTTTAGAGTGTTTTTCCTAAATGTACTAGAATTCTTTTACATAACCACAGTTTAGTGTAAAGGTCTCAGGAAACCTAGTATTTACAACAAAACTATTATCTCATTCACAGTCCTTATTCAGATTTCATGTCTCAACAGTGTTCTGAGTAGCTATGTATTTTTCCTTAGTCTAGGATGAAATCCAGAATCACACAGTGTTTTATTGTTGTGTATCCTTGATAATGGGACCAGTTCCTCAGTCTCTGTGCTTTTTGACCTTAACATTTTTGAGGAAAGTAGGTCAGTTATAAAAGTAGGTCAGTTATTTTGTTGAATATGGTTCAGTTTGTGTTTGTGTAATGTTTCCTCATCATTAGATTCAGGTTATGTATTTTTTTTGTAGGGATGCTGTAGTGATGTGTCCTCGATCCATGATGGTGGTATTAGGTTTGATTACTTGGTTAAGATGGTGTTCCTTTGTATCCAGTAAGTTATTTTGAGGGAGGTACCTGGCAACTGGGCTTCCCTGATAGCTCAGTTGCTATCAGGAAAGAATCCGCCTGCAATGCAGGAAACCCCAGTTTGATTCCTGGGTCAGGAAGATCTGCTGGAGAAGGGATAGACTACCCACTGTAGTACTCTTGGGCTTCCCTTATGGCTCAGCTGGTAAAGAATCTGCCTGCAGTGCGGGAGACCTGGGTTTGGAAGATCCTCTGGAGAAGGGAAAGGCTACCCACTCCAGTATTCTGGCCTGGAGAATTCCATGGACTGTATAGTCCATGGGGTCACAAAGAGGCGGATGTGACTGAGTGACTTTCACTTCACTTCACTTCACCTGGCAACTATGTAAATATCTTGCTTTTGGTCCAACATTAGTGCACTTGTTTTAGCATCCATTGATCATTTAGGATTCTGTAAACATTGCTATCCTCAAATACCTAGCTGGTTTTCACATTTTTTCCTTTACAGTATTTTTTCATTTTTATAATTTGTTTACATCAGGATCAGAATAAGGTGATTGGTTGGTAAGACTCTTAAGTTTTGTTTTTCCTCATCCATTTTAATAATTGATAAATACTTCATGTAGCATAAAATACAAGCTTTTATAGTGGTTTTCTCAAAGCTTTATAGCCATCACCACTGCTAACTTCAGATTATTTCCATCACCCCAAAAAAGAAGCCAGTTACTCCCTATTCTCCCTTTCTGTCAATCCCTGGCAACCTCTGATGTACTTTCTATCTCTATAGAGTTGCCTTTTTCTGGACATTTCTTATAAATGGAATCATATAGTTTGTGTTTTTTTTGTATCTGGCTTTTTAGTTAGCATAATGTTTTCAAGTTTCTTCCCTTTTATAGTATGAACTACTTCATCCCTGTTTATAGCTAAGTGATATCATATTGGGTGGATTTACTACATTTTGTTTATTCACCAGTTGATGGACATTTGTATTGTTTCCTTTCTGGTAATTATGAATGATGCTGTTGTGAACATTTCTGTACAAGTTTTTGCAGGGACATCCTTAAGTCTTTTAATCTATGGATACATGTTATTTCACATTCTGTCTCAGTATTTTGTGGAAGATACCAGGTGGTTCATCCTGTTGAGTTGTCTTTACCTTGGAGTTTGTTGACTGTGTCTCTGTTGTATCCTTTGCTATGTTTAGCAGTACGTGGATAGTTAGATCCAGATTCTAGAGGGTCAGAAATCTAGGGTTTTTCTTTTTTTTTTTTTCCTTTGTGGAATGGGAGTGGGGGTAAAAGATCACTTAATGGATAGCATTGTGTACTTCTGTTACGAGGTCTATAATATATTGTTGCCTGCCTCTTTTTAATAACATTTTACTTTGAAATAATCTAAGATTTACAAAAAAATTATTAAAAACATTACCAGGAATTCCATATGCCCTTCATTCAGATTCCCCAAACGTTAACAATTTTACTATATTTATTCCGTTATTCTATCTTGTTTATTGTTTAGCCACTCAGTCATATCTGACTCTTTGCAACCCCATGGACTATAGTCCACCAGGCTCCTCTGTCCATGGGATTTCCTAGGCAAGAATACTGGAGTGGGTGGCCATTTCTTTCTCCAGGGAATGGATCTTCCTGACCAAGGGATTGAACCTGTGCCTCCTGCATTGGCAGGTGGACTGTTTACCACTGAGCCACCAGGGAAGCCCATTAATTCTATGTACCTATTAATATATTTGAATTGTCTGAAAATAAATTGATATATTTCCCCTAACCCCTAAAGATAACTTCAGTGTGTATCTTCTAAGAATGAGGACATTCTCTTTCCTAACACCAGCATGATGATATATGAACATACTCAGATTTTGTAAAATTTCCTACCAATGTCTTTTACAACAAAAAATAAAGAAATTTTAATTTTCTTTTTTTGTGGAGATATAAAAACTGTGGAAAATTCTGAAAGAGATGGGAATACCAGATCACCTGACTTGCCTCTTGAGAAACCTATATGCAGGTCAGGAAGCAACAGTTAGAACCGGACATGGAACAACAGACTGGTTCCAAATAGGAAAAGGAGTACGTCAAGGCTGTATATTGTCACGCTGCTTATTTAATTTACATGCAGAGTACATCATGAGAAACACTGGGCTGGAAGAAGCACACACTGGAATCAAGATTGCTGGGAGAAATATCAATAACCTCAGATATACAGATGACACCACCCTTATGGCAGAAAGTGAAGAGGAGCTAAAAAGCCTCTTGATGAATGTGAAAGAGGAGAGTGAAAAAGTTGGCTTAGAGCTCAACATTCAGAAAACTAAGATCATGGCATCCGGTCCCATCACTTCATGGGAAATAGATGGAGAAACAGTGGAAAGTGTTACTACAGATAGTGATTGTAGCCGTGAAATTAAACGACGCTTACTCATTGGAAGGAAAGTTCTGACCAACCTAGATAGCATATTAAAAATCAGACATTTCTTTGCCAACAGAGGTCTGTCTAGTGAAGGCTGTGGTTTTTCCAGTGGTCATGTATGGATGTGAGAGTTGGACTTGAAGAAAGCTGAGCGCTGAAGAATTGATGCTTTTGAACTGTGGTGTTGGAGAAGACGCTTGAGAGTCCCTTGGACTGCAAGGAGATCCATCCAGTCCATTCTGAAGGAGATCAGTCTTGGGATTTCTTTGGAAGGACCAGTGCTAAAGCTGAAAGTCCAATACTTTGGCCACCTCATGCAAAGAGTTGACTCATTGGAAAAGACTCTGATGCTGGGAGGGATTGAGGGCAGGAAGAGAAGGGGATGACAGAGGATGAGGTGGCTGGATGGCATCACTAACCCGATGGACATGAGTTTGAGTGAACTCTGGGAGTTGGTGATGGACAGGGAGGCCTGGTGTGCTGCGATTCATGAGGTCGCAAAGAGTTGGACATGACTGAACGACTGAACTGAAATCATTGACTGATTGATAATTACTTTAATTCATTTATTCATCAAGGCTGTAAAAATTATGTGTTTAAAACTATCATTCCCTCATGTATTGGGTGGAATATTTCTATAAAGAGAAATATTCCCTCTCTAAACTATCAGGTTGTTCTTCTGGTTTAGATCTTAAAAGAAAGGTAGGTTAAATGCTTGATGAGGTTTTTGCCCTTTTTAGTTACCGGTTTTTCAAAAATAGTAAAGTGGTTCCTGGGCTTCCCTCGTAGCTCAGCTGATAAAGAATCCACTTGCAAATGCCGGAGACCAGATTCGATCCCTGGGTTGGGAAGATCCCTGGAGGAGGGCATGGCAGCCTACTCCAGTATTCGTGCCTGGAGAATCCCTATGGACTGAGGGGCCTGGTGGGCTACAGTCCAGGGGTTGCAAAGAGTTGGACACAACTGAGCAACTAAACACGCAGGACAAAGTGGTTCCTGGCATTCTCCAAAGATCACCAATTTACTTTTTTAGTTTCATCATGAGTGCAAGTGTTTGTCTATATTTGATATTTATTATCAGTTATCTTCATTGACACTCAAGTTGTCTTATCTTTAGCTAGTGGGGATTATTTCGGTTTGTCCTGGAGTCATTTTGAAATGATCCCAGTGGTCTTTATTATCTTATTTTCTGATATAAGATGTTTCAGGCTCATCTTTTATGCTTCTTGCCCTGAACGTTTGTCTCCAGAGTCCTGATTGCTTTTACTGGGAAATGGCCTTGGAGACCACAGTCTGCGCATTAAGGATGGATCTTTGAGAGAGGGTGGTGCTGTTCCTAGGTTGTTGTGCATTTAACAGAATGTGCTATTTTGTGGTGTATACTTCAGAAGCAAAAGAAATCCTACTTGAGTACTTGTTACTGATTCTTCTTTTCTAAGGTAATTTCACTGGAAGCTGGCATATGTACTTTCGAGTTTTAAAAGCAGCCGTCGTTCCCTTAATCTAGAAGAAATGGAATTTTTCATTAAATGAGTGATACCAGTTTGGTATGGATCTGGTTCTCAGGACTGATGGATTCTTTGAAAATGAAGAATTTCATCCATATTCTTTCACTTATTTTAGATGTTTTTGACAAATTCTTACTATGTATTGTGATTCCTAAAATGTAAAGCTTTAGAAAATTGAACTTTGTTTCACTTTGCTTTTTAACCTGACGGGCAAAAGGGTGAAGTGTTTTCTGTACTTGGGGCTCTCTTCCTCCCTTAGAGTTTTCTTCCCACCTCTTCAGTTGTGTCACTCACTCTGGGCTGAAGTTCGGACAGGGAAAAATGGCTCAAATGAGGATAGTTCGTTTACTTTCTAGTGCTTGTTCTGTTTGCCATTACTTTTCTCCTCCAACACCCACATGTGTGGAGCTTTGTGGAAGGAGAAAAGGAAGGAAAATGGGAAGATTTTACTTTTACTCAGATTTGTAAAACCACAGTTAGCTGTTGGAGAGAATCAGGGAGTTGATCTGCCTACCTTAAGTCCTGTTCATAAAGTTTATCAACTTACTGATGTTTCTGACACTTTCGTGTTATTGTAAATCTAGTCAGAAAGCAGGGTTGACATTAAAGTTTTAAATAATAAGATGCTGTGGGATATGATATTGTTGGGCAGTAAGGCTGTGACTTGTTGAAGGTGAAAGGTGAGGTGACTTCTATACCTAGTTCTAATCACCACCTAGTCTGAGTCATATGCTCTTACAAAATGTTTTGGTGTCAGAGGGCATACTGGGAACTTTGTCTTTTAAGATTCATGAAGTATATGATTCAGAGTTATTAAAAAGATGTAGAATGTTTAATGTCTTACAGAATTTGTGGACTAAAATGGGATTTTATTAAAAAGTTGACACTTCTTTTTAAAAGATTTAGAGTCAGTAATCACAATTGATTGTTACATGATAGTACCAAAATTGGATGTTTTAAATACATGAGTTCTGTCCTTTCCAACTTTCTTTCCTGGCTTTAGCACACAGTTTGTGCATTCTGAGTGCTTAGTGTTAAGTTTTTTAATGTTGAGACCATGGTTTTGGTTATCTTTACAGCGTTCATGGGTCTTGTTCATTATAGTTGCTCCAAAAGTGTTTGTAGCTTTGAATTTAACAGGGGAACAGATTTAAAGAACAGCCAGGCTACCAGTTGTTTTGATTTAGCATCTTGGTTGGCTGAAAATAATCTGTGGTGGTTTTAAAATATGGCCCTTAGCTTGTTTGGCATTCCTTCCATCGATAGGTGGAGTCCATGTCCTCTCCCCTTGGATCTGGGTGAGGTTGTAGAAGTAATGCTGTGTAACTCTCAAGGCTAGGTCATAGAAGGCCATGCAGTTTCTACCTGGTTTTCTTGTAATGTTTGCGCTCAGGATATTTCTGCTGGAACTCAGCCATTATTCTGCCAGTACATGGAGTTTGCACTGTACAGACTACATGGAGAGGCCATTTGTAGGTCCCATGGTTGACCTGTCTGAGCCCAGGTGCCACACACATGCCTGGAGGAGCCACCAGCTGATCTAGCCCCAGCCATTTGAGTTCGTGTGGAGGTCCCAGTCACTGTGAGCAAAGACAAGAATTCTGTGCTTGGGCCCTGTCTGAATTCCTCACCCACTGAACATGTGAGGAAAGGAAAACGGTTGTTTTGTGCCATTAAGTTTTGGGGTGATTTGTAACTCAACAATAGATGATGTAACTGGAACAGGCTCATAATAAGTTTTCCTGTTATGGCATATTTTCAGGGACAGCTTAAAATCAATGTCTAAGCTTATGACTGCCTACTAAAAGTATTTAATGAATTACTAGTTTTCTTTACGTAAACTTCACTCTCTTTTGACAGATTGATTAAATGAAGAGATCTTGCCCCTGTGCCTTACTCCTTCCTTACAAATGATTTTTGGCCACACTGAGCACATCAGAAAAAATGCCCTCTTTATCATCCTGTAGTGAAATTTATTGATCATATAACATACCTATAATGTAAAAACAAAACTAAAACTCAGTATTATGTTCTAAACTTTAAAAAGAGAAAAAAATTTGTACTAATAGAATATTTTGTAATATAATAGGATCACATATACTGTATTTCAATATGCGTGAATGCTGAGGCATGACAGTAGTGGAAGATACAATGAAATTGTGAAATGTTTGTACAGAATTACTAGCAGTGCAGCAGTTATAAATTAGATTGATATTTTGTACTAGGAACTCTAATATTTGCTGAAATTTTTCAAAATGGTACTATTGGTATGTTCTGAACAAAACGAAATACAGTCTTTGCTCTTTTTACGTGACGGCTTTATTGCTGGAAAAGTCAGTTATATTAAAACCATACCTCAGATATTTTGTGTTCTCATATAGTCCCTGTAGCTTAGAGGGTAAAGAATCTGCCTGCACTGTGGGAGATGTGGGTTTGGTACCTGGGTTGGGAAGATCCCCTGCAAGACGGCATAACAACACACTCCAGTATTCTTGCCTAGAGAAAATCCCCATGGACAGAGGTGCATGGCGGGCTATAGTCCATGGGTTGCAAAGAGTTGGACATGACTGAGTAAATAAGCACATACATAAAATGGAATTTGCTCTAGTCTCAGATTACAGAATCGTGTTTTTCACTTACATAAATTCACGCAGAGGAACTTCCATGGCGGTCCAGTGGCTAAGACTCTGAGCTCTCAGTGCAAGGGACCTGGGTTTATCCCTGCTTGGGGAACTGGATCCCACAGGATGCAAGTAAGAGTTTGTATGCCACAAATAAAAATTACTTATGCCACAACTAAAAAAGATTCTGCATGCCACAGCCAAGACCCAACATGGCTAAATAAATAAATATTTTTAAAAATGTCCCAAAAAAGAAAATGTCTGGAGAGACATTTCAAAGTCATGTGAATCATGGACTGTGCTTTGCTGTATTCCTATATGTCTACGGGATATCTAACATCCTTGTCTTCTGTCTATGAAATATTAGTACTGCTCCCATTGTGATAGTACTGTCCACCCACCTCGCCCTTTCCAAAGGAGTCCTTGGGTTATGGAGTGGAACCATGGCACTAAACACATTTTCATAAAACAAAAGTTGTAGCTCATTGTTGACTAATATATTTGTTAATGTTCACCATAATACTGGGACCATGGAAGTTGCTCAGTATGTACAAATTAAACAACAAAAAATTTTTAATATTTTCCCTAATTCCCCCAAATTAAAGATTAAAGTTGCAAACAGTAAAAATGTGAAAGTTATTTATATTCAGCTAGGATTGATACTGTCTTGACCTAGAAGGTAAAAGAGAGTTTGGCAGTGCCTGGCAAATTAAAGCTCAGTGTTTTTATCACTGCATACTAATCATAGACAAGTGCCCAAAGAAGTGTGCCTTGATAATAACAGCAGCAACAGCAAAAGAGAGAAGCATAAGTGTCCAGCAGTAAGATATTGAACTAAGTAATAAATCAACTTTGTTTATATTCTGGAGTGCCTTGTAGCCATTTAAATGAATACATAGATTTGTGTGTATCATCATGGACAGATGGCACAATATATAATTGAATTAAGTAGTTTAGATGAATTTGTAGGATATAACTCTAGCTTTGTTTTGTTTTGTTTTGTTTTTAACATTTATTGAGCATTTATTATGTGCCATGCACGATCCCAAATGCTAATAGGATGTTATCATTTGATGGGTGCTCATAAATTATCTAGTCCAGAGGTTCTCAATGTGTCTGGGTAACAGAATCTCCCAGGAAGCAGTTTGAAAAGGCTGAAGCTCAGATCCCACTTCCCTTCCATCCTCTCCTACCCACTCCTAGCAGATTCCAATTGTGAGAATTTAGGGTGGGATCCTAGCATCTACATTTTTATGAATGTTTCGGATGATTATGACTTGCAGCCAGGTTTGGGTACCCTGGCCTAGTCTAATCTATAGTTAACCAAGCAAACGGGGAGGCTTTGACAATGGCCAGGACCTGCGGGGCTTTCAAGGCAAGGGCACACCAGGCCCCAGACCCCGGACTCCCGTTGTTGTTCAGTCACTCAGTCCTGTCCGACTCTTTGCGAACCTCATGGCCTGCAGCGGGCGAGGCTTCCCTGTCCTTCACTGTCTCCTGCAGTTTGCTCAAACTCATGTCCATTGAGTCAGTGATGCCATCCAACCATCTCATCCTCTGTGGCCCGCTTCTCCTCCTGCCTTCAATCTTTCCCAGCATCGAGGTCTTTTCCAATGAGTTGGCTCTTCGCATCAGGTGGCCAAAGCAATGGAACTTCAGCATCACTCCAGATCCCTCAGTTCAGTTCAGTTCAGTCGCTCAGTCGTGTCTGACTCCTTGCGACCCCATGAATCGCAGTATGCCAGGCCTCCCTGTCCATCACCAACTCCCGGAGTTCACCCAAACTCATGTCCATCGAGTCGGTGACGCCATCCAGCCATCTTATCCTCTGTCGTCCCCTTCTCCTCCTGTCCCCAATCTCTCCCAACATCAGAGTCTTTTCCAATGAGTCAACTCTTCGCATCAGGTGGCCAAAGTACTGGAGTTTCAGCTTTAGCATCATTCCTTCCAAAGAAATCCCAGGGTTGATCTCCTTCAGAAAGGACTAGTTGGATCTCCTTGCAGTCCAAGGGACTCTCAAGAGTCTTCTCCAACCCCACAGTTCAAAAGCATCGATTCTTCACCGCTCAGCCTTCTTCACAGTCCAACTCTCACATCCATACATGACCACAGGAAAATCCATAGCCTTGACTAGATGGACCTTAGTCGGCAAAGTAATGTCTCTGCTTTTGAATATGCTATCTAGGTTGGTCATAACTTTTCTTCCGAGGAGTAAGTGTCTTTTAATTTCATGGCTGCAGTCACCATCTGCAGTGATTTTGGAGCCCAGAAAAATAAAGTCTGACACTGTTTCCCCATCTAGTTCCCATGAAGTGATGGGACCGGATGCCATCTTTGTTTTCTGAATGTTGAGCTTTAAGCCAACTTTTTCGCTCTCCTCTTTCACTTTCATCAAGAGGGTTTTTAGTTCCTCTTCACTTTCTGCCATAAGGGTGGTGTCATCTGCATATCTGAGGTTAGTGATATTTCTTCTGGCAATCTTGATTCCAGCTTGTGTTTCTTCCAGTCCAGCGTTTCTCATGATGTACTCTGCATATAAGTTAAATAAGCAGGGTGACAATATACAGCCTTGACGTACTCCTTTTCCTATCTGGAACCAGTCTGTTGTTCCATGTCCAGTTCTAACTGTTGCTTCCTGACCTGCATACAGATTTCTCAAGAGGCAGGTAAGGTGGTCCGGATCCCTAGTTGCCCCAATGAAGCGCCGGCAGCGCTGGCTGCCTTACCGTGGCGATAGGGATTGTAGAGCGCCATCCCGGCAGAGCCGGCGGCCAGCAGCACCTTCTGCAGCAGGGAGGTGGGGATGTGTTCGGGGTAGAGCAGGCCGGCGCCATGGCTCACGGCTCTGAGGGGAACACCTCCAAGAGAGGTCTCCAAGTAAGCCTCGCCAGGTTTGGGGTTCAGCACCGGACCCTACGTCGTTCTCTGTAGCACGTTTCCCCCCCCATAACTCTAGCTTTGAAACAAATATAAATAAAATTTTATAAACATTAATGTGTGAATTTCAATATATGTATGTGTACGTGGTATTCATGTACATATTAACCTTGTAAAACAAAAACAGTTATAAAGAATATTCAGAATGAGGAAATGTTTTGAGAAATTGAAATGCTTATTGAAATAAAATAGTGAATGAATAATAAATACTACTAGATTTAAGTAATAAAATGAGAGAAAGGAATAAATTATTAAAAAGTAGTACACTGCCCCAGAAAAGGGCAAGAATCTTTAGGTTCAATGGATAAAAGAAAGATACTTCATTTTAGAACACTAAAGAAAAATTGAGGATCCTAAAGTTTTTATAGAGAAAGTTATCAATGAAGGAATGAGGATCAGATTTCTTCAGTACATACTAGAAGAGCAAGTTACTGAAAGTTGAGGATTCAATAACTATGAGTTGCCACATAAAGGTATTTTTCAACACATAAGTATTATGTAAATCAATAATTTAGGAATAAAATTCTAGACTATTCAAACATTAGAAATGGGAAAGAGAAATAAAAGTCTTCTAAAAGTCTGACATTTTGAGAACAGGGAAGAAGTAAAAGTTTTCTAAAACTTTTCTTAGAAAGTTTTGAGATAGTTCATATTAGTTATAACTTTTAAGGATAACCAATGGAAAGATGCAGATAAAATCATTTGAGGAACTTCCCTGATGGTCCGGTGGCTAAGAATCCCTCTTATAAAGTGGGAGATGTGGACTTGATCCCCAGTGGGAGAACTGGGATCCCACATGCTGTGGGGCAACTAAGCCCACCCGCCACAACTAGAGAGAAAGAAGCTCATGAAGATCCCATGTACATCAGTGAAGATCTTGAGTGCTGTAACTAAATCTCAATTCAGCCAAATAAATAAATGTTAAAATCATTTGATAAAAGGAAAATCACTTGATTTTACAATACTTCATCTACATTACTAGATTAATAGATGAGGTTAAAGTGAAAGTCAGTCAGTCTTGTCTGACTCTTTGTGACCCCATGGACTATAAGTCCATGGAATTCTCCAGGCCAGAATACTGGAGTGTGTAGCCTTTCGTTTCTCCAGGGAAGCTTCCCAACCCAGAGATCAAACCCAGGTCTTCCACAATGCAGGCGTATTCTTTACCAGCTGAGCCACAAGGGAAACCCAAGAATACTGGGGTGAGTACCCTATCCCTTCTCCATGGATCTTTTACCAACTGAGCTATCAGGGAAGCCCAGATGAGGTTAGTTCAGTTCAGTTCAGTCGCTCAGTCATGTCCAACTCTTTGCGACCCCATGAATCGCAGCACGCCAGGCCTCCCTGTCGATCACCATCTCCCAGAGTTCACTCAGATTCACGGCCATCGAGTCAGTGATGCCATCCAGCCATCTCATCCTCTATCGTCCCCTTCTCCTCCTGCCCCCAATCTGTCCCAGCATCAGAGTCTTTTCCAATGAGTCAACTCTTAGCATGAGGTGGCCAAAGTACTGGAGTTTCACCTTTAGCATTGGTCCTTCCAAAGAAATCCCAGGGTTGATCTCCTTCAGAATGGACTGGTTGGATCTCCTTGCAGTCCAAGGGACTCTCAAGAGTCTTCTCCAACACCACAGTTCAAAAGCATCAATTCTTAGGCACTCAGCCTTCTTCACAGTCCAACTCTCACGTCCATACATGACCACTGGAAAAACCATAGCCTTGACTAGACGGACCTTAGTTGGCAAAATAATGTCTCTGCTTTTGAATATGCTATCTAGGTTGGTCATAACTTTTCTTCCAAGAAGTAAGCGTCTTTTAATTTCATGGCTGCAATCACCATCTGCAGTGATTTTGGAGCCCCCCAAAATAGTCTGACACTGTTTCCACGGTTTCCCATCTATTTCCCATGAAGTGATGGGACCAGATGCTATGATCTTCGTTTTCTGAATGTTGAGCTTTAGGCCAACTTTTTCACTCTCCATTTTCACTTTCATCAAGAGGCTTTTAGTTCCTCTTCACTTTCTGCCATAAGAGTGGTGTCAACTGCATATCTGAGGTTATTGATATTTCTCCCTGCAATCTTGATTCCAGCTTGTGTCTCTCCAGTCCAGCGTTTCTCATGATGTACTCTGCATGGAAGTTAAATAAGCAGGGTGACAATATACAGCCTTGACATACTCCTTTTCCTATTTGGAACCAGTCTGTTGTTCCATGTCCAGTTCTAACTGCTGCTCCCTGACCTGCACACAGATTTCTCAAGAGGCATGTCAGGTGGTCTGGTATTCCCATCTCTTGAAGAATTTTCCACAGTTTATTGTGATCCACACAGTCAAAGGCTTTGGCATAGTCAATGAAGCAGAAATAGATGTTTTTCTGGAACTCTTGCTTTTTTGATGATCCAGCGGATGTTGGCAATTTGATCTCTGGTTCCTCTGCCTTTTCTAAAACCAGCTTGAACATCAGGGAGTTCACGGTTCACATATTGCTGAAGCCTGGCTTGGAGAATTTTGAGCATTACTTTACTAGCATGTGAGATGAGTGCAATTGTGCGGTAGTTTGAGCATTCTTTGGCATTGCCTTTCTTTAGGATTGGAATGAAAACTGACCGTTTTCAGCCCTGTGGCCACTGCTGAGTTTTGCAAATTTGCTGGCATATTGAGTGCAGCACTTTCACAGCATCATCTTTCAAGATTTGAAAGAGCTCCACTGGAATTCCATCACCTCCACTAGCTTTGGTCCTAGTGATGCTTTCTAAGGCCCACTTAACTTCACATTCCAGGATGTCTGGCTCTAGATTATTGATCACATCATCATGATTATCTGGGTTGTGAAGATCTTTTTTGTACAGTTCTTCTGTATATTCTTGCCACCTCTTCTTAATAGCTTCTGCTTCTGTCAGGTCCAGACCTTTTCTTTCCTTTATCGAGCCCATCTTTGCATGAAATGTTCCCTTGGTATCTCTAATTTTCTTGAAGAGATCTCTCGTCTTTCCCATTCTGTTGTTTTCCTCTATTTCTTTGCATTGATCACTGAGGAAGGCTTTCTTATCTCTCCTTGCTATTCTTTGGAACTCTGCATTCAGATTCTTATATCTTTTCTCCTTTGCTTTTCGCCTCTCTTCTTTTCACAGCTATTTGTAAGGCCTCCCTAGACAGCTATTTTGCTCTTTTGCATTTCTCTTCCATGGGGATGGTCTTGATCCCTGTCTCCTGTACTGTGTCCAGAACCTTATTCCATAGTTCATCAGGCACTCTATCTATCAGGCCTAGACCCTTAAATCTATTTCCTTCTTCCACTGTATAATCATAAGGGATTTGATTGAGGTCATACCTGAATGGTCTAGCGGTTTTCCCTACTTTCTTCAATTTAAGTCTGAATTTGGCAATAAGGAGTTCATGATTTGAGCCACAGTCAGCTCCCAGTCTTGTTTTTGCTGACTTTATAGAGCTTCTCCATCTTTGGCTGCCAAGAATATAATCAGTCTGATTTCGGTGTTGACCATCTGGTGATGTCCATGTGTAGAGTCTTCTCTTGTGTTGTTGGGACAGGGTGTTTGCTATCACCGGTGCATTTTCTTGGCAAAACTCTATTAGTCTTTGCCCTGCTTCATTCCGCATTCCAAGGCCAAATTTGCCTGTTACCCAAGGTGTTTCTTCACTTCCTACTTTTGCATTCCAGTCCCCCATGATGAAAAGGACATCTTTTTTGGGTGTTAGTTCTAAAAGGTCTTGTAGGTCTTCATAACACTGTTCAACTTCAGCTTCTTCAGCGTTACTGGTTGGGGCATAGACTTGGATAACTGTGATATTGAATGATTTGCCTTGGAAACGAACAGAGATCATTCTGTCGTTTTTGAGATTGCATCCAAGTACTGCATTTCGGACTCTCTTGTTGACCATGATGGCTACTCCATTTCTTCTGAGGGTTTCCTGCCCGCAGTAGTAGATATAATGGTCATGTGAGGTAAATTCACCCAGTCCAGTCCATTGTAGTTCGCTCATTCCTAGAATGTCGACGTTCACTCTTGCCATCTCCTGTTTGACCACTTCCAATTTGCCTTGATTCATGGACCTGACATTCCAGGTTCCTATGCAGTATTGCTCTTTACAGCATCAGACCTTGCTTCTATCACCAGTCACATCCGCAACTGGGTGTTGTTTTTGCTTTGGCTCCATCCCTTCATTCTTTCTGGAGTTATTTCTCCACTGATCTCCAGTAGCATATTGGGCACCTACTGCCCTGGGGAGTTCCTCTTTCAGTATCCTACCATTTTGCCTTTTCATACTGTTTATGGGGTTCTCAAGGCAAGAATACTGAAGTGGTTTGCCATTCCCTTCTCCAGTGGACCACATTCTGTCAGACCTCTCCACCATGACCCGCCCGTCTTGGGTTGCCCCACGGGCATGGCTTGGTTTCATTGAGTTAGACAAGGCTGTGGTTCTGGTGTGATTAGATTGACTAGTTTTCTGTGAGTATCTTTTCAGTGTGTCTGCCCTCTGATGCCCTCTTGCAACACCTACCATCTTACTTGAGTTTCTCTTACCTTGGGCGTGGGGTATCTCTTCCCGGCTGCTCCAGCAAAGCACAGCTCTGCTCCTCACCTTGGACGAGGGGTATCTTCTTACCGCTGCCCTTCCTAACTCTCAATGTGGGACAGCTCCTCCAGGCCCTCCTGCGCCCTTTCAGCAGCTGCTCCTCGGGTTGCTCCTCCTGGCCGAATCCCCTGGCCTCGGGTGCCGCCCCTGGCCTCCTGCTTTGGGCGGCTCTCGGCAGCTGTCCATCGCCTTGGGCGCGGGGTGGCTCCTCTTGGCCACCACTGAGGTTAAAATGGTCCTAAATAGGCCTCCACTCAACAGAATAAGGAAAGAGAACAATTAAGTAACAAAAGAGGACCAGAATGAGTCCAAACATATCAGTGACAAAATACGTGAATGGCATGAATTCTCCTGTTAAGAGACAGACTGGTAATTCATAACACTCATACGCAAAAGATGCCTAAAGAAAACCTTAACAAATAGTGAAAAGCAGGAACTACACACAATTTTTTTCCCACAGCCTCTACTTGTACGATCTTACTTATTTCCTCAACTAGGAATCAAACCTGCACTGTTAGCAGTGAAAGAGCTGAGTCCTAACCACTGGACTGCCAGGGAATTCCTCACAAATAATATTCTGTTCAAAGGCAAGGAAGTAAAAAATAAAAGTAACAATAAAAGGAAAATAAGCTATGTTACATTCCAGTTTGGTAATTTAAGAAACATGTTTATGTATGCCTTTGTGTTGAAGGAGAAATAAAACCTGCAATTGTGAATGATTCCAAAAAGAATGACAATAAAAATAGTTATCTTAGAAACCTCTGGGTTGAGGCCAGAGTCATAAGAAGATTCATAGCCTTCAAAGCAACGCTTGAATAAAATGACTAAAAATAACTATTAAAGCCAGGCATGCAAGGTAGAATTGAAAAATAAATGCAAAAAAAGGAGTTAAATATAAAAGCAAAAATTAATGAAATAGGGAAAAATGTAGAAGTTATAAAATCAGAAGCTGGTTTTTTAAATATTAATTTTTCCCCAAGTTAATCTGTTACTTTAGGGAAATCCCAGTCAAAATCCCGGTAGGATTTTGCATGGAACTTGGCAAGGTGCTTCTGTCATATACTGGGAGAAGAATAAAAGCAGAAAGCTGAAAGGTTTGTCTTGTTTTCTGGTAAATGCTTTTAAGGTTACATACAGGTTTTCTTTGAGAACCTGTGGTCATCTTCCCTAGGTTTTGCTGTGTAATGCTTTATTATTCACTTCTGAGTTGTCTGAATTTTTCAAACAAATGTAGAAGAGCACAATGAACCTGCATTTAATCATCACTTGTCTTCAACAGTTAATCAACATAAGCTTATTTCATTGACACCCTGCTCTCTCCACCTCAGACCCCAACTCAAATCTCAGCACATACTTTCTCTGTAAATGCATCTTTTTTAACCTAATATTTATTTATATGAATAGGCTTAGTTTGTCTGTTCTAGTTATTACTAATCTTAATTATTTCTGTTAATTTTATTGGTCCATTTGTCCTTCCATTTCTAATAGATTTTGGTCTTGAAGTAAAGATGCTAGATGCTTAAAAAGTTTGGTCTTGAGATGGATTCTTTTTAAATATAATAGAAAATATTTTTCACTAATGCTTTTTACTTTGAATTCCATTTTTTTCTGTTATTATTTTGGCCATGTGCACTGAGATCTTAGTTGCCTGACCAGAGATCAAACTCGTCCCCCAGCAGTTGAAGTACAAGAGTCTTAACCACTGGACTGCCAGGAAATTCCCTTTTCTAATGTTATTGCTATTCCCAGTTTTGTTGTTGCTAGCATTTGTCTAGTTTATACATTTTTTAATTTTTAATTTTTTAGGTTTAAAAATTTATTACTATTATTATTTTTAATTAATTTATTTATTTAAAGTGGAGGACAAGGGCTTCCCTGGTGCCTCAAAGGGTAAAGTGTCTGCCTGCAATGCAGGAGACCTAGGTTCTATCCCTGGGTCAGGAAGATCCCCTGGAGAAGGAAATGGCAACCCAGTGCAGTACTCTTGCCTGGAAAATCCCATGGATAGAGAAGCCTCGTAGACTACCGTCCATGGGGTCGCAAAGAGTTGGACAAGACTTCACTTTCACTTTCACTTCACAAGATTGTGGTGGCCCCTGCCATGCATTGACACAAGTCAACCAGGGGTGCACATGTGTCTCCACCACCCCCTCCACCGCCATCCTGAACCCCCCTCCTACCTCCCTCCCCACTCCATCCCTCTGGGTTGTCCCAGAGCACCGGCTGTAGAGTGCCCTGCTTTATGCTATGGAACTTGCACTGGTCATCTGTTTTACTGGTCAGGTGATATAAATTACCTGAATTCTCTTAGGTGTTTTTTTTTTTAAGAATATTATGCTTTTTAAACCACATGAAGCTGGGTTTTTGTTTGTTTTGTTTTTTATCTTTTTACACTTGTTCTGAGAATCTTGAACTTCAGTTAGAACATTTAATCCTTTTACTTGTAGTTACATTTTAATTCCTTTATATGTATGTGTGTTTTCTCCTTCCTTCTGTTGGTTTTATCACGTTGTCTATTTGTCAGGGAGGTATTCATCCTATTTGTAGTCTTACAGTTTTCCTCACATTTTTATTAATTATACTTGTTAAACCTTTTTGCTTTTAGAAAGGTAATATTTGATTATGAATCGACAATTAAAAAGTACAAAAGTGGGGCTTCCCTGGTGGCCCAGTAGTTGAGATTCACCTGCTGATGCAGGAGACATGGGTTTGATCCCTCCTCTGGGCGCGTCCCACATGCCACGGGGACATTAGCTATGGCATGGAGCAGCTAAGCCCCTGTGCCAGAGCGGTTGAGCCCACATGCCTCCGCTGTTGAAGCCCCTGAACCTCAAAGCCCATGCTCCGCAACAAGAGAAGCCTCCACAATGAGAAGCCTGTGCACCGCAACTAGAGAAAGCTTACGCACAGCACTGAAGACCCATCACAATAAAGAAATCTTAAAAAAAAAAGACAAAAGTATATTCAATGCAGAAACTCCCCATACCAGGTCTCCGAAGACCCAGTTCTCCCCCACAGAACACCATTATTCCTAGTTTGTAGCATCTTTTCCACAGAAAATCAGTGTTCATAGAAGGAAATCATTCGTATGTGTATGCACATATTTTCCCCCAACTTTTTTCTTTTTACAGAAATGATTGTATAGTACAGTGGCTTTCATATTTTTTACTTTAGAATTTCCCTTAATAATTTTAAAAAGTTTTATTTCCTTAATACATTTGAAAGTTGACATCTAAAATTTTTCATCAAAAAATTAAAATAGTTGCAGAGAGAAAGTATCTTGTGTGTTGCAGATAGTGACATTTAAAAATGAATGACTAGGGAATTCCCTGGTAAGGACTTTGTGCTTCCACTGCTGGGGGCCTGGGTTTGACCCCTGGTCACAGAACTAAGATCCCACAAACCACATGGCCAAAAAAAAGAGAAAAACAATTTGCCCACTGTCACAGGTTAAAAAAGACAGCATGAAGAAGCTCTTAAACAGTTTGAAATTTTATGTGATCCATTTGTCTCCTTATGTTCATTTCCACTTTGCTTTCTCTGCAGAATTTTAGCCTAATGTATTTTGTGCTTGAAAGTTTTGTTTATATCATACTGTTTTCTGCAACAAAAATTTTACATTAATTAAAATTTAGAACCATTTTGTATGTCTTGAGTTTGTAAGACTCAGAGTCTTAATTTCTTTTGGACTTATTATAATTATAGTATAAATAATTACTAAAAATGTAATTGTTCATAATTTAAATGTTCATAATTACTAAACACAAAAGTACATTTTCATTGGAAATCAAGACGGGTGGGGGCTTCCTCTCACCTCATTCAGTTAAGGAATCCTTGCATTGCTAGAATGAGAGGTTTGGTATTTTGTTCCGGATTTTTATGTTTATAAATGTTGGTTCTGACAAATTTATTTCATCTACATAGATGAGAATGGTGGCATTTTGCTCATTTATTCATTTTTCAAATATATTTTGAGCTCCTCCTACGTTATGGACATTCTTCTAAGCTTGGATGATAAGCATTGAACAAGCAGAAATCCCTGCCCTCAGAGTCTCTTTGTTCTTCTGAGTTGTATGTGAAAAATCATATAGTGGTTTTACATCAAAAGTTATTTTTAATGATTTAGCAGCTGACAATTCAATTATGTCCTTCAGTCTTGTCAAAAGCAGAGAATTTGAAACCAGCGGAGTTGGAAGAGGTTTGTTAACCAGTCATCAGTTATTCATGGTCTCATTTTCTGAGAAGCAGAATGAAAAGGCTTTACCAGAGACCTAACAAATGACTGTTAATTATATTTCTTACTCTTTGACCTGTGTAGATATTATCACTTAGGGTCTACCAGTTAAACAACTAGTTGGAGATTTTACATATAGAAAAATATATAATATCCTATACACATAAAGTAATCTCCAGCTGGTTTATATAAATATATAAAGAGATTTGTTGCAAGTAATTCACTTAAATGATTGTGGGGCTGGCCAGGTGAAATTTTTTCTTACAAAAATCTGAGTTTTGCTCCGGAGACCTTTCATTTGATTGAACGAAACCCACCCAGTTTATTGAGGAGAATTTCCTTTACTCAAATTCAGCTGATGTTAATTGTATCCACATAATACTTTCACAGCAACACCTAGTTAGAATTTAAATAGCTAGGGACTATAGCCTAGCCAGTGTGGCACACAAAACTAACCATCATATAGGAACATTATTTAAACCAGTATGCTCAGAAAAGTTTGGGGAAGTTGAAATAATGTTCATTTGAATATACCTTTGCATTTTAAATTTTACTCTGATAAAATGTTTGGATCTAATAACCGAGCACACACACGCACTGTTTGTACTTACGTGTTTAAATATATAACATAAATTGATGAATAGAGCATAATATGATCTGTATTTAATATATTTTCATCAGATCGTTGGAGCTGTGGATTTCATTTATTCAGTGGAAAATGACTACCAGTAAAACTTTAATGGCAAAGCCAGTCCTTATTGACAAAAACCAGGCAGCTAGATCACCCTTTCTGTCAGAAAGCCTCGTTTTTCCAATTTTAATAAATGAGTACTGTGCGTCCCCAAGGCAACCATCTCCTGAATTCTAAGATAGATTCCTGGTCAACACTTAGAGCCTTGCTGTGGTAGACTAAGGGCTTCAGCATTTTTTACAGACTCTTTCCCTCCCCTCCCCCTTGAGACTGTTTTCACAGAAGTGTTTTTTGTTGTTTCTTTCTTTCTCTTTTTGGGGCTGCAACACACTGTATGTGGGATCTCATACATACAGTGTATATATACACTGTTCCCCTCTCTCCCCAACCAGGGATCACACCCGGGATCCCTATATTGGAAGTGTAGAGTTCAACTACTGGAACAGCAGGGAAGTCCCAGGAGTGGTGTATTTTTTGATTTCCATTCAGGGGTTGGAGAAAATGAAGTCTTTTTAATTGTTCGTATATTTATCAGTAGATACTTCCAAGAGCGATACTGTTGGAAGAAAGAAGGGAAAATACAGCAATAACAGAAAACTGTCCTGGTATTCAAAGAACCTTTTCTTGTTTCCAATTTTTGTGCTTTGACCACAAATGTTATTAGCAGTAATAAGGCTAAACATATTTGATTTCTAGATGTTTGTGGTATATTCTTGTGTAGTTTCACGATATGAGTACATAGCCCATAGGTCTCAGACTGTGAAGTATGTAGGAGCATAGACCTCAGCCTTACACTCTCCTTTAAAAAAAAAAAAAAGAATTGGCCATGCTGCCTGGCATGTGCAGTCTTAGTTCCCCAACCAGGAACTGAACCATCAAAGTATGGAGTCGCAACTACAGGGCTGCCAGAGAGGTGCCAGCACTCTTCATTTTTGAATCCACATCCAAGTGTGGCTAGTCTGAGACACAGAGTTCTGACTCCATCTGTCCCTGGAGAACCTTCTTAGTCTTTTCCAGGCAGCTACTACTGGTTGATTGGAGTTGGCACAAAGATCTATTTTTTGTCACTGCCTTAAAAGTAATAAACATTCGTTCATAAGGACATTTTTCTCTTGCTGTTTTATAGTGTTTTTTATTTTTGTAAATGACATTTTACAATTAGCAATAACGGCAAGTTTGTGTCTCATTAACCAGATTGTTATCAACTGTAAATATTACAGAGGTATATTGTTTGGCAAGTTAATTATGTTTTATGATACACATTTTCTTTTTGATCTGTTACCTTGAATGTTAATGGCTGCTATTATCTTTTTAAAGCAAGTAATATATTAATACTTTAAAATTGATGTCACGTTGCTTATTGATTATTAAATGAGGCATTCCAGTAATTAAATGAGGATATTCTAATAATATCCGATAGATACTCTTAAACTTCTTTAAAGGCCTTGGGTTAGCTTAGTTTGTGGGCTGGAAGGATAAAGATTTCATGTTTTATATTTTCATATGACTGGTTGAAGGAATATCATTTTTGTAGTCAGAGTAGCTAGAGTAGTTAATCTAAAATTTTCCACAAGTTATCTTTAAAGAAAAATCTTTCCACTTAAGTATATATATTGAATTCTGTAACTTCCTACTGCTATGTCTATTTCTACTAGGCTTTTATCTTTATATATTGCCCTTTATTTAGAATGGGACTTCCCTGGTGGCTCATTGATAAAGAATCTGCCTGCCAGTGCAGGAGACACAGGTTCAATCCCTGGGTCAGGAAGATCCCCTGGAGAAGGAAATGTCAACCCACTCTACTGTTCTTGCCTGGAGAATTCCATGGACAGAGGAGCATGGTAGGCTATGGTCCATGGGGTTGCATAGAGTCAGGCATGTCTTAGCAACTAAACAATGACAGCATAGCCAGGAAGTTGGCAAATGGTCTCCTAAAGCCTCATCCAAGGTTTTAGAAGTCTTATCAAGAAGCTGCTGATGCCTGCTGCATTCTTGACATCTAGGAACTTGGAGAATGGATCTTGCTTCATAAAAAGCCTCACCTTCTCAACTTTGCTAATGGCTAAGAGTCTCAGGAAGATGGCCCCTGTCTAAGCTTTCTGATCTCTCCAAAGGGAGGGAAGGAGGTTGAGAAAATCTGAATATTTACTACAGTGGTATTAAGATGGTATTAAGATGGTGTTGCTGGTGGATAAGGATTATTATTGCCATGGTTAGTATACCTCATTCAGAATAATGTATCAAGTGGTAACATTTTAGAACTAGAACTGGAAGTTCCAAATCCAGTTATTTTTCAGTGGGCTGTATACCTTCTAATATTTTATTCTTTATTAATTAAATAATTCACTGAGCATCTCAGTTTGAGCAGGTGGCTGTTCTGGGTGCTCTGAATATTTATAGTGACCAGACACTGTCCCTGCTTTCAGAAAGCCTTTAGTTCTGTGGGTTACAGACAGAAGCTGTTTTACTGCAGTATAGAAAATGCTGTGGTAGAGGGGACTTTCCCAGGAAGGACTTTGAACCCTGGTATAGCTTCAAATGCCATGTGATACAATATCTTGGTTCTAACCAGCTTCTTTGCCTTATCTTTGTTCTAACCAGCTTCTTGGCATAAATTATTATTATGGCTGTGCCTCATGACATGCAGGATCTTAATACCCTGACCAAGGATTGAACCTGTGCTCTGTACAGTAATGTGGAGTCTTACCCGCTGGACCACCTGGGAATTCCCATAATTATGTTTATAAAATATCTCTCTTAACACAGTTTTTCCCCATGATCCCTTGGCTTTGTCTTTTGTTCCTAACTGGCTTCAACACAGTGTATAAAACTTAAAATAACCTTTAAAGCTACATGAATATTTTTACATTGGTTAGCCAAACTTGCTTTACATTTAAGAGTATCCATAATTCATGCAGGTGAAATTGCAATTCCTGAGAGGAAATAATTAGAACTTGGCAGAAAATTATTGAAGGTTATGGTGTTAGACATCTCTTGAGATAAATAAAATATTTTATTTCCTTTTTCTTTTTAATAATTGGTTTTGCCTTGAAGGTGTAATATGGTTGACTCTTATTGAGTTTTCATAGTTCAAGCAGCAAATCCATTTGTTCTTTTGACATTGTTTTCAGATTACTCAGTATTCTATACAGTTGGAGGAATGTTTTCCCTATTCTTCCCTATTTTAACAGACTTTTTAACTTGCTTAAGATTGTATATCTTTTTGTATAAATTAGACATCACCAGATGGTCAACACCGAAATCAGATTGATTATATTCTTTGCAGCCAAAGATGGAGAAGCTCTATACAGTCAACAAAAACAAGACTGGGAGCTGACTGTGGCTCAGATCATGAACTCCTTATTGCCAAATTCAGACTTAAATTGAAGGAAGTAGGGAAAACCGCTAGACCATTCAGGTATGACCGCAATCAAATCCCTTATGATTATACAGTGGAAGAAGGAAATAGATTTAAGGGCGTAGATCTGATGGATAGAGTGCCTGATGAACTATGGACGGAGGTTTGTGACACAGTACAGGAGACAGGGATCAAGACCATCCCCATGGAAAAGAAATGCAAAAAAGCAAAATGGCTGTCTGGGGAGGCCTTACAAATAGCTGTGAAAAGAAGAGAAGCGAAAAGCAAAGGAGAAAAGATATAAGCATCTGAATGCAGAGTTCCAAAGAATAGCAAGGAGAGATAAGAAAGCCTTCCTCAGTGATCAATGCAAAGAAATAGAGGAAAACAACAGAATGGAAAAGGCTAGAGATCTCTTCAAGAAAATGAGAGATACCAAAGGGAACATTTCATGCAAAGATGGGCTTGATAAAGGACAGAAATGGTCTGGACCTGACAGAAGCAGAAGCTATTAAGAAGAGATGGCAAGAGTACATGGAAGAACTGTACAAAAAGGATCTTCATGACCCGGATAATCATGATGGTGTGATCACTAATCTAGAGCCAGACATCTTGGAATGTAAAGTCAAGTGGGCCTTAGAAAGCATCACTAGGACCAAAGCTAGTGGAGGTGATGGAATTCCAGTGGAGCTCTTTCAAATCTTGAAAGATGATGCTATGAAAGTGCTGCACTCAATATGCCAGCAAATTTGGAAAACTCAGCAGTGGCCACAGGACTGGAAACGGTCAGTTTTCATTTCAATTCCAAAGAAAGGCAATGCCAAAGAATGCTCAAACTACCGCACAATTGCACTCGACTCACGTGCTAGTAAAGTAATGCTCAAAATTCTCCAAGCCAGGCTCCAGCAATATGTGAACTGTGAACTTCCAGATGTTCAAGCTGGTTTTAGAAAAGGCAGAGGAACCAGAGATCAAATTGCCAACATCCGCTGGATCATCAAAAAAGCAAGAGAGTTCCAGAAAAACATCAATTTTTGCTTTCTTGACTATGCCAAAGCGTTTGACTGTGTGGATCACAATAAACTGTGGAAAATTCTGAAAGAGATGGGAATACCAGACCACCTGACCTGCCTCTTGAGAAATCTGTATGCAGGTCAGGGAGCAACAGTTAGAACTGGACATGGAACAACAGACTGGTTCCAAATAGGAAAAGGAGTACGTCAAGGCTGTATATTGTCACCCTGCTTATTTAACTTCCATGCAGAGTACATCATGAGAAACGCTGGACTGGAGAGACACAAGCTGGAATCAAGATTTCCGGGAGAAATATCAATAACCTCAGATATGCAGTTGACACCACTCTTATGGCAGAAAGTGAAGAGGAGCTAAAAAGCCTCTTGATGAAAGTGAAAGTGGAGAGTGAAAAAGTTGGCTTAAAACTCAACATTCAGAAAACAAAGATCATAGCATCTGGTCCCATCCCTTCATGGGAAATAGATGGGGAAACAGTAGAAACAGTGTCAGACTTTATTTTTTTGGGCTCCAAAATCACTGCAGATGGTGACTGCAGCCATGAAATCAAAAGACGCTTACTCCTTGGAAGAAAAGTTATGACCGACCTAGACAGTATATTCAAAAGCAGAGACATTACTTTGGCCACTAAGGTCCGTCTAGTCAAGGCTATGGTTTTTCCTGTGGTCATGTATGGATGTGAGAGTTGGACTGTGAAGAAGGCTGAGCACCGAAGAATTGATGCTTTTGAACTGTGGTGTTGGAGAAGACTCTTGAGAGTCCCTTGGACTGCAAGGAGATCAACCCTGGGATTTCTCTGGAGGGAATGATGCTGAAGCTGAGGCTCCAGTACTTTGGACACCTCAAGCGAAGAGTTGACTCATTGGAAAAGACTCTGATGCTGGAAGAGATTGGGGGCAGGAGGAGAAAGGGACGGCCCAGGATGAGATGGCTGGATGGCATCACTGACTCGATGGACGTGAGTCTGAGTGAACTCCGGGAGATGGTGATGGACAGGGAGGCCTGGCGTGCTGTGATTCATGGGGTTGCAAAGAGTCAGACACGACTGAGCGACTGAACTGAACTGAACTTAACTATAGTAAGACAGATCCCCTGGTGGCTCAGATAATAACGAGTATGCCTGCGCAGGCAGGAAATCTGGGTTCAACCCCTGGGTGAGAAAGATCCCCTAGAGAAGGAAATGGCAACCCACTCCAGTATTCTTGCCTGGAAAATCCCATAGATGGAGTAACCTGGCAGGCTACAGTCCATGGGGTCGCAAAGAGTCGGACACGACTGAGTCACTTCACTTTCATTATATATAGGACAGGAAAGGATGACTGGATTAGATGAAAGTTTTAAAAATTATGAAACTCATTAGTGAAAGGCTTCCAGGAGGAGATATCCTGCAGAAATGTAGTTGTAATCCTGTATCCTGATTGATTCTTATTTCTAGTTTGTCCATGCTAGACTATAAGTTTTCTCACACTTGCTTCCAGACCAGTAAAGTTTTGAAAGGATTATCCTATAGTATGTGATGGCTCATATTTCTTATATTGGTAATTCATATATCATATAATTTACAATGTTAAATAACATGTACCATTATAGAATTATTTTAGATTATTTAGTAGTTGACAGGAAAATGGAGTAAAAGAAATGCGTGTGACTGGTCTAACATACATTTTCTTAAAGATACCTGTTTTTTCTCTCCTTACTTGGTGGAATGATTAGATCAGAGTGTATGTATAATTCTTAAGATTTTTAATATGTTCCTAAGGAGCCTTCCAGAAAGTATGAATCAGTTTATTTCCATACTTCGCTATCATTTTGTCCTTTCTTATATCTTCTTATGGAAGTTTCATAGGTTTCTATTTAACTGTAAGTTTGTGATCATTTATAGTTGGTCTTTGTGTTACGGTGCAAGGCGCTCATGTTTAGGTCCTTTTGGGGGCGCTGCATCCGTGTTCAGTTGTTTCAGCCGTGCCTGTTGAAAAGACTATCTTTTCTCCAGTGTATTGCTTTTGTGCCTCTGTCACTTCAGTTGGTTTTAAATATGTGCATCTATTTCTATCCTTTCTCTTCTGTTTCTTTCCTCCACTTGTTGCTCTTGTTGCCATTTTCACCATCAACGGACTTTGGATTATTACATCTTTCTACTACTACTTGAAATCGAGTAATATTAGCCTTCCAACTTTCATTTGTTCTTTTTTAGACTTGTTTTGGCTCTTCTAGATCCTCTGCATTTTTATATAAATTTTAGAATCAGCTTGTCAGTTTTTACAAAAATAAATACTGAGTCTTCTAATCCATGAATACATGGATTAGTGGTTTCTTCCTTTTTATTGTTGAGTAGTATTCCGAAAAAGCAAAAAGATAGGACATTGAAAGATGAACTCCCCAGGTCGGTAGGTGCCCAATATGCTACTGGATATCACTGGAGAAATAACTCCAGAAAGATTGAAGGGATAGAGCCAGAGCAAAAAGAACACCCAGTTGTGGATGTGACTGGTGACAGAAGCAAGGTCTGATGCTGTAAAGAGTGATAGTGCATAGGAACCTGGAATGGTAGATCCGTCAGTTCAGTTCAGTCGCTCAGTCATGTCCAACTCTTTGCGACCCCATGAATCGCAGCGTGCCAGGCCTCCCTGTCCATCATCAGCTCCCGGAGTTCACTCAAACTCGTCCATCGAGTCGGTGATGCCATCCAGCCATCTCATCCTCTGTCGTCCCTTTCTCCTCCTGCCCCCAATCCCTCCCAGCATCAGAGTCTTTTCCAGTGAGTCAACTCTTCCCATGAGGTGGCCAAAGTACTGGAGTTTCAGCTTTAGCACCAGTCCTTCAGTGAATACCCAGGACTGATCTTCAGAATGGACTGGTTGGATCTCCTTGCAGTCCAAGGGAGTCTCAAGAGTCTTCTCCAACACCACAGTTCAAAACCATCAATTCTTTGGAGCTCAGCCTTCTTCACAGTCCAACTCTCACATCCATGCATGATGACTGGAAAAACCATAGCCTTGGCTAGACGGACCTTTGTTGGCAAAGTAATGTCTCTGCTTTTTAACATGCTATCTATGGTTGGTCATAACTTTTCTTCTAAGGAGTAAGCGTCTTTTAATTTCACGGCTGCAATCACCATCTGCACTGATTTTGGAGTCCCCCAAAATAAAATCTGACACTGTTTCTACTGTTTCCCATCTATTTCCCATGAAGGGATGGGACCAGATGCCATGATCTTCATTTTCTGAATGCTGAGCTTTAAGCCAACTTTTTCGCTCTCCACTTTCACTTTCATCAAGAGGCTTTTTAGTTCCTCTTCACTTTCTGCCATAAGGGTGGTGTCATCTGCATATCTGAGGTTATTGATATTTCTCCCAGCAATCTTGATTCCAGCTTGTGCTTCTTCCAGCCCTGCGTTTCTCATGATGTACTCTGCATAGAAGTTAAATAAGCAGGGTGACAATATACAGCCTTGACGTATTCCTTTTCCTATTTGGAACCAGTCTGTTGTTCCATGTCCAGTTCTGACTGTTGCTTCCTGACCTGCATATAGGTTTCTCAAGAGGCATGTCAGGTGGTCTGGTATTCCCATCTCTTTCAGAATTTTCCAGTTTATTGTGATCCACACAGTCAAAGGCTTTGGCATAGTCAATAAAGCAGAAACAGATGTTTTTCTGGAACTCTCTTGCTTTTTTGATGATCCAGCGGATGTTGGCAATTTGATCTCTGGTTCCTCTGCCTTTTCTAAAACCAGCTTGAACATCTGGAAGTTCACAGTTCACATATTGCTGGAGCCTGGCTTGGAGAATTTTGAGCATTACTTTACTAGCATGTGAGATGAGTGCAATTGTGTGGTTTTGAGCATCCTTTGGCATTGCGCTTCTTTGGGATTGGAATGAAAACTGAGCTTTTCCAGTCCTGTGGCCGATGCTGAGTTTTCCAAATTTGCTGCATATTGAGTGCAGGACTTTCACAGCATCACCTTTCAGGATTTGAAACAGCTCAACTGGAATTCCATCACCTCTACCAGCTGTGTTCGTAGTGATGCTTTCTAAGGCCCACTTGACTTCACATTCCAAGATGTCTGGCTCTAGATTAGTGATCAGACCATTGTCATTATGTTGGTCATGAAGATCTTTTTGTACAGTTCTTCCGTGTACTCTTGCCACCTCATCTTAATATCTTCTGCTTCTATCAGGTCCAGACCATTTCTGTCCTTTATCAAGCCCATCTTTGCATGAAATGTTCCCTTGGTATCTCTCATTTTCTTGAAGAGATCTCTCGTCTTTCCTATTCTGTTGTTTTCCTCTATTTCTTTGCATTGATCACTGAGGAAGGCTTTCTTATCTCTCCTTGCTATTCTTTGGAACTCTGCATTCAGATGCTTATATCTTTTCTCCTTTGCTTTTCGCTTCTCTTCTTTTCACAGCTATTTGTAAGGCCTCCCCAGACAGCCATTTTGCTTTTTTGCATTTCTTTTCCATGGGGATGGTCTTGATCCCTGTCTCCTGTACTGTGTCACAAACCTCCGTCCATAGTTCATCAGGCACTCTATCCATCAGATCTACGCCCTTAAATCTATTTCTCACTTCCACTGTATAATCATAAGGGATTTGATTGCGGTCATACCTGAATGGTCTAGCAGTTTTCCCTACTTTCTTCAATTTAAGTCTGAATTTGGCAATAAGGAGTTCATGATCTGAGCCACAGTCAGCTCCTGGTCTTGTTTTTGCTGACTGTATAGAGCTTCTCCATCTTTGGCTGCCAAGAATATAATCAATCTGATTTTGGTGTTGACCATCTGGTGATGTCCATGTGTAGAGTCTTCTCTTGTGTTGTTGGAACAGGGTGTTTGCTAACACCAGTGCATTTTCTTGGCAAAACTCTATTAGTCTTTGCCCTGCTTCATTCCGCATTCCAAGGCCAAATTTGCCTGTTACCCAAGGTGTTTCTTGATTTCCTACTTTTGCATTCCAGTCCCCTATAATGAAAAGGACATCTTTTTGGGTGTTAGTTCTAAAAGGTCTTGTAGGTCTTCATAGAACCATTCAACTTCAGCTTCTTCAGTGTTACTGGTTGGGGCATAGGCTTGGATAACTGTGATATTGAATGGTTTGCCTTGGAATGAGCATAAATCATTCTGTCGTTTTTGAGATTGCCTCCAAGTACTGCATTTCAGACTCTTTTGTTGGCTATGATGGCTACTCCATTTCTTCTGAGGGATTCCTGCCCACAGTAGTAGATATAATCGTCATCTGAGTTAAATTAACCCATTCCAGTCCATTTTAGTTCACTGATTCCTAGAATGTTGATGTTCACTCTTGCCGTCTCCTGTTTGACCATTTCCAATATGCTTTGATTCATGGACCTAACATTCCAGGTTCCTATGCAATATTGCTCTTTATAGCATCGGACCTTGCTTCTATCACTAATCACATCCACAACTGGGTATTGTTTTTCTTTTGCCTCATCCCTTCATTCTTTCTGGTGTTATTTCTCCCTGATCTCTAGTTCAATATTGGGCACCTACCGCCCTGGGGAGTTCCTCTTTCAGTATCTGATCATTTTGCTTTTTCATACTGTTCATGTGGTTTTCAAGGCAAGAATACTGAAGTGGTTTGCCATTCCCTTCTCAGTGGACCACGTTCTGTCAGTGGATCTCTGACAGGTCCACTGGTGGACCTCTCCACCATGACCCACCTGTCTTAGGTGGCCCCACATGGCATGGCTTAGTTTCATTGAGTTAGGCAAGGTTGTGGTCTGTGTGATCAGATTGACTAGTTTTCTGTGATTATGGTTTCAGTGTGTCTGCCCTCTGATGCCCTCTCGTAACACCTTCCGTCTTACTTGGGTTTCTCTTACCTTGGACGTAGAGCATCTCTTCATGGCTAGGTCCATGAATTAAGGCAGATTGAAAGTGGTCAAACAGGAGATGGCAAGAGTGAATGTCAACATTCTAGGAATCAACGAACTAAAATGAATTGGAATGGGTGAATTTAACTCGGATGACCATTTTATCTACTACTGTGGGGAGGAATCCCTTATAAGAAATGTAGTAGCCATGGGGTTACATGACTGAGCATGCATGCATGAGGGTGGAGAGAGATGGGTTGGTAGCCGTTAACTGGTAGAACTAAAAAAAGAAAATGGAACTGCAAACTGTTTTCCAAGGTGAATCTACTGTTTTACATGCTCATCTGCGATGTGGGGGAGTTATGGTTTCCTCACATCTTTGCCAACACTTCATGAAGTCAATCTTTTTAATTTTAGGCCTCGTAATAGGCATGTAGCAGTCATTGTAAATTTTACCTTCATGTGTCCTGTAATTTTTATGTTACAGGATTTTTTATGTTCCTGTGAACCTTCTTGATCCTTGTTCTGTGATGCACTTAAGTTAGTTGGAAACAGTTTGGTCCTTTTGGTTGTTGGCTTTATGACTTAATGTGTATTTGTTAAGTGGGCACAGAGCAGTCAGTGCTCATTTGTTCCCTATTACTTAGCAAGACCTTTCTGTGTACTCTACCCAATACACCGTGAATTATGAGTTTTACGAGTGTAGTTGTTTGAAAACAAGCACTGTTCGTGGCTCAATGTGAGCACAGGACACTGTTCTGCTGATTCTTTTCCTAGTTTATGGCAGTTTCCTCACTTGCATTCACTGATGGGTTCTATGCTCGAGGATTATTGGCTGTGATCTCCAGGTTTTCTCACTGCAGTACTCTCATCTTCTGAAGGGCGGTTGCTTTGGTCTCCTTTGCCTCTCACCTTTTTCTCCTCATCTGGGAGTTACCCAGGCTCTGCCTCAGTTTCCCTTTCTTCACTGTTGCCAGGAAACTCTTCCAAGGCAATAAATAGGGCCAGTGTTAGGGCTCACCTTGTTTGCTTCCTGTCTCAGGGTTTACTGTTCTTCGTTGCCTGATGTGCCAGTGGCCTGATGTTCATGTATATTATTTTTGATTTGGGGAAGTAAATTTGTAAAAAAAAAAAAAAAAACCCACCACCCAAATTTGTAAAATTTGGTTGTTTCAGAGAGGAGGGTCCCTATTACATTGTCTAGAAGGAAAGATCTTGGTTTTCTTTAAAAATATTTAGAAAGTCAAGGTATAAAATACAGTATAATATGTAAAGTGCAGGTCAATACATTTTCACAGATGTATACATTTCTATTGTTACTACTCAGATCAAGATAGAAGACTCTGCAATACCTCAGCAGATTCCTTTGTGTTCATTAGTACCCTCTTCCTACTCAGATAACCGCTTCTCTGATGTCTGTAACTGCCTGTTAGCTTTGCCTGGTCTCTGATTTTGACTTCATCTCAATGGAGTAGCTGTAGTATTTACTCTTTTCACTTGACTTTTTTTTCACTCATTGCGGTGTCTGTGGGATCCGTCTGTGTTATTGCTTGTATCACTTGTTCTTTGTTTTGGTCCAGTCGTATTCATTCTCATGTTGATAGACATTCAGGTGGTTTCCTGTATTGGCTCCTGTGAATAAAACTGCTGTGAACATTCTTTTGGTGTACTTAAGCTCGCATTCCTCTCGGGTAAACACTGAGGGTTAGGATTCTTGGTTTGTGGGGCAGGTGTAAATACACTTTAGTAGTATATTGCAAACAGATTTCCACAATGGTTGAACCAGTTTTTCACTTTGTATGTGAATTCTTGGGCTATATTCTTGAAGAGACTTGGCATTTTCAGTCTTTCAAAGTTTAGCTGTTATGAGACAGCAGGTTTTCTTTTAGGAGGCCAAAGCATAATACTTAGGTTAAGTAATATGAGCACTGAAGTAACCAATTCTCCTGGTTTGCCTGAGACTGAGGGATTCCCTGCATGTAGGAGTTTAGTGTTGTTTTTTGGTGGCTCAGGTGGTAAAGAATCCACCTGCTGTGTGGGAGACTTGGGTTCGATCCCTCGGTTGGGAAGATCCCCTGGAGAAGGGAACGGCTCCCCATTCCAGGATTCTGGCTTGGAGAACTCCACGCACTGTATAGTCCCTGGGGGTCACAGAAGCAGCCGCAGCTGTGCGACTCTCACTTCCGGTTTTGTTTCTTTATGGCTGTGCCGGGTCTTTGTTGCTGCGTGGGCTGTTGTCCAGCTGCACTGAGTGGGGGCTGCCCTCCAGTTGCTGTGTGCGGCCTCTCACTGCAGTAGCCTCTCGCTGCGAAGCAAGGATTCTAGGGAGCACAGTGTTCAGCGGTTGCTCTTTCCAGGCTCTAGAGCACAGGCTCAGTAACTATCGTGCACAGACTTAGGTGCCATGAGGCCAGGGATCGAACCTGTGTCTTCTGTATCAGCAGGCTGAGCCGCTCAGCCACCAGAAAGCCCAAGACTTCTAGTTTTAAAACCAGAATAGTTCCTTAAATGAGGCTCTCGGGGTGTTTAGGCAGCAGAATGTGAAGGTAAGAGCAGGAAATTCACAGGGTCCAAGCCAAACCCAAGTACAGACGAGGCCCTACCCAGTGGTTGTGTTCTCTAGTCAGAAAAGACAGGGGTCCACTCACTCCACCACCTTTTCTCTTTCAGATCTCAGCTTAAACTGTTTCTTCAGAGAAGGGTCAACTGGCCTCTCAGGGCTATTTCCTCTGTGTTAACTTCCTTTGTTGTATTTATGAAATACCTTATATAATCTTACACTTGGCATATTTTCATTTGAAATCTTTATCAGAGCAGGACATTTATGTCTTCCTCATAGATATCCCCACAACATATTGGTAGGAACATCAATAAATTTTTTTTTTCTTCTCTTGGTTGATAGGGTATGGTTGTTGGGGGGGGAGTAGGTGAAATATGGCAGGGCAGATCATTAGAAGATTTATAAACCATGAGACTTCTTAAAAATCAAAGCAAGAGAGAAATATGTTGTAGGAAGATGCTGGCTGCTGTGTCTGTAATGAATGGGAGAGGATGATGGGCCTGGGGTTCTGGAAATTTTGGTTACTTCTAAATCCTTTTGTTTCTTAAGTTTTAAAATTGATAGCAAATGGGAAAATGCATGGTGGCATTTTAAGGCTGCATAAAATTCCAGATGGACTTTGAATATGTTATAAGATTGGGCAGCCTTTGCCAGATGCAGTGTTCTTTGAATAAATAAATGTAAAGCAGAAATAGCTTAAATTTCTGATGGGATCCTAACTTGCTATAAAACAACTTATGAGTCATCGTATCTCACTATGTGAAGTTAAAATTTCTGTGACAGGTTTCTTAAACCCAGTAAAGTAAAAGAGCTGTGTTTCAGCCAGTTCATATTTCTCTCTTCAAGGTAGACTTTGCGTTCATATTTCTTTTGGATAAGTCAGTTGTTCCTGACTACCTTTCAGGGTGTATGTGGTGAAAACCGTTTTTGTGATGAGACTAAGCCGTCACTAGACCGTCTTCCTGATTCTCTCAGGAGTATATGGCAGAGTTTTTGCACTTGTATGACAAGTTGATGACATCACCATTCGGGATAATTCAGTATGTGCTTGTGATTTCCTGTGTTTTCAAAAATTTGTTTTAATTTCTAACACAATATTGATAGATATAACCCATGTAAGCAAAACTTTTTTGAAGTCTTTGATAGGATTGAAGAGATAAAGGAGTTCTGAGACTAAATAGGTTGAGAACAGCTGGTATAGGTATTCTGCGCTCCCCCAAAATGTTTTAAAATTAGTGTTTTATATTCTTTTCAATTTCATATGTGATTTTCTTACTTCTCTTAACTTTTCATCCACTTGCAGTATCTCCCTGTTTATGTCATGCATTTCTTTATAGGAGCAGTAAACTCTTGGTGCTTTCCTGGTTTTGAGCTCCAAAATAGGCCACTTTTCTGTTTTGCTCCTCTCCTTTCCTAATCTTCAAAACTCAGAAGTTAGTTGTGTATTTGTAATCATGCGTATATTTCAGAAATTAATGTTATACAGAATATCACTTGAATTTTATATTTTGGAAAGATGATAGGAAGTTGTAGAGAAAGAAATACAGATAATGAAATGATTATCAACTGCAGGGGTGGTCTCATTAAGAAAAAAAGTTTACCATGGATTAGAGTTTAGTTACAGATTTCCTTCTGTTGAGTCCTATTCATTTTTTAATTTTTATTCAACATTTATTGAAGTTTCTAGGAACCAGAAAAGAGAATAATCTGCTAACTATGAACCTGCCAGCCAGCTCTGTCCTCTCTTGTAGCCCACATTTGCTCTAGATTCTTTGAGTGCTGCGGGCATCCCTTCCCAGCCCGGTTGCCTTGCTGCTTCCCCCATAGGTGGATTGCTATCTCATCTTTGGTGTATCTTTTTCCATTCATCTGTTTATAACTTTTACATATGTACGTATTTACCTAGAGCATTGTTTTTGCCTTTTAAAAAGTGATATTTTACGTATGTGTCCCTCTACAGATTGCTTTCTCGCTCAGTATCAAGTTTTTGCAGTCCGTTGGTGTGTGGATTCACTCATTAATTTTTAACTGCTGAGTAGAAGCTCATTACATAACTATACTGAAATTTATTGTTCTTTTTGCGTTTCATTTCCCTTCTGCCCTTTTTTCCAGGTTTAGCTTGTTCTCTTTTATATTATTCATATACCATATGTAACTTATCACTTTGTTTTTGTTCATTTAATTTTAAAAAATGTTTTTATTTATTTATTTATTTGGCTGTACCGGGTCTCAGTTGCAGCACTCTGGATCTTCAGTTGTAGTACGTGAATGGTTAGTTGTGTCATGCCAGATCTAGTTCCCTGGCCAGGAATCGAACCCAGGCCCCCTGCATTGGGAGCCTGGAGTCTTAGCCTCTGGACCACCAGGAAAATCCCCACTTACCACTCTAAAATGTGTATAGTTCAGTGGTTTTTAGTATAATCACAAATTTATGCAACTATAACTATTATTTAATTCCAGGACATTAAAAAAAAAATTACTCGAGAAAGAAGCCCCATGCCCATGAGCAGTCCCTGCTCTAGTTCCTCCTCCGCTAATCCTCTGTCAACCGCCTGTCTACTTCCTGTCTCTCTATTTGCCTGTTCTGGATTTTTCATATCAGTAGTGTCATGTAATATGTGACCTTTTGTGTCTTTCTCTTTTGTAATATTTCATTTAGTTTAATGTCTCAAAGTTCATGTTGTAGCATGAATCAGCCCTTCTTTCCTCTTTATGGCTGAGTGATAAATATGCCAGTGTGTGGATATCCTACATTTATTTATCCATTTATCAGGCATTTTGGTTGCTTCTACTTTTTGGCAGTTAGGAATAACGCTGCTATAAACATTCACATACAAGTTTTGGGTTGACATGTTTTCAGTTCTCCTGGGTATATACCTAGGAAAGGAATTGCTTGGTTACATGGTAACCCTGTTCAGCTATCTGAGGAAGCATTGAGCTGTTTTACAGTGCAGCTGCACCATCTGACATTCTCACGGATAATGTACAAAGATTACAATTTCTCTACATTTTTGCTTATTATCTTTTTGATTATAGTCATTCTAGTTGATGTGAAAAATCTCATGGTGGTTTTGATTTGCATTTCCCTTGTGACTAATGACGTTAAACATCTTTTCATGTACTAATTGGCTCTTTGTGTATCTTTTTGAAGAAATGTCTATTCAAATTCTTTGCCCATTATTTAACTGGGTTGTCTTTTTATTGTTACAAGAGTTCTCTGTTCCGGGTACTAGACCCTTATGAGTTACATGATTTGCAGACATTTTCTCCCGTTCTATGGGCTGTGTCTTTGCTTTCTTGAGAGTACCCTTTTAATCACAAAACAATGAACACTAATTCTAATTTACCTGTCTTTTCTTTGGTTTCTTATGATTTATTTAGGGGGAGTTGGTGATGGCCAGGGAGGCCTGGTGTGCTGTGATTCATGGGGTCGCAAAGAGTCGGACACGACTGAGCGACTGAACTGAACTGAATGAAGAAACTATTGCTTAGTCTAAGGTCATGAAGATTTGCGCTTGTGTTTCATTCTAAACATTTTATAAAATTTTTAGCTCTTGCATTTAGGTCTTTGACCTATTTTGAATTAATGGTGTGAGAGTCCAGCTCTATTCATTATATGTGGGTGTCTGGTGGTTGTTAGCACTGTTCGTAGAAGACTGTTCATTCCCCTGGGCTTTCCAGGTGGCTCAGTGGTAAAGAATCTGCCTGCCAATGCAGGAGACGTGGGTTCACTCCCTGGGAAGATCCCCTGGAGAAGGAAATGGCAACTCCTCCAGTATTCTTGCCTGGGAAACCCCCTGAACAGAAGAGCCTGGTGAGCTACACGAAGAGTTGGACATGACTCTTTGTGTAGAGCTGGACACGACTGAGCAGCTGAGCACACATGCACCTTCACTCCCCCGATGAATTGTCTTGGCACTCTTGTCCAAAATCATTTAACAGGAAGAGTGGGCTTATTTCTGTACTGCCAGGTATATTCTAATTAATCTATGCCTGCTCTTATGTCAGTACCTCATAGTCCTGGTTGTCATAGCTTTTATCTTTTGTTTTTTGGCCGCACAGCATGCAGGGTTTTAGTTCCCCAACAGGGTTTCCCTGGTAGCTCAAACGATAAAGAATTCACCTGCCATGCGGGAAACCTGGGTTTGTTTTGATCCCTGGGTTGGGAAGATCCCCTGGAAGAGGTCTTGGCAACCCACTGCAGTATTCTTGCCTGGAGAATCCCCATGGACAGAGGAGCCTGGCAGGCTACTGTCTGTGGGGTCGCAAAGAGTCGGACACAACTGAGTGACTAAACACACACATATAAAACGAGGGATCAAATCCTTGCCCCCTTCAGGGGATGCGTGGAGTCTTAACCACGGGGCCACTAGGGAAGTCACTGGTGGTTGAGCTTTGAAGTAAGCTTTGAAATCTGAAAGTGTGAGTCCTTCTAAATTTGTTCATAGCTATTGAGGGTTGCTTATGTCCATATGAATTTTAGAATTAGTTGGCCAGTTTTTGTGAAAAAGGCTATTGGAATTTTGGTAGGGGTTGCACTGAATCTGTAAATCAATTTAGGGAGTATTGCCATCTTAACCATATTAAATCCTCCAATATGTGAACATAGTTTTTCCATTTATTTAGGTGTCTTTAAAATTTCTTGTAAGAATGTTTTGTCATTTTTAGTATTTGAGTGTTGTCTTTTGTTAAATATAGTCCTGAGTATTTTTTTTTCCTTTTGACGCTATTGTAAATGAAATATTCTTAGTTTCAGTCTGAATTATTCAGTGCTATTGATGAAACTATCATTGATGTTTGTTTATTGATCATTTGCTTCTAGATTGCCAAATCTTTTCTTTCTTTCTTTAATATTTATATATTTATTTGGCTGCCTGGGATCTTCCATCTTTAGTTGTGGCATGTGGGATCTTTCAGTTCAGTTCAGTTGCTCAGTCGTGTCCGACTCTTTGCGACCCCATGAAGTGCAGCACGCCAAGCCTCCCTGTCCATCACCTACTCCTGGAGTTTACCCAAACTCATGTCCATTGAGTTGGTGATGCCATCCAGTCATCTCATCCTGTGTCGTCCCCTTCTCCTCCTGCCTTCAATCTTTCCTAACATCAGGGTCTTTTCAAATGAGTCAGTTCTTCGCATCAGGTGGCCAAAATATTGGAGTTTCAGCTTCACCATCAGTCCTTCCAGTGAACATCCAGGACTGATTTCCTTTAGGATGGACTGGTTGGATCTCCTTGCAGTCCAAGAGACTTTCAGGAATCTTCTCCAACACCACAGTTCAAAAGCATCAATTCGTCAGTGCTCAGGTTTCTTTATAGTCCAACTCTCACATCCATACATGACTACTGGAAAAACCATAGCCTTCACTAGACAGACCTTTGTTGACAAAGTAATGTCTCTGCTTTTTAATATGTGGGATCTTTAGTTATAGGCATATGATGACGCTCCCAGTTGCAGCATGTGGGATCCAGTTCCCTGACTAGGGATTGAATCCAAGTCCCCTGCATTGGAAGTATGGAGTCCTGGCCACTGGGCTACCCGGGAAGTCCCTGCCAAACCTTTTCTTTGTCTTCATTCAGATAGTTCCCTGAAAGCTCAACTGTCATAAAAATCCTTCTAATTTTATTCAACTTGCCTTTTCTTTTTTTCCCTCTTACCAGGCAGGCTTGAGTTGCATCAATACTGAGCTATTTTCAGTCAAATAATATGCCTTCAAACATTTTAGTACTTCTTAAATGTGTCTCTAGACAAAATTTTAACCACCTGCTTTTCTGTATGTTCTGTACCAGCTCACATCATCATTGTTGGCGGATAGTTCATTAAAATGGGGACTTGAGGATGTTGAATAACCTGTGGAAAACTCTCCTTCTACCTGCCCGCACCACACCCCCCATCCTAACTAGCATGTAGAAATTATAATTTTGATTAGTTCTGAAAAATACCCAGTTCAGGCAAACAAAGTGAAAGTCACTCAGGCGTGTCCAACTCTTTGCGGCCCTGTGACTATACAGTCCGTGGAATTCTCTAGGCCAGAATACTGGAGAAGGTAGCCTTTCCCTTCTCCAGGGGATCTTCCAACCCAGGAATTGAACCGGGATCTCCTGCATTGCAGGTGGATTCTTTACCAACTGAGCTACCAGGGAAGCCCTTTCAGGAAAAGAACTGAGAATCAGTAAAGACTTTTCCTTGCCTAGGTTCTCACCCTCTTTGTTCAGATACCTAAATTGTCTGTTGCCTCTTCTGGCCCAGTTACATGTCACATGCCCAGTCTCTCTAAAGTTTTGCTTGAGTCCATGACTGTAACCTGCTGTGGAGATTGGTCTGTATCCCGTACCTGGATGCTCTCTTTCTTCACTACTCAGCTAGTTTGATTTCTTTTCTGACACCTGCTTCCTGGACATTGTTTTTGCTAGCCTTACCTAGCCCCTTTGAGGCTGTGTGTGTAGTGCTAACTTGCTGAGCTCTGCGGCCGTGGGTTCTTTCTCATCCTGCAGTCTAAAGCTTTGAAATTTGTAGGACCCTTGCTGGGTTGATCTCAGTTAAGTACAGTGATACTTATTTCATAAATAAATAAATTTGTGTTTATTGTTTGTTAAAGCTTCACACAGTCCCTTGGGGTGGTTTCTTCCTGTGCTCTGTCTCCAGTTTATGGCCCTAGTGCCTTAGTGCTGAATAAACTGCCCTGAAGTGTTGCCACCTGGTGTCAGTCTCTTCTGTTGCTGTCCTGTTTATGTGGGACTTCTACTTTAATAACTTTATAAGGTAGCAAATTTGATATTCCGTCAAACTTGGAAAATGGTTTTAAAAAATTATAAATGTATTACCATGGACATGGTTTTTGATGATAGTCATATTTGATCTTTTAAATTTTTCATTGTCAAAATGTCAGTTTTTGCCATTATGGTTTGTTTAGTGTTTTGAATGTTAATGGGATGGGAGTCATTCTTGTTCAGAAGCTAATATAAATTTATACAAAAATGTAAATGAAATTTAACTAGTAAACTTGAGAAAATGAGTTTTAGATGCTGTTTTGGTGACTTCTGTGTTGCTTAGATTGAACTTTAGAAATTTTATTCTTTTCACTCAATATCAAGAGATTGTACGAGAAAATAAGATTTGCTGTTGTTACCATTATCTGTAGAGTGTGCTGCTATTTTGGCCCTATAGGGTGTACATTAGAATTCAGTCAGCTGTGTTTTATGGAACAACAATGTATCAAGTCCTAATTAGGTAGCGAGTATAACTTCGTATGTGGTATTTGCTGGTGCCGATGGCGCCAGTGCGGTGATGACGTCATTGATCTCCACTGGTGCAGTGTTGTTGCACTTGCAAGTAAATGGCTCTTTTAGTGTTGCACTTCTATTTGAGTAGTTAATTATAAGGAACATTCAAAGAATTTTGAATCACGTTATTCAGTTTTTGAACTCAGTGGATCGTTTTTCTAAATCAGTTTTTAATTTTTGCAAGTTCATTTTCAATTCAGAGTTTTAAACGTTTGAGGTTAGAAAACATTTGATACTTAGTCTAGTTATTGCCCTCATACCATTTAAAAGAACGACAGCTAGAGGGTCACATATGATATAATTTCTTGCGGTCCTGGATCCTTATGTAAGGAATTTGTAAGAAAAGGTTATGAGGAGCAGAAAGGTGTTGCTGTTGGTGCATATTTTGCCAGTCAGTGTCCAAAACTTAAAGCCTCTGGGGCCTCACCTTGGGCTTTACTTCCTGTGAGAGAAGCCAGCCACCCCCTCCTTGACTCTTGAGTTCTCAGTAGGTACACAGTCTCTCCTGTTCCCGTAGATACACAGTCTGGTCTGGTCCCATAGATACACAGTCTGTCCTGTTCCCATAGATACACAGTCTGGTCTGGTCCAGGGAAGGCTGCGGAGCATCTGAATCTCTGCAGGTATGGATCCCAACAAACTGGAAGATTCTTAAAGAGGTGGGAATACCAGACAATCTGACCTGCCTCCTGCGAGACCGGTATGCAGGTCAAGAAACAGCAGTTAGAACCAGGCGTGAAATAACGGAGTGGTTCCAAACTGCAGCATGTCAGGCTGCATCACCATCTCCCAGAGTTTGCTCAAACTCATGTCACCATCCATAGTGATTATGGAGCCCAAGAAAATAAAGTCTGTCACTGTTTCCATTGTTTCCACATCTATTTGCTATGAAGTGATGGGACTGGATGCCGTGATCTTCATTTTTCGAATGTTGAGTTTTAAGCCAACTTTCACTCTCCTCCTTCACTTTCTCAAGAGGTGCTTCAGTTCCTCTTCGCTTTCTGCCATAAGGATGGTGTCATCTGTATATCTGAGGTTATTGATATTTCTCCCAGTAATCTTGATCCAGCTTGTGCTTCATTCATCCCTGCATTTCTCATGATGTAATCTGCATATAAGTTAAATAAGCAGGGTGACAATATATAGCCTTGACGTATTCCTTTCCAATTTGGAACCAGTCCATCCATTGTTCCATGTCCAGTTCTAACTGTTGATTCTTGACCTGCGTACAGGTTTTGTAGGAGACAGGTAAGGTGGTCTGGTATTCCTGTCTCTTTAGGAATTTTCCAGTTTATTGTGATCCACACAGTCAAAGACTTTAGCATAATCAGTGAAGAGAAGTAGATGTTTTTCCTGGGATTCTCTTGCTTTTTCTGTGATCCAACGGATGTCTATATTCCTAACACTAGACATCAGAAGTGAAAAAAAAATTGTAAAGAAATTCATATTTATTTATGGGTATAATAATACATGCATTGATGATGAAGCAGCAGCAATATGATTCCTTATAGTAGCCTCCTGTGACTGGGATTGCTTCACAGGAACCTAGCCTATACTTAGGGCAAGTACACTATTGGAAACATTGTTGCATTAAAAAAAAATCACTTACCTGTTATAATATGCTTATGAATAGTTTTTCCAAATACAGGAGAGAGACCTAAGTGTTAGTCACTCAGTCGTATCTGACTGTTTGTAGCCACAAGGCTCCTCTGTCCATAGGCAAGAATATTGGAGTGGGTAGCCATTCCCTTCTCCAGGGAATCTTCTCAACCCAGGGATCGAACTTGGTTCTCCTGCACTGCAGGCAGATTCTTTACAATCTGAGCCACCAGGGAAGCCCCAGTGTAGCATAATGAATGGTAATGTAATTCTTTGAAAGGAATGTTGTAAAACGCTAAGAAAACTAACATAGTATTAATTTTTATTAAATATCCCTCACCTTATGCCTGTGTAAGGTTAGACTAGTATCTGCATGTTTTATGAATTGATGACTGTTTTTATTAATTTTCTTGATATTTGTTTTTTCTTTATTTTTTAAAATTAATTGTTTATTTTCGGCTAGTTCTTTGTTCCTGTGCGAGGGCTTTCTCTAGTTGCAGCAAGTGGGGACCACTCTGTAGTTGCGGTGCAAGGGCTTCCCATTGCGGTGGCTTCTCTTATGGAGCACAGGTTCTTGGGCATGTGGGCTTCCTGGTTGCAGAGCGTGGGCTTTGTAGTTGTGACACTGGGGCTTAGTTACCCTATGGCATATGAGATTTTCTTGGAGCAAGTGAACCTGTGTCTCCTGCATTGGCAGGCGGATTCTTTACCACTGAGCCACCAGGGAAGTCCTTTCTTGATATTTCTAAGGTACCGGGTTCATCTGTAAATATTTTCAGTTGTTGCAAACCTCCAGAAAATTTCCAGTATACTGTATTTAAGTCTAGATAAAAGTGGACCCGTTAAGTTCAAGCTCACATTGTTCAGAGGTGAACTTGGTTCAGTGATGCAAGTTTGACCTTGCTGTTTTCAGAGTTGATAGTTTACCATGTAGTTCTGGGTTGAATGTCATGTCTCCTGTTGGATGGCGCTGCTCTGTATCTTAGCGTACGGTATTGCTGTTCATCTGTGATTCCAGTGCAGATTCTGGTTTCTTTGGTGTGCTTATACTTTGTTCCTGTAAATGGTGGTAGTCTTCTCATGCCATTACTTAAAAAAAAAAGTTAAGTTTGCTGGTAATTCAGTCAGGACACTCATTCTTACTGGACATTTAGTAAGGGGAAATTTTCTTGAATCATTTCTTTGATAAGTCTTTCCTTATCCCCCTTCTCCCCTCCCTGCACCACTCCCCCTCCACACACACACGCAAAAGACATGAGAGTCTGTTTTCTCAATTGTTTCTTTCTGGAACTTTTATTAGTTGGATGTTGGACCATGTGAATTCTTGTTTAATTTTTTAATCTTTTGGTTTTCAGTTGTCTTAATTTTGGGGAGATTTCATTAGTGTTGTCTTCTAATTCTGTTAGTTTTTTGTGTGTTAATCAAATTTGAAATGTGTTACACTATTTGTTTCCTGATTATACTATTTTTAAATGGAGTATTCTGGGATTCATTTATTGTGTTATAGACAGACTTTTGACGCTTTTCTCCTGCTTTTTTGATCTCACCCCACTTTTCCCTTCTCGCAATACTTGGCATCTTCAAGGACTGAGTCAGTACATGCCTTGTGCCACACTTCTCCACAGCAAACCTTTCTGTACACACATAGATTGTCACTTCCTCCTCTTGACTGTGTGTAGTGTTTTTTAAATTTTTTTAACGTCTCCTTTCCATCTTCTAAAACTGTTATTGTTGAAAATCTTCCATTGTTGCTTCATTTTTTATTGTCATTGAAATGTTAGTATATTTTCATTGCTATTTTGGTGTGATTTCTTGGTGGAGGAAAGATACATAAGATATATGCATTGTTTCATCTGCCATCTTAAAATTGGAATTCTTCCTTTGAGGCCTAGGTAACTAAATGTTATGGTTGTAATTCATATTACAACTTAAATGTGTAAGTTTGAAATCAATTAGTTTGAACAAAGTATTGAATTAAAGCCTGATTCAGTCTATCTTAATAACCAAAATAGATAATACAGTTTGAAATAATGCCTTTTTTGAATTTTATTTGTGTAGAAGAAATTGAGGAAGAATCTGAAACAACAGTTGAGGCTGACTTGACCGATAAACAGAAACATCAGTTGAAACATAGGGAACTCTTTTTGTCGCGCCAATACGAATCTCTGCCCGCCACACATATCAGGTAAGAACTTTTTAGATGTTGGTTTGATGTTCTGAGTAATACTATGACAATTGAAAGAAACAAAACTAAAACAACCTTTTGGAAGCATTTTCCAAACTCAACAATCTTGCTCAAATCAGTTCACTAAGGGCTTCATTATGTAGTCTTATCTTGAAAATTTATAGTTTATATTAGCATTTTAAAGCTCTGCACGTGTTATGCAGTCAAGTAACCATGTTGGCTTTGTTTTAATCTGGACTTTTCCAATCGTTCAAGTTATCTATTAGCGTATTGCAGAGCAGTGTCCAGCAGACACTGTTTTGGGAAGTGCTGGTCTTCTCCAGATTCCTAGGAAAAAATATAGTTATTAGGGTCCAAGAACTAGAACCTAAGATCTGGTTCCCAGACAAGTGTCTCTTGACCTTGGAGGATACAGGACCTTTTATTTATTTATTTTGGAGGGCCTCTGGAACGAAAACTTCCTATTCTTTACTGCTCACTCACTTGAATCTGCTCTGTGCATTGATGGAATGAAAAGTGAAATTCAGTCCCTGGTTTGTAGTTTGGGGAGAATGGTGGTGGTCTTTTTCATCTGCTGGTGGTAAGATTTAGGCATAGATTAAGGTCTTTGTAAGTGCTGTCTGCAGTAGGTGCATCTTAGAGGTGTAACAGAATGTTTGAACTCAGAAAACAGGCAGTTACTGACTCTCGGTGTCAGGAAGGCTTCAGAAGGAGTTGGCATTTACTCAGTCTTTGAGAGATGGGGGGGCATCTGGTAAAAGGAAACAGGTGAGCATGGTTGTGGGCAGGGAGCAGCTTGTCTAGGGCGGTGGGTGTCGGGGGATGCAGTGTTTTTGTCCCCTTGTATTAAAGAAGTTCCTTCAACTTTTGTTCACAATCTTTATTCTTTTATTCACCCTTCACTAGTTATGCTTATCTTTAAAGCTGTTTATATACAGAAATAAAATGTAATAACTGTTTATTAAAAAAAATTGTCCCTTCCTCTTTAGTCCTGAATGTCTATATTGTATCTATGTCTGTCTTCTTCGGGCTCAAACATGTTTGGAGACTTCCTGAAACTCTGGTTTGGTCTTCATAACACTCTGCAATTCCCCTGACCTTTGTGTATCTTGTACTTCTCTTTTCAGAAATGGGCACAGACAGAGATCGTCTAAGACAGAAAATGTATGACAAAGATATTAGAACCCCTTTTTTCCAAATCTTTTCAGAGATAGCTTGATCCTCCTCAATAGTTAACATCATATATAATTGCTTTTCTTTTTTTTTTTTTTTTTTAGTTTTTTTAGGGAGCACTGTGCTTAGATTGGTGAGAGTTAGTATTACTATGTTCTGTGTGACTTAGGGTCCTTTGTTAGAAAAGATAATCAGGCCAGATAATGTGGGAACAGTCATTTAAGCTAAAAATAGGGGTATTTCAAAAAATAGGAAAGTAAGTTACTTTTTGCTGAAAGAGATGAAACATGAATACATATTTTATAATTTTCTTAAAGATACAGGTAACTAATAAATGCTGAAGAGCCATATGCATTTATCATTTAATTGGAAGAAGCTAGAATATAAAGATTCATTTTAAGCTCAAAAAGTTATGTGGCCAGTCATAAGACTCTTGCCAGAATGAGAATCTGACAAATGGTTTTAAAAATGTATCCAAAACACGCAAGTATATTTTTAATTTACCCTCCTGATAGCTTGGAATCTGTTTATAAGAAATGTTGGTTTCCTTTAACAGATTGCTTGGAATGGAAAAACTATGAAGTATTTTTCATCTTTCACAAGGACTGAGACAGTATATTGCAATGGAATTATCAAGATGTCCCTTTGTTGAACATGGAAATTACATAGACTACATGATCCTTCAGTCATGTTGAACACATTTTCCGAATATATTCTCAGTTAGGGAGCTCACTAACTGCTTGATTAAAAAAAGACAAGGTCCCCAGCTTGTAAACTTAAGGAATTTACCCTGTGCCATACTTTTGAATTATGGGAAAGAGATATAGACATTTGAGGCATTTGTTTTCAGATATTTTTTGTTCTCAGAGTTGAGGGGTTGTAGTGTTTTCTCACCTTTGGCTCTCATTTTCAAACAGCAGAATGAAATTAGGGGCATTCTCTGGCCAAAGCATGGCACTGTGCTAACCAGCCCTCATGTTGATGTAGAGCAAGGGCACTTTGGAGTGAACTTGACATTTTGCTAATGTTGAAGTCATGCCCTATCTGTTGTGCTGTAACAGGAGAAAATTACTGAAGTCCCATTGTTCTTTGGCAGCAAAGAGGGGTAATTTGATGAATACTGGCTTTTTATTCTCAGAGGCATTGTCGAGTGCCCAGAATCTGCTTGGTGCTGTATGGAACAGAGGAGAAAACCTGACTGAGGCATTCCTAAGGTCTTTGTAGTTTTTGTGATCTATAATATTAGCCAGCTGCTACAAACTTCCAAAGCGGCAGGAAGAGACAGCTTTTCAGGACTTCCTTTTTATTTTATTGAAAGAGAATGAATAGGACCAGGACAGTTCTGGGGAGAGTTAGCGATTCACCTTTTGTTTGTGAGATAGGTGGGGTTTGAACATGAGAATTCCTTTGGAACATTATTTGGGGAGTGAAGGCAAGAGATAGCATGCTTCCTGGATAGTGCCTTAGGTCACTAATAATAGATTGTATGCTGCATGGGTTATATAAAGCACTGTAAAATTTATTTTTATGCTAGCTAGACCCATCACAGTGTGTGTGTGTAAAACACGGTGTTCAGTTATATACAGTCCATGTTTATTGAACTTGGCTTTTAAAAATTGTAATATTTATTGAGCCATTATGATCAGTGTTATTCCATTTGCTTTACGTGTATTTTATTTGATCTTCACGTTGAGTTTGTAACGTGCATATCAGAGACAGAAAGCAAGCTACGTTTTGGTAGCTTGTTGGGTAGAGAGGCTCTTTAATTTCCTATTTCTTTTTTCAAATGATGTTTTTGTTTACTCAAGTTGAATGGTCAGAACTGAATTAAAAACTGAGTTAAGCATAAACTATACTATTGTAGTGTTAGAGATATAAATAGTGACTGGGAACTAGCGACTTGATTTAGTGCCTAAGTTTGTGGATGTGCCTTGCATTTGGTCCAGTGTCACTTTTTCCTTACCTTGAAAGCACAAAGCTTGTTTTTTTAAAAGCTAATTACAGCATTGTATATGTAGTGATTAATACCACTTCTCTGCCTCTAGTGTAGCCAGTTAGTCATATTTAATTAGTGACAATCCTTTCCTGCTTGCCAACCTTGGGATCTGGATCACAGCCTTTGAAGTCATGCTTCATTGTGTCTTAAAAGGATTTTGTTAGGTACCTGTTGATTATTGGCTCCAATGCGTCCTGTCATAAGGGCTTTTGGACTGGATGGTTTCTCCAGGTCTTGTTATGAGCAGTGAGTAGTGATAGAGCAACCATTATATCTGTGTTGTTAGACCTAGCCCTCGCTCAGAGCATGACTGGTGAGGATCCTGCGTTCCTCATTGCTTAACCTTGGCAAAATCCAGAGAAATTCTTACAGAACCTAAATTTAGTGTCAGCAATGACACCCCACTCCAGTACTCTTGCCTGGAAAATCCCATGGACGGAGGAGCCTGGTGGGCTGCAGTCCATGGGGTCGGGAAGAGTCAGACACAACTGAGTGACTTCACTTTCACTTTTCACTTTCATGCATTGGAGAAGGAAATGGCAACCCACTCCAGTGTTCTTGCCTGGAGAATCCCAGGGACGGGGGAGCCTGGTGGGCTGCCATTTATGGGGTCGCACAGAGTCGGACACGACTGAAGTGACGTAGCAGCAGCAGTAGGTTTTCAGGGCTTCCCCGGTGGTCAGTTGTTAAAGAATCTGCCTGCAATGAGGGAGACCTGGGTTTGATCACTGGGTTGGGAAGATCCCCTGGAGGAGGGCCTGGTAACCCACTCCAGAATTCTTGCCTGGAGAGCAGCCTGGGGGCTGAGGTCCATGGGGTCCCGAAGAGTCAGACACAGACACGACTTAGTGACTAAGCACAGGACAGCACAGTAGGTCTTAAAGGTACGGGTGCACGTGGTGCTGAAGCTGTCTCTTAATGACAGGGTGCTTCAGAGAAAACCTTGCATTCTTCTTCCTCTTAAACAGTTTTTAGCTTGGGATTCCAGAATGCGATTATGGTTACACCATCCCCACCATCACTGCCCCATAGAAGACTGGCTACAGCTACAGTTTATAATGAACTTTTCTTGGTTCAAGCAATGCTATGTTGCTTCTGCATTCTCACCTCCAAAATAAGGAGCTTTCTTAATTTGATTTAAAAAGTATGTTTCAGTTCAGTTCAGTTCAGTTCAGTCGCTTGGTCATGTCCAGATCTTCCCGGACCAGGGGTCTAACCTGTGTCTCTTGCCTGCTCAGGCCGATTCTTACCCACTGTCAGTCAGTCAGTTCAGTCGCTCAGTCGTATCTGACTCTTTGCGACCCCATGAATCGCAGCACGCCAGGCCTCCCTGTCCATCACCAACCCCCAGAGTTCACTCAGACTCACACCCATCGAGTCAGTGATGCCATCCAGCCATCTCATCCTCTGTCGTCCCCTTCTCCTCCTGTCCCCAATCCCTCCCAGCATCAGAGTCTTTTCCAATGAGTCAACTCTTCGCATCAGGTGTCCAAAGTACTGGAGTTTCAGCTTCAGCATCATTCCCTCCAAAGAAATCCCAGGGCTGATCTCCTTTAGAATGGACTGGTTGGATCTCCTTGCCGTCCAAGGGACTCTCAAGAGTCTTCTCCAACACCACAGTTCAAAAGCATCAATTCTTCAGCGCTCAGCTTTCTTCACAGTCCAACTCCTTTAGCAGGTGTTAAAAATCTTGGGTTTTATGCGTAATTTGTCTAGGTGCTCCACGTCAGACATCATCTTGGGGTGTAAGATTCTAGAAACTCATTATCTCTTTTCTTTCTCCTGCTTGATGTGGAACACAGTACCCAACAGTCAGTCAGACTTTGAAGTTTTCATAGTTTTCATTTAAGTTTATTTTTGTCTTTAAGGAAATAAAAGTCATCAATAGAACAATCTTCTCTCAAGTACTCCTAACCTTCAATGAAGTTTTAGGTTGTGTGCCTTTCTCTGTTCGTGAAAATTAAAGATTGATGTATGGAATCCCAGGTTGCTCAGGACTCTGAGGGAAGGTGAGATATTCAGAGTCAACATCGAGCTTTTACATGGAGGGCTAGGCTGAGCATAGGAAGTCTATACTGTATACATATTATTTGTCACCAAACAAAATGAATTTACAAGCCATATATCGCAAGCATGAGAAAGGGGGAAATGGAAGAATTTCTAGCCAATAAGAGGTATTTGGGGGGTGGAATACTGAAGTTCTTGTCTTAACACCCAGTGATCATGAGGGTAGGGAGACAGATAACTCGTAGATATTCAAGTGTTAGTATAGTCAGAGAAATAAAATTGTAATGTGTGAATATCCTTTGATCGAGCAATTCCACTTTTTGATTTTATCTAACAGAGGCTCTTAGGAAAGGGTGTAGAAATATATATACTGATACATTCATTGAAGAATTACTTTGTGTATTGAATTTTAAAGATATTTATTGCAAATAAATGAGATTTTCATTCCTAAGTATGAGTCTGCATCATAAATATAAATAGGAACTTGGTATTTGATAGATTTCAGGATTATTTTACTATCAGAAAATGCAGGCAACTTTCATATTTATGCTTTTCTATATTTCTACCTTTTTTGAAGTGAGAACATTTTAGGCATATAATGGGAGAAGTATTACTTTAAAATTTGTATATTAGATAGGGAAAATGCCAGTTTTCTGTTCCTTTTCACTCCATGCGTTGCCTGACACCCTGGCTGCTTTTAATGAAAACAGAATAGGCAGGAATCTACTAAAACTAAACTCTTCTTTATCCCCCCTTCCCCAGTAGTAGTAAAGTGGTAACATTAGCTACTGTTATATTAGCTACATTGGATAGCTGACCTATTTCTAATTTAGGGGTACATTTTCCAAATATTTTTTTGCAAAATGCTGTTTCCTTCGAGAATTATTCTGTCAATTCATATTCCCATCACAGTACATTATGAATATGCCCATTTTAATGTTTTTTGAAAAATACTTCATATTAAAATTGCATATTACTACATATTAAAATTATAAAATAAACTTTTATTGTTTATTTTATGATAATGGAAGAATTATGATTTACTGTTGAAATGAGGGGGGAAAAAAAAACCATGAAAAAAGATGCAGACACAAACCCCTGTTATCTCCCCACCCAGCAGCACTAACATTTTGGTGTATCTCCAGTGTGGTTTTCTTTTCTTAACCTTGTGTGCGTTCTTTGGGTTTGGACTGTGCATTGTTGGGAGTTTCTGGGTGTGGGAAGCTCTCTGGGTATGCACACTCCCCAAGTGCAGCTTCCTCCCTTGTTAAGCGGTGTTTATTCTTCAGTGCTGCTATTGTCATCTTTGCTCTTTCTAGGTTGGTTTGTTTTTAAATCTGTGAGAAATATGGTTGGAAAATGAATGATGGAACAGTAGGAGGAGAGGGGGAGGACACTTAAATAAAGGCTGGAAAACTTCCATTCTTGAGACAGTAACAGACATGCCTGATAGGTTTGATATATCTGAAGTAGCAGAATGAGAGTAACAATACTTTGGGCAACTCCCTGGCTGTCCAGTGGTTAGGACTTGGTGCTTTCACTGCTATAAGTGTGTCCTGGACCCCCCTCCCCCCCCCGCAAAAAAAAAGAATACTTTGTCATTCAGAAAGACTGGTGCTCATTTAGAAACCAATCCAAGTGTTACTGTCTTGGACTAGGCTAAGATTTCTCAGGATCATGAAGATATTCTGTTTTCTTGAAGTTTTACTGTTCCACCTTTTATATTTAGGTCTGTTTTATCTATATGGTGTGAATAGAGGTCAGGTAAAAGCTAAGTTTAAAAAGATACGATTTACAATATCGTCAAGCAATGTCAGACACCTAGGAATAAATTATAAGGATGTCTTAAAAGAAGAAGAAAAGGAAAAGATGTATAAAAACTCCACATAGAGACTATGGAGTATTGCTAAAGGAATTAAAGACTTAGTAAAGTAAACGTGTAACAATATGTCTGTTTTCCCAAGCTGATCTAAAGATTCAGTGTAATTCCAAATAAAAACTTAGCAGGGTCCTGTGTGTGTGTATGTGTAAATTAAGAAGCTGAGTCCAAAATCTGTGGTAACGGAAAGGACCAAGAATGTTTCAGAGCATGGTTCGTATTCTTCTGGGTGTCTCCCCATACAGATTCAGGAGGGGCCTTGTGAGATCAAAACTATCTTCATATCAACAGTAAGATGTTACTTACCTTTTCCCTGTATTGATTTTGCCAAAACAAAACCATGTGCAAAAGCAGTGGTGGGTCAACTGCTGGCACCAAGCCAGCTGTAATCAAGTCATTGTCACCAACCTGTAGTTATCACTGTATTGTATGTATTTGCAATAAAAAGTAAAGGGAAAAAGAGGCAAGTTACACTTAAGAATGTCCTTTGCCAAACAGTACAGTTTTTTAATTTTAATAAATCTCAAATGCCTTTTTAAAGAAAAATTGAAGAAACATTCACACAGCATATTAAATATTGTACGGTATACAGGGTATATTTCCTTGGCATTCAGGGTACTGATAATGTGCAACCCATCGCCTCTCCCTATTTCAAGAGATAACACATCTTCATTTTACGATGTATCTAAGTCAAATCACTGTGCTCTACCCCTTAAACGTGTATAGCGCTGTAGGTCAGTTATACCTCCATAAAACTGAAAGGAACAAAAAGAGGTCACACATCTTTTTAGTGTTCCATGTACTGAAACGAGAAGTCTGCATGAATCACTTTTGTTGTATACGCAAGCATGATGATTACCTTGAGAAGAAAACTCATGGTCTTGTTTGAAATATGAGCTGAACTATTAAATAGCCACCTTTGTCATGGAACACCATGTTTCCCTGAAAAAGCCACTGAGAGATGAACTATGTTTTTCTTTTAAGACATGACCATTTGGTGGATGTTTTTTGGAAATGAAGTAAACTAGTCACTCATGTGAAAACATAGTTGTCTGTTAAGCCAGACATTGAAGAGATTTGTACAACTGTAAAATAATGCCACTGTTCTGATTAATTTTGGAGGAGAAAATATAGTAGTTATTAATAGCAAATATTTGCTAGTGTGTAATATTTATTTTTATTTTAAATTAGTTGATGTTAAATTTAAAATTTTAATATCTATCTAAGGTAAATATTGATAGATATAACCCACAAAGACAGGCGTTCTTTGAGGTCTCAATAATTTTTAGAAACGTGAAGAGATCTTGAGATCTAAAAGTCTGAGAATCATGATAAAGTCAGTCTTTAAGAATAAAAATGTTAGAGGCTTATATCATTTGATATTAAGACACTTGTATAGCTACAGTCGGAGAAGGCAATGGCGACCCACTCCAATACTCTTGCCTGGAAAATCCCATGGATGGAGGAGCCTGGTGGGCTGCAGTCTATGGGGTGGCGAGGAGTCGACACGACTGAGCGACTTCACTTTCATGCATTGGAGAAGGAAATGGCAACTGACTCCAGTGTTCTTGCCTGGAGAATCCCAGGGACGGGGGAGCCTGGTGGGCTGCCGTCTATGGGGTCGCACAGAGTCGGACACGACTGAAGCGACTTAGCAGCACCAGCAGCACAGCTATAGTAATCAGTGTAGGACAGTATCGGTAAGTGGATTGTGAAATAAACCAGTGGGGTAGAATAGAAAAGCCAGGACTGACTTGCATACATAGCACAAGTTGATAATTTCACGAAAGCTCCATTGCAATGCGGGCTTCCCTGGTGGCTCAGGGGTGAAGAATCCACCTGCAATGCAGGAGACCCAGGTTCCATCCCTGAGTTGGGAAGATCCTTTGGAGAAGGAAATGGCTACCCAATCCAGTATTCTTTACTGGAGAATTCCGTGGACAGAGGAACCTGGCAGGCTATAGTCAGCCCAGGGGATTGTGAAGATTCAGACACAACTGAGTGACTGCCACATATACACACCTGGAATTCCATTAATCACAATTCGTATGGAGTGGTGATATTCTGATTATACTGTTCCTCTTCATATACTAGTTGGAAGGCTTCTGTGGTTTTTAGTTATGACTCTTAATTTTAGTTTTATATTTTAGTGTATAACAACAGCTGCTGCTGCTGCTGCTGCTAAGTCACTTCAGTCATGTACAACTGTGCGACCCCATTGATGGCAGCCCACCAGGCTCCCCTGTCCCTGGGCTTCTCCAGGCAAGAACACTGGAGCGGGTTGCCATTTTCTTCTCCAATGCATGAAAGTGAAAAGTGAAAGTGAAGTCGTTCAGTTGTGTCCAACCCTCAGCAACCCCATGGACTGCAGCCTTGCAGGCTCCTCCGTTCTTGGTATTTTCCAGGCAAGAGTACTGGAGTGGGGTGCCATTGCCTTCTCTGGTATAACAACAGCAGAGGCTATGAAGTTTATCAGACTCAATCTCTGTTTTACGTATTTCTTGAAACTTCGTATGCTATTGTGAAATGAAATTCATAGATTATTACTACACATGTGGTACATAATTTGGCTTGGAATTGAATTTTGGGTTGAAGATGTCTAACCCCATTGTCCTCAAACATCTGTTGTCATTGAAAGTTTATATCACATAGGTTCTCCACACTCTGCATATTACCCAAATTTCCCTTCAAGGCTATGGTTTTCCCAGTAGTCATGTATGGATGGGAGAGCTGGACTGTGAAGAAGGCTGAGCGCCGAAGAATTGATGCTTTTGACCTGTGGTGTTGGAGAAGACTCTTGAGAGTCCCTTGGACTGCAAGGATATCCAACCAGTCCATTCTGAAGGGAGACCAGCCCTGGGATTTCTTTGGAAGGAATGATGCTAAAGCTGAAACTCCAGTACTTTGGCCACCTGATGCGAAGAGTTGACTCATTGGAAAAGACTCTGATGCTGGGAGGGATTGGGAGCAGGAGGAGCAGGGGACGGTAGAGAATAAGATGGCTGCATGGCATCACTGACTCGATGGATGTGAGTCTGAGTGAACTCCGGAAGTTGGTGATGGACAGGGAGGCCTGGTGTGCTGCGATTCATGGGGTCGCAAAGAGTCGGACACGACTGAGCGACTGAACTGAACTGAAAGCTTAAAATTCTCTTACCCATTGTATTCTGCAGTTTCAGCGATGACCTTGGTATGAGGTGGAGGTGGTGGTTTAGTCGCTAAGTCGTGTCCGACTGTTGCAACCCCATGGAACTTGCCAGGCTCCTCTGTCCATGGGATTCTCCGGGCAAGAATAGTGGAGTGGGTTGCCATTTCCTTCTCCAGGGGATCTTCCCAACCCAGGAATCCAACCTAGGTCTGCTGCAATGCATGCAGATTCTTTATCGATTGAGCTATGAGGGAATCCCTGGTGGTGAGGTAGATGATTTTAATTGGAAGACAACTGTCTTTGTAGCTGAGCTTTTTTTTCCCTAATATTTTATATATTTTTTTTGTCTTTGCCAGTGGTTTTGGCCTTTTTTTTTTTTAAATTTAGTATAGCCTTTGTTTTATTACTATTTTTTTTCTTGAGATAACACTGGCATCTAACACTATATAAGTTTCTTATGTACAATATTATATTTTTACTTCACTATGCACTACAATGTGCTTGCTACTGAAATTTAGTTTTTGTTACCATGCACTTGATTCCCTTTCCCCATTTCAGCCTCCCCAGGCCCCTTTCCCTCAGGTAACCACTCTTCTTTTCTCTGTATACATGTGTTTGGTTTGTTCCTTTATTTTGTTTTTTTTTTTTTGTTCATCTGTTTGATTCCACATATGAGTGAAATCTTACAGTATATTTCTTTCTCTAATTTATTTCACTTTCACAGTACCTTCAAAGTCCATCCATGTTGTTGCAGATGGCAAGCTTTCATCTGTTTTTATGGCTGATTGGGCTTCCCACATAGCTCAGTTGGTAAAGAATCTGCCTGTAATGCTAGAGACCTGGGTTCTATTCCTGGGTCAGGAAGATCCCCTGGAGAAGGCAATGGCAGCCCACTCCAGTACTCTTGCCTGGAGAACCCCATGGATAGAGGAGGCTGGAGGGCCACAGTCCATAGGGTCTCAAGAGTTGGACACGACTTAGCACTGTCTCTTTCTTTCTTATGGCTGATTAATATTCTGTTGCATAAATATCATACATTTTAATCCATTCATTTGGTGATGAGCACTTCAGGTGTTTCCATGTTTTGGCTATTATAAATAACCCTGCAGTGAACAAGGAGTGGGGAATACACATATTTTCAAATTAGTGTTTTTATAATCTGTGGATGAATTCCCAGAAGTGGAATAGCTTGATAACATGATCATTCTGTTGTTAATCTTTGAGGAATCAACATACTATTGGGTTGGCCAAAAAGTTCTTTCAGATTTTTCCATAGCATCTCATGGATGAGTGAACTTTTTGGCCAACCCAAGATGGTAAAGAATCTGCCTGCAATGCAGGAGATCTGGGTTTGATCCCTGGGTCTGGAAGATCCCCTGAAGAAGGGAATGGCTACCCACTCCAGTATTTCTGCCTGAAATTCCATGGTCAGAGGAGCCTGGCGGGCTATAGTCAGCCCATGGGGTTACAAAGAGTTGAATGTGACTGAGCAATTAACAGTTAACAGTTAATATTTTCCATAGTGGCTGCACGGATTCCCATGAACAGTGTATGAGGGTTCCCTTCCCTTTTCTCCACATTCTTGTCAACACTTGTTATTTTTTGCCTTTTTGAGGATAGCAATTCTAGCTCTCGCATGTGTGAGTTGATATCTCATTATGGTTTTGATTTATTTTTGCCTAGTAATTAGTGATGTTGAATATCTTTGCATGCGCCTGTTGGCCATCTTTATGTCTTCTTTTGAGATTCATCTCCTCTGCCTGGTTTTTAATCCAATTGTTAAGTGTTTTTTTTTTCCTCAACTGTTTTTACATTAGATCTCCTGGATTGATTGTCTCCTGTTTTTGTTGTTTTGTTTTTTTATTTTTTAAAAACTTGCTTATTTGTTTTTGGTTTTGAGCCAGATCTTTGAATTTTTTCATCTGTCTGGTAATGTTTTAATTTTGGAACCATAGTTTTAAAATATCTCAGCCTTTTGTCTTCTGCATGTTCCTTTTCAATACATCCTGTTTTTGTTTTATGAATGTACTATCCTCACAAATTTTTTAAACATTCTGATTGTATCTTCAAATTTCTCTTTGTTTTGTAAGTCACCCCTGTTTCCTCTAGTTTCAGGTTTTTTAAGAAAGTTTTTTGTATTTATCTTTTGTTCTGTAATCTTTTTGCAAATATTAAGTGATTCATAGTTGTCTATACTTTTTTTAAAACTAAGGGAATAGTGAGGCCAAACAGGAGCTACATTTATATGGACAGACTGCTGGTAGACTTCTTTCTGTTAGGCTATATAATGGGCTTTTCCAGGTTCTGTTCTTAAGACTGGAATTTTCCTTTCTGGTCTCTCTTTCTCTTTGTAAAAGCCCACGGTATTTCCTGGCAGTCTTGATGCTGAAAACTTGGCCTTTGTGTACTGGTGCCAAGTTGAATCTTGGAGACAGAGTTTTGGATAAGATAGAAAAGAATAGCCTTATTGTTTTTCTAGGCAAAGTGGGGACACAGGGGACTCCTGCCTTTGAAAACTGTGTGTCCCATCCTGGAAGGATCTGATGAGGGGTTTTATGGCAGTGGTTCAAGGATGGGATTGCTGACAAGATTCGGGTGTGGAGCAGTGCCTACATTCCTTAATCTGGTCTCAGGTAGTGTCTTGATGAGCTGCTGTGATTCCTTTAATCTGGTCTCAGTTGGTCTGGGGCTTCCCAGGTGGTAAAGAACCTGCCTGCCTGTGCAGGAGACACAGTTTCTACCCCTGGGTTGGAAAGATCCCCTGGAGGAGGGCCAGGGTCACAAAGAGCTGCATGTGACTGAAGCAACTTAGCAGGCAGATGGTCTACTCTGGAATGAAGAATGCTGGCATTTTCCATTTGGGGGGTTTTAGTTCTGTAAAGAGCTCAAAAGTGATTTGGTACATATATCCTTTGAGGTGGAACCTACCCCAAGACTGTGCTATTGTTTCTTGACTGCCTCCCTTGTCTGTGTATACCCTTCCTTCACTGATTAGCAACTGTTTGAATCTGCCCTTTGGGACTCAGGGAAGGTCAAGGAGGCTGGAGTCTGTTCCTACAAACAAGCAACAGGGGACTCAGAGGCTTTTGTTCCCAGGAGCTCTGCAGAGCCCTGCTTAACCCTGTTTAGCTTCTGAGATCGGGTGTGTTTAGGGTGATATGTTCCTAGATAAGACTGGAATTTCTTCAGGGCTCTGCTGGGTAGATCAGTTTCATTTTCCCTGGCATCTGGTCACTGTGCATGTTTTGGACCTTGTCTCAACTGTTGTCTGTTGTCTGATTGTATTAAGTAAAATGACCAGTGCTATGTTTAATAGTAATGATGTTAAGTGGGCATTTGTGCCTTGTTATGATCTTAGTGAAAATCTCTCTAGTGTTTTCCTAGTAAATAAAATGCTCATCCTGGGCTTTGGTTTGCTATGCTCAGTCTGTTTTACCTGTCTTCAAGAATTTTTTGACATCTTTCATGTGCTGATGACCTTCTTATTGTACTGATTTTAGGTTCTTTTGTTTCTAATGCTCTTGCTATAGTTTTAAAGGCATCTGAGAAAAAAGGAGATAAACCCCTGGGCTTTGCCTGTCATTAATTCATTATTATTGTGAGACTCCAAGTAAAAATACTTTGCAGTATTGGGGTTTTATCTCCTTGTATGTCTTTGTGAAACTAGTTAGAAAATTGTTTTGGAACTGTTTTGTGACTCTAAGTTATTCAACATTAAAAAAACTGTTTTCATCCATTTTAAGAGATGTAATCTGAAAATCTTTTTGGTTCATGCTTTACCTTGAGTAGTTAATTTTTGAAGGTAGACTTTTTCTCTAGGTGATCATACATACCAGAAACTAATAATTGAACAGAAACCAGCTATATGAAGAATCTTTTTAGAAATAAAATAATATGGGGACTTCCCTGGTGGTCCAGTGGTTCTCCTACAGAGGCTATAAGTTTGATCCCTGATTGGAAAACTCAGATCCCTCATGTGGCGTGGCCAAAAGACAAACAAAAACAAAAGAAAAAAAAATATTCCAAAGACTGTAAAACTATAGTTAGTAGTGTTACCAAACAAAATGCAAACTATTTTGTATACCCAAAATAGTGGGGTGGAATAAAGGTTCCAGTTTGGAGCAGTGAAAGGTTTATTGTAGGGCCAAGAAAGGATAACAAGTGTGGCTCATGCTCAAAAACCCAGAACTTCCCAGTGGATTGTGGGAAGTTTTATAGCAGAATTTGGGGTGAGGGCTGCAGGGCATACAATGGTTTTCTTCCGAGTGGTTGGTGGTGAGGTACCAGAGTGTTGGGGTCCTTCAATGGACCAGAACCTGGTGGTCCGGAGTGCACAATAAGAAAGTGAAAGAGAGAGCTGGAGGGAGGGAGGGAGAGAGGAAGAGAAAGAAAGACAGAAAGACAGACAGACACGGGGACCCAAGCTCTGATGGAGCAAAGGTGCTTTATTAGCAGAAATGCAGGCTTATATATCTTTCGTAAGATGGTTACTAAGCTATTACACAGGATGAAATTTTATCAATAGCCGCATTATGGATAATCTAATACATACAAGGTCACTGACTCTGAAAAGAGTCACTGAAGGGAGTTACAGAAAGGAATCCAAGCAGATACCCTTTCTCATGATCTCAGTCCTGAGTGCAGCTCTACTCGTTCCTGGAATAGGAACTGATAAGGAACAGAGAATCCTTGAGAAACAGCATGTAGGAATCCTCCCGTTAAACATTCCCTGACACCAGAGCGGTGCTCCAGAAATCTTGCACTCAGCCTAAAGTTGCCATCCTCCACATGAGTGTGGGGGGCCTTGATGCCGACAAAAGAACTAAAAAATACTCAAAAATATTATTGTATGTATTCCTTGAGGTGGAATCTGGATCCAAGGTTGCACTGTTGTTTCTTGACTGCTCCTCTTCTGATTCTGCATTTCCTCCCTTCCCTGATTAGCTACTATGTGGATATGTCCTTTAGGATTCAGGGAACTCAGGAAAACTGAGCCATGCTTGGTTTCGGAAGATGGAAGTTGATGGTAATAGATTGCCATAGTGAATTTATGAATTACTGAGATTGGGCATAGTTACCCAATTTGGATTAATGCTTGGACTAACCAATGATCCAAAAGCAGTGAACTTGTTGTCAGGATTAAGGAAAACTGATTTGGCCCCCCATTTATAAACTTAAACATTTTGAGGGGAAGGGATACGTAATGTATATAGTTCAGAAATAAAAATGCGGGGTAAATAATAAAATGTTCCTCTCCTATACAGTCCCCAGCTCATTAATGTTCATAGAATCTTATGTTTATTTCTAGAAACAATGTGTATAGAAGCAGTGAGGTGTGTGTGTTAGTGTCTTTAAGTAAATAGTGAAATAAATTAAGACATTGTTATGTTGTGCTTGTCAAGTCATAAAGATGTGTCTCATTCAGTCCAATGGCTGTTTTACATTTCTAATTTATTCTTGTTGTTCAGTTGCTCAGTTGTGTCCGACTCTTTGTGATGCTATGGGCTGCAGCATGCCAGGCTTCCCTGTCCTTCACCATCTCTGGGAGCTTGCTCAAATTCATGTCCATTGAGTTGGCCATCCAACCGTCTTTTCTTCTGTCGTCCCCTTCTCCTCCGGCCTTCAGTCTTTCCCAGCATCAGGGTTTTTTCTAATGAGTCAACTCTTCACATCAGGTGGCCAAAGTACTGGAGCTTCAGCATCAGTCCTTCTAATGAATATTCAGGATTGATTCCTTTAGGATTGACTGGTTTGAACTCCTTGCAGTCCAAGGGCCTCTCAAGAGTCTTCTCCAACACCACATTTCAAAAGCATCAATTCTTCGGCACTCAGCTTTCTTTATGGTCCAAATCTTACATCCACACATGACTACTGGAAAAACCATAGCTTTGACTAGACAGACCTTTTTTGGCAAAGTAATGTCTCTGCTTTTTAATATGCCGTCTAGGTTGTTCGTAGCTTTTCTTCCAGGGAGCAAGTGTCTTTTAATAATGTTGCTGCAGTCACCATCTGCAGTGATTTTGGAACCCAAGAAAATAAAGTCTGTCACTACTTCCATTGTTTCCCCATCTATTTGCCATGAAGTGATGGGACCGGATGCCATGATCATAGTTTTTTGACTATTGAGTTTTAAGCCAGCTTTTGCAGTCTCATCTTTCACTTTCCTCAAGAGGCTCTTTAGCCTCTTTGCTTTCTCATAAGGGTTGGTGTCATCTGCATATCTACAGTTATTGATATTTCTCCTGGCAATCTTGCTTCCTGCTTGCGCTTCATTTTAGTTCACTTTAGTCGCTCAGTCGTGTCCGACTCTTTGTGACCCCATGGACTACAGCATGCGAGGTTTCCTTGTCCATCACCACCTCCTGGAGCTTACTCAGATTCATGTCCATCGAGTCAGTGATGCTATCCAACCATCTCATCCTCTTCATCCCCTACTCCTCCTGCCTTCAAACTTTCCCAGTATCCAGGTCTTTTCTAGTGAGTCAGTTCTTCCCATCAGGTGGCCGGAGTTTTGGAGCTTCAGCTTCAGCATCAGACCTTCCAGTGAATACTCAGGACTGATTTCCTTTTGGATTGACTGGTGGAATCTCCTTCATCTAGCCCGGTATTTCGCATTATGTACTCTGCATATAAGTTAAATAAGTAGGGTGACGTAAAGAATAAGCAGGGTGATAAAGCTGACCACCGAAGAATTGATGCTTTTGAACTGTGGTGTTGGAGAAGACTCTGAGAGTCCTTTGGACTGCAAGGAGATCCAACCAGTCAATCCTAAAGGAAATAAGTTGATGATGGACAGGGAAGCTTGTGCAGTCTGTGGGGTTGCAAAGAGTCAGACACTACTGAGTGACTGAACTGAAGCAAGATAGCAATATATAGCCTTGACGTACACCTTTCCCGATTTGGAGCCAGTCTGTTGTTCCATGTCCAGTTCTAACTGTTGCTTCTTGACCTGCATACAGGTTTCGCAGGAGACAGGTAAGGTGGTCTGGTATTCCAGTCTCTTTTAAGAATTTTCCACAGTTTGTTGTGATCCACACAGTCAAAGGCTTTGGCGGAGTCAATAAAGCAAAAGTAGATGTTTCTCTGGAACTCTCTTCCTTCTTCTGTGATCCACTGGATTTTGGCAATTTGATTTCTGGTTCCTCTGCCTTTTCTAAATCCAGCTTGGACATCTGGACGTTCTTGGTTCACATACTGTTGAAGCCTGACTTGGAGAATTTTGAGCGTTACTTTGCTAGCGTGTGAGATGAATGCAGTTGTGTGCTAGTTTGAGCATTCTTTGGCATTTCCTTTCTTTGGGATTGGAATGAAAGCTGAACTTTTCCAATCCTGTGGCCCCTGCTGAATTTTCCAAATTTGCTGGCATATTGAGTGCAACACTTTGACAGCGTCATCTTTTAGAACCTGAAATAGCTCAGCTGGAATTCCATCACCTCCACTGACTTTGTTCGTCGTGATGCTTCCTAAGGCCCACCTGACTTCCGACTCCAGGATGTCTAGCTCTAGTCCAGTGATCGCACCGTTGTGGTTATTGGGGTCATGAAGATCTTTTTTTGTATAGTTCTTCTGTGTATTCTTGCCACCTTTTTTAAACCTCTTCTTTTCTGTTAGTTCCATACTGTTTCTGTCCTTTACTTTGCCCATTTGCTGAGTTTTCCATATTTGTTGGCATATTGAATGTGTAGCAGTTTCACAGCATCATCTTTCAGAACTTTAAATAGCTCAGCTGGAATTCCATCACCTTCACTCGCTTTGTTCGTAATCCAATAATTGATGGATATTTGCTCCATTTTAGTCTTTTACTGTTACAGTTAATACTTCAAAGAGCAAATTTGTGGGTAGGTCATTTCACATGTTGAATTATGAGGCTGTGTACAAATTAAATTATGAAGTGAAACAGTAGAAAATGTCTTAATTATGCTTTTTGTATTTCTATTTCTTTCTTCCTATTTCTATATTGGTCAAAGCAGGGGAATTGAACTGAAAGGATTTGTATTTTGTGAATTTATGATATCTCTGTGGGGCCTTTTTAAAATCTTCAGAGAAAAATTTTTACAGACTTGTGTTTGTTGATAAATAAGTAGTAATGAAACTGTAACTCTGATTGGGATTTGAATTTACTGTTTTTTAACTGAGATCACGCACCTTGTATCAGGCTTAATGAAGCTGAAGTTTGTGATGTCTTGTAGCAGAAAGAATTCAGTGAGAGACAAAGTAATAGATAAGAAGTGGATTTATTTGAAACACGCTCCATCTCAGAAGGCAAGAGGGCCACAGAGTATGGGTTGGTCAGTTTTTGTGAGCGGGGTGCAGGGGGCAATGTTTCATAGGCTAATGAGTGAAAGGAGTATTCCAACCATTTTGGCAAGGGGTAGGGATTTCCAGAAATTGGACCACCATGCACTTTTGGCCTTGATGGCTGACTTTGGACATGTCATGGTGCCTGTGGGCGTGTCATTCAGTTCGCTCATGTGTTACAGTGGGCTTCCCTTGGTGGCTCAATTGGTCAAGAGTCGGTCTGCAGTGTGGGAGGCCTGGGTTTGATCTCTGGATTGGGAAGATCCCGTGGAGGAGGATGTCATTCTTTTAAAGGAGGAGGGCATGGCAACCCACTCCAGTTTTCTTGCCTGGAGAATCCCATGGACCAAGGAGCCTGGCAGGCTACTGTCCATGGGGCCACAAAAAGCTGAACACAGCTGAGTGACTGAGCATACATGTATTACAGTGAGAGTATGCTGAGGCTCAAAGTCTAGTGGACTTGGACCGTCTGCAGTCTTGGACTTGTTTGGTTCTAATCTGTTCATGTTGTGTCCTCGGGCTATGTCATTCTTTTAAAGGTTGTGCCCTGCCCCCTTCCCTTCTGTTTTAGTAATGTTAAGTTTAAAGTGTATAAGTAATAAAATAGAACTCCACTGTGAGTTAGCAATCTCTCTCTGGAGTTGACAATGTTAAAGAAACTAATAAAAGCAGTTTTCTTTCTGTACATTTCGTTGTGCCAGTATTTTTATTTTAAGATGTTAGATTTTTGCGGCTTTCTTGGTATCTGTAAACAAAATTTGAATTAGCCAAAAGAATGCTATTGAGACCATAAGTAGTGCTACTTAAGAGATGAATGTAGCATAAAGAAGTTACTTAGCGTGCTTAGGTTTTTAGGAGAAGCAGGACTAGAGGAAAAACAGAAATGAGAAAAATCATACCACAATTTAACATTTTTAAGTCTATGTGTTTAGCACATTTTTTCTCAACTGTTGTGTTTATGCTATGTAATCTTTTCTTTGGTGGTTGAAGTGTTTTCTTTTGCAACTAAAATGATAATGAAGAAAAGCACTGGGTATATACCACAGTATAGCCTACATTTTGTTTTGGTGTTCCACACGGTTGTGCGAATAAATGCTTATGAGATTTTCTTAGTATCAAAACAATTTATGGGTCATCTTGTCTTGGAGAAGAGGAACTTCCTAGTGCCTTTTGAACATTTCACTTTCTCCTAGTTATAAAAGGGAAGGTGGCACCAAGAGAGGATTCTTTTCCCTTGAATTTCTCTTTGAAAGTTTCTTTCATGTTTGTTATCATATCTCCAGGATCAGGGATTCATATCTTGTTGCTTTGGTTCTCTCCACATGCCATAAACACAAGGGGGCTTTCTAAAAGACACTGCTTGTCATGTTTCTTCACCGAAGCCACTGAGCTGTTAGATTAAGCTCAACCTTCGTTTCTTGGGTTTTGATTCCTTTAGCTCACCTACTCACAGAGGTGTTTCAGCTTTTCTGCTTTGTTTCTTGGGGGCCTGCTTTAACCTTTATTTGTTAACATCTGTTAAAGTGGTATTAACAACAGGAAATATATATTTGAATAGAAATACTTGAAAGTGTCCAGATTTCTTTCTCCTTTAGTCTCCTCCTTTTAATAATCCAAAATTGTAAAAAATTATATTTTTTCGCTTATATAGGCAGTCCTTAAATATTTGTTAGTAAGATATAGTTAAGAAAACCATGGTTAGTCAATATCATGTTCTCATCCGGGAGCACTCTTGTCTCCCAAGGAGCATTTGACAAAGTCTGGACAGTTTTGGTTTTCATATCTGGTTTAGGACTCCTCTGTCGTCTACTGACTCAGCCAGTGGTGCTGCCAGGCTTGCGAAAACCTGATTTAATGTCATCATAACTCTTGCTCCCTTGGTGTATGTGCATGTGTGTGTGTGTGTATACACATAAATTTATGTACTTGATCTAATTAGGACCCTGCCCCTTCACTTTAATTATAGGAATATGGCTGTCTAATATTATCTCAGGCAGTTAGTTATGTGCCTGGTTCCCATTTTGCAGTTATTTTCAACTTCTCTAACACTGACTTTGGCGTTTATACTACTCTTACACTGCTACTATTCATTTTCAATTTTGAAAATGTCTCTTTGCTTCCTCTTCTCCATTCCCTTTTGTGTTTCCAGCATATCACAGTTTTATTTAACTTAATAATCATCTCTGTATTTTATGAGCACATAAATATTCCTTACATAATTGTCTCTTGTACAACCTTTTGTTTTCCTTGGAATTAATAATTGTTTTGCCTTTTCCTTTTGCTTAATCTTCTAAAATGTAAAACATTTTAGTCCTTGCTTATCTGAAAATGTTTTTCACACTTGACTGATGACTTGTTTAGGGATATAATTCTGGTTTGGAAATAATTTCCCTCAGAATTTTGAATCTTTTTTTTTGTCCTATCTTACATTGCTGCTGTTGTGAAACATAATCTTCTGAAAGCATTTTGCATTTTTGAATTTCATTCTAAAATATTTGTTCATTGTGTTTAGTGAATTAAATGGTGTATAAAACTATTTGCTGAATTTCCAGTCACAGAATCAGGCGTGATTCTTGATATGAAAAAATGTTCAGAATTCAGTTTGTGGCTAATAGCAGACTCATAAAATCAGTGACACACATGCACCTTTTTTGAGAGAAGGGAGTCCTGAAAAGTAAACCTTTTGATTTGGGGTATTTTCCGGTTTGCAGACAAAGCTTCCAGGATGGCCCAGAGAGCGTCCATGTGCTCCACTCAGTTTCTGCTTAATGTTTGCAGTTCATTTAGTCATGTCATCTTCATCAAAGCTAAGAAATTTACATAGATATGTTACTGTGAACTAAACTCCAGACTGTATCCAGACATTAACCATTCTCTCTCTGACGTCCTTTTGCCATTCCCGGATTCACCCTGACATTGCATTTAGGCATCATGTCTTCATCATCTCTGGTCTGTAAGAGTGTCCCAGTCTTTCCTTGTTTTTCATGACCTTGATAGTTATGAAGAAGAATGTATATATTTTAATAGGGACTTTATTGAGATATTGTGGTGGCTGAAGTAGTGGTCAGCTTGGCTGGGCTCCTGTCACACTCAGATGTCTGGTTAAAAAAACCCTGTGTGTGTCCATGAGGATGTTTTCAAATACCCAGAAGAGGTTATTTGAATCAGTAGACTGAGTAAAGCAGATTGTCTTTCCCAGTGTGAGGGAAACCTCTTCCATACAGTTGAGGATCTGAAAAGAGCAAAAGGGTGGAAGAGAGAATTCTCCGTCTCTGACTGACTAAGCTGGGACCTCGGTTTCTTCCTCTCTGGGATTTATAGCAGCAGCACTCTTGATTCTCAGGCCTTTGGACTTGGACTAGAACTGCACGTTCTGTTTGCTCATTCATCAGTTGGTGGAAATGTGGACTGTTCTGCTTTTTGCCTATTGTGAAAAATGCTGCTGTGGACATCTGTGCACAAGACTTTGTGTGGATGTGTGTTTTCTCTTCTCATGGTATTACACTCTCGTGTGGAATTGCTGGGTCAGATGGCAGCTCTGTGTTTAACATTTTGAGGAACTTCAAGTGATTACACAGTTTTGTATCCTCAGGAAAGTGTTAGTGGTCCAGTTCTGCCACATCCGTGTCGACACTTGTTATTGTCTGTGTTTTCCATTTTAGCCCATCTTTGTGGTTTTCTGTGAACTGTATCTCACTGTGGTTTTGATTTTGCATTTTCCTCGTGGCTAAGAGTGTTGAGAGTCTTCCCCCCACCACAACAGCAAATCATTTCTTCACGTATTTTAAAAAGTGAAGTGTAATTGACATACAACGTTGTGTTAGTTTCAGGAGTACCACATAGTGATTTGACATTTGCGTACGTTACAAGATGATCACAAGACTAGCAGCTGTCTGTCCCCCATACCAAGCTACTACAGTGTCACCGACCATGTTCCTTATGCTCTTTCTTTCACATTCCCATGACTTACTTATTTTCTAATTGGGTGTTTGTACCTCTTAGTCCCCTTCACCTATTTGCCCCACGCACCGCTGCCCACCCCCGTCTCTACCCCTGCCGCTCTGGCAACCACGTGTTTGTTCTCTGTGAGTCTGTTTGCCTTTTGTTTTTTAAATTCCACATGTAAGTGAGAGATCACATGGCTATTTGTCTTTCTTTGTCTGATTTATTTCGTACCCTCTAGACTATCTATGTTTTTGCAGATGGCAAGATTTCCTTTTTAAAAATGGAAAAATACCTTTCTTTAATAAAGAAATAATGGCTTTCAGTGAACAAGGCAGGTTTAAAATTCATGTTCAGTATGCCTAAGGATCACCTGGTCATGCTTGTTAACCACATAGATTCTTGGAGCCCTTCCAAGATATTTGGATTCAATTATCTTTGTGCGACACTCAGAATTTTCATTTTTCCAGGTCCTGGATCATTGTGCTTCTGTGTGTTAGTGAAGGAAAGCCTACAGATAGATAGTGGGGGAAATGGATACTAATTTAAACTTCTGCTTGTACAAATGGGTAGTAACATCGTTTGATAAGAGGAAAAATAACCTAGGTGCACATTTTACATAAGGTTTTTGAGTCCTGTGGGAGGGTGCTAACATCTTATTAAGGAAACAGCAGATTTTAGGCTGATCAGTACCTGCCATTAAACATGGGACTGTATTGTGTTGTAATAATTACATTTTTCTCTGTCCCTGTACTCTGCAGTTTCTGAAATAGAATATGTATATATTTTTTGAAATAAAATATATTAAAAAAACCATTTTGAATGATATGTTGGAAAATATGTTATCTCTAGAAATTCTGTGCTTCTGTGTAACTTCCTGTCGAAAAGCAGTATGAATGATTATATGGGCCTTTCTCAGTGTTACAGTCTTCCTATGTTTTATATTGTTAATATTTTGGTATCTTTATTCCTTATGGTCTAAAGTGCTGTGGAAGAGACACCGGTTCATTGCTTGAGATTCAGAATAATGCAGAACAACTGCATTATCTATATTCAGAATTTGTTAATAGTTCCTTTAGTTTGCAGTTAGCTTAAAATTTATCATGTTTTTTCCTGTGAGCCAAGATTTGTTCAGCATAACGGAAGCCAACACTTTAAATCTCTTTTTGAACTACTTTATCAACATCTCTTGGCGTGGTGGTACATGTGTTAATTACATATGCATGTTTACCTCATAAAATAATTCTGACTCAGTCTCTTACTTTGTTAGCTGTTAATATATGTACATGAAAATTTAAGTGTCACATTTTTGTTTTTAATGGGGGGAAAGGTACAGTATAAATACATTAAAGAAAAATCATAAGTTAAAATTGTCTATTATCCTTTCCTTTTTGCATAAAATCTATATTTCCAAAGATATTTTACATTTTAGATTGATTGGGATGGCTGTCCTTTTATTGGTTTTGTAATCATCTCGGGCCTCTAAAACCAGTATAACCAATGTTTCCTTACCTCCTGATATAAATATGAAAATAATGGTTTACTGATTCAGTTTAGCATCTTTTTTCATGGACTTCCCTGGAGGTCCAGTGGTTAAGAGTCTGCCTGCCAATGCAGGCAGGGGACATGGGGTTTGATCCCCGGTCCAGGAAGACTCTACGTGCAGCGGGGCAGCTGAGCCTGTGCACCTGTGCTCTAGGGCCCATGCGCCGCAACAGGAGAAGCCGGTACACTGCAGCTGGGGAGTAGCCCCTGCTCACTGCAGCTAGAGAAAGCCTGCATGCATCAGCGAAGACCCAGCATGGCCGTAAATAAATAAATAATTCTTTTAAAAAAACTTTTATCATTTCAGACAGTATGGAGGCACCTTTATGCTGCATTCTTTTTATGAATTTTCAGTGTCTGTTATAAAATTCAAGTGATGCCTATTAAAATAACATTTATAACATCGGCTCCTCCCCATTTTGTTTTTAAACCTGAGATTTCTAGGTGGAATAAGCCTTAAATGTTAGAAATACTGCTTTGTCCGCTGCTACTGAGGCAAGAGAAATAAATGAAACTAGTTTTGGAAATCCCGTTTGTTCCTTAAGCACTCTTGCATGCGTGAGCGCATATTCATGGGTCATAGAAGTTCTTCTATGGCCTTCGTAGATGTGCTCACAGCGGCAGAGCAGTTCCCCTTCTGGTAATTCTGTCCTTTGCATGAGCATATCAGGTAATTATTGATTTTGAGTGTTACATGCACTGAAATAATGATGTTATTTTTTCTGCTTCAGTACTGTGCACAAATAAAATACATTGGAAAAACAGAAAACCTTCATAACTCCCAGTAACCGAATTATGGATTTGACAGGATAGTATAAGAAGTACCACATGCTCTCAGAGAAACCTTTTGAAGTGATATCAACCTAAGATGATTAACAGAGAAAGATATTTTGATGAGAGGAAAACTTTTTTTTTTTTTAATTTAAGTTTAAGGAACCTGCAGTTGCAAAATGCTTAGTGTAGTTTTTGACTTACGCATTCATGTTTTGCTTTTGCTTTTGGTAATTTTTTCCTTTGAACTGTATTTCACTCTGATAATCCAACAACAAACTTCCTATGTAATGTGTATTTGATGCATTTGTTTTTACATGTTAATTTGTGGGGAGCAAGTCTTGATTTTTGTTTAGAAAACCAAGTGATATTATAACATTTTAAAAGTATTTTGTGAGCCCTGACCAATATCTATAACTTGAATAGTCTCAGAATTCTGTCAAATTTGTAGCTATACTGAATTTTTCAAACTGGGAAGATAATTTTAAAAGTGGTATTAAATACCACTATGTGAATAACCATAATTTTTCTCAGGTCTAGACAGGCCTTTTTTAAACAGCATTTCATTTTCAAGTACACACCCAGCTATGATCAAAGGTAAATGCCATGAGACTTCAAGATCCATGAATCTGGTGATTTTTATTTGCCCCTTGCTCTATAGGAGTTCCTTGTGTTTAAATTTTAACTCATCTTTAGAGCAGTTTCAATAAAGGTAAGTTAGCAATAAAGGTATAGTTACATCAGGTAACCCTGATGGAAATGTGTATTTTTGTGTTCTTGTATGCAGTGGCTACTATAAAATTTGAAGGTTATTTTAGGCACTGGTTTACATGGTGATTTCTTTAAAAATCCCTTGTATAAAATTGCCTCATATTAACTCTTTACAGATTCAGAAACTAACTTTGTCTGAAGATTACATTGTACTGTTCTTTTCTTTTCTTCCTAAAGAGTTAGGAAATACCTATAAAATGTTTTATTTTATAAGGATTTGCTACCTAACACTGTTCCTTCCTCAGGTTAGCCTCTCACCAAATGTCTACAGCCTTATTTTTAGGTTCCATAACACCAAGATGTAGAATAAGTCCAAGTATATACATGTCTAGATGTTCCCAACTGCCATCTGGTTTCTTAATGCTACCTTTACATTTTGAATATTCGTAACTTTGTGTACATCATCTCTGTGAAGGCAAAGTGGCTTTTCTTGCATTTATTCACTTTTTTTCTCTTTCAACAGGGGGAAATGCAGTGTTGCCCTTCTGAATGAGACAGAGTCAGTATTGTCATATCTTGATAAAGAGGTAATTCACAATTATACTTGTGTGTGTTTTTCCCTCTCTATTTCGTACAAAGCCTATACTTTTGTATTATTTCTTCTTCTAACAAATTATTGCATAATGATAGCAATATTATGGTAAAAGTATCATGATTAGAATGTATTCAGGTAATTTCATTTTTCTGGTTAACTGAGATAAAAGTTGGAAAAAACTCCTACGTCTGTCTGTCTGTCTTTGCTTCATAATGAAAAGTTGGTAAAAGTCTAGCACATGATTGAATTGGTAGTGAAAGAACTTTTTCTGGGGGGGGCGGGGAGAAACTAATTTGCGCTTTATGAAATAAATAAAAATACTTGGTCCTCTTCCCTTTTTTTTTTTTTTGGGGAAGTGATGTAAATAGCTTTTCTTTTAGGCTCTTTGCAGATAAAATTTTACCATTGGTGGTCTGCTTTCTTTACTAGAATCCTAATAAACTTTGTCACCTAAGAATAATTTTTTTGTAACCTTCAAGAGATGTCATAAATATTTTTATGAAATTGAATTAGAGCATGGACGCCATTGAAGGGAGGAAATTCTCGTAAGCAGACTATTCTACATTTTGCAGTTTTATGTGACTTTTATCAGTTTTATTGTGGGGAAAATACTTTACTATTGATGGTTCAGTATTTAACCTTTATAATTTCATAGTGTTTGTTTTCCCAGAATCTTTATTACATATATATTTTAAAAAGCAAAATTAAAGGGACATATTTTCTTTTAAAAAATGGTTTTCTATGCGCGAAAGTGTTGCTCCCTTATCTCAAATGAAGTAAAATTACAGAAGAAGATTGATGCAAACATGTAGAACTACTGTGTACCAGAAGCCTAATAAAATTAGAAGGAAAGTAAGTGTTTAAGGCAGAAAAAAAGGCTAATAGTCTTGTGAAATTTGGAAAAGAAGGGTTTATTGTCAGTCTGTCAAACAGAATGATAGATAATATGGATTGATGATGCTCAGAAATTATCTTTCATTCACAGAAGCAGCAATAAAAAGAAGAAATAGTCAATATATTTTAGTATATTATATTGTATTTGGCTGTTCGGAGAGTGGATTTTTTTTGCCGCACTGTGTTTGTGTGGCTTGAGGAATCTTAGTTACCAACCAGGGATTGAACCCAGGCCATTGAATGAAAGTACAGAGAGTTCACCACTCGGCCACTTGGAAATTCTCTGTTTTTTTTTTTTTTTTTTTTTAAAAGATGATATTTGTTACCTTCTAATTTGTTAACAATTTGTATCTGCTAAGGATTGTAGTAGATGAAAATTTGCCAAGTCTTTAGGATTTTTTTTTCTTATCCTCTTGCTTTTAAACCTCAGTCCTTTGTCAATCTACTGTTCTTTAATAGGCCCTTTCAGGGTTTAATACGGAGAGTCATGCAGTAGATGACCCTCACATCCATGGGGCAGGGAGGTTGGGGGGAACAAAAGGCAAGACTTTGCTGGTTCAGATGATTTCTAGTGGTTATGCAGAATTCAGCTAACGACTGGTGGCTATAGGTCATTTTATCCTTTAGGTCCAGTAAGTAGGGTGTTTGCTGTTTTAAGTGATCATGGCAAGTTAGATAGTATGCTGGTGATGATAGAATGTATAGTTATGTTTATATGCTTACCCATATAGACATATGTTTTAGAATTTAAAGGACAACTGCAAAATTATAATTAATGGGTAATTGTAATTAAATAGATAATTGTAATTAAGTGTATACAGTGTGACATATTAGTAAACTGCATATAAATTAAGTTCTATCGTTTTAATGTGAAATGTGTCTGCATTTTAATATTTTTGATAAAATGTGGGATGGGCACTCTCAAAGTAACAGTGTCACACGTCAGTAAGGCACCCTTACTGTTTGGTGTGGGCTTTACAGCCTTAAAATGATTACTGGATTTCAGTGGTCTTTATTTGGCTTTAGCTTAACTGTTAGAGCAATTAATGGTTTTCTGTTAGACTAATTAAACAAATAATAGTAATACTTTATTATCCACCCTGATTGTAAGCTATTTGTTTTCATTTAATTTTATACTGTTTACCTGATGATAGTAACATTATGCTCTCCTTAAAGATTTATGAATTTATTCACCAAAATGAAATTTTATGCTCTGTGGAGTTTTATGGTTTCATTATTATGACACTGGATTTATTGCTTTATAAAAAGTAGAAGGAATTACGTTTATGTTGCTATTTCTGTCTTCTGTCATCTTTTTTTCCAGGATACCTTTTTCTATTCATTGGTCTATGATCCCTCAGTGAAAACACTATTAGCTGACAAAGGTGAAATCAGAGTGGGACCTAGATATCAAGCAGACATTCCAGAAATGCTCTTAGAAGGTATGTTTTTCTTTGAGTTTCAAATCCTGTGAAAACAAATTTCCTTGAAACTGGAGTATTTTCATCAGATGGAAAAAACAACTTTCAGGCCAAAGTTTAAAAATAATGACCTCTTCCAATTTTAGAAATACAACAAGCAGCAATGAAAAATAATTTGTTTGATCAATTATTCACTTTTCATTTCACATTTTCATGAGTTTTCTACCTGTGTTTTTCTTTTAAATACAACTTTAAGAGCATTAGTGTTGTTGAACTTGTATTTTAATGTGACAGACTCATGCTTTGAGATTTTCTGTGCCTTCACATCATCTATCTGAGCCATGGAATCTAGTGAGCACTTATATTATGGTGGGGATTTTGGCTGAACTGGGACGTTTAGACCAGAGAGATTCAAAACTTTACGTTTTAAAAGCATATCTTCCTAGCAAGACTTAATTTTTCTTTTTTCTGTCATATTTCTGTATACTTAAAACCTTTATTTTCTGATTTGAAAAGTAAAACATTCTTAAAATTTAAAAAATGAAACACAAAATAAAGTATAACATGGAAAATGAACACTACACCCTTTTCTTCCCTCCAAACCCATGTTTCAGTTCAGTGTAGTCACTCAGTTGTGTCTGACTCTTTCTGGCCCCATGGGCTGCACAGGCTTCCCTGTCCATCACCAACTCTTGGAGCATGCTCAGACTCATGTCCACTGAGTCGGTGATGCCATCCAACCATTTCATCCTCTGTCATCCCCTTCCCCTCCTGCCTTCGGTCTTTCCCAGCATCAGTCTTTTCTAAGGAGTCAGTTCTTTGCATCAGGTGGCCAAAATATTAGAGCTCCAGCTTCAGCATCAGTCCTTCCAATGAATATTCAGGACTGATTTCATTTAGGATTGACTGGTTTGATCTCCTTGCTGTTGAAGAGATTCTCAAGAGTCTTCTCTAACACCACAGTTCAGAAGTGCTCAGCTTTCTTTAAGGTCCAACTCTTACATCCATATATGACTACTGGAAAAACCATAGCTTTGACTAGATGTACCTTTGTTGGCAAAGTAATGTCTCTCCATTTTAGTGTGCTGTCTAGGTTGGTCATAACTTTTCTTCCAAGGAGCAAGCGTCTTTTAATTTCATGTCTGCAGGCTGACAAAACATGGTTCCCTGGAGAAGGGAATGGCAGTATTCTTGCCTTGAGAACTCCATGAACAGAATGAAAAGCCAAAACCCATATTTTATTTTGGTAATGGCTGTGGCTCATAGTCATTCAGGAATGGTCTTTGCGCAGTGGCAAGTTGCAGGTCACTCTGCAACTGCTTCTTTCAGTTAATGGTGCATCTTTTGCATCTTCCGGAATGAGAAGAGTGACTTTATTCTTTTTGTGACTGTAGAGTTCTTAATTCTGCATGGATGTGCCTTAATTTATTTCCTTTACCAGTAAGTACCCCTGTTGATAGACATCTAGGTGTTTACATTTTTAAAAAATTTATTGTGGCTGCACTGGTCTTCATTGCAGTGTGCAGGCTCTTCATTGTGGTATTCAGGCTTTTCCTCGTTGGGGAGCGTGGGCTCTCAAGTGCGAGAGCCTAGTTGCAGTATGTGGGATCTTAGTTCCTTGACCAGGGATTGAACTCTGGGCCCTCTGCATTGGGAATGCAGAGTCTTATCCACTGGAGCGCCAGGGAAGTTCCTACATATTTTGAGCAATTGATACTGCTAGAAAATCTTTACACATACTTATGCTGCATAAACATTTTTCAAGCATAGCTTCTTGGAAGTATTGAAAATGCCACTTTGCTCTTCAAAAGTTTTTGAAATTTTTGTATGAGCAAATCAGATTCATTCACTGATAGATTATTAGCACCCCCATTTTGTTACATTTTTGTATTAGCTTTTAATTTGTTGTTGCTTTTTTATTATTATTTTTTAAAATTGAAATTATGCTTCCCATACTTATTTTTAGCTATTCTGTAACTTTCTTGTGTATTTTCTGTTTGGTTATTTATATGTATTGGCAAGGGTATTTTGCATATTAAAGGTAAACAAATATAGAAGTATTTGTCTGTGAGTATTACACCTGTTACCTCCTCACTTAAAAAATGTTAATGATTTTATATTTAAATGTTTTATTTATTTTTGTTATACAGAAATTTAGAATTTTTGTCATAGAGAGGTTTAGAAATTATTCCTAAGGTTTTTATAATTTGCATTCTTTACCATGCTTTCCTATAGGAAGTATATGCAGAAAAGTTAAATCAACTCAAGATAGAGTTTGTGAACCATAGTTGCCACTGTGGTTGGTGGGTTATCATTGTCAGTGGTGGGCAGATGGGTGGCTGTGGATAACACTAGGTTGCAGACTTCTGCATTTTTATGAACTCAGTACCAGGAAAGGTCAGTCAGTAATGACTAAGCTTTGAGAACAGATTGCCATGTCTGCACTCAACTGTGTTTAGAAGTTTTGTTTTGGGGTGTGTGTGTGTGTGTGTGTGTGTGTGTGTGTGTTTTAAGAGATTCTAAGTAGTGAACTGGTTTATTATAGGCTGCTGCTGTTTGGCTCCTCTGTCCATGGGATTTCCCAGGCAAGATTACTGGAGTGGAGTGCCATTTCCTTCTCCATTATAGGCTGAGAGATTGCATGCATTGGCATTCTGATCTGTACAAATCAATTTGTGTTCCCAAAATAATTTCGGATATTTATATAGTCCTTAATGTTTGATCTTAGACTTCATTGTTTTATTTTTGAAAGCATTTGATTTTTAAATTTTACAAAAGTACACTGAGTATCCTTTCAGTTCAGTTCAGTCACTCAGTTGTGTCCCCATGAATCGCAGCACGCCAGTCCTCCCTGTCCATCACCAACTCCCAGAGTTCACTCAGACTCACGTCCATCGAGTCAGTGATGCCATCCAACCATCTCATCCTCTGTCGTCCCCTTCTCCTCCTGCCTCCAATCCCTCTCAGCATCAGAGTCTTTTCCAATGAGTGAACTCTTCGCATGAGGTGGGCAAAGTACTGGAGTTTCAGCTTTAGCATCATTCCTTCCAAAGAAATCCCAGGGCTGATCTCCTTTAGAATGCGCTCAGCCTTCTTCAGAGTCCAACTCTCACATCCATACATGACCAGAGGAAAAACCATAACCTTGACTACATGGACCTTAGTCAGCAAAGTAATCTGTCTGCTTTTGAATATGCTATCTAGGTTGGTCATAACTTTTCTTCCAAGGAGTAAGTGTCTTTTAATTTCATGCCTACAATCACCATCTGCAGTGATTTTGGAGCCCCCCCAAAAATAAAGTCTGACACTGTTTCCACTGTTTCCCCATCTATTTCCCATGAAGTGTTGGGACTGGATGCCATGATCTCCGTTTTCTGAATGTTGAGCTTTAAGCCAACTTTTTCACTCTCCACTTTCACTTTCATCAAGAGGCTTTTGAGTTCCTCTTCACTTTCTGCCATAAGGGTGGTGTCATCTGCATATCTGAGGTTATTGATATTTCTCCTGGCAATCTTGATTCCAGCTTGTGTTTCTTCCAGTCCAGTGTTTCTCATGGTGTACTCTCCATATAAGTTAAATAAGCAGGGTGACAGTATACAGCCTTGACGTACTCCTTTTCCGATTTGGAACCAGTCTGTTGTTCCATGTCCAGTTCTAACTGTTGCTTCCTGACCTGCATACAGATTTCTCAAGAGGCAGGTCAGGTGGTCTGGTATTCCCACCTATCCTTTACATAATGGATAATTTTGTACTCTGGATATAACTGGAAAACATGTTCCCAGAAATGAAATCTGAAATTTTATACAAAATGACAATTCGCTTCCAAGTAATCATTTACAGATTTTTTTTTCCTTGTTTCAGTTAAGGTATACTTTATATGTAGTGCATTTCTCCCAGTTTTGTGTGCAGTTCTCTGAGTTTTGGACAAATGTATGGCTCTTTGTGAGATATTCAGCAAGTCCATCTCCACATAGACCAATTGCCAGGACACTCCTGCATTGTGTCAGCAGCACCTGGCCCACATTCTCCACCCCCTCACACCCCTTTGTTGTTACACCCTGAACTCTGATCTCTCCTCTTTTCAAAACTATGTAGATTGTGTTGTTCGGGTAATCCTTTGTACTATTTTTATTATTTGACTTTTTTTCCTTTTTTATTTATTTTAATTGGAGGCTAATTACTTTACAATATTGTGATAGTTTTTGCCATACTTCCACATGAATCAGCCATGGGTGTACATGTGTTCCCTAACCTGAACCCTCGCTCCTACCTCCCTCACCATCCCATCCCTCAGGGTCATCCTAGTGCACCAGCCCTGAGCACCCTGTCTCTTATTTGACTTTTTAATATGTAGGACTGTCTGAGCTACTGATTGTGTGGCTCTTTTTCTCTCTTATAGAAAAAATTTGAATATATTTTATGAAGTATAGTTGATTTACAATGTTGTATTTTTAATTTCATCTTAAAATTTGTGTATGTATATATATTTATTGACATATTTTAATTTTTTATTTTAATCAGTTAATTTAAAAAAATTTTGGCCACGCTTTGGCTTGTGCCATCTCAGTTCCCTGACCATGGACTGAACCTGGGCTGTGACAGTGAAAGCTCAGAATCCTCACCATCTGGGAGTGCTCTAATTTCTTTCCTTTTTTTTTTTTTTAAGTGTATGATTCACTCTTGGGCACTGAGCATAAGCCTAAGTGTATAGAAAGCCTAGAAAATTTTATGAATTGCTCATGTAAAGATAAATGCTGAAGCAAGTAATAAAGTTGGGATATATCAGGTTATAGTGGGCAGAAAAATCAGCTCACAAAATCTCATGAGTTCCCACCTACGTGAAAAACTTTTAAATATGATATTGCCCCTGAGATGCATAAAGCTGGTTAGAGTTGTATAATTGGAAAGCACATATACCTAGCTTAAAGTAAAAAAAAAAAAATTTAAGGAAATAAAATCACATATAAAATGCAATAGGTTATTCTACAGTATATCGTAGTGAGAATTTGAAGTTCTTGAGGGTGAGAATCTTGAGGTTCTTGTTTCAGGTAAAAGGAGTGATTCTGAACAGCTTATGGCATTTGGGGAGTTACACCAGTTACCTGTCAAAGGCATTCTTTGTATTTAAAATGTGATGAAATGTTCATTAATATAATAAATCTTATAATTCATTAACAAGTATTAATTGCCTTTAATATTGTGTTTGTCTTGGTAGTGTTTGGGTGGTTGGTATACAAACTTCATTTAGTTAATAGAGCCCTTTCTTACTATACAAGGTCACCTTCAATAAGAAAGTCAGGTTGTTATGGGTGACATGGAAGAGATGGGCCCACTGAGTCAATTCGAAGGCCATATTCAGTACTTCATGTCTCTTAGACTCCCATTTCTTTCTCTTGCATTCCTATACACTAATAGTGAGAAAATAGAGAAATTAAGGAAACAATTCCATTCACCATTGCAACGAAAAGAATAAAGTACTTAGGAATATATCTACCTAAAGAAACAAAAGACCTATATATAGAAAACTATAAAACACTGGTGAAAGAAATCAAAGAGGACACTAATAGATGGGGAAATATATTGTGTTTATGGATCAGAAGAATCAGTATAGTGAAAGCAAGTGTACTACCCAAAGCAATCTATAGATCCAATGCAATCCCTGTCAAGCTACCAACAGTATTTTTCACAGAGCTAGGACAAATAATTTCACAATTTGTATGGAAATAGAAAAAACCTCGAAGAGCCAAACCAATCTTGAGAAAGAAGAATGGAACTGGAGGAATCAACCTGCCTGACTTCAGGCTCTACTACAAAGCCACAGTCATCAAGACAGTGTGGTACTGGCACAAAGACAGAAATATAGATCGATGGAACAAAATAGAAAGCCCAGAGATAAATCCTCGCACCTATGGACACCTTATCTTTGACAAAGGAGGCAAGAATATACAATGGAGAAAAGACAATCTCTTTAACAAGTGGTGCTGGGAAAACTGGTCAACCACTTGTAAAAGAATGAAGTTAGATCACTTTCTAACACCACACACACAAATAAACTCAAAATGGATTAAAGATCTAAACGTAAAAAAAAAATGTAAAAAAAAAAAAAAAAAAAGATCTAAACGTAAGACCAGAAACTATAAAACTCCTAGAGGAGAACATAGGCAAAACACTCTCCGACATAAATCACAGCAGGATCCTCTATGATCCACCTCCCAGACTACTGGAAATAAAAGCAAAAATAAACAAATGGGATCTAATTAAAATTAAAAGCTTCTGCACAACAAAGGAAACTATAAGCAAGGTGAAAAGACAGCCTTCTGAATGAGAGAAAATAATAGCAAATGAAGCAACTGACAAACAACTAATCTCAAAAATATACAAGCAACTTATGCAGCTCAACTCCAGAAAAATAAACGACCCAATCAAAAAATGGGCCAAAGAACTAAATAGACATTTCTCCAAAGAAGACATATGGATGGCTAACAAACACATGAAAAGATGCTCAACGTCACTCATTATTAGAGAAATGCAAATCAAGACCACAGTGAGGTACCACTTCATACCAGTCAGAATGGCTGCGATCCAAAAGTCTGTAAGCAATAAATGCTGGAGAGGGTGTGGAGAAAAGGGAACCCTCTTACACTGTTGGTGGGAATGCAAACTAGTACAGCCACTATGGAGAACAGTGTGGAGATTCCTTAAAAAATTGCAAATAGAACTGCCTTATGACCCAGCAATCCCACTGCTGGGCATACACACTGAGGAAACCAGAATTGAAAGAGACATGTGTACCCCAGTGTTGATCGCAGCACTGTTTATAATAGCCAGGACATGGGAGGAACCTAGATGTCCATCAGCAGACGAATGGATAAGAAAGCTGTGGTACATATACACAATGGAGTATTACTCAGCCATTAAAAAGAATACATTTGAATCAGTTCTAATGAGATGGATGAAACTGGAGCCGATTATACAGAGTGAAGTAAGCCAGAAAGAAAAACACCAATACTAACGCATATATATGGAATTTAGAAAAATGATAACGATAACCCTGTATGCAAGACAGCAAAGAGACACAGATGTATAGAACAGTCTTTTGGACTCTGTGGGAGGGGGTGAGGGTGGGATGATTTGGGAGAATGGCATTGAAACATGTATAATATCATATGTGAAACGCATTGCCAGTCCAGGTTCGATGCTTGATACAGGATGCTTGGGGCTCGTGCATTGGGACGACCCAGAGGGATGGTACAGGGTGGGAAGGGGATTCAGGATGGGGAACGCATGTACACCCGCGGTGGATTCATGTTGATGTATGGCAAAACCAATACAATATTGTAATTAGCCTCCAATTAAAATTTTAAAAATTTATATTAAAAAAGAATCTCATTTCTTCATGGTACAGTCAGAACCCCCAGTCTTCACAGTTAGACATGCTTATGAAGTCTTTTGGAACATAGTATTGGAAGAACCTCCACTGTTTTCCCTTTTCTTCTTCTCATTTTTTTAAGTCTTAAAATTTATTTTAATGCAAGCAGTATGAATTATGATAGAAAATGTAATTATACTGGGAATAAAAAGTAGTAGTCCCTTAGATCATCCTTTTGATCACCCCTTCTAACCCTCTAGTAACCAGTTACTGATTTAACATGATCTCACAGACTGTTACATAAATATGTTTAGACACCCATGAAATTATGTTCTCTGCAGTATTCCATCATGTGATAGAGCCACATTTATCTGTTTCGTGTATGTTTCAAGGTTGGGCAAATTTTCCCTCAATTGTTCTTTAAGATTTCTTGGTTCTGTGTGGGGGGGAGTGTGGGCTCTCGTGTCATAGTTTCTTTTCATACTGTTGAAGTTTATCATCAATTTGTCAATTTCCTCTTTTCCAGATTTCATTAGGATTCTAATTGAAATTGTATTAATATTAACGTTACTTTGGGAGGTGGTTGATTATTTTATAATATTTTGCAGTATATGGTTCTATTTCTGAGTTTTCTATTCTGTTACTCTGGTCTGTTTATGCTCTAATAACTCACTGTTTGTTTTTTTTTTTTTTTACTTTTTTTTTTGTTTTTTTCTCACTGTTTTAATTATAGAAGCTTTGTAGTATGTGTTAATATCTGGTGAGGCTAATTCCCCCTCTTACTTTTCCAAGCTTGAAAAAGAAAAAATCTTCCTTCCTAGTTTTATGTGAGTTGCAGGTAATTCTTAAGTTAATTTAAGGAAAACAGACATTTTTATGATTTTTGAAATGTTCTTCTCTGTTGAATACTACTTTTGGATTTGTGGAAGTCTTTTGTTTGGTTATAGATTTTATCTATTTCTTGTTAAGTTTAATATTTTAAAGTTTGTAACTTACTAGCTTTATTTGTAAGTTCTCATCTTTTTCATCATAAATAAAGGTCACTTTGGACCCTTATTTCAACTGGAAGCATTTAACATATCCAAAATGTTTTTTTCGCTTGTCATCAGACAACCAACTAGATGCAAGATTTGCAGAACACACTGTTTAAAAATATTTATTTTGGCTGTGTCGGTTCTTTTTGGGGCAGGTGGGATCTTTAGTTGTGGCATGCCACCTTCTTTCTGCTTGGGCTGCATGTGGTGTAGTTGCTTCTGAGCATGTGGGATCTTAGTTCCCTGACTAGGGATCAAACCTGCATTGCCTGCACTGGAAGTGGACCACCAAGGAAGTCCTAAGAACCTCCTTTTTCTAATTAATGTATTTTCTGAGGAGAAGGAGTTAGGGTGGCAGATAGATACACTGTCAGTTAAAACACATTTGAAAAACACAGACATTGCCATCATAGAAACTTCCATTCACAGCTAGTACCTATTTGCAGAGAAATCAAGTAGTAGAAAACATCATGTTTAAGAACAGATATTTAGGGCTTGATGCAGTCTGTGCTTACTAATAACCCTTTTGCTCCTCTCAAGTGGGTATGTTTAGACCAGTGGCCAGATTCCAGTATGCATTGGCATGGGATATAGAACTTGAATTAATATCCTAAGTAGGTGGAAGCATCAGCCCCATGCCAGAATATTTTACAGGCTTGCTTTCTTTGTGAACGCGTCCTGGTGAATTTTAAGAAATTGTTGAGGTATTTGTCTCAATGGTGAATATTTCTTTTTTGTGGCTTCAGAATTTAGAAATTCATTTACGGCTACCCACTATCTAACAAACTCTGGAAATGAACACTGTCTAACAAGTTCTGGAAAAATGAGTATGTAGCTTGCAAAAGAAGGTGAAAGTTGCTTTTGAGATTTAAAATCTTTATTGAGTTTGAATAAATACCTAAAGAATTTTCCAAAGAAAAAGATGTCATATGTAGTAAGTTTTGAATTATTATTTAGATGTATTGTAACACTGGAATTTTAAGGAAGAAATTAAAAAGTATTATAACATTAAATCATTAAAGAAAAATGACTTTGGATTCACAATTTTGGGTGAAATCTGGGTGCACTATATTTTAGCTGAGTAACCTTGGGAAAATTATTTAACCTCTCCAAGTTCCCATTCCTTTTTCTAAAACACATCAGAGTGCTGTGGTGATAAAGGGAAGTAACTCTGGTAATGCGTTTAGCACATCGCCCGTTGCTTAGTGTTAGCTACTACAGTTGCTTCTGCTGGGCCACCGCTGCCTGCTGCTACTAAGTAAATAGCTCTTGTCTATATTTGGGAATTTAGGATGTGTCCTTATATGCTTTTAAAACTTGAATTAACCCATATACAGTCAGTCAATAGAAAAGTATCAGTATAGTGTGGAAATGATGTCAGTTATCTGAGGCCTTTCCAAGCAGTTATTCTCACAGGTGAAGAGTGTTTAAGAAAAACAAAGGTAAAATTCTACTAAAGTACCATCCTCCAGTGCAAGTAGTAGCCTCAAAGACTGGGGTGCTTTCATTGTGTTGAAAGTATATGTGTCATCTTAGGGTTACAGATGGATGAAAAATATTTTCCCCAATTTTTGTAAAAACCTTCACCCTAGATTTTATTTTCAATTTTGCTGAAACTATACACAGTGACCTACATCTCAGTGGAGGATTTTTAAATGCTCTGGTTACCAAGTTCATAGGTCTTTAAAGTTTTGTCCTATCTTTTCATAAGTGCTATTATTTTTAAGTGTGTAATTTTGCAGAATGTATTTCCTATAGTGTGGTGGATGTTAATCAACTGGAAAACATCACACTGTAACAAGTAGTGGAGGTAGATAATTGGTTGCAACTGTATAAAAGTACTAATTTGTAACCCAGAACAATTTTGTCTTCCATGGGACATGAGATGATGTCTATAGATGTTTTAGACATTTTTGGTTGTCACAGCTGGAGGATGGGGAGATGATACTGGAAACTAGTGAGTAGAGATCAGGAGTGCTGTTGAATATCTTCTAATACACAGGATTACACCCACCCAACAGTTATTGTCCTCCCCCTCCCCAATTCACTATTTACAGAGAAACTCGATTATAAAGGGTTATGGGGACGTAGTAAGCACAAAATAAATGTTGTTTAATATTTACATAATTATAAAAATACTTAAATTTTCAAATATGAATTATATGACCTGGTTTATTTCTGTGGGTTTAGATTCTGTCTTTGTGCCAATACAACATGGTTTGGTTACTGTCGATGTATATCATAATCCCACCCAATTTAGATAATCTTTCATTATTTCTTCCAGTAATGATAATATTCTTTGTATATAGAGATTAATATTTGAATTATTTTATTGGCTTTCAAAACTAAACTTTGTTGAAATACTTGTACAAAAACAATAGCCTTAAGATTTTAAGTTTGCCCATGCCAGTCCATTTTAGTTCACTGATTCTTAAAATATTGATGTTCACTCTTGCCATCTTGATTCATTGACCTAACATTCCAGGTTCCTATGCAATATTGTTCTGTACAGCATCAGACTTTACTGCCATCACCAGTCACATCCACAGCTGGGCACTGTTTTCGCTTTGCCTCTGGGCTTCCATGGTAGCTCAGATGGTAAAGTGTCTGCCTGCAGTGTGAGAGACCTGGGTTAGATCCCCGGGTCGGGAAGATCCCCTGGAGAAGGAGATAGCAACCCACTCCAGTACTCTTGCCTGGAAAATTCCATGGATGGAGGAGCCTGGTAGGCTACAGTCCATGGGATCGCAAAGAATCAGACATGACTGAGCAGCTTCACTCTGTCTCTTCATTCTTTCTGGAGGTATTTCTCCACTGATCTCCAGTAGCATATTGGGCATGTACCGACCTGGGAAGTTCATCTTCCAGTGTCCTGTCTTCTTGCCTTTTCATACTGTTCATGGGGTTCTCAGGGCAAGAATAGTGAAGTGGTTTGCCATTCCCTTTTCCAGTGGACCACATGTTGTCAGAACTCTCCACCATGACCCATCCATCTTGGGTGGCCCTACACAGCTTGGCTCATAGTTTAATTGAGGCAGACCAGGCTGTGGTCCATGTGATCACTTTGATTCATTTTCTATGATTGTGGTTTTCATTCTTCCTGCCCTCTGACTGATAAGGATAAGAGGCTTATGGAAGCTTCCTGTTAGGAGAGACTGACTGTGGGGGAAACTGGGTCTTGTTCTGATGGGCAGGGCCATGGTCATTAAATCTTTAATCCAGTTTTCTGTTGATGGGTGGGGCTGTGTATCATCCCTGTTGTTTGATCTGAGACAAAACTATGGTGGAGGTAATCCTTCAAAAGGTCCCCAAAATGCACAGACTTCAAAAGGTTCCTTCAAAAGTGCACAAACTCCTGCACTCAATGCCCGTGACCTTGCAGCAGGCCACCTCCAACCCACACCTCCCCTGGAGACTCCTGGACACTCACAGTCTGGGTCAGTCTCTTGTGCGGTCACTGCTCCTTTCTCCTGGGTCCTGTTACGCACCAGGTTTTGTTTGTGCCCTCAAAGAGTCTGTTTCCCCAGTCCTGTGTGGGTACTGTAATCAAATCCCACTCCAAAGTCAAGTTACCTGGGGGTTCTCAGTCCCTTTGCCAGATCCCCAGGTTGGGGAATCTTTTGTGGGTCCTAGAACTTTTCACTTTCATGCACTGGAGAAGGAAATGGCAACCCACTTCAGTGTTCTTGCCTGAAGAATCCCAGGGACGGGGGAGCCTGGTGGGCTGCCATCTATGGGGTCACACAGAGTCAGACGTGACTGAAGTGACTCAGCAGCAGCAGAACTTTCTTAACAGTTCAAGAGTTCTCTTTGGTATAATTGTTCTGAAGTTTGTAGGTTGTCTTCTCTCAGCAGCACTATGGTGGGGTTAATGGTGACCTTCTCCAAGAGGGCTTATGCCACGGGCCATGTGACCAGGTCTCGTGCAGCCAGAGCCCCTGTCCCTGCAGCAGGCCACTGCTGACCCGTACCTCCACAGGAGACACTCAGAGACAGTTCTGGCTCAGTCTCTGTGGGGTCTCTGGGTCCTGGTGTTCACAAGGTTTTGTTTGAACCTCCAGCTGTCTTCGGCAGGTAAGGGGTTTGATTCTAAACGTGCTTTCACCCTTCCTACCATTTTATTGGGGCTTCTCCTTTGCCCTTGGATGTGCGGTATCTTTTTTTGGTGGGATCCAGCATTTTCCTGTTGATAGTTGGTCAGCAGCGAGTTGTAATTTTGGAGTTCTTGCAGGAGATGAGTGCACACCCTTCTACTCCACCATCTTGTCACGTGGTGAGAACGCACTGGTCATAGCAAACACCCTCTTCCAACAACACAGGAGAAGACTCTACACATGGACATCACCAGAGGTTCAGTACCGAAATCAGATTGATTATATTCTTTGCAGCCAAAGATGGAGAAGCTCTATACGGTCAACAAAAAACAAGATCAGCAGCTGACTGTGGCTCAGATCATGAACTCCTTATTGCCAAATTCAAACTCAAATTGAAGGAAGTATGGAAAACCACTAGACCATTCATGTATGACCTAAATCAAATCTCTTAGCATTATACAGTGGAAGTGACAAATTCAAGGGATTAGATCTGATAGAGTGCCTGAAGAACTATGGACAGAGGTTCATGATATTATGTACGAGGCAGTGCTCGAGACCATCCCCAAGAAAAAGAAATGCAAAAAGGCGAAATGGTTTTTTGAGGAGGCCTTACAAATACCTGAGAAAAGAAGAGAAGCAAAAGGCAAAGGAGAAAAGCAGAGTTCCAAAGAATAGCAAGAAGAGATAAGAAAGCCTTCCTCAGTGATCAGTGCAAAGAAATAGAGGAAACAACAGAATGGGAAAGACTAGAGATTTCTTCAAGAAAATTAGAGATACCAAGGGAACATTTCATGCAAAGATGGGCTCGATAAAGGACAGAAATGGTATGGACCTAACAGAAGCAGAAGATATTAAGAAGAGGTGGCAAGAATACACAGAAGAAGTATACCATAAAGATCTTCATGACCCAGATAACCTCAATGATGTGATCACTGGCCTAGAGCCAGACATCCTGGAATGCAAAGTCAAATGGGTATTAGGAAGCATTACTACAAACAAAGCTAGTGGAGGCAATAGAATTCCATTTGTGCTGTTTCAGATCCTAAAGATGATGCTGTGAAAGTGTTGCACTCAGTATGCTAGCAAATTTGGAAAACTCAGCAGTGGCCACAGGACTGGAAAAGGTCAGTTTTCATTCCAATCCCAAAGAAAGGCAATGCCAAAGAATGCTCAAACTACTGCATAATTGCACTCATCTCACATGTTAGTAAAGTAATGCTCAAAATTCTCCAAACCAGGCTTCAGCGATATGTGAACCAGGAACTTCCAGATGGTCAAGCTGGACTTAGAAAAGGCAGAGGAACCAGAGATCAAATTGCCAACATCCGTTGGATCATTGAAAAAGCAAGAGAGTTCCAGAAAAAACATCTATTTCTGCTTTATTGACTATGCCAAAGCCTTTGACTGTGTGGATCACAATAAACTGTGGAAAATTCTGAAAGAGATGGGAATATCAGACCATCTTACCTGCCTCCTGAGAAATCTGTATGCAGGTCAAGAACCAACAGTTAGAACCAGACATGGAACAATAGAGTGGTTCCAATCAGGAAAGGAGTACGTCAAGTCTGTATATTGTCACCCTGCTTATTTAACTTATATGCAGAGTACATCCTGCAAAATGGTAGGCTGAATGAGGCACAAGCTGGAATCAAGATTGCTGGGAGAAATATCAGTAACTTCAGATATGCAGATGACACCACCCTTATGGCAGAGAGTGAAGAAGAACTAAAGAGCCTCTTGATGAAAGAGGAGAGTGGAAAAGCTGGCTTAAAGCTCAACATTCAGAAAACTAAGATCATGACATCCGGTCCCATCACTTCATGGCAAATAGATGGGGAAACAGTGAGAGACTTTATTTTGGGGGGCTCCAAAATCGCTGCACGTGGTGACTGCAGCCATGAAATTAAAAGACACTTGCTCCTTAGAGGAAAAGCTATGACCAACCTAGACAGCATATTAAAAAGCAGAGACATTACTTTGCCAACAAAGGTCCGTCTAGTCAAGGCTGTGGTTTTTCCAGTAGTCATGTATGGATGTGAGAGTTGGACTATAAAGAAACCTGAGTGCTGAAGATTTGATGCTTTTGAACTGTGGTGTTGGAGAAGACTCTTTGAGAGTCCCTTGGACAGCAAGGAGATCCAACCAGTCCATCCTAAAGGAAATCAGTGCTGTATGTTCATTGGAAGGACTGATGCTGAGGCTGAAACTCCGATACTGTGGTCACCTGATGTGAAGAATTGACTCCTTGGAAAAGACCCTGATGCTGGGAAAGATTGAAAGCAGGAGGAGAAGGGGAGGACAGAGGATAAGATGGTTTGGTAGTATCACTAACTTGATGGACATGAGTTTGAACAAACTCTGGGAGTTGGTGATGGACAGGGAAGTCTAGTGTGCTAGAGTCCACGGGGTCGCTAAGAGGCAGATATGATTGAGCACCTGAACTGAACTGAACTGAGGGTTTTTAAATCTTCTGTACTTGTCATCTTATATTTTCTGAAGGTCTTGTAATTTCTTTGTATAAACATGAGCGCTGAGTGCTAAGTTGCTTCTGTCACGTCCAACTTTTTGAGAGCCCAGGGACTGTAGCCACTAGGCTCCCCTGTCCATGGGATCCTCCAGACAACAATACTGGAGTGGGCCATTCCTTTCTCCAGGCGGTCTCCTGGACCCTACGGTTTGAACCCATGTCTCTAATGTCTCCTGCACTGGCAGATAGATTCTTTACCACTAACACCACTTTCAATTTTCTTTCTTACTGTTTTATATTTTTTTGCCATAATATATGTGATTTACTTATCTAATTTTATTTTTTCACATTTTTGTTTTCATTCTCTTTGGAATGACATTCAGTTTTATATATTCATTTTTTCCCCACTTTTCTTATAACTTATTTTTAAAACCTATTTTTATTAAGATATAATTGTCATATAACAGTGTATGTTCAATGTTTTCATATGATTACATTTATATGGTGCAGTTTGATTACCACCAAACATTAGCTATCTATCATGTCATATAATTATTACTTCTTTTTGTGGTGGTAACAAAGATCTGAGAGGGATTGAGGGCAGGAGGGGAAGTGGACAACAGAGGATGAGATGGCTGGATGGCATCACTGACTCGGTGGACGTGAGTCTAAGTGAACTCCCGGAGTTGGTGATGGACAAGGAGGCCTGACGTGCTTCAATTCATGGGGTCGCAAAGAGTTGGACATGACTGAACTATTGAACTGAAGAAAGATCTAGGCTCCTAGCAACTTTGAAGTTTATGTTGATCATAAAAGTATTACTGTCTGTACTCACTATGCCACGCATTACGTACTGTTGTAAGGGTGTCTCCTGAAGCAAAATCTCCTTCTCCCCTCTGCCCCGGTTCCAGCCCCTATCACCACCATTCTACTCTGTGTTTATGAGTTTGGCTTTTAAGATTCCACATAGACGTTACATCACATAGTATTTGTTTCTAGTAACTTATTCCTTTGATGAATAACTTAAAACAGTGCCCAGAACTTTTATAGCGTTAATAAAAATGGTGATAAATGGCATCTGTGTTTCTGAATTGAGTATAATATATTCTGATGGTTGTTGTAGAGAAAATGAATTATATTTAGAACAAAGAATATCTCTAATTGTCCGTCAAAGGATGTGTAAGATGCCATCTTCATACAGCCTTAGTTCTTCCAGTCTTTGAAGAACGTTTTGTGCTCTTCGGGGGCATTTTTAAGAAGTAGTTTGTCATTACTTTCTAGAAATTTTAAACTGTAGTTGATGGGTTAGAGCGAACATTTAAAATCATTGCTGAATCTATATTTTTTCAAAATTATGAAGAGGAACATATGAAGCAAAAGATAGGATGCTGTATGTAATCATGTAATTAGTTGGCAAATACAGTTTGTGGGAATTCACAGAATAGAGAGATCTTCACGGGTGAATGTGGGACCGGAGCAGATTGGAATTGCCCAGATTATCATAAACGGAGGAGGAAAGTGAGATTCTTGCAGTGACTCGAATGGACATGGCCAGAGCGTAGAATTCATGTTGGTTCTGTCTCAGGCTCATAGTACGTTCCCCAAGACCTTTCTCCAGCTTGCTGTTAGCTTTGTTGAGTATTTGGTTATACAGATTCTAGAGCTTCTTAAAAGATTTTCCCTTGTGAAAAGGGATTAAACATATAAATGTATTATGTGGTGAATCCAAAATGGGGAATTCTCTAGAGTGACTTTAAGTAGAACATGCTGTATTTTTGTTGTTCTTGTTATTTTTGTTCCCATCCCATGGTATTGTATGTTTCAGTTATTAGTAGAAAGATACTCAAGAGTGTTTTATTATTGTTTATAGCAAATTTGTTTAGAATTCTTATACTGAATTCTCTTTATTCTGTATGCTACAAAATGTATGGATAGGATTGAAGTTTATCAATTTAACTAACTTGAATTTGAAAAGTCAATATCAGTTTTATTAGCCTTACATCCTGGAATATATAATAGAAGGGGCTTCATATTGAATATCATCTTCATTTCATTTTGTATTATTTGAAAACATAGATTACAAATGTAGATTTAATTATATATATTTTACTGTTACTGTTCATCTTACTTAAAAGTGTGTTTATTGAAGATACAAGGAAGTAAAATTGCTTCATTTTTCTTTCAAAAGTTTCATGTTTACAGACTCTTGGGTTTGTAACTGGCTTTTTAAAATGAATCAGTTAAATGTTGTGGCTCAGCATGTGTTGTAAGAAAAAATAATGAGAACCAAAATCCTTTTAAATACCTTATATGTCTCTGGACTAGTATTCACCCTGGTCTCTTTGTGCTTCTTTTGTTGGTGGTGGCAATTTACTTTTTGGTTACCTACCTGCCTTTGAAAAGGGAATGAGATGGACAGGCCCGCCCCCACGCCCTGCAGCTGAGAGCAGTGGCTGTAATTAGGAGACTGCAGATGGGTGGGTGGGGATTCTGCTGTCCCCCTTTCTCCTTCTGAACGTCAGCTCCTGCTTCCTCCTGGCCTAGGAAAGAACCCATTATAAGCCCATAGCCTGCATTCATCAGTCACCAGGGGATGTTCAGCCTCATAGTCTGTCATTCTGCTTGATATTAAGATGCCGTGATCAAAACCAAAACAAAGCCCAGACCAGCCCCTAGCCTGATAGGAAATTCATAGCTGTAAATTAGAATCCAGTTGTTTGCCAAGTCCATTACTCTCCTTTGTCCTAACATGAAATCTTGCGTGATGGTTCTATCTCCCTGTGACACGTTCCTGAAAGAAAGCATCTTGTATTAGCCTCAGTCTTTTCCTCGGTCTCTTGATTGTTCCTTCTTTCTGTTAGTGCCAACCCCGTCTATGTAATTCTCAAGACTGGAAACCTTCCCGCAATACCAGTCTGTGTCACTGATGTCCCTAAATTTCTCTCTGGGCTCTTTATTGTCACTGTCAATACCTTGACTCTCTGTCTGTATCACGTATCTGTAGAGGAAATCACTCCATTGCTAAGTGTGAGATGTGAAATTTGGCTCTCATTTTGACACTCTTCTGCTAAAAAGGCAAGGGCTTCGTATTACTTCCAAACAGACATCTATCCAGAAAACCTGTGCAGCATCTTCAGTAGTATTTTTATAACCGGCTTCTTAAAGCGGTCTCTCCTCATTCCCTTTGATACACGCATTCCTGACAACGTTTGCTACTTTTCTAGCACGTCTTAAAACCCTACAGCCTTGTTCCCATTCTCATTTACTTTCAGTTCTCTCCCCCTGCCTGTGCATCCACACCCTTCAGGTTTTTAGCAGGAATGCCTCCTCCCGCATGACATCATTCCCTAGCTAGCCTGAAATGATTTCTCTCCTCTTCAGAATCTTTGCAGTCGTATGTGTATGTCTCTGTAACACCTATTCCTATTCATTTGTGTCATAGTTCTTTATGAGTAAGTTTTACCGTTGTTTGAATGTCTTGCAAGAGCGATTTCTTTTCTGTCTCTGTCTCCCTTAGCAAGGCTTGGAGTCTCACACATACGAATACTCAGGAAAGACTAAGTGAAGACATCACATGGTTAGTTTGGTTGTGTTATCAACATTCTCTTTACAGAGTGTTCTACATCTGCTATCTGAAGAGATGTACACAGACCATGAACATTTACCTTACAGTTTTAGTGTCATGGTGACCACAGTCATCAATCGTATGTGACAGTGTATGTGCCTTAGAATAATAAGACTCCGTTTTCTTTGTTCTTGGACAGGAGAATCAGATGAGAGAGAACAGTCAAAATTGGAAGTGAAAGTTTGGGACCCAAATAGCCCACTTACAGACCGACAGATTGACCAATTTTTAGTTGTAGCCCGGTGAGTATGGCGCTGTTTAGTCAAGATACACATACACACAGACACTCACATATGTGTAATATAAAAGAATTCATAGAAAATTTATGAGTTTTCCTTTCTTTTGTGTTCTGCTTTTTTTCATTGGTTGTATTCTTCTATGTAAGAAAGCCTAACATATATCACATTACTTCCTAAATACTATGATTTATTTATTTTGATAATATTGATTTATTGGCATTAGTTTTTGTTTTAAAAATGAAAATAGATTTTTATTAAGAAAATAAATGCCCATTGTAAAAATTTCAACACTATGAAAAATTATAAAGAAGAAATTCAACAGCTGAAATCCCATATCTTTAATTAAAGTAGTGATCTCCTTTAAGCACATGAGGGACTTTTCAGGTATAAATAATAATGTGACCCTCCGATTGCAGCCACATGTGAGTATGGTGTGGGTTAAAACCCTAGCTGGGGAGTTAAGATCCCACATGTCTGTCACCAAAAAATTAGAAGCAATATCGTAGCAAATTCAATAAAGACTTTAAAAAAAGAAAAGTTTACAATATGCAGACAATGGCGTATTATTTCATTAATGGGCTTATGTATGCACGTGCATATTATGTATGCATGTACGAGTTCTGGGAATGTATAGGGGGCTCTAACGAAATTATAGTATTTATTTCCTTAAAGAATGAACCAGATGTGACAAAATATTATCTCTTTAGCTTAGTTTTTGATTTATTTATTTTATTGAAATATATTTGATTTACAATAGTATATTAGTTTCAAGTGTAAAACACAGTGTTTCAGTATTTTTATAGATTATATTCCATCTAAAGTTATTACAGAGTGATGGCTGTATTTCCCTGTACTGTACAGTATACACTTATTGCTTCAAACATGGCAAAATATTAGGATGAGATAGATCTGGACATGATTCTAATCATCTCCATTATATTCTCTAATTTTTTTGTTGACTGTTTGTCATAATGCCAAGGACAGAAGCCCTTAGCCATCCTTTGTACTGTTGACAGTGTTGGTCACCATGGAAGTTAGGCACTGTTACTGGTGGCTAGGCATTCAGACTCCAGAGCCCACGTGCCTGGCCACTAACTGATTAGGTGAAGAGCCTTGGTTAGTGTACATGGCTGGGGAGGAGCCAGTCAGTGAAACAGACGAGACTGAAGATTAGGGACTGAATCACTGGTGGAGTCGCTGGAGTCTCCAGACAGGTTACCTGGAGTTTGGTTTATTTAGTAGGCTTTGCAGTTTCAGATTTATTGTTCTTTCCTTTTCCTGATTGCCAAGGGCCATGATTTCTTTTTTCTTGAAGCCAGCATGAGAGGCACCAAGGAGATACTCCCAGTATCTTTTTCAAGTTTTGCTTTTTTGCTTTTTTTTTTTTTTTTTAATCTAAGTACAAATTAAGACCCAGTTAAGGACCACTGCACGTTCCAGTGCCAAGCATTGGTGAAGAGGTGGGGCAGCCAGTACCCACATATCCTATTGGTTGTAGCGCAAGTTGGTATAGCTGCTTTGGAAAACTTATCTAACACACACATCCCTGAAGTTTCCATCCTAAATATATACCCAGCAGAAATGCATGCATCTGTGTGCCCAAAGATACGTATACAGATGGCAGCAGTGGTACTGTCTGTAGTAGCTGTACTGTTCAGCTGTGCTATCTGTACTATTCATCAACAGTAGGGTTGGGGTGGGACACCATGCCAAGTAATGCTCCACAGCAAGGAAGATGAATGAACACAGCTACAGCCGGCAGCACGGGGGAACCCACAAGCATGGTTTTGAACAAAAGAAGCTGGTTATGAAGCGTGCACAGCGCGTGATTCTGTTCAAGCTCTCTGTTGAGCAAAACTCATCTTGGGTGTTAGAATCTGGGATGCTTGCTCTCCTTGGGGAACCGTAGTGACTGGGAGGGAACACAAAGAGTCCCTTTGAGTGCTGTCAGGATCCGGGTCTCGACCTGCATGCTGGTGACATGGAGGCATTGACTTTGTGGTAACCAAAGAGTGGTACCATGTGTACTTTTTGCACGTTTTATATTTTAATTAAAACCTTAAAAAAAATCTTCCTCAGCTAGCACGTTAAAGCATAGACAACAAGCAGGAAATCTTCTCTGTATGTTTTATTTCTTGAAGTTAGAGTTCTCTATATATGGGAACGCCTTCTAAATCATTAAATTTAAATCAGTACTGTGATAATTGTTTTTCTTTCCTTAAATGGCAATCTGTTTCATATTCCCCAAAGGAATATGTAACTACAGTTATAATAAGTTGCTATAGTTGATAATATCTCATTTCAAGGGAAAAACATTACTGGAATTTCACCATTTGGGCTAAAAAGGTAGTCACAACTTGCTTTACAGTAATAGTCAAATTCTGCATCTAATATATTTCTCATTTTTGAAACACAGTTGTATACCAAATTGTTAACTACATGAAATTTCACTATAGATCTTTCCCTTGTTAATGCCACACAAGCTTAATTTAATTATAATGACCTATAATGTATAGTGAATTGGCTTGTCATTTCTTAAATTGTAAAGAAGATACTTTTTAATCTGATATTTGATTCTTAAACATCAAAGAACTTGTTTGGCTATTACAATTGTTCATTTACTACCCAGATTTTTTTTTTTTTTTCCCCCAAGATAAAAGAACAACAGTGCCTTAACCTTTCCTCTTTGTTGTTATGGTTTATCCAGTGCTGTTGGGACATTTGCTCGAGCCCTTGATTGTAGCAGTTCCGTAAGGCAGCCTAGTTTGCATATGAGTGCAGCTGCAGCTTCTCGAGACATCACCCTGGTAAGATGCTGTTTTGAAATTTGGTGCTTATTATTTCTTCTGCTGTTTGTTTAATTTAAAAGCTGGTATAGCAATGTTGTAGACCTGAGAACTTCCCGGCTCTAAGCCCTGCTGTTAGGTTGATTTGGCTTGGTTGGTCACTTAACTGGGCTGTCTCATTACTAAGTCACCCCCTTCTGTTTGTGAACTGAGACAAGCAAGAATGACTGTTCACCGAGTGGGTACAAAATGATTAAAAAAAAACAAAACATTTTGGAGAAAACAGTTCAATGTTCTAATCCACCTGTCTCGACTTTTGTGCTTTTTTGATGTATTGTGTCTGTGTACATAAATGGTTGTAGCTCACATGTAGTACTAAAAAATTTTTTAAGTGAAAGTGACCATTTCTTGAAACCATTGCTATAGGAATCCTTTTGTTGTGTCATTATTTAGTATCAGTATTTAAAGTTTATTATTCTTTTTGGTCTGTTCATTAACAAAAAGTTCTGTTTTCATTATATTATGGTTGCTATTTTTTAAGACTATTTCCTTTCTTCCCTTGGTGATCAAATGAGGCTTTTCACATTCAGTTTAATTATACCACTGATGCCTGCTATGGCTAGAGCTTGGCACTTGCTTCTTGCTCTGCACCCTCCAACACAGCAGACCTGCATATTTTTGCCTGTTGAACTTCCTTACTGTATTGATTTCCACTCCCCCTGAGATAGGCATGGTATGATACTCATGTTATTAGTACAAATGGGAAAACTGAGGTTTGACAAGGTTAAGTTGTTTGATATTCGTTGCAGAAAATAGAAGTTATCATTTTGTTTTCCGATGGAGTACAATTACAGGTTTTATTACTTTTTCGCTATACTCCAATTTCAAATGTTTTACACAAAATATTTATCATGATAATATAAAAACTTGTACTAGAGTGTGTGACAAATTTGTTTCTTACAAAGCTTTCTTATGTTTTTGTACAATTAGAGGTGTAAACATTAAAAGTCTATAGTCTTTAAGGAACCTTTTTCTTCTTTATCCTTTCTCAAAGACTAGAATATTGTTTATAGAAAAGAGTTTTGTTATCTTGTTTCTACATTAATTTTTTATGAAAATTTAGGTGTTTCAAGATAGGCTTGTATTCTGGTTGCTTAGCACCTTTAGATGCAAAAGTATATGTGTGAGTTTATGTGAATCAGAACTGCATGGAACCTAATCACTATCTGTACGCGTAAAATTTTCCCCAATTCTGAAAAAATGCAAAAATAAAGTACAGCAGCAACCAAAAAAAAAAAAAAGTTTTGTCCTCATTACCCAAAGTAGAATATTCTTATCATTTTGTTATGTTTCCTTTCAGCCACTTTCTGTGCATTGTAAACAATATACTAGCAAATTACAGAATAGTACAGAGGATAAAATAATAATAAAATACCATGCAATGCCACCTAAAGCAGATGTTAGTATTTTATTTAGATCTTTGGAGTAAACGATTTTTCTACCACTACCAGTCAGTTCAGTCGCTCAGTCATGTCCGACTCTTTGCAACCCCAGGACTGCAGCACACCAGGCCTCCCTGTCCATCACCAACTCCTGGAGCTTGCTCAAACTCATGTGCATCGAGTCGGTGATGCCATCCAATCATCTCATCCTTTGCCGTCCCCTGCTCCTCCTGCCCTCAGTCCTTCCCAGCGTCAGGGTCTTTTCCAGTGAGTCATTCTAGCACTATATTATTGATGAAATCTCTAACACTCTCTCCCTCATCTTACTCCCCATCCTCTCTCTGTACCTCTGACCCTGATCATCACTGCCTCCTGAGAAGAGGCAGCTGCTGTATCAAGTGTACTGTGTATCTAGTCCTGTTTTTCTAGTTGTGCTATGTATTGATGTTTCCACAAACAACATAAACATTGTCTTACATGTGTTTACATTTACTTTGTTACATTTTGCTGTTTGTTTATTGATGAGATGGCACCATGTTAATAAATATGTACCTCCATCACTCACTTTTACTGGTTGGTAATACTTGCAGTATACTTTCACAGAATACTACTCCATATTATATATTTATTCTTTTACCAATCAGTGAACATCTGGAGTGCTTGAAAAGCATTTTCTCTTTGCTATTACCCATGATGCTGCATTGGGAATTCTAACACATGTTCTTTCTGAGCATGTGTGCCAGCTTTCTAGGCTGTAATTAAAATCGGAATAATTATTCGTAGTGATTCATAGGGTAGTGCTCATTTTGAGTTTGACCACAATCAAAATTATTCTATACACCATACTAGAAATTTGTAATCCTTTAAACAGTAAATGACTATACTTCTTTCTACCTCCATTTCCTTACATTGTCTTCAACGCTGGGACACTTGGTATGTTCAGACTAAAATTTTTTACTAATCTCATGCTGCTGCTGCTGCTAAGTCGCTTCAGTTGTGTCTGACTCTGGGCGACCCCACAGATGGCAGCCCACCAGGCTCCACCATCCCTCGGATTCTTCAGGCAAGAACACTGGGGTGGGTTGCCATTTCCTTCTCCAATGCATGAAAGTGAAAAGTGAAAGGGAAGTCGCTCAGTAAGTGTCTGACTCTTCGTGACCCCATGGACTACAGCCTACCAGGCTCCTCCGTCCATGGGATTTTCCAGGCAAGAGTACTGGAGTGGGTTGCCATTGCCTTCTCCGAATCTCATGCTATTTTATTTTAATTTATATTTCCCTGAGTACTTAATGAGGCTTAGCATGTTTTCATAATGACTCTTCAGATTTTTTTTTTTTGTATTTTAGATTAATGTATCCTTTGTCCATTCTTCACTTATATTATTATTCTGTTTTTTCTAATAGTTTTGAAGGTTTTTTTCGTATATAAGACAAATACATTTGGAGTTTATATTTTTATGAATGAGATGAGGTAGCAGTCTCATTTTTTTTTCCATATGGAAAATTACTTATTCCAGCATCTTTTATTGAATTTGTTGTTGCCTCAGAATTTTGTAATGCCTCTATCTTATTTCATGATCCTAAAAATGCTTAGGATTCTTAATCTCGTCTCTCATTTCATTGACCTATTTGTCCCTGTGAAAGCGCCATATTATAATAAATTTTGATACCTGATAATAAGTTCCGCATGACTTTGTATTTAACATAGAGTTGAAGTCATTTAAAAAGAGTGTTTTATACTGTGCCTCCCTTCTACCTCAGTGTTTTTCCTAACACTATAACATAACACTGTTTCATATAAGAATCTGCAAATTTTTTTCCTAATGTTGCATGATTTTGCCTTGTATAGAGAAACTGTTACTTATGTAGTCAGTCTCTTGTGATTTGACAGTGTTCTTATAAGATAATGGTTCCCAGATTATTAAGGGGGAGGGGGTGCTATCCCTGTTGTAATCCAGCAAATTCCCTCTACACCGAGGAGTGAGAATACAAAGCCAGTTCCTGAGATGGGACAGAGCTCTTGTGATAAAATACAGCTGGGGCTGGGATTTGCCTTAAGTTCACTCCGACAGGTGAAGAGCAGGTGTGTGGACCCTTGGCTCCCAGCTGCGGCGACTCTCTGCCTCCCACTGCTGGTAACTGGTGGGACAGCGTATGAATTTCTTTTAGAAGAGGGCAGTCTTCAGGATTCAGTATTTGTTTATGTTCAGTTGAAGGTCATTGTAAAAAGAAACATTTTAAAGGGAATACAATCTTTATATTTTAATTAGTTTAAATATATGGTATGTGTATGGTGTTTTTTTTTTTTCAATACTTGCTTATTATGTGTCATCAAGGTAGGTACTTTCCTACCCTCCAGTTGTTATCATCTCTTCTCTTTTTATTTTGTTTAGTATTTAGCACTTTGGAGACACTTTTTAATTACATTATTATCTTAAATTATGTGTTATATTGTAAATTTTTTACCCATCAGTATGCTCAGAGGCTTACGAAATTGTGTTTGTAACAGCTTGTTTGTACAGCTGGTTTCGGAGACAGGATTTGGATCTTGACCCCTTCTGAGGAGTTCTCTCCGTCAGATTGCTTCGTCTGCTTTGTTCTTGTTAAAGTAGCTTGAGTTTAAACATCGTCGTTGTCTGTCTCAGATCAGGCAGCACTGAAGACTGGTTCTTTTTGTCTACAACATTTGTGCGTCTTGGTTTCCTGCTCTACCTGGTCTAGCTTCAACTTCACTTGGACTTTCTGTATGTTCTTGTGTTGAGATTGTATTACTTTCAGTTGCATGAAATTGACATCTTTTAGAAGTCTTGAAAGCAGGGAGAAGTTACTGCCTCTTGTTATTTCAAAGGTCATGCCTTCACCTTTAATCCTGTTTGCCCAGTGGTATCTGGGCCTACTACTTTGATGCTAAAATACGAGATCTTAAGGCATTTCTGTAAAAATGAATGGCAGTGGTTTAAAATTAACATCATGTTGATAATAAGAGTTTTGCAGATTGTTCCCAAGAATAATGTGCGAAAGGTTGCTAAGTTGTTTTGTGCCGTTAAATGAAAATGGCTTCATCATTTAGTTGAATTTTGAAGAGTTGGGTTCTCCTTTTGCTTTCATTGTTCACAGAGCCACAGGTTGGTACCTTTCTCTGGTGACCAGACCGTGGATCTGGAGAGTACAGAGCAGGGCAGGGTTGTGGAGCTGCTGCACCCTAGGCACCCTGTTCAGGTGTTTTCTCTGCGACTTGTCCTCTGAGGACCACAGTCAGGGGTCACATCTGCTTATCCAAGGCAGTGTATGCTGGTTTATCAAATCACCAGTAATATTTTGGGAGCAAGTAATTGTGCTGCCTGCAGGACTATTGAATCTAACTTCCTCATTTTGAGACCTGTTACAAACATAGCTGGGTTGTGAATTTCAAACCCTACTAGTCTAAGCCATATATAATAAGATTTATATTTGTTAAAACATTGACGTCACAGAGGCCTCGTAGATTTCACCTTCGTTTCACTAAAATGTTAAATATATTTAGTATAATATGCAGAGAAAGAAAAAAATCAGTTTACAACAATCCCTGCATTCACTCTCCTTTCCTCCTGCATTGTGGATGCAAAATTCCTTGAAACAAAGTAAACTAAGAAGTGGTTAGTTAAGTAATAGCTGGTGGGCGTTCTAGACTGCTACTTTCTGCTTGTGGCTGGGAGGGCCAAGTGCCACGTGCATTATTAGGCAGCCATTGCTGGAGTAAAGCCTCTGTCTCTGAGAACAGGTATTTGCAGAAGTACCTGGGTTTCTCCTTTGTCTGGACTCTGAGTGCCAGAACAGGTGAGAGAGTAGGACTCAAAGCCTTTTCAGTTTCAGGGGGCCTTAGTATTCTTGCCTGGAGAATCCCAGGGATGGGGAGCCTGGTGGGCTGCCATCCATGGGGTCTCACAGAGTCGGACACTGAAGCGACTTAGCAGCAGCAGAAATCTTTTAGAATGGACTGTATTAGAGATAATGGTTAAATAACTTACATAAACCTAGAAACTTAGGTTTCCTGATGCTAAAGTCTGGTTCTGAGAAAGGGTTGACTTAGTAGGGAGAAAATCACATGTTGGAACGTCTCTAATTTCTGTATTATTTCTGATCTTTCAAAAATGCAACTTTGATTTTGCTGTCCCTTATCTTATATAAGATAGTGTCTTTATTTACTTTAGTGTCTTTTCATTGCAGTTAGGGTAAAAACCCAGATCCTTCAAACAGTCCCCAGGCGCTGGCAGTCACCATTCTACTTTATATCTCTTTGAATTTGATTACTCTAGGTATCTGATGTAAGTGGAACCGTATGTTTGCCCTTTGGTGGCTTGCTCAGCATAACAGTCTTCAAGAGAATTCATCCATGTTGTAGTATATGTCAGCATTTCCTGCCTTTTAAGGCTGAATAACAATCCACTGTGTGTATATATTACATTTTGTTTATCCATTCATCTGTTAGTAGGAACTTGAGTTGCTTCTACCTTTTGACTATTGTGAATAATGCTGCTATGAACATGAGTGTACAAATGAATGTGCTTTTTTTATTCTTTGTTTTTTTTTTTTCCCTCTAGACCTATAGCTTTTGGTCCATACAGCCATGTGCAAGTTGTTTAACCTCACTATGTCTGAGCTTCCTCTTTCTGCCCTGAGGTTATAGATTGACAAGAAGAGGGTATGCAGACAATGCCCCTATTATTTGCTGATATATGTATCCAATCATATAGAAGTTGATGGAGCTGCGTTGGCTTGCCAGAGTATACCTTGGGGCTGATAGAGCTCACCGTGTCATTAACTGTCCAGATTGGGTGGAAGCAACTCATTTATTGCTATGTCACAAGTCTTTTTGAGCTTCCATCAGTCTTCCAGAAGTGATTGTGTTCAGCAGTTTCTGCATTTTCATTTAAGGTAATATTCACAAATACTGAGCTCATCTGGCTCTTGTAGCCCCATCTTCACTAGAAGAGAAAGCAGGCGATGCCTCAGTGTCCTCCTTCAGCCTCCAGAAAAGCCTGTCTCTGACTTACCTCGTGGCATCAACTTGAGGATTAAACAGGATAATATTTGTAGATCATTTAGAACAGTGTCTGGCACATTATAAGAGCTCAGTAAATATTAGTTGTTATTGTTGAGCTGATGATGCCAGTGATGCATTGCCTTCTCCCCATCTTTGTTGAGTCTCATTTAGTTTCTTCTGATTTTATAGCATTATTGACTGAAGGGGTTTTTTTCATGCCATATTTACTGTCATTGTAGTAGATTATCAAGTTTGAACGTGATCATTAGGCTACGATTAACCATACATTTAACCATTTTAACATAATTGTTGCAAGGAAATCACTTATAAAGATCTTCTGCTTAAAACAAGCTATGCTTTTTACAAAAAAAAATTTTTCCATCAAGAAAAACTTGGAAAAAATAACTTATTTTTCTGATAAGAGAAAGTTTATTTAACCAACAATAGTTTTATCCCTCCGATACTCTGTTAAAATGCCAGCTGTTGACCGTGCACTTCACTATTTGTTTGTGATTCCTGTTCACATCAGACACTTCATTTAGGGCTTTGAGGGTGCTGGGAATTGAGATCAGTTTGGAAAGCACAGTCATTACATCATTTAAAGAAATTGTACTCAGTACAATATATAAATCTAGTGAACATTTTAGGCATCAACTTACATTAAAAAATCTAGTCTTCACAATGAACATAAAATTGATTAAATGAGAATTCGTATAATTTTTAAAACTCATTTTGCTAAAACTTACGAGTACTTCTGAGTATCCATGTATCCGAGACTAAAATTAGAATTTGAACCAATGGATTGCCACTGCAGTGAGACAAAGCATGAAATTTCCCTTCTTTCTAAGTACAGCATTAAGGCAGTACTTTACTACGTTAAACATGTTTTCTTTTTGTCTGATGATCTAATGCAAGTAAGAATTTTCAGATTATATAAAACGACCTTAGTTCAGTTCAGTTCAATCGCTCAGTCGTGTCCGACTCTTTGTGACCCCATGAATCGCAGCACGCCAGGCCTCCCTGTCCATCACCATCTCCTGGAGTTCACCCAGACTCAGGTCCATGGAGTCCATGATGCCATCCAGCCATCTCATCCTCTGACGTCCCCTTCTCCTCCTGCCCCCAATCCCTCCCAGCATCAGAGTCTTTTCCAATGAGTCATATCTTCACATGAGGTAGCCACAGTACTGGAGTTGCAGCATCATTCCCTCCAAAGAAACCCCAGGGTTGATCTCCTTCAGAATGGACTGGTTGGATCTCCTTGCAGTCCAAGGGACTCTCAAGAGTCTTCTCCAGCACCACAGTTCAAAAGCATCCAAATGACCTTAGAGACACTGCCAACTGTCTTGGGGGCAATTGTGTCCTTGTGTTAAGCATCTGTTTATCCATCTCTTTTTTTCTTTTAAATTTGAGCTTAAATTTGTTTTTACTTTTTGTTTTCAGTGTATGTTGCCTTTTACTTGACTTTTCCTCCCATGCATTTTACACTAATATAAGAAACATTAGAAAATCACCGCACAATTGAACTATGGGGAAATATAGTGAAAATTGGTTTGACTTCTTTGTTGAGGATTCATGGTAAAGAGATTTTAATTTATAAGTTTGTGTTAATGGAGGCTTGCTGTTACATTTCTTAAAACTTTATTTTTGTATTTTGAGATAATGTAAAAATAGCACTAAGACTTCCTGTCCTCCCCTCACCCTGATTCCCCAAAGTTAACATTTACCATGTTTCCTTTATCTTTCTTTCTCTATATTCATATGATTATTTCTGAACTGTTTGAGAGTAAGTTTGGGCTTCCCTTGTAGCTCAGTCAGTAAAGAATCTACCTCCAGTGCAGGAGACCCAGGTTTGATCCCTGGGTTGGGAAGATCCCCTGGAGAAGGAAATGGCAACCCACTCCAGTATCCTTGCCTAGAAAATCTCATGGACAGAGGGAGCCTGGTGGGCTGCAGTCCATGGGGTCACGAAGAGTTAGGCACGACTGAGCAACTAACACTTACTTACTTACAGAATAGATGTACCTTTATTTCGAAGTATTTGAGGAGGTATTTCCTGAAAGAACAAGGATTGTTTCTCACTTAACCACAGTACAGTTTTCAGACTCAGGAAATGAACATTGTTATAATACGGTTATCTAGTCTAAAGGCTTTAGTCAGATTTGCTAGTTGTCCCAGTAATGTCAGGAGAAAAAGATTTTCTTTCTCATGCAAGATTTACTTGAGACTCACTTACTGCATTTAGTTGCCTTATCTCCGTAATCACCTTCGATCCTGAGCAGTCCTTCACTCTCTCTGTCTTTTGCGGCCATGGCACTTTGAAGAGTGTAGGCCATTTACTTTGCAGAATATCCCTCGATTTGGGATATGGTTATAATTTGATTAATAACTAGAGTAGGTTTTTAATTCTATCCATGTCCTTTGGTCAGTTACATCAGGAGATTTTCCATTTTTCCTTAGGTTTTCAAATTTAGCAATATAATCTTTCATAGTAATTTTGTTTTTGGCCATGCTGTGCAGCTTGTGGGGTCTTAGTTCCCTGACCAGAAATTAAACCATGCCCTCTGCAGTGAAAGCCTGGAATCCTAATCACTGGGCCACATGGGAATATTCCTGTTATTGTTATGTGTCACATTTCTTATTTTTTTCCTTGATAGTTTTGCCGGAAAATTCTTTTTCTTGTCTAAAAGAATGAGATTTTAGGTTAGTTGATTTTTCTTTATTGTATGTTGGTTTTCTATTTATTATTTTCTTCCTTCTTTTCATTGGCTTTACCCTGATATTCCTATACCAACTTTACAAGACCAGTTTTTAGCTCATTAACATCATTTATCTAGTTTTCTGTTATTAGCAATTAGGATTATAAATGTCCCTCTATATCTCATATTTTAATATGTAGTACTTTCATTATCACTTGGTTCTAAGTATTTCCTAATTTACTTTATACTTTTGCAGTTGATTGGGAGTTAATGTCCAAGGAAATGCAGTTCATAAATCTATCTTAATTGCTTTAGGGCTTCTGATCAGAGAACATGTATGATACCAATTATTTTAACATATTGTAATTCTCACAAATACATGGAATATCCAATGGTTTTGCTCCCTCGGAGGTGAAAGTGGTCTTGCTCATTTTCACCTTAGCGTAGTACGAAGCTGACTGGTCTGTTCTCTTTTGTAGCAGTTTAGAAAATGCCCTCCAGGTGAAAGCTCAGATCTGTGTGGAAGCTCGCCTCTCATGCCTCCTCCTTCTGAATTATCTTAGGTGTCCCCACACAGTTGTATCCTGTGTTTGTCTGGTTTGTGTCTAGAATCAGAGCCGGGGGAAGACCCCACAGTTTTGCTCAAAGTGAGATCGGAAGTGACATTAGGGCCGCAGGGTTTCAATCACCTGCCACTCCTAGAGCTTTCTCTTGCTAATAATGAAAGTATGAGTTCACAGAAGAACATGTCTCTGGGTGTCTTATAGATTGATATGAGTGAATGACAACCAGGTTCCCACAAATCTGATTATGAATGAAGGCTTTTCCTTTGAGGGCTGTGCACTGAAGCAAAAGTTAATTGGATGGCATACTACTTACATATAAAAAATTTTGCCTTGATCATGGTTTGAGGTTTAGTCATGAGAATTTCTGTTTCTACTTGGAAAAAAAATATGCTCATTAATCTTAAAATAGACTTGATAGTCTGAATGGTCTATATTGTGCTGGAGTTATATGTATAAAATTTTTGTAAAACTCTTAACAAATCAGTAGTTAGTGCTGAATATATATGGGTATCATTTTGTCATTGCCAAAATGTTACATGTTGGGTACCTGGGAAACAGATTCTGCGATGAGATTTGAAGGCTGGAAATGCTTAGGGAGCACTGTTGGGATCTACTCCTGTGGAAGAGAAGGGAGGGAGGCAGAGTTGAACAGAGGGAGAAGGTGGGCTCTGATGCTGTGTGAATGGAGGCCTCGGCCTGTGCACTCCTGCGTCACTGGATGCAGGCTGCCCCGGGAGATGGGGGAGATGAATCTTGCTTAAATTGAGATCATGCCAAAGAGGAGCAGCAGCTGTAGGCTGTTTGCTCTGCTCACAGCACTGGTAGCACTGGGTGAATAAGCTCCTAATTCCCCAAAGGGAAAAACATGGGTTAAACTGCCCAGAATTTCATTGCTTTATAAACAACAAGCATTAATATCTTGTGCACCCCTCTACAGATTACCTCGGGTTCTGCTGAACTCTACTGGGCTGATTCAGATGTGAAGCTGTAGGTTGGGTCCTGCTGTGCATCTCTCGCCTCTTCTGTTGGCAAATATCAGTAGCATAAGTCTAAATGCACAAACTCATGTCAAGGCTCTGTTATGTCGCACAGCGTAACATCTAGTTGGCCACACAAGTCACAGTGCTAGGCCCAGCCTCAACGGAGTGGAAGAATACACTCCCTTGGAGGCTCACAGAGGGAGTGAATATTTGCTGAACAATAGTCCGGTTTACCAAAATGGGATTCTCTTTGATGAACAAAAGATGAGAATTCCGCTGCCAAGATTTCATTGTCAGTCTTTATCCTAAAATACTTGTTTGTCATCTCCATCTGTTTTGAATGAGATGAAGTGTGACAACACCTTCACCACTATTTGGCAGAGAGAAAAGCTTGTGCTGAGCTGTTATGATTTTTAAAATTTAGTTTTGAATGGATTCTGTATCTGTATCTGTACCTCTATTTAGAAGATGGTGTCTTCACAAAGTATTTAGCTTGAGGGAGGATTTTCAGTTTTAAATGCTTTATCTTATTTTCAATTGAGATATACATATAATAAAGTATATTAAGTACACTTAGATGCTGGCTTATAAATTTTTACATGTATGTACATGCATATAACCACCACTGAGATCTAGGTGATGAACAAGGATCCCTTATGCTCCTTCCAAGTCAGGGATCTCCTCTTCTCAGGTAATCATTATTCTGACTTCTCTCACCATAAATTGTTATTTTCCCCAAATTTCACATAAATGGACTCAGCCAGTATGTTCTCTTATATGTCTAGCTCTTTGAGTTTTTATCTTAACTGATAAGCAACGGGCTGTTGGTTATATGTCATGCTCTTATGTCTTTTCTCAGCTTATTTCTGTGAGTCTTCACTGGATATTGTCTCCACTGTTTTAGTATATTTTGTGCTTCACTTGGCTTTTTAGGGTTGGATTAAACTATACAAAATTTCATTCTGAAGAAGCTTCCATGTGTGTCAGAAAGATGGCATTAATATGGACTCAACAAATAATATGATCCTCTAGTTTCCTTTGTGATCCTCTCTGGTCATTGATTTTAATGGAATTATTCCTTAGGCATTCCACAATGCCTGTGTCTCATGGGATGTTTATTTTCTTCACATAGTGATCATTAACTGCACTTTCCTCTGGGCTGTGGTGTGAATATGGGCTTGGAGGTTTCATAGCTATGGTCAGCCTTAGTCCAACGTATTCTTTCCAGTTGATTTGTGACACAAGGCAGGAGCTAGTCTTCAAAAGCAAAGCTTTGCTTCAGTGTTTAGAGATATAAACACATTGTAAAGAACAGAATTTTTAAAACAACCTGATCACTTGGGATTTGGGTTACTGTTATTTATAGAGGCCAGGATGTTTTTCATACTTTGAAGCTTTGTTAGATACTAGCCCATCATCATTTTAAAAAGTACCTATAAGAAAGGCATTTTCATTCATCTAACATGAACAAAATGACTGAAAATCCATTCATGCTTTGAATGGTTGGTATAATATCAGCTGAGAGAAATTCATTTAATTCTGTGACTTCTGGTTTCAGAGCACCTGTGTGTTATAAAAATAATTTGTACCTCCTGAGGAATCTCAGCAACAGTTAATTTGTATAATTATTGATTTTTGAATACCAATAACTTTTTTTAGTTATGCACTGTAAATTTTGGAGTTTTAGAAATCATTTATGGGATATATGATTAACTGAAGAGATCCCTAAATGATATTTGTCTCTACATTTTCATAGATCAGTTATCTAGAAACAATAGTTTTTTATTTTCAAGGATGGTGTAAGAGTGAATTAACAGTGTATGGACAGTTAAATTGCTGAATCTGTCAACTGAAAGGTTATCTAGAAAGGTGCAGTTGAGTTGATTTTGAAGTTTGCAGAACTCAAGTGAAGAATCAAGATCAGTTCCAATATTTCTGTAACCCCTGCTGCAGAAGAATGAGAAGAGAAGAAATTCGCTTGCAGGTTGAAGTTATTATTCTGTGACTGTGACAGAGCAAAAGGCCACACATGGTCAGCGTGGTCTCAACTGAGATAATAACTAGGAAATTGATGATGAAATCTCTACGTGTTTTTGTTGTGTGAAATACAGTGGTTTGAGGGGAGATGTTAACCCTTGTAAAAGCAGTTAATTACTATTCCTAATCATGTCCTAAATTCCGCCTGTTCTGTCAACAAATTCATATTCCATACCCTATTCAGCATCTTAATGTTATCACAGTGTTACATATTTTTTAGTCATATTATAGCCAATTTTTTTCTCTTTAATAGATATTAGCTGCTATTTGAGCTTACTTTATGCTTTTGTACCAGTAGGGAACTGTCTACTGTCCCCTACCAGTTATTTCAGGACCATAGCTAAATTTTAAAAACATCAGTTCAATTCAGTTGCTCAGTCGTGTCTGACTCTTTGCGACCCCATGGACTTCAGCACACCAGGCCTCCCTGTCCATCACCAACTTCCGGAGCCTACTCAAACTCATGTCCATTGCATCAGTGATGCCATCCAGCCATCTCATCCTCTGTCGTCCCCCTCTCTTCCTGCCCTCAATCTCTCCCATCATTAGGGTCTTTTCCAACAAGTCGGTTCTTCGCATCAGGTGGCTAAAGTAAAACATAGATGTGGCTCTGTCCCCATTTATAAAATTTTTAGTTAATTATCTGAAGATACTTTGTGTAAAAGGTGTAACACATGGCCTTCACATGTTAGGAAGCTTAAACAGAATTAGCTCCCATTTGGCAAGGATTTGACCACCAACCACATCTGCGCCACACCTACATGCTAATCTAGACACAGAGCTGACTGTCCTGTTCTGAGTTTTCCTCCTACACATACAAATATGTGTGCATATTGTGAACGGATCTTTTTAAAATGAGCTAGACCCAAGGTACTTTTTGAAAAAAGCTAGTTATATTACCCAAATTTATATATCCTCCCTTCCTAATTGCTTTTCAGTCACTCACCTTTGGAATATGTATGAAATCCACACTGGCCTAGGTAGCTGTTTCAAGCAAGCCTGGTCATGTGTTTTTGGTCTTACAGAATTTCAACCAAGTAACTATTTTTACGTGGATATGTTATTTTGTTTTGTTTTGTAAAGTGTCTGTCTACAATGCCGGAGACCCAGGTTCGATCCCTGGGTTGGGAAGATCCCCTGGAGAAGGAAATGGCAGCCCACTCCAGGACTATTGCCTGGAAGATCTCATGGACGGAGGAACCTCGTAGGCTACAGTCCATGGGGTCGCAAAGAGTCGGACACCTGAGCGACTTCACTTTCAGCTTTTGTTTTAACATGGATGTGTAATTTTGTCTTAACCATCATTCTCAGCTTCATGGTGTTTTTTCCTCCATCTCTAGTTTCTAGTATATCATTCTCTTAATCCAACCTGAAAATATTTTTTCTCACTCTCTGATACATCCTCTGTATTTTTCCCTTGTTAAAGAAGGCTGTGCCAGCCTTATACGATAGCTGAAGTAACTCTGGCACTTTGAACCAAAAGGATGGTGAAACTTACTGGGTTCCCATTTTAATTCCTGGAGGTCCTAGGTCTTCATGGTTAGAAGGTCTAGCCATTTGTTGCTCTAAGAAAATACATTAAAAAAAAAAAATACATATCTTAAAAGATACAAATCATTTTCTTAAAAGCAGTATGTGATGTCTTAAATAATTGAATAATCTGTTGTTTAAATTTTTCTTAATTATATTACTTAAAAAATACTAAGTGTATTGTTGTTAATTAAGTCCATCATGCGTTTTAATATCTCTGTTCTTAAATAATCAAGAAAATTTGCCTTTGTGGCTAATTTCTTCTCTCATTTTCTTTATTTTTTTAGTTTCATGCTATGGATACGTTGTATAGGCACGGCTATGATTTGAGCAGTGCAATTAGTGTCTTAGTGCCACTTGGGGGACCTGTTTTATGCAGAGATGAAATGGAAGAATGGTCAGCCTCTGAAGCTAGTTTATTTGAAGAGGCATTGGAAAAATACGGCAAGGACTTCAATGACATACGTCAAGACTTTGTAAGTAGAAAATTGTGAATTAAGTAAAATGTTGGAGTGGGAATATTTTATCTCTTAAAAATTTGGTAAACCTTAACCTATTCATTAGCAAGCCTTGTCTGTTCAGTATAGAATGCAGGTCAGTATTGTGGAGAGAGAAATTGACATTTGTCCTGAGAAGTAATTGTAAGACCCAGATTCTTGTTATAAACGTCGGCAGTGTGAATGCATTCTCTTCACCTCTCTCTGAGTTCCAGGTTTAATTTATGCACAGCTTTTCTGACCATTTGTACCAGATACTTCTGATCTTTGCTTTTTAAGCTTGTTGTTCTCCTTTAGACTTTGGGTATTTTTCTGGTTATCTTACTAATCATTGAGCCTGAATTTGATACAGACCTCTAATACAGAAACAACCAGTACCAAGCAAAGCAGGAGGATTTGCTTTTTGGGTTTTCAGTCTTTATTCTTCCTGATAATGTACATGATCTTAACTTGTGTTTTAAACACTAGGTAATTGTGTCTACTATTGTGTACTTGCTTTGTCTTATGGAATTGCTATTTTCCATTAAGCTTACAGTCTCTTTGAAATGGAGAAATTTCTATTTGTGAAGTTCATAAATAGCTTTCTATAGCAGTCATTTTTTTAAAATTATGAAAATAGACTCTTTATAATAGACCATGAAGTATATAATGCGAGCCAATATCCTGTCTTTTATGTTGCTGCATCTTTTTAAAATTATTCTGAAGGAAAATTTTACTTATCAATATGAGTAGATGTATTAAATCCCAAACATGATAATTAAAGCTGTTAGTGTCACTGGCATTTGTTTTGGCAAAACTTCACTCACACCCAGATTGTTATATGTCATGGTTTCAGTTTATAGGGTGTGCAGCTGGTAATTTAAAATGCATTGGTGGCATTTAGCTTCAGATGGCCAGTGTTACTAATGTAATATACAGTTACTACACCACTAAATAGAAACCACAAAAACAGAACCCCCTGAAGAACAAAGTCTGCAGATCTGATGAAGTAGTAGAAGATGAGGAGCACCGAAGTGAAGCTGATTTTCCCTGCGTTGACTGTGGCATGCTCATTTTATGTCCTGGTAATCATTCTGAACTCAGTTCAGTTCAACAGATGTGTGTTGAGCACCTGCAACACATTAGGCGTGCTCAGAAATGCAGCGTGGACCTTACCTCAGAGAATGATTTGCGGTCGTGATCAAGAGATCGAAAGATAAGCCCTCGAGTAAAATATAGTGTAATCATTTCTTAAGCTGTAAGGACAAGTATTGTGGAAGTGGTGGGAAGGGAGCTATCGGTTGTGCCAGACAACTCAGGAGCCTCTTCAGGGAGTTACCGGCCTTTCAGCTGGACCCCTGATGTGTGAAAGGAGAGAATAGCAGATTGACAGGTGTACACTGAGGTGTGAAACTTGTAGACAGGCCTCCTGGGCACTTAATACAGGACTAGGAAATAACGCCCAACAGCAGCTTAATGAAACACACTTGGACATAGAAGCTGGCATTCATAGGTAAAATAATGGTGTGAAAATGAGCATAACAGCAATAATGCTGTTAGATGGGTTTTTGTGACTTTCATGACCTAATAAAATTCTTGTAAACTTGTTGCATTATATGTATTAGTTTTTCTGAAGATAGTTAGAATGCTTGTCAATGAGCCAGTCCACATTAGGATCGTTGTATTTTGAAGATCGGAATTAGCCACCAGTGTCAAAAACCTTGGGTTTCCCAGATGACTCAGTGGTAAAGAACCTGCTGCAATGCAGGAGATGTGGGTTCCATCTCTGGGTTAGGAAGATTCACCAGAGGAGGACGTGGCAACACACTCCAGTATTCTTGCCTGGAAAGTCCTATGGACAGAAGAGCCAGAGGGCAGCGGTGCATGGAGTCGCAAAAAGTTGGATACGATCAAGCAACTGAGCATGTCAAAAACCTAAAAGAAGATAGACCATCAAGAGCCAAACTGTTCAAAGGGTTTTTGTTTAGTGTAGTTTTGAATAGTTTTTTGTAGTTTTGGATGTTTGTTTTTAATCATTGTAGCTTTTGCCTTATCTTTTTGTTGAAATATAGTTGATTTACAATTTTACTTTCTGTTATTATATATATATATATATATATACACACACACACACACACACTCATTTTAAAATATTTTTTCCCCTTATGGTTTATCACAGGATATTTTGAATATAATTGCCTGTGCTATACAATAGAACCTTGTTTATCCATTCTGTATATAATAGTTTGGAGTTGTTAACCCCATCTTGAGTGTTGTTAACTTATTATCTCTCGCCTCCATGACCCTATACTTGAAATATATAAACTTAAAGGCCATATATGACAAGCCTCCAGCTACCATCATCATCGGTGAAAAGCAAGTATGTGAAAAGGTGTTCACCATCACTAATTATCAGAGCAGTACAAACCAAAACCACAACGAGATGTTGCCTCATATCTGTTGCTGCTGCTGCTGCTGCTAAGTCACTTCAGTCGTGTCCGACTCTGTGCAACCCCAGAGACGGCAGCCCACCAGGCTCCCCTGTCCCTGGGATTCTCCAGGCAAGAACACTGGAGTGGGTTACCATTTCCTTCTCCAGTGCATGAAAGTGAAAAGTGAAGTAGCTCAGTTGTGTCCAACTCTTAGCGACCAACATGGACTGCAGCCTTCCAAGCTCCTCCGTCCATGGGATTTTCCAGGCAAGAATACTGGAGTGGGGTGACATTGCCTTCTCCGTCATATCTGTTACCTATTATTTTTTTTAAATGAGAGATGGCAGATGCTGGTTGGGATGTGGAGACGTGTTGGCATGAATTCTTCTTTAAATGTTTGGTGAAGTCATCTGGTTCTGGGCGTTTCTTTGTTGGAAGATTTTTGATTACTGATGCAGTCTTCTGTTCACATTTTCTATTTCTTCGTGATTCAGTCTGGATTGTATATTTCTAGGAATTTATTCATTTTTTCCTAGATTATACAATTTGGTGAGGTGTAATTATTCATAGCAGTCACTTAGGATCCTTTTGTTTCTGGATGTCATTTGTAAGGGCTTTCACTTCTAATTCTGTTTATTTCAATCTTCTCTTTGTTTTTTTCTTAGTCTAGCCACTGGTTTGTAGATTTTGTTTTATTTTTTCCTTTTTTTTTTTTTCCAAAAAACCAGCTCTTAGTTTATAGATATTTTCTGTTGTTTCTTTGTTTCTTCTTCATTTATTTCTGATGTGATCTTCTTTTTCTGATAATTGGAATAAATTTCTTTTCATTCTTTTTTTTTTTTTTTACTCTTTTCCTCCTCTGACTGGATTATTTCTAATGACCTGTCTTTGAGTTCACAGATTCTTGATCAGGTCTGTTGTTGATGATCATCATTGTGTTTTTCATTTAGTTCATTATATTCTTCAGCTTTAGAATTTGTTTGGCTTTTCTCAAATGATTTCTTTCTGTTGAACTTCTTGTTTTGTTTGTACATTGTTTTCCTAATTTTCTTGAATTTTCTATCTGTATTTTTCTTACAGCTCACTCAACTTCTTTAAAACAGTTTTTCTAAATTCTTGGTCATGGAATCCTAGATCTCTATTTCTTTGGGGTTAGTTTCTTAGAAAATTACTGTTCCTTTGGGGGTGCCATGTTACTTTGTTTTCCTGTTTCTTGTAGCTTTGTGTCAACGTCTGTGCATCTGACTGAGTGGATACAGCAGACTTTGCAGACTAGTGTTCGTGGGCAGTGGGTGCAAGGGCACCGGTGAGCGGTGTGCGTCAGCTCCAGCTCCCGGGAGGCCCATTGGTGTGCACATTCTGCCCCGTGAGCTGAAGTCAGAAGACTGCAGGAGTCAGTGTCAGTACAGGCTGCAGCAGCCAAGAGTGAAGGTGTCTGCAGCAGCAGAGAGGGCTGTCGGGGACCTCCTGATCTCTCTTTCTCCCGCAGTGCTTGTCACGGGCAAGGGGCTCCCTCTTGGTGCTGAGTCTGTCTTTGGAGTGCCTCCATGGTGGCAGTGATGCCTGAGGTGGGGGCATGCTTGAATCACTGAAGCTGGGGGTGGAGTGTCTGTGCTCACAAAGTGACTGAAGCATGTGTTCTGGTGCATGGGATGTGAGCTCATGGGGAGGAGCCGGGGGACTGGGGTGTGCATGTCTCCTGAGAGGGGTGCAATAACGTCTCCTCCTCTAGGAGGCTAGCAGCAGCGGTGCTCTTGGTGGCAGAAGCTGCCAGCTTTCTCTGCAGAGGAGGCTGCTGAGGTTCACTCCAGCAAACACTACAGAATCCTCTAGTGTGCAAGCTGCCCGTATTCCACACTGCTGAGGGGCTGCTGAGTCCTCAGTGACCAGGGCTGTCAGTCTTCTCTGCAGAGCAGGCTGCTGGTGACCGCAGTGGTATCCGCCGTGTGGCTTACGCCGACGTCCTCCACCCTTTGTTGTTCTTCACCATTTTCAGATGTCTCAACTGAAGTCCATCTCCTCAGTGATCCTTCCTGTGCAGTCATCCTCCACTCGTGGCTACACTGTGTTGTTGCAGGTTCTCGTTTGACTCTTGTGTTCTCTTAGGGCAAGTTCCACTTGTTGCTAACTGTGTAATTATTGGACCAAGACTGGTACATCCTCCTCTCTCTTGCCGGCATCTCTCTCTCCCTGTCCATTTTTCTGGTTTGTTGTCATAAAGTTGTTCATAATTTTATTATACTTTTAAGTTCTGTGGGATCGAGTTGTTATGATGTCCCCTGTCAGATTGCTGATACTGGTAATTTAGCTCTTCTTTTTCCATCTTTAGTTTGGCCAGGGAGGTTATCAATTTTATTGATCTTTACAAAGAACCAGTTTTTGATTTGATTGATTTTTTTTGTTTTCTGTTCCACTGATTTGTTTATTATTTCTTTCCTTCAGCTTGCTCTGGGCTTATGTTCTTTGTGTTTTCCTACGGGTTTTTTTTGTTTTGTTTTGTTTTTTGTACACTTGGAGTTTAGATCATTACTTTGAAACTTTTCTTCTAATGTAATCATTTATTTAGTAGTATACTTTAGGCTGACAGTGAATTCAGGTTTGACCGAGAATTGACTTCCGCTTTGTTTGAAAAACTTTATTACATTTTTTTTCTCTTTAACTATTCTGAAGATGTCTCTCTATCTGGCTTACATAGCATCTGATGAGAAGTTCTATGTATGTAAAATGTTTCTTTTTCCTTGTGCGGAAGACTGTCTCTTCACTTTGGGTCCGTAGCAGGTTTTGCTGCTGCACTGTGCCCTTGGCAGGCTTTTCTGTATACTTACTGTCCTTGTAGTTCACTGGGTTTCCTAGAGCTGAGCTTTGCTGTCTCTGTGTTAGTTTGTATAGTTTGTATTGATCTGTCTCCTAGTACACTAATTCTTTTTCTTGGCTATGTCCAGTATACCGGTAAACTTGTTAAAGGAATTCTTCACATACGTTGCCATATATTCCTAACATTCACATTTTATTTTTATGCTTTTTGTCTTTGCATAAATTCCCTATCTATTCATGTATTGTCTACCTTTTCAACCAGATCCTTTAGTATATTAATATAGTCTCTTATTGGCTAGGCTTGGATTTCCTTACTATTTGGCTGCCTTCAGTGTACTGCTGTCGTGCAAGGCCTAATATTTCATGTACCATCTTTGAACTCCACAGGACCCCAAAAGCTTAACTGGATTTCCCCTTTCTTGCCAGATATGTCCCCCACCCAGCAGGAAAGGGTGAGGGCCATATGGCTCGTGCACCTCATATGGCTAATGGACCTAGCACCCCACCCCCAGCCTTCAACCTAATGGGCTTCATTTCCCTGCCAGCAGGCAGAGTCATTGACACAAGCCAGTCACATCCTTGTGTGGGAGCCTTCTTCCGGAACCAGGCATATCTCACCCTCTTGCGGTACCGCGTTCCATAGCTCTGCTGGACTCTGCAGTCCCCGTCCCCTTCATCTTGCAGTGTCCTCTTCCCCTGGGCTGTGAGTGTAAGTGACTGCTGTCAGCCTTTTGGTCTCTGGTGTCATGTTTGTATGTCTGGCCACCTTCCACTGTTAGAGGGTTAGGTCTCTCCCTCACTTGAAGGGTGAATGGGGGTGAACTGAACACCCACAGACTTCAAAGTCTTAACTGTGCTTAATGTGGGGCCTGGGCTTCCTGGGTGGCGCTAGTGGTAAGGAACCCGCCTGCCAGTGCAGGAGACATAAGAGACGTGGGTTTGATCCCTGGGTCAGGAGGATCCCCTGGAGGAAGAAATGGCAACCCACACCAGTACTCTTGCCCGGAGAATCCCAGGGACTGAGGAGTCTGGCGGGCTACAGTTCATGGGGTCGTAAAGAGTTGCACACGACCGAGGCAGCTTAGTAATGTGGGGCCTGGAAAGCAGAGAGTTTTTTGTTTTTCAGTGTGCCTGTCCCATCCTCGGCAGGCCTTGCGCTGTGAAGCCTTTCTCTGCCCTTTTGCCCTTCCCCCTGTGGTAGGGTGGTGGTGGTGGCCCATGGCAAGGGTTCAGGGTTTCTTCGCTGTCCTGTTCCTGCCCAGTCCTGTGCCTGTGTTTCAGCGGTGGTGCTCCCACAACAGTTGTGCTCTTTCTCCAGCTCCCTTGTGGAGACCAGTCTCTGCCTTGGGCAGCCTTTTGTTAGCAGGGGTTCTTGGATGTGAGCACATTTCCAGTCCCCCTCCACTGGCCGGTACATGTTGCCTGGGACGGGGGGGGGCGGGTCTAGTCCATCTCCAGTGGCAGATGCTCTGCTTTGTATGAGTGCAGGATCTGGGAAGCAAGGGGCTGTCTTGGCCAGCGGCAGCAGGTCGCCGCTGTGCACACCCACACCACCACCACGGGCAGCTGGCTTGTCCTGTCCCAGTTCTTTCTGCCGAATATCTGATGGAGAAAGGGGGTGTGTCAGTTCCCTCTGCGCTGTTATATTTAGCTTCATCTTAGAAAGTTTGATAAATTGTATGTTCAGTTTCATTTCTTCGTTTTCCCTTATGGTTTCCTTTTTGATTCATGGGTTATTTAGAAGTAAGTTCCACATACTTGTAGGGTTTTCCCCCCCGTATATATTTTTGGTTGTGAATTCCAGTTTAATTCTGTTGTTTTCAGAAAGCATACTTTGTTAAACACACACACAAACTTTACATTTTGAAGATTTGATTCACTCTGCCTTAGTATATGGTATGTTTGTAGTGTGTAGTATATGGTGTAGTATATACTATATATGGTGACTGCACCATGTGCTGTTGAAAAGAATAGGTATTTTGCTGTTAGGTATAATATTCTATAAATGTTACTTGGGCCAGGCTTATTAATAGTGTTGTTCAAGTCTTCTGCAGAGTTCTATTACTTGTTGAGAGTAGTATTAAAAGTCTGTAGATAGAGTTGTAGATTTTTCTAATTTTCTTTTTTTTAATTATTTATTTTAATTGGAGGCTAATTACCTTACAATATTGTAGTGGTTTTTGCCATGCATTGACATGAATTGTATTAGGTTTTTGCTTTAAATATGTTGACTCTCTGTTGTTACACACATACACTTTTAGGATTGTTATGTTCTCGGGATGAATCGACCTTTTACTGTTTACATTATGCTTCTTTACATGATATATTTTGTTTCCATCCGTTTTGCTTTTATGGCCAAAGTGGGCTTTTTGTACACATAATAAGTTGAATCTTTTTTTCTCCCCCCAACCAATCTAACAATCTCTATCTTTTACTTCAAGTGTTTAGACCGCTTACCTTTAATATAATTGTTAACAATATAATTAACCGTTTAAATCCATTATTTTAACGTGAGTTTTCCATTTGTCCCATTGTTCTTTTCCTTTTTTAATAATTTTTTTATGACTCCCATTTTATCTCCACTAGTGGCTTACTAATTAAATTTTTGTTTAGTGGTTTACAATATATATCTTTAATGTACCACAGTTTACCTTCAAATAAATACTTAGATTACATAGATTGGAAGAACCACGAAACAGTACATGTCCAGTTCCTCTTTCCCATTCTTGTGCTTTGGTTACCATATACTTTATTCCATGTTCTAAGTTCCACAGTGAATTATTACTGTTTCTTGCTTTAGGCAGTCAGTGATTTTTTAAAAGCGATTAATCCCCACAATATTTATTTACTTACTGTTACTTATGTTTTTTAAATTCACCGTTTCTGCCCCTCCTCGTTCCTTTGTGTGATTCAAATTTCCACTGCCACCAGTGGGGGGCTTCTCAGGTTTCCTGCTCTGGCTAGTTCTTTCTCATGGACAGCTTATGGAGATCTGTGGCAAGTGTGTCTGAATTCCCCTTCCACAGATGCTAAATGGTTGTTCTAGCCCTCTATTCACCTTTAGTAGTTTGGAAAGTTTTTTCTTGTTCTTACCTTTATTTTTGCTCATCACTTGTTTCTTTTATGCGCTGCCAAAGTAAAAATATCTCTCTTCACAGTGGCTTGGGAATTTACCTTAGTTCAGTTGGTTGTCTTGTCATCTTAGCTCTCTGATGGTCTAAAGAGTTGGTATGGTTTTGAAAAAATTTTTTTGTTTTTTCCCTCATCTTTAGAGTGGGGATGACATTCTCTTGTGGATTTCTACATCCTAAACAGGACCTGAAATGTGCAGAGGAACTGAAAAATCTAAAGTGCAAAATCGCAAAGTCCATCCCTCTTCATACAGTGGAGTCCTTTGCCATAGAAACTCTTTTCATTGAAGGGTATTTCCTGGCTATTGTATCATTTAAACTTCAGTTGCAGATAACAAAATTATAAGAGCTGATTTAAACTGAATGGTGTTTAATTTTAGAAATTAATTTTAGAAATTTAAAATCATTGATAGGATTGGAGGAGGAGGCTCAAGCTGGATCTCAGAATAATCCCACAGAAACGATCCCCAGGAGAGCTGTTACCTCTGCCCACTATGGGAATTGAGAAGCTGCTGGGTTAACGTCTGAGCCAGGGTCACACTGCTGTAGCCACGATCTTCAGATCAGGAAACTTCTGGCAGACTCATGGGGTCTAGAACAATTCTATACCTCTTACTTTCGCTGCAGCAAGATGGATCCCTTGCTATGCACCATCCATACTGTGCCTGCTTAATTTACTTCCAAACTTGTCTTATACATATACATCTGACTGGCAGAAATGAATCACAGGAGAGTCTTAGAAATACTGTGTTTGGATTTCTAGCCTTGGTAGCATAAGAAAGTGAATTAGCAGGAAGTTGGAAAGGATACCAAGCAAGTCAAAATTAGAGACAGTAGAATCCATTTGAGTGAGCCCATTTGAGGAGGAAGAAATTTATTAAAGGGTGTCAGAAAGCTAACAGACCTCCAGAAGGGCCAGGGATCCATGTTTCGATGCTTCACAGCCAGCACTTCTGACGCCAGCAAAACTACCTGACCCTACAATGGCCACCCTCCAGCAGGAATCCCCCCAGCCCCCCATCATGTCTACTGCCTCTGCCCACCCATCTGGCTTGATTCTCTTCTACCCCGGCTCTGTCAGTAAGTGCCATGTATCTCGGCTCTATTCTTAGAACACTACTTTTTACCGAGTTTTGTATTACAGTATTTTTTATTATAAGTGAGGGAAACTCAACCTCACCTAGTTTAGAATAAAAGATAGGTATTTTGGTTATATTAGGATTCTTAGTTGCCAAGTACACAATTCACTACATCTAATTTAAGCCAAATGGCATATAGAATATTAAGTTCTCATAAAGTCTCTGGGAAGACTAAAGACCTAGGTTTGATGCTGCCTATGCCCTCTGCTGTTTAAAAGAGAGGTCAGCACAGATGCTGGCTACAGTCCATGAGGTCACAAAAGAGTCAAATACAACTTAGCTACCAAATAACACCAATTACCCCTGAATTATTAGAAAATATGGTACTGTTTCCTTAAATGAGGAGGCTTAAATTTAATGTCACAGCATCCATCTCTGATGTTTATTCCTCTTCTGGTTTTAGCCACAGCCCTGTCTTTATAACTTATAACTTCTGCATTAAATTATAAAGGTAAAAACACACCACAAACAACAGACTTTATATAAAAATAGAAAGGGAAGTCAGTGCAGAAGAAAAATCGGAGCAAGGAATGAAATATAGATGTTTCTCTAGTCTTCCTTTCTCCCTTTGTGAAACGCTTTCTGATGCCTTAGGTGTCATTCAAAATAGAACACCTCCCCCTCCGCCTCCCCTGACCGAGTTTTGTATCAGAGTACTTTTGATTAGAAGTGAGGGAAACTCAACCTCACCTAGTTTAGAAGAAAAGATAGATATTTTGATTATATTAGGTTTCTTAGTTGCTACGTACACAGTTCACTACATCTGATTTAAGCCAAAAGGCATATAGGATATTAAGTTCTCATAAAATCTCTGGGAAGACTAGAGACCTAGGTTTGGATGCCGCCCACGCCCTCTGCTATTTGAAAGAAAGGCCAACACAGTATCTTAGATGATCAAAGTTCATCTGGTCTGGTGGGGTGACCCAAACCTTCACTCCTGCAGATTCTGAGTCCCGGGTTAAAGGCAGTGTTCTGTGGAAATAAGTCATTCATAAGTCTGTGTATGGTATTACTAGCCAATGCATTTCAGGCAAAAAAGGGAAATCATATCTAGAATAATTGTCCATTCAATAAAAACAGATAACTGCTATTCTAGGATGCTGAGAGTCTAGTCTAGCTGACGTTTTACTAGGAACGGTCCCATGCTGGAGGCCCTGTGCACTTTGTTCCTTGCAGGTTAGACACTTGGAGGAATCAGATCAGAATCGGTAAGAGAGATCCCTGTGGTGGCTTCCACGTGTGTGTCTGTTTTGTTTGTGTCCTTTGAGCAGTCATTGGGTGTCTAGGAAAAGAGGCTGGCTGGCAGCCATAGAGGGGATCATCTTGGCCAGCAGGTGAATGAGAAACCTCCTGTGCAGAGGACCTTTGTGAGCACAGGGACTCAAATATCCTCACAGCTAGACCCCCTCCAGGTGTCTGTCCCACAGATCTCTTTTCTAAGCCTCATTGCAACCAGTCCTCTAATCTGATTCCTTTCAAGTCTCTGATCATTGTGTCAAAGAAATGACCATTGTCCACAGGTGGATGTAGATTAGTACCTCTGGCCTTCTCTCTTGCAATTCAAAGTACAACATCAGATGTCCACTCTAGTGGTCTGCCCACCACAAGCGTCTCCCTTCTTCACTGTGCTTTAGGCACTCCTGCCTGGGGCTGAAATGCTGCAGAGTCTAATTCCAGCTGGTGCCAGCATCATGCGGAGCCATCTGTTGCATTTGGATTTTTTCCTCTTCAGTTGGCATATCGTAGGGAACTCCCATGAAGCCAGAGTGAGGGTTGAGGGAGAGATTATACTTCAACAGGAGTAGACACAGACATGACCTACACTTCTTGATGAGAGCCTGGTGGTGCTGAGCACAGCTGATTAGGACTTTAGGACTTAGATAAAATGTGGCTCATGAGGAAGCTTGGGTTGCATGTCACTTGGTTTTCTTTTTTCAGACTACCAGGTAAACTGCATGCCAGGGGCTGTTTCCCAAAAGAATGACTAGGAGATAAGAAGTCTTGCTTTGCTTAAAACCCTAGGAGACTATGCCTAGGGTTTTGCTGCAGTCAGCTCCTTAACACTGCCCCTCAGACCCCTTCAGCTCCATTAGATGGCTTTATGTTAAATTGGAGAAAATTATATTTGCTTTAACTGCAATTGAGATGGCAGCTGTGCCGATCTGTTCCTGTAAGGAGACCACATTTGTTGAAGGTGGCACCCAATTAAACTTAAAAATAATTTCATTTTTCTAAACTCCGTTTATTTTTCTCTTCAGGCCGAACAGGTGAGTTAAATATGGAGGTGATAGGAATGACATGAATGGTGTTCATGTAGGTCACAAACAGAGCCCTAGCTGCACTGGGGTCTGGGAAGAACTGTTTAAAGCCAGTGGTACATTAGAGCAAGCTCGATGAGAGTCAGAGGGTGCTGACTCACCCATCAGTACATCTGCCTCAACAGCTAATGATTGAATGTTCTCATTCTGTTTGAAGTGCCCTGATTGGCTTCTTGAATGAATATCAGATCTCCCTTTACAGAGGGACATACTCAATATTTTCTCCCATCTTGGGTATCATAAGTAGAAGCTCATTTGGCCATTTTTGAATAATTATGGAAAAGAGCAGACAAGCTTCCTGCTTTTCTGATATGTACCACACTTGGCTGTTTTTTGGAGACTTGGGTTTTCATTTTATTTACAACAAAATAGATTAAAGTAGAGCAGTTTTTGAAAAGGTGAGAGGTGCTACGCTACAGACCAATGACCCCTAGCTGTGGATGTCATCTTTGGAAGTTAAAGAACTCAGGCGAGACTTCAAAATACTATTTCTAAAAATTATACTTCAGCCTCACTCGTAGCCCGAGAAAACTGATTAAGTCATGAAATGTTATCAGTCATAAGGTTTATAATTTTAAACAAAATCGCGGCTGAGAAATGTTTTGTATCATCACCTCTAGCTGAATAGAACTTGTTTGGGGACCCTTTGCTCAGAATTAATTTCAGTTTTCTCAAACATTTCTACTAGATTGCGTCTCCCATGTAGGTTATTGCCTCATTATTTTTAAGAAATGGTTTTAAAGGAAAATAATTTCCTGCAGTAGCTTGTTTTCATTATCACGTTACATATTTTTTCAGCTCCCTTGGAAATCACTGACTAGCATCATTGAATATTATTACATGTGGAAAACTACTGACAGATATGTGCAGCAGGTAATTTTTCATGTTGCTACCAATATAGTTGCATTAAAATGAACTATTTACACATTATATTTCTTAGCAATGTGGTTAGTTTTAAATTTGTTTTGTTTGCTTTATCTTTTCTAGATCACTATAAACTATGTAATTTCGTATCTTTAGCATATCATTTTAAGATTTTAGTCTCAATATTTTCTTTACTTCAGATTCCATTATGATAAATTTTGAAAAGATAGCAGGGAAAGATCCACCAGAGAGGTATTATGTTCCTTGTACGTGCCTGGTGCTTCATCTCTTTGTTGGTATAGTTGACAGAAATGACTTCAGGTGTGTAAGAGTTCTTCTGAAACCTCCTGGACATTTGTGTGATTATATCAAGTGTTTGACCTTAAGTGTAGTAGTTAGTCTTTGCTAGTTTAATGTCTTTACTATTTAAAGTTTACTGTACATAAATACAGAACTTTCCCCAAAAAATTATCTCTAAAAGCAGAGATTAACTTATTTTTTAAATCTTTCCCAAATGTCCCAAGTTGAGGTAATTCTCTCAATTACTACTTTTGGAGGAAAAGTGTATTTTCCTCAGGTGACCTAGTATATTATATTCTTCTAGATCCGTGTCAAAACTGGTAGAGACAAAGGGGCAAATAGATTTAACAGGCACTTTTTTCCCTAAGTATATGATCACCCAATGGCAAGTGTTAACACGCTGTAAAAATACAATTTAAGGGATCACTAAAAAAATTACCCTAATGAGTTGTTGAGGTTGTGAATAGTGAATAGATACCCATGGCTTATTGAAAACTGTCCAGTGCTATCATCATATATAATTCAGAAAGTGCTTATTTCAAGCTAGCATCCAAAACCAAGTAAGATGGTTCTTTAGAACATTTGTCTGCCATCTTCTCATCTGTTATTGACTTTCCAAATAAAGTTTGCATGCGTGCCCCCCACCCCCACCTCACCCCCAGCATCTACTTAGGTAGATGTGAAGACCATGTGCTCTGGAAATCTGTGTTATTCAAAGTGAAAAGAATTTCTAGAGATGGTGGCAGTGATGGCATCAAGGATGGTTGAAATGTGTTTGAATTAAATTATTTCCAAAAATTTCAACTCCTTATTTGAAAGTTTTAAGTTGTCTCCTTTTTTATTTCCTTCTCATTGAGAAAATGGAGGCTTCCCTTGTGTTCTGCTTTGCCGTAATTCTGAACGTCCACCGTACATTGTTTTCTTCCTGGTGTTCTGATTTGCCGTAATTCTGAATGTCCACCGTACATTATTTTCTTCCTGGTGTTGTGATTTGCCGTAATTTTGAATATCCACCGTACATTGTTTTCTTCCCTTGTGTTCTGATTTGCCGTAATTCTGAATGTCCACCATACATTATTTTCTTTCTTGATTTGCATTTTCTGTTGTGGCGATCAGTCTCTGGCTTTGATTATGTTATCTTTTCACCATGCCTTTCCCTGCATTTGGCTCCTAATTAGTTCCTGAAAATCTGACATGAGTTCAATCAAGCTTTAAAGTTTACTGCATACCTCCCAAGATTTTGAGGGTAAATGCTTATTTAATTGGACTTAGTTACTGTCTCTTTATTTTGCATAGACTTTGGAAACTAATCATCTCTGAGTAATTTTCTAAAAGCAAAGATCATTGTTTTTTATCCCTCCCAGAAAGGCAAAAAAGAAATAAAATAGAAACTAAATGTGAAAAGTAAAAATGATTACTTATAAGTTTGATTTATCTGCTTCTAGAGGAATGGGAAATGGAGTTGCTCATTGCATTATTTTTAAAATTTGTGTCTAAAATGTTTTTCATATCTGTTCTGTACCTCAGAATCTAGTGATTTTCCTTACAAATTTCTGCAGTTTCAGAACATGTACATGAAAGAAAAACTCATCTTAAAAAGGCAGTTTTTGAATTATGTTTTATTTTTTTTTATTTTTATTTTTTTTTTGAATTATGTTTTAATGTTTTATTTTCTTGTGAATGTTTTTAAGACAGATGAAGTGGTAATAATTATTTTGACATTGTGTGTGTAAAATATTTCATCTATCTTTTCAATTAGAAACGTCTAAAGGCAGCAGAAGCTGAGAGTAAACTGAAACAAGTGTATATCCCAACTTAGTAAGTAATGGAAATCTTATAAAATATTTGCCATGGTATTAATTCTATCCAAAACAAAATATTTACATTTTTGTCATCTTCAGCCAGATTTGAATTTCTTTGTATATCTTATTTTCTTCCACTACAAAGCATAATTTGCTTTCCATTTTAATGCCACTGCAGTGATTTTATTTTAGGAAGAAAATGGCTCGTGGGGGAATCCCCAGCTTGACTAACAAAAGAACCAGAGAGCAAAAATGCCATCAAAGCTTCAGGGAAAGTATTAGAAAACTAACTTATGAAAATGTTATTTGAAGCAAATGTGTTTCAGAAAGCTAGCAACTTTTGAGACTTCTGTATTGTATAATGTATTTTATTTGGGTAATGTGCATTACCCTTTTGAGGATTGTTTTTATTTTATGGAGGTTTTTACATTGTTTGTTTGGGGAAAGTTAGGGAATGTAATTAGAACCAAACTTTGTAAATATTGGATAAATAATAAATCGGTCTTGATTGTTTCAGATGCCTAGCATTCTATCATTATCCTCTGGGTTTAGGAATTATTATATATTAAAGTGAATGCCAGTTTTCATTTGCTACATTTTAAATGAATTATCTCTTTTTTTTTTTGAGGTCATAAGTTTGACAATTTATTTGTTCAAGCAGATTTAGTTTATTGAACACCATGTATATAGTGCTATCCTGGGTTCTTTGGGGATTAAAATGAAATTCACTACAAAATTCTATGTGCTGATTCAAACCTTTTCACTCTTTTGAGTTCAGTACAGTTATCATATACCTAGCTTTTTCTTTACTGAATTTCAATACATTAATACATATTTTAATACACAGGAGGCCTCGTAGACAATGAATTATTATATTTCTTATTAGTTTTTTTTCTCAAGGTAGATAACATGTAATTTATAAGGTCCATAATTTTTATTCAGGGCTATAATGTCCTTTATGCAGAGTGGTTTCTAATATTTTAGAAAATTATATGTTTTATTTGACTGATCTATAAAAGAGCAACTCCCCAAAGAAAACAGTATTGTGGTTCATGTGTCTTAGATTTTCAAAAGCAAGCACATCAGCATTCCTCTACTTTACAGTGCTGTCAGATTACAGGAAAAGTGGCTAGTATTCACCAAATACCACAGTTTTGGTGTTTCTATTCAGTTTTGCATTGACTTTGGAATCTTGATCTAAGTTGAAGACTGGTCTGTGGGTCAAATCTCACCTGCCACCAGTTTTGGTAAATAAAGTGTTTACAGAACAGCCATGTTCTGTAAATCATATATGTAAATAAAAGTTATGAATCTGTATTGTTGAGTTGGATACGAAGCTGAGTTCTTTGAACAATTTCCCAATTAACTCTGAAATATTATTTTAAAACAGATTGTAGGTTAAGTTGGTTTTTTGACCACACCACATGGCTTGTTACACCCCAGGGGTCGAACACGAGTCCACACCCGCAGTAGTGAAAGCACTGAGTCCTAACCACAGGACCGAGAGTTATTTTTCACTCTTACTTGTTTGAACCTGACAGTCTGCTATATGCGAAGCACTGTGTTCGGTTCTAGATGTCGGTCAGTTAGGAAGACAGGTGGTCTTCTGGAGCCTGCATTCTAGTGTGGGGGAGACAGAGGCCAAACAGCTAGTCACCCAGTGTGACGAGTACTGTGGTGGAGAGGAAGCGCTTGTGTGAGAGTTTATCCTGGGACCACACTCAGGTGATGCTGTCAGGGAAGATTCCTTGTGGAGGTGAGTTTGTGAACTCTAGGCAAGGGATTAATTGGGCGATGGGGGCTTTCCGGGCTCATGGAATCATGAGATGGGAAGGGGCAGAACATAGTTCAGGAGCAGAGAGAAAGGCAGTGTGGCTGATATGAAGAGAGTGGTGAGCCGTGGGAGGCCAGTATGGTGGGCAGGGGCCAGGGGTTAGCCCTCTGATGAACACTGAAATTGGATGTCATGAGATTTGTATCAGGGGAGTGGCTGTAAGGACACCAATTATGAAGTTCTTGGAGAAGAAAGATGATAACAACTTGACCTAGACCTGTGGCCTGGACAGTGCCTGCTACTTGGAGGTGATTGACGTGTATGGAAGGGAGGAGGGGAGATGTTGAATCCCAGGTTTCTGGCTAGCTTAATTAGGTGGATTGCTGTGCTGTTCACCATGATGAGAAGCTGCAGCAGAGAACCAGGTTGGGTCATTTTGAGTTTGCTTTCTTCAAAAAGAGGTGTTGAGTATGTTGTCAGATATATTGTTCTTAAACTCAGAAGAAAGTTCTGGGCTAGAAGTCCAAATTTGAGCTTCATTTGCATAGAATATTGTTCTTGAAACTACAGATTTCTTAGAGTAATAAGAAGTTGAGCCTTGGACCAAACTTGAGGAAATCTAGTATTTCTATATCAGATAGATATTGATAGCCAAAAAAAGAATAGCCAGGTGAGTGCATTATCACACAGCCCGAGAGAGGAGTATCTTTCAAAGAGGGAAAGAGGTTAACAGTGTCAAATGCTAGTGAAAATAGCCAGGGAATGTAGCAACATGGAGGTGGTTGGTGACAGTTGAAGTTTGGCAGCTCTCAAGAAAATTGGTTGAAAAGGCAAATCCCTGGTGTTGAGGGTTGAGTATGGGTAGAGTAATGGAGTTTTGTTTGTGTTTTTTTTTTTTAATAGGAGAGATATGTTTCCATGGTAAATTTGGGTCCAGGAAAGAGAATCAAGTGTACAAAGTTCTCAAGAGGGCAGGAGGGCTGGAGTCTGGAGCACAGAGGAAGGGAGGAAGGATTTGGGCATTAGCTAAAAGGAAGGGCAGCTTCATATAATGCAGCTTTTAAAACTTTATTAAAATCATCACATTAGCATGAACCATTTGTCCCCTGAGAATTAATCTATAGGTTCTTGGTTTTGAAAAGCGTATGTTTAGTGGTTGACCTGTCTATATTCCACCTTTACATACTCATTTTCCTTTTGTGATTATTATAGTTAAAGTCAGTGGTTTATTCAGCCACATAACATTCTAGATTAATTTGAACAACTGAAGTTGTGTTTACTCTCGCTTTTTTCAGGCTGCTCAACTGTAAATTTGTATTAGCTCTCTTTTAACACATATATATTTGGCCCTGTGTTAAATGTCAGATATTTTCATATTTAGAGAAAATCTTCTGAAATGGCATTATCAGCCATTTGACTTCAAGGGGTATCATTTCTGACTATGCATAGTAGATTTTTACAGACCTTTGGAAATCTTAGTCATTGTTAATCACCACTTTTAATTTTGTGTTTCCAACTGAAATCTATAGAGGAGAAATACTTTTTGTCTGTTTTAAAATGTGTTTTTAAAACCAATTTGTCTTCAAAATACATTGCTGGCACAGATAAGAAGTATAAATAATAGCCCTGTTTATAGAATAGGGCTTTCAGTGCACACACAGGTTAGCTGGTTTCACTTAAGAGTTACAGTATCACTGGCAGAAAGAAATCTTAATTTGTCATCAGGTAAAGTTTACATATTAGGCTTTCACTGGTAAATGTAAGTGTGGGAATGAGAAAGAGCAAAAAGGAAACTCCTGAGTCTACTCTCTGCTGAAACTTCAAATGCCTTTCTTAATAGCTGTGAGCTCTCTTTACTTCACTGGCCATAGGAATATATGTAGTCCGCATGTAGTCATTCAGCATTCATTGCTAACAAATAAGTTGCTAACTTATTTTATTTTCTGCCCAGCATATAGACATGAAGACTCCTCTAGAATGAAAGTTGCTTGATGTCAGCACTTCTCTTTACTGGACCCTGAATAAATATATGTTAGGGGAATTGAGAGTGTACTTGAGGACACACTGTGTACACCTAGGTGGACAGTGTTCTTGGGCGTGACTGATCAGCAGGGCAGTTAGGCTGCCCCAGATGGGAAAAAGTAAACCATGTTGGCACAGTAAATACCAAAACAGTCCAGGCTACATGATTCTGAGGAATTATGACTTCTGGAAATCTGATAGATATTACCTTTTTCCTCTTAAAAAGAAATGCCTCGGATGCATTTAGTGGTTTTTCTAATTTCAAGTGCTCTGTAATCATCTTCATAAACATTCAAGCATAATAGAAATGATGAGCGGCCACAGTCTCTTGACGTGCTTTTACCTCTCACAGTAAGCCCAGCTGATGTCCGCAGTGTCACTGCTGACATGCAGCTTTTGTGCAGTTCCCTGAGAGCCAGTGTGGGGTCAGCAGCTGTCACTCCAGCAGCAGGAAGGGCAGTGGTTTTCCCTAAACACTGCACACTGCTTAATTTATTTAATCCAGAAATTATTTTGTCATGATAAGTAGTAAAATTTAATAACTTGCATCTTCCAAAATTTCAGACAGTATCCTAAGGAAATTGTGTCTGGGTGAGGAAGAGATATGACTCTACTTATTTTGTGAGTGTCATGCTTATGAGATTGGTTTTTACATAGCCTCGGTTTGTAAAGATAAATGGTTTGGGTTCATTTAAACACCTTAGTTTTATTTCTTCTTCATCAAACATTCAAATGTTTATGTGTGGTTAAGATAAAATCAGTAGTGAAATGCAGAGCCTTTTACCTTGTTACACAAGTCATTTTTATCACTTCACTTTATATTTCATTGAAAGCAGCAAACCAAATCCCAACCAAATATCCACCAGCAATGGCAAACCTGGTGCTGTGAATGGAGCTGTGGGAACCACGTTCCAGCCACAAAACCCTCTCCTCGGGCGAGCCTGTGAGAGCTGCTACGGTGAGTTTTCTCCAGCAGGGCTTATTCCCCACTCCAGCCCCTACTCCCCCAGGGACCATGCTGGCGGCATCCGTGGGAGGTGTGGGAGTCAGCCCTGCATGGAGAGCAGGATAAGGTAGCCTCAGAGTGAATAGATGCCCATCCTTCCGCTTGGACGCTCAATTTAGGTGTTAGCTTCCTTTGATTTGCTTCTGTGGTGTCCTGGGTTTGTTGAGTATTCCACAGCAGTGCGTGCTAAGCTACATTCAGAGCTGTTACTAGCTTTGTGTAAACCATGGTCTCACGAAATATACCAGTATACTTTTGGTGTTTCTCAGTATATTTTGACAAATTAAAGGCTCCACATAACTTTGTAGGAAGGACTTACTGCTAGAAACTGGTATTTATAGCCCTCAGACCAGTTCCCTTAGAGCACTGGCTTGGGAGATTCTGTTTATGATACTCTTGTGTTTATCAGTATTTATCCTTGTTAAAAGAACTACCTGATGCCGGTGCATTATATTTGCCTTGAATGTTAAATTGAGGTGGTGAGACGAACTGTTAAGTAGTCGATACTTTTTCTACTTTTTTTCTTTTTCTTTTGGCTGCACCTCTCTGCATGTGGAATCTTAGTTCCTTGACCAGGGGTTGAAGCCACGTCCTCTGCAGTGGTGATGCTGAGTCTTAACCACTGGACTGCCATGGAAGTCCCAGATACATTTTTTATATTTCTTTAAAACCTCAAACAGCAATATAGTCTCTTAAACGGGGCTATGGTGACACAATCATCCATATGGCCTTCCAGTCAGAGCAGCTTGGTGTGGAAGAAGGAAGGACACAATATTGACTAAAAATCATCCATATGTCCTTCCAGTCAGAGCAGCCTGGTGTGGAAGAGGGAAGGACACCAATGTTGACTAAAAACATCTACTTGGTGCCCAGTTTTTGACTTTCCTCCATGCCCCGTACCAGGCTCCAGCATTAGGAAAGGCTTTTAAAGCCAAATCATGTAATTATCTTTCCTACAACCAAGGAAGGTGTGAGCCAGACGGATTGCTGTCTTCATAGAAATAGCACATGCCTAACCATTTTCTGTACCACGAGAGCGCAAAGGGAAACACTTTGTGGAAAGTTAGATTCTTTTGGTCACAATTTTACATGGATTGCATAGCTGCTTTTGCATTGGGGGAAATCTTAGATTTTGAACTTCATTTATATTTAAATGAAAGTAGAAAGACTCCTAAAGAAATGCTAGTGGCTTAATGTGTCTTATACACCCCCTTTCATCTTATATGTAGTCTCACATATCCCTTTAAATAATTATTCCACCATTTTTATATGTGCATGACAAAAAAGCAGTTTTAATTTTATAATCTTTGAGGTCCATGTATTAAATTACTTATTATAATTATATTTCAATATAATATACACATCAAATTTATCTTTACAGAAAGAATTTGATGTTTTCTGTTTGTCAGTCTTTAATTGAATTTGAGTTAATTGTATAAAGAGAAAGACATTTGTTGACATATTAAAATGACATATCGTGAAAAAAATAAAAAAAAATAAAATGACATATCATGATTAATTTGGATAAAAATACTTTTTTAAATACAAGTGAAAATTTATATTCAGAATCCAAAATAAGTCCATGCCTAATATTTAGGATTCTTAAAATTTGTGTTTAAAACAACTCAGCTTGGCTTATTTGACTATTTGGTTTTAAATTACAAGAGGGAACATTTTTAAGTTACTATTTGCCAGGAGTCCCCCCAGAATAACACATGATGGGGTTCATAAGAAGTAGTATGGCTATAGTGATCACTATATCTTCCCTTTTGACAGTGTCTTGTGAAGTGTTAGTTGATAACCCTGATGTGCTGTTCGAACATGTTAACCTGAAGAGGGCAACGTTCCAGGTCAAGGGCAGAAGATTCAGTGTTTTCTGTCTTAAACTTCAGATCCATTGTGGGAATACTTAAATTGTTATATGGCAGTAATTTAAATTTCAGAGCAAAATAACACAGGTCTGTAGTGTTCAGCTCAGGAATAAATCAGCTGAGCTCTCAGGGGTTAAGCATGCCCCGTCTCTGCTGCACGTGCTCACTTGATAGGGACTTACAGTCTTGAAACGGATTCCATTTCTAAAGAGAGAAGAAGTAAAGTAATTGTTTTATCTATTGATTAAAATAAAGGAATGAAAAACAGATAACCTATTTCTGTCCAACTTCTACCTTTATCTGTGAGAGTCCCTCTAAGCACCTTAAACCCTGAGCTAGTTTCTGAACCATAGGTTTGGAAACCAGGATTTAGTTTAATACCTTCCTGATAACTTACCTCCAGAAATGTACACAATAGGGGATGTTTTTAATGAACCAACAAAAATTCCTTCAGCAGTATAATGTGTAATAGAGGGCACTTAATAAGGGCATTTGATATATAGAGAAATAAATGGCTGAATGAATTCTGACTTGAAAAATACATGCATGTATCAGACGTTCCTGTTTGCTGGGTAAACTGGGAGAAGAAAAATAAGATTATAAACTAAAGATGGCTTTGGACTGTTTTTCAAATGTTTGTCTGTATATGTATTGCTGTTACAAGTTATATCACATTCTTATTTTACTTATTTTTCCCTCCATCTTTAGCTACACAGTCTCATCAGTGGTATTCCTGGGGCCCACCTAATATGCAGTGTAGGTTATGTGCAACCTGTTGGCTCTATTGGAAAAAATACGGAGGACTGAAGATGCCCACCCAGTCGGAAGAGGAGAAGTTACCTCCTAGCCCAGCTACCGAGGTACACAAGCAGTGGTCTTTTTAGTGTTGAGAAATGGCACGTTTTTCAGCGCCTGAATCACTCCTCGCAAACGGAAGTAGAGTATAGGCAAACTTAAGCAAAGCTATTAAAGCTAACCATAGTACTGAAATGTTCAGGGTAGGTGTGGAGAGAGGGGCAGGGACAAATCCAGTTTTTTCAGGTATTCAAAATATTGGTCTTGAGAGATTACTCAGACAGAAGAACAATGTGTGTGGGAGGTGTTAGCATGAGAAGAGAGCCTACAAGTTAAATATTGGTTTTAATGGCTTTTTTGAAACAGTTTGCAACCTTTAGCATGTTGAAAATGCTTTATTGCATAAAGTAATAAACACAAATTGATCATTCTTCCTGTTCCTGAGCTATCATAGGTATAACAGGAAAGCATGGACTCAATCTTGGGGTGAACAACAGTTTAAATATGATTTGGTAAAATTCTCATAGATGGCAAATATTAGGTATTTACCTATTGAGAGCTAACAAGACTTAAGGACCCTCACTTCAATATTTGGAACTTCCCTGATGGTAAAGAATCCACTGTAATGCAGGAGACCTGGATTCAGTTCCTGGGTTAGGAAGATCCCTGGAGAAGGGAATGGCTACCCACTCCAATATTCTTGCCTGGAGCATTCCATGGCCAGAGGAGCCTGGTGGGCCAGTCCAGGGGGTCACAAGGAGTTGGACACAATTGAGCGACTAACACACTTCAATATTAAAATAATAATAATGTTACTCCTGGCAGTTTTTCACTGTTGTGAATATGATTTGGGATTGCTAAGGTCAGTTTAGAAGGAAAAAGTATAGGCTCGCAGACACCCCACTTCCGCCCGGTTTCCTTCTCTAGTCCCCACCTCCTACTCCAAAGGACACACTTTAAAATGCTCTCCCCCTGTATTAAGTCATATATTCTTCAGTGAAAGACGTAAAACTTGCCCTTTTCTTTGAGCAGAGTGCAAGCAGTATGTATGTGACACATTCTGGTCTTCACACATCTGTTTGTCTGATTTACAGGACCCGCGAGTTAGAAGTCATATGTCTCGCCAGGCCATGCAGGGGATGCCAGTCCGAAACACTGGGAGCCCGAAGTCTGCAGTGAAGACCCGTCAAGCTTTCTTCCTTCACACTACATATTTCACAAAATTTGCTCGGCAGGTCTGCAAAAATACCCTCCGGCTGCGGCAGGCAGCAAGACGGCCGTTTGTTCCTATTAATTATGCTGCCATTAGGGCAGAATGTAAGATGCTTTTAAATTCTTAACCTTATATGTTGTGCTTCTGACCATCTTCTCTCTTCCCTCTCTCTGTTTTTATTTTTGTTTGCAATAAACATAAGTTCTTGTGTGCAGCCTTTTATTTGTTTTTTTTTTTTTTTTTCTTTTTTAACATTGTTTTGTCTGCTGCCATTTGTATCACGCCAACCTGAAAAGGAAACATTGAAACTTCTGCCATCTTTGTGAGAAAGTAGTGCTCAGCAAAAGATAGGTGGGAGGTGATCCTACCCAATGGGGTTTTGTGATGGAATTGCCTAAAAGCCCTTATTGGGGAAGCACCTTTACTCCTAAGGTAGAATAAAGCCTGCCAATTTGCACTAATGACAAATTGTGCGTCTTTGTAAACTTCTCAGTTTCCCACAAACCCTTTACAGTTATATAATATCCTGGAAATTCAGTGTTTCATAACAAATTAGAAGATTTAACAAGCTATAAATGAATTTTAAAGTCTTTTGGGTGAATTTTCTGAAAAACATTTAATTTTTACAAGCTAGTATCTGAATTTGTGGTTGAGCATTCTATTTGTCCAGTTTGGCTTCCATTTCATAATTATATACCATATGTATTAGTACGTAACACATCATTTTATTACTCACATTTTCAATACATTCAGTCTTGCTTATGTTTGTTGTTGTTAGAACAAATGTCATATGTTCCAATGAATTGCAGGTGGTTCTCATATTACCGTGTACCCCTAAACGTGTCCATAACTTGTCTGTGAGCTCTGATTCTAGCCTTGTTACTTTAGTTACGTTCCTGGTTAGCATGTTAGAGCCATGCACGTTTTTTCCCCTATGGATAAGAAAACTTGCTGTGTTGCTTAATAGATGGGAAATCTTAAAGAAATTCTGTAGATACTTTATCGTGAGAAATTTATTACTTTGAGGCATTCCGTTTTGATTTAAAGAAGGTATCTGTAAAAGGAGTGATGGTTGAAAAGTGGTGTTTGTTCCTGAAGCTAATTTTCAGCAGAACAGTTGAAAGGCTTTAAAACATACAGGTAAAAGCTTTAAAAGAAGAAGAGTGCTTTGTAAAGGGAGTAGAAATTGGAAGTAATCTCTGCGTGCCATAGAGGGTAAACCTCGCTACACGAGACTCGAATATTGGAGAACTGAGGCATATATACTGACGTTTCGTGCTATTTTTGTGCTAGTGTTTCTGAGTTCATGGATTTACGTTATCATTTTCTTACCATTTTAAGGAACTAGAAAATATTTATATCTACCTAAACTACTTAGCTGGTTTAAAAGCATATTTTTATAAATAGTTTCTTAAATATAAGGAATAAAAAAATGTTACGGGAAAGAAAATGAATGGAATTCTCCCATTAAAATTGGCCAGGCTCCAAGATCATCTTTGTTTCTATGAATGGAAAAGAAACCATCACTAACTTAATTGACTTCTGAGAAAGCTTTTTCTCATTAAGCTTCTGTTAATTTCTCAGTTAATTTGCAAACTGTCTTTGTTTTGATGATTCTTCAGTGAAGTATGTTTTCTTCTGTCACCTCGTTTTGATTTGTTGCAGTTGAAAGGCTGTGCCACTAAAAAGGGTCAAGATTAAATTACCTGTATTATATTTCTACAAACACAGCTATCATAACGATGATATTCATAATAAAAGAAAAGAGGCGTTTCTTGTGATGAAATTCAAGGGGCATATTTTATTTTGTAGTTAGCTTCAATGAGCAAGTTTATAGAATCAGATTCTCAGAATAATTTTACCATACAACTTAAAATGTAAAAGTTTCACCAGCCGTGTACTCAGTCCTGGTCCCCGCAACCAGCAAGCAGCTAATGAATTCTTCCTAGCATCTAATTGCTTCTTGCATCATCTTCTCATATGTGTACCTTGTTACAACCTGTTTAGCAGATTTCTTTGATCTTGGCTTGTTAGTAAGATTAGGTGTTAATAACCTGATGTCTGTATACAACCATGTTTGTGGTCCAATGGGAGGGTAAAGCTATATCATTATTATTTTTTTATATAAACTTTCCTTGGTTTCTCAAAGGTAGTGGTGACCCTGTCCCTCCCCATAAAAGTTAAGTCACTATGATACAGTATGAATGCACTTTCAGATCAGGTGAAAGTTTATAATTCTAAAGGTATCGATGGATCAAGAGCTCCAATTTATATGTTTAGTATAATTCTTCATAATGTTGGAAAAGGAGAATAGTTTTCCCTGTGAACTTGAGATTCTTCCTCTTGTAAGAACTGCAGAAGTTGATGCCTGTGGCTTCTGGCCTTCATAGCACCACTACAGCAATATCATAGCCAGAGTTTATGGGATGACAGATGGCGTAAGAGTGAAGAAGTAGGGAACTGATAGATACATTCTCAATTACATGAGAGAGAGCATAGTCATACCTTTGAGTTTTCACAAGTTAATTCTTGTGTAGAGGAATTTTTGTTGTTAACAGCAGCACTCTCTGACTTTTATTTTCCTTAAGAAACAGGTGTCAAAGACTACAGTAGAGTGAGTAGGCGAAATCTTTGTTTGCATGTCCATAAAGTATCTCAAGGAAAATGTAAGAGTAATGTCCTCGGAAAGAGAAACTGGGAGGCTGAGGGAAAGGGGTGGGAAGGAAACTTGCTACTGTTCATCTTTCTAAATGTATTCAATTTTGAGTCATGGGAATATATTTCCTATTTAAAAATTTTTTTAACCTGAAGTAAACATATGGTATAACCAACATGTGTTTTATAGATATAGATATAAAATGATTTATAATTCCAAACCCCCAAATACCTATTTATTTTAATAATATACCTTTATATGTGATTATGTAAGTCCGTGCTGAAAATTACTAATATAAGTACAGAGCCTAAACCAGTTCTACCGTGTAAATAGTACAAGTACAATAATACAAATGGATTGCAGGACCAAAAACCAAACCACTTCAGAAAGAAAAGTGTGATGTCCTGGACGAGACTCGCAGACCGACTGCATGGCTGTAACACAGCACCAGCTTTCAGATAGCCTGTCTCTTCTCCCTCTTGACACCCCTCCCCTCATTAAAAAAGTGCCATGACGTAATGATGATGGTGTTCCTCCTTTGTTACTGTTATCAGACATCACCACTGAGTTTACTGGATAACTTGTTAAAAATCTGTAAAATCACCCAACACCTGGTGAGCACATGGTTTCTATCTGAGGCTTAGGATATTCAGAGACTGGGGTTAAATATGAGCAATATGTTAGCAGCATTCAATAGATGAAGCAGAAGTTCCTAGAGAAGTGGATCCAAATGACTTAGGTGCCCCCTCTGTAGCTTACATGAATAATTAAGTAGTTTTTGAGTTGATAACACACTGGACTTTAATGATAGCACCATTCCCCAGAATGAATGTCTTCAAAGGGGAACCTGGAGCCCTTTTTCTCTGAACATGCTAATTCAACTTCAGAAGTATCCCAGGGGCCCATATTCAGAAGAAACTTGTTTATACATATTTTGAGTTTTCTAGAGGTTCCTCAGCAAAAGTTACTATTAATGATTATATAAAGTTTTTGAAATTTTAAGTTCTAACTTTAGGAGAGAACAGTTCTGGCTTATTTATTTTGATAGTCTGTTGTTTTAGTAAAAACTTATCTTCGAATGGATGTTTTTAAATTTTTCTAAGGGAACAAAAATGGCTACAAGTCTTGGGCCAAATCAACACCATTCCCATTCATACCTTTTTTAGAGCTAACCGTTGTCATCAGTGTCTAAAGTGTCCAGAGATGACATGTGTATCTCTAACAAAACTAGGTGTCTTCTTTGTTTTTGTTAGTGTCTACATTACCCTGTACCTTGCCTTTTTTACTTGATGGATCTTGGAGGCCATTTCATACCAATTCATTGAGAGCTACCTCTTCTTTTAATCAGCTGCATAATAGTCTATATTTTGAACTTGAGCCAGTTCCCCTATTTTAAAACACTTTAGGTTGTTCCAAGTCACTGTTATAAGTAATGTTGCAACAAATATTCTTATATAGATACCTTTTAAGACTGGTGTATGTACGTTACAGGTGTGTGTGCATGCATGCGCAGGTGCTCAGTCATGCCCAGCTCTTTGCAATCCCATATGATCCCTAACAGTAAAACATCTGGGTCAGGCAACGTTCACTTTGAATTTTGATAGTCACTGCCCAGTTGCCCATAGAAAGACTATGATTCACTCTCCCACCACCGTGTCTGCAGAGTGCCTGTTTCTCTAGAGCCTTTCCAGCAGTGTTATTGATCTCTGAAACCCTTAACTAGTTGGTAAGTGACATGTAAGTTATATCAGCTTGCATTTCTCATTTTGAATAAGGTAAAACACTTTGCATATGTTTGAAAAACATTTGTATTTCCTTTTTCGGTCAGCTGTTTCTGCCCTGGCCTGTTTTCTGTTAAAAATCATACCAGCTTGTGGGAACTTACTGTATTTTAAGGTAGTTAGCTCTTGATCTGCAATTCAAATATTGGGTTGGCTAAAAACTTTGTTCAGGTTTCCCCATAAGAGAGTATGGCACAACCCAAATAAACTTTTTGGCCAACCAAATATTTCCTCCGTTTTGTCCTTGATTTTGTTGATGCTATGTTGGCCAAGTAGGTTTTGTTTTGTATCTTTTCAAGTAGTTGAATCTTTTTTTTTTTTAATAGCACATCTGTTTTGTGTCTTGTTTGAAATGCCTTTATAAGAAAACTTTCTTATAAGAAAATGCTATGAATGGTCTCACTATGATAGCAATTTTGAAGGCCCATGCGGGAGACCTAGGTTCAGTCCCTGGGTTGGGAAGATCCCCTGGAGAAGAGAAAGGCTGCCCGCTCCAGTATTCTGGCCTGGAGAATCCCATGGGCTGTGGAATCCATGTGGTCGCTCAGTGTGAGCGACTTCCACCTTCATGTGAGACAGTTTTGTGAATTTTAATTCAGTAGGTACTTTTTGCAAGCTTTCTATTTTCCCCTGTAATATTTCCACAACATCTTAGAAAGATAGCCATGCGTTGCCCAGAAATGGGTAACTTTTCTCCACATTTAGCTCAAGGAAGTAGAGCTCGGCCTTCCAGAAGCCATGAAAACACGCCTCATGCTTGGTCAACTGTTTCGAGTGAGATGAGGGTGTTCTCGCTCTGGCTGGATTTTGATTCTTTCTGGTTTCTTTGGGCATTTCTCTGTTTGCATTCTTTCTCTGTGTGCTTTTAATACATACTAATAACTCCTCTTTAGATAGAGTTAGGTGAGTAACTTGAGAACAAGGCTCCACTGGCCTGGTCTTGAGTACAAATCACAATGTTTTATAACCAGCTCAAGTGTGGCCCTGATCGTCTATGTTTATGATCACTCCCTCCAGACAGAAGCTTTTTCTCTTTTCTGTTGGTTTTCAGTGTAATCGTTTAATGGTTGCAGTTTCTATGTTAAATAGTCTTAGCACCCACCTTTCATCTTGATTTATTCATGGTTGAGACTGATTTTCTTGCCACCAACTGCTTCCTTTATAATGATGATTGATGAAAGGTGGATCCTTCTAAAGAGCTTTGATCTCCCACTCAAGTGCTATGTAAATTGCCACTTAGAACACTGCATAATTAATCCTACTAATTTAGTGAGAAATTAAAAGCAGATTAATATAAAGTGAAATGGTCTTTGGGTATTGTGTTGGTGACTAGTGATAGGTTTTTTTTATTATTATCAAGGTGACAGTCATGTGGGAGTTTATTGCTTGGAGCCACTTTGGCAGTTTTCCTCTGGGCCTTAGAAACTGGAGTAAAGAGTGAAGTTAATCTTACTACTAACAATACAGTAATGGTTTTTGTCCAAAACACTGAGGAAATACTAAGATGATTCATTGAAACTTTATTTTATTAATAGAATATTTTCCTCCTGTCCTCTTCCTAAGTAGAACTTGAATTTTTGATGAACTAGTAATACTAGGAAAGAATTATTACTATTAATTCATAGTGATGTGACAGGTGTTCAATCCTTGCAGGGTTTGGGCTGCGTGTTAATGTTTGTTTAGATTACTCCTCCAAAATATGCTTATTATATTTCTGCCTGTAACTTCACTATTATTCAACAACAGGTGAAAAGCTTCATAACTTAGTAATTTTATTTTATTTTTTCTCAAAGGAAATCAACTGAGTAGGAGGAGAAGAAATTGGACCATTTATAGTTGTCAGTGGTTGCATAGTAATTAGCCAGTGCTTGGGATACATATTCAGATTCCAGGCTCTGCGTTATGTGCTTTGTCTATTTCAAAATTTTAAAATGCTACTTTCCCACCTTTTTCTGTTTAGTAGTTATTGGAGAAGACTTTCCTTGATGAGAGGGTTAGAGCTTATGAAAAGGTTAATTTTTAATTCTAATTTATTTGAAGTTCCAGATTAAATTATACATTTTAACACTAATTGTGCAGAGAATCCCTGTGGATGTCAAAGAAAACTTCCTGTGTATAGGGCTAGAAATGTGGTCTCAATCACAGAAAATCTATAGGGACATTTTTGACAAAAGGCATAAACATGGCAGAATCATATCTGCTAAAGCTACTCTGTTAAGCTTTATGACAATAGCTGCAAATTTAAAAACCGTTTCAATACACGTTTTTTGGTCACTTCAAACTCTAACTTAACTCTTGTATGAGATGCAGCCATCTTTCACATCTATTCTTCATCCTAATGACAGCTAATTAAAACAGAGAGTGTTTGTGTTGTGTGCTTTATTTTTCTCTGAAATGACTGTGATGTGAACTTTATGAACAAATATCCATTACAGTATTTTACTATTGGATGAAATGCCTGTCTGCATACAGGAAACCTTGTCAGTCTCAGTGCTAATGACATCATAATAGGATATGAAGGACAGAAAACTAGTGATAAAATCAAGTGGCCCATTTTTACTTGGGGGAGGCTCATCTAATGGAACTGAAAGTTAATCGAGATAGATGAAGTCTCCTCCATAGAGATTCATTCCATCGAGGTCAGGGCTGGTCACCAAGGCTGGTCTGCTGCCTTTGTCAGCCATCATTTCTGTCTTCCATGCCAGATCTATCTTACATTAGGACTGATAACACCTCATATTTTATGGAGGCTTTTCTGCTATAATGTAGAAATGGCATGGCTAGACAGGAAGCATATTTCCACTATTTACAGATGTATGAACACGGAAAGAAAGCATGTGCATGGAAGATGTGTTAGCTGTTTCATAAGGGACTTTAAAGCGAGTGTTCCAAAGGTAAAACCCCATTCAGTAATTTGGAGCCAGAACTGGAACCAGTTTATTCTTAAACCCCAAAGAAAATTATGAAGGAAACTGGTGGATTATTTTTGTACTGTTTTCCACTTGCACCTTTTATTTCTGTGGTATGTGTAGCATAGGCAGAGAAATCAGCCTCACTGGTTGTCTCCGTGTTTCTTTCTCCTCAGATGCAGACAGACATGCGGATCTATCTGGAAGTCCACTGAAAAGCAAAAGCACTAGGAAGCCTTTGGCATGTATCATTGGGTACTTAGGTGGGTATTTTTTTAATAGAAGAAGAGCTTGGAGAACAGTATCTGTATCTTATCACTGGCTACTCAAAGTTAACATAACCTATATTAAATGTGAGCCTTTCGAGTAGCTGAAATTGGATACCTTCATATGAATAGTCCATTTATTTTATGTGAGAAATGTTTGATTACCAGAACACACAGAGAACATAATACAGAGTTAGAGATAGGTTTACTTTTCCTAAAAATATAATTGAATAAAAATGTAATGTGTATTTATGTATATAAATACAGATTAAGCAAGAAGAGGAAAATGAAAATCACTAAATTATTACAGGAGGAATATTCTTTTTTTTTAATTGAAATATAATTGACTTACAATGTTCTATTAGTTTCAGGTGTACCGCACGAATGATTTGGCATTTATACACATTATAGGATGATCACCATGATAATTCTAATTACCATCTGCCACCATCCAAAGCTATCATAAAATTAAGGATGAATTTTTTTTTTTTTGGCTGCATCACATGGCTTGCAGGGTCTTTTTTTACTGACCAGGGATTGAATCCAGGCTCAAGACAATGGAAGTGCTGAGTCCTAACTACTGGAATGTCAGGGAATTCTTAAGGGTGAATTTTTTTTTAAGATTTTTTGATGGGGACCATTTTTAAAGTCTTTATTGAATTTGTTACAATATATTGTTTTATGTTTTGGTTTTTTGTCTCCAAGGCATGTGACATCTTAGCTCCCCAACCAGGGATTGAACCTGCACCCCCTGTGTTGGAAGGTGAAATCTTAGCCACTGGACCACCAGGGAAATCCCAAAGATGAATATTTTTAATATTTTGATATAAATCTTCCACTATTTTCAAACCCACCTCACCCCTTCCCTTAAATTGAGAAAGATTCATGTACTTTTTTTTTTTTAATAAAAAGAGATAAAACTGGTGTTTAAACCACATTTAAACAATATTTATAGTTTTGATGTGCCAATTACAGTTACTTGAAAGGGGAGCATTAGTATTGCTTTCTGGTTTTTATCCTGTTATTTAACTTGAAAATCCCCAAATATGGTAGTTCCATTTATATCTTGAAATATAATAATTAAGAATAATGTAACATTACCAAGAAATAACTTTTTTTGGGCAGAGTTTTAAGATAAATAATTTGTGAAATAATGGTTTCTAAAATGGTTCCTATTATACCTAGGAGCTATAATGGCATGTTTTTATGCTTCTAATATTCTTGCTTTTTCATCTTCTCAGTAAAAATTAGGTATGTGCTCAGAGTTGCATTGAACCTTATTATTTTGTCAGAAAGATTTATACTTATGAAATGTCCAGACTTAAGAGGTCCAGTCTTTTAAAAATCAAAGTGTAGCCTTAAACTTAGTATATTATCTGGTCCTTATCAGATCATCCTAAGAGTCAGGGTGCACAGCTTCCTCTTTGATGTTACTTTGCCACCTTATTTCCTGTTTTTTCCTTCAGGGCCTAAAGATTTGCTTTGATATCCCCCTAAAATATCACATGGTTATCACAGGTACGACCTAACTCGTGGTGATCTAGTCCATGAAGTTTTCCAACTATGTTCCCTTGCAGGGCCTAATCCTAGAAGCCTCTCCTGCCTTGCAAAGGAAAGTATCTGATCATAAGATGATCATAAGAAATAGAATATGACATTGCATATTAGCATTTCCATAGGTAATTATATCTTCTTCCTGTGGGCAAACTGGTCTCTGTCTCTACCAGACAAACCCACAGCGGGGCTGTCCTTATTAACTGAACCACTTCCCTACAGAACACAGTTCTGAGTATTTGCTATGTACAAGACACTTCACTAAGTTATTTAGGGAACACTAAGATGAATATGGCCTTGGAATATGGCCTTTCCCTCAAAAATCCTCCACTAGTGAGGAAGGCATACAGGTAGAGATGGTGGAGCTCTTCCTGAATTTCAGTACATAAGCCTGATATCCTGGCCCTCGCCTGGGAAGACGGGGTGGCTTGTGCACGGTTGGCATGCTTGGTGGCAACTCAGGGTCAGTGAGCAGGTTCAGCTTTAGACAAGAGGTCGCCTGGTTTTAGTGGTAGACGGAGGTCCTTAAATCCAGTTTCTGCAGTGTTGCAATTTATGTCCATCTACTTGATCCAAAAAGTATTAAGTAGTGCAGGGCTATGTGACTGACAGCAGCATACTTCACGTAAACACACATGCAGCACACACACCTTACAGTTTTGTGATATGCCCTCTGTCAAAGCTTTCCTTCTGTTACTTCTTAACACTAGTGTTTGAAGTTCGGTGTCAGATTTCATCTGTATCAAACTGTTTTTGGCCGGGTGTGACTGACCCTGGTATTCTGGTTGCAGAGCCAGAGGAGGAATCCTGTTTTCTCAGAAAGCTGCCACACACCAGCTGTGCTGCACGCCTTGTTCCTAGTGTGATGGAGTGCAGAGGTAGTTTTCTGTGAGGCTGCCTCTCCAGATAGACTTTGAATTTCTAATTCCTTCAAGAGTCAGATGCCTTATTCCCTTAGTAAACCTTGTGTTTAAATGACCTTCTAAAGTGGCTTTTTTTTCCCTTCTTGTACTCACAACATGAAACGCAGAGCTTCAGCTAGCAGGGGCAGAACCAGCTCCCTTTCGATAAACAAAGCCATGGAAACAGCACTTGATGCTGATTCATTATGCAAGTCCTTGGGAAAACAGGCTGGTCTGTAAGGAACTGGCTCTCAGCTCATTAAGAAATAAGATGTGTGCCCGTTAGCTGGTGGTAAGTGCACACAGATTTTTAATACCATGTTCTGAGTTGAGAAACCTTTCTTCCCCCTGTCAGAGATCCATCCTTCGAAGAAACCTAATGTAATTCGATCTACACCAAGCCTGCAAACCCCAACCACCAAGCGGATGCTAGCCACCCCGAATCACACGTCTCTGAGCATTTTGGGGAAAAGAAACTACAGTCATCACAATGGCCTGGATGGTATGTAAGCCCAGGAATTCTGGGGGCTGATCCCATAGGCCAGGGCCTCTCTGCCCTTGACTGCTCTGGAGTGTCGGCTGCCATGTGCAGGAATGTTTAACAGACAGGTTCTTCTTCCCTCTGGTTGGACTGTGTGGAAAGGGGGATATAAGGGAAGGCTGCTGTGTGCCACAGTGAAGACATTTTGCCAACTGCTATTTCTCCATCTTCTCAGAAGTGACCTTTTTGCTCCCATTTCCTGTTAGGAGGCTGATTTGTAAATGAAGTCTGTATTTAGCAGATTGCCTCTGCTGGATAATAATGCTCTCACTGTGATGCACACTCACTGCTCACCTCTGTTTTCTTGAGCAGAAGGGATTATTTTGCCTCGTGTCTGAGACAGCAGTGCTCTCTGAGGGGTTCTTTGGTGTTCTGTGGATCATTTTGAATTTGGCATTTGTCCCTGACTTCATTCACCTTATAAATTTTCTTAATTGCTCAAGAGTACTATAAGTCATGAAAAGAATTACCTAGGTGATGTCCTAAATACAGAAATAATAATTTGTTTGAAATGGGAAAACTGAGAAATATCACCTCTTATCCAAAGTACTTCTCCTGGGCTTGGCCATATAATGACTTTTCAGGTGGAATTGAATTATCTTCCCATTCGGACTATAAACATAAGCATTATAAATCATCTGGGCAGTACATATTGTTCATTTCAATAGGCCTAGAGTTTGAAGCTGTCTTGATTGTTTAAATGTTGGCATTTATTTATGAATAAAACTCCAGGCTTTTCATGCCTTGTGGGACTCTAAATTCCGTCAATGGCAGTAAGTTATTTATAATGAGGCCCTAGAGCAAGGATGTGGAGGAGACCTTCTAGTAATAATTTCCCATGGTTGTTTTCCTTCTGTATGACTTTTGATGGTCATAGTGATGTCAAGATGAATAAAAAATTGAGGGTGAAGAGTTTAGTTTGCATTTATAGGGTATCAATGTGCTGCAGATATGGCTTTCAAGAATTTAGCTGCACAATAGTCTTCCAGAAATACTTCCTTGTTAATGAGAACATCAGCCATCCTTGCCTCAATATGCCTGATGTCTAGTCAGCAGAGGTCCAAGGAAGGATTTTGTCGAAATGTGGAGACGGGATTCCGTTCCAGCTTGTCCTTGCCTGCAGCATGGGACCTTTAGATTCAGCCTTAAATGGAATCAAGAATCTTTCTTTTCCATCTTATCATCTCCCTGGACAGTCTAGGTATGTAGTCCTCCTGCAGAAAGTAAGTTCTTGTTTATTTATAGTTATGTATTCTGTATGGTAAAAAGAGTCTTGCGTGGCTGATGTTGGAACAGTGGCTCTTCAGTGTCTTTCTCCACTCACCCCCCATGGTGATGGCCATTTTGGGCCCCAGCCCTGCCCCTGCGTTCTGGCTCCTTCTGTTCTTCCCTTGTATCACAGGACCTTGTCTCTTTGGAATTTCTAGAAAGTGCCGCCATGTAGTGTTCCCTGTTTAGGGTCATTCGTCCCGTTTCCTTCTGAATGGATACTGTTGTGAGGGCACTGATTCTCTGCTCTGAACAGGAGGCACAGACAAGCGCGCCCAGTGAATCCCCAGGGTTATGTTGCTCGAGACCTTCAGCCTTGTTAAGGAAAAGACACTTGTCTCAGTTTCAGAGGAAACGTAGCCGTTGCACTTTTCTCAAGACCCATTTGTGTCTGTTTCCCTGTCGTGGTACAGAGAGGAAGGCTGATTACCTGTGCCTTAGCTGCATTATCTCATCTGATTCAGTTGACAGAAGGTTCCAGGTCAGGGGCCTTGACTGTTTTGTATACCATGGTATCTCTGCTGCCTGGCATAGTGCCTGGAACTTAGCAGGTAATCAGTTAATGTTAGTTGAATAAATGAAAGTGATTGAGAAAAATGAGACCTGGAGAGGTGAATTAAATTATCCAAAGTTACCAAAGTTGCATAAATGGGCTGGGGTTCCTATTTAGGTGTGACTGATTTCAGAGTCTGCTCTTTTACCCACTGTTATAAATGAAGTTGTGGCTCTCAAATGTGCTGTATTAGCAAAGTAGAGATGACATAAGTTATTTTAACAGCTCATTTAATATGAGAAATCAATATGATAGATGTTGAAGGACAGAATAGGTAAACAGGGAACACTGTTGGACAGTGGGGTGGGGAGAGGAAACAGCCACCATCACTAGAGCTGGGGGAACAAAGTGGAGAAGTTGGGGTCATCACAGCTAGAAGCCCAAGGAGCTGGGACCCAGACCCTTGAGGAAACAGCACTGCTCTGCTGGTGCTGGCATCTCTCAGCAAGCGCGATGAGGCTGCTTCTGGGAGTGTGAAGTGAAACTGGGGACTGAGACTCACTGCTGCCGACAGCAACAAGAAGAAGCAAGTCTCCTGCCCAGCCTTGCAGGTGCCCTCTAGCACACCCCCCACCCCCTACTGGTGTAACAGGGATCTGAATGTCACAGGAGAAAAGCATTTGCAGAGTCCCAGCTCCACCCCGCATCACAAAGCCGAGTTTAAGTAGGTGGATGTGTAGCTGAGAGGCAAGAGGGTAACAAATACATACTTTAGAAAACGTCCCCATTTTTGTATTCCCAGTGGACGTTTTCCTTGGGATAATGGGTCTATTTCTTACTTCCTTAGGATATAAGACACTGACTAACCTGAGTTTCCAAGGTGAACTCGAAAGTACTAGAAAAAAATCTTAGGCTAATAGTGAATTTTCATGGGAGAGTTAATACCATTAAACACTGGAATTGATAGTCAGAAATTCATGGAAGAGTCTTACCCTGTGTGATTCAATAATAAAATCAATTAGCACTGCTATGTAATTATCAGCATGTCAGACAGATGAGCACACCAGACAGGATGCTGGTGGACAGAACTAGTCCAACTAGGAGCAAAACCTGATTGTTCTGAAATATCCAGCCAGGCCTCTCAGCTTCGGGGCTTCCTGTCTGCTTCTTCCTTCTGCTTCTTGCTCCCTTTGCTCAGCCTCCACCTTCAGTTGGAGGTTCTTCATGGTGGGAAGAGTCTCTGAATTCTGCTGGTAGACAGTTTTTTCAGTTCAGTTGCTCAGTCATGTCCAACTTTTTTGCGACCCCATGGACTGCAGCACACCAGGCTTCCCTGTCCATCACCAACTCCCAGAGCTTGCTCAAACTCATGGCAGTTTTTTACCTGACATTTAAAAAAAAAAAAAACCAACACTAGTGGGCAGCTTCTTCTTATCTTCTGAAAGTCACTGTCTTTCACCTGGCCTTGGCCCCTTAAAGGTCCTGGTGTGACTAGGGCCTGGGAGTCAGCATTCTGTATCTTCTTAACCCATGGTACCCAGCCACCCACAGACCTCTGTGACTGTCCTAATGGAACTTAGATTCTAAGGGTGAAAACAAAACCTGCACACATAAAAAGCCTCATATTTTGGAGTCAGTGCAGACCTACCCAGATCCATATCAATGTCCCTTTATTTTAGTCTTTGTTGTCAGGCTGTAGTTCCAGTGGTGGCCACATGTCATCAGAGTGCTTTCCAAATCCTGCCCCCTTTTCTGACTTAGAGATGACAGTCTTATTGCCAGCAAGCCAGACGCCTACCACATTCAGCTGACTTGGGGAACTCCAGGGGCTGTGAGAACACAAGGCCCTAAGACCAGTGGGGAGAGAAGAGGCCTTACTTTCCATGTCTGGGAGCCCCAAAGGGAGGGCAGCAGGGGAAATGGGATTTGTCTCTGCCGTGGAAAAAAGAACATCTGACTGTTTGGAGTGAGATGGGACAAATTGCTAGCATCTCTGATAATTTCCTGTGTGGCTTTGGGTAAATCATTTGGTTTCCATAACCATTTTTTTTCTTCTCTTCTGTAAAATACAGATTTCATTTGCCTTAACTGAGTTGTTATAATGATTAAAAAATTTCACCTGCTTTATACCACTCGGTCTTCCAAACACTTTATGAGGCAGATGTTTTAACCCTCATTTTAATAATAGAAAATCCCAGGTTGAAAGAGGTGAAGGGATTTGCCCAAAGTCACCCTGCTAGCAATTAGCAGAGATGAGATTTTAAACCCCAAATCTAAGGTTGTTTCCGCTGGGTGAATAAGGATCCCTGATCTGTGTGTTGAGTACAGCACGTACCTGGGAGACGTTTCTGTTTTTTTGTGTGTGTACCAAAGCTGGGTTTGTATTTGTAAACATGGGGAGGAACATAGAGGGCATTTTTCTTTGCTCAGATTGTGAACTATAAGCAAAGCCGTCAGCTCTGTCTCTTGCTTCTGCACAGCTCCTCTGCCTGTATGCTGCTTCCTCCTTTTTCTGGAACTTAGGGGTAGGAGCTATATTAGTGTCAGAGAGAGGGGAGAAAAAAGAAATAGAGAAAACCCACAATCACCTAAAAGTGAGATGTGTTTCAGTTATATTTCCAGGATCGACTCTGACACATAGTGAGTGTTCATTAAGTGTTACCCTGGAGTAGGAAATAGTTACCCACTCCAGCATCTTGCCTGGGAAATCTCCTGGACAGGGGAGCCTGGTTGGTTACAGACCATGGGGTGGCAAGAGAGTTGGGCACGACTGAGCACGCACACATAACATGAAGATTTCATCTCCTCCTTTAAAGAAGAGCCGTTATTGTTTTATTTTGAAAACTTAAGTTACCAATCAAAGTTTTTATAGTCATATGTGAATTGTATATGAATAATGTCAATGCTTTCCTTATAACTACGTTCATTTCTTACCTAAAGGTATGATTCTCAAAATGATGACTCTTGGATTTGCTTAAAGGTAAATGGATATGTTCCAGTGTATATTTGCACATAGACAGGGCCAGTATTTATAAAGAAAAACTGCCCTTGTTTAAGTTATTTAGAAAAGCATTAAAGATAAAATTTAGTTTATAAAGAGGGCTCATTTAGCTTCCTGTGGGTTCCTGTGATTAGAGGCCATAGAGCAAAGGGGATAGAACAGCATCATCCTGAGACAGCGAAATCTTTCTCAGAGTGAAGGCTGAGTCAGAAAGGACTCCAGGACTGTACAGGTATTTCAAGAGATGCCCCAGGACCGCCTCCCTGCCTAGGCTCAGATGTTTGTGTGTTGGTGTATCAGCAGAGCTTCCATTGCACTGCACAGGCACACGGGGACTTCCTACTGTGTCTCCATCTTTATCGCATGCGGAGCTTTGAGAACAGCTTCTGCTGTATAGTCACGCAGACCAAGGGAGCGTCAGCTGGAGGTGCTCTTAACCTTCTTCTGAGATGGCATGGCTTTTGTCCCAGGGGTACTACGGAAACAGGACTCAGTGTGTCAGTAAAACCAAAGCAGCAGGCTCAGAAGAGAGGTGAGTTTTCAGTGGGACAGAGTCAGGGCATGTGAGCCAAGGAAATGATGAATTGTACAATAAACTTCTTTTTAATCTGCTCTCTTCTGGCTTATTTCCCTTGAGGTTTGTGAGTATACCGCAGGTTGTTATCTTTCTTATTTGTTTGCTGCGTTGAGTAATATCATTTCTCAATGTCTTTATGCAATGAAGGGGGTATCTGATGGGGATGCCTCTAAGTATAATACTGTGATCTGGTATGTGAGTGAAGACTGTCCTTTTGATGACTTACTTCTGAAATCAATGATTCAAGAGTTCCAACTGTTTGCTTCCCACCCTGGGAAATGGGTGGAGGTGAGGCCATTGTACCAGTGAGAGAGCTCTGGAAATGCATCTGCTGTCTTCACAAATCCCGATAAAAATAGGCTGCCGGGAGCAACTGATGGCACTCCTAGGCATGCTTAGGCCCGGGCTGCCTTCTGTCAAACATTTTTATGTCATTTCAAAAGACTATGGTTTTTTTCGAATCTTCTGAAATATTTTTTTTATGGAAGAACGTTGAGTGCTCCTGGACTCACCTCTGGTCTTCTGTTCTCAAGCTATAATGTTAAAACCTGATTAAATATATTAAAGGACCTTCGAGTTTCTTTTTTTCTTCAGTTTTTATAATGGATTATTATGGGCCCAGTTTATTGAACGTGAAGCAGTTATAGATTAATGTATCTGGAGAGTTTCAGGACGGTTAAAGCATTATGTGAGGGCAGCGGATGTTCTCTCACATAGGAGTAGGGGTTCTGAAGGAAGACCAGCCCAAGTACCTCAAGTGTGAGTAATCAGTACCTTGGTGTTTTGGTGTATTCTGGAAGGATGGCAAACTGGCCACCTCAGGGTCCATTGCTGGGTTTACTAGTAAATATCACAGTTTCTCCCAGAGAATACTCTTCTATCCTGCCCCTGAGGAAAATGCTAGTGTGTGAGCCTATAAGTGGTCTAGGTTTAAGACCCTTTCAGCAATATGGGGGGCTTCCCTTGTAGCTCAGTCAGTAAAGAATCTGCCTGCAATGCAGGAGACCCTGGTTTGATTTCCTGGGTTGGTAAGATCCCCTGGAGAAGGAAATGGCAACCCACTGCAGTATTCTTGCCTGGAGAATCTCATGGACCGAGGAGCTTGGCAGGCTACAGCCCACGGGGTCACAAGAGTCAGACACGACTTAGCAACTAAACCACCACCAGCAATATGGAGATTTTAGAAGAGAGACCCAAGTCCTTGGTAGTTACTCAGAGGTCAACGGCTGTGAGAACCAGCTCTGGCTCCCTCAGTAAGTCTGTTTACCTTCAAGGGTCATGCAAGGAAACCTTTGTAACCAGCCTATCCCTGTGAGCTCCCATCCTCAGTGACGTAGAGGGGGAACCTCTGAGAAAGGAAGTAAACCTCCGACTGAAAAACAGTCCCTATTTTGAGGGGTAATGGTAGATGCTTGGGGAAGGAGAGGGAGGAAGTCAGCAGAGGGAGGGAGCTTCGTCCCTGAGAAGCGAATCTTCCTCAGCAGAGAGTGGACTCATTCACCTGAGGAGCAGTCCACGGCTCCTTGATGCTGGTTTTGTGAAAGCCAGCGGGATGTCAGCATTAGATCTAGATGCCCCAGGAAAGTGAAGCCCAACTCCAGAAGCCAGCTGATGTAGGCATCCCCCTGCCCAGTCTCTTCAGATCCTGGTGAAGAAGTGAGGAGAGGTCTTCTGACTCTGCAGAGCCCCCAGGGCAATGACTCCAGAGGATTACTCTCAGCCTCCTTGATTGGGAAACTCCCACTGGGTTCTTGTTAAGCTTCCCAGCCTTGCTCATTATTTTCATTCAGTGTTTCTTGTTTTCCCTTCCAGGTGACTGAGCACTCTCTAAGCTCAGAAAACATCTGAGTTATAACATATAGCATTTTCCTCCCTCAACCAAATATTTATTTTTATCTGCAACTATTTACATATACATGAATATGAAAAGTCACTGATGTAAAACTGAGGAACAAGCTTGGAGGCAGCTTTGTTAGATGAGCTCCCTAAGATGTGTGCAAAGACCCTTCCCACGATGGTCTGGTTGCAGCTTCACTGAGTGCCTACAAGAGCTCTTTGGGGGCAGTTGTTGAGCAAGGCCATGAGTGAGTCCTGGGGAAACAGGGCGGTTACATTTAAGGTATCTGGGACCAGACAGCAGGAAAAAGGATCAAGGTACTGGATACTGGACCTCCTACATTGCTTTCTGATTTTCTTCTTGTTTTCCTCCAGTTTTCTTCCCCTGTGTCTTTTTACTCTACTTTCTGCAGAGTACTACTCTACCCTACTTTATATTCCAACCAGGCTTGTCTAATTTCTCCCTAAAAGTTGCCAATTTTTACTTCATGTAATTTTGAAATTGTTATTGGATATATATGTCGTTGGACTTTTTTATGTCTTTTTGACCTTTTTATCACTAGGAAATGATCCTTTTTACTTCTGTTAATATTCCTCTATTTTGTCTGGTATTAAAATGAATGTGCCAGTTTTCTTTCTCCTTTGTTTTTAGTTTTTTAAATGAATTGAAAAACTAAAACTGGAAAATGTTTCTAGTTTTAGTAAACTCCGAATATAATGATTCTTAACGCATCTCTAAAGTCAGCGCAGGTTGTTCTAGCACATATTTTAAATACCTTATAAAGCTATTTTCCATTATCATTTAATTTAAAAACAGCTTTACTGAGGCATGATTGACATTCAGTAAATTATACATATTTAAATATTCAACTTGATAAGTTTAACATACACACACACACATACCAGGAGCCATCACCATAATCAAGATAATAAACTTGACTGTCACCCTCAAAAATTTTCTTGCTCCTTTATAATTGGCCCTCTTGTCCTCCCTAGCACCCCCACGTCATCCCAGGCAGCTGCTGATCTGCTTTTTAGCACCACAGATTAGGTTACATTTTCTAGAATTTTATTAAATGGAGTCAGGCAGTATTTACTCTTTATTTGTCAGTTTGAATAGTGTTTGGAGATCTACAAGTTCACTGATTATTTTTTCAGCAGTATTGAATCTTCTGTTAATCCATCCAATGAATTATTCATTTCATATTTTGTATTTTTCAGTTTTAGAATTCCCATTTAGGTCTTTGATATTTCTCCTAAAATATACCATATTGTCCCCCACACGTCCATCTTTTCCAATGTATTTTTAAGACATAGTAAATATTTTAAGTCCATATCTGCTAATTCTAACAACTGAATCATCCATTAATCATCTTCTACTGACTGTTTTTTTCTTTTGATTATGGGTTGCATTTTCCTGTTTCCCAGGTCTAACAGTTTTTAATGAGTACTGGTCAGTGTGGATGATAAGTTGTGGAGACTCAGGATTCTGTTATTTTCCTCAATGGAGTTTTTTGGTTTTGTTTTTCTGTAGAGTATTCAAGCAAGCAATTAAATTTGATGGTCACCTCTTAAGCCTCCTGCATTGGTAGGAGGGCTCTTTACCACTAGCACCACTTGGCTTTATTAGGGCTTGTCTATTTCAGTTATGCTCCTAGTTCCATGAGATTTCAGTGGAAAGACCAAGTTGTTTGCCCTGTCCTTCTAACTTGGTAGAATTTGAATTCTGAACTCTGTCTTCCCAGCACTGGACAGCTGCTGAGGTTGTTGCTTAGCCTCTTTTAACCTTTCCGGTGGGCTCCTTGGAGTCTCATTTTGTGTGTGAGCAGTTCTGAAATTGGCCAGTGATTTGAGAGGAGTGTGTATGTTGATCTGGGGACTCCCCCTTACCTGTGTCCTTCCTTTTAGGATCTCTTCCCTCAATTTCCAGCTGTATTGGCAGCCTTGAACTCTGATCTGTTCCTGATTCCTTAGCTCAGTCAGACTGCAGCTTTCTGCTGGAACCATATCCCTCTTGTACGGCATGGAACTGCTCACAGGGGTACTGTTAACAGTGAATCTCACCTAGTCTCGCCTTTTTTCAAGTCATCTCTCTTCCAGTTTATGCTTGATTTTGGTTGCTCTCCACTATCTTCAAACACTTGCTTTTATATTTTATATAGAATTTATCACTGTTTTTGGCTGGAGGGTTAACCCAATATCAATTAGCCCACCATTATAGGAAGCAGAAGAATTGAGCTTTTGAACGGTGGTGCTGGAGATGACTCTTGAGAGTCTCTTAGACAGCAAGGAGATCAAACCAGTCAATCCTAAAGAAAACCAACCTTGAATATTCATTGGGAGGACTGATGCTGAAGCTGAAGCTCCACTACTTTGGCTCACACCACTTGGATGTGAAGAACCGACTCATTGGAAAAGCCCCTGATGCTGGGAAAGATTGAGGGCAGGAGGAGAAGGGGACGACAGGGGATGAGATGGTTGCATGGCATCACTGATTCAATGGACATGAATTAGAGCAAGCTCTGGGAGATGGTGAAGGACAGGGAAGCCTGGCATGCTGTAGTCCAAGGGGTCGCAAAATGGTGGACACAATTGAATGACTGGACAACGACAATAGGAAGCAGAACTCTTCAGTCCTTCTCCAGGCTCCCTGCCAACTCTGTTGGTTCTCTCAATTTATTTTGAAATACTATACTGTTTGTGTCTTGTGGACACTGTATCTTTCCTTACCTGTCTGAGGATATTAATGATAATGGTTTCTGTTTCTTGAGTTTTCTTCTCCATGAATAATCCATTTCTTCCAATTTGCATTTTCCTCTGTTTTGGTCTCTAACGTTTGTGTTAGAGGTATCTTCCTGATGACCTTTGGTTGTGTAATAGTGTTTAAGAGTAGGAAACTAAAATCAGATGAAAGCTCTGTGCTTCAGCCTGCAGTGCACCTCGCAGAAAGGATATCAGACCAGGCTGCTTGTTGAGTGGCCCGAGGGTCAGTATCCTCAGGTCCTTTCTGTGGGCTGGGCAGATTTCCCAAAGATGCTTTCCATCTGTCTTAGTCCATTCAGGCTCCTGTGACAAAATAGTACAGATGGGTACTGTAAACCCATCTGTAAAGAAATTTGTTACAGTTCTAAAGGCAGGGAAGCCCATGACCAGGGTGCCAGCATAACTGGCTTCTGATGAAGGGCCTGTTCTGGGTTGCAGACTGCTGTCTTCTTGCTGTGTCATCACATGATGAAAGGAACTGGGGAGCACGTGGGGTCTCTTTTATAAGAGCATTAATCCCACTCGTGAGCTTCCTAGGAGCTGCTAGTGGCAAAGAATCCATCTGCCAATGCAGCAGACACAGACAGGGGTTTTACCCCTGGGTCGCAAAGATCCCCTTGAGTAGGAAATGGCACCCTATTACAGCATTCTTTTTTTTTTTTTTTTTTTAAGTCTTTATTGAATTTGTTACAATATTGCTTCTGTTTGTTTTTTTGGCTGCAAGGCATGTGGGATCTTGGCTCCCTAACCAGGGATGGAACCTGTACCCCCTGCATTGGAAGGCAAAGTCTTAACCACTGGACCACCTGGAAGTCTGCCTATTACAGTATTCTTGCCTGGAAAGTTTCATGAGCAGAGGAGCCTGTCGGGCTACAGTCCATGGGGTTGCAAAGAGTTGGACATGACTGAGCACAGCACAGCAGTCCCATTCATAAGGGTTATGCCCTCATGACCTAAGCACTTCCCAAAGGTTCTGAATTCTAATGCTGTCATATTGGGCATTAGGACTTCAACATATAAATTTTGTGGGGACACAAACATTCAGACCACAGCATAGTCTCTTTTTCAGAGGATAAAGTTTTGGCTACCTGCTTTCTGGAAGCTCAAGGGGAAGAAGGCTGGAGGTCTTACCATTCAGTGAATATATGCTCACGTGATCCCTCAGTTTGGGGACTGGCAGCCCTGCTTGGCGCCTTGTGCTCCCTAGGCCTGCAACCCCCTATTTGGTCCTCTTTAGAGAATAACTAACCAGACCTGTGGGAGGTGGGCAGCTGCTGAGGGGTGTGGAGTCAGGAGCGCTTCTAGGAGTCCAGCAACCTCAGCCTTCAACTGATCTCTGCTGCAGTCTCCCCTCCCCTGCCCCCCTCGAGGTGTCTGGTATCCATTCCTGAGCTATTTTGTGCACACTGGACTCGCAGCTTTTCACACTGCCAGCTTCAGGTTTGGCTTTCTTGAATGCGTGGGCTGTTATCACTTGTTTATCTGTTTTCCAGACTCCAGAATCCTGATGGTGGTTTCTCCTCTGGGTTTCAGAAGAGAAAGAAATTAACTCAGATACTGGTAGCTGGAAACCTTAAAAAACAAAACAAAACAAAACAAAAAAGATTGTTTCTGTTGCAGCAGTTGGTTAGAGTAAAGAACCTCCAAGTTCAGGGACTTGAAGTACTTGTGTGTGTGTGTGTGTGTGTTTGTGTGAATTGCTCAGTTGTGTCTAACTCTTTGCGACTCTGTGGACTGCAGTCCACTAGGTCCCTCTGTCCATGGAATTTACCAGGCAAGAATACTGGAGTGGTTGCCATTCCTTTCTCCAGCAGATCTTCCCAACCCAGGGATCGAACCCACGTCTCCTGCTTTGCAGGTAGATTCTTTACCATGTGAGTCACCAGGGAAGCACTTCAAGTACTTATTAATAGTCAAAGCAAAAGGGAAATTTTTGTAAAAATAATAAGTGCTTATAAATTGGAGTTAGTATAGCAAATGTAGATTGATGCATATGATAATTTATTTATAAGTGTAAACCGAAATGATCTGGGCTACATCATCCAGGAAGGAGACCTGAGAATGGGCGCTGATCTCTTTCTGGGGCCCTGTGCATCTGGGACCCTTCACGTGGCTCTGGTTCCCTGCTTCGAGGAAATGCAGTGGGGCTGAGGAAGCTTTGAGCAGGGAGACATGTTGGTGTTGCAAGCACAGGTGGTAAGCACTGGGATGCTTCAGCCCAGAATGCAAGAGGTGCCATATCTCAGCTTAAAACCATGGCCAGTGTGGAGAAAGCAGGTGTGAACCTGGGTGCCAGATCCTGAGCTGGTGGGAGGAGAGGTTTGCTCTCAAGCCTGGAGCAGGTAAGTTTAGCGCAAATAGAAGAAAGCACAATTTACCATGGTAGGCCAGAAACTTTGGGAGCTATTTACAAGTGACTCTTCTGGCAGATGGCTTAATTCCATAGGTGGGTGGATAAATGAATGGCAGAGTTGCCCCCGCCCGCCACCTCTCCCCCAGCACACACACATAAAAGGAGAGAGGCTTCTGAGAAATACTGGTGATACTGACACACATAAAACCCGCAATTTAGACACTGAAGAGAGCCGTGTGCTCTCACTGGGATGGATGGAGAATGGGGCAGCTTAGAGTAGCAGGAAAAACTCTACCTAAATTAAGAAGATCTGAGTTCAAATCCTGACTCCTCAACTTACTCGCCATGTGGCCTTGAGCAAGCTCCTAACCTTGCTTACCCTCACAAGGTTCTGGTGAAAGCTTGTTCCATAACCTATGGAACAAAACAGCTTAGCCCAGTCCTGAACTGAACTGGCTGGGTTTTAATTGGACACATACTTGCTGAGCCCTCTCCAATACCAGGCTGTGTGCATATATCTCCCCATTCTAGAAAGGCTCATGAAGTGAAGGTGCGGCTGTGCTCTATCCTGCAGCCCTTCCTCAGGATGGAGGGAAGCTGTGAAGGTGAGCGTCCCTGTCCCCTAACCCCATGTCTTCTCCTGGTTGCAGAGCGTGTGACCAGAGAGAGTATCCAGGCCCTGCCTTGGCCCGAGCCCCTGATCCCGTCTCAGCAGACACCCCCCAGTTCCCTCCTAGCCACTTAGCTAGTAAACAAGCAAAAGTTTTCACAAGCTACTGGGTGACACCAGATGGTGCCAATCTAGTTGGCCGGCACTTCTGCCTCTCATTCCCCTGTTTCCCTTGAGAGTCTCTAGATGCACAGCTCTGGAGCAGGAGAGCTGAAGGTTTGAGGGGGAAGTGGAGGCACCGGGAAGGAGGGGCATTGTGACACAGTGGGTGTTTGGGGTCACTCCCCTCCTACGGAAAAATACGTCCCTAGCTTCCGAGTGCCTGCACCGTATGATTAATTATGGGTACCTGAGATCAGGGCATGCCTCCTGTAGGCCTGTTGCGTTCCCCATTCCCTAGCGTCCGGTCAGAGAGGTTCCACGACGTTGCTCCGGTATGCATGTCAGCACTTGCCTGCCTGGCTGCTGACCACTGCACCTGCCCTTCCCAACTCCAGCTTTCAAGATACCTCAGTGTCACTCACAGATTTTCGTGGCCTCAGTTAAACTTTCCTTTGGTCCACCCCTCAACGACATTGTGAGCGTTATTTGAATCAGTACCCAGCCTCCTTTCCTTGAAGGCTGTGATGATGGTGGTGGGAGGTCTGATCCATCCTTCCTCTCCCTTTGCCTCTGCCGTCAGCACCTAACTTCGACCCTGTTTCTTTCCTTTTCCAGAACTCACATGCTGCGTGTCAGACTGAGCTATTGCTGTTTAATCCTATAATCCAAGACTTGCTACACTGTCCTGCTGATGTCCATAGCCATGCCTGGGAAGGAGGCAGCCCCATTCCCAGCGTATCCCGGGGGAGACCTCCTCGTGCACCCCACGGAGCCTTGACCAGGCCGGGGAAGAGACTGCAGGAACACCCGTCCCCGAAGCTGCATCTCCTCTTGTGAATCAGTGTCCCCTTGCTTTCCTCTAGAGACCTCGCTGCCCCAGAACGGGACCTGCCTGGGGAATTGAGGGGCTGGGGGAGCTACTCCGAGACCTCCTTCTCCGGTGCTCTGAACCCTGGGCACCGCGGCTCCGGGGCAGTGGGGCTGCTGCAGGCTCAGAGCCACTGCCGCCCTGCATGTGCCAGCTTCTCTCTGTCGCCGGCTGTGTCAGTGTGGACTCGAGGGATACGGCATGTTTCTAAATGGATTTTTCTTAAGAAATGTGCCAATGTTGATGTAGTTCAGGATGTTCCCCCCCATCCCAGCTGTCACTGTCCCTCGGCGTTTTCTCAGTAGGCTTCATTCCCCATTTTTTTAGTGGGGAAATTTTGTCCTCCACCTCCTGCATCCTGTATTTGTCCCCCTACCTCCATCCCTCCCAGGTCCAGAATTACCTGTGGTTCTGACAAAAGATAAGCAAATCATCTTTGGGAAGCCTGTGGACTCTTTATATCATCCGTGCTTTGTTGTTGGAAAGAGGCTGGCATTCTCTTGGTTCTGCTTAGTCCCAGGCAGTCCAGCGAGAGCAGATATTAACGTGAGCTGAGCATGTGTATCATGGTGACCAGCTCTCATGTCCTGCCCTGTTCTTTCACAGCCAAACCAGCTGCTGCAGCCAGGTTGGTCCTTCTAGGACTCTCATTCATCCAGGTTAATTTTAAGCAGGTGGAGTCTGTGTGGCCTGTAAGGGTGAAGTGAGAGAGCTGTGTTTGCAGGTGAGTCTGTGTGGAAGCCCTGCCTCCACCACCTTGGCAACCCAGCCGTTTCTGTGAGCACCTGTGCCTAGACTCCAGGAGACCTGTCTGTGACCCTGTTTCTGCTGTCTGCCCTGGTACAGGCCCTGCTGGCGTCACAGGTGGGCCACTCTGCCACTGTGTGTACACAGCTGCGGGGACAGGAAAACCTTAATGCCCCGTTTGCTCCCCAAGCAGATGTGAATCTGCTGCTTCCCTGCCTTTGTTTGCAGGGACAGGCTGCAGGGCACAGGGTCACAGCACCGTGAAAGACAGTGGGAGTGTGGCCTCCCTGTGGTCCCTGGGGCGTGCGGCCGGGAGACAGCTGGGTGGCTGACAGCAGGTGCCTCAAACGGCCAGCTGCTTGCAGGACAGAGTGGCTCTGAGTGAGCTGAGTGCCCCCCGCCCCAGGCAGAGTGAGGTTTCCCTACGATGACCATGATGCTCCAGATGTCTGGTCGTCGCAGGCTGGGCTCAGCTCAGCAGAGGACGTGATGCGTGATCACTGAGGGTGATGCTCAGAGCACAAGCTGCCTTTTCCTTTTCCAGCCTCGCAGGCACTGTGGCTTCTCTCCCCAGGAGGGGTTGGTTCTCGTCTTAGTGTTTGAGGGATGATCCCCGGGACATTCTCACCACTGCCAGCTCTTGGAGCTGTTCCAGGTTTTGGCTTGGGGCCCCATGAGTGGGTCTCAGTGAGCCGGGTCGGGGGGCAGTCATTGCCCTCAGGGTCCCACAGAGAAGCTTCTTCTGTAAAGCCCCAGGGAGAGAGAAGGCAGCCGGCTCTTGCCTCACCAGCCATGCGCCACGTCTTCTAAAGAAAGAGATGCAACCAAGCTGTATCCCCATGCCCTGCCCTGGATTTGCTGTGCGATGGATACAGATCGTGGAATGATTCCTTCACCTTCTCCCTGTCCTCTCCTGACCCACATGGAACCATGACTTGTGGTTAAAGGAGCCATTAGCTGCCCGTGACTTTTCTGCCAGCTTGTTGGGGAGAGGCCCTCCTTCCCCAGGCAAGGAGCTTTGGAGACTGGGGCCAGGCCAGGGCTGCAGGAAGAACAGGGAGGCCCAGGCCGGCTCCAGTCCATGCTTTGCTGTGGGACAGGCGCACTCTGACAGCTCTCCCTTCACTGTGTGGTGAAAACTCCCAGTTCTGCAGCCCCACCCTCCTGTAGGAAGGTTGCTGGCTAAGGCCTCAGGCTCCCACTTCATCTCGGGAAAGTACCCCCAGCACTGAACCTTCAGGGACTGGAGGATGGATGCCAAGGAGCCTCTAGCATCTCTCTTTGCCAAATGAGCAGTTGGTGCCGAGAGGACCTCCCGGCCGCCCCCCTTTCTTGGGGCCATGGTGTCACTGCTGTGGGTGTCAGTGGCATGTCAGCACTGTGAGCAGCAAGCTTGTGGGGTGACATGCAACGCCCATTTGCACGTTTCCCAGCAGACGTGCCCAGGGCTGCGGTGCACCCTCGGATAAGGACACTGAAGCCCGAGAGTCGTCCTCCCCCGTCATCGCCCGCCCACCCTGAGGTGGTGCAGGAGAGGCCCCAACTGCTTTCAGCTTGCCTTTCATGATTCTGCCTTGTCCACAGCCTGGTTTCTATCAGTCAGCATCCAACCAAGAAAACCAGAAAAGTATATATATTTAAAACAGAGGGGTTTTAATCCAGGAAATTGTTTAACTGAGAAATAAGAAGACCTGAGATGCCACTGAGGGGTAACCGGAAACGGGGAACGACAGAGCTGGTGGGACCAGATCCTGGGGGTCAGGACACTGGGTGGAGCCTGGGTCTGCAGAGGGCTATGTGGTGGGAGCTGAAGCCATGAGGAGACCTGGGCCCTGCCAGAAACATACGCCCCCACACCCCACCCCAGGCAAAGCGGGAGCACAAACAGCCTGGCTTCTCCCTTCCCCATGCCTTCCAGATTTCTGCGTTAGCTAAATGCAGCTGGAAGCCAGCTGACCTGGGAGCTGGGGACAGGCCAACTGCAGTCAGGCCCCTGCAGTCAGTCCCCAGAGCAGAGCAGGGGAAGGCGAGTGGTAGGTCAGAGGCCAAGCAGTCCCAGGACACGCGTGGCCCTGGCCCTCTCTCTGGCATGTCCAGGCCCACTGTGGATTCCCCGTGCTGTCCTAGGACCCGGGTGAGTGGAGGTGGAGGTAGCTGCCCTGGTGGGTTTCTGTAGGTTCTCTTCACTCTCCTTGGGAGGAAAGTGCTTTGGGGAGGTGGGGGAGGGGTTTTATTCATAACAGTTATCCCAGTTCTCTGGGGGAATTTACTCATTCAGCAGCCCCACCTCGCCTTTCCCCTCAGGGAGGCTGTGTCCCAGTTTTCTGTCCACCCTGGCCCATTCCTCTTCCCCCAGTCTCTGGTTTCCCTGCTGGAGAACACCCACCCAGACCACGCATCAGTGGTCATGAGTGTTTCCCCAGGATAATTCATTGAGCGTGTGCTGTTACAGAGTGGTCTGTCTGTAAGTAGATGTCATCCACTGATCAATTTGTATCCTGTTTCCAATAAACTTCTAGAAATTCTGCCTGGTTTTATGCTGCCCTTTGCTGGGACAGTGGCTCAGCTATAAGGCTGGGCGCAGGGGCAGGCCCCCCACCCCAGCCCCCAGCCCTAGGTGCTTCCTCCCCGTGTGGCCCTGGGGCCAGGCCCATTAGTCTGACATCCCCGCCCCAGCTACACGGAGGTAGGTGCTCAGAGGCCTTTCCCCAAGGTTGGCACTTTCTTCTGCACTCTCATAAACCATAGCCTGAGGACATGGCGGTTTCACGAGGCTGAGCTGCACCAGGGGTGGCTTTGACCCTGTGTCCCCTAGGCCTGGAGGTGGGAGAAGCCGCAGGCAGACCTCTCTCCATCAATCCCTTTCGCACTGCTGTGCTGGAGCCAGGTGGCGGGGACGAGTGCGGGGCCGCTCCCACGGTGAGCTAAGGGAGTGTGCTGCACTCCATCCAGGGGGTTGACGGGAAGGCTCCCGTGCCAGTGAGGTGGGTGCAAGAGCTGCAGGTGACACAGATGAAGACCAGCACCCTCTTCTACATCCAGCCCTCCTCAGCTCTGAGAGCTGGAAACCAACATGTCTGAGTTGCCCTAAAAGGCATCGGGAGCCTGATCTGAATGCCCAGCATCCTTCAGTGTTTCCCAGGCCCCCGAGTGTGAAACCAGCTTGGTAGAAATTACTCTCTGTTGAGTATTTTACTGGTTTGACTACAGTGTAGACTCTGCCTCAGTGGCTGTACTGGGGCCATCGTTGTAGGCTCCCTGGGCGCCTCCAGCCTGTGTTTGTAGTGTGCCTGTTTGCAACCCTTGTTTGCTGAGATTTGAGAGAGAGGTTAAAAAAAAAAAAGACATTGAATTCCTTCAAGAGTTTCATTAGAGAAGCAAGACATCCATGCGCCAGGTTACAGGACCCTGGAAAAGGTTGTAGAAGAGGCAGGGCCCTGCCGGTCCTTGCAGAAGTCCCGAGAGAAGCGGGCTCAGCAAGGCCGGATGCCGCAGGGCGGGCTCTGTGGAAGCAGAGGGGCCCTCAGAGTGCAAGCCGGCAGCCCCGTCGCTGTGAAATCCCTAACGCCCTGGTTCTTGGTGTCTTTTTATTAAGGTTTAATCCTGACTCAAGTGTCTCCCTCTTTCTAGAAGCTCACCAATAGAGTGTCATGTGCCCTGTCTTTCAAGGGCTGAGCCTGAAGATCCATTGCCAGGACTGGGTTTTTATAGCCAGACTTCTTAAGAGGTTTCCATTTGTTCTGCTCTTGCTCCTGGACTAACTGCAGGGGGTCACTGGAGGAAACCATTTAGCCTGCAGGGACCACCCCAGAGATGTGAGCGCCCCCCTCACCAGGCCTCTCTGGGCTGCTTGCTGAGCTGGCCCATTTATATGTCCTTTAGGAGCTTGTTTTCTTATTCCCAGAACCAGCTGTTCTAACCCTTGGTTACCCCTGAAGCTCTCACCCACTGAGGGCCAAGTCTTCTAAGAATCCCTTCACCTGTGTTCCCCTTTCGCTGCAGGACCTTCCACTAGCCCGTGGAAGTGCTCTTCAGCCTCTGGAGAACCCACATGTTGGATCGTTTCCTGGCCCCCACCTCCTTAGAGGCTTGCAGTAGAGTGTCCTGACTCAGGCCAGACTGCCACTTACTACTGGATCACCGTGGGCAAGTTACTCAACCTCTCTGTGTCTCAGTTTATTCATCTGTAAGATGGGATCATAGTATGTACCTCACAGAACTAACTAAATTAGTGTGTGTAAAGTGCTTCGCATGGGGCCTGGGACAGTGTTTGTTATTGCTCTGTCATCATCCTCTGCCCGCTGCCCTCATCTTCACCCTCTCTCCCTTCTCAGGCCACTTAAACTTCCCCATCCAGTCAACAGAACAAAACAGGCGAACCACCACAGGTCCTCTCTCGGCTTTGCCTGAAGCTCTTGTCTTATCTCCCTTTAAAGCAAACTTGTTTAAAGAGGAAAGACTTGTCCATTTCTTGAAGTCTCATTAATTTCTCAACACAGTACAGTCCTTTATCGCTTCCATTCTGCCCCACCCCAGCCACCCACTGAGATTGCCGTGGAAAGGTCACCAGAGACCTCCTAATTGCCACATCCAGCCCGTCTTGCGGTCACCCTCTTTGAGCTTTCTTGAGCACTCGACATGGTTGCCATCATGTTACTTGTCTCTGTTATTCTTCATTGCACTCTCTCCTTTATTCTCTACCCAGAGCAACACTGAGCCACATTCAGATATCACTTAGAGCCATTTCCCAGGATTTTTTACAAAGATAAATTTCAGAATAGTAGTCCCCTGTGTACTGCCTTTCCATGTTCCTCCGTTTTAGAAGAGAGCACTTTCCTTAATTTGGTGTTTCTCAACCCAGTGTATGATTTTATACAATGACTACATATGTATGGATCCATAACCAATATGGAACATTTTGCATATAATTAAATTTTATGCAGATGATAACCTATCACTTCTCGAAAAGCTATTTTTAATAGCACAGACCATGCTGTGTTAATCCAGAGTGTCAGTACAGGAAGCTTGACCAGACAGTGTCAGACACACACATTGGTTCTCACATCAGCTTTCTTCAGCATGCAATTAGGACTTTTGAAAATACTGAGGTACTGTGCAGCCTGTCTGGGTATTTTATGTTCGGCTTTTACCCTCATAAAAGATGGCTCTAGGATATTCCTTTTTTTTTTTTTTTACTTCTTTCATGCTCTTTTTGAAATTGCTGCATTCCTGATTTTCTTCCTATTTAAAGGTTTCTTCTGGGCATTTCACTGGGTCTTCCTTTGTGTGTCCTTTACTTGGGATTTTTTTTTTTAAAGGATGGTTCTTTGTCCTCTTCACTCTTCCCCAGGTGACCTCATCCATTCCCTGTAAGAGGTCAGCTCCCGTTAGCAACAAGAGTCTGAAATGCTGTTTCCAGCCCTAAACGCGCTGCTGTACTTATTTGCCTGCAGGTCCTCCAAGCTCCTCCAACTTGTCTTAACTGTATCTTCTCCTCTGAACCTGCTGCCGCCCCTGTTTCTTCAGTGTGCACTCTCCACCCATCATCCACAGTCATCTCTTCCCGACCTGGGCTGTGCCTCTGTACCTGTGTCCTGTCTGCCACTGCCCTTGCCTGGAACACAGACTGTTTCCTACTCAGGTTGTCTTCCCTTACCCCTCACGAGGCTGTCCACACTGTCAGCAGAGTAACTGATCAAAATGTAAGACCCGGGTTTCCCTGGTGGTTCAGTGGGTTAAGAATTCATCCGCCAATGCAGGAGACACAGGTTCGGTCCCTAGTCCAGGAAGATTCTGAAATCCTTTGAGCACCTAAGCCCATGAGCCGTAACTACTGAGCCCATGCCCTAGAGCCCATGCTCCACAAGAGGAGCCACTGCAATCAGAAGTCTGTGCCCTGCAACTAGAGGATAGCCCCACGCTCGCTGCAGCTAGAAAAAGCCCGAGTGTAGCGTTGAAGACCCAGCCAAAACGGAAAAGTAGCAAGGCTGATCATCGTCGACTTCTTGAAAACCTCGCACACACTTGCTTTCCTGCTGGACTGTCCTGAGCCTGCAGGGCCCAGCCCGCCTCTCCTGCTGTCTCCTAACTCCATCCCTAGGCTTCCCGCTCCCTTGGCTCATTGCTCCCCTCACCCTCCCCAGGCCCACCGGCTCCTCTCGCAGCTCCGTGCCCTGGTTCACGCCCTTCCCTCTGCCGTGGATGTGTTCCCTTAGCTCCTTTCCTCATCCTCCCCGTTCAGCCCACACGCACCCCCTCACTCCCGGCACTCCCACCCCAAGCCTGTGCTGTCTGCTGTCGTTGGTGTGTTACTTCCTTGGGATCCCGCTGGCTTGGGTTGCCTCTGATCCATTTGCGGGTCTGTCTCTCCCAGGCTTGGCCTGAGGGCACTCAAGGTCAGAGGCATATCATCTGCCTTTGTGGCTTAAGGTCTGGGCCATGGTGTGTGCCTAGCAAATGCTTGATGAGTGGCTTCAGGCCTGTGAGCCCCATCATGCCTGCCTGCCCCCTGCACACGAGTCCCTGGGGTAAAGTCATGGAAGCCATTTTTTCATCCCTTAAGCTGTCAGCAGGTCACATGAGAAAGGAGCGAGACGTGCTGCTTAACATGTACACTGGAAAGTGCAGTCCACCCCAAGGGACCAAAACGCTGCTTGGAGCCCAAATGCAGAAAATAGGGTCTTTACTCAGCCTGTCCCCAGCCTACCTTATACCACCGTGGCGGCTACGCTCCCATCTGTAGAAAACCCTGCCCTTCAACAGTGTGCTCTCTTCCCCACCTCCCCCGTCCTTTCTTACCCCCTTTCCCTTCCCTTCACCCCCATAATAACTCTAGTACTTTCTCAGTGCTCAGCATATGGGGTATTTCCATCTCCAACCCCTGGAGTTGAGCAAGGGCCAGGATCACTGTTCCCATTTCACAGATGGAGAACCAAGCCCAGGAGAGGGGTTTACTGTGGGTTGGGACCAAGGTTAGGACCAAGGGGTCCTTCCATGCAGGGAGACTGTAGAAGAAGCCTGAAGCCCTGCTTCTGTCTCTTGTGGGGACACCCAGACCCCCTTTAGAGAGTTCCTTGTCAGTGGGGAGAGCAGTCATCAACTTCAAGGTGAGGGGCAGGGAGGATCCAGGGCAGATTCAGGGTTGTGGGCCCAAACCTTGTGATCAGCATCTACCTGGGACTCCTCGAGGGGAAGAGACAGCAGTGACAGGCTACAGGAACCATCAGGTCATTTCTCTTAGATGAAGTCAGGTGAGTGAGCCCAGCTCCTAAGGGGTGAGAAGGCATGGCGGTGTTGAAGGGAAGGGTCCCGGGAAGGCAGGACCAAGGAAAAGGAGGCACAGAGAGCCCTGTTGGCCACTAGAACCGCTCAGCAACCAGACAGGTGCAAACGTGGGGAGAGATGGTACCGGAAGGAAGGTGCCTGGTGCTCACTTAGAGCACAGTATATGTTAATGCCCCCTGGAGCTGGGGGCTTCACGAGAAAGTGCTTAAATCCCAGACTCCGGAGCATTTGGTCTGACTTAGAAATGACGAATCTCAGGCCAAGGTTGGCCAGCTCCTTCCCGTGGCAGCAGAGGGTGGCAAGGTGGGGAGTTCCTAGGAGTGGCTCTATAGTGAGAGGCAACAGCAGAGCGGAGGAATGGAGCAGGGTCCATGTAGGGCAGAAATGCCCAAGGAGTCCCTTGGAGGGACCCAGGTGACTCAGCCCTTTCCATCACTTTTGGGTTCTCAGTATCTCTGTGGGTTTCTGACAGTAGTTGGTGAGTTTTCAGGAATGGGAAAAGTGGATGGAGACACACCAGGAGGTGGCTTTTAATACCCACCCAACTTGTTCCCCAGGCCATCTCCCCCTGCCTGACACATTCTATCTCCCACCACAGCATCCATATGGCATCCATGTGCCTCCCTCCTGGGACATGGGTGACTCTCCTGGGCCTGACCACCACTCTTGAAAACTTTTAACTGAGGAAGGGCATCCCTGTCCATGATATCAGAGGGCTGGGCTGAGAGGATGAAAACAGGTGGGGAGAGGGGGCTTGTCCCCATTGTCAGACCCTGTATCTGAGGGCCAGGGGTCCGTGACTGGGGTGATGAGTAGGGAACCTATCCCAGGCCCTTCTGTCCCCCTTGGTGGGGAGAGGGTGTGTATACTGGGGGCAGATGTTCATTCTCCTGAGATGGCTGGGGCTGGGGACACATGGGGTTCAGGAGAGGCATATTTGGGGCTTTAGTGACCTCTGAATAGCCCTTTGGAAGTCTTGAAAGCCATGCACCCAAAATGACTTCCACTGTGGACAGTAGGGAAAACCACTACACGTGCCCTACCCGCAAAAGAAACCCTTAATTCATGCCAGGTACACACCTTGTGCCTGGGGAGCCCCAGGTCAACAGATGGGTTAGCCCAGATGGTCTCAGTCGCTGACACAGGCATATCGAATAGAACAGGATGGAGGAGAGTTGGGCAATATGGCTCTGGTCCTGAGGGAGGGCGGTGAGCTGGCTCTAGTGACCGGAGGCCCCTTCCTGTCCAGGTGGGTAGCAGCCACCACAGGTTCCAGGGCCAGGGGAGGGTTCTTGGGGCTAAGGAAAGCCAGGGGAGGGGGTCCAGAGCCTGACCTGGGTGGAGATGATAACCTCCCAGGCTGAAGATCCCCACATCGTCCCAGAGGATAGCAAGGTGGGGGCCTCCTGGAGATCCAGGTGGGCCGCCAATCCTGGGAGCATGAGGACCTCTCCCGGGGAGTGTTCTGACTTTAAGGATATATGGGGCTCCAGGATTCCTGTGGAAGGATGGTGCCCTGGACAGCTTCTCCACTCTGTCCCCAGAGTGTCCCTTCTTCTTGGGGAACTCACTTTGAACCCTCCTGATGCCAGATGAACCTGCAGATACTTACTAGTTTTCCTTAGATCAGTTGAGATAGGCTTGCATTTTTCAAAAGGAAGTTTATTAGTATCAGAAAAAAAAAAAAACAATTGGAGATAATAGAAAAAACAGCTGTACAATTTCAGAAAAGACCCTGATTCTAGGAAAGATTGAGGGCAACAGGAGAAGGGGGTGACAGAGGATGAGATGGTTGGATGGCATCACTAACTCAATGCACATGAGTTCGAGCACACTCCGGGAGATAGTGAAGGACAGGGAAGCCTGCTGTGCTGCAGTCCATGGGGTCACAAACAGTTGGACATGACCTGGCAACTGAACAACAACAAAATTTCTAAAGCAAGACTTCTGCTCTCACAGATCCCTGGCTCTGACCTGGGACAAGGCAGCTGAGGCCCTCTGCTGAGTTGGCAGTCCCTGGCTGTTTCCACCTGCCAAGGTGCTCTGTGCTGTCGGGACATCATCCCCACAACATCAGACACACGACTCCAAGACCAGACCCTCTTCTCTCCCTGCCACCCACCTGGCTCCTGCAGAGGTCCTTTGTCTGGTTGGTTGAGGGACCCTTGCTGGCCCTCCAGCCCAGAGCCAGGCATTCCTCCGTCCTGAGGCACCCGCAGCAGAGTCCAAGTTCTGGGAGGGGCCTTCCTGGTCAGTCCTCCTCCGAGACGTCCACCTGCAGCTTCCTTGTGGCTGCCACCTTCCCAGAGCACGACCTGTGCCCGGCACGGTGGGTGCTTTTGTCGCTGTCTGAGCCTTGCCAGCCCTGGGTGAGGCCCAGCAGGGCCCACGCCTGGCGGAGGAAGCTGGGGCTGGAGAAACAGTAGAGCATGGGGTCGAGCACGCTGTTGAGGTAGGTGAAGGCCAGGAAGCCGTGGAAGAGCTGCGAGCAGACATCCAGGGCACGGCAGGCACGCAGGCGGAAGGCCACGACGGAGGCGACGCCGAAGACCACGCTAGGCAGGAAGCAGACGGTGTAGACTCCCACCACGGCGGCGAGGACGCACACGGCCCGTCGTGGGCCCGCCTGCCCGTCCAGGCCGCGGCGGCGGATGGTGAGTGTGATGCTCACGATGGCAAAGAGGATGAGTGCCAGCGGCAGGAAGAACTCCACCACGAACAGGGCCTGGTGCCAGATGAGTGAGGCCGAGGGTCTCGTGCCCAGCTGGTAACTGAGGCAGGGCCGGCTGGAGTGGGTGGTCAGGAGCAGGTGCCCATTGAGGAGCAGGAGTGACCCCCAGAGACCCCCAGCCATGCGGGCAGCGCCCCCAACCGAGGTCCTGCTCAGCGCGTGGTGTGGCCAGGCCACCTTCAAGTAGCGGTTGAGTGCCACGGCCGTGAGGAAGACCACGCTGGCCGTGCGGTTGGTGGCGATCATGAACAGGTTGACTTTGCAGGCGGTGTCCCCGAAGCGCCAGGTCTCATGGAGGAAGTAGTAATCCACACGAAGGGGCAGGTTGAGGATCAGGAGGAAGTCCGCCACCACCAGGCTGACCAGGAACACGGTGCTGGACGTCCAGGGCCTCGTGCGCAAGCAGAAGATGAAGAAGGCCAGGCTGTTCCCCACCAGGCCCAGGACAAACTCCATAACCAGGACTGGCGCCAGGATGGCAGACACTATGGGGGAGGAGGCTGGGTGGCAAGAAGCAGTGGCCTCTCCAGGTGACCCCAAGGCAGTGGTCAGGGCAGAGGGAGAGGAGGAGGAGGGAGAGGAAGGGAGGGAGAGAGGTAGCCAGGAGGGAGAGAGAGAAGGAAGGGGAGAGGGATGGCTCAGGTTAGGAAAGCCCATGGGCTGCTTGGGCCGTGGACCTGAGAGACGTTTCTCCAGCTGTCTGACCCCTGTGCAATTGCAGGGGTCAGTGCTCGCTATCAGCTGGCCAGCACAATGACTCAGTATCCTGGGGGTTTCATCATCATCCTTGCAGCCACCAAGAAACACCCTGTGTTCCAACTGCAAGTGAAGAGGAACCCTGCTGCTCTCCCTCCCTCTCCACCTCCCCAGAGTAGAGAGTGACCAGCCTCTCTACTGGAATCTGCATTGCCTCTGGCACACCAGAATGAGGGCTCAGCAAGGTGAGTGGAGGCCCAGAGGAACCCTGAAGCGGGAGGAAGGCCTTGCTGGGGTGTGGCTGGGGAGTGTGTTTACAGCCCTGAGTGGTCAGACATTTGCTTGCCTGAAGGCAGGAGCTGGTCCTGACAACTCACAGCTCTGAAGACCATGCAGGCCACCCTGAGCCCCCACCCCACTCCCATCACAGATACAGACTAGGTGGCTCCCTGCCCCCACCAACTCTGGCAGCAAGGGCTGGGAAGCCAACAAGATGTCCTGGGAGAAGGAGGCGGGGGTCCAGTTGACACCTTGACCGTTGTGCTCACTGCCTAGTAGGAACAGCCTGCTGTCCTGATTCTCAGATTCCTGACACTTCCAGAGTCTGTGATGGTCCCAGGTCCACATCCATGATGAAGTACATCCCATGCGCAGAGGGCTCCCCTGCCAAGTTTTACTGCCATGCCCTGGGGACCTGGGGGCTTCTCCCACAAACAGAACGATCCTGAGAATCCTAGAGTTGCCCTGCTACTGTTCATCCCACTTGACGGGCCATCACCCAGTATTCACTGCAGAGAGGGGAGCAGGGGGCTAGGGCTGGTTTCAGACAAGGTCTAAATCCTGCTCTCCCACTGCGTGGTGTTCCCATGAGTCTATGGGGCCAGGCCTGTGGGCAGAGATGGGGTAACATGGGACAGCACCAAGAAAGGCTGTGGTTCCAGGCTCCACGATCTGACTCCCCCTCCCCTGCCCCGCTGCCCCTGTGCCAAATGGCTGTGGTTAGCAGGATGCCCCGTGCTGCCAGCTCAGTCTAGAGTCTTGGGGTTTCAGACAGTGGATGCCGGCCCCTCTCCCCAGACACACCCCAACAAGCCTCTCCCCTGCCCTGGGCTCCCACTGGCCAAGGCTGAGGGCAGATAGGGTGTAGGGTGGTGGGACCACCAGCCTGAGCTTTGAATGCAGACAAGCCTGGGTTGGAAACAGAACTGCCTGCCTTCCAAAGCTGTCTAAGCCTCAGTTATAAAATGTGGTGCCACCACCTTCTTGGACAGTTGTAAGGATTCAATGAAGTCATTTCTGTAAAAACTTCTGGCAAATCCCCTGGCACAGAGTTGGTGGTCAGAAAAACAGGGAACCTAATTTTCATGATTTTCTGTCTTGGATTAGACACATCCTTGGAACTAGGGGGCCCTTCTAGGCACACTGTGAGGCCTAGATGTGTGGCCATCTGGGCACACTGCCTGGGGGTGCCTCTTGGGACATTGATGTTCCCTCCTCAGCTCCTGTACAGAGGAGCGTGTCACTGCCCTAGAGTGTGGCAGGAGAGGAAGTCCTCTAGAGGGATGGTGGGTGAAGGTCTGGATACCCCTCAGGGTCTTTCAGCAAAGTCAGGGTCTCCTTTGCCGGTCTGTCAGTGGAGGGGATCCAAGCAGTTAGCTGGCAGGCAGGGATAGGGGAGGCAGGGTTCAAACCCAGGTTTTCCAGAAGAAGCCTAGACTCTACCCAGGGACTTGTTTCATCCAGACATAGCTTCAGTTCCCCCAGCAAGTGACCCCTCGTCGACTTCTCCTTGAAGCCCCAGGATACTGAACCCCAATCTCCTGCTGCAGCTTCCATGATTCATCTCGACCCACTGCTGCATCCTCAACTCCCAAACTCCTGGGCCCCACGGGGGCCTGTACATAGGGAGGGGGGAGCAGGGGGAGGGCAGAGCAGGGGGAGGGGGCCAGGTGGCCCTCCCCCTACCACCAAGCCCCTCGGAGGCTCGTCACAACCTTCATGTATTAATCGTGGTTAACTCCACCCAGGGGATTTTGTGTTTTTGTGTATTTCTACGTTTTTTACAATGAGCACAAATCATTTCTGTTCTTGGGGAGAAAAATCCTCAACAGATGCTATTTCTTAAAGTTATGTAAAAAGAAAAAGTGAGAAAGAGACTTCAGCTGTGCCCCCAGGACAGGCATAGAGCACGCATGGAGGGGCACACACAGCGCGAGCACTTCTCTAAACACGCAGGGGGCTCCACCCCAGACCTTCCACACGCCCATGGTCTCCTGGTGCCCAGACCCCCACACACACAGTCATAGGAGCACTCAGTGTCTGACAGAGACCCCAGGCCGTGTGTGTGCAGACCCGCAGGCACCTGTCGGCCAGCAAGCCTTTATTGAGGGCTTCTTGGCGGCAGGCAAGAGCTGCGCTGAGCCTGTGGATGGAGGGCGGTGAGGGGCCGGCCCCCAGCAGCAGTCCACCTGGCAGAACCACGCAGGGCAGTGGGCTGAGGGCTGTTAAGGGAGAAGGGGAGCTGCGGCCCCCAGGAACCTGGCAGCCTAGCCGAGAGGACAGGAGAAGGGATGATGATCGTCTCCAGGGCCCAGTCCAGGGGATGCTGAGTCTCTGAGCAGCAGTGTACGTAGAAACAGTGGGGCTGGGAGAGTTACTTGGCCAGGGTGGGTGCTCTGGGCCCACAGTGGGAGTATCAGTCATCCCAGGGACTTCTTGCAGGCGGGATCCTGGGTCACAGATAGGGCCACGGAGCCTTGCCCTCGCTCCCAGCCATACCTGTGGAGATACAAGTAGGCAGGGTCAGATAAGGCTGGGGCCCCAGGGAAAGGAGGCCAGGTCCACAGCAGGGGGTAGATCTTCCCTGAGGACTCACAGAGTCCCAGCTGGCACCAGGAGGCTGTCATCAGGGGTCAGGCTCAGGCGCTGTCCCTCCATCGTCACCACTGAGGAGCCCTCCTGGGAAAGAGGAGTAGGAGAAGTAAATGGAGCTTGTTGGGCCACAGCGCCTGTCCGAGCATCCCTGAGTCAGCCTTGGCAAGGAGGCCCTGGGAACTGGTCCATACTGTGGGCATCCAAGGCCCCAGAGCAGCCCGGTCCCCAGGTGCAGGCAGGAGGCATGCCACCCTCTCCCCAGACCCCACTTGCCAGCTGCCACAGCCACACGTCCACGTCCCGTCTCAGGCCTTTGCTGCTGCCTTGTCCGTGGATCATCACCTGGTGGGAAGTGACACGGGTCTTTCTGGTGCATCCTGCCCCACGCAGGAGAGGGCTTTGAACCCGGCCCCCAGACACCAGCCCTGTGTGGGCCAGGTGGGGGGCCCACAACGCAGCCTCTGCGTATGCAGAGCAGAGGCCTGGTCTTAGAGAGGAAGGCTGCCCAGGCCACAGGCCCTCCCACCCCGATCCTGTCCCAGCCACCTGCTATTGGGGGTCACACGTGCCTGCCCTTCACACGCACATGCACATCTGCTCCCTCTGACACTCGACACAACTACTGCTGACCCCGTACGGAGGCACGCCTACCAGGGAGACACTAGGCTCGTGCGTGAACGTGGCACAGGGCAGGGCCCCAGAGGATGCCGTCCTCCCTTCCTCTGTGTGATGCCAGGAGTCTGACCTAAGGAGGTGGAGGGAGTTGGGAGGGGACGAGCAAGAGGGAGAGGGAGGCTGAGCCTCTCGGACCTCTATCACCTTGGAAGCCCACAACCGCTGAGTGGGCCATGCTCCTGCCAGCCCCGAGTGGGCCTCAGTAGCTATCTGCTGGAGTGAATTGAAGCAGGGAGGAGGAGGGGGTGAGAGAACAGGCGGGAGGGGCTTGGTGGGGCGTGCTGGCTCTCATGGCCCTGTGGAGCTCAGGGCTGGGCTGGCCAGGCCTCTTGGGGCAGGTCTGCACCCAGTGAGCGTCCCTCCACAGGGGTGTCTAGGGCAGCCTCCCAGGGACTTGACAGTGGCCAGCTGTAGAGCATGAGCAAGCGTGAGCCCCCTGGCAGGTCTCCCCGTTGCCACACTTGCCGGGCTGGTCTGGGCCTCACACAGGCTACAGTGATCTTTCTGAACTACCACTCCAGTCTGATCACCCGTCCTGCCTCCACACGAGATAAAAGTCTCGTCTCCAGCATAGTCCTCACACCTTGCCCAGCCCAGGGGAGCTGCCAGCACCTGGGCACTGCCTGCTACTCTGGCCATCTAGCAGTTGTGCCTTCTGCCTACTCCCTTGTCCTGGTTCCCCAGCCTCAGCTGTCTTCAGTGCCAACTGTTTCAAGCCTCCGTGCCTTTACCCAGGCTTCTCCTTCACCTGGAATGCACTTTCCATCTCCCTTTCTTCCTTTGCAAACTCCTGAATAGGTTTAAGATTCAGTTTAGACATCACCTCCTCCAGGAAGCTGTCTTCCCTCACAGCCTGGTTCCTCCTTTATCGTCCTATGACTTCCTGTAGCTTCTCTACCACAGAACATATCACATGATCATGGCAATCGTTTATCAGACCATACACACTCTGAGGGAGTGACTCTATCTTATTTTCCTACTAAAGCCTAAAACATAATAGACACTCAGTAAATGTTGAATGAAGGGAGACCAGCTTTGGGTCTCTGTGCAACTCTCCACCTAACCCTCACCCCCAAATATCTCTCTCCCTCCCGGCTCCCAAGGCTATGATTGGCCAAAGGCCCAGAGGTCCTGGCAGGGGGATGACCCCAGACTCCCAGGAATCCCTCAGTGGATGGGGCAACCCCCTAATCCCTATTCTGAAGGCAAAGAAAGATTGCTGGGGACCATGTAGCCTCCATCGGCTTCTACTCACAGCAAAGCCATCATTCTCGGAGTCAGGGAGAGAACAAGAAGGCCTATGCTTGTGTCCACAACTAGACTGTGAGTGTGAGTTTGTGTATGAGTGTGTCTGTGTGTGTCCATGTGTGATTGATTAGTTCCATTACCCAGGGCTGCTGGGCTGACTCCCTGGGTGACCCAAGGCTGCATTACCTGGCTCTCATAGGTGTCCCCAAACAAGCTGAGGGATGTGCCTGCCTGCAGCTCCTTGCGGTGGCCATCCAGCCAGGCCTCCAGGCACATGGGCTCCATGACGGATCGTGTGCTCAGGGGGAATGGTGGTTCCTTGAGCAGCTGGTCTGCACCCACAGCACAGATGTGGTCAGTGTCCTCTGGCTCCACCCATCCAGTCCCAGCAGGCCAGGTTCCCAGGGGTCCCAGCTCCCAGTCACTGGAATGGGCTCTGTCTCCAGCCCAGGCACCAAGTAGCCATGTGGGGGTATATTTCATGCCATCTTCTTGTGACTTGAGTACAGGGCAGAGTACTCAAAAGGAGACTGTGGTACTGGGGTCAAGACCCACCCTTCCCTGGGAAAGGTCGGGTGAGGGAGAGAGAGAAAGATGGTTCCCAGGGGCCTCACCAGGGTTGGGCTTTCCCGTTCTGTACTGCTCAGAGCTGAAGAACCTGCAGGGACAAAGTGGGAGGAGAAGGGGGCTAAAGACATATGTGTGCACACACACACATACACACGTACACACACATGCACACACATACACTCCGAGGTGCAGGAGCCCACACACACTCATGGCGCCCTCACATGATCTGTTGTATATCCACCCTCCTTTCCCCTGCCTCCACTCCTCAAGGGGCTTTCCAGTCTGGTTCCCTACCATCCCAGGAGGGGCAGACTTTCTCCCTAAATCCTGGGCATCATTACTCCAGGCTGGTGGATGCTCCCCCAGAGCCCTGCTGGGCTGGGTCTGCTTGCCCCCAGCCAGAGCACAGGGCCTCCGGAGAGGAAGGGGCAGGGGCTGGGGGCTCACTCCTGGATGATGGGGGCCAACTGCGTGCCGAGGTCCTCGCAGTAGAACCACTTCTCAAACAGGACGTCTGTGGTGTCCCCTATGTAGTACCTGCCAGAACAAAGGACAGGCACCCAGCTCTTCACCTGGGCGTCGCAGGGGAGCGTCCCTGAGGCCTGGCTCTGCTTGTGGACGACTGGGCCCGGCTGGCTCTGCGGAGCTGACCACCTGCCGCATCCTGTTAGCGCGACCTAGTGGCCGATGCGCCCACCCACACCCGGCTCTCCCTGGAGGCCCTGTGTGGCCCCAGCGTGGGAGGGCTGTTAGCCACCCCACTCCCATAGCTCTTCCTGGTTCGCCAAGCATGACCCTTTACCAAGCAGAGCTCTGAGGTTCAGCGGGGAACTGTGCAACTTGGCAGGGATTACACAACCTGTCAGTGGCCAAAACAGGACTGGAGACAGTCCTAGAAGCCGAGAGAACATCAGTGACAAGTGTTTTTCCAAAAGAAGAAGCTGAGGCTGAGTCCGATTCTGGCCCTGCAGCTGGATTCCCACCGGCCTGCTGGCAGTCTAGGTCAGAGCACACGAAACCCCAAGGATCCAGCATGCCACAGATGCCCCACAGATGGGAGGGGTCCTTCTCCTTTTGGGGTCATGGATGCCTTTGAGAACTAGAGCAAAGTGCTGTGTCTCTTCTCCGGAGGAAGGACCATATGTCTCTAGCAGGCTCCCTGTGCCTGGAGAACCCCATGGGCAGAGGAGCCTGGCAGGCTACAATCCACAGGGCCACAAAGACCCCACAAAACCCACGGACTCAACTGAGCGACTTGAGCATGCACACAAGACTCCCTGAAGCCCACCCAGGCCCCCAGCCCAGCTTGGCAGGCAACTCCACTGGCCTGAGGAGTATCTGGCACTGGGGCCGGGCCTCAGGACCCTGTGTAGGTAGTGCATTTACTGACTGGATGCCTAATCCCCAAACTTAGGTCCCAGGACCAGGCCAGCTCTGCTCTTAAGCTCCTCCCAAAAAGAGAAGTGGTTCTGCTTACAGACAACGGTTCACAGACACACAGTGCATCCACCCCGCCTGACACCCTAAGACCTATCCTGGGATGGAGCTGGCTACCAGAAAGCCTCATAACTGGACCTCAGTGCCCTCCAGGAATTGCCTTCAGAGTGGCATTTTAATGTTGAGCCCCTGGCTTTTATTAAAAGTCAAAAGCAGATAAGATCTATTATTGACTTTGCTGTAAAAATGTTCCCAAAGATGCTGTCTTCTCCATTACTAAAGACTCCCTATATAAAGCCCCACTGAAAATTTTATTTTCACATTTAAGGCCAGGCAGCTATTTCTGCAAGACTATTCTGCAGTAGGTTTGCATGCAATCATTAACATTGCGGTTTTTGCAAAGCATTTAATAGTATGAGAAGTACTCATGATTTTTTTTTTAATGTAAAAAAAAGCAAAACTCAAACCCATACTTGAGATAAAACTACAGCATTTTAAGGAAAAGATATGCATGGAAAAGAGATAGAAAGTGCTTTGTTAGGTTTCATTGGTGGGAAGAATTTTTTTCTGTGTGTTTTCTCTTTATTTTTGTTTTATTGAGGTATCATTCACATACTATAAAATTTACCCTTTTCCTGACAAGTGATTCTAATTTTGTTCGTTTTGCTTTCTTGTACTTTTCCAGATTTCAAGGGCAAACCTGTAAGACTTTGGTAATTATAAAAAGGGAAACATTTTTTAAAATGTCCTTTATAACAGAAGATGTGGGGCAAAGTATCCTGCTTTCAGTAGCTTGTTGGGAAATTTTAATTTTCTTAGTTAAAAAATACCTCAAAAATTGCTTAGCTTTTGGAATAATGAGCCACAGGTTTAGTCCTCCTTTCAGAAGATATTAATCAGGTAACTGACTGGAACCAGATGTGAACTCAGCTGTATAAACAGAGCACCTGTCTCTGCACCCACGTTCGTCCCCTCCTAGGTGCTGACTCACATTGCCATCTTGTCTGTCCTGGCCCAAACTCTGTATTTCTCTACAGCTCCAGATGGGCCACTTTCTAGCAAACTCAACTTCCCTGGGCTCGATTTCTTCATCTGTGGAGTACAGATGATAACAGTACCCGCCGGATAAGGTGATAGGAGTGTTGTGAGGATTAAAGGAATAAACATAAAGTGGTGCCCGACAGTTAGCAAATGTTATACAAATGTCAGCGCTGAGTGTGGAATGAGCTGGGGTGGAGAAACAAGCAGAAGGCCGCACTAATGGAGACTGACTAAACTCTCAAACTGGAGGCTGGGAGAAGCAGCAGTGTTCCGGGCTGCCCTGGCATCCCGGCCCCGGCCCTTCCCCAGCAGACCTCAGTGCAGAAAGCATGGGTTCTGGGACTTCCCTGGGCATCCGGTGTTTAAGACTCTGTGCTTCCAATGCAGGGGGTGCGGCTGTGATCCCCGGTCAGGGAACTAAGATCCCACTCGTTCTGGGCCTGGCCATAAGGTATCAGGTTAATGGGCTTCCAGGGGGTCACTGAGAATACACCCTCCCCTGCATCATCAGACCCACCCTGCTACCTACCCAAATCCCTCCCCATCCGCCAGCAAATGCAGGATCTCCATTGCTACCAACCCTCTCAGTGGTGGTGGAGTGGCTTTCTTGGGTCTGTCTAGGATCCTTTCCCCTCTAACTCTGCCCCAGACCCCCAGATCTGACCCATTTACCTGAGCCCATCTAGTTCTGTTTTCAGCCGCCTCCGCTCAATCACCAGCCCCACTGTGTTGGCAAACCTCTGCGGCGAGTGGGGGACCCCAGCAGGCAGGAGGAAGATCTGCATGGGTGGGAACAAGGTGCCAGCAAGTGTATGGTCCCCACGGAGACCTCAGTGCTGCAGCGCCCTGGGCCTCCCCAGCTGACCACGGTCCGGCCCAGCCCCCACCCCAGGAGCCAGAGAGGATGTCAGGCTGGGCTGAGATGGGCATGAGGGAGCGCCTGAGGATGGGGCTGAGGCAGCTCGGGCAGGGAGGAGGGCAGGAAAGTCTGGGAAGACAAGACTCCACCAAAGCCAGGAAAGTGGGCACCGTGGGCTCCTGTTCCAGGGCCCAGCCTCACCTCTCCCTGCCGAATGACCACATCCCGGTGTTTCCCTCGCTCCAGGATTCGGAGAAGCATGTCCCCCTCCAGCTGGTAAAATACCTGTGAGACAGGACAGCGGACAGGCTCTGACCTCCCCACTCCCTCTTCCGGGTCTTTGGCCTGAGTTCTGCCCAGAAAACCTGAGAAACTTCCCGAAAGCCGCAGAGTTTATGAGCAGCTTGGTCACCCTTGCCTGAGGCCCCAGCTCCCCGGACACAGGCCGCAGATAAACATGCTGGGGACACCAGCGTGTAATACTCTGACATTAAAGTGACGACCAAGGTACCCAGGACACCACAGGTGGTGTCTGGCTCGGGGGCAGGAGGCTGGCTGAGATGCCCACTGGGTAATTTAGGGACCCATTACCCAGGTAAGGAGAACCGCCCCTTCACTGTGTCCCCGGGGCTGGGCCAGCACATGACTGACAGACCTTGTTTTATTGTGCTGTGCTTTATTGCATTTCCCAGATATTGCCTTTTTCTTTTTTTAACAAACTGAAGGTTTGTGACAACCCTGCACTGAGCAAATCTATTGATACCATTTTCCCAACAGTATTATTTCTAAATTAAGGTATATATATTGCTTTTTTAGACATAATACAATTGCACACTTAATAGACTACAGCATGGTATAAATATTTACATGCGCTGGGAAACCAAAAAATTCACATGGCTCACTTTATTGAAATATTTGCTCTCTTTCAGTGGTCTGGAACCGAGCCTGCACTGTCTCTGAGGTGTGCCTGAACAGTATCAGAACTCTTTATAACAACCTCCAAAAATATTGTTAGCCCCATTCTGCAAAAAAGAAAAAGAGAGGCCCAGAGAGTGAAGTGACTTGCCCCAGGTTTTACACAGTTAGTCCTGGAGCAGCCGTGTTGGCCTGAGTGTAGCTCTGGAGCCAGGGCTGGCTCCTCTGGCCACAGTGAGCCCTGGAAAGGGGCTGGGCTGCGTCCAAACCCCTCTGGACATCGGCTGGCCATGGAAATGTTGGGCTCAGTGCTGGGAGCTGGGATATTCGAGTGGGGGTGGCAGGGGCTTTGAGGATGGAAGCCCTCATTTCCTGCTGTCTCCCTGGGGTGCAGCCCGGTGGCGCTGCAGGGCTCCTGTTGTGCTTGCCCTCTTCCACCCTAAGTTCCTAATTGATGTGTTTACTGAGACCACCCATGGCACTGGGAGGAGGAGGAGGAAGACACATTTTCTCTCTACCAGTCACACATTGCATGGGTGTTAAAGACCCCAGCCAAATAGTTGAAGGATTGTTATTAATAATAACGATTACTATCATCATGTAAGGAGTTAGAGGAGATAGAGGTTCTTGTCCCAGAGTCTACTAAGAGAAATCAAGTGGGCTCAGGAAAACTAGAGAAATGTGGCTTTACAGTCTGACACACAGGCAAGCTGACACAACACCCCTGAAGGGCAATTTGGCAAAGGGCAGAAAGAGCCTTCACAGCTCATGCCTCTATAAGGATTTCTGGGATGCCAGACCTTTCATGCTGAAACTGGGAACTTGACCTAGTCATTCCATCTCTAGAGAAGTGGCTTCAGTGAGTCAGAAATGCACCTGCCTCGTGGTGGACATACATGGCTGTTTTATCACAGTGTGTGGTAGTTTAAGGCTTCACCTGGTCCTCAGCTCAGCCAGTCACCATGGGCCTTTGGCCAATTCAGTTAGTCTTTCTATGCCTCCATTAATTTATCTATAAAATGACAGTATCTACTCAGAATGTTGTCCAGGATGCTCTATACAAAAATAGACAATACATAGTTAGCACTCAGTAATCTCTAGCTATTAATATTAGTGATGGAAAGAATAGCAAAACTGATGCTAATAATAACAATAGGGGAAATCACATTATTTTATGATAGAGACAAAATATGGAACATTATGCAGCCATTAAAAGCTACATTTTTGCATAACTGTCAGTAAAATGGAAAAATGCTAAAGTTATCCAGTTAAAGCAAGATTCAAAATGACACCAGCAAGATTCTATTTATTGTTGTTGTTTAGACTATGTCTGAGAATTCTAATTACATAGTGTATAATACATGTGTAAACCAGGCTGTGTTCACGGTGCTCCCATGAGTGGTGGGATTATGAATGAGGTACATATTTACATTTGTCTTTTCTGTATTCTGCACATTTTCTACAATAAACAATCTTTACTCTTATTATTTAATATAATTCATGCAAGTTATTTAAAACAAATAAGAAAAAACCTATCAGTCTCTTTTAGGGAACAATTCTGCCAACTCCCTCAAACCCCTTCAGCTAAGAGAAAACCTCTATGTGTATGTATGTGGGGAGATGTCCTTTCATGGTTGGAGGGAGAGGAGGAAGAGCCTGAGAATTCTAGAGAGAGGGCCGTAGCCCTTAGGCCCTGCAAATATCAGGGAAAACAGGAATTGGGGTGGGGGTGGGGGTTGGGCCAAAGTCAAGCCCTTTCTGGCAGGCTACAAGGTGTTGGTGGCCATTAAACAAAAACATGGAAAGGAAGTGGAATTTTAGAGGCCTGCGTTGTCATGGGTGAGCTTCCCTGGTGGCTCAGAGGTTAAAGTGTCTGCCTGGAATACAGGAGACCCGGGTTCGATCCCTGAGTCGGGAAGATCCCCTGGAGAAGGAAATGGCACCCCACTCCAGTACTCTTGCCTGGAGAATCCCATGGAGGGAGGAGCCTGGTAGGCTACAGTCCATGGGGTCGCAAAGAGTCGGACACGACTGAGCGACTTCACTTTATTGTCATGGGTGGGTGGTGGAAGGGCGGGGGTCGGTGTTTCCTGGTGGCTCAGCAGTAAAGAATCCATCTGTCAATGCAGGAGACTTGGGCTCAGTCCTTGGGTTGGGAAGATCCCCTGGAGAAAGAAATGGCAAACCATTCGAGTATTCTTGCCTAGGAAATTCTGTGGACAGAGGAGCCTGGTGGGATACAGTCCATGGGTTCACAAAAGAGTTAGACACCACTGAGCAACTAAACAATACCACAATCTATGGTGAGGGACAGGCCTCATCAGCAGAGGTGCAGATGCTGAACTGCAAAATATCCCAAACAGCCACGGGCAATCCAAAAGGAATGATGCTCTATTTGGAAGTAAATGATGTTTGGGGCCTGGGGCTAACTAGAAGATTAACTGTACCGGCTCAAGCTGCTGCTGAATCAAATCTGGCCTGCACAGCCTGGAAAGGCCTTACAGGCAGGCGGGGCCAGAGAGGGGCTGAGGGTGCCGAGAACCCAGGCACCTCCGCTCTGTGCCAGGCTCTGTGCACATACCCTATACACACTGCATCCTTCCGCCAGGCAGGGCTGAGGTCCCCCATCAGCTGCAAGGAAACTCCTGCAGGTTCAGAGATGTGGTGTGCAGGTGTGCTCAGATGTGCCCGACTCTGTGACCCTGTAGCCCATAGCCCACCAGGCTCCTCTGTCCATGGGATTTCCCAGGCAAGAATGTCGGAATGGGTTGCCATTTCCTACTCCAGGGATCTTCCTGACCCAAGGCAAGTCTCCTGCAGTTCCTGCATTGGCAGGTGGATTCTTTATCCCGCTACCACCAGAGAAGCCTCCTGGTGATGGGAGGTGAAAGAAAGTGAAAGTGAAAGCCGCTCAATCATGTCTGACTCTTTGCGACCCCATGGTCTATATAGTCCATGGAATTCTCCAGGCCAGAATACTGGAGTGGGTAGCCTTTCCCTCCTCCAGGGGATCTTCCCAACCCAGGGATCAAACCCAGGTCTCCTGCACTGCAAGTGGGTTCTTTACCAACTGAGCTATCAAGGAAGCCCATCCAAATCACATGATTGGTAAGAGGCAGACTCCAGGCCCACCTGACTCCCAGCCCAGGCTCTCTTGCACCTCTTCACCCCAAGGGAAGGAATGGGCTAAGTGGAACATGTGTGGTGGGTGAAGCCTGTGCACCTGAAAGGCAGAGGCCTGAGCTCAGCCAGGAGAAAAATTCAGCTCAGTGGCTTCCCTTCCCTCACTGGGAAGAGGCCTGGCCCCTGGAGTCTCCTTTGTTCCAGCTGGGTGAGGACAGGCAGGGACAGCAAACACACTGACAGTCCTGTGGCTTCCAGCGTTTGACCTGTGGCTGGCCCTCTCCCTCACCTGAGGCGGAACCAAGCCATCAAAAACCACCTCTAGCCAAATTCCTCCCAGCCACCTGAGTGTCCCTCCAGAGTAAGACACCTGCTCAAGTCATCCCCCCTCACGAGCTAGCAAGCCAGCAGTCAGGGCTTGGTTTAGACCCCTAAGTGGATATTCGTCCACCAGAGTGGATGGGGTGGAGTCTGGTGAGCAAGCTGAACCCTGGACCTTGAACCCTAGCAGCAGGTCCTCTGAGAAGATAGGCACCCCCCAATCATGACGATCCTTTGCCACCAGAGATTCTGAGAGCTGGGAACCCATCTGTGTCTCTCAAGGGGACCCATCTTTTTACTTTTGATTTACTTTTGGTTACTCACTCAGAAACACAGCTCAAAATTCAAGGTACAAAAGGGTATTCAGTACAAATCCCCCTTCCCACCTGCGTACCCTTTCATCAAATAGCTCCCAGCAACTGATGTGCCTTGCGCCCTCTAGATGAGGAGGGGGCCCTCCCAGTCCTAACCCTTCTCAAGGAACTTGGCTCCTGAGACCAGAGTGGAGCGTCCAGGTCCCTCTCAGCATCTGGGTCCCATTTTGGAGGCCAATCTTGCATTATTCAGGTTTGGGGGTGAGGGCACTTGGGCATCCCCTTGGACCATGGATGGCCCCTGTGTTCAGGGGCTGATGCCCAACAGCTGAAGCCTCTCACACCCGCAAAGCCTGGGCTCTTTCCTGTGGCTTCCCCAGTGGGGCTCCTTCAAGGATGGAGCTATCAAGGGTGTCGCTGCCCACAACTTCCAGGCAGCAGTTCCGCACCATGGTTTCAGTTGTGGCCCCCTCCCCTTCATCCACAGGCTCTGGTCCCGGCAGGGGAAGTCACCCTCCCTCAGGGCTGGGTCAAGGGAGGGGGCAGTCCGCAGGCCTACCTCCTCACCCTCCTCGATGTGGTAGTCCTTCCTGGTGTTGGGACCCCCCACGAACATGATTTTGAGCTGCTTCTGGTGCCTGCAATGGATGAGGGGGGTGAGGTCCTGAACTGGCTCATGGGAGAGAACAGGAGGGTTGCAGGGGCCTGTGGGGGTCTGGAGGAGGCCCACACTTGGGAGAGGGAGAAGGCTATTTCTGTGGCATTGTCCCCAAGAGTCTCCGTTTCCATCTGCGTGTGCATCCAAGGGTCTGTGTGTGTGTGTGTGTGTGTGACTGTGTGTGTGCCCATGTCCTTCCTCTGCTCAAAACCCTCAAACCTGGGACTTCACTGATGATCCAGTGGCTAAGACTCCACGCTCCCAATGCAGGGGGTCTGGGTTTGATCCCTGGTCAGGGAACTAGATTCCACATGCAGCAACTAAGATTTGTTGCAGCCACATAAATAAAAGCAACCCTCCAGCAGCTTCCTATGTTTTCTCTGCCTTATAGTCATTCATATGTTGAAATCCTAACCCCAGTACCGCAGAATATGACCTAATTGGGAACTAGGGTCATTGCAGGTGTAATTAGTTAAGCTATGATGAGATCATACTGGCATGGGGGTGGGGGGAGTGCTCTAACCTAATATGACTGGTGTCTGGAAGACTGGAAGATTTAGACACAGTCACACTTATGAGGAGAATGCCACGTGAAGAAAAAGGCAGAGAGCAGAGTGATGCTGCAAACGACAAGGAGTGCAAAGACTGCAGCCAAACCTCCTGGATCAAGGAGAAGCTCGGAGCAGCGTCTCCCTCACAGCATGAGGGGACACAGCAGCCCTAGTGGGCTTTCCCCTCCGTTCTGCTCTGTGGCTCACCACGTCTGCCTGCCTGCCTACCTGCACCCCTTGTTTGTTTCTACGTATTGGCTGCCTCCTCCCACCAGAATGTCCGCTCCACCGGGAAGGGGCTTCCGCCAGTTTCTTCCTGTGTATCTCCGGGGTCCAGAACTGTGCCTGGCATGTGGTTGGTGCTCACATGCGCACATCTGCTGAATGAGTGAGGGGAGGACCTGCACTTTGTGGTTACTAATATCAGGGCAGTGCTGGAGAGCGCGGTGGGGGCCTGGAGGCTGCTGCAGCCTGGAAGTGCCCAGGGTGATGAGGGTGGAACCACAGCAGCGGCGTGGGGCTGGAGAGGAGCGGGTGAATGTGAGTCACCATGAGGGGGAGAGGTGGAGGACTGAGGATAGAGATGAAGTGGAGGAGAGAGTTGGGGGTGACGAAAGTACTAGAAGAGACAAGGTTTGGGGGTGGGGGATGTTGACACAGTATTGCGCAGTCACAAGAGGGTGGACTTTGGAGTCAAACTCTTGCATGGGCTTGCACCGTGCCCCACACTAGCTTTGTGACATTGGCAAAGTTCCTTGTTAAGATTCCCTGCCCTGGACTAGGACTTCCCTTGTGGCTAAGACTCCATGCTCCCAGGCCAGGGGCCTGCATTCGACCTCTGGTCAGGGAACTTGATCTCGCATGCCACAACTAAAGATCCTGCAGGCCACAGATCTCAAGTGCTGTAACTAAGACCCAGCACAGCCAAATAAATAAATATTAAGAAAAAAAATCCCACCTCATAGGGCTACCGGGAGAATTACATGAGACGATGTGAAAACGCCTGGTAGTCTCCAACTAGTCAAGCGATTGGAGCTCGACAGTTTGAAAAGCTACCTTGTTGATGTTCTGTGGACCCAGCAAACGGAAGACTGTGACCCTGGAGCTGGGAGCGCAGAAGGCCCCACACCCCAGGTGACTGAGGGGGATGAGGTGAGGAGGCCACAGGGAGGGCCTGAGGCCTCAGCTGGAGGAAGACTGCCCGACCAGGGTCAGCCCTGTTGGGTGCTGGGGGCAGAGGTGGCTAGGGAGGCCTGGTGGGAGTCTGTGTGTGCCCCCAGCTGCAGAGGGGGCCAGGAAGAGCACCAGAGAGCCTGCCCCAGGAGCTGACCCTGACTTCACCCTCCACCTGCAGCTTCCTGGGCCCAGTAGGGGTGTAATACTGAACAGTTCCCAGACCTCAGTTCTACTATAATTCTGGGGTATTGACCTCCCCGCCCCCCAATTTCTGAGAGGCAGCTGGGGTTGGAGCGCTGTTTCTCAGCCCTGGAAGGCAGGGCTACCACTTAGCACCTGCATCTCTCTAGTCTCGGTAGAGAGTAGAGAGCTTCCTCAGACAACAAGGCCCGTCGTCTCCACGCAGTCACCACAAAGAGGAACAGAGGAGGGTGGGGAAACCCGTAACAGTCCGTCCTCACCCTCTTGTGATCACCACGAGGACCACATCCCCCTTCTGCAAGCTTCTGGGAGGAGGAACTCGGAGGCTGAGGGGAGCAGTTGGAGGATGGCAGGGAGGTGAGAACAGAGGGCAGGAGGGTGGGGGCGTGCGTGCGACTCACAGGAGCTTGTTGCAGACCGGGGGCAGGAAGGAGCCCCGGTTCTCCTCCACCCACGCCTTCACTCTCACTGGGCGCTCCATGGTCTCCCGGGAGCCACACTCCTGAGCGTGTCCTCCGCTCTGTCGAAGGGGCGCGCCTCTGCCCGGCCACCTATTGGCCGCCTGGTTAATAAGCATCCTGAGGGTCAAAGGGCGGGGCAACAACCAGGACTCTCTGTGGCCTCTCTCGGACTTTGGTCTGGGAACCCCCCACCCCCAACCTCGCGCTCGGTGCCGCCCCGCCGGGCCCCTCGCCACATCCCGGGCTCTCTGCCACCCGCGTGAGAGTGGAGCGCCCGATCCAGGCTTAGGACACGGGATCCAGAACCTTCCTGGCCCCTTGTCCCCAGACTTTCCGCCTGGGACCCAGGGAGACCCCCAAAGAAATCCTGTAAGGAGAAGGCGGGTTTGGAAACCCAAGCGCCTGATCACTGGGTTGCTGACGCTGGATTGAGGCCTGTTTCCTCATCTGTAGACTGGGAATGCCTGGGTTGCACAGCGGCCACCGTAGGCCCCGACTGATGTTAGTCCCCTGTCTGGTCACTAGGACAGAGATCAGGCCAGAGCCCGCAGATGTGTTGGGTGCCATTTGCTCGGCTCTGTCAGTGACTGGTTGGAGAGAGGACGGAGGAGAGGCGGGGCGGTGGGGGGGCACTGCTGGGAGACCGTGATGCTAGACAGGGACCGGGGTCGGCCCCTCACCTACGCTCGCAGGTGGCAGGCAGAGCGCAGACAGGGTGCCTGGCGCTGTTCTGAGCTCCTTTCGTGTCTTGGGGCGTACTCAAGTCACACCACAATTTACGAGGAGTTTCACAGATGCAGACCCAGGCGCTGGGACCGGGAATCTGAGGTGCGGTGGGGAGGGCGGACAAACCTACTGCGCTGATGATTCCAGCCTAACCTGGATCCTCGAGAGCGGGCGGAGACGCGAGGCTCGCCTGTGTGGGTGCGGAGGCGGGGAAGACCAATTGGACACCTGCTTTCTTCTCTTTCTTCCAGACCCAGAATTCTTGGGAAGACTGCGCGCGTTGGAAGAGGGCCGGGAGGGGAGGTGGTGGTGGCCAAGAGGAAAGGAACACAGCTGACACCAGAATCTAGACTGGAGAGTTTAGAAGAAATTCGAAACTCCTCCGACTCCCGTCCCGCACCCCATCTCGGCCCCTCCCTGCTACGTAGGGTGGGCGGGTTTTCTCAGCGTCCTCAGTCACAGCGCTCCTGGTGCAAATGAAAACCCAGTCAGCTAGCAGGCAAGATTCCTGCCCTCCCCCGCTGGGCCCCTCCTGTTTCCTCTCCACGCACCCTCTTCCCTTTCTCCCTCCTTTTTCTTTTTAGTTATTTATTTAGAACCTTTTTTTTTTTTTTTTTTTTGCCGAGTGTTTCTTTCTAGACTCTTGTTTGGCACCAAAATAACTCAAACCATCTTCTTTATCTTTCTCATCTACAAGTAAGCAGAGGAGATGTAAACAATGACACGTGAAACACCAAGGATCTAGGATGTGTGGGGTTTGCTTTGGATGTTTGTTAAATGGAAGGGTGGGTGGGTATGTGGATAAAGGCATGAATGAATTCCCACTAAAAGGGGAAGCAAAACCCAAAAAAACTCCATGATTTCAGCCCAACAGATGTTCTGATATGTAGTTCAAGGAAAACAATGACAGTTTTCCTGCATCTTATTTTTTAAACGTTTTATTTTATATGGGAGTATAGTTGATAAACAATGTTATATTAGTTTCAGGTGTACAGCAAAGTGATTCAGTTATACATATACATACATCTATTCTTTTTCAAATTCTTTTCCCATTTGTTATATAACATTTTTAAAAACCTCTTTGTTTTGTATTGGGGTATAGCCAATTAAAAATGTGATAGTTTTAGGTAAACAGCAAAGGGACTCAGCCATACATATACATGTATCCATTCTCCTCCAAATTTCCCTCCCACCCAGGCTGCCACATAACACTGATCAGACTTATATGTGCTATGCAGTAGGTTCACCTTGGTTATCCGTTTCAAATATAGCACTGTGTACCTGCCAATCCCAAACTCCCTAACTATCCCTCCCCACCACTCTTCCCCTGCCCCTGGTAACCATCTACAAAATTTACAAACAGCTTTATATCATCAAAAAAACAACCCAATTTAAAAAAACGGGCAAAAGACCTAAATAGACGCTTTTCTAAAGAAGACATACAAATGGCCAAGAGGCACATGAAAAGATGTTCAACATCGCTAATGATTAGAGAAATGCAAATAAAAACTACAATGAGATATCACCTCACACTAGTCAGAATGACTATCATCAAAACCGCCACAAATAATAGATGCTGGAGAGGGTGTGGAGAGAAGGGAACCCTTCTGTACAGTTGGAGGGAATGTAAATTGGTATAGCCACTGAGGAGAACAGTATGGAGGTTCTTTAAGAAACTGAAGATAGAGCTACCATACAATCTTGCAGTTCTACCCCTGGGCATGTGTCTGGAGAAAAATATGGTTTGCAAGGATACATGCACCCCAATGTTCATTGCAGCACTGTTTACAATAGCCAAGACATGGAAGCAACCTAGATGTTCATCGACAGAAGACTGGATACAGAAGATGTAGTCCATACATACAATGGGATATTCCCCAGCCATTAAAAGAGTAAAATAATGCAGGGACTTATATGAATTTAGAGATTGTCATACTGAGTGAAGTCAGATGAAGAGAAATATCAGTTGATATCACTTGTATGTGGAATCTAAAAAAAAAGACATACAAATGAACTTATTAACAAAACAGAAACACACTCTCATTTTAACCTAACTAGTCAAACAACATGGATAATTGAGGCTACAATTGATTGTTTGAGGTCTAAACCATCGAGATGAACCTTAAATACAGGCTAGATAATTTGCCACATGGTTTCTGTCAAATATGCCATTTAGTTTGTGCTGCATAGATAAAACACCATGTCCATTCAATTGGCAAGCCTCCTAGCTTGGGTGTTCGGCACCATTGGATCCAATGTTCAGAAAATCAATTTTTATTGATTTTCAATCATTCAAATTTGTATTTGAATTTCAACAATTTAAATTTTATCTGCGTGTTCTGGCATTGTTTGGTCACGGTCATCTGGACTGCTTCCAGCTATTGACCCATGAGTTCCTTCTAGTTTCTGGATCTTACCTGCTCACAGCAGCCATTTCTCCCCTCTGCACACAGAAGTTCATCGCACCATAGTGTGAGAAGCCGTCTCTGCCTTAGGACCAGAGCTCATCAGAGCCTCTCCTGGTTGCTGGTGCCTGGCTTTGGTCTCCCCTGGATGGCAGCTGCCTGCCCAGATCACTAAAATCAGTAGACGCTTCTAGGCTTTACTAAGTCTGACTGCTGCTAACAGTCTCTTGATGAACAGAAGTTTTTTCTCCAGCCGATCCTATCTGAGCTCACCTTGATCTGTCTCTGTCTTTCTCCCACTTTCCCTCCCTTTCATATAATTCAGCAACTGTTTAAGAACAAACATGAGGGCTAGATCATGAATTGTACTAGTTATTTGGAAATCTGGGTTCTGGTCCTGCAGTCTCTTTTACTTGTATTATTGACAAATGTGTTTACATTTTTTAGTTACATGATTGGTTTGAGGGATTTTTGTTGTGTTTTGTTCAGTTATCATTTTGTTTGTAATTTTTAATTTTATTGCATTGTGGTGACTGAAGATGGTCTATGTATTATTTGGGGATGGGGGATGTGTTAAAATTTCCTTTGCAGCTTAGTCTATGGTCAATTTTTGTGAATGTGTTTTTTCTGCTTCAGTTCAGTTCAGTTCAGTCGCTCAGTCATGTCCGACTCTTTGCGACCCCATGAATCGCAGCACGCCAGGCCTCCCTGTCCATCACCATCTCCCGGAGTTCACTCAAACTCATGTCCATCGAGTCAGTGATGCCATCCAGCCATCTCATCCTCTGTCGTCCCCTTTTCCTCCTGCTCCCAATCCCTCCCAGCATCAGTCTTTTCCAATGAGTCTACTCTTCGCATGAGGTGGCCAAAGTACTGGAGTTTCAGCTTTAGCATCATTCCTTCCAAAGAAATCCCAGGGCTGATCTCTGCTTAGAATATAGTTATAAATGTTTCTATTAGCCTAACCTTTTGTGTTATGCAAATAATCTCTTTCCTAATTCATCAAGGTGCTCATGGGTGCAAATAATAGGGACCCCAGTTAAACAGTGGCTTAACCATGAGAAAGTTAAACTTATGTGACTGGATACTCAGAGGCAGAATGAGCCTGTGACCTAGTGGTGTCATCATAGACCCTGTCTTTTTCCATTCCTCAGATCTGCTATCTGCAGCGTAGCTTCTTCCCAGGGCTTGCCCCCAAGGGGTCAAGAGATGTAAACTATCCACAGTTTTTCCTTTAAATAAGGGGTTTTCAGCCTTGGCACCACTGACATTTTGGGTGGAAAGTTGCTGTGGGGGGCTGTCCTTTGCACTGTAGGACGTTTAGCACACTTATGGCGTCTCCCAACCAGACGCCAGTGTCTTCTCCCCAGCTAGGACAAACAACAATGTCTCCAGACATTGCCAAATCCCCGTGGGGTGGGGGAAATTGCCTGCAAGTGAGAACCAGGTGTATTTACTGGCAATAAAGGTGTGTCACGTACCCCAACCTGAACCAATTCCTGGAGTGAGAGGAGGGATGTTCTGATTGATTTATTCAAATTAAAGTTTGTACTTGAAGCTGGAAGCAGAGTTGGCTTCCCTCAAAGTCTGTGTGCATATGAGGGGCAGGGTAGTCACACAGACTCTGGCTCATGACTGAGAGGCAGGGAAGGTAGCGAACCGTGTCTGCTACTCTTGGATTTTACTGTTTCCTTTGAGCCATTGCCCCCTCTACCTGCTATTCCAATGTGTCTAGCATTTATTCTTAGTTGAAAAAACTTTTTTTTTTGGCCATGCTGCAAGGCATGTGGGATCTTAGTTCCCCAATCAAGGATCAAACCTGTGTCCCCTGCATTGGAAGTGAGGAGGCTTAACTGCTGGACTGCCAGGAAAGTCCCACAGTAGTTATTCTCTAAACGTGCATGAATGTAAACTTGTAATTTCTAACATGTACTGTTAACAAGCATCTGTATCCACCCCTAGATCAAGACAAGAACAAAGGAATCTGGACAAGATTTAACTCCCTGCTGGAATTCCCTACTGGCAACTTCTTTGCTGATATTTTAAATTCTTATTTAAAAGTTTCATACAGGCAATAGTTAGATATGTAGAGTTCCAAAGAATAGCAGGGAGAGATAAGAAAGCCTTCCTCAGTGATCAATGCAAAGAAATAGAGGAAAACAACAGAATGGGAAAGATCTCTTCAAGAAAATTAGAGACACCAAGGGAACATTTCATGCAAAGATGGGCTCGATAAAGGACAGAAATGGTATGGACCTAACAGAAGTAGAAGATATTAAGAAGAGGTGGCAAGAATACACAGAAAAACTGTACAAAAAAGAGCTTCATGACTCAGATAATCACGATGGTGTGATCACTCACCTAGAGCCAGACATCTTGGAATGTGAAGTCAAGTGGGCCTTAGAAAGCATCACTACGAACAAAGCTAGTGGAGGTGATGGAATTCCAGTTGAGCTATTTCAAATCCTGAAAGATGATGCTGTGAAAGTGCTGCACTCAATATGCCACCAAATTTGGAAAACTCAGCAGTGGCCACAGGACTGGAAAAGCTCAGTTTTCATTCCAACCCCAAAGAAAGGCAATGCCAAAGAATGCTTAAACTACCACACAATTGCACTCATCCCACACGCTAGTAAAGTAATGCTCAAAATTCTCCAAGCCAGGCTTCAGCAGTACGTGAACCATGAAATTCCAGATGTTCAAGCTGGTTTTAGAAAAGGCAGAGGAACCAGAGATCAAATTGCCAACATCCGCTGGATCATGGAAAAGCAAGAAAGTTCCAGAAAAACATCTATTTCTGCTTTATTGACTATGCCAAAGCCTTTGACTGTGTGGATCACAATAAACTGGAAAATTCTGAAAGAGATGGGAATACCAGACCACCTGACCTGCCTCTTGAGAAACCTATATACAGGTCAGGAAGCAACAGTTAGAACTAGACATGGAACAAAAGACTGGTTCCAAATAGGAAAAGGAGTACGTCAAGGCTGTATATTGTCACCCTGCTTATTTAACAGAGTACATCATGAGAAATGCTGGGCTGGAGGAAGCACAAGCTAGAATCAAGATTGCCAGGAGAAATATCAATAACCTCAGATATGCAGATGACATCACCCTTATGGCAGAAAGTGAAGAGGAACTAAAAAGCCTCTTGATGAAAGTGAAAGAGGAAAGTGAAAAAGTTGGCTTAAAGCTCAACATTCAGAAAACGAAGATCATGGCATCCGGTCTCATCACTTCATGGGAAATAGATGGCGAAACAGTGGAAACAGTGTCAGACTTTATTTTTGGGGGGGCTCCAAAATCACTGCAGATGGTGACTGCAGCCATGAAATTAAAAGACACTTACTCCTTGGAAGGAAAGTTATGACCAACCTGGATAGTATATTCAAAAGTAGAGGCATTACTTTGCCAGCAAAGGTCCGTCTAGTGAAGGCTATGGTTTTTCCAGTGGTCATGTATGGATGTGAGAGTTGGATTGTGAAGAAAGCTGAGTGCCAAAGAATTGATGCTTTTGAACTGTGGTGTTGGAGAAGACTCTTGAGACTCTCTTGGACTGCAAGGAGATCCAACTAGTCCATCCTAAAGGAGATCAGTCCTGGTGTTCACTGGAAGGACTGATGCTGAAGCTGAAACTCCAGTACTTTGGCCACCTCATGCGAAAAGTTGACTCATTGGAAAAGACCCTGATGCTGGGAGGGATTTGGGGCAGGAGGAGAAGGGGACGACAGAGGATGAGATGGCTGGATGGCATCACCGACTCGATGGACATGAGTTTGAGTGAACTCTGGGAGTTGGCAATGGACAGGAAGGCCTGGCATGCTGATTGAACTGAACTGAACTGAATGTATTAACCAGTTATTAATTGTCTCTCAGCCCAAAATTCACTTTCTATAGTCTGCATTATAATACAGGGGCTGGCATTCTGCAAACTCCATTTAGGCTTTACCAGCTGGTTTTATTAGGAAGGAAGTTTTATTAGCAGGAAGTTGATGTCTCCTTGTCACCTCAAAGATGGAAAGTCTTCGGGTAGACATTCACCGGCTAGCTTTGCTATGAGATTTCAGTTTGGCTTATATAGCTGCTGCATTTCTTCTGACTGAGGGCCAGTGAGCTCTCCCTGCTCCCTTTCCTCCCTCCCTCCTCTTGTGGAGATGATATTTATTAGGTTTTATTTTTACCTCCACTGCAAAGTGGAGGTAATGGAGGGAGATTGTGGGGATGGAGGAGGGAGAAGGGACTTGCTCTTTCCTGACTGCTTCCTGTCTGTCTCTGGTCTGCCTGTGGCTCCTGGGCTCATCACCTTGGCTTCTTCCTTTAGCAGTTTCTAAATCCAATTTGCAATTTTTCCAGTTTTCACAGAATCAGCTTTAAAGTGACCCCCTCAGAGATACCAGTTCCAGAGGCTGGAGTGACCTCTCAGAGGTCTGAGTTTCAATTCTGTGGAAGTCTTCCTCCACCTTCCAAGATTTGGTTCCCTCAGTTCTAGGGGATAGAAACTGCTTCTTACAGTTGCTACCTCTGTGATACTGCAGATTTTTTGTTTTACTTTTTAGTTACTAGTTAGCAAGTTTAAACCTAGTTAACAATTCTCTATATTACATTCTCTTTGTTAAATAACTGGCATGATTTCTGTCTCCTGACTGATATACTTTAATAAGCCTCATTCTCTATATTAAAAGACTTCTTTATGGTTGTGATTTGCAACTCAGGGAGGGTTGCTGCTGCTGCTAAGTCACTTCAGTCGTGTCCGACTGTGGGTGACCCTATGGACAGCAGCCCACCAGGCTCCTCCATCCACAGGATTCTCTATGCAAGCATACTGGAGTGGGTTGCCATTTCCTTCTCCAGGGAGGGTTAGGTTCTAAGATTGGGTCATCAGATCTTAAAGGGGCTAACCCTCCAATATAGTGCATCTCTAATGCGATCAAAGCTGGCTGTAGGCCCTGGGATGCAGCCTGCAACCTCAGCTAAGACCCCACTGGACAGGGTAGGGCAGGGCAAGGCGACTGAGAAGAAAATCCTCCTCCTCAGTGCATGGTGGTCACCGTTAGTTTTAGGGGTGCAAACAGAGCAGGAAGTTGATATCTCCTTGTCACCTCAAAGACAGGGTCTTCGGGGAGGCATTCACTGGGCAGCTCTGCTATGAGATTTCAGTTTGGCTTATATAGCTGCTGCATTTCCTTCTTCTGACTGAGGGCCAGTGAGCTCTCCCTGCTCCCTTTCCTCCCTCCCTCCTCCTGTGGAGATGATATTCTCCACAGGGTCTTCTTTTCCCTCTTTGCCAGGAGCCACAAATAATGCCTCCTTTCAAATCACTCTGTGTTAGACACTCCCACTGCCCTCTTCCCCCATTCCCCAACATCCTGGGGCATCTCCCTCATTCTTCCAAGCACGGATCTCAAGCCGTGGACAGAAGTAGACATATGTGGGCTCTTATGAGTCCAGGACACTGTGGACAGTGGCTGAACTTGGCATTTCTTGTAGCCCAGGTGTCATGGAGGAATTCATACTTACTACCTACAGAAGAGGAAACAGAAATATCAGCCACTCCTATAACTTAATTTAAAAAATGATCAAAACCACCAAAACAAAAAAAAGACAGAAACAAAACGAAAACAACAAAATGATGGGTGAAAGATTTGAACAAACATTTCATAAAGATTCACAATATCCAATAAGCATTTCAAAAATGCTCTATACCATTAATCATCAGGGATATACAAATTAAATCTACAATGAAATACTATTATACACCCAATAGAATGGCTAAAATTAAAAAGGTTGCCAATACTGTGTTGACAAGTATGCACAGCAATTAGAATGCCCCTCAAAATTAAACACTTTTGTGCATCAAAGGACACTATTAAGAGAGTGAAAAGGCTAACCACAAAATAGGGAATATTTGTAAATAATATCCAAAAGAAGTGAAGGCATGACCTTGAGCAGGTATTTGTGTACCCACTTTCATAGCAGCAAGATTCACAATAATCCAAAGACGGAGGAAATCTGACTGTCTATTGACTGATAAATGGATAAACAAAATGTGGTATATACATACAATGGAAAAAGAATGAAATTTTAACACATGCTACAACATGGATAAACCTTGAAAATTTTGTTAACTGAAGTAAGCCAGACACAACAGGATAAATGGTGTATGAGTCCACTTATATGCTGCTGCTGCTGCCAAGTTGCTTCAGTTGTGTCTGACTCTGTGCAACCCCACAGACGGCAGCCCACCAGGCACCCCCGTCCCTGGGATTCTCCAGGCAAGAACACTGGAGTGGGTTGCCATTGCCTTCTCCAATGCATGAAAGTGAAAAGTGAAAGTAAAGTCGCTCAGTCGTGTCCGACTCTTCATGACCCCATGGACTGCAGCCCACCAGGCTCCTCCACCCACGGGATTTTCCAGGCAAGAGTACTGGAGTGGGTTGCCATTGCCTTCTCCTCCACTTATATGAGGCACCTAGAATAGCCTGGAGAATCCTACAGACAGAGGAGCCTGGCAGGCTATAGTCCATGGGGTTGCAAAGAGTTGGACACGACTGAAGCGATTTAGCAGGAGCAGCAATCAGAATAGTGAAACTTGTAAAGACAGAGTACAATAAAGGTTATTAGGAGCCGAGGGAAGGGGGATGGAAAGTTTACTGTTTCATTGGTACCAATTTTCAGTTTGGGATGGTGAGAAAGTTCTGGAGATGGACAGTGGTAATAGTTGCACAACACTCTATTGGGTGTGTAATAGTATTTCATTGTAGATTTAATTTGTATATCCCTGATGATTAATGGTATAGAGCATTTTTGAAATGCTTATTGGATAGTGTGAATTTTTAATGCCACTGAACTGCACACTTTTCTTTTTGGCTGCACTGCACAGCTTGCAGGATCCCTGACGAGGGATTGAACCACAGCAGTGAAAGCGCTGAGTCCTAACCATTGGACCGCCTGGGAACTCCCTGAATTGTGCACTTAAAACGTTTAAAATGGCAAATTTTACGTAATGTATATTTTACCATGATTTAAAAATGCTTTAAAAAACTATACAAAAATCTATCTTACAGAAAAATGATACTGCTGAACCTATTTGCAGGAATAGAGATGCATAGAGAATGGACTTGTGGAACAGGGAGGCAAAAGAGGGTACGGTGAATTGAGAGTGCACACTACCATGTGTAAGATAGCTAGCTAGTGGGAAGTTGCAGTGTAGCACAGGGAGTTCCCTGGTGGCTCAGACGGTAAAGTGTCTGTCTACAGTGCGGGAGACCCGGGTTCGATCCCTGGCTCGGGAAGATCCCCTGGGGAAGGAAATGGCATTCCACTCCAGTACTCTTGCCTGGAAAATCCCATGGACAGAGGAGCCTGGTAGGCTACAGTCCATGGGGTCACAGAGAGTCGGAGACGACTGAGCGACTTCACTTTCACTTTCACAGGGAGTTCAGCGGGTGCTGGTGAAGAGCTCCAGGGGTGGGAGGGAGGCTCAAGAGGGAGGGGATATGTGTATACTATGGCTGACTCATGTTGTTATATGGCAGAAGTCAACACACCATTGTAAAGCAATTATCTTCCAAATAACAAAACAAAAAATCTATATTACTACCCAGCAATCTCACTCCTGTTACTTACTGAAAAGAAATGAAAACAAAAGGACTTGTAAAAGAGTGTTCCCAGCAGCTTTGTTTATAATAGTTCCAAACAGGAAATAACCCAAGATGTCCATTAATAGGAGAATGGCTAACCAACTGTGGTGTATATATGTAAAGAAATATTACTGAAGCCACTCAATCAATTGGTGGCTAAACAGAGATATGCACAAAGGTGGTTTACTCCAGTTCCTTACCTTTTTTCAACTTCACAGGGTGAATTTTCCTACTTAAACTCCAAAATTTTGACCTAAGGATATCCCTGAATGTTTCTGAAACCCCAGAGTTCCACAGCTGCCTCTGCTAAGACTCTCCCTTCCTCCTCTCAAAGGGAAGACTCCCTGCCTCCCATCATTATCTGTGCTTAGCTTCTAAGACCTGACATCCTGTACCTGGTCCAGTAGGTCTGGGTTCAACTGTTGCCAGAACTGACAGAGGAACTCCCTCATCTTCTTGGCAGGAGGGCTTGCGGCGGGGGGGGGGGGGCATTTATTTGGGTGCCCAGCATACCTGGATGCCAGTTTTCATCTCTAGTGTCCCTAGCTTTACCTGGTCTTTCCCATATTTCTAGTTGGAACCCTTTGGCCACCATCAGGCCATGACTCTGTCAGCCCTGATCGGTACCTCTCTTGAGGGTGACCCTCTCATGGGACTCTTTCTCCAAGGCACAGTGAGCACTGTACTCTGTAGAGTGGTGACGGTATGGACACCTGAGTGATACAATTCCTGTTCTACCACTTACTAAGGTAACCTCACTGTGCCTCAGTTTCCTCATCTGTAAAATAAAATACTACTACTACTTACATCATAGGATTGGCATGAAGATTAAACTGGTTGATAAGCTATTGAGTTCTTAAACACTGCCTGGCACATGGTAAGCACTGTGTGTTATTATTTTTTTTAACTGACCTGCCCCCTTGTTCTCCATATTTTTTGAAAGGTTTTGTTCTCATATGACAAGTGAAAGAAATAATTAGGATCCAGCCAGAATCCACTCAGGATGCAGTAATTTGAACAGGGAAAATTCAATATAAAAAGCTGTTTACTAAGTGGGGTAAAAGGAATCCTCTAACGGATACAGGAATAACGGAGAGAGGGAGCAGCCTCTACCTCCAGAGATAACAGAGAAAACCCACGGAAGGATAAACTTGGAAAGAGCCCTCCCTCTCCACCGAAGCTGAGGCTCGGAACTCTCTGGTGGGTGCGTGGTGGGGGCTCACTGGATGGCAGAGAAGCTTGCCGAGGCGCTGCAGGCTGGGGTTGGCAAGCAGGAAGCTGCGCTGGGAGGATGGCAAAATCTAACTGGAAGCCGCCCACTGGCAGCTGTGCTGTAGAAGGAGGAAGAGAAGACCCTTCAGCGTTCTTCTGGCACCTTCCATCCACTGATGGGGCACAACAGTGGTGCTGGCTGGCGAGACCACAGGGCAGAGATGGTGTGTTTCGAGCAGAGAAGCACTAAGTTAACAACTGACACACACCCTGTTTACATTCTCATAATTAGACGACATTTCATAGGGAATCCTTTCTATTTGTGTTATATGTGTTTATAGCCTGGTAGCTCAGTGGTAAAGAATCTGCCTGCGAAGCAGGAGACGCAGGTTTGATCCCTGGGTCGGGAAGATCCCCTGGAGAAGGAAACGGCAATCCATTCCAGTATCCTTGCGTGGGAAATCCCATGGACACAGGAGCCTGGTGGGCTACAGGACAAGAGTCAGACACGAATTAGAAACTAAACAACAGGCAGTACATAGCAGCCTATGGTTAGGACAGCCCTGTGCTCTTAGCGGTCGGCTGCAGTCACCGTCATGCTGGTTATTACAACATCCCCTTTCACTCTAAGGAATGTCCCTTTTTGGAGGATAAAAACGTGGTCACACGAACTCTTTACATACTATTTTCTGTCAAACTATTCCCACTGGTAACAGTTAGAAACACAATAGATACAGATACGCAAAACTGAAGACAGCCCAGGTGTGGAGGGGTCCAGATTCAGGAAGAAGTGCAGCCCGAGCTGCTTTGCTCCGTGACGCATTGTTCGGTTTGTAGGTGGGAGAAACTAAGAGGCTGAAAAGCTGAGCCAAAAGAAATAGTTCTCAAGAGTGATATATGATTTTTAAAATGTACGTCTGGGTTTGTCTAAAAGAGCTCTTTTAATACGTACAAAATAAAAAGTCTGACATGAAAGCACAGTGTTGTTAAAATGGCAGCATCTTTTCTTTCTCTAATATCACATAAAGTCATGGTACATTTTATAGGATAGGGCAACTCAGATTTGATGAAATATGGTATATTTGTTCCCATGTTTGAATGTCTCTATGGCAGAGACTCCTGGAAGTGGAACTGCTGGGTCAAAGGACATGTATTGGATAGATTCTGCTTAACTGTCTTAAAAAAACAAGAAAACTGAACAGTGTTCATTTCCCCATACTAACACTGAAATGCCATCAGTCTTTAAATGTTTTTCTCCTCTGACAGGCTCTCACCATGTCATTTCAGCTTCAATCCAGAGTCAAGGGAATCTGTACTTTCCCAAATTATCATGTTCCTCTCCTGTGTGTAATTGGTTCAAATCTGTATCACACTTCCCTAGAGCTTGGGCCATAAGACCGACACATCTTTCTCCTCCAAAGGGCAAATAAAGGGTCATTCTCCATGTGGTGCTGGTAAGGATCATGGACTACTAGGATAGGAAGGGATTTTAGACATTGCCAAATCCTAGAAGTTCTGAAAGACATTCAAGATGATTCTCACTGTTACAGGTGATAGAGCATCTTCTCTATTTCTACTTAGAAAAATAATACAATAATTCTTCATTCAACCTCTTGCCCCATGAATGTGAGATCACTCTGGGAACATCTGAGGCCTGCTGACCAGCACCTGCAGTGGTCCCTAAATACCAGATGTGTTTATGATTCAGCAGCAGTCGTGGGTCCTAAGTGGTGAGTTTTGACTCCTCTGTAGCACCTATCTAAAATCATATATTGCTTCATATACAACCATAATGGAATGCTGGCTAAAAACATAAAATATAAAAAGTTTGCTGAAATAAAGTAAAAGAAGACCATAAAATGAAAATTCTACAAATCTAGTTCAAGATGGTCTTCATTTACTTGATGTGCAAATTGCATTCGGCTAATCAAAATGTTTATCTTGTATGTCAGAAGCAAAAACCAAAAAGACAAAATATGGTGATCATTATATCCAATTTGGTCTTTCATTATTAGGAATAAAGACCAGCCACGCCCGCTTCATGTTATTTGCAGAATGGTGCTTACACACAGCAGCCGGAACCCTTCTGTTTTAGCTCATCATTTAGACACACAAAAACATGAAAGTAATAAAAATAAACCAGTTTTTAAAGTGCAAAAAGCATAAATTCTAAACATTCAGTTAGGAAAGCAGTTTGTGTCTATTTTCGATGCTACAGTGAGTCATTGCATTTCATACATTTTAATACATTTGTCCTAAGACCAGTATATGCTCTTTTAAAGACTGTTAACAAAGCATGCTTTTCCCTTACATAATTAAATCAAACATTTTGCATTACATGGTAAATGGGAAGTTGAAACTAGTCTTATGATACTATGGATGTTACTCAAGTTTATTTTAATATCATACATATATCTAAAATAAGTTTTAAGAATCACTTCTTTGTTCCACATTACACAAATTATTACATGATTAAATCAGCGCAAGCTGTTGTCAAGGGTATACATGGTAAAAGGAATTCTCCAGTCAAGATAGGATAGGAAACTCTGGTTTAGACCTCAGTTCACAAATGAGGAAACAGGCCCAGAAAGGGTAAGAGATTTACTTAAAGTCACACAACCGGGGAGGGCCAGACTCAGACTCTTCGTTCAGTGCTCTTCAGGATGGGTGTGTATGAGGTTAAGTGATTTGAAGGTCTCAGTATACTCGTTCTTGCTGAAAAATCTCTCTAGCAGCACAGGTTCTGACACTACCCTCTCTAGGCTCAGCACTGCCCTCACCAGATTCCTCCGTTAGAGCCCTAATTTCCTTGGGGATTAAACTATTTTAGTTCTAAAAGGCTGTATTAGGTGTTGCCTTCCGTTCCTGCGCAACCACGGTCAGTTAATATCTGCTGAACCAAAACTGTAAAGGGTCTCATACAAAGCAGTATCTGCTTGAACCAATACAAGATCTGAAAGTGAAGCGTGGAAAGGGAAGTTGGACCACCAGGGGCTATCTTTGCTCCTTATAATTCACCAGAAATATTCTACCTGAGGAGCTAGGAGCAAGAAAGAGCAGACTCTGCAAATGCTACTGGATCTGAGCAGATGCTGTGTTTGAGTCCATAACTTATTTTCGTGTCTTTTAGGAAATTAACCCCTTTCAATTTAGGGGAAAAATTATTCCCACCTGTGGGCAAATCATGCCTTTACCTTGAGAGTTTGTTCTGTGTTTTAGGAGGGATTTATTTCAAAGGCTCACTCTCTGCTGTCCTTGATTTACCAAGGACCCAGCAAAGTCGGCTCCAAGGAGCCCTAATCCTGGCATTTTGTAAACAGCTCTGCATCCACCATCAGCCTGAAGGGATCTTGCAGGGGTGTTGACCATCCTTCCAGAGCTCTGGATGCATATCTCCCATAGTCCACAAACCATCTGGAGAGGCCACCTATCTCCTTTCCCTGGGTGCACACCACAGTATGCACAAAGCATTGACCTTCCTGAAAACACCCCCTTCAGAGGCCCCTCCCTTACACAGAGCCTGTGTCTGTCACCTCAGCCTTTGCCTGACCATTCCAGTCTTCTCTGCTCCAATTTCAAGGCTTTTCTACAATCCTACTCTTGACTTCATCACCCAAACACAACCTGTTAATGACAGTCAGCACCATCAATGTGATTAAGCTTCCCTGGCGGCTCAGACGGTAAAGGTTCCAGCCTGCAATGTAGGAGACCGGGGGTTCAATCCCTGGGTTGGGAAGATCTCCTGGAGAAGGAAATGGCAACGGGCTCCAGTATTGCTGCCTGAAGAATCCCAAAGACAGAAGAGCCTGGCGAGCCCGTCCATAGGGTCGCAAAGAGTCCGACATGACTGAGCAACTTAACACTTACCTTCCCTTCAACACGGTGATTATGCATGATCATTATTCTGCCCCCATCCCTTGCTCGTGATGGTTCTTAAATTTATTGACATAGTGTTCTCTTGTTTGTTGTCCTGGCTCTCCCAGGAAAGCAGAGGTCATCTAACAGAGAGGCGCCGGCGACAATCGACAATCGATGGAGGGAATCCGAGAGGGAAGGGGTCGGGGGACTTGTTGGAGGAGGCTGCTGATAAACTCCCAGAGGTCCCCACTAGAGTTATCAGTCAAGGATAACAGACACAGTGCCTAGAACTCTCCAGAATGTTTACATTAAAATTTGAGATCAGAAAAAATATAATAAATGTAACGATAAATCCAGCCTGGATTATATTTGTGTTTTATAGCAGCAAAACTTAATTTAAAAAAAAATTTTTTTTAATGCAGAAAGGGGCCCACAAAGACGAAGTGCATAAGGCGCGGGACAGTCATAATTCAGTCCTGGGTAAGGTTTACACTTTCCGCTTAAAAAACAGAAATGGATATCCAGATATTTGTAGGAGACCTCTTGATTTTACATATTAGGAACTCGCTTTAAACAAAACATACATTGTGTGGCCCAACAAAAGACGCGGAACCTAGGCTGCAGCCTCTTGAAGACTCGGACTATCATCGTGTCCCCGGAACGCCCGTGGCTTGACAAGATTTCGGGGACACTTCTTCAGCCTGAGTGCCCGAGCACCCCACTCAGGACAGAGTAAGGGGCAGTAGAAAGCCTTCGGGACACAACAAGGGTCTGACGGTAAAATCCCCGCCCCGTCCGGTGTTGGAAGCTCGAAGGCCACTTCAGCCCCGGCACTCTCTGGAGCCTCAACCGGCTTCGCCCTTTCGCGGGTTTCCCGGCTCCCACCGACTTCCAGGGAGCGCAGGTTAGGGGGTGGAGTCTTCCCGCTCACCAGGCAGGCTGGAGCAGGGCGCAGGGACAGTCGTCCGGGACATCTACGGCCCCGGAGCCCAGGCCGCCCCATCCCTCGCAACAGGGCCCGCCCGCCGGCCGCAGCCTGTCTCCTGGGTGAGACCGGCTCCTCGCGGGGTCTGCTCCCGGCAGGCGAAGCTCCACACCGAGGACTCGGAGGTGGTTTTCAGACCGCCGCGGCCAGGGCTCCTCCTCCCGCGCTGCTCAGGGAGGCGGGCTGAGCTCTTTACAAGGCCCTGCCACACGACCCCGCCATTCCAGACGGAGACTTCCGCAGCCTCCCGGCCTTAACTCGAACGGGAGCTGCTGGACCGGAAGCTGCGGGGTCTCGGGGCCCCGGCTAGTTCCCGCCGTGCCGAGCCGAAGGTGCGCATGCTCCGCAGAGGCCCGCACGGGGCCTGAGTAAACCCTGATAGAGCCATCGCAAGGCGGGGTGAGCAGAGCTCCAGTGGCGCAATCGGTTAGCGCGCGGTACTTATACAGCAGTACATGCAGAGCAATGCCGAGGTTGTGAGTTCGAGCCTCACCTGGAGCACGACCCTTTTGGATACCCGCACGTTTCCCCACTTTTACCTCCGTGCTCAAGGAAACGAATCAGTCTCTCTTTACACTCCTCAGTTCCTGTCTCTTGACTGCTCTGCTTGCGTGTTTTGCTCCGCTGCAGGCAGGAAGCCGCTCGTATCCGCTCCTCTAACTCGCTTTCCAAGCTACTTGTTGCCCCCGCGAACCATCCAGCCGCCCGAACCCGGACGTTTACCTGCTGCTCCCTCTCCCTAGGCATTTCCTTTAACGGCACCCAGTCCCGGATCCCGGGACCGGGGATGTGGACCGCAAGGGCGCTGCACCGGTGATGGGGCCCTACCTGGGTCTCGTCATCGAAAACTCCGGCGCCCTCTCTACGGGGCTTGCCCGAGCTCCCGGAGCCGGTTCCCGGGCGCTGCCCCTCACCCAGGACCAGGAGCGGCGGGGTGCGCGTTGGGTGGCGGGGCGGGAGCCGAGCGACCACTCCCGCGAAGCCCAGAGCAGGAGCGGTCGCTGTCCTCCTTTTTAACTACTACTAACTAGTCGTCGCCCCTCCCTCGGATCTAGAGCCCCTAGACGGCGGGCCCTTCTCCCCTCCTCAGGCCTCCAGGCCTCCCTGGGCGGATCTGCAGAGTTTGGGAAAAGTGCCTGGGCGTCTTCCTCCCTATTTGTGCCCCTTCTCCCTGGTGTCAGACAGGACGGGTGGAATTCGCTGGCAGACGGGAGAACAGACGTTTTCTAGGGATACCCTTTCCTGGCCGCCGCACACCCCATGTTCAGAAGTACCCCCTCTAAGCAGGATATCTGCCAGCTGGATTTGGAATGTTCCAGCACGTGAACGCACCCCTGAGGCACGGGGGCCGCTTTGCCTGCGGATGGGTGGGCGGGGGGCGCCCCACATCCCCGGGAGGTGGGGCGAAGTGGAGACCAAGAGTAGCTGGGATGAGAGGCCTCCCGCACACGTTCTCCCATACGCGTGTTTTCAGCTGTTTTTATGGGGTGTGCTAGTAAACTCCTGGGATGGAAATACTACCGGGAGTGCTGAGAGGAAAGACCTGGAAAGCTCTGAGAAAGTGGGCGGAGCTCTTGTCTGTCTCCTCGACTGCTAACCCCAGCCCCCGGTTCCGAAAGGGAAGCCCCGCACCACCTGGAATGTGAGAAAGTCCGTCCCTCGTCACCTAACCTGGCTGGACCAGACGCTTCTGCTCACAGGCTCATCCTCTGCAGATGGTGAGGGCTCCCCTTTAGAAATCTGGCCAGCCTGGAAACAAGTATCTGTCCGCCACCCCGACACAAAAAATTGGCTTATTTTTTTAAAAATAGCTTCGAGATATAACTCATATACCCTACCATTCACCCACTTAGTTTGCAGTTCAGTGGATTTTAGTGCTTTCACAGATAGGTGCAACCATCAGTCACCACAGTCAATTTTAAAACATTCTTATCAACTCAGTAGGAAATCGTGTATCCTTCACCTATGACCCCACCCCACCACTAAATAATCACTAATTTACTTTCTGTCTCTACATTTCCCCTTTTCTGGACCTTCATATGAATGGAATCATAATGTGTGGTCTTTCGTGACTGGCTTCTTTCAATGTTTTCAAGATTCGTCCTGTCCTACCTTGTATCAGTACTTTCTTTTTTTTTTTTTTTTTTAATTTATGGCTGGATAATATTGCATTGTATGGATTCTTTTCAATTTTGAATAGAAAAAAGGCTGGCATTTTAAAAACATTTGCTGAAAAATTTTTAAAAAGGATATTAATGTTAAAATGTACAAAGCGTAAAAACAGTCACATTTGCCAGGTGTGTAATTTTTAACTTTCAGAGGTTATCGTTGCAAGCACTGGTCAGATATTTCCAAGAGCTCAGCCAAGAGTTGAGCATGGAGTGGGCCCCCAAGGTGGACAGAAACAAATGAAAGAAAGATCATTCTGCCCAACCACCTGTCCACATTGGGAATCCCTTCTACAAAACCCCAGCTCCTATTTGAAAAGTGTTAGCATCAGCATGCCATTTCTTCTCAAGGTGATGTGTTCCACTTTCTGTCAACTCTAATGGTTAGAACATTCTTCTTAAATATTGTTTCTGTTCCTTCAGGTTATGCTGGAATGATGGTGGTTTGGGGAGCTCTTTTTCTGGTCAGGCGGTGAAGTGGGAAGGTAAGCTAAATTAGTTGTCTTTGTTCTATTTAAGCTAGAAATCACCAGATAGAGTATTAGTGGATTACAAACAAACAAACAGACCACTGGCAGATTTGTAGGTCAGTGTCTTTAATGTGAAGTTGATAGGACTTTTAAAGGTTGTGAAGGGTGATAAAGATCAAGTCAGAAAATTATGGAAACATGCTATAAAAACCATAAAGTACTACATATACAGGTATAAGGAGGTGGCATTCCTATCACCACAAAACTAGTGGATTAGACCTGTATGCAGGGAGGAAGATGGATAAATATGAGGTGGATAAACTCAGAAGGCAGGGTGAATTTATAGCTGAATATCTGTAGACGTCTAGCTGGAGGGAAGCCTGACCCACCCATTGAACTCCACTGAACTATACACACAGGTTGACATTAACTTTGTAGATGGCTTTGAACAGGCTAATTAAAATTGTGTGTGATAGAGCTGGAAGGGAGTGCAAATTCAGTAGAATTTGAAGCTAGAATAAGAGACAAATGTTTCTGACAAGTGACAAGATGCAGTTTGATAGAGATAATTGTAAGCCTGTGTTCAGTTCAGAGTTCAAAGTGGTCAGTGCCTGGCTTGACAGCTGTTTGCATATAAAGAATCTGGGCATATCGGATATGCACAGCCTCAGTCGTCCTGGCGCTGTGATTCAATTGCTGAGAATATCATCCGATTATTAATGCATTACTACATAATGCATTACATGGTGTGGTGTCAGAGATCATAAAACAGCAGTCTGTGGAACAAATCTAGCCTCCAGGCAGGTTTTGTTTGCATTTCTAGCGCTGACTTGTAAAGTGTTGAAAAAAATTATAATCATTTGCCTATACATCCGGAGATTTTACTGTAATGCCTAGATTTCAAGTTTTCGATGAAAAATTAGAAGGCTTGTCCACCCCGAGCCCTTATTCCCCCATGGCAACATTTTCCTCCCCTTTGGATGAGCATGTTTGTGATCTCCCGTTTGTCACAGTCCTATAACTCCCCACTCATCCCAAACACAGAGGTGGGTACCAGCTGCCACTGCTCTACCCACTTCACTTGCTTTGCTGTTTTCTTCACCACTGACTCACTCCTCTCATTTGTGACCGACAGTCATTGAGGGTGTGGGTAAAGATAGGGAATGCTCATGCTGAACTCAACCTGATGGCTATAACCTGTGTGAACACAACCTATTTAAAAGTCAACAAACAAAATCCCCAGTTCTTTATTATGAAAAATTGCAAACATATCCAAAGTAGAAAAAATACCATATTTAAAAGTAGAGAATATATATATAGTTAATATATATCCATCCATCACTACTTTTGAGAATTGTCGTTTATCTCATTCTCACAACAATTTCCCCTATCATAGTCATCAAAATATTTTAAAGGAAATCCCAGCTATAGTTTAATTTGACTTGTAAATGCCTCACTATGTATACCCAACAGGTAGCCACTTTTTAAAAGAGCATAACCACAGTATCATTATTATACCAAACAAGATAAATAATAGTGCCCCTACATCATCTAACACCTTGTCTGTGTTCAAATGTCTGCACTTAGCTTTAAAAGATATTTTTACCATTGGTCTATTGGAATCAAGAGCCAAGCGAGGGCCACACACTAAATTTGATCAATATATCTTAAATATCTAAATCTGTCTCTCTTTTTTCATTTATACTAATTACCCATTCTCTTTTATGATGTTTATTTTCTTATTTTAAATTATTGGCCCCGCAGCATGTAGGATCTTAGTTGTCCCACCAGGGATTGATTCTGTGTCCCCTGTAGTGGAAGCCTGGAGTCTTAACCACTGGGCCTCCAGGGAATTCCCTGATATTTGTTTGTTGATCTATAGAATTTCCCACAGAATTTGGCTAATTGAATAACAAGGCATCATTTCAAAAGTTCTTCAGTCCCCCTGACATTTAGATCTAGAAGCTTGGTAATATTAAGATTCAATTAAAAAAAAAAGATTATAGCTGGTACTATATACTATTGTATCACAAGAGGGCAAGTACATAATGGCTGGTTGTTCTGCTTTTACTGACGATTTCAGGTGTGGTCAGCCTGGTCCATGCATTATGAAATGCCACATCAGCCTCCGACCTAATGATTTTAGCAGCTGTTGATGCTCTGTCTAGATGTATTATATTAAGGATTATTCAATAATGTTTTCTAATTCTATTATTGCCTCTGTATTTGTGACTGTGATACCTTAAAAAAAACAAAAAACCTTTTTTTCCTTTGAATGTTTGGTTTTCCTAAAGCACTATTCACATAGAAAAGGTTAGATAATATTGCTGGATGCTTCCTTTTTCTACTAATCTTTAGAATAATCTGTTGGTGCTCTAACAATTCCCATAGGTGACCAATGAGTTTTTTATTTCACAGCTTTTTAAAAAGGTATGTTTGACATACAATGAACTGCATTAATGATGCTGAGTAGCTTTTCTAGTGCTTGTTAAATACTCAGATATCTTCTTTGGTGAATTATCTTTTAAAAGCTTTTGCCCTGTTTTTTATTGAGTTACTCATGTTTTTATTATTGAGTTATAAGATTTTTGTATATTCTAGATGTAATTCCTTTGTTGTGTATATGTTTTGTAAACAATTTCTCTCAGCTGTGATTTGAGTTTTGTTTTTCTAAATGGTGTCTCTTGAAAAGCAGACTTTTAAATTTTGATGAAGTTCAATTTATCCATTTTTTTCCAATTATGGGTGATACTTTTGGTGTTATAGCTAAGAAATTTTTGCTTAACCCAAAGTCACCAAGATTGTATTCTGTGTTTTAGCTCTTACCTTTAGGAGTTCACTTTTGTGTATGATGTGAATAGAGGTCTAAATTTTTCTTTTTTGGGGTATGGATATCCAATTCTGGCACCATTTGTTGAAAAGCATACCCTTTCCTGATTGAATTGACTTCATAGCTTGACAAGAATGGCAATCAATGGCAACCCAGTCCAGTACTCTTGCCTGGAAAGTCCCATGGATGGAGGAGCCTGGTGGGCTGCAGTCCATGGGGTCTCGAAGAGTCGGACATGACTGAGTGACTTCACTTTCACTTTTCACTTTCATGCATTGGAGAAGGAAATGGCCACCCACTCCAGGGTTCTTGCCTGGAGAATCCCAGGGACAGGGGAGCCTGGTGGGCTGCCTCTGTGGGGTCGCACAGAATTGGACATGACTGAAGCGACTTAGCAGCAGCAGCAGTACTGGTCTTTTGCTGGACTTCATTCTATCTTATGAGCTATATGTCAGTGTGGTGTCACGTATTGGTTACCGTAATCAAACACATACATACCACGTATAAAGTTATATATATTTATATGATTATAGTAATCAGCACATAACACTATATATACACACACACTATATATATACACACATTAGGGTTAGTGTGCCAATTTGTATGAAAATATCCTGGGATTTTTACAAGGAATCTGTTGAGTGAGAATTGCCTCCTTAACAATGTTGAACCTTCTGATTCCATAAATAAGATGTGTATCTTCACTTATTTAGGCCTTTAATTTCTTTAAACAATGTTTTATAGTTTTCAGTGTTATAATGTTGTATTATTTCTTCCTTAAATATTTGGCAGAATTCACTAGTAAAGTACTGTGGGCCTGCGGTTTTCTTTGTAGGAAAAATTTTTTTAAACCCCACAAGTTCAGTTTTTGGTTTTGTGTTTGTTTTTTTTTTGATAAATATGGGGGCTATGCAGGTTATTTATTTATTCTTAAATGAGTTTTGGCATTTTGTGTCTTTTAGAAAATTTTATCTAATTCATTAAATTTGTTGAATTTATTGGCATAAAGTTATTCATAATATTTACTTCTTGTCTTTAGGATCTGTAGTGATGTCCCCTCTAACTTCTGATATCGATCATTTATGTGTTTTTTTGTCCTGATCAAACTCAGAAGATGTTTTCCACTTTTATTTATCTTTTCACATATCTAGTTTTTTGTTTCATAGATTTTTTTTTTTCTATTGCTTTCCTGATTTTCATCTGATTCTGGTGCACTTGAAGAGAATGTAGACTGTGCTGCTGTTAGGCAGCATGTTCTGTCGATATCAATTATATCAAATTGGTTATAGAGTTCTGCAAACGTTCCGTATCTTTGATTTTTCTGCCTACTTGTTCTAGCTATTATTGAGAGAAGGACATGAAAATAACCAACTGCAATGATAGATTTTCTTGTTTCACCATTTAGTTCCATCTTTTCCTTCTTCATGTTGTTGGAGGCTCTGTTACTGGCCTTATAAATGTTTACAGTTGTTGTGAACTCTTGATTCTGTTACCTGACCCTATATTCTATAGCTGACCCTGTTACCATTGTTGATGCTTAATTTGTCCCATATTTGGCCAGGGTAAGTCCCATTAAGTTGGCTCCTAGGTCTTTGTGACATAATCTTAAATCTGAGATATGATATGTTTCTGGCATAACAAGACATTTCGAAGTGCATTTTGTGCTTGTCTTCTCTCAATCCTGGAATTGGCCATTTCTCCTAAGAGCGTGGTTCTTTTTGGTGGGAAATGTTATTTAGGTGAGCACAATCTGTGTGTTAGAGTTCCTTACTGCTACTCTGCGGTTGTCATATTTCCAAGCCTTTCCAAGAGACAGAACTAGGACATGCATATTTTTTTAAAGAGAAAAAAGTAGGGATTTCCCTGGTGGTCCAGTGGCTAAGACTCCACACTCCTAATGCAGGGGACCTGGGTTTGACCCTTAGTCAGGGAACAAGATCCCACTTACCACAACTGTAGATCCTGCGTGCCACAACTAAATATCCCACAATGAAGATTGAAGATCCTGTGTGAAGATCCAACTGAGACCTGGTGCAGCCTAGATAAATAAATAAATATTTTTTAAAAAGAGAGAAAAATAAAGCTCGAGTTTATAGTGATATTTCCAATTCAAATGTAAGATTACAGAATTTATACACTTTGATTTTATATTTGTACTGCTTTTTTCTTGCTCTAAAAATACTAGTTCTTTACAACTCTTACATAATTATTTATTTGCTATATCGTACCACATAATAGTTTAAAAGTAATATTATATGTTATTTCTCATAATAAGATTATTGCTTACAGTTTAAGATTCCTTTGTGATTTCTTTTGTCCTTAGTTCATATTCAAAATACAGTATTTGAAGTATTATGCTTAAAGTAATTTTTCTCTGTGGCTATGCTATCAACTTGATACTCAGTAAATACCTTTTGATTGAGTTTGTTTTACACTTTTAAGAATCTCTTTTTAAATTTTTGATCGGAGGATAATTGCTATACAATATTGTGTTAGTTTCTGCCATATATCAACATGAATCAGCCATAGGTATACATATATCCTCCCTTTTTTTCTTTTTATTTATCTAAAATATTTACATGCTTCTAAACTCAAAACTACAAAACAAGGTTTATTCCAAGAAGTCTAAAACTTGTCCTCTAATGCTGTTTTCCTCTTTGTTTTTTTGTATAGGTGATAGTTTAAAAATTGCTTTCTTGATATATCTTTGGAGAAGACTCTTGAGAGTCCCTTGGACTGCAAGGAGATCCAACCAGTCCATTCTGAAGGAGATCAACCCTGGGATTTCTTTGGAAGGAATTATGCTAAAGCTGAAGCTCCAGTACTTTGGCCACCTCATGCGAAGAGTTGACTCATTGGAAAAGACTCTGATGCTGGGAGGGATTGGGGGCAGGAGGAGAAGGGGACGACTGAGGATGAGATGGCTGGATGCCATCACAGACTCGATGGACGTGAGTCTGAGTGAACTCCGGGAGTTGGTGATGGACAGAGAGGCCTCGTGTGCTGCGATTCATGGGGTCGCAAAGAGTCGGACACGACTGAGCGACTGAACTGAACTGAACTGAACTGATATATCTTTCCATTATTTATTCTTAAAAAACATAAACAAAGACACGTCTGTGTTTGTATTCCACTTCCTCTCCTTCTTTTTTCAAAAGCTCTTATATTCATTGCTGATTCCACAGGTAGTGTATTCTGGTTATTTCAAAGTTGTAAATAGGACTCTTCCTCACTCCTTATCACAGTGCATAGTATTCCTTTCCTGTGGATGTAGCATTGTTTGTTGAGCCAGTCCTCTACTCATGAACAGTTGGATGTTTTCAGTCTCCTGGTTTTGTAGATGATGCTGCAATAAAGTTCACGAAGTTTTGAATATTTTGCTATTTTATCTTTGAGATAGATTCTATATGTGGGATTGCTGGTCTGAGAACTGGATATCTATAAAATATAAATATGTATGATTATATTTAATTTTATATATAGTAATTTATATTATATATAAAATGTAATATCATACATATATATAACATATATAGGAACCTGGTGGGCTACAGTCCAAAGGGTCACAAAGAGCTGGATACGACTGAGCAACTAAGCATAATATGTATATAAAATTATATATGTAAAATTATCTTTAAAGAGGGTTTATGATATGATGATCCATGTGTATGAGGCCACTAGAATTCACATCGTAAGAGCAATGGTTGAAGGACCTGGGCCAAGTGATGCTATATGGGGCATTTTCATGTCCTCCAGTTCCAGTTCCAGGGGAGACACCACTCAGTGCCTCTCCCCAGTGGTTATTTAAGGAAGTGGCATTTACTGGAGGCCCTGACATAAGGCATGGCTGGCCGAGGACCTCACCTTACAGGGCTGCCCTGGAGAGAACCCAGGCTTAGAAAAAGTCCACAAGATTCCACCTTCTGACCCTTAGACGCTGCCCTGCTGCCTTCAGCTTAACCCATCTCTGCTGAGTCTGTTAGTTTTATAATATTCAATCATTTAAGAAATCATTTAGCCAATTATTTTATTATCTTCATATTTCCTAATTATTCTTTAAAAATTTGTTCTGTCTTAACTATTTTGTTCTTTTAAATACTCTGGTTAATGAGTAGATTTCCTTCTCTAACTTTTATTACACACCCTTCCCTTCATACCTGGTCTTTGCATTCATTTCCGCTTAGCCTTCTTTCAACTTTTTATTTTAAATTTATTAATCTTCTGCTATCTGTTTTTTGTTTTTTAATGTAAACTGTAAAACTGAATTCTCTTTAAGTGTTTCTGTGTTCCCTGTTGGTTGGCGGGCCCTTTGGGAACAGAACCCCTTGGCGGATGGGTGGGGTAGGGTTCATCCTGAGGGAAAGCCTGGTGGGATGAGGATCTTTCCCCCTCTGTTGGCTCCCTGCCTTTCCCCACGGAGCCTTTGACGACTCCTGACCTTAATAATCCAAGTGACTAGATGTTCCTCTTATTTCCCATAACAATAAGCCATCAGTGATGACTAGGATTGAGACTCCAAGGAATATGGGTCCAAGGGAAGAGCAGGCTGAAGAGGGACATATGACTTCCTTTCAAATATTCATGAAAGGAGTAGACATATTCAGTCTTTTTTAAAAAGTCTTTATTAACTTTGTTTTAATATTGCTTCTGTTTCATGTTTTGTTTTTTTGGCTGCAAAACATGTAGGATCATAGTTCCCCGACCAGGGAAGGAATGGGGGATAAGAAGCTGCCTGCCAGTGAAGGAAGTGGGTTTGACTCCTGGTCTGAGAAGATCCCAGATGCCATGGAGCAACTATGCCCACGTGCCACAGCTACTGAGCCCACACTGTAGGGCTCATGAGCCATGACTACTGAGCCCAGGCACCTTAGAGCCTGCACACTGCAGCTGCTGAGCCTGAGCACTTGGAGCCTGTGCTCTCCAACAGTAGAGGTTACCACACTGAGAAACCGGCGCACCACAATGAAGAGTAGCCCCTGCTCGCCGCAACCAGAGAAAGCCTACAGGAAGCCACAAAGACCCAGTGCAGCCAAAAATAAAAATAATAATAATAATAATAAAAAAAGAGGTCTGCTAATGTTTGAGTCTCTGATTCTGAAGACTAGCTTCATGGGTTCTCTTTCCGTGGTTTGAATGTTCAAGCTAAAAAAGTGCCCCTTTGCGATGGCCAGTTAGATTGAGTTTCTCACTTGTAACCAAAAGGGATTTTGACTCTTGCAATTATTATGGATGTTATGTACAAAACATCCTTTTATATTGATGACTGATTTTTCAAATTTCTTAATAAGAATTCCTTTCTGAGGGAAATGGCAGCATCCAGTCATTCAAGCTCTTAAACTGGCCTGGGGATGAAGTTCATAGATATTCCGCTGTGCCTTTGCACAGAGCCCAGGCCCCGCTACCAGCACGCTTGCCACCTCTGCTTGAGTGACTCATCCAAAGCACAACACTTGGGTTTTTTTCCTCTCCCAAACCTGCTTCTCTCCTAGTCTTTCCCATCCCACAAATGGTCCTTTCATCCATTCATCTGGATTCTAAGTGAAAAGCTTAGGTAATAGCCTTCATCATCCCCTTTTGCTCCCTCTAGATCTAATCCATCAGCAAGTCCAGGATCTCCCTCTACTCGGTATACTGGGCCCTGCCTTTCTCTCCATCCACAGTTTCTGTTATCTCCTGCTTGGACTCTGCAGTAGCTTAAACTGACTCCCTGCCTTTACTTCTTAGCCTTCTCCTGTTTCTTCTCCACACTGAAGCCCAAATGGGCCTTTAATTACACAAATCAGATCCTGTCATTTTCTCGCTTAAAACCAATGGCTTTCCAGTGCCTGCAGAACAAGATGCATAGGCCTACAGTGGTCTGAAAGGCCCCAGCTGTTTTCATCAGGCCCTGCCTGCTTCTCCAGCCTCAGTTCCCAGCACTCTGACCCCGCTTACTACGTTCCAGCCATAGAGTCTTTCTGTCCCTTGTTTGTGCCGCAGAGCCTTTGTAACAGCCATTCCTTCAACTGGAATATCTTCACCCAAATCTTAGGGAGCTGGCTCTCTAACCTGCAGAGCTCAGTCAGATATCGCCTCCTCAGGGGTGCCTTTGAATTCACTACTATCTAAAATTACTGTTTAGGGACTTTCTTCCTTGGCAGTCCAGTGGTTGAGACTTTGCCTTCCAGAACAAGGTGTGCAGGTTCAATCCCTGGTTGGGGAGCTAAAGATCCTACATGCCTTGCAGTCAAAAAACCAAAACAGGAAACAGCTGCAATATTGTAACAAATTCAATAAAGACTTTAAAAATGGTTCACATCAAAAAAATCTCAAAAAGTTATTTTGTGAAGTGGCAATTGCTTATTTCCTACCATTAGGATAGTAATTCCCCCTGTGCCGAGCTAATAGGTACTCGATAAAGAATGAATGAATGGAAGATAGTAGAGGGGCAATACATGGGTGTAAACTCTAAAGCTGCATAGAAAACATGCTCTTGTTGCTGCTAGATTACTGTGCAGATTCGGGTCTGGAGCCTGGGTTTCAGACAGTTCTCTGGAGTCTTTCCAAGGTGTTGTCACTGAGTGTGTGTCGTGCCTCAGGTGGCTTCCCATCTAGCTGATGAGTAGCGTTCCCACCAGAAGCTGATGAGAAAACACAGAGCGGGTGCGGACAGTGACTTGTGTTTAGAATAACAAAGGACTTGGATTTCTCCCTCCTTTGGTCTGTTATAAGTCCATTACCCCTTTCTTTCTTTCTTTTTTGGCCGCTAGCTGGGCGTGTGGGATCTTAGCTCTCTGACCAGGGATCAAACGCACACCCCTGCCTTGGGAGCACAGAGTCTCAACCACTGGACCGCCAGAGAAGTCCAACTTGGTGTTTATGAGAATCACCTTGGGGATGTTACAATGCAGATTCCTGGGCGATAGCCTGTGATTCTGGGAAGCCCTAGAACTGGCCTGTGTGAAGAGGTAAGCGTTAGGTGACCAGTGCATCCATGTTGGCCTGGGACACCCCAGTTTTAGCACCTAAGGTCTCTTCCCTGAAAATCCCTCAGTCCCTGGCAAACCAGGTGGGTCAGTCACCCTCAACTGAACGTGTTCAGAGAGAGGCAAATGGCAGTCGATGGAATCGCTTGGAATGGCTTCTTGAAGGAGCTGAGATGGAAACGTTTCCTGTCCTAGACTTGGATGTTGGCTGTCTCCTTGGCCCCGCCTTTGGGTAAGTCTAGGTTTCCTAGGCACTGAGCCCAAACAGATAGGAAAGGAAACCACTATTTTTTGAACACTTGCAATAATCTGGCCGCTGCTGTAGGGCCTTTGTTATCTAATCTATTCCTCAGCAGCCTTTATATTGCTCCCATTTTAGAGGCAGGACACTGAGGCTTGTGAAGTTACATGATTGAGCTCAGACATATTCCAACCAGTGGAGATGGGAGTGATACAGTTGCCTGACGCAGAAGCCCAGGCCCTTTCCTCGTGTTTTGCTATGTGTATGGGTGTGTGTGTGTGTGAGAGAGAGAGAGAGGTGGCTGGGACCTCAGCCTGACAGTCATCCATCAGCTCTCAGGATGGGGCTCTCCTGGGATCTAGGGAAGAACCCCAGGGACTAGACTGAAAAGGAAGAGGCACCCAAGAGGTGTCCGGGCTGGCCCTGACCTAGCTGCGCTGATGGCCCTCTCCCACCAGGTGGCGCTGTGGCTCTGTGGTAGAGGGCTCCCCTGTGGCAGAGGGCTCCCCCTAGCAGTGGCACTCGAGCGGGACCAGCCGCTGAGCTTTGTTTTTATCTGCAGCCTATTGGGCAACCTGGGGCCTGTGCAGAGCTTTCTGCCTTTCCTGGACTCTGGCAGGCCAAGAAGAGAGGGGAGGGAAGGTCAGGAGGTCTGGAGAGGAGAAGGCTTGGACCAGTGCAGAGTCATGGCTATGAGGGTGTCAGTTGAGCGCAGCTGTAAGGAGAAGGGGTGGGGACTGTCTCCCGGGACTAATGGGACACTGGCCCAAATCACCTCCCAGTGTGCACAAAACACATTGGGAAAGGGGACTTGCCTCGCCATGGTGGGTGCAGGGGTAGGGCTTGGGCAGAGAGAAGGTACTTTTCTCATCCTACAGACTGTTCTGCCCAGTGAAGGCCTGGGCTGGGGCCAGGGATGACCCCCAGTCACCTGCTGACAAAAGATCCCAGCTGTCCTCTGGCCACCCCTGCCACTTGGGAAACCGGCTCCTAGGATGCTGGCCCTCGCGAGCTGATCTGCTATCACCTGTTTCCTGTGTAAGGACTCATCCAAGGCTCTGCCCTAGGGCTCAGGCCTTGGAGATTCGCATCAAAAGACAACATCACTGAGACAAACTTTTAATTCTTCTTCAAAGCCCACACTAGTGCCAGAAAGCCAGGTTTTGCTATGTATCAGCTGCTTAGGATATGGCAACCCACTCCAGTGTTCTCGCCTGAAAAATCCCAAGGACAGAAGAGCCTGGCAGGCTATAGTCCAAAGGTTTGCAAAGAACCGGACGTGACTGGGCGAATGAGCACAAGCACAGCTGCTTAGCAGTGGGCTGGGCAGGAGGGTCGATGTCAGAACAGAAAGTAATGTCTGAACTCAATGTCTGCCCAGCTTTCCTCCTGCTCCTTAATGCTTTCCCAAGTGGGCCGCCTGTCAGTCCCCACCCTCCTCAGTCCCCCAGCCAGCGTCAGTTTAGCAAAGCCGCTCTGAGAGCAGATTGTGAGGGTGGCGAAGAGGGAGGGAAGGTACTGGGGGGCTTTGGGAAAGAGGGGTGCTTAGAAGTGGAACAGGGAGCAGAAAGCAGAGAGGGGCGGGCTGTTGGAGACAAACTTAATCACTTTTGCAGTTCCGCCATTCCCAGTTGTCTGAGCTGGGGGCTGGGGCAGAAATCCCCTTAGGATTTTTATTTTTGGATGGCTACACGGCTTGTGGGATCTTAGTTCCCTGACCAGGGATTAAACCCAGACCCCAGAATTGAAAGTGTAGAGTCCTAACTACTGGACCACCAGGAATGTTTTTAAATATTAAATTTTCATTCATCAGCTGTTCGTGTAGACTCAGTGAAAATATTTTGTTGGATTTATATTTAAGATGCCATTTTTTTTTAGTCATTAGGTAATATACTCAAAGTTTCAAAATTCAAAGGTTTCAAAATAAGTAAACTTCTGTTTAATAGATAAAAGCCCAATCTAATGTTTCCGACAAAAAGGCAGCATGGATATTAAAAGACATAGGTGGAAAAATGTGTTAAGAGTATGGAAAACTCTTCCCCTGAGTCCTGCTTGCCTTTTATTTTGAGACTTTTGGGTGTACAGAAGTTTCAGCGTTTTCTTAAGTCATGTCTTTCCCTGTATAAGCTTTTCTTTGCCGGGAAAGTCATTGCCCATCCTGATATCCGCTCCCCATTCTTTTTCTTCAATTGTGTTTTCATGGCTTCATAATATGCCCTCTCAGCCACCTCAGAGAAACTTCAATTAGTGCTGTGGTTTTGAGATGGAGCCGAGGGCTGGTGTGGCTACCTGAGGGTGGTGCATTTCAAGGCTATTTGGGCTTAGACTCCAGCCCTGTCTCTGAACCAAACAGTCTCCCCATTTGGCAGTTACTCACGGCAGGACAAAGACAGAGGGGCCAGCGTCCTTCTTGCTGGGGCAGAGGGCCTGGGGGAATTGGCCCTGCCGTGGGGAGAACCTGGGGCATGGCAGCGCCAACTCTGGCCAGAGTCTGGGCACCCTAGTCAGCTAGTCAGAGATGCAGGTGTCTTCAGGCATAGCCGAGCCAAGTGTGGGTACTCTGGTGGACACTCTGAGACTTGGGGAGTCCTGCCCACCAGCAGCAATGCAGGGCTGGTTTCCAGATCCTGAGGACTGGGGAACCAGGGAGGCCATGAAACTGAGAACTCTGAACAGGGACCATGCAGGTGGGGTGGGCCCTCTGAGATACGGAGGAGCCCAGTTAATCAGGACAGGCATTGGTCCTAGTAGCCAGCATGCTCCTGCGGCATTTCAGAAAATGGTGCCAGAGTGGCTGAAACGATTTGTGTGATCATGTGTGTGTGAGTCCTTAAGCAATGCATCGTGGTAGACATATATCAGGCAGTGAGCTATTCCAGGGTCGTTATTGCTACCTGCTGCTTTAGTCTCAGCAGGGACATGTACACGCCCCCTTCCCTTACACCCTCTCCCTGGATGTTGGGGTGGCCCAATCAACCTTGTTCCTAAGGGGGCTCTTCTTGTTCCCAGGACAGCCTGGTCTGAGCACTGAGCTGGGGACACAGCTCTTGGCTGGATAGCTGGAGGTCAAATGTTGTCGTCAACCCATCCTCAAGTCATGATGTCAGAGATCATTCTGCTCTTTCTTGGATATCAGTTTCCTCATCCATAAAATGGGATGACTGACATTGCAAACCAGATGACCAAATGGAGGAATAAGTGAGATACAGTTCTGGAAAAAGGAAAGAATCATCCAAGGCCAGGGCTTTGCGGTGGCCCACCCCGGGCCGTGGACCACCGCTCCTCATGCTGTCCCTCTGGACTCCAGCAGGTGGCAGCATCGCTCCTCTCGCGTGTGCTCTTTGTCCTGGTGGGCCGGAGCTTGGGCCTTACTCAGTTCACACCCCACGTTCCCACCTCCCAGAGGAAGTGGGAGGGATAGGAACAGCCTCTGACACAGCGGCCAGGGCCAGGAGCCCAAATGCCCTGGGTGGGAAGGGCCTGGAAGGAGAATTAAAACCTTGCTCTTTCTCTCCAAAAAGCACAGAGGGGCCAGGGGGCTGAGTCCCGTTGTGTGTGAGCACAAGGAGGTTAATGTGGGCACTTGGGGTGAAGGGACCGTTCTGCCACAACCCGTCCCACCCCACCTGGAGGAGGCCAGGACCTCTTCTCTGCCAGGCCAGCTGGCACTTCAGTGGGAATGGGGAAGTTCCTCTATTTGTGTGTGTGTGTGTGTACTAGGATTGATAATATCGCTCACACTTCAATTCGTCTGTGCGGAGTAAAAAGTCATTTCTTTATTTATTGTATAATTAATCTGGCCTTTCCCCCAACTCCTATCTGATAAGCAATGAGAAAAACAATGAAATGTCCCACTTGATTTAAACGTCCTGGGACCTGAGAGTTTAGCCTGTCCTGTTAAGTGATTTTCATTCTGCTTACAGAAAGTGTTGTTTTCAAACTGAACACTTCCTAAGTTTCTCCCACCGATGCAAGGTGGAGGTGTGTGGACAGACAGGGCAGCTTGTGTGACAGCTGGCAGCAGCCACGTGTTGGGATCCTGGGGTGTGGTGTCCTTTGGTTTCCAGGCAAGGTAGCTTGTCCCTGCTGAGTTTGTGACTCGTGGTCTGGTCTTGCTTGTCCGTCCAGAGCCCCTGTGGTGCCCCTGGCTGCCTCCCACAGGGCCTCCCACTGACCCAGTGGTCCCCTCCCTTCCTGTGGCATCTCATTGTTGAGTGGGCGTGACCCTGGGTGACCTGCAGGCTCACAGCTTGGTAGGTAGGCCTGTGGAAACTGAGGCTGGCCTGTGAAGCTGAGCTTCCCAGGCTCCTCTGCCTTACCCGGAGCCTTGGTGTTGGAGACAGAGGCAGGTAGGTTCAGAGCAGCCTGGGAGACGGGCAGGGTTGTCACCAGGGCCCCTCTATTGAGCAAAGCAGATGGGACTTCCTCCTCTTGCCCAGGCATCCCTTACATAAAATGCCTTGATCACACTCAAGAAGAGAAACGAAGGCATCCGGAAAATATGCTCTCAAGAGCATAGCATGGCTTAGAAGTCTTTTGACTTACCACATAATCATATTTTGCAGGTCAGATGCCGAACATTACAGCATTTTTCTTTTGTGCTTTTTGTGTCGAAACTCCATCCTCATCTCTCCTCAGGCAGAGAGGATGCCTCGGGCTAAGGAAGATGAAGGTCTTGTATTTATAAAGGCAAGAAAGAAAAACACATTCATAGATTTTCAAATACCCTTTTATGCTTGAAATGTTAACAACATTGGATAATGGACAAAGGATACCTAACAGGTAAAATGTGAAGGATTTTTCCACGGGGATAATTCACTATCTTGCTCGTGTTAGACTCTGTCCTTTTAGGGAGGATACACAGTGAGTCAGAAGTAGATGCCACTCAGCAAAAAAAAAAAAACAAAACAAAAAACAGCACACAATGTGGAAAGATGGCTCAGCCCAGCGGGAATCCTTTCTGAGCTCCTTGGGGCCAAGGCAAGACCAAGGCAGGCATAGGATGAGAGGAAGGCTGTGATTGGTGGGCCTCTCTCCAGACTCCGCCATCACCCTCTCCTATTGGAGGAAAGAAAACAGGATTCAAGCTAACTAGGAGCCTGGGGAAGGGGGTGAGTGGTGGGTGTGATTTTCTGCCCCCAACTCGAATGCTGTGGGCAGGCAGGCGCTGGTGGGAGTCTTCATCCCTCACACAGCTCACTCAGGAAGGAGGTCTCACCAGGCAAGGCTAACAAGCCACACTTGCAGGTATTTGCCAACATGTGTCTGCAAAAGTGCTCAGCTGTTCCCATTCACGTGTGTTTCCATGTGAATACCTGTAGAACTCTCGGGGGTAATGCCTGACACAGTAAGCACGAAATAAATGCCAGCCAGTATGATCACTGGACATGCAGAAAGGTCTCGTTCATACACCTAAGGAAATACAAAGAGACACATTCACCTAGATATGTATATTCTCCTACCCAAAGACATATAGACACCCTTAAACCTTTCTGTAGAAGTGCTTGAATCTGTCTCTGTAGACGTGATATACAGTTATGCATGGTAATTATAGACTACTAGAAAGTTCTTATACTCTGGGCATTGATCTAATGCTATACAAGAGGATGACAACAACTCCATGAAGTAGGTATTGTTACTTATCCCAATTAACAGATGAGTGAACTGAGTCACAAAGAGGTCACAGCTCAAGGTCACAAAGCTAATGTTAATAATTGGTAAATTTGGGATTCAAGCCCAGGCAGTCTGGCTTCAGAGCCTGCACAGGTAACCACTGGCTATTCTGTTGTTTTTCTCATAGACACCCAGGACCCTCTACGGGCTTTCCTACAGATGTGAAGACACCTCCTCCGCACAGGTAGATGCACTTCCACAAGACATGTCACAAGGCGGGGACTCCCCACCACGTGCATGCCGAGCCTTGCAGAACGGTCCCGTTTCCTGACTGACTGACCTAACGTGAGGGTGTTTGTTCTCAGGGAATGGACTTTCATATGGCTCTGATCTTGGTACCTGCTGTAGTGTGTGTGTGGGGGTGGGGGGGTTAGCATGGTTTTGGGAAGGAGGCCAGACTTGCCTTCATCTCCAGAAGCTAAATCAAGTTTTAGCGTTGCCTGAGATCTCAGGACCTCTCCCCATCCCCTTGTCCTTTGTGAGTGCAGGATACTGGCCCTGGGTATCTCAGTTTCTCTGCATTTGCCCAAGCCTGGCTCTTGTTCCTCTATTGGCAAATGTTGACATAGGCACTTCCTGTGAGCCAGGCTCTGTTCTTAGCGCTTCACCCAGTACTCATTTAACCCTCCAACAACTGTCATCATCTTCATCTTCCTCTTTTTCATCATCATCATCATCTCCATTTTTATACATTAGGAGACTGTGGTACAAAAGGATTAAGCAAGTTGCCTGAGGCCTCCAGACAGAATGAGGACCCAAACCCAGTCAGTACCCCCTCCACACCAGAGCTGTGAGTCTGGACCTCCAGTGGAAGGATCAGCCTTCATCCCTAGCTGCTCCCCTAGACAGTTCTGAGAGTCTCATCCCCACTGGGGCCTCTCTCTCCATGTGATTTCTCCAGTAGGGTGGTTGGACTTCCCAGATGGCAGCTGAGGACTCCCAGAAGGGAATATTTCAAAAAAGAGGAAGAGGAAACTGCCAGTCCCCTTAAAGTCTACATCCAAAACATATGCAGTGTATATCCAGTGCATTCCACATGTTAGCATGGGTCACAGGTCACAGGTCAGATTCAGTGTGGGAGGACCATACCAGAGGTCTTGTTCATGGGGCCTTCTTTGGAGACTGGGCACCTCAGTGCTGTACCTGAGTAATGTAACAAAACCCCTAAAGCCTGTGGTTTACTTCGAGACCACCAGAGAGCAGAAGCTGAAGAGTGCTGAGGAGTTCCTAAGAGCTTGGAACAGTAAAGAAACTGTTATTGGAGATTGGAGAAGAGGGGACCTAAGACAGTCTGTCTGGCTTCCCTGATAGCTCAGTTGGTGAAGAATCCTCCTGCAATACAGGAGACCCCAGTTTGATTCCTGGGTCAGGAAGATTCACTGGAGAAGGGATAGGCTACCCACTCCAGTATTCTTGGGCTTCCCTTGTGGCTCAGCTGGTAAAGAATCCACCTGCGATGTGGGAGACCTGGGTTTGATCTCTGGGTTGGGAAGATCCCCTGGAGAAGGGAAAGGCTACATACTCCAGTATTCTGGCCTGGAGAATTCTGTGGACTGTATAGTCCATGGGGTTGCAAAGAGTCGGACACAACTGAGCGACTTTCACTTTCAAGATAGTCACTCAGAAGGCTTACATGAGAATGGGGAAAAAAAGAAAGGGTACCTAAGAAGTGATTTCCAGGCAGAAAATTGAAAGTGCAGAAGGTTGAAAATGCCCATTGGCTTCTTCTAGCTGACTCTGAAAACGCGAAAAGGTAGGGATGAACTCAAGGAGCTTTGGAGCAGAATAGAGGAAGTCTAAGGAGCACGTCGACATTCTAAGAATCAGTGAACTACAATGGACTGGAATGGGTGAATTTAACTCAGATGACCATTTATCTACTACTGCGGGCAGGAATCCCTCAGAAGAAATGGAGTAGCCATCATGGTCAACAAAAGAGTCCAAAATGCAGTACTTGGATGAAATCTCAAAAACGACAGAATGATCTCTGTTCGTCTCCAGGGCAAACCATTCAATATCACAGTTATCCAAGCCTATGCCCCAACCAGTAACGCTGAAGAAGCTGAAGTTGAACAGTTTTATGAAGACCTACAAGACCTTTTAGAACTAACACCCAAAAAGATGTCCTTTTCATCATAGGGGACTGGAATGCAAAAGTAGGAAGTCAAGAAACACCTGGAGTAACAGGCAAATTTGGCCTTGGAATGCGGAATGAAGCAGGGCAAAGACTAATCGAGTTTTGCCAAGAAAATGCACTGATCATAGTAAACACCCTCTTCCAACAACACAAGAGAAGACTCTACACATGGACATCACCAGATGGTCAACACCGAAATCAGATTGATTATATTCTTTGCAGCCAAAGATGGAGAAGCTCTATACAGTCAGCAAAAACAAGACCAGGAGCTGACTGTGGCTCAGATCATGAACTCCTTATTACCAAATTCAGACTCAAATTGAAGAAAGTAGGGAAAACTGCTAGACCATTCAGGTATGACCTTAATCAAATCCCTTATCATTATACAGTGGAAGTGAGAAATAGATTTAAGGGCCTAGATCTGATAGACTGCCTGATGAACTATGAAATGAGGTTCATGACATTGTACAGGAGACAGGGATCAAGACCATCCCCATGGAAAAGAAATGCAAAAAAGCAAAATGGCTGTCTGGGGAGGCCTTACAAATAGCTGTGAAAAGAAGAGAGGTGAAAAGCAAAGGAGAAAAGGAAAGATATAAGCATCTCAATGCAGAGTTCCAGAGAATAGCAAGAAGAGATAAGAAAGCCTTCTTCAGCTATCAATGTAAAGAAATAGAGGAAAAGAACAGAATGGGAAAGACTAGAGATCTCTTCAAGGAAATTAGAGATACCAAGGGAACATTTCATGCAAAGATGGGCCCTATAAAGGACAGAAATGGTCTGGACCTAACAGAAGCAGAAGATATTAAGAAGAGGTGGCAAGAATACACAGAAGAACTGTACAAAAAGATCTTCACGACCCAGATAATCATGATGGTGTGATCACTCATCTAGAGCCAGACATCCTGGAATGTGAAGTCAAGTGGGCCTTGGAAAGCATTGCTATGAACAAAGCTTGTGGAGGTGATGGAATTCCAGTTGAGCTGTTTCAAATCCTGGAAGATGCTGCTGTGAAAGTGCTGCACTCAATATGCCAGCAAATTTGGAAAACTCAGCAGTGGCCACAGGACTGGAAAAGGTCAATTTTCATTCCAATTCCAAAGAAAGGCAATGCCAAAGAATGCTCAAAGTACTGCACAATTGCACTCATCTCACATGCTAGTAAAGTAATGCTCAAAAATTAGGCTTCAGCAATACGTGAACCGTGAACTACGTGAACCGTGAACTTCCTGATGTTCAAGCCGGTTTTAGAAAAGGCAGAGGAACCAGAGATCAAATTGCCAACATCCACTGGATCATGGAAAAAGCAAGAGAGTTCCAGAAAACATCTATTTCTGCTTTATTGGCTATGCCAAAGCCTTTGACTGTGTGGATCACAATAAACTGTGGAAAATTCTGAAAGAGATGGGAATACCTCACCTGCCTCTTGAGAAATCTGTATGCAGGTCAGGAAGCAGCAGTTAGAACTGGACATGGAATAACAGACTGGTTCCAAATAGGAAAAGGAGTACGTCGAAGCTGTATATTGTCACCCTGCTTATTTAACTTATATGCAGAGTACATCATGAGAAATGCTGGGCTGGAAGAAACACAAGCTGGAATCAAGATTGCTGGGAGAAATATCAATAACCTCAGATATGCAGATGACACCACCCTTATGGCAGAAAGGGAAGAGGAACTAAAAAGCCTCTTGATGAAAATGAAAGTGGAGAGTGAAAAAGTTGGCCTAAAGCTCAACATTCAGAAAACGAAGATCATGGCATCTGGTCCCATCACTTCATGGGAAATAGATGGGGAAACAGTGGAAACAGTGTCAGACTTTAATTTTGGGGGCTCCAAAATTACTGCAGATGGTGACTGCAGCCATGAAATTAAAAGACGCTTACTCCTTGGAAGAAAAGTTATGACCAACCTAGATAGCATATTCAAAAGCAGAGACATTACTTGGCCGACTAAGGTCCGTCTAGTCAAGGCTACGGTTTTTCCTGTGGTCATGTATGGACGTGAGAGTTGGACTGTGAAGAAGACTGAGCGCTGAAGAATTGATGCTTTTTAACTGTGTTGTTGGAGAAGACTCTTGAGAGTCCCTTGGACTGCAAGGGGATCCAACCAGTCCATCCTAAAGGAGATCAGCCCTGAGTATTCATTGGAAGGACTGATGCTAAAGCTGAAGCTCCAATACTTTTGGCCACGTGATTCGAAAAACTGACTCATTTGAAAAGACCCTGATTCTGGGAGGGATTGGGAGCAGGAGGAGAAGGGGACGACAGAGGATGAGATTGCTGGATGGCATCACTGACTTGATGGACTGAGTGAACTGAGTGTCTGAGTGAACTCTGGGAGTTGGTGATGGATAGGGAGGCCTGGAGTGCTGCGATTCATGGGGTTGCAAAGAGTCAGACACGACTGAGCGCCTGAACTGAAGGAGCCAGGTCTATTGTTCCAGCCAGCAAAAGGCTAGAACAGCAAGAAACTGTCTCAGAGCAGAGAGAACGCACAGGGTGCTGACAGTGAAATGTGGTCTCAGGCAGAGTCATTGTTACGGCTGTGAGACCCTTTAAAATACGGAAGGGCGTGCCTTTAGACCCTTTGGGTAGACAAAAGGACTTCTAAGAATGCCAAGGATCTACCTCTTAGGTCTTCTGTATTGAAGAAGAAGTGAAGTGAAGTGGCTCAGTCGTGTCCGACTCTTTGCAACCCCATGGACTGTATGTAGCCTATTACACTCCTCTGTCCATGGGATTTTCCAGGCAAGAGTACTGGAGTGGGTTGCCATTTTCTTCTCCAGAGGATCTTCCTAACCCAGGGATTGAACCCAGGTCTCCCACACTGTAGGCAGACGCTTTACCATCTGAGCCACCAGGGAAGTCTGTGTTGAAGAAAACAGCACTAAAAATCCCACAGCAAACTCACAGGTGACTTCAGATAGGAAGGGCTCTCTTTTGGAGATTATTGGGGTGTGCCTTTTGTCTAAAGGGGGGTTCCCTGGTGGCTCAGTGGTAAAGAACCTGCCTGCATTGCTGGAGACCCAGGTTCTATCCCTGAGTTGGGAAGATCCCCTGGAGAAGTGAATGGCTACCCACTCCAGTATTCTTGCCTGGAGAATTCCATGGACAGAGGAATCTGGTGGGCTATAGTCCATGGGATTGCAAAGAGTAAGACATGACTGAGCAACTAACACGTTCACATTTTTGTTTAAAGGATTAGATTATAATTTGATATATAAAGGCACAGATGTTTAATAGAATTTTTTCAGCTTGGATTAAAAGGGACAGAGAGAGTTCCAAGTAGAGAGACCTTTTTAAAAAAATTTTTTTTTAAGTTAAAATAAATATTTCTGGTCATGCCACATGGCATGTGGGATCTTAGTTCCCCCACCAGAGATTGAACCCACATCCCCTACATTGGAAGGGTGGAGCCTTAACTATTGGTCCACCAAGGAAATTCCGAAGAGACCTTTTTTTATGGTCAGGATGCAGGCTGAGAAATCAGCTGCAAACACCGACTATTTCTTTTGGAAAAGGAAGGATAACTCAGAGAGTGGAGAGTCACTCCCAGAGCGCAGGACCAGGCCCTAATCAATGAACTGGCTTGATTTGCAAACTGCTCTGTGCAACTTTCGGAGAAGGCAATAGCAACCCAACTCCAGTACTTTTGCCTGGAAAATCCCATGGACGGAGGAGCCTGGTAGGCTGCAGTCCATGGGGTTGTGAAGAGTCGGACATGACTGAGCGACTTCACTTTCACTTTTCATTTTCACGCATTGGAGAAGGAAATGGCAACCCACTCCAGTGTTCTTGCCTGGAGAATCCCAGGGACAGGGAAGCCTGGTGGGTTGCCCTCTATGGGGTCACACAGAGTCAGACACGACTGAAGCGACTTAGCAGCAGCAGCAGCAGCAGCTGTGCAACTTTCTCCTCGTTTTTTTGAGTGAGAGTGTCTATTGCAGTTGTCCTGTGCTGACCTCCTTTTGTGTGTTGGGTTTGGGGAGATGGATAACTTGTCTCTTTAGTTCACAGATCCTCAAATCACACCTAAGCCTCATAGTCTCATTCATGGATGAGACTTTGGGGGTCTTAGACAATGAGTGTGAAGGATGTAGCTCACTGGGGGCCAGAGGGCAGACTGTGGTAGCTAGTCTTCGAGACCAGCCCCCAGTGACCCACATCTCCTGTCTTCATGACCTTGTGCAGTCCTCTGGCTTGAATCGAGGCTGTCCCTGTGACTCACTTTTTACCAGTAAAAAGAAGTAACAGTGATGTTGTGTGATTTCTGAGGACAGGTCACAGGAAGCCTTTGGGCTTCTGCTTGGGTCTCTTAAGATGCTCATTCTGGGATAAACCAGCCATCATGTAGGAAGTCTGACTCCTCTGAGACTGCCATGCTCTGAGGAGGCCACGCTAGCCATATGGACAGGTGACAGGTACATAGTCAACCAGACTCCACTTGTTCCAGCCATCCCAGCTGATGTGGGAGTAAAGATGCTGCCATCTTGGACTTATGGTCTGGCTGAAGCTGCACTGGACTTTAGACCTTGTCACCATTTGCACCCACACAAGAGACACCCCCTTTCCAAGTGACCCCTGAGCCAGCCAGTTCACAGAACTGCAGGAGAGAAAAAAAATTTATCTTAAGCTACTAAGTTTTAGGATTGGTTATATAGCAACAGATAACAAATGTGAAAGAAAAATGACAGATATTTCAATAAAAAAGGCAAATTAACTTGAAAGAGAGCAAAACTTCAAATGCCTTTTTGTATAAGTTTTACTTTTTTCTAATATTCATTTATCTATTAAAATTAAAAGGCAAATATAACTAATAGTATAGCTATTACATTCTATGTAATATGTGCAAAAATTTTAATGAAATATTTGTAGCTGAATTTTAATAAAGATTTTGAAAATTTAGTTAAATCTAGTGGATATTTTTATGAAAATATAATCATTCACAGTTGTAGGGTTGTACCATGTCTGTCTAGTTGCCAACGTAAAGAATCAGTATCACACTGCATGCGTGTTAAATCTTGACCTGCATATGTACAAATGTAGGAGAAATATTAGTTATTTAAATTGGAAAGTGTTCCTCAGCGGCCATTTGCAGGGGTAACAACTGCTGTATTAATTTACGAGCCTCTGGAACCACAAAGCGAAGCAGGCAAATGCATGCTTGCTGCTGTTGGGATGTGTTACTTCTGTTGCATTCTTGTTCTGAGAGGAAGGATTTGATCAATCAGTGTGTCTCTTCTCTTACCTAAGTGTTTCGACCATCCAGCCCTCCCTATACTCCAGAGCAGCGTCCATCTCTGATGTCAGGAGCAGCACAGCCCATATGTTGTTTAGCATTTAGACACAGTCTCCTTTGATTCAAGGACCTAATCTGAATGATGTAGAGAAGCATTTCTGTGGGGCCTGAACGGTGTTACCCAGGACAGTGGGTGTCCAGGGTTAGAGGCCACCTGCGCAAGTGCTGAGCGCGGATCCCAGGGGCAGGGCATCTGCGTGTTCTGTAACTGTGTGTGTGTGTGTGATTGCTGCCCCCAGCTGTCCTGCACAGGTCTGGCAGGGCGCTGCCTCTCTCCTGAAGTTCTGCAGAACTCTGACCCTTGAAAGACTCGTTCTCACTCTGATTCAGTTCTTCAATTTGCAATATGTCTCATAGCCAGTCATTAGCCTGGGGTGTCAGCTGAGACATGGTCAGCTGCAAGTGACCAAAGACCAGTTCAAACAGGCTTCAGCAAAGAGAGAACATGTCAGCTCCCACAGCCGGGGAGTCCCAGGGCAGAGACAGAGTGCGCCCATGTTGTTTTTAGGGGTGGGGGTTGGGGAGCCCTGCGAGCGACGGCTCCCATCACTCCTGGAGTTAGGGGGTGGGGGACGTGAGCATGGGCCCCTGCCAAGGATGGAAGGCCTCCAGAAGGCAACATGCCTTCCACACCTGCTTATAATCGTTTGCGAAATTTGGTTTCTTGGTCTATTGTGCTGGGCACCTGGGCCAGATTTCTCAAGGAGCCTAGGTAGTAGGCACTATCTTCGAGAAGCCCGTGGCTGCCTGAAGCAGATTCTTCACCCAGTCCTGTTTCAAAGCTCTGCATCTCTGGCCAAGCCCCTGGGGCAGGTGTGACAGTCACTAGTAGGGCAGGAATGCCTGAGCCCAGTGAAGGCAGAAGGCTTTCTAGGTGGGGGTTACCATTTCCTCTGGCCTATTTGAATACTCAGGGGTCCTCCAAGGACGGCTCCCCCAGACTCATGCCACTGCAGTTGTGCCCCATAGAAACGTCTGTACAATAGACATGAAAGATACCGTTTCTGCAAGATAATGAGGGGGTCATTCCCCATCCCTAGAGCTCTACTGACAGGCTCTCTCGATGGAGGCCCCGTGGATGGAGCAGCTGTGTGAAGGCTCATAGTACTTCATACAGCTGCCCCTTCTCATGGACTCCCTTAGAAGCCTGGCTGAAGCCTTACTCTTCCCAAGGCTCTTAGAGGGTCCCTCCCCAGCCCTCCCCACCCCCTATCCCCTTTCCACTGACCCTCTGCGCTGAATGTAGCCGCTGCCCCTTCCTCTAGTCTCCCCCATCAGCCCAAAGCCCCCAGTGTTTCCTGACCTACACTCCCAAGATTCCTCAGAGTCTGCTGAAAACTAACCCTGGGAGGAGAGAAAGGAGGAATGGGATGGCACAGCTTCCGGGCTGCCTGCCCAAGCTCCATTAGGCCGGCTGCCTGCCGGCAGTGAGTCTGGGAACCTGTGGGGGCCGCACCTCGGGCCAAGACATTCCTGACCCCCTCCTCTGCTCTGTGTGGTGTGTCTTTCCCCGCTTCTTCTCTGTCCCTCTTCTTTTCTCCTTTTTCCTCCTTAGATCTCGCCATAGCCCTCCCTCCCCTCCTCTCCTGTGCTTCCTCTCTCTTCTCCACCCATCAAGCCAGAGTACATCCAGACTACGAACATCAAAAGCCAAACTGGGTTTTTAAGAATGTTTGTTGCCATGAACCTACCTGTGATATATTGTGGAGAGGGGAGTGCTCATAAGGCATTACAGGCCATATGAACTTGGTTTTCTAAACCCTCCCCCCACCAAAGACAGTGCAAATCACACAACACAGTCATATGTATAACACCATAGTGCTCACTTTCTTTCAACTCTGTCTTTTGGGGTCTAGGCCTTGTCCCTGGGTCAAGGCCCTTAGAAGCCCTAAGCCTTGGCAGATTCGGTCAGAGCTGGGAATGCATTTCAAAGGCTGGTCCATCCCTCCACCCAAGCCTGCTGTGGTGTTTGTCGCTTCCTCCCCTTGGGAGCATCCGCAGGCCCTGGCCAAGCAGACAGATGAAGGCAGAATTTGTTGGATCAAAGTCCAAACACATAATAAAGGCATCTCCCTGCCCAGCTAAGGACATGATAATAATGTGCGTTTCCCCATACACAAACACAGAGCAGGGGGCTGGTGTGCCGTAAACCTTCTCTCGTTACAAAGCCAGAATCTTTTCCATCTGCGTTTAAGCTGCAGCCTATGAAATAATGTCTATAAAAATAAGATTGGAAGCAAAAATATCGAATACAATAAATTATGGCTACATTGTGTTCTCTCCTGAGGGATGTCCTGGCCGAAGAGCCTTCAATATTCCTATCTAGGGCTGTGCTTTGTATTTTCTCATAAAGTATTCCATTTGTTGACAGGAAGAAACAGCCTAGACAGCTGAGATGGACTCAATAGAGCTAGAGTGCTTGGCTGTCTGTACCTGCCTGGCATCCTAATTTCTCTTCCAAAGCAACAACAGCTCTGTTTGTTATGGAACAGCAACATGAAAGCACAAAGGGGGACTGCCCGGGTGGGGGACTTGCTGGCCAGTCTCCATTTCTCTCATCCCACCCCACCACCACGTCTCCACCACTGTCACGACCATGAGTCCAGACGGCATCATTCCTGGTCATCCTTCATGGATGCAACACACCTACCATCTCCCAGGCATTGGCTAGGGTTTGGGACAGAGGGAGACCTGGGAAATCACCATGACAGAAATCTGAGATTTAGAAATCTCCAGGGAAGGACTCCCCAGGGAGTCCAGTAGTTAAGACGCCACACTCCCAATGCAGGGGGCTAGGGTTTGATTCCTGGTCCGGGAGCTAAGATCTCACCTGCTGCAACTAAGATCTCGAGTGCCGAAACTAGGATCTGGGGCAGCCAAATAAATAAATGAATGTTTTAAAAGATCTCCATGCGGAATGGCCCGGTGTACAATTAACTTAGAACAACAAGGAGAGTCAATGATAAGGCACCTACAAACGCTGCTAGAGTTCAAAGGAGGGAGAGATGAAGCGGCTTTTGAATTGAGGCTGGAAGGATGGGCTGGATCTACACCCCGAGAACTGGAAGGAAAAAGCCTTCTTGGAAGAGGGGTTGATGTAAGGGAAAGTGCAAAATTGTAACACGTGGACAGGGAGGAGAGGAATGAATCCAGCTGGGCTGGACCCCAAAGTGCCTGAGGGCCAGGGAGGGAAATCAGGCTGAAGGGTGGGGTGAGAGTAGATCATATATGACGAATAAAGAAAAAGGCCACTCAGTCCAAGGACGCTGGCCTTTTATATGGTGGGAAGGAGAAGACCAGTGGAAAGTTACTGAGCTGTGGGTGGACGGAGCTGATTTTAAGCCAATCATCGTGATGTGATTTTGGGGCCAGTGGGCATTCTCTTCCTCCTTCCTGAAAAGATCCCAACCCTTCTCCCTTCTTGGCCAATTCAAAAATTTAACAAAAATGTTGAGCATTAGCCATTTGCTTTAAATCCTACCATTTCATATGTTGTCCCTTTGCCTTAAGCATTTGTGACAGAGAGGAGGGTGAGGGGTAAGAATGAAACACACAATTGACTGGAAGGACTGATGCTGAAGCTGAAACTCCAATACTTTGGCCGCCTGATAAGAACTGACTCATTTGAAAAGACCCTGATGCTGGGAAAGATTGAAGGCAGGAGGAGAAGGGGACAACAGAGGATGAGATGGTTTGGCATGATTACTCATCAGTTCAGTTCAGTTCAGTTGCTCAGTCGTGTCCCTGTGTCTGACTCTGTGACCCCATGGACTGCAGCGCGCCAGGCTTCCCTGTCTATCACCAGCTCCCAGAGTTTGCTCAAACTCATGTCCATCAAGTCAGTGATGCCATCCAACCATCTCATCCTCTGTCATCCCCTTCTCCTCCTGCCTTCAACCTTCCCCAGCATCAGGGTCTTTTTCCAAGGAGTCAGTTCTTTGCATCAATTCTTACTCATACCTCCAGGCAAGTAAGTACACCAGGTGCTTTCTAGAGAGCAGATTTTGCTTGGGACAGGTGAGGCATGTGAGGGTAGCAGGTTGGATAGGCAGGAACCATGGGAGAAGGAGAGATAACAGCTCATGTCAGCTCAAATGGCCTGTTTTGCCTTCTTTATGGGATCAGCTCCATGTGACTCTGAGGTGTTCAACTCAGAGGAGAGACCCCCAGGGCCCAAGGCAAGGGTATTACCAATGGGAGCCAAGGGAAGTCCTCATGGATAGACGAGTCTGTGCCACCTTCTGCTGACTTTGTCCTTGGATGGAGAGTGGCCCTGCCCTCATTTCACTTTCTCCCTGATTATGATGGGACCCACTAGAGTTGCATCCAAGAGGCATTTTCTTTGTAAATTCCTTACTTCAGTTCAGTTCAGCTGCTCAGTCATGTCTGACTCTTTGTGACCCCATGGACTGCAGCATGCCAGGCCTCCCTGTCCATCACCAACTCCCAGAGCTTACTGAAACTCATGTCCATGACTCGGTGATGCCATCCAACCATCTCATCCTCTGTCGTCCCCTTCTCCTCCTGCCTTCAATCTTTCCCAGCATCAGGGTCTTTTCAAATGAGTCAGTTCTTCACATCAGGTGGCCAAAGTATTGGAGCTTCAGCTTCAGCATCAGTCCTTCCAGTCAATATTCAGGACTGATTTCCTTTAGGATGGACTGGTTGGATCTTGCAGTCCAAGGGACTCTAAAGAGTCTTCTCCAACACCACAGTTCAAAAGCATCAATTTTTCAGTGCTCAGCTTTCTTTATGGTCCAACTCTCACATCCATACATGGCTACTGGAAAAACCATACCTTTGACTAGATGCACTTTTGTTGGCAAGGTAATGTCTCTGTTTTTTAATATGCTGTCTAGGTTGGTCATAGCTTTTCTTCCAAGGAGCAAGCATCTTTTAATTTCATGGCTGCAATCACCATCTGCAGTGATTTTGGAGCCCCCCAAAATAAAGTCTCTCACTGTTTCCATTGTTTCCCCATTTATTTGCCATGAAGTGATGGGACCAGATGCCATGATCTTAGTTTTCTGAATGTTGAGTTTTAAGCCAACTTTTTCACTCTCCTCTTTCACTTTCATCAAGAAGCTCTTCAGTTCTTCGCTTTCTGCCATAAGGGTGGTGTCATCTGTATATCTGAGGTTATTGATATTTCTCCTGGCAATCTTGATTCTAGCTTGTGCTTCATTCAGCCCAGCATTTCGCATGAGGTACTCTGCGTATAAGTTAAATAAGCAGAGTGACAATATACAGCCTTGAGGTACTCCTTTTCCTATTTGGAACCAGTCTGTTGTTCCATGTCCAGTTCTAACTGTTGTTTCTTGGCCTGCATACAGATTTCTCAGGAGGCAGGTCAGGTGGTCTGGTATTCCCATCCCTTTAAGAATTTTCCACAGTTGTGATCCACAGAGTCAAAGGCTTTGGCATAGTCAATAAAGCAGAAGTAGATGTTTTTCTGGAACTCTCTTGCTTTTTCGGTGATCCAGCAGATGTTGGCAATTTGATCTCTGGTTCCTCTGCCTTTTCTAAATCTTATTTTTTTTCTTATTTTACTTAATAAGGCAGTTGAAATAACATCCCCTGTTCCGTTCTATTCTGTGTAGAGGGAGGAAAGCAGAGCTGTTGTCTGCTGTGGCTGGACCTCGACCCTCCGTCTCTGGAGGCATTTAGGATGGAGCTGGCATCCCTCCCTGCCCCCCCTAGGGTGCAAGCACTGAGTCCAGGAGCTGGGACTATGGGAGGGAAGGTGCTCGTGACCCTTCCCCTGTCTTCCTGCTGGCTTTTACTCTGAGGACAGGGGAGAGGGCTGTTCCAGGCCTTGCTGGCAGCCAGGCCAGTGCTTGTGGTAGGCGTTGTTTATATGAATGCGCAAATGTTTATGTGAGATTGCCAACCGGTTCTTTATGAGTCTCTCAGCCCTTCCCCAATAAAAGCTGTTCCCTCAATGTTCTGACAGGCCCCGCATCTGTAACTAATGTGTCACTCGCTCAGCTAATGCAGTTCACTTGTGTTTATTTTTGCACAAAAGCAATTTATCCAGCCGCTCTGGGGAAAAAAAAAAAAAAAGCCCTGTAGGAGCCCTTCTTTGGAGCAAAATATTTTTCCTCAAAAGATATTCCAAATGCTCGCAAGGCAAGGCAGACTTCTGGTGTCTATGTCTGACTGTGTCTGTGGGTCTGTCCTGAGTGTGAGGGAGTGCAGGGCACGGGCGTGGACAAACGCTTTATCTCCAAGCATGTGGCTGCGTGTCTTTGTGCCCCTGTCTTGGACTGAGTGGCTCTGAGTGTTTACCTCTGAATCTGAGTTCTGCTGGGTGTGTTTGGGTTCCTTTTTGAAAAGGCCTTGGGGGTGGGGCTGGATCTAACTTTGCATTCCCTCTGGTGGAGATAAATCAAAGTTGGGAAAGTGAGTTGTTGGCAGTTAAGACGCCTGGAGGAGGAGGCTTGAGGAAGAAGGAGAGGGGGGCGAAGGTTAAAAGGGAGGATGACTGGCTTCAGGGCAAAAGGAACATTACCGCTTGCCGGCCGAGGACTCTTAACTATAAACTGTGGAGGAAGGCCCAGGCATCCCTTCCCGCGGCTGTAAATTTTATCATTCCCACTCTGTTTCCCTCCAGTATTGGCAGAAAGCCTTCAGCATGAAAAGGATGCTCTGCGGGCTTGTTTGGGGGCCGCTGTCAGGAATGAGGGAGCTTGAGAAGCCTTTGCCTGCTGCACGAGCAGGTCTCTGGGGAAAGGCGCCAACCAGTGGGGTGGGGAGGTTGGGAGGGCCATGTCTCCATGAGGGTGGGGGTCACCAGAGTGGGGGTCAGGGGCCCTCAGCACCACTGAGTGCTTGGGGTCTGCCAGAAGGAAAAAGAGGTGCTTTGGGCTGGGGAAGGACCTGGTGGACTCTGGTCCTCAATCTCCTCCCAGTGTTTGTCACTCTGACCTTGGTCAGCCAGTGAACCAGTCTGGGTTGGGCTGGAGAGTCCAGAAGACTCCATGTAGACCCCTCCCACCGCTGGGAAGTCTCCAGGATGCCCATGGCCAGTTGGCATGGAGGGGGTGGGCCTGATGGCAGATGCCTTTCATGTCATACCCAAGTGTCCCAGCAATAGTAATGGCGTATGAGGACAGTGGTTCCAAGACTGCCTGCCTGAAGAACCTTCTCACTCACCACCTGAAGCAGGTGTCTTCTCACCGCTCACACCAAATCTTGGCTGCCTTGTCCAGATCTGCAGGAAAATATTAGGTAAACAGTTTGGAGTTCTTCCCTCTTCAGTTTCCCTCCAGTAAGTCTTCATTAAATCTCTGGTGCCTGCCAAACGATAAGTCAGCTGATATTCACGTAAACATAGAGAAATGGACAACTGTGCTTTGCCCTAAGGCTTGTTTTTGCGAACCTGGGCTGTTCCAATGGTGATTTTGTTTGGCGTCCACGTCCTGGCTGTGAACTGGGGTGGTCAGGGGAAGCTGTCCATTTGTCTCATGGTTTCTCTGGCCAGGTGGCATTTGCGGTCATCCCTTTGTCTCCCTGTGACCTGAGCGAACTTGGCTTCAGGGCCTGCTCTTTGTCTTGGCCGGGGTGTGTGCACGGAGGAGGAAGGCGAGAAGCGGAAGGATGTCAGTTAGTCTGGACTCTGGTTTCCAGTAACTGAATTCAGATTGGATACACGTGAGGGCAGGACAGTGGGAAGACATCTGAAAAATCAGTGTTTCCCTTTTGAGCTCTGTCTCCGTGGAACGAATGTCCTGTTCTCAGAGCAGGCCTCCCTGCCCCATCCTCATGCCCTGTCTGTGTGTGTTCCCTCGGCTCCTGCCCTCAGACCCTCCGCTTCCTCCTGTTTCTCCTTCTGTCCCTCCTTCTGGTCACCCTGGGATTTGAAACTCCTTCTTGAGTTAAATTCACTCCTCAGCTGGTGGCGGCCCCTTAGTGGCGAGCAAGCCTCCCGGTCACCTCTGTCTGGGGAGCCTCTGGGGCAGGCTCAGGCGTCGCCTGGGTTGTAAGCCTCCTGCTTCCCTGGGCTGGGGGACTAGGGAGAAGTGGAGGGATATTTGGGCGTGGGGGCAGAAGCACCGAGGAGGTGATCTTGTACTCTGGAAGGAGGCTTACTTTAGAAAACAGAGACACAGATGTAGCGGATGGGCCCATGGATTCCAGGGTGGGGTGGGGGAGATGGAGTGAGGGATGGAATGACGTATGCACACTGCTGTGTGTAAAATCCGACAAAGAATCCACCTGGAGTGCAGGAGATGCTGGCTCAGCCCCTGGGTCAGGAAGACCCCCCTGGAGGAGGGCGTGGCAACCCCTCCAGTACGCTGGCCTGGAGCATCCCCTGGCAAGAGGGGCCTGACGGGCTACAGTCCATGGGGTCGCACAGAGTCAGACACGCCTGAAGCAGCTTAGCACACAGCACACATGCATGAAATAGATAAACTTATGAGAACCTACTGTGTAGCACAGGGAACCCTACTCAGTGCCCTGTGGTGACCTAAACGGAAGGAAGTCCAAAAAATAGGGGATATGTGTACACATGTAGCTGATTCACTGATTAGTTTCTGCTGAACTTTGCTGTGCAGCAGAAACTAACATAACATTGTAGAGCAACTATACTCCCAGAAAAAAGAAGAAGAAGAAGAAGAATCCAAGAGAAACGCCGGCTCTGACCAGCACAGCTATCCGAACGTCAGGCTCACCAGCCTCAACTCCCTGCTTGACTGAAGACTGTGGCAAAGCTGTCCTTTCTCGCTGTGGCCTTTGGGGTTGCCCACCACCCAGGCTGGCTCTCTTTCCTAACCAGGCGGCTCACCTCCCACTTTGGCTGCTGCAGGCCATGGAAAGCACCATCCCCTGAACATATGGATCAGGGAGCCATAATATCCCACCGACAGAATGTTCTCACACCCTAAAATGAGGATTCACAAGCCCCACTGCCCATGTGGACCCTGGAGGGGGTGAAAGGAGAGGAGGGGCGGGACCCAGGGTTGGGCATCTGTGAGGAGGGGTGGCCCTGAAGCTCCTTGGAGCATGTACTGTGTCCAGGGGGTGACCCTTCATAGCAGGAAAGGGATGCAATTTTGGAATGCCATCCCAGTGAAGCCAGCTCTTCTATTTTCACATCTGGACTACTATGTGGACTCTCCTAATGTTACGTGTTGGCAACAAAATCCAACTTAAAACATGGTGTGGGCCAAGCAAAACACGTCTGCTGGCCGGTCATGGCTCGGTTGCCCCTCTGCTGGTGTGAAATGCCGAGGATATTGCGCTGTGGGTGTTCGGGGATGTAGGCTGAGACATCAGGCCTCAGCCCTGAGCTCACTGGGGAATCCCGGCGTCAGGCGCCGTGAAGGCTCACGTGCCTTGCTGAAGGCTGCACACAGCCTGTTTCCTGAGAGCTCGACGTGTTGCCTACACTGTCCTGGGGTACATAGGCTTGCTTGGTCTCCAGACAGGAACGCAGAGCCCTGCTCTTCCACTGGGCACTGTCCTGAGGGAGCCCCTCTAGGGAGCCTGGGGCACGGAGGACGGGAGTGGCCACCCTGAGTCAGGGAGCCTTATCCATGCAGGTGACAGATGGATGTCAGAGACGGCTTCCTGGGTTCTGGACGTGATACCTTCTCCAGAGAGGGGGAATACTGGAGAATCACTGTGTTTGCGGGGAAGAGCTAGGCATCTCTAGGTTTTGCCCTGTGTTCTTAGGTTGGAAGAAAGGGAGAGGGTGGCCTTTGGCCTGAGAGGGGACATTTCTGCTTCGCTCTGTGTGTGGCCACTAGGGTGAGAAGGCATGGAGCAAGGCCCAGAGCCCCAGTCTTGTCCCAGAGGGTGTTCTTGGGCTCAAACTGGGTCCCCAGGGACAGCCTGGCAGTGACCACCAAACTTGGGAGGGGCACTCATGTTGGCTCCAGGGCCTCTGAAGCTTCTGGGATCATCAAAGGGCAGAGAAAGAGCTCAGGCCTCAGCTCTGCCCTTTATTAGCCTGTGACTTGGGCAGTGATGTCACCTCCTAGGTATTAGTCCTTTGTCTATCGATGGGTCTGTCTCGTTGGTCTGTAGCCTTCATCTAGCCTCCAGGTTCTCTGAAATGACTCTGCTGCCATTGCTCCATCTGACGTATCTTTCAGAGCATGGATGGAGCTGTTCCTTCACCCCAGACTCCCCAGCAAGGTGCAAGGCACACCACAGGTGCTTAGCATGTGTTTGTTGAATACGTGAGCAAGACCAGCTCCCTGGCAGCAAGCAGCAGGCCACCCACAGGCACAGAATGAGGCAGGCAAGAGAGCTCTGGGGCACGGGCCCCCTCTTTCTGGGACTTTATCCTGGGAGCAAGGGTGCTGCAGGCTGAGGGCATCTTCTACAACATCGGCTGACCACTTGCCCAAGTCCTTTCGTGTCTCTGAATGTTAACGCTTTAAAATGCAACCCTCTGGTGACATCACAGGGAACAGCTGGGCTCTGGAGTGGTGGGGGTGAGCCTTCAGCCAGCACATGCTCGGCCGCCAGTTCTGCCGCTGGAGGCAGGTAGGAAGGGGCAGGCCAGGCCCCGTCTCCTGGTTCTGGGAGGAGCAGGAGTGGGAGATGACTGTGCCTGGGCCCTCTGGGTGGTCTTGCGGTTTGCAGCTGCACCTGTGGCCCAGGCCTGGGTTCTGGGCTGGAACAGTTATATGGACCCCAGCTTTTCCTAGGAGGCCTGTGTGGAGGGAGGGGAAAGTCTAGGGGTGTGAGGGCTGGGCCGTCTGGGAGAATCGTTCTATAGGGTGGCAGCGGTGCTCTGGGACCCCGGGCAGGAGCCCTCAGCCCAGGCCTCGAGCACAGTGGGGACTTCAAGTAGCTTGCTATCACCCCACTGCCTGAGGCTGCCTCTGGGGCAGCCAGAGGTCTCTCCTGACTGCGTCACCCACCCCGCCCGCCCTCATCTGTGAGCAATGCAGGCGTGAAAGGAGGCCCCAGGTCTGGCTGTGGGCATGTCGTCACCCTCCACAGGTGTTGCTCCGAGAGTCACTGAGTCACCGGGAGAGCTCCTCAGGGACTCTGGATCTAGAGCTCCCTGGATGTGAAGCTGGAAAATTTTCTTCAATCCTCCGCCGTCTTCAGGCCTCATTCTCCTGAAAATACCTGAGTGGATGGTGAGCTAATGCACACTTATGTAGACACATACTGGTTTCAGAAATACGATTAGAAATGCAGTTGAAGGCCTCCGTGAGCACCTCCCAAGCACACCTTCCTTCCACTGCACTCCCCTCCTCCGCAGGAAATAATTGTGTGTGTGCTAAGTCGCCTCAGTCATGTCCAGCTCTTTGTGACCCTACGGACTGGAGCCCACCAGGCTCCTCTGTCCAAGGAGATTCTCCAGGCAAGAATACTGGAGTGTGTTGCCATGCCCTCCTCCAGGGGATCTCCCCCACCCAGGGATCGAACCTTGTCTCTTACATCTCCTGCATCGGCAGGCAGGTTCTTTACCACGAGCGCCACCTGGAAAGCACATTCGGCATCACAAATTTCTTTAACTTTTGACTGCATATGCATGTTATCTGAAAGTATTTACAGAGTTGTTTTGTATGCTTTGAAACTCTGTATAAATAATGTCATTCTAATATGTATTCTTGTGCAATCAGTTTTTGCCTGTCAATATGTTTAGGGATTCCAGCATGTGGACATGTGTGGCTGTGGCTTGCTCATTTCCTATGCTGTGTAGAATTCCACGGCGTGACTGCATCACTTCTCCAAGGAGGCCTTCTCCCAGCCCCGCAGGGTGGCTCTGCTCCTTAGGGGTTCTTCCTTGTGGGAGGAACTCCAGGTTTGTGGATGCATCCCCACCCCCACTTCCGCTACCCCACGATAGGGTGCCAGAGCCCTTCCCTTCCTCACAGAGCCATTGCTTCACGGAGGAGGAATTTGAATGGATTTCAGGCAACCTTGTGTTTTCCATAAATCAGTGTTAAAAGTGAAACCCCAGCCCAGTGGGGCTGCAATTGCAACCAGCTGAGTGCAGCCAGATGGGCTGACTTAAACCTGGATGGAAGGAGTTGTGCACTCCACACGGACAGACCCTTTGAGCGGGACCTGCTGGCCAGCCTCTCTCCAGTGCACAGGGGAGATCGGGTGCGGCTGCTGCCCCCCAGGCCGAGCCCTGTGTTGCCCCTGGCTCGAGACCCATCCCCCTGTCTGCCCTGACCACTCTTGCTTTGCCCAGTGGCCTCCAGCGTGGGTTTGGCTACGTGGATGTGAAGATGGGTGTTGTTGGACCTGCTTTGAGGAGGGACCGTGAGTTTCTGGAACCTGCTGAGGGCAGCCTGTCTGAAGGGGCTTACATTTTAGACCCTTGTGAAGGAGAGAGGCAGCAAGTCCCCACACTAGTTCAGACCCCAACCCTTAACACCCACCGCACAATGACTTCTGTAAGCCTTCTAAGCCTACGTAATTCTGCCTTTGTGGCCCCTTCCTCCATAATAGGATATGATCAATAATACTTGATGATTGCCTTACTACAAAGCCTATGGTAGGCACAATCCTGGCCCTCAGTGATATCTGTGTCCTACTCCCTGGAACCTGTGAATATGTTCTCTTACACAGCAGGTGTGGTTAAGCTAAGGATCTTGAGATTGGGGATCGTTCTGGATTATCTGGGGGAAGGGCAATGTGATTATAGGGTCTTCAGAAGTGGAAGAGGGGGCAGGACATTCAGAGTGATTACGTGTGGGGACTCAGCCCACCGCTGCTGGCTTGGAGATGGAGGAAGAGACCCTGGAATCAAGCAGTGGTTAAGTTAAGTAGTTAAGTGAAAGTCACTCAGTTGCGTCCAACTCTCTGCGACCCTCTGGGCTATAGAGTCCATGGAATTCTCCAGGCCAGAATACAGGAGTGGGTAGTCTATCCCTTCTCCAGGAGATCGTCCCAACCCAGGGGTTGAACCCAGGTCTCCTGCAATGCAGGCAGATTCTTTACCAACTCAGCTATGAGGGAAGCCCTATCAAGCAGTGGTGGCAGCCTCTAGAAAGCTCCTCCATCCATGGGATTCTCCAGGCAAGAATACTGGGGTGCCTTCCTGTATTGCCTTGCTCTCCTCCATTGTCCTGCCTTCTTCCAGGGGATCTTCCTGACCCAAGGATCTTCCTGACCCAAGGATCGAACCTGTGTTTCTTAAGTCTCCTTCCTTGGCAGGCAGGTTCTTTATCACTAGCGCCCCCCCCCCCCCCCCCGGGAAACCCGACTTGTTAGCAGAGCAATAGAAAACAAAGACGGGCAGCAAGTCCTACACCAGTTCAGACCCTGGCATTCAACACCTGCTGCGCCCAGAGCTTCTATGCTTTCGTGAGATACTTTCTCCATTAAAAAACAAACAAACAAACTTAAAATTATGTTTAATTTTAAATAAGTAATATTCAGACTGTGCTGGTATAAAGGTGAATATAATCGGGGCTGAATTCATTATTATGTTTGTTTTTCTATCCCTGGTTTTAAAAGAGATGAAAACATTTGAGGGATCCCTCAAAGAATCGTGGGCCCAAGGCCCTGGACCTAAGATCGATATTGACCCCGATGGCTGCCAGGGAGCCTCCACACTGTCCCTGTGGGGACAGCAACCCCTCTCTTCTGCAGGACACTTCCCTGCACGGGTGGAGGCGAGGTGGCTGTGGCTTTCCTCAGCCGCAGTCTCCCCAGGCCTCTTCTTCCATCGTGGGGGCTTGGGCACCACGTGAACAGAGGGCTTGGTGCGTGGCCTGCCTGCTAGAGCAGAGGGCAGCCTGAGTTTGCTACACAGGACCGCGGGGCAGATCCTTCTCGGTGCCTTTGTTTGGTATTGAAGGGTGGCATCTCCAGATCAGTGTGCACTGGGATTGTTAAGACTGTAGCCAACGGCGTGGGAGTTGTTGGGGACTGTGCGTGTGACGCTTTGGGGTATAGGACAGGGCGTGCTAGTCTGCGTTATCGGGGCTATCGGATGGCTCCTCCATCCCAAGGGGTTATCTTGAGGGAAGCCCTGATTTTGTCCTGGGGACAGAAGAGGATGTATTAGCCAGCTCAGGATGCCGTAACAAAATACCACCGACTGGGTGGCTTAAACAACAGAAGTGTATTTTCTCGTGGTTCTAGAGGCTGGAAGTCCAAGAGCAAGTTGCTGGCAAGTTGCATTTTCTCGAGGCCTTGCTCCTTGTCTTGCAAGTGGCCACCTCTCTTGCGGCCTCTTTCCAGAGCAGGCACCCCTGGTGTTCCTCTGTGTGTCCAGATCGCCTCCTCTTAGAAGTTCACCAGTCATATTGGATTGGGGCGAACCCTAAGAGCCTCAGTTTCACTTAATCACCTCTTTAAAGGCCCTAAATTTTAAAAACCAGTTACATTCTCAGGTTCTGGGATTAGGGCTTCAGCACAAGAATTTGGGGCACAATTCAGCCCTTGACAGGGTGATGGAGGCCAGAGGTGGGGCTGCCGCAGGATTACACAAGGGCACCACACCTAAGGGGCTCAGTTCATAGCACAGACAGTTTTATTATTTGGAATTCTTTTTCATTTTGTTATAATAATTTTATTGACTCCAAAGTTGGACATTTTGTGTATTTCTTAAGGCAGGTGGTGCTTGTTCTAACCCTAAAGTATATTACGATAATTTCCTGACTAATGGCAATAAAGTATCCTGAAAGAAAAATACCTTTTTCTACATAGTCTCGATATTTTGGGATTGACAGTGGCTGGGCCACATGATTGTCCAGAACTCAAGACTGGCTTGGAGACCTCGGTTAGCCATGTTGACGAGTCTGAGCAGGGTCTTGTGATTGTCATACTTTCATGGACTAAGCTGAGTGTGTGTGAGGGAGTCATGTGACTCCGATAACCTTTTAGCCTGGGCCGATCACGTGGCAGTGGCTTCCCTTGGTCTTGTAATGACCGTATTCTTCCTAACAGTGACAGAAACTACTCCTAAAGCCTCTTCAGTCTACAGAGGGAAATGTGAGGGGTGGTCTTGGATTTTCCCTGTTCTGACCGTCTAGGAACGTCATGACTGGGAGCCCCATGGCCAAAGCGGGCACAAGCACCCGATCCTCCTCACTGCCCCAGGAGATGCTGGAACAACCCACCCACCTCTGCTAGAAAGCTCTTTCTGCACATCTCATTGCCCCATGCACAGGGCATCTGATTCTTGGCGTCTCCATTCAGGGACTGGCTCTTGCAGGGGAGGCTGGGAGAAGGAAAGGATGAAAGGGAGTAGTCTGGGAAGCCAGAGTCGTGGAGATGCCAGTGTGAGCCAGAGGGCGCTGGGACAGCTGGCGGGCTGGGGGCGGTGGGGGCTGGTCCTCAGGGAGCACAGTGCTCCCTTTCCTCCCCGAGCTGACCTGCAGCCCTTGGCAGAGTGCTGTGAACCGGGAGCACAGTGGTGTCCTCCTGGCTTGTCCTCTCTGCCGGGTCCACAGAGGGGCCCTTGGGGGCTTCTGAGAACTAGGGCTGTGGAGGGGAGAGTAAAGGGTGAAGTTTCTCAACCACTTCAGACTCTGCCGGAGAAGGGCATGACCCATACCTACAACCCGGAGACCACCATTTGCCTGCAGTCTCTCCAGGCTGAGTTTTCAGCTCCCCGAAGGCCAAAGATCTGACTCAATATAATGCAGGTTGAAACCAAAGCTTGTGAGGCTCCCCTCCCTGCGCCACCCCACAGCCCCTCTGAGAGGCGGCTACTGTCATCCTGGATTCACAAAACTGCAAATGCAGGCCAAGGGCAGGTGGCCTGCCCCAAGTCCCACGGCCAGTCGGCAGCAGAGCGAGATTGGAACCCAGGCCCGTCTGACACTTCCCCTTGCTGCCTCCAGGCTGAGAGTGAGGCTGTTTGCTTGGTTCTGCACCGTCAGAGCCTAAACCACACGTGTCACTGCTGCCCCGTGTTTACTTGCCCGGCACCCTGGCCCCTGGCTGGCCCTGCTGGGTTTCAGAATCGTGGGTGAGAGCTTCCCCCAGCTGCTCCTCTGGTTCTGCCCCTTCCCTCTGTTCCAGAGGCAGGACCCCCATGTTTTCAGTTCCAGGATGGGCAGGCAGGTGGCACCCAAGTATCGAGCAGATCTGTCCTAAGTGGCAATGAGAGCCTTCCCCTTGTTGCTTTCCAGTGGGCAGGCATGGGCCACTGCAGCCAGCGTGTTCCCGGAGTCCAGAGATGTGTGGCATCCGGCCCGTCCACTCCTCTAGACCATCCCTGATCCGTTTCAGTCCCTACACTTGGCCACAGATGGGGGCAGGGCGACTGGGATACTTATGTCTTTGCTGAGAAGTATCTCTGGGGGCTGAGGTTGTTTGGAAGAAAGCAGAGAAAAATGATCTGGCCATGCTTCAGATTGGGTTTTGGCCCTTTCCGACTTGTTCTGGGGAAGGGAGGGATGGGCTTTTTGCCAGAGATCCAGCCCTCTCAGAGGTGGCTGGCCCCCTCGCCCACCAGCAGCATCACCAAATGCAGGTCTGTATGTGAGTTTGTGTGCACACATCTCTGTGTGTTTACACGTGTATTCCTGTCTGTGCATATGTGTACATACAGGCATGTGTGTGTGTGTGGCAACATGTATGCCTGGGTCTGAGACCACGTGCTTGCTCATGCGTGTGTTTGTGTGTGCATGTTTATGTCTGTGCACGTGTGTTTACCTGCATGCTTGTGTCTGTGCACGCGTGTGCTATATACGCTTGTGCAGTTGTGTGTGTCAGTGTGTGCTTGCACGTGAGTGTTCTCTCCAGATGAATGGCATGATGAGTACCAGGCATTCAGCGGCTGAGGAGAGTTTTAGGTCTTGATTCGGGTTTCCAAATGGCCCCACGTGGGAACCCTTCCCCCTCCTTTGTGGCTGTTGAGATCTCTAACCCCAGAGAAAGGAGAACTTGGCCTTTGGAACCCAGAGGCCTCACTGGCTGGGGAGGGCGAAAAGCTACTTCCAAAGGCAGACAGGACCCACGTTGTGCTGTGGAGCCTGGAGCCAGCAAGACCTTGTTTAATTCTGAAGGAATGTGCACGGTCGCCGCCCAGCAGAGCAGGCCGCGGCCTGACTGGGAGCGTGGAGCCTGGGCTGCGGTGGCTGCCTTTGGAGGAGGCCAGGGACACACCTTCCAGGGACGGAAGGTCACACAGTCTTGTGCGGCTGGGGTGCAGGAGGGCTGAGAGAGGCTCGCAGAACCTGGGGGGCAGGGAATGCATATGATACAGAGAAGGGGCAGAGGAGTGGCCCCCGGAGACGGTGGTCATCAGGCAGGCTTCTCAGGACGGGGGTTTAGCTGGGCCCTGAAGAGTGGAGAGAACTCAGAAAGAGGCCGTTCAGGAGGAGGGAGGGCTTTGTGAAAGATGCAGAGATGGAAAAGGGCAAGGCCTTCACGGAGTGACAGAGCTGAGACTGTTTCCGGAGGGGTCTGGGAAGAGAGAAGAGGGAGCTGCTACTCCTGTCCACAGAGCGCTTTGAATGCCAGCTGGAGTTCATCCTTAGGCCATGGGGATCTAGTGAAGATTCCTGAGCGGGGAGTGGCCTGCCGAAAGACTGGCCGGATGATCAGACCACACGCTAGGTGGGGGTGGAGGCTGTGAGCAGAGGAGAAAAGAGGTGGGGGTGTTTGGAGTAAGGAAGCCCAGGGTCATGGGTGGGGTCAGATGTGGAAGAACTGAATCCACTTCATATTTTCTGACCCTCAGACACTCTTCAGATCTTGTTTCTGCGTTTGGATCCCCTAACCCGAGAATACTGTCAGCTGGGGACAGCGCCTCCCCACAGGCCAGTGGGTCCGGGAGATGGAGGCCAGGCCCCGACCCAGCCCAGGCCCCGGCCCCTCCTTCAGCACCTGCCCATCGTGGCCCTGACCCCTGCAGTGGGCCTCTGGGTGTCTCAGCCACCTAAACCCAAGAGCGGCATCTGTCACTGGGGGACAGGTGTCGCCCCAGGGCAGACAGAGGCAGGAGACCAAGGGAGACCCTGGGCATGAACGAGGCCAAGCGAATGTCAGTGTGGCCCAGCCCAGGTATGTTCATGAGGGTGAGCTCCATCCAGTCTTTGCAGGGGGTGTGGGACGCCAGCCAGCCCAGATTTGTAGGTGTACAGCAGTCTGAGTGCACACAGCCTGGCCTGCATGAGCCGGGGGTCTAGCACCTCGCGGGTGCCTCTGTTTGTTGAGTGAATAAGTGTGAATGTAGGCTCCGTGCAGACCCCTGGGGCAGATAGAATTCCAGAATCAGCAACTAAAGCTGTCCTCAGCAGAGGTCTGCATCAACTAGGGTAGGACTCCCTGGCCTCCTCAGTGGGTGGACACCGGCTCAAGTGTCCCTAACCGCCCCCACCCACACGGGGCAGGCTTGGTGGTACGTTGGGCTGAGGCCATGACACCACCCTGTTCCTCCCCGCTATTCCCTAAAGGAGGAATATAGCCTTCTTCAGCCATTCTGAGCCTCATGCTTCCTGTAAATTATGAAGTAAAGCATCAAGAACATCCTGGACACTACCCTGGCCTGGAGGTGGGGGGAATGCCTATCGTTGGGAAGGTCCTGGAGCAATGGGGGCAGCAGTCCACTCTCTCCCTGGTCTGGTTGAGCAGACACGAGCTTCCCTTCTGGAGATGAAGATGATTTCAGCCTTCAGAGTCGTGAGCTGGTTTAAATTTTTCCAAGCTGGGAAAGTGAACCTTTCTGGCAGGTGTGGTGATGGGACCCCGGTGTGTGTAGGAGCCTCAGGGTCCTAGACTCCCAGGCCCTGGCCTACCACATGGGCCAGACTCTGAGGCTCCCAGGCCAGGCTCTCCTGGGCCCCTGGCCTGCCCAGCCTTTGGTGCCACCCATCTGTAAAGGGGTCTCTGGAGCCAGGTGTTCATTCCTGGAGGTGTCTTGGTGGCCCTGGGGGAGATGGAGGTGGCATTGGTGTTTGACAGGAACAGTTAGTGTCTTATCAGGCCCAGCCCTGCCCGAGTTATGCAGGCAGGTCTGAGCAGGCTGAGGTGCTGTGGGGAGGAGAGAGGAGCCTGCCCAGCGTGCTTCCTGCTTCTCTCTTTCCCCGCCCCCTTCTTCAGCCTCATTTCTGATCCCTTGCCCCTCTGCCTCTCCCTCCCCAGGGAGCTGGAGTGTATAGCCCTCGTCTGGCCAGTTGGCTTTTCCAGGTTCCAGCTGCTTTGGGGCTTCATGGGTGCTGCTACATAGACAGCTCGGGCCTCTGCAAAGCTCATCATCTGGCTGGTTGTAGAGTCTCCTTAAATTCACTCTGAGCTGCCTGCTCCATCATCCTCCTGGCACATTGAGGAGCACCTTCCTGCCTGTGATGGTCTAATCCTGACGTAGAGTCTACACAATGCTGGGCTCTGTTGTGTTGCAGTCTGAAGCAAGAGGAAAAATTAGTAATGCCGAATCTGTCTTTACCGAAAAATCTGGTATTTCATTCATCCATCATGGATAGTTTGCATTAGTTTTAGTTTTTAAAAGTGTTGCATTAAGGGACTTCCCTGGTGGTCCAGAGGCTAAGACTCTGAGTTCCCAATCCAGGGGCCTATGTTCGATCCCTGGTCAGGGAGCTAGATCCCACATGCCACAACTAAGACCCAGTTCAGCCAAATAAATAAATAAAAAGTATTGCATTAAAATATGAGTTGTCTTGCCTACTGAGTATTTTGGTGTCCCTAAAATCTGGCACCTGAGGTGAAGTCAAAGAGACAGGATTCCGTGGTCTGGGCCCTGGAATGTACTAGTTTTGAAAGTTGACCTCTTCCTTTCCAGGAGTAGCTTGTGAAGTCTGGAGGGTATGGATGTATGCGAAGAGGAGAGGGACGAAGGGAGAGGAAGATGACAGATTCAGAGTTTCTGCTAATGTTTCCATGGTGCTGAGGAGCAGGGCCTGGGGGAGGGGACCCAGCCCAGGGTTTCACTGAGCAGGAAGGTGGGTTTTTGTAGTGGAAAGATTAGCAGGGAGCAGAGTTGGGATGGAGGGGGAAAAAATCATCTGTGAAACAAAGTGAAAAGAATTCATTTCTATAAAGGCAGTCAGGTTTGAGGGGATGAGATGGGGAAACGTAAAAGCTGGGAGGCGTTTACAGAGCCACAGGGGATCATTAAGCCCTCCATCACCCACCTTCAGTGGGGTTTGCTCCACACACACACTTGCCTTGTGCAAGTGGGTTTTTGGCGGGGGAGTGAAGGAAGGGGGTGGATTCCAGGGTTTGAGCCTGTTCATGCAGAAGTGGTGGGGCTGAGACTATGGGGCAGGATGCTCTTTGCCCGCTGAACTGTTCAGCAGAAGCCAGTGCTGAGAGGTGAACAGGGTAGGGCAAGCGTGAATGACAGGATTTGGGCCTGTTCTCCTGGAATTACCAAGGGCAGGCACCTTGGCGTGAGCATCTACGGCTTGTCAGTTTGAGGACTGCCAGGCCCCTGGCTTGCTGCCCGATTTGAGACCTCTGAACATTTCTCCTTTTCCAGAGGGTCGACGGGAGTGAGCGGAGGAGTCACAAGCTGTGGTAAAAGGGCCAGGGCAGATGGCATGGGGCCTCAGATGGGAATGTGTGCTCTGGAGAAGCCATTCCTGCCTCGCTGGGACAAGGGTATGCTAGACCCACCCTGAATCCTCAGCTCATAGCCCTGCTTGGGCTGCACATACTCACACAAAACACACACACACACGCAACGCCAGGGTCCTAGGGCTGTGAAGAGCGTCAAGGGTGCCTGACCTCTGCAGTCAGCTTCCTCGACTTGGACTCTTAGTCCCTTCTCCATCTTGGAAGGGGGTGGAATCTCTCCTTGGAGAGTGTCAGGGAACTGAGAGCCACCCAGCTCCCAGCACACTAGCTACATAGAGGTTGCCTGTGATGATCCTACAAAGGCTGATGGTGGGTCAATAGTGGGGAATTGTGGGGGCCTGACTCCCATCCCCTCTGTCTGGGGTCTGTGGTTACATTCACCTAAGAAAGCAACCTTACCCTGAAGTCTCCACCCTCCCCCTCCACGTGGGAGCTCCTTCCTGGCTCAGCAGAGGTGGGGGGAGGACCCCCTTTCTCATTCCACGTTGTAACCACCCTCCTTGTTCGGCTTGAGCCACAAGGGCCTGCCTCCTGCATGAGGCAAGTTTAGGCACATGTGACCTCTCTGGTCCACAAGCTCACCAGCCCTTGTTTATTCTGGTGTTTCCCCGATTATAGAACTCATATGCTAATTGTAGGAAACATGGGAAATTGAGAAAGCATAAGGCAGGACACCTCAGTGGTGTAGACCCGGGGTTTGGAGAACCACACCTCTGCCCACGTGAACACCACCATGTCTGAGTTTCTGCTGGTTCTGGGTGCCCTTCACTTGCAACAGCACTTTCCTGTTTTTGTCACATTCGATCTTGTCACACAGCTTTGTGAAGGGTCACCAGCAGTCACCATTTCCTTCTTTTTGTAGCTGGGAATTTGAAGCAGAAAAGTGAGACTTGTTCCCATGTGTACCCTGCCTCCTCCCACCCAGGCCTCCTGAGCGTGCTGTCCCACTGGCTTCTTGAACTGGCTCAGAAGCCTGAGCTGGGTGGGGGCTGTGAGCCCCTCTCCATGGTGGGCACCCTTTCCAGCCCCCTCCTGCATGCAGTCTTCCCTGTGGGGCTGGCTTTGAGCCCCACCCGCCTCCCTGGGGGACGATATGTAGTTAAGGCTCAGGGGGAGGTGGTGGGGAGGCAGAGGGAGGGGCAGATTGCAACGGCGTGCCTCTTGGAAACCACATCAAATGGTGCAGCTAGGAATTAATAAATAAGTTTGGGAGACAAGTCAATTACCCTCCTTCGGTGCCCCTGTCCCTGGGGGCAGAACAACGGCATGTGGTTCCCAGCCCGAGCACGCCTTCCCGGGGGCAGGCCCAGCCAGTGCTGCAGCTGGCTTCTGTCAGGTTAGCTGGGCGAGATGTGACAGGCCCCTGTCCTCTGGGGAAATGGCTCTCTTCCTGGGAGGTGGTGAGGACATTCCCAGGTTGCTCTATTCCTGCCTTCCCCCCATGCCCCTCCCTGCCTCACTGACTCCTGGGCGTCCATGCCCCCCGCCCCCCCGCCGCCCCAGGCTCCTGCTCAGCTAGTTGTAGGCCCCGAGTTCTACCATGATTGCTGATCACCACGATGCCTTCAGAAGGTGCTCGTGAAATACATTCACTGAGGGAGGCCCACCTTGTTAGTTTCTTCTGACGCACTGCGTGTGTGCTAAGTTGCTTTAGTCGTGTCTGACTCTTTGCAGCCCATAGACTATAGCCTGCCAGGCTCCTCTGTCCCTGGGATTCTGCAGGCAAGGAGTGGGCTGCCGTGCCCTCCTCCAGGGGATCTTCCTGACCTCTGGATCTTCTCTTACACCTCCTGCATTGGCAGGTGGGTTCTTTACCACTGGCGCCACCTGGGAAGCCCCATTAGCACCTCAGTTACTGTTTTAAACATCAGACTAACTACTTGTTGCCTTAGAAAACATTTATTTACTCAGCAAATAGTTTTAGATGTTGCTTTGTGGCAGATTGTTTTCCTAGTTGTGGAGAAACAGAGAAAAGAGACACAACCTCATCCTCTAACAACTAACAGTCCTGTGGGGAAGTCAGACATAGCAGACAATAACTGTGCAGGAAACTTTAGGAGGAAAAGTGGGGGTTATCTAGCCCATCCTCAGTAGGTGATGTCCACCCAGGCTGAATCAGAAGGCTGAGTTGTCATTGAGATGGGGGCAGGGGGGGGGGGGTTGGGGATGGGAACCGCTATTCCAGATGAGGGAACAGCATTTGCAAAGTCTGAAGGAGGAGAGGATCTTGAGCTGGATCACAGAATGTGAGGGGAGCACGGGTAAGAGGAACAGCAGGGGCTAGCTCGTGTGCAGCCTTGAGCTATGTATATATATATATCTGGGTTGCATGAAAGGGGGGTGTCGTATAAACTTTCCTTAAGTCTTTAAAGTGATTAGATTATGGATTCTTATTAACTTTATGTGTGTGTTGGGTGAGTGGGGTGTTGTTTTTCTATTTAGAAAACAACTCAACTCCTTAGAATCCAGCAGACTACAAAGAGAAAGCAGTGGTCTTCAAAATATAACAGCAGCAGCATGGAAAAACGAGTCTCTCCTCTGACTTTTGTTGCCCCTGAATTTTCTGTGGTTGCATTAAGTTAGGCATGTTCTTTAGATCAACGATCCTCAAGTTCCAGTGTGCGTGTGGCGTTTGGGATCTGTCCTGGAGATTCTGAGTCAGTGGGGTCCGGCAAAGTGCATTTTTAAGAGGCTTCCATGGTAAATCAGATTCAGTACGTAGACCATGCTTTGAAAAGCACATTTAGGACACTGACATACATTGACATTGAAGTCACTCAGTCGTGTCCGACTCTTTGCGACCCCATGGACTGTAGCCTACCAGGCTTTTCAGTCCACGGGATTTTCTAGGCAAGAGTACTGGAGTGGGTTGCCATTTCCTTCTCCAGGAGATCTTCCCGACCCAGAGATCGAACCCGGTCTCCCACATTGTAGGCAGACGCTTTGCCGTCTGAGCCACCAGGGAAGTCACATTTCATTCACATACTGGATCTGATTTACCATGGAAGCCTCTTAAAAATGCACTTTGCCGGACCCCACTGACTCAGAATCTCCAGGACAGATCCCAAACGCCACATGCACACTGGAACTTGAGGATCGTTGATCTAAAGAACATGCCTACTTAATGCAACCACAGAATATTCAGTGGCAACGAAAGTCAGAGGAGAGACTCCTTTTTCCATGCTGCAGCTCGTGTATTTTGAAGACCACTGCTTTCTCTTTGTAGTCTGCTGGATTCTAAGGAGTTGAGTTGAGCATTTAGGAATTTGCTTGCAATTCAGTAGGCTGACACCAGATGGCAGTAGTGCTTTGTAATGAATTTAAGCAGGCCCTTCTCCCCACCAGCCCCCAACAAGGTTTCTGGAGACACAGTTCTTTATTGCAAGAATGCATAGAAAATAATTGTTTTAGATAATTTCTAAAATATTGGTAATGAAATATGAAATTTCAGAGCTTAAATTTAAATGTACCCTTCAAACATTAGAGTTGAACTGTTGTGACTTTTGAGCACCTAAAATGTTAGTCTGAACTCAGATGTGCTGATAGGGTAATAAACACATTAAATTTCAAAGACTAAAAAAGTGAAGGTACCCAAAAAAAGGAGTGTAAAATACCTAGTTAATAATCTTTGTCATGATTTCATAATGAAATTATAATATTTTGGATTAAATATAAATTTAATTGTTAAAATTAATTCCCTCATTTCTTTTTACTTTTAAAAGATACTAGAAAGTGTAAAATTACATACATGGCTCATATTTTATTTCTGTTGGACAGCAGTACATGAGGAATCACCAAAATTAATTTCTTCATTTTGAAAATGAGGGAATTAAGGCTTAAAGTTTGATGGAAAAGTTCCAGACTTGAAGTCAAAAGCCCTCCACTCAAGTTCTAGACTAAATACTCACTGCGTGCCCTTGGGCATGTCATGTACCTTCACTTGGCCTCCGTTTCATCATCTGTAAAGAAAGCATAATTATAACAATCCGACTCACTTAGAAGACCTATGCAGTGATGAGGCTGAAGGAGCTTGTCTAAACTCTAAAGCATCACAAAGAGATCAAATTACAATTGCTGTGGTTACAGATAACCACTAAAACCTAGGTCCTGTAGTTTCACAGTTCTTGAAAGCACTCCTAGCATGAAGGTCAATGGATTGGGCACTTCCAGACTCTTAGGAGTCTACAACTGAGTTCAGGAGTTACTCCATACACTTAAGAAATGTAAAATGACAAAAGAACGGTGACTCAAGTAAGTAATGGGAAATGCCGCAAGGCACGTAGGGTTAATAGTGAATCTTTTTTTTTTTAATTTGCATTTATTGAGCTGGACAACAGGACTGCAAAGTTGGAGTGGGGGAAGAGACAGTCCTAAAAAAGAAAAACATTTGTCTCTGTTTGCAAAGAGGTTTATCATCTGAGGGGGCAGAAAGGAGACACAAATGATACACCAGCCTCAGAACCTCTCAATGGAACATTAGCATTAGAAATGAGTGACAGAGGCTGCCAGTTCCTGACCAACTCTACCCTTTTCTTTTCTTCCTTATTATATAGCATCTGGACTCTTTGGGGAGTTGGCAATTAGCCCAGCTAAAATACTACATTTTCCAGCTTCTTTTGACTCTAGAGGTAGCCACATAAGCAGTGTTGAACAATGAGATAGAAGCAACATATAGTTAAAGGGGAAAGGGGCTTCTTAAAGAGTTCTTGACCCTCCCTCTTGCCTGGAGGGTAGGGGTAATGGTGGTGACTCCAGCAACCACTTTGTGATCAGGAATATAGAAGTCATACTCTAGTCACTGAGGAGAAAGCTAGAAAGAGCCTGGGATCTGGACACCACAGTGGGGATGCTAGACTGTCCTGAATTTCCAATCTTTGATCTTCTCATTATCTGAGAGAAAAATGAGTCCTATTTTGTTTAAGCCACTGTCAATTTGGGTTTTCTGTTCTATGCAGCCAACCCAATGCCTGAACGACACAAAGCATGTTAGTGTAAATGTCAGGTCTCTTGAGTTTTGTGTGTCTGTGGCAAGAAAACTCTTGGGGATTTTGTTGGGACCAGAGAGTCACATGAGATGTCGAGGGCCACTCTTAAGCACTAACCCTGCAGGACAGGTGGTGTTGAAGTGTCTATGCCCTTCCCAGAAGAATGTGGACAGTAATAGCTTGAAGAATCTCAAAGAAGGAGAAGACAGGAGCAACATTTAAGAGAAACGCAATTTAGATATATGGCCCTTACTTCTTATCTCCTCTGCAAATGGGTCTAGGTGATGTAAGGGGAAAAGTAATTGACAAAATATACTGAGCTTGAACTGATTTCTTTCTTTTTTTTTTTTTGGTAAAAACGCATAGTACAAAAATGGATTTCTTTTAAATATTACTCTTTCAGTCATATTTTCCTGCAGCTTTCACCTTAGAATATGAGCCATCAAACTCTGCCATAGCGTAGGTCATCTTTGGGGCCCAAGCTGGCTTTCTTGACCTCATTATTGAGACAATGGTGTGGAAATCCAGGCTTTGTGGAAATAGAGGGATGGCTAACAGATCCTCCTTTAGCATATTCAGGTTGGGCTTGATGGATCAGATAACAGAGTTTATCTCTCCCCAGGTGGGGAAGGCTCAGGTGAGGACAAAGAGGAAGTAGAAAGCCACTCCTTCCAAGCCCAGGGATTATGGAGGAAGTTTTGCAAGAGTGAGGCAGAGGGTGAGAGGTGTGCTCTGATTTCTTCTGCTCTGGCCCACCTTTGGTCTGGCTGAGGGGATGCTCAGGGTAGAGGGGTATTACCCTGCCTCCTGAGGGGCTAGAGGAGGTCTGCCCCCTGCACCAAGCTGTGGGTGGCCACATCAGATTAAATGTGGAGGCCTAGTGTGGTTAGGCAGAGGGAGAACTTGAGGGCAACTTTCTCCAGCTGCCCTGGCATCTGTGCTGGGTGGATGGGCTCTGGAATGTCCTTGTGAGCCCAAAGGAGGTTGGAAATTAGCTGAGAGTGTGATTGGGAGGATTACAAGAGGGGTTGTGGCAACAAGAGTAAAGTGCCCACCTGTGCTGGGCATTGGATGAGAGTCATATTAGACCTTAGGGGAATCATGGGTGAGGTGAGGACTCTACCCAAGACAAAGAAAGCAGAGTAGGATTTTCTGGCCATGGACTTCAGCCAAGGGGGCCAGAGGTATTACTTTGGAGGATTTAAAGGAGGACAAGGCTTGTATCAATCAGCTATGTAAGGCCTCAGTAACAAACAGCCTCACATCTCCATGTCTTAAAACACAGCAGTTTGCTTTGTAGTCATATTACTTGTTAGTGGCTGCGGTTGGCTGGTCTCTGCCCCACATATCTTCTTTCCTTTTTTAATCCAGCTTTGGCTCTTAACGCTTCTGCCTGGGCATGGCACAGGTCATCTTCCCTCATGTGCCGCTGGTCAAGGTGAGTCACACGGTGGCCATATCAGTGGCATGGGGAAGGATGGTCCTTCCATGGACGTTGCTGCCACGAGCATGGGGGTATCATCCTCTTTTAGGAAGGGAGAGAGAGGGGTTGAGGGTAAGAATAGACTCTACCACAGGACTAGGTTGCTTTTCCATCAACATGAGTTCCTATCAGCAGCGATCCCACAGTCCCTTCCCCTCGCCTTGGTGTCTTGGGGAGAGCAATGGGAGCTGAAAGACAGAGTTTTCCTGCAGAGGCTGAGAGAACAGCTTGGGTCACAGAGCTGGGCTCCATTTTGCAGGGCTGGACGAGCTGTGGGGCGAAGAATTTGTGAAGACCAGATCCCTGGAGAAAAAAGCTGTGTGCCGTTGGTTGACCTTGGTGTGAGTAACTCTTTGTCTTCATGCTACAGCGCTGAAGGTGCAGGACAGAGAGCTGCCCTCGGGCCCAGGGCCCTGTATCCCCTCGGCCTTGCCATTCTCTGCCTCTGGTGAGCACACACATTCACAGATGCCTCTCACTGCGGGAGATGTACCCCCCACCCTACCCGCCCCCCCAAGCTGTTAGGATCAACCTGTTCTTTACCTCAAGCCTGTTTCTAAAAGGACTTTCCTGTTGTTCTGTTTTTTCTTTCCTTAATTACAGAATATCTTTATAACCTACTTTGAACAGAATAAACAGAACCTAGCAAAACAGTTATTAAACAGCTATAAAACAGTTTCCTTACCCTTGCCTTCTTTTATTTCTTCCTCTTTCGGGTGGGTGGGGCTTGGCGGGGTCCTGGTGGATGATTCTGGGTGAATGAGCTGTGAATTAGCGAGGGGTCATCTGACAAGGTGTGGCATGCATCCATCCTAGTCTAAAGGAGCTGGGACACCCCTCCCCCAACCCTTCTGGCACATTCTCACTCAGCCCTGTGTTGTTAATTTATAGGCTGCAGAATGTTCAGTTCTCAGGTGCTGGGGCCACCGGGCTGGGATGATGTTACAGCAGGTGCAGGCGGTCACACTCAACGGATGTGAGGGGAGTGGGAAGGCCTCCTTCCACCACGTCACCCTAACCCTGCTTTCACGGTGCCTGATCTCCCACTGGTAGAAGCCTACACCTTTGGGCCGAGCATTGATTTGGGAAAGGTCCCACCCACATTAAGCAGAAAAGAGCTCAGTGTAATGAGTCCCCTGTGACCACTAGAGCCTCCAGGGCTGCAGGAAGGCACTGGGGACTTGGGGAAGTGAGGACAGGTTCCTGGAGGAGGGACAGGGGCACAGAAAAATGAGGGGAGAGGGACTCAAGTGGGAGACCAACCCCACCTTCCGCTGCTCTTGTCTCTAGTGGGCCTGGGCCACCCCCAACAGTTGCAGGAGAAAAGGGTGCAGTCCAGAATGGGCGCAAGAATGACCGTGCCTGGCTTGCGTCCCCAGGCAGATGGAGGCCAGGAATGGGAGCACCTGGGGGACGGGCTGGGTCTCCTTGCTCCCAACTGGGCCCCCAGAAAAAAAAACTGCCCTGCACCCCTAGAGTGTCCTATTGGGGGTTGGGTGCTCAGGGAGGAGGCCCTGATCCCAGGAACACTTCCTGCCCAGGCTAAGGCCTGTGGGGAATATGTGAGTTGGGGGTGGGGGCTGGTTGTTGGGAGGAGAAGAGCTCTTTCTTGTTCTCAGTTCACCCCTTTCTTGAAACTCTCAGAGTACAGAACCAAAAAAAGAGCTCCCCAGGCCTGGAGACACCATGTTGACCATCTCCTGTGTGACGCATCCTGTGGATTTCATCAAGGCAGGTTCTGGACGCTCTCTGTTGTAGATTTTCCCCGAGTGGCTGATAAACTTGCTTACTCCAAGTAACTCACGATCGATAATGGTTAGAGGTGTGTGTGCCTTCCTAGGTGGATAAAAGAGGAACAAGACTCACCAGAAGCTGGACTGCCCATCCAGGGAGGAGAGGGAGATAATTTGAGGCCAGGAACCTTTCTGCTCACTCCTATCATGAAGGTAATATTCATCAGCCCAGATGTTGGTATAATATGCTAGAATTTGCAAAGCCATTTCACGTAGGGTGCCTTATTCGATCCTCCCATCACGTGATTGAGGTGGACAAGGAGAGGATTATTAATATCATTTTTGCAGATGAAGACAGAGATTAGGGCCCGGAGGGCTCAGGAACATATCCAGGGCTGCACAGCCAGATGGTGGCAGAGCGGGGACAGGGAATTAGTCATTCCTTTCCCTCTAAGTGAGGTCTTTTCTGGGATGCTGGCCTGCAGGGTCTGGGCGCAGGAGTCTAGAAGGGGCAAAGTCCAGAGAGTTGCAGGTGGTGGACAAGGCTGGAGGGTTGTAAGCAGAGGTCCTGTTTCAGGATCCAAACTTCATCTCTTTCTTGAAAGTTAGTTACCTCCCCAGAGCCTCAGTTTCCTCACTCATCAAGTGGGAATAACAACCCTTTCCTATTCTCCCAGGGGGGTTACTGTGAGGCTCCCAAATGAGATAAAGTGATTGAAGCCTAGCTGCAGACTGCAGAGGCTGCCCAAGGGCTCCATTCCAGGAAGCTGGGGCTGGACTCTTTCTATGCTGTTCACACCCTTCCTTTGGGGAAAGCAGAGGATCAGAAATAGCCTTCAGTTTCTGTCCTCTCTGCCTCCCCTGGGATCAGGGCTGAATGTTTTCTTCTTGGAAAAACAAAAAAATCAAAGCCGTTGCAGAAAAATCAACAGTTCATTTCTGCTTCCCCTGGGCTTCCCTCCTGCTCTTTGGGGCCAAGAGGAGAGGAAGTTGCTGGAGGTCTGGGCTCGGCTGGCGGCCTTTTAGAGTCCTCGCTGCCCTGCAAGGGCCATGGGGATAGGACTGGAAGGCATTTGTCTTGTGTTCAGAGGCCGATGCAGGTAGCGCTCTGAGGTGGGGGACCCTGAACTTCCTTGAGAGACGGAGCAGGGAGGAGAGGAGCCCAGCTCTTCGAGGCCTGGCTATCATATCCTGCAAGCACCGGAACTGCCTGTACAAGCCAGACAAACGTGGCCTGCCCTCTAAACCAGAAATAATTATTCATTTCAACCGACATCTTTCTGGCCATTTGCAAAATGGAGTTCAGAATCCTGTGGGGCTTTTTTCCCCTTTAATGATCGGCAGATGAGTTTTCAGGGTGTGTTTATCTTTTTCAAGAAACAAGGAAAGCCTGGTTTAAGAGGAGAAACAGAACCTGTAGCCCACATATGTGTGGCACAGCTGGGCGACCCCAGATGAGTGTAGGCCAGGGCCTGGCCCTCTGCCCAGAGGTGGTGGCTGCCGACGTGGCTTCCCATTCCAGACCCAGGATCTTCACCTGAGATGGTTAGGTGGGCCCACCTGTGTCTCCTAAACCATGTCTGGGGAAAAGGGGACTTTACTTACAATTTCATAATGGCAGCAAAAGAGGTTTGTTGAGAAAACTTAAGCTATAGTATGGATGGACCGTATATGGTTTTCTAAACAGGTAGTCATACCCACAGCAATCTCAGACAACGTAAGGTATGTGTCTGACATTAGTTTCCAATCCCTCCTCAAGGAGGGGCTGAGAAAGGAATGTTTCAGTCCATGTTCTGGCCCAGGTTTCAGGCAGTATCTTTCTTCTCTCCTTTTGTTGCAAATCATTTTCGGTTCCATGGGTTGCAGGCAAGCTGTTCCCTTTCCTCTTCGGGAGCCTAGGGACTGTTGGTTTCTCTAATTTCCCAGGGTTGCACCTAGCGTGCACCATCTAGGAGGCATGGTTTCATAGCTCTATTTCTTTGCTGTTTGCTATAGCAGAGGCTTTTCTGGAGACCGAAAGTGGTGGATGGGACTCTCGGCAAGTGTGCACTGAGCTCAAGAATCCGGCTGTACCATGAGCCTTCTTCTTGCCGCTGCTGAGGTTGGTGTCACTCTACTGTCAGCCTTGGGTTTTGAAAGGATGGGAAAGGCACAATTTCTGATTATATCAAGGGCTTTTCCTCTCCTTTACAATAAAAATAGTTTCTAAACTAATTACCACATGGCTATTCACTATCATCTGTCTGTATACATACCCACATGTGTTACTGCAACATACTCACCCCAAAGCCCAGCATGTGGTGAAATTAGATGCTACGGGCTTGTCTCCTAATGTGTGTTATAAAGGCTGGGTATAGGGTTTCCAGTGAGGATCTGGGAAGGCTGATCATGTAGTTAGGGGATTTTGTTTGAGGGGCAAAAATGACTGCCCTCTGGCTGAATTACTAGTGCTGTGACTTCATGCATTGGCTTTGGGGTTTAGGTGTTAAGATCCTAATCTCATCATGGTGGTTGGTTTTAAATGACTCAGGTGGCATCTGCCCTTCCCCTACCCTCTCCTTTTCTCCATCTTCTTCTATACAACCTTGGAGTTATCCTGCTTTTAAGTGAGCAAACTCAAGACCCTCCTCAGGGAAGACCCAAGTTCTGGGGACCACCATCCTAGGGCCTGCAGGTATATGGTGACCCTCTTAGGGCTTCCTTTGGCTTGTACGAAGGGTCCAAGGTCATAGAAGCAGGCCTCCCAACCCATCTCCCAGATTTCTTCTCACCCCTTCCAGAGACACTGACCGTGTGCTGCAGGGCAAACAACAAAGACACAATCTTAAAGGCAGGCAGAGAGAAAAAGACCCGGAAGACTGGTAACTGGCTTCTCAAATGAAACAATGGGAGCCAAAGACAGTAAGGTAGCATCTTCAGAGCCCCGAAAGAGAGGAACTGCCAAGCGGAAGTCTACGGAAGCACAGACATCCTTCCAAAATAAAAAGGAAAAAATAAACTTTTAGGGACTTCCCTGGTGATCCAGTGGCTAGAAATCCACCTTCCAGTGCTAGAGACACATGTTCAATCCCTGGTCGGGGAACTAAAATCTCCCATGCCACAGGGCAGCTAAGCCCATGGGCCATGTACTAAGCCCGAGTGCCACAGCTGGGACCCAGCACAGCCAAATAAACAAATATTGTATTATATACATGTATATATTTGTAGAACGCAACACTTGCTAAATCTCATCACCAACTGACCTGCTCCAAAGGAAATGCTAAAGGGTGTTCTTCAGGCAGACGGAAAATAAACTCAAATGTAATCTGAGAGATGCAGGACGGAAGAACAATAGAAAAATGTAGATATGTGTGTGAATGTAAATGAATACTGACTATATTTACAACAACAGTGATCCTAACTTGTGGGGTTTTAAATGTGTGGGGAATTAAAATGTGTGAAATAACATACAAGAATAGCAGCTGCTGGAGGATGATGGTAGAGTTAAAGCACTCTGAGGTCACTGCATTGTCCAGGAAGTGGTAGGAGTACTTATTGGTATCAGAATTTGATTAGTCAAAGATAGATGTTGCAACCACAGCCCATGAAAAAAAAAAAAAAGGCCAACACTGCAAAGTGTATTATTCTCAAAAGAGTGAGTCAAAATGGCACTATAAATACATTGAATCAATCCAAAAGAAAGGACCATAGGACAGGCAGGATGAGTATACAGCAAATAAAATGAGTCTAAAGCAAACAAGGTGGTGGATTAAAACCCAATACGACAGTATTCCATTTAAAATGTGTAATTGTCAGAGCAAATAACAAAGCAAAGCACAACTGTATCCTGCTTATAAGGAAAAGGAAAGGAAAGTGAAGTCGCTCAGTCATGTCCGACTCTTTGCGACCCCATGGACTGTAGCCTACCAGGCTCCTCTGTCCATGGGACTCTCCAGGCAAGAGTACTGGAGTGGCTTATAAGGGGAAGGTTTCAAATTTAAGTATACAGAAAGATTGGAAGAAAAATGACAAACTATACAAAGAAAGTTGGGGTGGTGTTGTTTCCCAGGCAAGAATACTGGAGTGGGCTGCCATTTCCTTCTCTAGGGGATCCTGACCCAGGGATTGAACTCACGTCTCCTGCATTGGCAGGCAGATTCTTTACCACTGAGCCTCCAGGGATGCCCCATCAAAGGAAACAGATTTTAAGGAAATTTAAAAAAAAAATGCTAGAGTTAGTGATACTTATAATAATACAAGGTTCAATTAACCAGGAAGCTAAAACAATTGTAAAGAGTATGAATCTAATAATATTACCTCAAAGTGAAGAAAGCAAAAATGACGGAACTAAAAGGAGAAATAGAAAATCCACGATCATGTATGTGAAAGACTCCTTTAGTGAGAAGTGTATGAATCAAGCCCAGTATGGACACAGGAGATTTGGACAGTATCATTAACAAACTTGAATTAATTGATGTACATAGAACACAGGTTCCAACAACTTCAAATATACAGTTTTTACAAGTGCAGATGGGATATTTACAAAAATGTCCTATGTGATATTGACCCTATGTGAGGCCATAACACATATCTCAACAAGTTTCCAAGAACTGAAATGAATATATTCACTGACTACATTGTAATTAAGCTTAAAACTAGCAACAGAAAAAACAATTAGAAGATCCTCAAATGTTTGCAAATTAAACAATATTTTTTTCCATGTAACTGATGGTCCAGAAAGAAGAAATCACAATTAAAAATTAGAAAGGATTTTGAACTGAATGGCAATAAACAGACTACATTGCAAAATGCAGGATGCAATTAAAGCCAGGCTTAGAAGGAGAGTCATAGTTTCAAACGCTTACATTAGAAAAGAAAGGTGGAAAATCAACTGTTTAACTATCTAGCTCAAGAAGTTAGGAAAACTAAGCCCAAGACAAATTGAGTCCAAGGGAAGTGGGATGACAGAAATACTGAAGGTGTGAGCAAAAATTAATGAAATTTAAAACAAGCAAAAAGTAGGAAGAATGCACAAAGTTGATCTTCTGAAAAGGCCAGTAAAATTAACAAAACTTCTGGTCAAATTAATGAGAGAGAGAGAGAGAAGCTAATTGATATCCACAGTGAGAAAGGAGACTTTAATACTGATTGTACAGATTCTACAACAAGAGGCTTTGCTGGACTGTAGGCCTCAGGGCTCCTGTCCTGATTGACTGGCTCTGGTAGGTCAGGGGATGGCCAGCCAGCACCGGCTCCCCACACCTCTGCCACATCCCTGACCTGCTTTAGGGGGCAGTCACTGTCCAGTCGCTCACCACTCTCATAGGACCCCAGGGCTCTCCCTGTGAGCAGGGGGAGGGAACCTTAACTTCAGGAAGGGCAGGAAACAAGCTTAAAAAAAGCCACATTCCTTGGCAGGTTAAAAAACATTTTTTTTTTTTTAAGTGTAAAGACTTAACCTTTGCTAGGAAATGGTTGCGGTATTTTCTTTAAATGAAAAGAGACCATTGTGAATCGAACTTTGGAAAATACACAACATCCTGGTGCTGTTCTCCAGGGCGGTCTCAGGCAGCCCTTGTCAGGCCGGCTCTGCCCTTCCTCCAGATGGTCTCTCCATGCACAGTTGAAGGGGCTGGACCAGGGGACTGGTTCCTGGAAAGGTCACGAGAATGCTGAGCCCCTCCCCAGCAGGGGACCTCGGGCAGAAGGGGCTTCTTGTTTCCTGCAGTGGCCTCCATTCAGGACCAGCTCCACATTTGTGGGCCCAGTGCAAAAGGAAAATACCGTGGTTCCAAAACTAATAAAAATTTCAAGATGGCGACAGCAGAGCATTAAACCAAGTGTGAGGCCCTTCTGGGCATGGGCGCTTGTCAGGGAGGGAACCTTATGAGCACACAGGCCTGGTTGCCTCTGATTCTGGCAGATAACTTCACACTCCTTCTGTGGACTCAAGTTTTGAAAAATTTCTCTCTTGGGCTATACCTCCAAGGCTAGACACGGACCCCAGACGACACAGGGCAGGACTCAGAGCTTCCTTTTGGGGTCCCCTCCCAGGATCACACATACCACAGCTGGCAATGATTTCCTGACCTGGCTTTTTGCTCAGATTTCTGCCTCGTCGCATTTCATAGGCCAGGCTCCTCGATCATGAAAACACTCGGGGTTTAATCTGCGCTTGCTTGTAACCTGGGGGCCGGGGGTCATCAGAGAACACAGACCTGCTGCATGGAGCGCTGGGCTCCTGGAGTTGTTTACAAGCCTCCGTAGAGGGCCTACTGTAAATAGGAAAGTACAAACACATGCCGACTTTGCAGCAAATGAAAACCATCCGCTGCTCTCCCTGAATCCTAACACACAGCGGTTTGTGTTTATGCAGGAGTTACTCCCTTGTGTGCTTCTTGCTGCTCTCTGCTAAGCCAGGCCTAAGCATGTGTGCCCTCCAGGGTCTGGGAGGCCCATCATATTCTAGAGCCTCATTCCCAGGGTCAGCTTGACCTCCCAAGCCCAGCCCTTCTTCAGAGCTGTTCTGTCCAAGATGGCGGCCACCAACCACCTGCAGCTCTAGACTGCTTGAGGTGCAGCTAGACTGAGCGGAGGGGTGTTAATCATGGAGATACACACTGGACTTGGAAGGCTTAGCACAGAAGAGCGCTCATTCATTATTTTCCACATCAATTACACATTGAAGAGACAACACTACTTCTATAGCAGATAAAGTAATTTATTAAAGTTAATTTCTTGTTTCTTTTTCATTTTCTAAAGTAGCAACTAGAGGTTTTGAAATGATATCTGTGGCTTGCACCTGTGACTTGTGTCACACAAGTCTATTTCTATCGGCCAGCACTACTCTAAAGCACTTCCTTGTTGTAACTCCGTGTCCAAGCCTATGTAGGTTTCACATACATACATACACACATACACATACACACACACACACACACACACACACACACACACACACACCCCTGAACAACTGGCAGAACCTTGGAAGGAAAACCAGGCTCAGTGAGCTTATGTAACTTGTCCCCAAATGCCACCTTCTCCAGGAAGATTCTGCAGGATGTCCCAGGGCCACCTCACACCACCAACCCAAGGGGCTGGGTTTGGCCTTTAGTGAAGTCAGAATGTGGCTTCCAGAGTCGAGATGACCTGGATTCTAATCTTGGTTCTACTGTTTACATGTGCTCTTGAATGAGTGACTCACCATGTCATGCCTCGGTTTCCTCATAGATAAAATGGGAATAATAACACTCTAGTGCAGAATCAGGATGGTGGGCTTGGTGTCTAGCTACCTCACAGGCTTGCTGTGAAGACTGGTTAGGACGAGGAACAGAAAGCCCTTAGGGAAGAGGCATTCACTATACCAGGAGCCTGCTGTATCCTCTGGGCCTGACCTGGCCTCCGGACTTTCCCAGCAGCCTCCGAGGAAGGAAGGGGCACCAAGTAAGTGTAGAAACTGTGATCTTGGAGAGACTCCAAGGGGAGTGCGTGGACCTTGTAGGAGCCAGGACACAACACCAGAGGCCGGAATCCAGGGAGGGTCCAGGCAGGATGCCAGATTGGAGGGCCTGGGACTGGCAGGGGTGGAGAGAGGCCGGACTGATGACAGGGAGCCAGGAGATGAAGAGTACTGGGAAGTTCTGCCCTCAGTTGTTTGAGCTCAAAGCGTCTCCTTCCACTGGAACCAAACTGATGGACAGGACTAACGGGATGAGATCAAATCACGTTCCTACTCCTAAATGGGGTCGAGGTAGACAGATCTGGGATGTCAAGCTCATTTTTTCCTTGCAATTTTGCTCCTCTAAGGCAACTGAATTAGGATAATGTTTGTTGGTGAAAAGTGAAAGTCGCTCAGTCATGTCTGACTCTTTGCAACCCCATAGACTGTAGAGTCCATGGAATTCTCCAGGCCAGAATATTGGAGTGTGTAGCCACTCCTTTTTCCAGGGATCTTCCCAATCCAGGGATCAAACCCGGGTCTCCCGCATTGTGGGCAGATTCTTTACCACCTGAGCCACAAGGGAATCCCTGAATGTCAACCGCTGAGCATGATAGACTTTAATTCTCCCTCATAACCATTGAACAGAGGTGTTCCTGGCCAAGCAGGAGGCCTTCTATGAGGTGATTCAAGGATCCATGCTCTTGGCATCAACGGCTCCCCGCTCCTTTATGACTGTGGGGTTCTCTGCATTGAGCAGGCAGAAAGGGAAGAAGTAGAGAAGGCAGCTCTTTTAACCACCTTGCCCTGGATGCGATAGCTCATGTTCTTGCTGTGAGAACCAGTCATGGGGGCCCCCGGGATGCAAGAGAGGCTGGGAGATGATGACTGAATGGTGTGAGGGAGAGCTCGGTTTGCAGCAGCATCTCTGCCGGCTCTCTCTGTCTTGGGGGTGGAGGCAGCAGGGGCGGGGCTCACTCAGCTACCTGACCTCCTGGGCCCCCACTCTTCCCCAAGCCATCTGCCGGTCACTGTGGCCAGGCCAGTTTCTGAGGGGCCTCCTGAAAAGGAGCAGAGGGAACACACATGGACACTGGCTAGGGGACGACCCAGGAAGAGACACTCCATGCTCACACCGTGGCCTCTCACTCAGGCAGGCTCCTCCTCTCAAAGTCCCTCCGACGACACCACGCTCTGGCCTTTAGAGACACGGAGTGCCATGACCAGGCCTGCAGCGTGGGTCTGAGGAGGGTCTGGGCAGATGTTTTCTGAGGCTCCTCCTGTCCTGGCCAAAGGAAGATGGGCGAGGTCTCACCGTGATCACCCAGGGTTTTCTGGGCTTTCTCCCTGGGTGCACTGGTTTCTGTGCTGGTAAAACCCCAAGTCCCTGGTGGTCAGGACCGGATCAAGGGGGAGAGGTATGGATGGGATGGAGGGTGGGGATGGCTTATCATCTGACCTAGGCCTGGTGTCTCCAATCAGAGCTTCTTACATGCCTGCCGGCTCCTGGGGAGGACATGAAGGATAACAGGGCTGGCTGGGCTTCAAGTTGCTCATGATTTTAAGCATAGGATGACCAGATATCAGTACTTTTGTCTGCTGCAGAATAAGTGTCAGGGCCATCAAAGAGGGGAAAACGGTGAAGGCCGGAGGGGATCCATCAGGTGAGCAGGTCAGGCCGTCCCTTTTTTGGCAATCAGGGAAGGCTTCCTGGAGGCTGAGGCTTGAAGGATAGGTAAGGAAGAAGCTCTCTGGGATTCCCAACAGTATTCCCATGTTGTGGGTGTGGTGCTTTGTCATTGCAAAAGCCAGCTAGGCAGGCAAGGCAGAAAGGCAGGCAGGACAATCACTTCCATTGGATAAGGGGAAAAAGGAAAGGACCGGAGAGGCTGAGTTCCTGGGCCAAGGCTGCACAGGAGTTTGTGAGTGAGAACACAGATGTTGGCCTGGTGGCTCTGGGCTCTTTGTATACGCTTGAAGGGTGTGTTTCTCCCTCAAGGCTGGTCAGGACTGGGTCCTCAGGTGGGGCTGGGAAACTCTCTTCCAGGGGGCAGTCCTGCCTGTGGGCGTCTCGGGGCTGGGTGCTCAGCCTCCCCTACAGAACATGTGTTTCCTGTTTTCCTTCCCCCTTTGGCTGAGGCTGGAGAACAGGGTTTTCCTGAGCGGAAGAGCCTCAAAGACCTGGCCCACTCCCAGCTAATTCTGACCGATCTGCCTGCTCATGGCTCCTGTTACTCAGCATGAGGAACCCCCTCACCCAACCATCCAAGGATCTTTGTGGCCATTATCTCCCCCCTCACTCTCCCCAAACTCCTGAGACCTGGAATTTGAACCTAGGAATCTTGACCCAATTTGGTATTCTTTGAAGACCCTTTGCTGATCAGCCAAACTCCTTGGCAGACCCTGGGGCTTTGTGGTGCCCTGGAGCCTGGAAACCAGGGCTATGGGGCAGATCTGTGGGCCCCAGAGCCTGAGGAAAGCAAACCAGGACTTTGGTCAACGCTTCAGCCCCAGGAGGCTCCATACCTGTCACCCCCATCATTTCCCACTTGTCCTGGGGTGGAGGCTGGGGCCAGTGTGTGACATCACCCTCCTCTCCAGCCTGAATCACGTGTGGTTGGCTTGATGTGGGGCTCAGTACATAACTCTGCTCTGAGTTACGACAGAGTCAGCATCATGTCCACCATCTGGTCCCCGCCCCTTGGATGGAAGAGATGTAAGGACTGAAGAGAGGGAGGGCAGGAGAGCATTCCAAGTCTATAGAGCCTTGGACCCTGGTGCTGAAATGAGTGTTAAAGAAGAAAGGCAGATTTTATAGAAGTAAGAGGAGAATGGTGGCTGCCATTCTGTTGGGGAGAGGGGAAAATGGGGTGATGTAGGTCAAAGAGAGCAAACCTTCAGTTGTAAGAAGAGTAAGTTCTAAGGATCTAACATACAGCCTGGTGGCTATAGTTAATATGGTATTAAAGACATGAACATTTTCAGAGAGTAGATCTTAAACATTCTTACCATGTACACACAAAAGAGTTAACTATGTTAAATGTGAGGCGGTGGATGTGTTCATTATCTTGACCTTAATAATCGTGCCACATGTATATTAAATCATCACATTGTGCACTTTAAATAAATACACTTATGTTCAGTTGTTCCTCAATGAAGTTAAAAAAAAAAAAAGCAGCTAGTGCTCACTACTGACTCCCACCCTGTGAGTGGGGAATGAGAAGAAAGGACCTTCTCCCTTCCCTCACCTGCCCCATCCCACCCCCAGAGATGTGCCTGAGGGGACCCTAGTCCTGGATTTGGGAATGGCTCTCAGCAGTGTGTGTTGCCAGGTGAGGTTTTGGGGAGGGGGCGGCAATGGCGTATGTACCTGGGTTCAGGAGCCTGTGTGGGTGCCCCTGTGGGAGCTGGGCACTGGGCATGTGAGGGTGAGAGTCAGGCGGTGTTTTGGCCTGCAGCCCATGAGCAGGGCCTGGGGGACACAGCCACCTCTGATGACCCGGCCTTGGGACTTTGAAGTCCTCCTTCTTCCTGGAGGCTCCAGGCACAAGCAGCCCAGGTTTATTTGGTACAGGTTTATCTGGGGCTAATTTAACTTGTTAAGATAATTGTGCCAGCAGCCGCAGCCTGAGGCCCCCGCCTCAGTAATTACCCTTATTCTCACCTCTTTCATCTCCAAGGTCTGCCCCCACCACCCCCACTTTGCAGAGTCTTCCTGGGCCCCTCACTTGTGGTTCCTGGTGATGCTTTCACAAGGTCTCGTGTTTTTGTAAAAACTTGCAAAAGTACGTTACTTTGACCACAGTCATTGAAGGCTGCTGTTTCTCTTCCCCCTGACTTGCCCTCTGTCACATTTTCCCTCTTGTCAGGTGGTATTGGAGCAATTGTGGGCGTTTCTGGGATCCAACACAAGGGAAACTTGTGTTGGCGATGCATTTAGTGTGGGTGAATGGGCAAACGTTTGTATGGGATACAGTATACATATATAGTGTTTCATGATGAGGCTCCCGTTACTTCGATGTCTCCTTAGAGTTACTGGGAGAGGAATGGTTTCCAGGAATTCACCTACTTCCCATGGTGTTGACTCACCTGGTGTGAGGCAGTGAGAATGTGTCCTGTGGCTTGCAGGATGGGAGGCTGTGGGAAGCACTAGAGAAACAAGATTTGAAGCATACGGAGCCAGAAGCTAGCCTGTGGAAAGTTCTTTTCATTTTACAGCTTATATGGGAAACTTGTCAAGGATTTACCCAACAGACAATAGTTCTAAAAATTCACATGAGGTTGGTCAAGAAACTAAAATAAAGATTTCTAAATTCTCAGTAACAAAGTATCTAGTTTGGTCAATGATGTTAGTGGAAAGACTCTTCAATACTCTCTATAGAAAATGATGTTATGGGGACTTCCCTGGTGGACCAGTGGCTGTGACTCTGAGCTCCCAATGTAGGGGGCCTGGGTTTGATCCCTGGTTAGGGAACTAGAATCCGCATGCTGCAACTAAAAGATTCCACATGGCTCAACTAAGTACTGGTGCAGCCAAATGAATAAATACAAATAAATATTTTTTAAAAAGAAAATAACATCATGAAATCATTGCCATATGATGAGGCCCTCAAAGAGAAGATGCCGCCCAAAATGTAGAGGATGACAAAGATACATCAGTGAGCGAATTTATTAAAATATTATTTTTATTTTTTGGTGTATTTGTCAACTTGTATTTAGTTGTTGTTGGTGTTGTTTTGGCTGCACCGTGCAGCATGTGGGGTCTTAGTTCCTCAGTTCAGTAGCTCAGTCGTGTCCAACCCTTTGCAACCCCATGGACTGCAGCACACCAGGCTTCCATGTCCATCAGCAACTCCTGGCGTTTGCTCAAACTCATGTCCATCGAGTTGGTGATGCCATCCAACCATCTCATCCTCTGTCGTCCCTTTTTCCTCCTGCCTTCAATGTTTCCCAGCATCAGGGTCTTTTCTAATGAGTCAGCTCTTCGCATCAGGTGGCCAAAGTACTGGCGTTTCAGCTTCAGCATCAGTCCTTCCAGTGAATATTCAAGACTGATTTCTTTTAGGATTGACTGCTTGGATCTCCTTGCAGTCCAAGGAACTCCCAAGAGTCTTCTCCAACACCACAGTTCAAAAGCATCAACTCTTCAGCACTCAGCTTTCTTTATAGTCCACCTCTCACATCCATACATGACTACTGGAAAAAACATAGCTTTGACTAGACAAACCTTTGTGGGCAAAGTAATGTCTCTACTTTCTAATATGCTGTCTAGGTTGGTCATAGCTTTAAAAGATTTTCTCCTTGGAAGAAAAGCCATGACCAACCTTAGTTCCCCAGCCAGGGATCAAACCTGTGCTCCCTGCATTAGAAGTACAGAGTCTTAACCTCTGGACCTCCAGGGAAGTCTGTTGGTCAGCTTTTAAAAAAATGAATGAGTAATGAGACTTCTAGAAAAGAATGAGAAGTATTTTAAAGAAATACTCACTTTTTAACCAAGTTTTGTATTTTGTGTTTGGTTTCTTAAAAATGGTCCTTTAAGTCATGTAAGTTTCAGGCCCCACAAAGCTTGAATCCATTTTGGTGCTGCTGACATGCCTGTGGGGACGGGGTGAGGGACAGGAAGTTGCCTTGAGAACCCCTGCTCCCTGCCCCAAGCCCCAAGGATGCCCCGAGTCAGAAGCCAGGGCGGCGGAGGGAACCTAGTGGGCTTGGCCACTGTTCACATCTTCCCTGTGGCCCAGGAGGACCTGCTGGGGCAGCTGGGCTTCTTTGCAAGACCCCTCAGACTGGCAGAACCTCCTGAATGTAGGAGCTGAGTGAGCTGGGATTCTCAAGGCCGTTAGATCTCTCTCTGTATGCATCTGCAGACAGTGCAGGAGGACCAGAGAGTGGAAGGCATTCCTACACCATTGTTACCAAGTATTTCTATTGAATGATTATTTCTTTAATGTTCATCTCCCTGCGTAGACTGTAAGCTCTGTGAGGACAGGACCCTTGTTTGTATCTCTCACCACTGTAATCCCAGAACCCAGCACAGTGCCTGGTACAGAGGGCTGCTTCATAAACTTTCATCAAAAGAATGAGTTGAATAAGTAAATATATACAGGAGGGCAGATGGAGGGAGCCAAGCAGGGCTGTCAGGTCCTTCTCTTATCTCTAAGTCATGAGTTCCAGGAGGCCCGTAGCAGACTTGTAGATGGGATGTCTCCGTGTGTGTGTGTCCATGGATGTGTCCTCTTAGAGCTGTCTGTGCCACTGAGGAACTGGAAGGCTGTGGGTGATGGGTGAGGTGTGATGGATGGGAGGACAATGACAGAGGAAGGAGGAAGGGATTAGGATGAGAAAACTAGCAGTTCTCATCAACCTGAACCCAAACCCCAGAAACCAGGAAGGGCTGTAAGACATTGAAAAGATGGCACCAGTCACGTGCCTGGAGTGGATGAGACAAGCCATGCCAGCCCCATCGAGGTTCAAGGGTGGGAAAGGGCCTAAAGGTCTAGAGACCACTAAAAATGCTGGGCTACTGTCCACTGGGGCATCTTGGCTTGTCACCCTCACTGCCATGCTAATGTGTAAGTGTGTGTAGAGGGCGTGTGAGGAAAGAGAGGAGGACGCTGAGCCCTACTGTCCACTTGGTTCAAGGACTCTGCTTTTGTTTGTTTTCCGTATTTAAGTCCCTCTATACAGCATCCTGACAGTAGAAAAGATTTGAAAATGACCTATTTGGAACACGCCATTTCACAGTCAGTTTCTATTAGCCTCTCTGTGTAGGTTTGTAATGCATCACATACCAGTTTTTAAAAACTGCCTGCACTGGCTCTTAGTTGTGGCGTGTGGGATCTAGTTCCCTGACCAGGGATTGAACCCCAGGCCCCTGCCTTAGGACTGCAGGATCTTAGGGACCACCTGGGAAGTCCTCCAATCATTTTTTAGTGCAATACTGTTAGTTCATATTTTTTAAAAAAATCTAAAATCAGAGTAATTTGTCTTGAAACCACGCAGAGAGTTCTATACTACATTAAAATTCCAACTAGAACAAAGGGACACTCTTTTAGAAAGCTTTGTCCTTTTTTATATTTCCATAATCCTCAAGAGGAGAGAGAAAACACTCATCAACACAGCAAGCTTCTTCTGAAGCTCTAGTTCTACGAGAAGTTAGAACTAGATACAACCCACTGATGGTGTGGGATCACCATCTAGACCCAATGAGAGTGAAGGAGGCTTTTGTTAAACAGAAAGGAATGCTTACTATCAATAGAAAGGTCTCAGTCTCTGCCCACTTCTGCCAGTAAAAAGCTTAAAAAGCTATTAATAAATTAAAAATCTATTAAACAAGAGATTTTTTTCTCCCCACTATGATGGTATCAAAAGAATTTGGTGTTAGTTTATAACTCTCTCCACATTTGTTCCCCTGAATGGTATAGAGTCAGAAATAGCTTTCACAGCAATGAGAAAAATTTGTGCACAAATGCACTTGACTTAACAATGACACCTTAATTTTTCTCCAGGATTGTATTAAAAAGATCAGATAGTATTTAATTTCAGAGTTAATTACACTTCTTGTTATCCTTTGAATAGTAATTCACATGAATAACTACCTGAATAATTATTTTAAAATGTTTGTCTCCTAATGATTTGTTCTGAATTAATATCAAGTTTAATGTTTGCCTAGAGAATTCCATGGATAGAGGGGCCAGGCAGGCTGCAGTCCATGGGTTTGCAAAGAGCTGGGCACGACTGAGAGACTTTCACACTCACTTAATGTTTGTATGTCTATAAATGAATGTTTTGCTTAATGTTTTATCTGTTTAATTAATTTAAAAAAATTTTAACTTTATTTTTGGCTGTGCTGGGTCTTTGTTGCTGTGGGCAGGCTTTCTCTAGTTGTGGTGAGTGGGGACCACGCTGGTTTCAGGGCTCAGGTTTCTTATTATGGGGGATCCTCTCGTTGTGGAGCACGGGCTGTAGAATGTTGAGTAGTTCTAGAGTTGCGGTGCATGGGCTTAGTTGCCCCACAACATGTGGGATCTTCCTGGACCAGGGATTGAATGCATGTCCCCTGAATTGGCAGGCGGACACCCAACCACTGGACCAACAGGGAAGTCCTCTGTTTATTAATTTTTGAGATTGAGTTTAATGTTTAGTTTGATTTAAAATTTTATTAATAATTCTGAACCCTTAAAATACATATATTAAGTAATTCTGTGTTTTGGTGTTATACAAAAGCTAAGTACAACCCATACTGCAATGACTGTGTGGAAAGATAACCTTGTCCTGACACAAAGGATGAAATTCAGAGAAGCTAAGAGCCCTTAGCGGAAGGTCACATGGCTGTTTAGTGAATGGCAGAGAATGGCATATGACTCCAGCTCTTGCTATGCTAAGTCTACATCGTGTATACCCACTCTGCACTCCCCCAGGCCCTCCTCATCTGTGTTCCTGGTCACGGCTTTGTTGCAACCCCAACCCTAATGCAGGACTGCAAGGCTGAGTACCACTGCTCTTAGAGATGATGAAACCATCGGACTCAAAACTCTCTTTAGACCATCATCTCCCATGGGTCCCAAAAGCCCACATAGGTGGTTGCTAGGGGCCCAAGAAGAGACAGAAATGGTGGTCAAGGGTCAATCAGTCATAGGGGCAGAGTCTGACCTTCCACAAGAGGGCTAGATGAAGAACCGGGTGGTGTCTGCTGCCTGCCTTGCACACCGTGGTGCTCTGTGTCGTGGCGTCACGTGCCGTGAGCTGCGTGCCCAGCCGGCTCTCTGCGCTCACTGCCGGGTGATGTCCTGCCGAACGGGAGCCGTGCCTGGTCCCTGGTGTGTCACACGTGTCATGTAAGGCCCAGATTAGAGCACTTTCCCAGAGAGGCCTCGGGGCTGATCCTGGTGACCCTGATCTATCCCGTAGCTTCAGTCTGGGTCTGACTTGCTCACAAACATCACCCTCAACTCCCAATTCGCAGGCTGAGGACCCCATTCCTGGGCAGGCCCAGCTGCAGGCCGCTCTGCTAATTAATGACTGCTGATTGGCCCCAGAGGCGCACTCATTATGCCCAGTAGAGATCAAAGCTGGGCCCAATAATCTGCTAAACGAGATGTCAGATTAGGGCATTCTTCTGGGCTATTAGAAAGATTTTTCTCCCTGGGTAAAGGCCTGTCAGGGCATATGACCCCGTCGCCCACCATGAGCTGAGCCAGAGTGGCGCTCTGCAGCCTTTCTGCTCTCTTACATTGAACGTGGCCATTTAATGGACAGCCCCGCCCCAGGGGCCCGAATGATCCCTAGGGAGGTCACAGAATGAGAGGAAAGTCATGTTTGGGCAGAATCACCTCTGTCTCTTTATTCTTGGGTTTGCTGAGGGTTAGGGGGAGCTGTGGATCTCTCTGGACCCCTGTGCTTTCAGCTAAACTATGGGCATACTGCCTCAGTTTACCTCCTAGGGCTGGGGGTCAAGTTTAATGTTGGTACCACCCCCTCTTCTCAGGAACAGGCCCCAGACTGGCATCTGTTTCAAACTGAAAGCTCCAATCCAGCTTTCTTACTCCAGGTTTGAGAATGGAGCCCTAGTTTTTAGAATTAGTGCTAATAGCTATTGGTGGCTACCATTGATCAAATGCAGAGAATGTCAGGCACTGTGCTGACTAAATTCTGATTTTATTTATATTGTCTCAAAACACTAGGTATTATTAACATCCTGTATTATACATGAGGAGAACAAGGCTCAGTAAATTGTCCAAGTCACACAATTTAACTCAGTAGCAGCTCCAGTGGTAGCTCCGCCATCGGCTGAAGTCAAGCAGCAAGTTGATTGGTTTAGAAACAAGCACATGACCTAATTTTGTCCAATGAGAGAGCACTAATCACTGGTCTTTAAGAGTTTCTGGAAAAGGAACTCTTTCTCGCTGGGTAGTATGGGGTAGGGACTAGATGTCTGGAACCGCTGAAGCTATTTTTCTCTCACCCATGAAGAATCTGGAATTGTTACAGGGTGGGTAGCATGGGACCATATGGCGCCAACATGGTTGATCTTTGAAACTGTAGTTTGAGCTATTAAATTAAACTTAGCTAAATGAGTGAGTGGGCCTTTCCGGTGGTGCTAGTGGTAAAGAACCCACCTGCCAATGCAGGAGATGTAAGAGAGGTGGGTTCTATCCCTAGGTCGGGAAGATTCCTTGGAGGAGGGTATGGTAACCCACTCTAGTATTCTTTCCTGGAGAGTCACATGGAGAGAGGAGCCTGGTGGGATACAGTCCATAGAGTAGCAAAGAGTTAGACACGATTGAAGGGACTGAGCATGCAGGCAAATGAATGAGTACACTGTCTTTATTGTTCAAGCCAGTTTGAGTCCTACTTCCTGGGACTTGCAAATAAAAGTCTGGTAATTGGCCCCTGTCCTGGAGGGACCAGACCCGTCCATTAGGTCTGGGCCCCAAGAGTCCACCCTGGGATGAGCCCACCTGGGAAGCCAGGGGGCTGCTGGAAGCAGTCATGGCAGTCTGCCACATACTGTGGTTACCACCTGTCGGCCACTGTCCCAGCTGCCACCTTAACCCAACTTGGCTACAGCCTCACCTGCCACCTCTGCTTTGCCTAATCACCCATGGTACTGGTCCAACTCACTATCTCTCACCACCCTCTTTCCTGCCTAGCCTTGTTGATATACCCAGAGCCAGCTCAGGGCTGAACCAGTCCTCTGTGTTGGTTAGGAGTAGGTTTGATTGCAAGAAACAGATACTCAAAGTGACAATGACTTAAACAAGATAGGAAGCTATTTTAATAAGAAATATGTAGCATTCTGGAGACTGGGACTCATGGTTGGTGTGGCCACTTGGCTCCACCGGAGGGTTCATTTGTACCTATTTTTGTCACTATTTTTACATAGATCAGCTTTGACAGAGATTTATCTGCTTTATCAGTCTTTTCAGAGAACCAGGTTTTTTGTTTTATTGATGCTTGCTTATGCCCATTTTCTATTTCATTAATCTCTGTCCTCATCTTTCATATTTCTTTCCTTCTACATTATTTGGGTTTACTTTGCTGTATCCCTCCTCCCTAACTTGAGCTGGATAATTAACTCTAAGTTGTAGCCTTTACTTCTCTTACCTAAGCCATAATCTCTCTAACATCCCTGTAGCTGTATCAAGAAATGTAGAAATGTTATTTGAATTATTGTTAGGGTCATTTCCATTATAATTTCTTTTTTAACATGAGCTATTTAGGAATATATTTATCAGTTTATAAAATAATGTCTTAAAAATTATTTCTTGCTATCAATTTCTAATTTCTAGAAATTTTCAGTCTTTATAAATGTTTCATTAAAAAATGAATAATATAATGACTGAGTGAAGTGTTCTATATTTGTCCATTAGACTAAGAGTGTTAGTTTAAACCACTACTAATAGGTTATCTGCCCTTGCAGTTATAGAGACGTCTGCTATGATTGTGGAAATGTTGGTTTCTTTTGGTAGTTCTGTGAAACTTCATATATTTTGAAGTCATGTTATTAGGTGCCTACACATTAAAAAATTTTATATCTTCCTAATAAATTTCCTTTCATTATTATGGATTGACCCTGTGTATTCCTAATGATGCTTTTTCCTTAAAATCTATTTTATTTGATATTGATATTGCTATACCAGCTTTCTTTCAATAATTATTGTTTATGGTATATTTTGAATTATCCATTTACTTCACACTTTCTGCATCCATATATTTTAGTGTGTCTCTTGTAAATAGCAGATAGATAGATTAAAAACATCCAATTTCACAATCTCTGGCTAGGTTGGCTCATGTACATTTTTTGACTTCTGCTGCTTTGTTTATCTGGGAGTGTCTTAATTTCCCCTTCATTTCTGAAGGATAGTCCTGCTGGATAGAGAATTCTTGATTGACAGTCTCTTGTATATGATGAGTTTGTTTTTTCTCTTGCTGTGTTCAAGATTCTCTTCTTGTCTTTTGTCAATTTGGCTTTGATGTATCTAGGCACAGATGATCTAATATGGCAAGTCTGGAAGTCAGATTCTCCTCTCCTTGAAGGGTTTGCTGTTGCTTTTGGCTTGCTTAGTAACTCTGCTGGACTAACTCTGTAAAAGCTGTATTTCCTATATACACAGCCATTGAAGTCTCTGCTGGGTCAGCCTAGTGACTAACTAATGATTGGCCAGAGATATCTTAAAATGCTTTGAACAAAATTTTCTAGATTTTTCCATGTTGACACATGACTCTCTAGAGCATTTACTTCAACCTCTGTATAGTATTCCATTATGTGAATGTACCTACATTTATTCATCTTTTTATCCAATAGTGGACATTTAAGTCATTTCTAGTGTTTTGATATGACATAGAAGGTGGCATAGAATGTCTTTGTGTGTCACCTCTAGTTCATGTGGGAGAATTTTCTACCATATCCATCTAGATGTGTAATCGCTGGGTGATGGAATGCATATTCTCAACCACAGGATACATTGCCAAACTAGTCTTCAAATAATTGTACTCATTTATGTGTACATTATTGGTGTGCGTGTGTGTGTATGTATATGTGTGTATATATATATATATATATATATATTTAATTCAGCTTAAAGTTAACCTCAAAAGTTTTCTTCCTAGGGCCACTTGCGGTTCTCCTGCCCCACTGTGGAATACTGTTTATTTTTGACCTGTTGCATTTCCTTTACTTTGCCTTGTACCATTGTTAGTTTAAATGTCCCTTCTCAACTACAAGGCTCAATTTTTCCTGGAGGACATGGACCGTGGCTTGTTTATCAGAGCATCCCCTCCGCCCCAAAGGAATCAGATACACTGCATTCACTGAATTGAATGATTCATGATTTCAGTGCCTTTTTTTTTTTTTTGATGTGGTACAGGTCTGGTCCCATAGAGGAGATTTCAGCTTTCCCTCTCTCTCCCCTTCATATTTCAACTCAGCTAAGTTCACCCCATATTACTGAGCACCTAAGTCTGGAGGTATTTACTTTGAAATGGGTTAGGGCTGGGATCTTGGTTGTCTCATGTGGAAATTTTGGCTCAACTCCTCTTCCTGCTGTGAAACACAAGCTTCCCCCTGAGCTGCCAACTCAGGCAAACATCTTTGTGAGAAGGTGGTCATCTGAGATTTGGAATAATTTGGATGTTGCTTGGAAGTAGTTAACCTTTGCTTTGCCAACCTTTCTTCATGGAAGTACTATAAGACAGTGAGAAAACCATATTAGGAGAGACATTCAAATAAGACATTTAAAATCACATCATTCACGTTTAAAGACCACTTTGCTAGCTACAAGTCATTCTTAGTTGGTTCTTGAAGCAGCTCCCCAAGGACTGCTCCTGATCACACCTGGTTTCCATTACTGTACTTAAAAGAAGTAAAGCTGCCTTTCTTCAAAAGTACTGGGAAGCACGATAATTCACTCTGACCTGCCCCTAGGTTGTCCAGATGAGCTTGTCTGACAGTTTCATGTGATCACAGTTATCCACAGCCCCTCACGAAGGCACATTCTGTCCAGACAGAAACAAATAATTGGCCTGCCAGTCTACAATGCCAACGGGATTCAGCACATACCTCCTTGGGTAGAGCCATCTGCTTTGCACACTTGGTTGGCAGTCTTGTCTCATGTGCCACTTCCTGGATGCAGGCACGTTCGCCTTGTACAAATGGAACTGTCTGCAGTTGCCTGGGCCCCTGGATGGGAGTCCCACCCCCTTGATCGATAGAAGAGAACTGGGAGAGAGCTGGATGTTGGTATCCTTTGGGGGAGTACGCAGCTGTCCTAAGAGAGAGGCTATTCTTGGGACTTGCGTGGTGGTCCAGTGGTTAAGAATCTGCCTTGCAATGCAGGCATGTTCGATCCCTGTTGAGGGAATTAAGATCCCACATGCCTCAGGGCATAAGCCCACAACTAAGACAAATGGTGGTGGTGGTGGTTTGGTCCCTCAGTCATGTCTGACTCTTTTGAGACCATGGATTGTAGCCTGCTGGGCTCCTCTGTCCATGGAATTCTCCAGGCAGGAATACTGGAGTGGGTTGCCATTTCCTTCTCCAAATAAATAAATAAATATAAAAAAAGAGAGAGAAAGGGAGGCTGTTCTTTCCTTTTCGTTGGAGAGGGAAATGGAGTCCTTTCTCTTCCTTAAAGCCAAAGAAGGTGGACACCAAGAGATCCGTTCTTTTTTTTCAACTGAAGTATAGTTCAGTTGACTATACAATGTTATATTAATTTCTCCTTGTAAAAGCCTTTTTATATTTTGAAGGGGCTCCCAAAATGAGAGAAGGGACTTTCTGGTGTGCTCCTGTGTGCCGTGAATAGGAGAGAGGAGGATATGAGAGAGCTGGTCGAGTGGAGAAGGAGTAGCCGCTCTCCCGCTAGTGGGGTCCTGAGTTTCCGGTGGGTTTAGTGGATGCCAGATAAGACACCTGGCCTTGAGTTCTTTCCTGTTACCCGCTCCTGCCTTCCTCTTTCTCCCTTCCTTCTACCTCCTCCCCCTTCCCCAACCCCTCCTTCCCACCCTCCACACCCGGCCAGCAGCTTGCCTGTTGAGTAAGAAGTACCAGCAACAAATGGCCCTTTGCTCCTTGCAGGGCCTTCTGAAGAGCCCAGCTGTGCATCCCATGAGAGGGCCAGTGCGAGGATGCCTGCTGCATCAGGGGCACAGAGGTCATTCGGCTTCACTAAATAATTAGCAGAGACAACCAACCTCGAGAGGATTTCAGCCTGACTTAGAAGTTATGTCCCCTATCCTTCCCTTTTGTCCCAAACACTCGATGACCTGAACCTAGGAGGAGGTGGGGGAAAGTGTTTGGAGACCAGTTCACCTCCCTTTTCCATCACAAGTAACTGTGGCTACAGCTCTGGCCTCTCCTGGGAAAGGGAGGACAAGAAAGAAACCAGTGACAGAAGTGGGTCTTGATGAACAGACCAGATTGTCCTGGGAACTCAAGGAGATTGAAAGGTATGGGTTGGACTAAGTTATAGTTAAGGGAACCTACCTTTAACCGATGAGCAAAGGAACTTGTCATAGTATAGACAGGGGAAGATAAAACACATAGAACTGATTTTGTGCTTATTTCCTACTAAGTTGAGACTCTTCAATAAATCATTTTTATTTGTGAATTCTTGAAGGGTCAACATATAGTTCTAGCGATTCACAGGCCCTAGACTTGAGCAGGAATGGCTTAAGGTTAAGCTTTTTAAAGATAAACGAAACCTCCAAAAAGAGACCTAATTGTGGGAAAATGGCTTTTGAACCAGGAAACATGAGTATTATGAGACTGTTCACAATGGGAACTCAAACAGAACTGGCATCATTCTAGAGAAGGGGTGAGGAGATGGCGGCAGGCGGCCACGGTGGGCTGTGTGCTCACCAGAGTCAAATCGGAGCAGAAACTAAAAGTGAGCAATAGTAAATGAGTGCGTTCACAGAAGAGACAACCACACAGAGGAAAACAGAGATGCTGGGAGGGGAAGCTGGGCTCCACCTTGCGTCAATCTCAGTTCTGTTTTCTTTCCTCCTGTCTCTTTACAACTGAATCGCTCCCACATCTGTGATTCATGGGATCCAGGCTCAGTGGTGCTGGTTCAAGAGAATAGAGAAGCCAAACATGATGTCATTAGAACTTCAGTTCCGTCCTTAGATTTCTCCGGCACGAAAGTCGATACTCCTGAGCCCACTTGTCCGTTTCTCTCTCTGCCTCTGTGCCTCCCCAGGGCACAGCTTGCTCCTCTCCCCAGACCTCCACCTCGGAGCTAGCAGTGCCTCTCGGATATTTCTCTCCCTTCTCCTTTTACTTCTAATTCTGCTTGTCTAAGGCCCAGAGAACCACCTTTCTTGGCAAAGATGTCTTCAAGGGTGGGAAGGAGAGTCGAAGAAGTGGGCCAGCCGGGGTCCCCTTAGCAGGAGAGCGCTGGTGGGAGGCCTGGAGCAATCACTGATTAATCATTGCATCTTGTCAAACAGTAAGTCCGTAGGTTCTTTGTGGCCAGATGACCCTGACTAGGATGCTGTGACTCAGAGTGAGTTATTCAACCTCTCTGAGCCGCAGGTTCTTTAATTTTAACTGGGTATGATGATTCCTACCTCATGGGCTTGGCTGTGAGGGTTGAATGGATGATCCATGAAAAGCACAGGGTCTCCTTGGGCCCAGTGGCTGGGCGTGTCTCTGTGTGGCCCCCAGGGACACAGGAGTGCAGCCACCTAGAGCCCAGGATGAGGGGCTTCTCCTCAGTCCCTGAATCTAGCTTCCCAGGGCCAGAGATCCCCTCTCAGCTGCTCTGGGCTCTCTCTCTGACTCCCTGCTTCTTCCTCAAGACCTGGCCCACCTGTCTGAGGGCTTCCCTGCTTTCCTTAGGTGTGGGAGGAAGGGGCATTTCATCTGACGGCCTGGTTAGTTTGATTTGATGTTCCTTGACTGCGCGCCTGTGATGCCCTGGGTCTTGCTGTGGGAGCCTGGGACATTAGCTTTCGAGGTGTCAACCTGGGGGGCTGGTTGGGAAACATTCCCTCTTGGACATCCAGGCAGAAGGGCTCCCCTGCTCCAGCCAAAGCCCCAAATCTCCAGGCAAATGCCTTCTCTGAGCCCCAGATCTCTGCCCTTGCTCTGTTCTCTTTGCTGCTCTGACTGGGCCATGGCCCCTGGGTCCCCTCAGTTGGCTGGGCCCTTACTGCCTGCCCACGACAGGGACCCTGAGGCCAGCGATGCTCCCTCCTCTGATATGGCCCTGGGACTGCCTGGAAATATGGCTTTGGGGATCAAAGGCAGAAATCCGAGGGCAAGAAGGAAGGAAAGGAGGAAGGAAGGGAGGAAATAAGTCAGTCACTGCTCCATCTCAAGAGCTGTGATGCGATGCTCCTAGGATTCTGTCTGTAAAGGTGAGTGCCATGCCTGACCCATGTGTAAGTGCCCCACACAGATGTGTCAGGTGGCTGTTGACCTAATATGTCTGCTGATTCACTTATGAGAGTCAAAAGGAGGAAATACCTGCCACCCTTGCTTCTCATGTCTGTCTCAGGGCTAGCACAGACAGCATGTGAGATGAACTTCCGGCGCTCAGTAACTCTTCACCGAAGATATTCTGACGCTGACATGGGTTCACCTTCTCCCTGTTGGTGCACAAAGCAGGATAGTGTGAACAGGATGGGGAGGCCCAAGGACTGGGGAGTGAGACACTGTTTAACCTACTTAGTGAATCTGCTGCTTAGAAACACAAACAAATATGAGTGTGCTAATTACGAATGACAACAGGGTTTGCTGGTTTTCAACACCTGTCAATCATCTCCTTCTAATCTCCTGACAGCCCGTGAGATGGGGCGAGCATTCTTCCTGGATTTACAGATGTGCTGCTGAGATGGCCAGGGAAGTGGAGGGCTGTGCAAGTTTGCACAGCTGAGCACAGATTCCAGCCCAGGTCTGAGGGTCACCACCTCCTGGGCAGGCTGCTCTTCCCATCCCATGTGGGCTCATTTTGTCTCCCATTGTGGAGGGGTGACCACTCTCAGCACCCACAGGAGGAGGGACCTACCCCAGGTCTCAGGAGGCTCCGCATGCTGACCCTGTTCAGCCCCTTAGGCTAGTGAACTAGGGCTGTGGGTTGGGCAGGAACACTGGCCTCGGAGTGGGACAGCCCTGGGGTTCCAAACCCAGGCACTTACCATCTATGCCTTCAAGAAGGTCACCTTCTGTACCTGGGCCTCATTTCCTTCAATTATAAACAGATAGCTGGTGGGCACCTACTGTATACAGCACAGGGAGCTAAGCTCAGTGCTCCGTGGTGACCTAGATGGATAGGATGGGGGGTGAGAGGCAGTCCAAGAGGGAGGGGATACGTGTATACGTATAACTGAATCACTCTGTTGTATTGCAGAAATGAACACAACATTGGAAAGCAACTATAACCCAATTTAAAAAGAACAGTAAGTGAGGGACCCAGGGAGTGGGGGTGCATCATAATTCCAGTTTTTTATACTTGCTGTTTCTCAGATTTGCTCCATAAATGTCCATTTAACTCTTTTCATTTAACAGAGACTCCTCAAGTCCACCCAGGAAGAGTCCGTGCAGGGTAGGGAAGGCCTTATGGCAGATGTCAGATGAGAGAAATGCTGAGGGTAGTGGAGGCTGGAAAGGAGTAACTCAGCATCTTCTTCAAACAGAGGTCCTTTGCACGAATCCATAGACCTTTGCAGTTTTCCAAGTGCTTTGCACCCTTAACCTGGGAGAGCTGGTACCCCATTTTATTAATACAATTGATGCTACTGAAGCCTGGGATGGGGGAAAGAATACTAGTGAATTCTTGCTCCATGCCCAGCTTGCACTGGGCACTCTGGCACCTTCTAGAGGCCCTCCTATGGGGTCAGTATTATTGTACCCATTTACTATTGAGGAGACTGAGGCTCAGAGAGGAGGAATTTGCCCGTGATCACACAGCTACCAGATGATGGAAATAGGGTTGATACCTGGGGGGCTCTGATTACAAAATCTTTGCTCCATTCATCATGAGGACAGGACAGGGACCCTGCTCAAGGCTAGCTTTCCGGACATTCAGTTCCTTGGCCCATGTTCTCCTTGTTCTGCTTAGAGACTTCAGAAGACTGAGTTGGGAGCGGGTGGCTGTGCTTCGCCTTCTCAGATGCATCCCGTTTCCAGTGGGCTCCCACTTGGCGCTGGCTACTTGGAAAGAGACTAAGTCAGAGCCTACAAGCTGCCACTGGACCCCTCAGCCTTCACCTCACCTCTTCCTGTCCTGCCTCCAGACTAGGAGGCCTTCCAGTGAGTAAGTGCTGGTGGGCAGGGCACTGCCAGTCATCACCATGCTGCTTAGGCCCCTGCAGAACAGGCTCCCAACCCCTCAGAGCTGCTGGGGCGGCCACGCGTCCCCTCTGGATCTGGGAGCCCGCCCCCTGGGGCTGAGGCATTGCATCCCTTGATGGTAAAACGTTCAGGGCTCTTAGGTCTGCAGCTCAGGAAGCGAGGGCAGACGAGGGAGAGTGAAAGGGTTAATTTAATTTTGGCCGTTATTCCTTTTTGGCGTCTGTAAGTTAGCTTAATAGGATCTCAGCTTTCCTGTTGCCTCACCAGTGAAACAGAAACCAGACCACAAAAGGGTCTGGAGATGGTTAAACTGTGATGCCTCCGGTGATGCGTCCTGGTGGGCTGTGGGGCCTGCTTGGAGATATCATTAGGAGATGATGCTAGAAACGCCAGGCTGGGCTCCCCTGTCACCTGGGTGGGTGGGGGAAGGGGCAGGTCATGGCAGGGGCTGGTGGGGGCTCCCTGGGAGGCCCGGCTCAGGCAGAGGGCAAGCAGGTATGTGTAACATCCGCAGGTGTGGGTGGGGTCCTGGCTGCACTGCCTTTCCATAACACCTGGGAGTCCTAGCCTGCCGGGTTCTTGCCTCTCAGGATTCAGGGCATAAAACAGCATTCAGCTTGACACACAGCACACCTAACTCAATATTCGTCAGCCCCACCAGACTTCTGGCCTTTCTTCCACTCCTCCACTCCCAAGCCTTTGGGATTCCCCTCCTCTCTTCCGGAGGTGCTCTTCCGCCTCTTCATTTCATGGCCCGCTCTTACTTCAGATCTCAGTCTGAATGTCACTTCCTCCAGGAAGCCCTCTGAAACCAGGCTGGCGGACCTCACAGTGCCCCGAACTTCCCTTTTCAGTCTTGTTCCTACCCTGCCCCATTTCCCCATCATGGTTTCCCGGCGCGCAAAGCAGGGAATGCGGCTCCTTCACGCTGGGGCCTTGGCGGCAGGCCCCGCAGAGGATTTGCACCACTCACAGCCTTGCGGGTGGGTGGGGGGAGGAAGGGTCACCGGTGCCCTGACCCACCGAGCTGCCCTCTGGGAGCCAGGAGAAAGGGGATTTAGCCAACCCGAGGTCAGGACTCTCCTGCCAGGATCACTTTTCTCTCCACTGTGGTTTTCATTATTTTTCATTCCCAGACTATTTTGGAAGCTGGCTGCCATGGGAACTGAGTCTTTGGAAAGCCCCGGCCTCTTTTCCCCTCCTGCCCCCCCCCCCCCCCAATCCCCCGCCCCTTCCATCTCCATTCCCTCTTAATTGGTTTTTAGTTCCCTGGCTTTCAGGCTGGTCTGTTTATTTTGATTGCAGCTCACAGAACAAATCCTTAATGAAGCAGCTTGTGGGGAGGGCCATTAGCAGCCGCCTGCCCCTAGGGAGTGGGGGAGGGGCTGGACCAGAGACTCTGCCAGGGCCGCCCGGGAGGAGGCGGTGGCCAGGCGCGTGGGGCGGCAGTCTGGGGTTCGGGACCAGTCTTCCTTCACGTACAGTCTGGAGGAGGGAAACAGAGCGGGTCCTCCCCTAGCTGTCTGCAGCCTCAGGCCGGAAGACCCCGCAGCTCTTTTAAACAACCCTTCACAGGGCTCCCGCAAGTCCTCCCAGTGACCCTGAAGTGGTGCATTCTACAGATGAGGGCAGTGGGGCTCAGAGAGGCAGAGGGACCTAAGGCACCCTGCCAGCGAGCCTGTGATCAGGAGCCATCAGACCTGTGTCTTTTTCCTTGTATTCCCAGTTTCCCAGGAACATCACTCATCCTTAGGCAAAATCGGCAGTGTATAGTTCCAGCCAGGCTCTTCCAGACCCTGGCTTTGGGAGCCAAGACCTCCTTGTCTGGTGCCTCGGTTTCCCCTCCTGTGACTCTAGTGTGGAGCCATCTGGGCCTTACACTACTTACTGGACAGCTTCTCAGACTGGGTGAGACTGTGTGTGCCCTCAAAGAGGAACAGATTATATGAACGTGGGTCGCTATGGTGAGTGTATAGAAAAATGTACAGTTCTCCTAGCTGTAACCAGGCTAGAAGCCCCCCGGGCTCTTTGACAGTCTGTCCTCAGGGTGACCTCAGGGGATATGGGTAGTTTTCCCTCTCATATTGACCTCATTCTGCCAGAGCTATTAATTTTAGAAGCAAAGATGCATAGGGGGTTGGAATGGAAAGCTGCCTTAGAGATCAAGCCCAGTGGCTTTCAAACTGGTGTTAGGAGATCCAGCTCTGGGACTGGGAGTCTGAGGACACTAGCGGGGAAGCCGGCCTTCTCCCCACTGCTAACTTCAGTTCAAGGGACTCAGCTTTTATCTGCTCCATGTCACATGTATTTTTTTTTTTTTTTTTTTTTTTTTTAGAAAAGAGGGCTTCCTTTCTGTCCTGGTCATGGTTGGCTCTCCAGAATACATTCAGATCAGATGGCCGTGCCCCTTTCCTTTTCAGTGACTGGTTGGAAAGAGACACTTTTGACCAATGAGGTCTAATAGGGCCCTGTGGGAAAAGCTTCTTGCTCCTAAAAATCAAACACAAGAAATACATTCCTCTTCATTCTTGGCTAGGGGAGTGCCTGGTCATGAGGTCTGGTACTGTGGAAGCCATCCGGTGCCCCTGAAGGAAGCCAGTTCAAGGACAGAGCTAATCCACAGAGAACTGCAGGGGGCCTGATGACATTGGTGGGCAGCTGACCATACCAAACCTAAGTGGTCCTGTCTTTGGACTTTATCAGATGATAACTTTATTGTTTAAGCCTGATGGAATGCACTGCCTTTTGGTTTTTGGTTTTTGTTGTTTGTTTGCTTTCTTTTATAATTTTTTTGTGTATGTGCTAAGTTGCTTCTGTTGTGTCTGACTCTTTGTGACGCTATGGACTGTAGCCCATCAGGCTCCTCTGTCCATGGGATTCTCCTGGCAAGAATACTGAAGTGGCTTGCCATGACCTCCACCAGGGGATCTTCCTGACCCAGGGATCGAAACGTGTCTCCTGCATTGGCAGGCAGGTACTTTACCACTAGCCTTCCCTGGGAAGCTCTCTATTATTTACAGTTAAATGCAAATTAATTGATGTATACTTTGAAAACTTTGACCTAGCTCAGTCCCCACATTCCAAAGACAAAGTGACTGAGGCCCAAGAGAATTGGCCCTGACGGGGTCACGGTCATGTCCTGATTAGTAGTAGAGGTGGTCCAGCATCCAAGGACTTCTGACTGTTGGTCTAGGACTCTTGCTTTGGATTCCCAGCTGGAGATCTGGTCTCCTGCGGTTGTCCCAGCTGGCCTTGCCTTCTGGTCTCTGAAGGATCTGGGCAAGCTAGGGAGGCCCTGCACAGCTGAGAGAGTTGGGATCAAGGGGGCAACATAGACCAAGGGCCTCTTCAGTTGTTGAGGGCAGCTCCTGAAAAGCACATGGCAGATGGGTAATCCATTTCTACACCAGGCTGAGACTAAAAAGAAGAAAGTGAGGCATTAGGGGTTAGCCATGTACACCAGTTAGGAAATAAGTTTGGCTGCTTAAAATAAACCTTCAACAAATTAAACAGTTATTTTTCTTATGTAATAGGAAATCTGGAGATAGGCAATTCAGAGTGATACAGCTATTCAAGAGAGTCATTAAGAGTCAAGACTCCTGCTATCTTCCTTCTCTGCCATCCTTCATTTAGAGCTTTTATCCTTATGGTCATAAATGGCTGCACCACTTCCAGATATCATAATTGAGTTCCAGGCTGGAAGAAGTGGGTAAAGAGAAAATTTGTACTGGCCGGATCAATGTCTTTTTACCGAGAAAACAAAACCTTTCCAGAAGCCTCACTGTAAATTCTTTCTATGCCTCATTGGCCAGGAGTATGGAGCAAGATTTGGAGGAGCTGAACATTTTTAACAAGAAGTTTTGCTGCTCCAGACAAACTCAAGATTTTGTTAGAAAAGTGAGAGAGGAAAGTGGATATTGGGAGGCAACCAGTAGTCTTCCACAGCAGGATTTGCACAATCTTAGCAAAGCAACTCGGAGAAGGCAATGGAGTGGGGTGCCAGTACTCTTGCCTGGAAAATCCCATGGATGGAGGAGCCTGGTAGGCTGCGGTCCATGGGGTCGCTAAGAGTCAGACAGGACTGAGTGACTTCACTTTCACTTTTCACTTTCATGCATTGGAGAAGGAAATGGCAACCCACTCCAGTGTTCTTGCCTGGAGAATCCCAGGGACGGGGGGGCCTGGTGGGCTGCTGTCTATGGGGTCACACAGAGTCGGACACGATTGAAGCTACTTAGCAGCAGAGCAACTGAGCCAGAAATAAAACCCAGAGGGTGTGAGCCCCTCTCTGAAAGGTCCAAAGCTGCTCAGGCCTCGATTTGCTGCTTCCAGGGTCTCCACCCTCTTAATCATCTCCCTCACAGATGTCAAAGTAATCGTTTCACAGCACCAGCTCTGTCACTTTAACTTCCTGACCTGAAATGTCCCTTTGTCCATAGGATGCAGTCCAAATTCTTTGGCTTAGTATTTAAGGTCTTCTATCAGGCTGCAAACCATGTCTTTGGGCCAATTCATTTCCTATCCCCATCCTCAGCTTGCCTTTCACCCCATTTGGACATTGCCCCTTAAGTTATTCTCGTGGGCCATCTCCTGTCCTTTTCTGCCTGATGGAATCCTATCACCTTTAGGGTCACCTCATCCCCAAAACTGAAGCAGCTGCTCTGGACCTTCCTTATGGTTCCCTCAGGCATGATAACTTGTGTTACTCAGATCAAATATTTGTCCTGTACCAACCACCCCAGAATTTAGCTCCCTGAGGTATGAAAACAGGCCTCATGTTTATAGACCCAAGTCTTACAGGTGGAAGATGCTCAATAAATATTCACTCTCCTGCAAAGCAATTCATCTTGAGCAACCTCAAGCCAGGGGCTCTGGGAGAGTCCTTGGGTTATGGATGGATTTCAAAATGCAGAGGTGGAAATATGCTCACAATTAAGCTCACAGTAATTTAGAAAGTCAGGAAGCTGGAAAGTATGTGTTCATTTGAACTGCTGTGGCCATTTGATAGGCGAGGATCCTATCTGTCTTGTTTACCACTGTGTCCCCAGCGCACAGTGGTGTCCCTGGCATTCATAGGCATTGAATGAATATTTATTGAAAATAATATGGGAAGGCACTAATGAACAACCAGCAGTTGGATCCAATAGGCCTGACCTCCTTTGGCACCTGCCCTGCAGCCTGGAAAAAGAGCTCTCATCTCTCAGTCCTAATGGAGAGAATTGAACCTCTCAAGCCCCTCAGGAGAGACCACCCAGGGCCTCTTTCTCCTTCCAGTTGTCCAGAGTCAGGGCAACAGTGTGCCAGCCTCGAACACAAGTGTCCCCCCATTCTGAAGGGCCACACACAATATAGCAACCTGAGAGGCTAGGAAGCCACTCAGTGGTAATGGGAAGAAAAGAGGCAGGAAGGAATGATTTTAGGGGTAGACAGCAAACAGCATGTGCTACTTTTCTGATTGAAGATAAGGGAATAGGGGCTTGGAGAGATGAAGGGACTTGCCCAGTGCCCCACAGTCAGTAAGTAGCAGCGCTGGGTTCTGTCTGGTTCTAAAACCTCTTTATTTCTAGTCTGTTACTTTCATGATGCAAGACCAAAGTGTGCATTGCAGTATGTGCAAGGCTGGGTGGGGTACTCAGAACCTGGGAGCCTCTGTCTTAGGGACCAGTAGTATGGCATTTCAGACACAGGCCCTCTGGATTCGAAACTCCTTCCCCTTGAAAATGGACTTTATTGGGCGGCGATGGATGGAGTGGGATAGAAAGAAGATGCTATACACCTTCATCATTTTTTTGGTTTGTTTGTTTTTTGTTGTTGTTTGTTTGGCCGTGCTGCGTGGCATATGGAATCTTAATTCCCTGATCAGGGATCGAACCCATGCGCTCTACAATGGAGGTGTGGAGTCTTAATCACTGGAACACAGGGAAGTCACCTTCATCTTTTTTAAGCTCTTAGTTTTAAGCATAATATGCATTTAGAATCTGTTCAGTTTCTGAGAATGCATGCTCAGTTGTGTCTGACTGTTTGCAAACCCATGGACTGTAGCTTTCCAGGCTCCTCAGTCGGTGGGGATTCTCCAGGCAAGAATACTGGAGTGGGTTGCCATGCTGTCCTCCAGGGGATCTTCCCAACCCAGGGATCGAACCCAGGTCTCCCACACTACAGGCAGATTCCTTACTATCTAAGCCACCAGGGAAGCCCCTGGTACAGGGTACACAAGGATAAATCATCTACATTGTCTGGTTCAATAAGTGATGGCCATCATCACCATAGAATGCCTGGGAGTGAGAACCAGAAGTGCCCATCAATTGTGCAGTAACACCATCAGAAAACCTGGTGACTAGTACAAGACTTCCTTTTTTAAATTAGAACTTTGCCTTTTATATACCGATCCTTGCCTTAGGAAACTAGCCAGTCTAAACATGTCCTAGTCTGATATCCTGCTCTAAGAGCTTCTGAGCCCCGCAAGGAGGAGTGAAATAAAATGCATTCATTTCTCCTAACAAAATGTTATTTAAGAACTGTCAGTGTAGTATTCTCCCTTGCTGCTCTAGATCAATGAAAGTCAGTTTTTACTTTATCACAACCACTTTCTCTAACTGAGCAGTGGTTTTCCATTGATAACGTCTAACAATTTAGAAAGCCCTCTAATCTCACCCTCGTCTTGTACTGCTTTGTCATAAACTTTATTTGTCTGTAAGGGGAGACAATGGCCATAGAATTGTCAGCAGATGAGTACCAATGAGTCCATAGCCAAAACTAGTCCCAAGGGTGAACAAATGTAAGGTTTTGCTTGGTTGGTGACCTTTAAGAGGATGAACTGTATAGTTTGACTGCCCATCTGAAAATGCTACAGGCTCTATTTTCCTCCATCCTGACTTTGTGTCCCAGAAGGTAGATTTGGGAGGCAAAATCTCCAAAACCCCTTTTGCAGAAGAATGCAGCTGAAGATAGCTACCCTCTGGTTGGGAGCCCAAGATAAGGGGTGTAGAAGTGACTCTTTTGGCCAACTGTTATTCATTTCAGTCCATGTGTACTTCACCAGGCTGAAGGCCCACTCTTTGTAGGATTCTCATTGTAACCCAGGTTCTTGTGCATATTTTACAAAATGGCACAACCTCTCCAAGAACAGCCTGGAATTAAAGTGGCCAGGTTGGGGAACTTACAATATGACCCAAATGGCCCATCATAATGGTGCCTTAGACCAGGAATCAATAAACTTTTTCTGTACGGGGCCAAACAGTCAATGTTTTGGGCTCTTTGGGACACAGAGTCTGTGGCAACTCTTCAGCTCTGCCTTTGGGATGCAAAAGCAGTGATAGATGGTACATAAACAAATAGGCATGATTGTGTTCCAGCAAAAACTTATTTACAAAATAAAAATCTATGGGCTAGAATTGGCCTGTGGGCTATAATTTATTGAACCCTGCTCTAGCGCATACCTCAGCTGCCAACAACATAATCTTGGCAAAACAGTAAAGGTGGGGCATGCCTGGGAATCAAGACCTCAAGGCCCGTTTGAAAACTTCCCAATGAATGTAATACAATTATCCCCTTTAATGGGATATGAATATGTTCTGCTGTTTTTGTTTGTTTTTGGCTTTGGGAGCATGTTTGTTTTCAGATTTGTTGAAACCTTTCCTTGTTGAAGAGCATCAGAATGAACCATTCAATTTTCTGTTTCCTACTAGAGGGGTCCCCATCTGTTGCTCTAATGATGAGGACCTCCCCCCCTACCCCGTATTCCTGAGATGATCATCAAAGAGTTCTACAGGAAGACATTACTCTTACCCCAAATTTCTCATCACCCACAAACTTCAGGCAAAGTAGAAAGGATGAATGGAATTTTCAAATTAAACTTAGCCCAGCTTTCAGAAACAGCTGAATTTCCCTGGTTCAAAGTCCTTCCCTTGGCCTTTCAACTCCTTTGAATTAGGATTTTTTTTTTTTTTTTGGCCGCACTGGACAGCTTGTAGGATTGAACTCAGGCCCTGGCCAGCAAAACTAACCACTGGGCAGAGTCCTAACCACTGATCCCAAGATCAGCTCCTTTGAAAGTACATCAGCTCTCTCCTCATGAGCTGGTAACAGGCCTCCCCAAGCATCTAGGAATATTACCTCCGATTATTACCTGAAATCTTAGACTCTACCCTGTTAGGAGCTTCAGTAGCCAAATATTGCAAGGGCTCCATATCATAGGCCAGTTTTACTATTAACATCTTCCTACTCCATGCCCTCACAAACAAAAACTTGGTTTTTGGAAGAAACATCATAGAAATGTAGCCCTTGGACACTGATGGAAAAAGATGTTAGCAGTCACTGCTAATAACCTAGGAGAACAATAGAATTCCAGGGATTTGATTTTTGGATGGATGCTTCCCAATTAAAGAAACATAGATCATCCTTGGCAACTGGAGGGCCATCTCAAACAGTAATTTCCCAGTGAGGATGCTTAAGACTCCCCCCAAAGCATATCTTCCAAAGGAGACTCTATTAAGAATTTATGAGAATCTGGGAAGACTACCCTCACACCTTCGTATTAACCAGATGAAAGCATGAGATGCACGTGCTTCCACGTCTTCAGAATAATGTTTCTCAGATGCCTAGGGTCACAAATTAACACACTCTCCTTTGTCTAACACTCTTCCTTTTTCATTTTTGCCTATTTCCTTTTACTTCACTCTTTTGTGACAACAGTTTGCTGATAGTATGACTGCTTCTCCTTTGCCTAAGTTATATTGAGAAAACGTCTGTGGTCACTATCATGTTTATTGTTGCTGTTATTCTTATTTTGGTGCTATCCATAAGAGATATCAAGAGATTATCCAACTTTATCATTAAGCATCTACGTCCTCAATAGAGTCTGTGCCCCACTAGAGGATGACTTGTGTGTGTGTGTGTGTGTGTGTGTGTGTACAAATCCAGCCTTAACTTTTTAGAAATGTTTAGGTATTTAAGATCCCAACACCCTCTGTGGAATTTGTCTCACTGAAGCATGCCTCAAGGAACTAACAAAATGAAGTCACATAACTTACAAAATGGCAAGACATACCAGGTGATTCTAGAAAATTACCTGGAGGAAATATCAATTCACTTTTTACGTGCACCATCCAGATGGTGATTCCTATAATGAGGGATATATCAGTGGAAGACAGAAATATATTATTAACCTTTGTGATTGTTCAGTCACTCAGTCATGTTCAACTCTTTGTCACCCCTCGACTGCAGCACACCAGGCTTCCCTGTCCTTCACTGTCTCCCAGAGTTTGCTCAAACTCATGTCTATTTAGTCAGTGATGCCATCCAACCATCTCATCCTCTGTCATCCCCTTCTCCTCCCGCCTTCAATCTTTCCCAGCATCAGGGTCTTTTCCAATGAGTTGCCTGTTTGCATCAGGTGGCCAAAGTATTGGAGCTTCAGCTTCAGCATCAGTCCTTCCAATGAATATTCTGGGTTTCCTTTAGGACTGAATGGTTTGATCTCCTTGCTGTCCAAGGGACTCTCAGAGTCTTCTTCAGCACCAAAGTTTGAAATTCTTTGGCCCAATGGAAATGGACAAATAATCTTATATTTTCTGTTAGCTAACCAGGGAGTTATCAATGCCATTGTCAATATTTTGTGTTACACCTGGATAAATATTACTTGACTAGACATACCAACCTATTTGAAACTGAAGGAGATGGCCACATTTCTGATAAACTCAAATGGATTCTAGGACATGATTTTTAACCTGGTTTCAGTAACATAGGATTCCACAAAGCCTAAACACCCTTTTCGTCTTCATGTCCATGGTGGTTGCCAAGTGTAGACTCTCTGGAGTCTTGACTGTAGGTGTACAAATAAAATCACATCATATGTTTCAACAGCTCATCACCTGGCAAATGGAACAGGGAGGCCAGATTCATCCAACTCCCAACTGTTATTTCTGTGATGATAACGTCACCTGGCATCCTGACAGTGATGTAGAGGCTGCTTTTGTGGCTGACCTTTTGGTTTGGACAGAGAATGGCCATAAAGCGAAGGGTCTGCAGGATAAGAACCAGTACCCTTCTCCCATCAATTATGCAGTTATCACCATGGCCTGTCTGGATTTCCGTAGCACTTTGTTCTTCACTCATCACCTCGCCTTACTTGAGACGACCTTTGCCTTAAGAAAATAATCAGTCCAAATAGTGGTTCCACTTCTGATACCCACAGTGAAAACCACGGCCTCACTTCTAAGAAGACATTGCTTCAGGAGTCTGTCTACACATTCTGCCTCAGTGCAATGGGCCAATAATACTCAGTTTGCTTGTGTCATCTCAGGTTATCTTTGGGGTAGAAGGCTTTTCATAGGAATTAGGTAGGATTTGTTTTATTACCTTACACATTTAATATCTGCTCTAGAACCCTCTGAAAAAAATTCATGTTTTAGATGTTCTGACAAAAAGGTTTTGAATTTTTTGAGGCAAAGAGTTATACAAATCCAGGAAGAGACCCAGCATGCATGCCTTAATGAATTTGTTAATTAATTCCTTTGTTTATTTCACAACCATTCGGGACAGCTGTAATGTACAGAACCCTGTGCTAGGTGAGAGGAGCATAGCAGTGAGCAAGGCAGAGGTGGTTACCCTTGGTTAGCTCACAGAGGTGTTTCCTGAAAGCATGAGCAGTATTTTGCCTCCTTCATTAGTCCATTGCCTTCTCCTTAGTTCAGCCAGCTCTGCCCTAGCCATGGCCCATGGCTAGGGGAATGCTCTGAGGATTATCCAGGGTGAAATAGTCTTCTTACTATACAGCTGCTGCATAAGTTCATATGCTCAGAATTCTCTTGATATCATAGAATTCAAGAGTTGGAAGGGAACTGGGACATAGTTTTCTAGTTTTTTTATTGTGTAAATTGTATTTATTTTATAAATTAGTAAACTGAGGCCAAGGAAAACTGAGGCCCAGAGATACTGCAAAACCTGTCCCAGAATCACAGAGCAAGTGTGTTTGCTGTTTGTGGGTGTGACTATGTACAAAAGAGGGGCATACAAATCGTGTATTTTAAATAAAATGAGTCAGAATCAAGATCATTAAAAACAAGCTTTCTGGGAACTCCCTGGCTTTCCAGTGGTTAGGACTCCATGCTCTCACTCCTGCGGGCCAGGTTTAATCCCTGGTCAGGGAACAGATCCTGAAAGCCGCGCAGCTCAGTCATGCTTTTAAATGAGTTTCCTGAGATTCCCGCAATTGGTTAAGAACTCTAAGTCTTTATCTGTAAAAGCAAAAGATTGTTCAGTTTGAATATTCCAGCATCAGTGTTTCCTCTGTTTTGGGAACATTAGGATTTTTAAAACTTGGATTAAAAAGATCACATAAATTATTCAAAAACATCCGCTACTATTTACATAAAGCTCATATCCCTGTTGCCGTGTTAGAAATAGCACGTTATAGCCCCGCACTGATATCTAGGGTTGAGAGTTGCGGGGAGTAAGACCCTTAAGAGGCATCAGGCCCCTTTCCCTGAGCAGACAGGCAATTCTGAGACAGAAGGGGTCACTCAGAGACAGAGACCCTTGTGCCCACCTCTTCATTGTGAAGTTAGGATCAGCCCTCCCAGACTTGCTAACCTCTGAGTGACCCTTCCAAATTCAGATAATCCAGTAAGGGTCAGCCCACCAGCCCATCACCAGAAGCTCCATCAGAGCCTGAAATGTCCTGGGCTGGGGTGAAGGCAAGCTGGGGCCCCTTGAGACTGACCCCCCATCACCAGTGGAGATAGTCTTAGGTCTGGTGTGAGGTCTGACAGAGTTGCCCCAGGCCGGGGAGTCAGGAGGGTCTTGTTTCTTTTCCAAACTGCAATTGCTGAAGAAAGAGGGACTTCATTTAGAACCAGCCTGGACCAAAATTTGCTTTGTTTTTGGGGATCTATTCTTTTTTGCAGAGGCGCTCTGAAGGGATGGCTGAAAATGGCACCACCAGGGTAATGTGAGGGGAGTGGAACCATATGATGGAGGATAAAGCCCAGAGAATCCGAAGCCGGTTCACAGACAGCGGAGTCGGCAGGAGGGGAGATCAACAGAGACAAACTTAATCCCTGTCCTCAAAGAGACCTGCCCACCGGGCTTTAGCAAAAGCCTCTGTGCTTTTCCTCTGTTCCTGGAGAATTTAGACAAAATAGCCTTGAGCCCCATGAGGCAGGGGAGCAAAATCCCCTCCCCAAGCGAGGCCCACCCCATATGGGACTGGGGCCTTCATGGGTCTGATGAGGTCTGCGTCTGGAGGGACTGAGGCGGGTGGGCTACTGGGAACAGGGCCCTGTTGGGGAAGAGGGGCTTGAACGTGTCCTCGGATCTGGGAAGAACCTCAGAGGTCGTCTAGTCCAATCCCTGCACTCTGGGGGATGGACACTGAGGAACAGAGGGGGCAAGGCCTGCCGTGTCACTCAGGGCCTGTTGCATTTCAAGTGCAGAACTTCTGACTTCTAGTCAAACCCTCTTCCCAGATCCTCAGCCTAAGCGGAAGTTTAGGGTTTTTGTTCCTTCCTTCATGTGTTCCTTGAATTGTATAAGCTATAATTGTCCAAGGTTTGTACCTTGCCTTGTATAAGATCTGTGGACGAGTCAGAGGAAGCTCACTGTATTATCTTTGCACCTCAGGCACTTAAACTTTGAGCACACACACACACACACACACACACTACACACATGCCCACAGAAACACACACATGAGAACACATGTATGCATAAGAACACGCATGCACGTGCACACACAAGTCATTTGTGATGGAGAACCCTATGTAGTTTCTTCCTTAATGACCTTATGGACACAAAGACACGCGGCATGTGCTGGGGTGGGCGCCACTCTAGTTCTCAAAGAACGCATCCTGGCCTGGACCTTAGAGATGATCTGTTTTACGTGTCTGCCCAGCTCCCTGGACACTGGCTTGCACCAATGCCAGAATCTGGGGGATGGAATTGAACTGATTTGAAATGAAATGGAGCTTAGCTAAGTGTAGAGATAAGTAAGGCCCTGGGTAGTGGGTGCATCAAAAAGTTGGGTGTGAGGCTCAGGGTGTCGGGGGAGGAAGGGCATCAAAAAGGTGAGAAAGAGAAGGGCATTCTGGGTTGAAGGACCAGCTAAAGGATAGTAATAATATTAGTCATCATTAATTGACCACCAACTGTGTATCGGCCAGTAAGTCATTTATGTGTATGTACGTGATGCCATTTAGTCCCCATGGTAAACATGTGATGGTGCCATTATTATCCCTAAATTATAGATGGGAAAACAGGCGCAGACAGAGTAAGTCACTCTTCCAATTAGTAAATAGCAGAAGTGGAATTCTAACGCAGGCCTTCTGGCTTTAGAGCCTCCTCCTGTCTGTGCTGTGTGAGAGAGCGTCTCTTTGCTCAAATGCGACAGCATTGTTTGAATCGAAATGAATGTTCCTCTCAAGAGTACAGGAGGGGAGATGTGTGGATGTGTAAAAATTGGTGTCATGTTTTGGAAGAATGGCGTGGCACCACATGTGGAGAGAGCATTGAGGGCGTGTACTCTCTTTGACTCAGTATTTTCATTTCTAGAAACATAGCCAAAGGAAATAATCAGAAATGTGCACTAAGGTGCACAATCGGAAATGACCTACATGTTCTCCAATAGGGAGTGCTTATTTAACTTATGTGCAGAGTACATCGTGAGAAACGCTGGGCTGGAGGAAGCACAAGCTGGAATCAAGATTGCCGGGAGAAATATCAATAACCTTAGATATGCAGATGATACCACCCTTATGGCAGAAAGTGAAGAGGAACTCAAAAGCCTCTTGATGAAAGTGAAAGAGGAGAGTGAAAAAGTTGGCTTAGAGCTCAACATTCAGAAAACGAAGATCATGGCATCAGGTCCCATCACTTCATGGGAAATAGATGGGGAAACAGTGGAAACAGTGTCAGACTTTATGTTTTTGGGGGCTCCAAAATCACTGCAGATGGTGACTGCAGCCATGAAAGTAAAAGACACTCCTTGGAAGGAAAGTTATGACCAACCTAGATAGTATATTGAAAAGCAGAGATATTACTTTGCCAACAAAGGTCTGTCTAGTCAAAGCTATAGTTTTTCCAGTGGTCATGTATGGATGTGAGAGTTGGACTGTGAAGAAAGCTGAGTGCTGAAGAATTGATGCTTTTGAGCTGTGGTGTTGGAGAAGACTCTTGAGAGTCCCTTGGACTGCAAGGAGATCCAACCAGTCCATTCTAAAGGAGCTCAGTCCTGGGTGTTCATTGGAAGGACTGATACTGAGGCTGAAACTCCAGTACTTTGGCCACCTCATGCGAAGAGTTGACTCATTGGAAAAGACCCTAATGCTGGGAGGGATTGGGGGCAGGAGGAGAAGGGGACGACAGAGGATGAGATGGCTGGACGGCATCACCGACTCGATGGACGTGAGTCTGAGTGAACTGCGGGAGTTGGTGATGGACAGGGAGGCCTGGAGTGCTACAATTCATGGGGTCACAAAGTAGGACACGACTGAGCGACTGAACTGACTGAACTGAACTGAGCATAAATTGTAGCATCGTTCTATAGCAAAATATGATGCAGGCTTTAAAAATTAAAAATTCCATTTGTTCCTGTTAGTTTGTGTCTTAAGTGTACATTGAGAAAAGGTGACTGTGACCTATAACAAGAAGCCCCCTGTCAGGAATAGCAAGAAGCTGGGGTTGGGACACCTGGCCAGTTCTGGTAGACTCAGTGAGGCCAGGCAGAGGTGAGGCCTGCAGTGGGGGAGTGAGTCTCAGCTCCAAGTGATCCTGACCCCTGGGAGGGGCCTTGGCCATCCAGCAGCCAGCCTGGGCCCTGGCACCGGCTCCAGTCTCTGGGTTTAAAGAGCTTTAAAAGCTCATTAAAAAGGCTCCTTAGACATCAAATGGCTCTTAAAAATCAATATTTTGATGATTTAAGTGCAAAGGAATCAGAAACATATGGATCAAATTGCCCTCAAATTATACAGACTTTAAAAAAAAATGTGTTGGTCTTTAGCAAGCCCCAAATATTTGAAAAACAGATAGAGACATTTTCCTCTTCTCCAGACAGAGCTCAGCGAGGTCAGCTTGGAGTCCAAAAGGAGGTAAGTGGGAGTGGGGCGGGGTTCAGAGGGAAACAGAAGGCTATTCCTGCAAGTGGCGCCTTGCCATGGAGGCGGGGCTGCAAAGGTCAAATGTGTGGTGTGTGTGTGTGTGTGTGTGTGCACATAGGCATATATGAGTGAGCCTGGGTACGTATTCTCCTCTGGGTCTGCCCAGACTCTCCCTGAGCCTACTTCCCATGGCCAGTCCCATCCCTCTGCGTCCTGGCCGTATGTATTTATTTGTGTGTCCAGTGTTGTTCCCGACCTAAGATTTGCAGAGTAAATCCCTTTGGTTCATCCTTCTGGGGTCCATCCTCTCTCTCCAGACATCCTCCCGCAGTGGATGAGGTGTTGCCTGTCCTTGGAAGCTTCAAGCTGAGATCGACACAAGCATCACTTGGCCCAGAAGTGATCAAACATTTCTCAGCTGTGAGCTAGTTCTGCAAATGAAATCTTAGGGATAAAGCCCAGTTGTGTAACCGATAAAACAGGAGTTACTAAGGCCCTGATTCTTTCCTGTAGAATGCTTGAGCTCTGACAGCAGAGTTTGAAACCCACAAACCTCATCCTCAATCCTTGTTTTGCAGACAAGGAAGCTGAGGCCCAAAGCAGGAAGACCAGCAGCACACCAGCAGAACCAGAGGAACACTGTCGCACACATCACTTTAGCTGGTGTGTGTGCGTGTGTGCTAAGTCGCTTCAGTCGTGTCCAGCTCTTTGAGACCCCATGGACTGTAGCTCGCCAGGCTCCTCTGTCCATGGGATTCTCCAGGTAAGAATACTGGAGTGGGTTGCCAGGCCCTGCTCCAGGGGATCTTCCTGACTCAGGGACTGAACCCACATCTCTTGTGGCTGCTGCATTACAGGTGGGTTCTTTACTGCCGAGCCCCTGGGAAAGTCCTCACTTTAGCTCACCTCAGTCCAAAGCATTCAGTATTTACTGCCCCCTCCCCTTTCTTATGATGCAGCCCAAAGTCTTGCTTGGGGTGGTAGATGGCAGAGCCCACAACACCTTGGTGCCAGCCTCATGGTGACAACAAGGTTTTGAAGATGACTCTCCTGTGCTGAATTCCACCTCTGGAAGGAGGCAGCTGGGGTGGGAGCAGCGAGCTCCCGCTTTTGAAATCTGCTGCTGGACCCTTAAAAAGGAGGAGACAGGCCACACCTGGAGCCCTGAGATGAGGGCAGAGTGGCTCCAGGGGAAACAGGAAGGGGGCCAGCTGGCTTCCCATCTCCTGCTCCTCCCTTCAAGGTCCTCCCACCCAGTTGTCCAGGGGAGAGTCTTGGGTGAGAGACCAGTGACTGATAGGGACGGAAGTGACTCAGGAGGCCCCAGGGGCATTTGTGGGGCACCCACCTCCCTAGCTAGACTCACTTCTGGGCTGAGAGTTGGCCCTCCACACTGGGCCCTGTACACCTCCATTTCTCTTGCCCCAAGGAATGTGCCGGACCCCAGGCCTGTGACACCTCTACAGGACAGGGGCTAGTTCTCTGTCCTGGCCCCAAGAATGGCTTGGGGAGCACTGGCCTTTGTTGGGGTTGGGGTGGGGGCTTGTGGGCCCATTAAGCAGGCTCTAGTTGTCTCCTCGCCTCTCCACCCCCACCAGCGCCACCAAGGAGGCTTGTTAATTATTGCAATGATTTCCACCTCGATGGGCAGATCTCATTGGCCAGAATAGAGGCTTGGGGCACTCCCTGCACCCCATACACACACACACACACACACACACACACACACACAGAGGCTGAGGAGCGGGGAGTGGGGTGGAATATCAGGAACGGAAATGATGGAGAGATGGACGGGGTTGGTCAAGGGTACCAAAGAGATTGGCCATCCACTGGCATCTGAGGCTGGCAGGGCACAGGCTTGTGGGACAGGGTGGACCCCTAGCAGCTAGCTGCATCACCATCATTAGGAGAGCCAAGGGCAGTCAGCTTGGCCATTTAGCTACCCATGGGTTCCTTATAGCCCTGTCCTTGGGACCTTCTTCCAGCAGTGCCTGGCTGAACAGGAGAGACCAGGTAAAGGGTGGGATTGCATTGGCATCTGGGAGGAGGGGGAGGGGTGGGAGGCAAGTTGGGGTGGTAGGCCTCGCCTGACATCTATGCAGTGACTCAGGGAGAGATCTGAGGGCTGATGGTTTGGCCCTGAGGACCTTGGCCTCCTGGCTTGGGACAAACCAGCCTACTGCCTGTTAGATGCAAAGAGATAAAATCTTCTCTTTGACACCACGAAAGGACAGGGAGTGGAAAACACTTCTCAACTCAAGGTTCTTGTTTCCGGACGGGTACTTCTCCCTGTCCCTCTGTGCCTGGCCTCTGGAGATTCCATGTGGAGAGAAATAAGAGACCCAGATCCAGTTCCCCAGGTTGAACCAAGCAGTCCGTGGGCTAACAGCCCCCTGAGAAAGGGCTGCCCCCATAGCATCTGGCAACTGCATCTGAGTGGGCTGGGGTCTGGTCCCTACCCCCACCCCTCAATAGAGGAAGATCATTCTAAGCCTCTGGCTCCCAGGACCCGTAGTGGGCCATTGAGTCTCGGCCTTGGTCTGGGGGACCCCTACAGTTCTGGGACGTGGTCCTTTCTACCTCTGTACCTTTTCTCCCCATCCCAGGCTCTCCACTCCTCAGGCTCGGTGCAAGCTCTCTTCTTCCCTCCCATCTTCGCTGCGTGCTGTCTCTCACACATAGGGTACATGGGCAAATAGGAAGTGGTTTTCAGAGATGTGAGGATTTGGTTTGGCTGAGAGGCAGGGGCAGCTCTGCCTTTAGCCCTCTTCTCTCACTCAGCTCAACCTTACTGTTGTCCTCTGCCCAGGCAACACCCCTGCCTGGCTGGGTTCAGACAACTCCAGAGCTCCAGGCCAGCGTTTTCCTTCCCCTCCAGACTCACATCCCTAACAGCCCCCTGATACACGGCTAGGGCTGACCCAGCATCCTCTCCCCCTGGCTTCCTGCCTGCCCGCTCCATTCAGCTGAGCAGACCAGAACCCTGGGGTCACCCTTGGCAGCACCCTGCCCTTGCCCCCTCATGTCTGTTCATCACATGGCTCTCTCACCTCTAACCCCGTAGCCCCAGGTCCCAGCCATCAGTGCTCACTGGGGTGCAGGCACAGACTCCCAAATATCCACTCTTATGTCCCATCAAGGCTTTTCACATTTCTGGTTGCGTGAGTTTTCTAAAATGCAAAGCTGCCTGTGTCTTTTCCCTTTTAAAAAGCCCTGGCCCTCTCTGGTCAGAGGACCTTGCCCCCAGTGACCCAGCTCATCCTTCCTCCAGCAACTCTCCTCCCTGAACTTTCTGATCCAGGCCCAGTGAACTCCTGGCCTGACCCAGGCCACGTAGGTGCTCTTTCCCTCTGGGCCTTGGCAGGTGCTGTTCCCCATCTCTGGCACATCCATGCTGGTCAGCCCGCCTCTCAGCCCATGCCTGACCACCTTGAAATGTCATTCCTGATATCCCCAGTAGAGCTGTGGCCACTCACAGCATCTCTGTTCGTGAGGTCTGAGCACGATTCACCAGAATTTTTCTTTGATCGTCTTTCTGGAAAGCCTGGGTGTAGCATGAGGGCAGGCACCATGTGAGACCCCCAGCTCAGTGCCTGGTCAGTACCCATGGAGCAGAGGAGTGAATGAGTGTGTCTGGGTGGAACACATAGGCCAGCGCCCCCTGCCCTCTTTCTAGGCCAGGTCCCAACTGTGCAGGCCCCCAAGACACTCTGTATACCAGGCATCTGGGCCTTGCGGAAGTAATAAGCAGCCCAGCTATGGAGTATGATTTTATTTTTTTAAGTTTGGGCTGTTTCACTTCTAGCCCAGGGCTGGAATGGAGAGGCTCCTGGCTTCCTGCTCACCTTGTCATCCTGGAGGGAGTTCCATGGAGGTCCTTGTCGTTCAGTCACTCAGTCAAGTCTGACTCTGTGACCTCATGGACTGCAGCACACCAGGCCTCCCTGTCCTTCACCATCTCCTGGAGCTTGCTCAATTTCATGTCCACTGAGTCAGTGATGGCATCCAACCATCTCATCCTCTGTTGTCCCCTTCTCCTCCTGCTCTCAATCTTTCCCAGCATCAGGGTCTTTTTCAGTGAGTCAGCTATTCGCATCAGGTGGCCAAAGTATTGGAGCTTCAGCTTCAGCATCAGTCCTTCCAATGAATATTCAGGGGTGATTTCCTTTAGGACTGACTAGTTTAATCTTGCAGTCCAAGGAACCCTTAAAAGAGTCTTCTCTTGAGTCTTCTCCATGGAGGAGAGCAACACAAATCTGACAGGAGGCTGGGAGTTGACTGGTTCCATCTACCCAAGCTATGTAGCTGCTCATTTCTGTATTCATTCCACAAACATTTATCAAGCATCTACGGTGTGCTCATTACTATCCCAGGAGCTGGGATATACATGGTGAACGAAACAGTCTCAAGTCCTTCCTTCTAGGAGGTGAGAGTCTGACCAGAGGTAAACACACATGAAATCATGTGCATGAAGGGAAGGGAACGGAGAGGCAATGCGGTGCAGACCTCTTCAGACGAGTGCTCAGACAGGCCCTCTCCGAGGGACAGCTTTTAAGCCGAGACCTCAAAGGTGCCGCTCAGAGAACTGAGGAAAGAAAGACTCCAGGGGAGGCAGCCTGTGCAGTGACTGGAGTGAGGGCCTTTAGCCCTCTTCACACCTCAGTTTCCCCTTTTGTGGTGGGGAAGCTGCCTGCTCACAGGCTTGGTGATGGATGGGAAGAAAGACATGTCCAGTCAGACTCAGCAGCCATTTGAATCTGTTCCGATATTTGTGGCAATATGGCTGGCCCTCTGTTCTTCCACAGGGAGGCACCACCGTCTTTATCCTCCTTTAAGGGTAAACCACCTTGGAGGATCTCCTCTCAGCCTTCTCGGCTGCCCACTTCTCAGTCTGAATTCCATCATCAGAAGCTATCAGGAGACCAGATTTCATAGATGAGAGTGCTGGGACCTAACATAGAAATAGGGGCAAGAGACCGCTGTGGGGAGGATAGAAGACCAGGAACCCTCAAGAATGAACCCAGTGCCTGGCCTCATGTTTGGATCAAGGAAGGGGCTTCAGATAGGTTTGCTGAGTGAATCAACAAACGTTCCCCACGACCTCAGACCCACAGAATGGAGATTTCTGGGTGACAAGAAATCTCTAGGGCTCCCACTCCTTACCCTTTCCTCTTTTCTTGGTTCAGTTCCAGTCTTTCCCTACTTTCCTCGCAAGCTTTCAGTGGTATTACTGTTCCCACTTTCCCAGTGGACATTTGGCTGGGCTGCTGGGATGGTGTGCGTGTGTGCGGGCACGCAGGCTATGTGGGGACTGGAGACAAAGGCCCCAGAGTGAGATTCAGGGCACAGCTGAACTGCCCTGAACTTTCCTTTTTGTTTTCAAGGAAATGCATAATCCAAGAACCACCCACGGCCCTGGCTGCCGCTAAGCAGGGCTGGAATGTGCTGCCTTTCCCGTTAGTAATTGTCTTTTCTGGTTAGCCTGTAACCCTTCCCCTGCCATTCCCTGTCTCTGGGTCCAGGCCTGCCCTTTGGGGCATGAGCAGAGCTGAGGTGGACACCCAGGCTGCCCTCTTCAAGGTTACCCCAAATGCTCCTACCCCACCCCTAGGGCGTGGCCAGCGCGGTTGAGGACCCGACCTTGGCATTGCATCACAGACCGTCTGCTACACAGTGATTCCTCTTTGCTCTCGCAAGAGCTGCCGAGGTGGCTGTCAAGGACTCGGGGACCTTGGGAGGCAACTTGGTTTTGCCTGGGGCCTGCTGGCCTTTTTTCCATTGTCTGTGTGTCCGACTTTCGCCATGTCTGTGACTCTGAGTGGGTGTCAGTAGGAGCCTGTGCGGGAATGTGTTTGTGTAGGTGTCTGTGATCTGGGAGGCTGAGGGCGCCCGCACTTGTGGCCTGACTGTGTGTGTGTGTGTGTGTGTGTCCTGGGAGGGAAAGAGGCTTGCTCCTGAGCTGACTCAGCACTTCTGTTTCCCACCCACCCAGCTGAGCCATTAACCCTTCCCCAGGGAAGAGGCAACACCCTAGGCCGCCAGGTTTTTGCCTTTGGCTGCCCCACCCCCAAAAGGAGGTCCTTATCTTTAATCCTTAGGGGCTCTAGAGGTCAGAGGCTTGTGCTGCTTCCTGACCCTCCCAGCTGGGCCCTGCATTCTCTGGTTCTGGAAGAATCTTCTGGAGCCCTCTGGCTGTGTTTCCTGAGATGACTGTTTCCTGAGGCTGCCTTCTGCTCAGATGGAGGGGTTTCTGCCAAGTAAGAAGAGGCACTGGGGTGTTCCTTGGACCCCAACACCACCTCTCTCCACGTTGACCGCAGCTGCCTCCTCCTCAGATAGGCCTGACTGTCGGCTTTGAATTCTTCAAGCAAGCAGTGACACCCCAGATGGGGAGTGGGTGCTGGTGTGGCCTGGGTTCCCCCATGTCCAGGAGGTCTGCACCTCGAGACCTCAGGAGCTCAGGATGACGGAGGGGCTGGGAAGTCGGGGGGTGGGAAGAGCTGGGATCTCGGTTCGTAGCCTTGGGGTGGAGGCCTGCCTGCGCCCTAAGCAGCTGGCAGGGGAGGCAGTGCCAAGACCCGGTCCCGTGTGGCCACTGAACATTTGGTGCGAATCAAAGACTTTTTCCAGCCAGGAGAGGAATGCTGCTGAGTGGGGTTTGGGAACGGGTCTGGCAGGGCAAACACTGCCCTAATTGAGGCCCTTTTAGACTTTTAATTACAAGCAGTGTTTTCCCAAGCTTCCTAAATTGACCGTGGAGACCCGCTGGTGCTATTGGCCGTGCCAGGGACAAGGAAAAAAAAAAATGTTGTTAAAGCTTTTTCAGCGAGGTTTATTTTTGCCATGTTTTGAGGTGGAAGAGCTCACACAAGTGGAAACCAGAGCCATTTGTTCTCAGAAAGCCTCCTCCAGACACAGAAGGACCGACGCCCACGGGTGTGATTAGACACTCAGATAGGACACGCAAATGCACAGACGCACACACCTGGAGCGCAAGACACAGGTACAGACAGACGCGGTCATGGACGCGGCTGCAGATGCTGTAAACACGAGGCTGGAAATCCAACCCAAGCACCCGGAGCGTTTTCAAAAGGAAAACATTGTTCCTGGCTCTCACGAGGCACACCTCCACCTCCGTCTCCTCCCACCCTGCAGGCTGGCTGGGTCTGGGCCTGCTTCAAGCCCCTGTCCCCTTCTCATGGTCTGTTTACAAGGGCAGACTGCAAAGCCCCAGCTGGGTGTTCCTTATGCCAGCGAAGCCTTTGTCCTAGTCTTGTCCCAGTCCCCAGGGGATGTGACTATCTGGGAAGGAAGGCCATGCCCTTGTCTGTGGAAAGAGGACAGCTCCACAGCTGAATCCTTGGGGCACCTTCCAAGAGAAATATCCATAGTGTTTTGGAGGCAGCCCGTCTAGGTTATAGATTCAGAGGACGGAGGTGCTGCTGAATTCAGAGGACACCTGAATGCTGAGATCTGCTTATGGGCAAACATCACCTGCATCCCAGGACCCCCTTCAGGCAATGAAATCTGGATCCCAGTGGCTGGGGCCTGGGAGTCTGCATTTCATCCCACTGCTTACCCCTGTATCCTGACACTGGGCGAGCTCAGTGCGTGTTCGCTGAGGCAGTGAATGGCTAATGCTGAGCTCTGGGAGCCCCTGACAGCTCTGAAGGACAGTGTAGGTTCTCCATACATGGGTGATCTGAGAGGGAAGCCCCCCTGGAGCCCTCCCACTCTCTTCTCTTTCTGTTCCCCTCATGCTCCACGCCTGTGGGTCTAGACACCCAGGTAGACTCCAGAATCCCTCCTCAGTGTTCAGCTGGGAGCCCAGTAACACTGCATGATAGAAATAGGCAGAGGAAGGGAGGGAGCCCAGAGACAACTGCTTCCAATCTGCCATCTTGCCAAGGGTCCCCTTGGGCCTGGGCCGTGCCCGGACACAGGGCAGGAGGCCAGGGACCAGGAGCAGAGGGAAGCCCCTGAACCGGGGCTTGGGCAGGGGGAGCCTTGGTGGCAGTTACAGGACGTTGATATCGTCCCTTATCTGGGGCTCCTGGCTCTTACACCACGTCCCCAACCACCCCTGGAGTCAGGGGGCCCCTGCCGCTCCCTCCCCAAACAGACCGTTACTGGGTTTCCGTTGTCTGGGGAAGGGGCAAGAAGCTGTCTGCTTAATTAATCATTTTAGGCCACCCTGGGAAACTCATTAAGCCACCTCTCAGGGCTTGGAGCAGGAATGCTGCTCTCAAAGTCGGAACTTTCTGGTCTTCCCCATGGGGGTTCATTTTCCTTTCCACTCGTGTACACACACGTGTGTGAGAGTGTGCCTCTGTGTGTGTGTGTGTGAGCTAGCGAGCCAACATTCCCCTGTATCCACGATTGTGTGTGTGTTTGCGTTTCCTAGATTCTGCAAGGAACTTCCCCTGATTCTTCTTAATTACCAGCCTAGAAGAAATTCAAGATGCTCAGAGCAAAGGTCAGACTCCACCTGTTTTCCCTGCACTTCATTTTCTGGCAGTTCCCACAATAGGACAGATAAGTAAAAGATTAAGGCAATCTTTTCTAATTAAAGTAATTAAAAAACGGCGATGATTGCACCTTTCATCTGAAAGGGAAAATATTTACTCATCCAAACTGCAGGCCCTTAAAAGCATTCAGGAGGTCTATTTTCAGACAGAACCTCCTCCCCTCCCCCAGTCAGTTCTCTCTCCTCCAGGACACACACACACAAAGGCAGGTTTATTTAACAAGAGGCAGCTTGACAGGGGCACCGAGAATGCTGGGCCGGAGAATGGGAGCCTACAGCAGGTTCCGAGCAAGTGGACACTTCAACCCAATCCCTCCCAGGCCCTGCAGGGCTTTTTCGATCTGACCAATCAAAGCTTTACTGTTGTTCCTTCTCTCCACCTGGGCACCCACCTGAGGGCCCCCTGCCTCCCTCTGACAGCTCCACTCCCTTTTGACCTGTCCACTCTGAACTGGCTAGCATGGGGAGCTCAAAATGGAAGACTGGATATAGCCTGTCCATCTCTCCATCTTCTCATCCTTTTAACCAACATGCATGTAGTAAGTTGCCTGTGTACTTGACATCAGCGGTGAAGGGGCGCTGTGGTGGGGGGGGAGAGGTGGTATAGCCCCTCTCCCAAGAAGCACAGTCTAATAACCTTTATGCAAACTCCCCTTGGTTTCCCCAGAAGAAATCAAACACTTCAAGTTTTTGAGGCAAGTATATCTCCTAGTCTCCTGGTGAATGGGAATTGCGAAGTTTTCCCTAACTAGGGAGTTTTTCCTGGGACACATGGCAATGGGGAGAGAGGTACCCTGACACTCCAGGGCCAGGACTCGAGGGATGCATGGTCTTTGGTGGGTGTGAAAGGTGTGAAGGGGCAGAGGTGTTGACTGCCCAGTCCCATGACCTAGGGGTGACACGGTCTCTGCCCCATATGCCCCCCTTCTTATCCCCACTGCCAGGAGAGAGGGTGTGCTCTGGAGCTGGCACAGCTCGAGTTTAAAGCAGCCTTGATGGGATAATCCCATTTAGAGGCTGTTCCCCAGTCCAGGGATATGACATGAAGAAAAATCCTGGGAACCTGCTCCAGGAACATCTGGCCCCAGCTGTCCCCTGAGAAGGACCTGGTGGCCTCTTCCTGTCCAAGCAGGGCTAGACAGTGTCCTCAGCATGACCGGCAGCTCTCAGCCGTCTTCTCTGGAGAGGCATGGGCTCAAAGAGCCAGCATGGGCAGATCTGTTTCTGCAGGAAGCCCGCTGTCCAGGAGGGCTGGGCGAGGAAGAGTACACCATGTGCTATGTGTCCAGCCTGTTTGTGGAGAGGCTTACTTCCCACCCAGAACGTCTCATCAAAGACTGGGTCCAAACCTACAGGGTTCTCCCTGTCCCACAAGCTCACTCAGTGTCAACTATCGTTGGACTCCTCTGGCAAAGTGTTAGTCTCTCAGTCGTGTCCGACTCTTTGCGACCCCATGGACTGTAGCCCACCAAGCTCCTCTGTCCATGGAATTCTCCAGGCAAGAGTACTGGAGTGGGCTGCCATGCCCTTCTGCAGGGGATCTTCCCGACTCAGAGATCGAACCCGGGTCTGCAGCATTGCAGGCGCATTCTTTACCACCGGAGCCACCAGGGAAGCCTTAAGTCAATCAAGGTTTCCCTCTTTTTTACCTGGAGTGACAGGTCTCATTTTACCACTTTCCTACCTGATCACCCATAGCGGCTCTGCAACTCCTAGGGAAACAGATTCACTGGCACAGCTTAAAGCCCAGTGGCCTACCTCACATCACAGGGGACTTGATTCAGCCCTGACCCCAACTGGTCTCTTCCTGCTGCTCCCAAACATCAAGGGAGCCCGTGAGATGCTGTGAAAGTTGTGGGTTCCCAGGAGTGCACATGTCCAGCACGCAAAGATGGGAACAGTTACAGAGCTCCTGGGTGCCCCAGAACCTATACCCAGAGCCCAGGTTGGGAGCTTTTCTTTCCCACAGGCCCATCTGCTGGATTTGTCTCCAGACTACCCCTACCAACCCCAGTCCAACCTATCCCAGGAAGCTGCAGTGCCGGGGCCTGGGCCTAGACCCTGAGTTGGGTAGGTGGACCTGAGTGGCCAGGTCAGCCTCACTCAATGGATTTTATTTGACTAGCCAACACATTTGGTGATTAATTTGTTCAGTGGAAACAGTCCCTGGGGGACTGGAATCTTTGTTGCAAAAATAAATTTTCCCTCTAGACCTAGTTTTTATAATCTTGCTCTCTCTGCATTCTGGCTTTTTTTTTTTTTTTTTTTTCTGTCTTTTGTCTTTCTAGTATCCCAACCCACTTTTATCTTTTTCCTTTCCTCCCACTGAGACCCAAACAAACCTCCTGGTAAATAAACTCTCAGGCCGTGCTCTTAAAGAGACAGTGCATGCTTATTACCAGCTGGGCGCTCATTCCTGCTCACTCTGTGAGACCCACATGTGATGGGCCGGGGGTGTTGCGGGGTCACTCTGGGACACTCGCTGGAAGAAGTTGACTATGAGCAAAGCTGTGCTGTGCTTAGGTGCTCAGTCATGTCCGACTCTTGCGACCCCATGGACTGTATAGCTCATCAGGCTTCTCTGTTCATGGGATTCTCAAGGCAAGAACAGGAGTATGAGCAGTTTATCAGAAAAGTGTCCTAGGAGAGGCCTCTCCTTTCCCACACCTTTCTGGAGGACACAAACCAAGTAGAAAATAGTTTGAGGTTTTGCTGTAGCAGAGGTCACCCTGAGTGGTACTTGTGAGGTTTGACCGTGAGATTACTAATTTCTTTTGTGTATATGAACTGAAAAGGGTTCCTTCCCTTTCAAGTGTGATTTTAAAAATATATATTTTCATCTCTGCACGCCACCCCCCCTCCCTGCCTCCATCATCCCTGCCCCCGCCAAGTGAATATATCTCTGAAGTGACCATGTCAGATGAAGAGCAAATACGATTAAAAGGACAAATCTAGCTTGCACACAACCTGCAGCTTCGCTCTTTTGTGACTTGAGGAGGCTCTGGTCTAGAATAGTATCATTTGTGTGCTGCTGGGGTGGTGTGCTGGAGTCACTGTGGGGTGGAGTAGTGTGCGTGCCTGTGTGTACACACAAGTCTGAGAGCCTGTGTTGGCGCCAGATCGCTGCCGTGAGTGTCTCTGCCCTGAACAGGGTCTCCCCAGCACTGGGGATGTACACAAGCTGAGTTGTCAGGGCTGAGGAGACAGCAGTTCTTGGAGGAGGGGCTGGGCCATTTCCACGCGCCACGTGGCCTGGCCCGGGGAGAATGGTGTCCACTCCAGGATCCGGGCTGCTGGTTTGGAGGGGCTGAGAATAGGCCTTTGTAACAGTTTCCTGGCTGGGCTGAGCTTCTCGTCCCGGCCCACATCTGAGTAGCAGACCCAGAGAAGCGGCGTGGTCCTGCAGGGCCCCCTGTGCCCTTTCCTTGCCCTTGAATCAAGGGCTGACCTCCCCTGGGGACGGGCACTGCCATCAGGCCCAACTACAGACACACCTGAAGCAGAGACCCCTGTGGAGCAAACAAAACCTAACTCAGGAGGGTTTCCCCTTTAAGAGAATACACTCCTCAGAGGGCCAGTTGCCCCCAGGGCTCTCTCCCACTCCCGCTTGGAAGCCAGGCAGAAAAATTGCCTGATGGGCAGGATTATGGGATTAGTCAACTTTCCCAAAACAGGCCCAGAGGCTCTGGGTCCAAAATGAATTTTGGTCTGAGCCTTTCCCTGTGATTAGTGACAGATGTGCCAGCCGGGCCCACCGCCTCCCTCTCCCAGCTTCGCCTCTTCCCTGAGTGCTAGGAACTCGTCGTGTTTGTTTCTGTGAAATGGGCCCTATGGTTCAGTGGCCCAGGGCCTAAGGAGGAGGGTATTACCAATTAGACCGTCTGGCTTTGCCAACCTCTCCCCATCTTCACCAGAGAGCAGCCCCTCCCCCAGAGCTCCCCCTGGACTAGAGGGACCGAGGGGGCCTACTAGTCTGTGGTCTGTCCAGTGCCTGTCTCAGATTCCTGTCCCCACTCACTGTGCCCTGTTTCTGGGTCCAGCTTCCAGGACCCCCCTACATTCTAGCCTAGGCTTGGCCCCTGGCCCTTCTGGATTTGGGCCTGACCTGCAGTTTCAGTAAGGTGGGGGCCAACGCCAGTTCCAGAGCTGGTGTTTCCCAGGGAACCAGCTCCTAAAGACCACTCAGCTGAGGCCACCCTGCTGGGACAGTCAGACATCTGACAGTGTCCCTGTGGACAGATCTAGGGCTTGGATCTAAGCCAGGAGAGGTGCCTCTTCATACCCTGCATGACCTAGAGGTCTTGTTTGCATTTAGAAATCCCTTGCAGAGGGAGACTGTCCTTGGAGTTCTGAGTAAAGGCTGGGGGCAATGAAATAAAATTTGTTTCTCATTATAATGCTTGTGATCCCTAGAGCTAGCATAGTCTTCCATCTAGCTCTTTGCTTTCTCCAAATCTTCTGGTGGAGCTGACCTGAAAGTTTGTTTGGAAATGAGATTTTGTGACAGCCACTGGGGTTACCTGAACTTGGCTCTTCTGGCCTATTATATCTCAGGCCACATCCAGAGTCCTGAGCCCAGGCCACATCCCAGAGCACAGTAGGAGCAAGATCTGAGGTTTAGGCAGAGCTCAGAGCTCTGGGGAGGCCAGCTTCATACTAGGCTGGAAATGGGGACAAGACTGAGCACTCAGTCTCTCTCAAGGGAAGAGCTGGTCCTTCTTTCAAGGGTATAACATAACCTGGGAAGTAAGTAGGTCTTCTGGGTAAAAGAAACACATCCCATTAGATACTAGAGCTGGACAGAAATATGTAGATCTCCTGACTTTAGCTGGGCTTCCCTGGCGACTCAGTGGTAAAAAATCTACCTGCCGATGCAGGAAACATAGGTTTGGTCAGGAAGATCTCCTGGAGAACGAGAAGGCCTGGGAATATTCTTGCCTGGGAAATCCCATTGACAGAGGAGCTTGACAGTTCATGGGATCTCAAAGAGTCAGACACAACTTAGCGACTAACAACAACAACAACAACTTTAGCTGGCATCCGAATCACCTGCAAGGCTTGTTAAAACAGATTTCTGGGTCCTGTGGAGAGATTCTGATTCGGTAGGGGGCAGTTTTGAGGATTTGTATTGCTAACAAGTTCTCAAGGGATGATGGTGTGAGAGGGAACACACTTTGAGAACCGTGATACTAGCCCTCCTCTCCCGTTTTACGGATGTTAGGGACAAAGCATCTTGAGCCAGGTCGGCGGGAAGTGATGGTGCAGCTGGGAGGGCAGGATTCTAACCTCCCTGTTAGCAGGCCTTCTCCTGCCCAGCACTGCCTTGCATCAGTCCTTAGGCCCAGGGTCACACAGCTGGTAAGCTGCCTCCCGGCTGGCCACCATGGCCCACTGGGCACTGTTTAGTGCTGGCTGTGACCTAGAAAGTGGGCTTGTGCCCGTCGCACCCAGTCAGTGCTAGAAATGAAGTGGCATGTTTTGGCGTGTTTTGGCCTCCGGGCTGAAAACTGTTTATTTGGACAATTAAGAACACGACTTCAGCTGAACCACAAAATTGGACGGAAAGCTTTATCTTGGGTGGCACGCTCTTGGTTTCCTCCCCTACCCTTGCAGGCTTGTGGAGTAGGGCTGCACTGGACGGGGTGCAACTGGGAGTGGTTCTAGGGGCTCTGGCCTCAGCTTGGGAGAGATCAGAGTATCAGAAGCAAGCCTTCTTGGTTGCCCTTTGTGCTGCTGATGGGATGGCAATGGGGGTGTTAGAAGAAGACTTGAGTTCTTTAATCAGGGATGCTAGGGCCTCTGGGATCCCTTGAAATGAGGTTGGGATTTTTCCTGCAATTGTCCATGAGACTCAGGATTTGCTGGGCTGTCTTCCGCTCCCCAGAGATCACTGGCTCCACTTAACTCCTTCTCCTCCTCCAGCCGAGAAAGCTCACGTCGCCTGTCCCCACTCCAGGACACCAGGGGGCCCTTGGTGCTGGTACCACCTGGTCTTCCTTTAGTCCCCACCTCCTGGGCATTCCTGGGCCTCTACCACAATCAGGGGCTCGTGGGTAGGTAAGTCAAAGTGTCTGGTTAGAAACCTCCCTGAAGTTTAAGCTTCTCCCCAAACAGAACCCAAACCTCAGCCTCCCCTAGGGGCTCTGAAAGGAGCTGGCCCACCTCAGCGATAGCAGGTCACGATTGGCCATTGTTTCAAGACATGGTCTCATGACCGGGTGCTTGGGAGCTCTGTGGGGGTGGCCATGCCTGATTGCCTTCCTCCTCAAGATGCCCTTGCTCATCCACTCCTCTCTACGGCAGCAGCATAGGCTTGCCCCGTTCTCAAACCCTCTGGGGCCCTATCTGGATCCCACCAGGTCCTTGCAAACAATGGTAGGACTTGTCCCTAGAACCTCAGCTTTTAAAATCCTAAGTCTTATTCTGTTTCTAAATGGTTCACATTTGTCAATCTCATCTCTTTAGCTGCATGTTGAAAAATCTTCTTGGGGCAGGAGCTAGGTCTCCTGCCCATTATAAGCCCCTGTCACCAAACCCTCTGTTCCTGGGACCCACCTGGGGTCTGGGTTGGGACTGATGAGGGATTTTAGCATTCACCCCAGGGGTGAAGGACCTTTGTTCCAGGGCATGAGGGGGTGTGGGGACAAGTGAAACACATCTGATCCTTCTTTTATCTGACTTGGCAACTACCTTGGGATGAAGCCCCCTCCTGCAGCTCCCTCTCACAGCACTGCCCCCTCCTCACACACACCTTGGGGATGGGTACAAAGGCTGGCAAGCAGGAGGGTGATGTTCCCCTTTGAGAAGTGCCTTCTCGTCCAGTGGATTCCAGCAAAGGGGTGGAAGACAGGCATTTCGATGGAAACAGTCAAATCCCCAGTCTATTTCTTCATCCTGGCGCCAATCCCAATCTTCAAAAAAAAAAAAGCAAGCACAACAGAGAGAATAAGCCTGCCTGGGACTGAGCCAAGGGTAGAGGAAGTCAGCAGCCCAGCAGTCCAGAGAGGTGAACATCAGGCAAGAGGGAGAAAAATTCTACTTTGTTTCAAAATTGGCCAATTGCTTCCATATTCGTAAAGACGACATGGCTGGGGAAATGAGATTATTATGAGAGAGGAGAGAAGGGACAACGAAACAGAATGTAAATCTAGGGAGGAGACCCTGGGCTGCCGATTTGCCCACAAGGCCAGAGGCTCAAGAGGATGGGGGCACCCTTCCCTCTTGCCTCAGTCCCTCCGGAGCCTGTTGGCCCGGCCTCCACCTCCACCTGGGCAGTTTAGAGGTTCGACTGTAAGCGGGTGCTTTCCCCTGGAGCTGGGACCTTGCCGCTTTCCCCCATTTCCTGGAGACGTTACAAATGAGAAAGGAGGCTGGGGCGAGGAGGAACAACAGCCTGAGCACTCGTCCTCCGGGAAGAATACAGGTGTAAGAAGAGGGGAGGTGGCTCAGTGGTTCCTGTCTTCCAACCCCGCCCTCCTCGACCCCCTCCCCTCGTCATGCTTTGGGGCAAGAGGCTGGGCCGTGAAGGCTGTCCCAGCCTCCTTTAGAGGCAGCGCTGCTCTGCACAGAGCCCAGCCCACATGCTAACCCTCCGGGCAGGCCGGCCTCCTCTCCAGAGGTGTGAACACGCCTGGGTGTTGGGACCCGAATGAGGCACTTTCATGGACAAGTTGGAATTCGTTTGTGAACAGTAAACTGCCCCAGTCCCCGGGGCCATTTTCCATCATAAATCTGAATGATTGGGCTCAGTAGAGCCCCAGTGCTGGAGCCATTTCCAGGGCAACAGGAAGGCCGGCAGGAGCTCTGACAGGGCCGGGCCTGCAGGGAGCTGGAGCCGGGCCCCCAGGGGAGGCCTTGGCTCTGGGCCACCTCCCGCCCTCCTACCCCACCGTACTGGGCACTGAGGGTCCTGCCTTCCTCCTGGAGAGCCTGTTCAAAGCTTGGAGGGCACACGCTTTCCTGTCCTCAGACCATCAGCCTGCTGCTTCTGGCTCCTTTCCCTGCAGGTCCCAGTCAAGGGTCTCCATCCTGCGCATGCCCACAGCTTAAGGAATCATGCTCCGTGTATGACTTCAAAGCTGTGTCCCCATTCCTAACTTCTCTCCAGGTCTGCCTGTAAGATTATCCATGAGAGTGGCCCTCAGGCCAGGAGTCCCCAACCTCCGGGATTTAATGCCTGATGATCTAACATGGAGCTGATGTAATAATAACAGAAATAAAGAGCACAATAAATGTAATGATCTTGAATCATCTTGAAAAATTGTCTTCCATAAAACAATCCCCTGCTGTCAAAAAGGTTGGGGACTGCTGCCATAGGCACCTCAAATTCATGCCTTTGAATTCATGAAACCTGAATTCAACCTCCCCTTGTCCCCATCGAAGCCCAGCCCAACAGGCCCAGAATCTCTCTGGAACTGCCTTTGGCACTTCCATCTCCCTTTTCTCCCAGGCTGCTGCAAGTCCTCTTTCTAGACCCTAGAGGTCACATCTCCATCTTCCCTTCTTCATCCTTCTTGAAATCGCATGGGCTGGATCTTTTTTTTTTTTTTTTTTTTGCGAGAACCTCCTGAATGTCTTCCTCACTTCCAGTCACAGAGCTCCTGAGCAGCCATCCCCAAGCCGGGCCTGGAGAGTCCTGCTTCCTCTATCAACGCTCTAGATGGCCCCCCAGTACTTCCAGAACACCCGCAGAAATCGTTACATAGATTCACAATCCCGCCACCTTGAATGGACTCCCAACCCTGCTTCCTAGCCTGGTTCCTCACTCTTGCTTGGTAGAACGTGTGTGTCCCAACTGCTCCAGGCTCCCCAAATCAGATTACTCTTGCTGGCTCCATGATGTGGCTCTAGGTGCCTTCTGCTTGGCATGAACAGGCCTGCCTCTGCCCATCGCAGTCCTACCCTTTAAGACCCAGCCTAGAGGATTTCCGTGGTGGTCCAGTGGCAATGACTCCACGCTCCCAGTGCAGGGGGCCTGGGTTCAATCCCTGGTTGGGTAACTAGATCCCCCATACCCACAAATAAGACCTGGTGCAGCCAAATAAGTAAATATTCAAAAAATAAAAAAGCAAAAGCCTAACCTAGGCATCAAGCACCCCAACTTAAATGGTAGAACAGAGATGGTAGAGTCAGACTGACCGGGTGCAAAACCCAGTTCGACTACTTTCATTGTTTGACCCTTTGGTTACTTAACCCTCTGTGCCTTGGTTACTCATCTGTAAAATGAGAGTAGTAATAGTAATACCTGCCTCGCTGGATATTTGAAGATTAAGTGACACTAAGTGTAACATGGAAGAGTGTATGGCACGTGGCCAACACTCTATGTGTCAGCAGTAATAACCTAGATTATGAAGCCTCATCTGATCCTGCAGGGCCAAATCTTCATACTTCCATAGCATTTGTGTTGATCCTGCTGTTGGCACTCGCCACACTTGCCTGCCTGTGGAGTGAGAATTCTTTGATAGCAATTGTCAGAAATCCACTGGAGCAAACAAAGGAATTTTCATCACAGGCATATGGTAGCTCTGATAGCACCCAAGAGCAGGAATGCTACGGCACCTTGGGCCCTGGCATTGGCAGCCGGAAATATAACTTGGGCAACATGCTCTGTGAAAACATTCGCTTAAGCATTTTCTTTGCAGACTGTAGCCTTGAAAACCGTGCTGAAATCTGCAGCCCACCACCCTGGAAGGCAAATGCTGCTGTCCAATACAGAAAGATGGAGTCTCTCTTGGTCTCCGTTCAGGAGATCAACCAGCCTCTCTTGGAGAAGACCAGGGGGGAGAGGTCATGTTATACAGGATTACTGCTGGGGCTGCTCCACTATGAGAGAGGGGATGAATTTACGGGGATCCATAAATGGCAACCCACTCCAGTGTTCTTGCCTGGAGAATCCCAGGGACGGCGGAGCCTGGTGGGCTGCCATCTATGGGGTCGCACAGAGTCGGACACGACTGTAGTGACTTAGCAGCAGCAGCAGCATACTACCAATGGCAGATTGGTCCCCAGTATATGTTTCCCTGTCTTTCTTAGTCCAAAGAAAGTGGAAGTGCTAGTCTCGTCTGGCTCTTTGAGACCTCCTCTGTCCGTAGAGTTCTCCAGGCAAGAATACTAGAGTGGGTAGCCATTCCCTTCTCCAAGGCGTCTTCCCGACCCAGGGATCGAACCCCAGTTTCCCACATTCCAGGCAGATTCTTTCCCATTTGAGCCACCAGGGAAGCCTTCTTAGTAAAAGAACTCCCAGTTTTTGCTGCTCTCAATAAATACTACATTTCCCAGCCTCCCTTGCAGTTGAATGGAGCCATGTGACTTAAGATCTGGCCAAAATGTCATTGAAGGGCAGGAAATCCCCTTCTTAGCGCCTTCCTAGTAACTGGACTCTGGAACCAAACTGAATCGAAATCCTAGCCCTGCCACCTCAACTCATGTGACCTTGGGCAAGTTATTTAAACCTTTTCATGCCACAGTTTATGTTGCAGTGGTAAAGAATCCACCTGCAATGTGGGAGACCTAGATTTGATCCCTGGGTTGGGAAGATCCCCTGGAGAAGGGAAAGGCCACCCACTCCAATATTCTGGCCTGGAGAATTCCATGGACTATACCCATGGGGTCGCAAAGAGTTGGACACGACGGAGCGACTTTCACTTTTCAAAACAGGAGTGAACATAATATTGCTGTAATGAGGTTATTGTGAGGACTCCATGAATTGATATTTGAAGAGTGATTTAGGGTGGTTTCTGGCACACAGTGTGTATTCTGAAAGTGTGGTGAGGAAGATGATAATGAGGATGAAGAAGGGGAAGAGCCGGCTGGAGCTTGAATGACACAGTGAATAATGGGGTCGAGCCGAATATTGAGGGTGGCCTGGATCCTTAACATTTGTTGAGCCACAGACACAAAGTGCCATAGCATTTTTGTGGACATGACTAGTCACTAGAAGAACTGGCTAACTGACGGCAAGACAATAGTAGAGTTTGTCTTTATCCCATTCTTATCTGCCTGTTACTTGATTGTCACCATCTTATGTCCTGTTACGAACCTCACATTATCTCAGCAAGGAAATGTTCATCTTGAAGGATGAAAATTAAGAATGAAAATCTTAGTCCCCCCAACCCCACCAATCCTAAATGATAATTTCATAGTGAGATTTTAGGCAACAGAGATTTTGGGGTTGGAGAACTTCTGCTTGAATTTTGTTAAACGGTTTGCTCTCAGGGCACCAAAGCTACATGGAACTGCTCTGGATACTGTTGCAGGAATTTCTACGTTGGGAAGTCATTACAAAAAATTGTATTTATTTGACTATGCCAGGTTTTATTGAGGCAATCTGGATCTTCAATCTTTGTTGGGACATGCGGCACCTAGTTCCCAAACCAGGGATCAGACCCAGGTGCCCTGCATTGGGAACGTAGAGTCTTACACACTGGACCACCAAGGAAATCCCCGTAAAGTCGTTTTAAAGTGACCTCTTAAAGCTCTTTCTGCCCTGAGATTTAAAGTTTCTCTACTTTTCCTCTCTCTTCCCCCACAGGGCCTGATTCATTGTTGGGTAGTAGGTGCATAGGAAGGATTTATCAAGCTGCTAGGGTTTCCTCTTTCAGGAATCAAGCATGAAGGTCCCTTGAAGCAGTGGTGGAAAAGTTCTCCTGTTTTCAGAGACCTCCTGGCCAGGAGGCCTCTCCAAGGCAGTGCACTTTCTTGTTTGGGGATCAGCGCTTTTCTGAGGCCCCTGTGCTACCTGCTCTTGGCTGTCCTGCAATGGGCGCTCTGGAGCCCCCTCTGGTCTGACTGGCCTTGACGCTCCCCTGGGTCCAGTGTCTGGGCCTGGCTTCTGGCCTGGGCTGGACATGACAGCCAGCCCTTCCTGAAATGACTCAACATCCAACTTGGACTCAGTTCCAGGCCCGCCCCCAGCTCCAGGCGGCCAGTCCCACAGGACCAGGCCTGGACCACAGAGGTCCCAGCTTTTCTGAGAAAGATCCTACTGCTGTGCCAGAAATTCTACAAAATGCAAGCGCAAGCATCTTTAAGCCATGGGCTTCATGCTTCCTGTCCCTACGGTCTCATTCTACCAAACTCCATGCTGCCTGGATGGAGCACGTTCATCTCAGACTGGAGCATGTGTTTCCCCTCTGACCCACCCCAGGAGCCTGCTTGGGATGGGGCTGGAGAAGAGAGGCAGAGCCCCTGTGGTTGGGGCCAGGGTAGAGCACCCCACCCCTGACCCCAGCACCCCCGGAGAACGTGGTCCCTTGGGGAGCCCACTCTAGACAAAGCCAGAGGAGGTGTTTGGATCCGGGTTTGAGTTTGCACTGTGACCTGGTGCTCAAAAGCCCTTTAGGTGCCTGGGCGATGGCACCCTTGTGCCTACTTAGGACCTTCCTGCATATGCCTCTCTGCCTCCCCAACACTCTAGCTACAGGATGGAATGAATGGAGGGGTGACTGAAAACAGGTCGGAACAATGACCCTTGCTTCACATTTGCTCGAGACCCCCCAGGGCCTTTGTATTTTGCGCGCTTGAATTATTCCTCCCCTAGCAGGTTGAATCCACTGCCTGGAATAGCCTCGACACACTCACCCCATTCACATCCTTCCTTACTTCAGGCTGTAGTTCAGTCCTGCCTCCAGCACCTCCCTTCCCTATCGTGGCGCCCTCAGGGGCCTCTTTTTCTTCTCTGAGGTCTTTGCTCTCGACATCTGCTTCTCCTGTGTGGCATTAATCCACATTCAACCCTGCCATTGCTCATGGTCTCCTGCATCTACGAAGCGTTTCGGGTGTTTGTTTCCCATCCATTTTCCACACATGTTAAACTAGTTCTTCCTAATAGAAGTATAATATGAACTATATATGTAATTTAAAACTTTTCAATAATGACATTAACAAAGTACAAAGAAACAGGCAAAATTGGTGTTTTATTTAACTCAATATATCAAAAATACATAGAAACAACATAAACATTGCTAATGAGAGATTTTACATTTTAAGGGTACAAACTCTTCAAAATCTAGCATGCATTTTACGTTTATAGGACATCAGTTTGGCTGCTAAATTTTCATAGAAAACTCTTGATCTGTATGTAGGTTTAATCATGGCCTCCGATGTTCTTACAAATATGACAAATATTTGACCAGAGCATCTCCTTAGCATTTCCAAGATGGAACCATACAGTCAAGGGAATTCTGGGCATTGTAGTTCTCAGCCTCTCAGTGCCATAAGGTGGGATGGCGGTGATGCTGAGCTGACAACAAATGATCTGTCCATTATTCCATTAGCTGGGAGCTCCCAGGGTAGGAGTTTCCAGGTGTAAGGGGCAGCAGAGGCAGAGCACAGACAGAGAGAGAAAGCAGTAACTAGAGCAGGGACCCTGGATCAACCAAGAGGGGAAGAGTCTTTGGTGACGGTAGGTGAAGCAGAGGAGGAGGAGGATGGAGGGAGAAGAAAGGGTCTCTTGTGGGTCCCTGAATTGCCCTGAGCATCTAGATGCTTCAGTGTTATGAGGTGGCCAGGCTTACATCTCAGTGACACTCTATGGGGGAAGGATGGGGGGAGGGTTCTCACCGATCGATGTCCCTCCCTGACTCTAGGTGCTAAGATTTGCTGGGACAAGGGCCTAGTAATGAGGAGACCCCCAGCCGAGGGCGTTAGCTTCTGACCAGTGGATAAACCACTAAGCTGTCTTCCTAGATGGTAACTCCAGAAAGTGGAGGCACCCATGACCCCCTGTTCCTTCTCAAGGACTTTAGGGCTAGGCTCAGGTATGGGCTACAGCCCATCGAGGCCATCACCATCACCTCACAAATGAGAAACCAAAGTGAATTCAAGGTCAGGTTCGTGGTAGGGTCTAGTGTTCTGACTCTTCCCAATGGGTTTTCCTTCTTGCTTTGGTCCTTCCTACTCATCTCGCCAGGTATATTCTCTCATCCTCTCTCAGGACTGGGGTCTTTTTCTGATATTTCATCTTCTGAAGAGTTAGCATTGCGCATAGGTTTATAGATTTTAGCAGTGTCAGAGCAAGCACTGAGTGCCTGGTACATCTGAACACCTTATGCATGGTTAGTGAGGTCACATGCAGTGATCAGCAGGGAAGCACACACGGGACAGAAAATCAGACCGTCCAGGTCTGTTGAGTCATCTGAACACCAAAGTTAGACCATAATGTTTAAAGCAACGAAGTAGGGTTGATTCAACAAGGATTGTCTCTGGATTCTGTCCACCCCACCCCTCACCCATCTGACTTTGTGCCTGCAATTCAAATGTCTGGCACCAGATGGCAGTGTTACCCTGCTAGGAATTTTAGACAATTTCTCTTCTGAGAAAGGTTTTACATTTCATTCATTCATTCATTCAACACAAATTTACTGAGTTCTTAAGGTATGCCAAGCACTTTCTAGGTATCTGGGATACAGCAATGAACTGAATACAGAAGCTGTGCCCTCTTGGAGCTGATATTCTTGTGCAGGGAGAGGTTGAATGAATGAGCAAAACATTTGGTATATCAAGTGATAATAGGTGCTATGGAAAAAATAAAGCAAAAATGGGGCAAAGAAGAGCTTGGATAGGGGGGGTCTTAGGAAGGGGAGATCAGAAGTTATAAGACCATAGAAACTTGGAGCTTGGAAATGGTATGGAGGCTTTAGGTAGGGGGTGAATCATAGAAGCCAAAGAATATTTGCATGGGAAGTGTTATAAAAGGGGCTATACTTGACAGACAGTGGAGGTGGGGTGACGAGACTGAGACTCAGAGAGGGAGAGTGACCTTCCCAAGTTTAAAAAATCTGGAGGGCAGAGGCTGGCAGCCTTAAGTTCCAAGCCTATCCCACCTTCCTTGCTGCCCCCACCTCTTCCCAAACCCCAACCTGGTCCTGTGAGGGGCCCTCTCTCAACGTGGCAGAGACTATGAACTCATCAAATGCTGCGTACCTGTTTTTCCTGAGAAGATTTTCCAGTCAACCTTGCCATTACTATATGTAGTTACCAAGTTCTGGCCAGTGGAAACTGGACCCGAGTGATATGCACTGATTCTGGCCATAATCCTGAGAACTTCCTGCATGGCCTTCTGTGCATTCCTCTTTTTCCCATCTGTGCATCTAGAAGCGCAGGACTCCAGAGCCCTGGAGAATAAGGAAGGCATTAAAACAAGGGTCCTCAGACGACGGCGTGAAGAGCACCCCAACACCCTGCTTTGGACTGTGACATGAGTGAGTCTGCTATGTTAAGCCGCTCAGATTTGGAGGTTGTTTGTTACCTCAGCTAACTCACCCGAACTGATGACACTTGTCATGATTGAACCTAGCTGAATCCATGTCCAACCTGCTTCAGTTCCCAGCACTCTGGGTAGGGAGGCCTGCTGGTTCTGTCTGCCTGTGCAGCACCCTTCTCTCTTTTCTAGGTTGTAGCTCCCGTTTTCATTAGAGGAGCTACTCCTCTTCTTGGTGAAGCTGTTTCTTACGGAGCCTCTTCACCACCATCCAGAGTGGCCATCAGGTATACCATCCTCTTGGCCACGTGGCTGGTTCAGGGGCAGGTATATAGTGTGATCAGAGTCTCACTTAAGATTTGGGCTTTGGATGCTGGAAAAAGAGTGTCTCCTCCACTGAGATCCTGTTATGAAGAGACACTGAATGATGCGAGCATGAAGCTGCTGGAGCCATTGCCCAGGGACACAAGGAAGAAGCTGTTGGCAAAATGAAACCAACACATTGCAGAAAGGAGGCCAGGGGACCAGAGAGAAGATCCAGTTCTGCATCCTTCAGTCTTCCCAGAGGCCAGGCCTGCCTGCAGTTTTCCCAGTTACAAGCGCCAAAGACTTTTTTCTAAAAAAAGCTGATTAAGTTTGAATGTCTATTCCTTAGCACTCAAAGAGTTGTGATTAATAAGTAATTATTGAGCCAATACATATTGAGACCTACAGCTTATGTTGTGAGCCAGAAACTGGGATAAATTGTGAGCAGATTAGACATGAGCTGTTAGGACCTCCTGTCCCCATATATTATTAGGTAGGTGCAAACATAATTATGGTTTTGGACCATGAATTTTAAGTCATTATAACTAGGCTCAACCACATCTTTATTAATCAAAATAGGAATCATTACAATCAACACATTTTTGCCAATGAGAAATAAGTTTGTTTATTCCTGTAGCATAAAAACCTGTGCTTCGGGATTCAGTGAATTCTTGGAAAGCATTTTCTGCCTCCTGCTAGCTGTAGAAGCGTTTTCCCTGCAAAAAAGTTGTCGAGATGCTTGAAGAAGTGAGTGATAGTTGGTGAGTGTTCAGGTGAATATGGCAGATGAGGCAAAACGTTCTAGCCAAATTTGTTTGACTTGTGAAGCGTTGGTTGTGGAATGTGCTGCTGGGCTTGTCATGGAGAAAGAAGAATTGGGCCCTTTCTGTTGACCTGCCGGCTGCAGGTGTTGCAGCGTCTAGTGTATCTCATTGACTTGCTGAGCACACGTCTCAGATGTAATGGTTTCACCAGGATTCAGAAAGCTCTAGTGGATCAGAGGGGCGGCAGACCGCCAAACAGTGACTATGACCTTTTTCTGATGCAAGTTTGGCTTTGAGAGGTGCTTTGAAGCTTCTTCTTGGTCTAACCATTGAGTTGGTCATCACTGGTTGTTGTATACAATCCACTTTTCTTTACATGTCACAATCCGATCCTGAAATGGTTCATTGTTGTTTCATAGAATAAGAGAAGACGATATTTCAAAATGACAATTTTGAGGGGTGAGGGTTAGCTCAGGAAGCTCCCACTTATCAAGATTTTTCACCTTTCCAGTTTGGTTCAAATGCTGAAAGACTGTAGAATGGTCAACACTGAGTTCTTTGGCAGCTTTTCCAGTAGTTGTAAGAGGATCATCTTTGATGATTGCCCTCAGTTGGTTGTAGTCAACTTCCCATGGCCAGCCACTACACTCCTCATCTATGACAAACCTAGACTGCATATTAAAAATTAAAGAGACATTACTTTGCCAACAAAGGTCCGTCTAGTCAAAGCTATGGTTTTTCTAGTTGTCATGTACGGATGTGAGAGTTGGACCATAAAGAAAGCTGAGCACCAAAGAATTGATGCTTTTGAACTGTGGTGTTGGAGAAGACTCTTGAGAGTCCCTTGGACTGCAAGGAGATCCAACCAGTCCATTCTAAAGGAGCTCAGTCCTGGGTGTTCATTGGAAGGACTGATGCTGAGGCTGAAACTCCAGTACTTTGGCCACCTCATGAGAAGAGTTGACTCATTGGAAAAGACCCTAATGCTGGGAGGGATTGGGGGCAGGAGGAGAAGGGGACGACAGAGGATGAGATGGCTGGATGGCATCACCGACTTGATGGACATGAGTCTGAGTGAACTCCAGGAGTTGGTGATGGACTGGGAGGCCTGGCGTGCTGCGATTCATGGGGTCGCAGAGTTGGACACGACTGAGTGACTGAACTGAACTGAACTGAACTGAATATGAAATATATTTGGCAGGTGGGCCTGATGCCAATATAAAGCAACAGAACAAACTGTCAAGAAATGGGGTCTAATTTTTCTACTTTTCAGATTGCTGTCTTATCAGGATAAAAGAAGGAGTGTGTGTCTTTTCCTTTACCCTTCTGGAAAGCCCAGCTTTTGAGTTCTTGAGGTTTGAGCTTTCCTTATCAGCAGGAGGGAAATAACAGTCTTTGGTCTGTGTTTCCGGCCAAATGGAGAAGTTGTCGGGCTGGGGTGGGCTGCCCTGTGATTTGGAGGGCCTGTGCCCAGGGTGGATGTCCAGAGGGCCAAGAGGGACATGGCCTGTAGGAAGTGCGGGCCTTCTTGGACTGCAGAGGAGAAGTGTTGGGGGTTCTATGGGGCCTGAAGCCCAGAGATCAGCCCCCAAGAATTGATGAGGTGTGGCCCTGGGCGGAGGGACTATTCTGTGCTTGGGAAACTGGACCCCAGGTGCTGAGGCTCAGAAACCTTGAGAAAAGTCCCCAGGCCAGGTCTTCCTCAGAGTCAAGTTACCCCCTCTGCATGGACCATGTGGGTAACAATAGGGACAGCCATGCATTGATGATTAAGCCTCTGCCATCCGTGTTCATGGACCAGGCTTAGCCTGGGGTCCTTCTATTCAATAAAACTTTCTTTACCCACTGCCTATCATCATGGCAAATCCAGATTTTAGCTAGATGTAATTAATTTGGGGAAATTAAAAAAGCAACGTTTGTTTTACCCCAAATGGATCTCCATGTATTTAATTATAAATCGTTACAAATTATGCAGAGAAATCACTGGGTTCCATGAATCCATTGAACTGAATCTCATCAATTCTGTGGGAATAAATGGTATTTTTTAGTCAATGTGGGAGTTGCTCTAGGAAACCTCCTTAGGTGCTACTTGCTGCTGCTGCTGCTAAGTCGCTTCAGTCGTGTCCAACTCTGTGTGACCCCATGGACTGCAGCCCACCAGGCTCCCCATACCTGGGATTCTCCAGGCAAGAACACTGGAGTGGGTTGCCATTTCCTTCTCCAATGCATGAAAGTGAAAAGTGAAAGTGAAGACGCTCAGTCGTGTCCGACTCCCAGAGACCCCGTGGACTGCAGCCCACCAGGCTCCCCCGTCCATGGGATCTTCCAGGCAAGAGTACTGGAGTGGGGTCCCACTTAATCTTAGGTTAAATGGAGTTCAGGGACTGTCACAGTTCCTGTAATTTATTTTCTATTAAGACAAAAAACAATTGCTCATTATATATGAGAGCTACAAACTCTTGATCTCATCACTCGGTGTCTCAGAGGAAGATAAAGTCTCTCCAGCTTCCATTAAGAAATCTTAAGCAAAACTCTGGGGACCTCCTTGGTGGTCCAGTGGTTAAGACTCCACACTTCTACTGCAAGGAGCGGCGGTTCAATCCCTGATCAGGGAACTAAGATCCCACATACTGTACAGTGCAACAAAAAACAAATATTTAAATAAATAAATTCAAAGTAACATAAACAATTGTTAATTAAAAAAGAAGCTTCTGATTGGCATCACTCGGGTTTGCCCATCCCTGAGCCAATCAGTTTTTCATGGGGACTGCGTACTTGGAATGGCTAGCCCGAAGATCTTATTCAATCCCCACAACAACCTGCTATGGAAAATATCATTATCTCCATTTCACAGTTGAGCAGATTGATGTGGAAACAGATTAAAGTACTTGAAATTGTGTCCTGCCTGCCTGCTAAGTCGCTTCAGTTGTGTCCAGCTCTTTGTGACCCAATGGACTATATAGCCTGCCAGGCTCCTCAGTCCATGGGATTCTTCAGGCAAGAATACTGGAGTCGGTTGCCATGCCCCCTTCAGGGGATCTTCTCGACCCAGGGATTGAACCCGCATCTCTTGTGTTTCCTGCATTGGCCGGAGGGTTCTTTATCACTAGCGCAAAATTGTGGAAAACATTATTACTCACCAGCACTGAGTTCCCTTCTCCTTCCCAGAACGTGAGAGGATGGTGCTTTCCGGTCCTCTTGAAGTTGGATGAGGTCATTTGACTTTCATATGAATAGAATGATACGGGTCCCTTCCTGTGGCAGCACCGAATCACTGGTGCCTGACCCCCAGTTCTCTGCCCCCTCCGTGGCGGGTGGGGAAGGCTGTGTCAGGCTGGAGGCGCACCGCAGGATCTTCACATGGAGAGCAGCTGCACAGAGCCACCCAGACGTGCAGCGAGGCTTTGTGTCCCTGAGCAGAGCTTTGTTGCTTTAAACCACTGCCATTGGGGGTTATTTGTTCTTGTAGCATAACTTAGCCTATCCTGACTGATGTAAATGTCACTCAGCTAATAAGCAGCAGAACTCGAATTTGAAATGTGTCTGGCCCCAAAACCTGTGTTCAAAGCTCATTCCTCTAAATTGTCAACATTCTTCGGGAGGAATCTTAAGCAAAATTTGCAGTTCTCCTAACTATCCTGTATAAACTCTGAATTTAGATCTCCAAGAGATGCAGCTTCCTCCATCAGCTTTCATTCACTTCCTGTGTAACCATATTCCTCTCCATTCTCATCAAATGAAGTTTGGGCAAAAACAGGGGATCTGCCTCCAGAAGCAGCCAGCATGCCTAGCATGCGTCTGTGCCCCTCACTGTGATACCTATCTGGGAACTTGATTCCTGCTGGAGACTCTCTGGGGGAAGATCCAGGTAGGAGCCCAGGGTTATTCCCAGTGTTGTGCCAGGGAGGGAAAAGCCTGGAGATCAGGTTGCTGTGCCATTTGCTGGGAAGGAGTAGAACGGAAGACAGTCACTGGAGTGACAGGGAATCTGACAGTCCCTGAGATGCTAAGAAAACGAGGGAGCTGAAACCTGAATGGGGCAGCCCTGAAGCTCCCCTATCAGTGGTTTAATGTCATGGGTCTGCAGTGCAGGCCTGGAGACGTATATATGTTACACTTCATTTTTTAGACCAATCTTAGACTTATATCAAAATTGAAGATATGGTAAAAAGCGTTCCTACATATCTTATATATACTCTGCATAGTTTCCCTAGTGCTAGCATCATGCATTCATGTGGCACATTGTTAAAATTAATGAACAAGTGTTGATAGATTAAGATTGTTACTAACTGAAGTCCATGCTGTATTCAAGGCCCACTTATGTAAATCTAATGTTCTTTTTCCATCCCAGGAGCCCATCCAGGATACCATATTACATTGCGTCATCATGTCCACTCAGGGACATGGCATTTTCTCTGCCTGTCCTTGCTTCTGAGAACCTTGACAGGAAAACTGGCCAGGGATATCACACTTGTCTGTTAGCTTCTCTCATGGTTAGCTGGAGTTTTGAGTTTTTCTGAGCAAGGAGACTTTAAAAAGTTTTTCCAGGTAACTCTCACTTGCAGGCAAGATTACCCAGATGATTAGTGCACAAGGGACAGGCTCTGGCCTCCCCTGGGCTGGGCATACAGGGAGGCCAATACAGATTTGCAGATTGTCTGTGACAAGACTCAGACCTTCTTCCTACTCTTGGAATCATCAATGAAATTGCACTCAGTTGGACTCGAGCCTATCCATGCACTGTTGTTTCAGGCTGAAGAGTAACCCCTAGGGAAGAGGATGCCCCTACAGCCTCAGGGTGACCAGTCAGGAGACAGAGCAGGAGTCTGGGAGGTGGTGAGCTCTCCTAACAGGGAGTACATTCACGGCCATTGTGTCTGATGTTCAGATACCCTCTAAACACCATGTTAGTTGGCCATCTAAAAGACATTCTCAGTTCTGGCTAACAAGATCTAGGGAAAAATTGCTGGGAGTTGTGGGGAATCATGATAGAAAAGCTTCTGAGAAAGATTTTTCATCCCTGATCAAATAAGGAAAGCACACAAAGAGAGCTCTTTCCGCTTTTACTATCACCCTACATCCAGACATTGGAGGAAGTCTGAAGATGTGATATATGGAGCTGTGGCAGCCATTTTGCAACCGTGAGGAAGACCACTTGGACCTTGATCCAGAGCACTGGCATCTTGAAGTTTCCAAGCCAGCTAGATAACTGCCCACCTCTAGACTTCTTGGTAGGCAGCTCTCTTATGATTGAAGTCCCTGTTGGTCAGTTTCTATTACCTATAGAAAAATCACACAGGGCTATTATAGACATCATCCTTAGGGTAGGAACATGCCTGAGGTGTCCTGATGTGGAAGGACATGCTCTCTCAGGGAGTGGCTGAGCAAAGAGTTGGTGTCATCATCGTGGATCCAAAAGGGGATGGACTTAGGCAAGGGTGGGATTAGGAGAGGATTAGGGAGCCACTGCAAGTTTCTGAGCATGAGGGAAGGGGTAGTTGGGGGAGGCACAGGGGGGGTTGGGGGACTTTGACCCAAAAGCCACATCCAAGCACGCAGGTGAAACAACAAAGGTCAGCTGCCTTCCAGCAGGGCCTTCCTTATGGCCGTCTCTGAAGAGCCTGCAGGAAGGAAGGAAAGGCTGTGGCTGGGATTCAGCATAGACTAAAAGGACCTAAATTTAGATCAGACATCTAGGGAGAGGCTAGGAAGGCCACTTGCAATTCTCTCTCTGTGTACTGCTTTGTCCTAAAGAGCAGCATCCAGCTATGTTCATTTAGATGACCACCCCCACCTCCCACCCCTGCAGGGCTGAGAACTGTCATTTGCGAGTGGGGCCACAGCCGCATGGTGGAGAAAGGCCAGACCCTGGGCTCGTGGGCTCAGGTCTCAGCCATCTCTCTGAGAAAGGAAAAAATGGTGCCTGGGTTGGTAATAGCATTTTCCCATTTCCATGGTATAAATGCTTTGTGGCTGATTTCACCAACATTGAAACAACTTTCTTGCAAGTTTACTGGCATTTAACAGTCAGCTCTTGAAGCCTGTGAATGTCTGCTCTGGCACACCACTGCTTTAGACATTGTCCACCATGGCCCCCTTCCTCCTGTCCCCCTGTCCCTCTTCCACTTAGTTCAGGCCCACAGGCTCCTCCTTCCTTCTGGAGGCAGATCTGTCCCTCTCCCACCCTGACCCTGGTTGTGGGTTTCAGCTCTTGGCCCCACAATGTGTATCCCTGCCATTGCCTCTGATTCTCCACCTCTGCTCTCCCTTAATTCTGACCCCTGATTCCTGCTCCTGGCCTCTCCTGGTGGCTGGCTGGATGGCTTGAGGGACCCATTCCCTCCTGCCTTGGCCTCAGCTGTTCCGCGTCACTGCCAGCCTGCTTGGATCAGCCCTGAGGCCTCGTATGGAACATAACGTTCCACTCCATGACGTGGGGCTGGGGTGTCTGTCTGGATGGTTGCAGATGAAAAGGCCCTGGGATCTCACTCAGAATTTCTTTCATTTTCCAAATGTCACACTATTCCCTCCCGGTGCTCCGTGACCCCCTCAAAGTCTGGATTCCTTCCCATCTTCCTGAGGGCAACCCTCTCCTCTGCCCACATTCACTGACTCCCTCCTTCACTGAGTGAAGGAACATGTCCTATGTTGACCCACAGCCCTTCCAGCTCTCTGGGACCTCTGTCCTTCCCAGCTCTCCCCTTCAGATCTGCCCCCCTGGTGTCTGCATCTGCTGTCCTATGGTCCAAAACCTACTCTTCCGTGCCCCATCCCTGCCCAACCATGGTTACTGAGGTTTATGTCAAACCCCACCACCTCCCAGTCTCACCCCTGAAGTCCCACTGCATTTCCAGCTGAACGTCTCAGCATGCTCGAGTATCACTTCCTCCAGGAAGCCTTCCCTTCTTCTCTGCATCCTGACCAAACCTTGATTTTAACTTTCCTCCCACTGTGAGGTAGTCATTATTTGTTGATCTCTCCCATCAGCAATGGTTTTTGGGGAGGAGGAGCTTTGTCACTCTGCCTTGAAGCCCAAGACAGTGCCTGACACATGATAGGTACTTCACGAACAGGATTTGCTTTGATAATGCCTGGGGTTAACGGTCATTTATCTTTCAGCACTCTAAAGGCACTTCCTGTTGGATTGCCTCCCAACTTCTCCACTAGAGTAGGAGTTTCTTGGGACCAAGAACCTGTCCTCAGGACCCCTCTCAGCATATAGCTTTAGGCGAGTACCGATGGTGGGACACAATAGCTATTTGGAGGAGGGTGGGCAGAATCAGCTGTGTCCCAGGTTTCTTCAAGTGCACCCCACTGTTGACTGAGGCACCTCAAGAGGCAGTTAAATTTAAGATAATTTTTCTACATGCTCACATGCCTTCACCCTAACTACAAAGACCCTCGGAGGAACACAGGCCCATATGTTCTGCATGGAACCTGGGTACTGGACAGCCACTTGGAGCAAAACCAAGAGGACTGGGAGCTAGGCAGGCCAGTTCTCAAACGGCCCACCCCATCCCAGAGAAGCCAGGGGAATCTTTGAGTGTGTCTGAGGGGCTGGGCACCTCTGGTGAGGGCGGGCAAGTCTTCCCCTCCACCCCCCACCCACTGGCCAGCCTGTGTAGCAGGGAACATGGACTCTGACTCCCAGCTGGAACCCCACAAGGAGAAATGTTCTTTTGGTTTTCCTGTTGGAATCCCACGAGCAGGAATGTTCTCGTGGTTTTCCTGTTGGAATCCTCAGGGCAGGAATGTTCTCGTGGGTTTCCTGTTGGGATTCCATGAAAAGCACTTTCATTCGTCCAGCCTCGTGCCCCTGAAATTTCAGGGGCATGGGGTCCTGAGGGATTCCCAAGTCTGGGCCCTTCCAGCCTCTACCTGCAGGCTCTGGGTAGCTAATGAGCGTGGAAACCTCCTGGAGCGGGGACACTTCAGCCGTCGGCAATGCTGCTGCTGCCATTTCTGAGCTAAGCTTTAGTGATTTTTGGTCTGTTGCTATAATGGGGTCACCTAGAAAGTGGCTAGCTTGTCTGGGTTGCGAGCTAGGGTGGAGCGGTACTGAAATGGAGGGGCGCTGCCTGAGTCTGGATTTGAGCTACTTCGTGGCTGTGACTATAGACATACCCGAAATTCTGAGCCTCAGTTTCCTCATCTGGATGGTAATCGAATCCATGACAGAATTGTTGGGGGTGATGATAAATGAGATGACTCTCTCCATCTCCTTTCACACAAGCCACACCCTTGGCAAGGTCCGGTCTCTCTGAGTCGTTGCCGGGGAGAATCTTGCCTTTCCTTTTGCAGTGTCTCATCCACCTCACAACTCCACGCCCAGTGCCCCTTCCTGCTCCCAACACTCTGGCCAGTGGTCAAGGGTCATTTGCAGGTGCCCATGAGCCCTACCCTTGCCCCCCCCCACCTGCATCCACCTCCCCTGAGATGTTTGGCAGGACAAGGGGCCCCATTTGAACCATGGGTGTTTGAGGAAAGAGGCCAAAGACTGAGGCCAGAGCAAAATGTGTCCAGCTGGCGTGGCTCAGCTCCTGGGACAACGGCTCAGTGATTCTCCCACTGGGCGCCTCCCATCCCCACCCTCCTTCTTCAGCCTCCTCCCCTTCCTCTTCATCATCCCGGTCTTTCTCAGGGCACTTGTGTATCCACTTTCTTTTTGAATCCCTACGAAACCCTAGTTAGGCAGATGAGGCATAGAGCACCTTCCTCGTTTAGGGAAGAAATTGAAGCTCAGACGGAATAATAGTTATCAGTAGCTCATGCTTTTATGTTAACTGAAAATATTTTGTAATAGGCAATTCACTCACATGGGTGATGGATCAGAATCTCATGAAGATGTGTACAGTCAAAAGGCCTGCTTCTCCATTCCATCCCCTTTCATTCTCCCAACACAAGGTAACCCCATTGACTAGCTTCTTAGGTATCCTTACAGGATGGTGGTGGTGGTTTATTTGCCAAGTCATCTTCGACTCTTGCAACCCTATGGACTGTAGCCCGCCAGGCTCCTCTGTCCATGGGATTCTCCAGGCAATGATACTGGGCGGGGCAGGGGGTGAGGTGGTCACCATTTCCTTATCCAGGGGATCTTCCTTACCCAGGGATTGAACCTAGGTCTCCTGCATTACAGGCGGATTCTTTATAGTCTGGGCCACTAGGGAAGATTCTTCTAGGATACCCTTCTGTAAATCCAAGCAAATCGGGCATGTGGTCTGATTTCCTCACGCCCTGCCCAGATGGTAGCATCCTACATGCCATGCTTTCCACTCAACATGCATCTTGGCGGTCTCTCCCCATCAGTGCCTAGAAGGTGTCTCTGTTGTGTGCCTTTACCATAACTGACCACCTGCCCTGAGTATTTGCTGCTGACAGGTGCTATGCTGAAGGATCCAGGTGGACTGCTTTATTTAATCCTCACCTCTAACCAAATGCCTGGGGAGCTCTTATCATCCCCCTTTACAGATGAGCAAATTGAGGTATAGAGAGTTAACCTGGTTGGGGGACATGCCAACCAGAAATTCTGGTTCCAGAAATAGCGCTTCCGTCCGCCACGCACCCTCCAGGTTCTGGAAGGACCAGCCTCTTGATTTTGTCTGCCTCCCAGTGAGCGGTTTCAATGCAAACATTGAGCCCTGCTGAAAGCTGCAGTCTTTAGGTTGCCAGCGAACACACACCCAATTGCTCTGATTCCCCACCCACGAAAGGAACGGGTCGGAGTGTTATGTAAGTGCTTAGATATGTGTTATTGTCTCCCCAACATGTAAAGATTATTATTCCCATTTTCTGGAGGAGGAACATGAAGATCTGAGAGGGTGAGTGACTTTTGCAACGGGAACGGGCCAGGATGACAACTCAGGTCTCAGGACTTCCTCCTCATAGCCTGCGCAGTCTGATTCCCCTCCCTCTACTTCCCTTCTGAGATGAGGAAAGTGTTGCTGCTGGGGTCACTCTCTGGGAGGGAGGTGGGGGCTGTGCCTATGTCCCCACATGGCAGCTGGGGAGGCAGAGCAGGCTCTGGGTCAGCTTAGGTGGAGGGGGAGGGTGCTTCTTGAGGGCTGTAATGAGGGATGAAGGTCTGTCCCCTCCCCAGAACTGGGCTTCCTGAAGGATCAGACTCTGTCCCTTCCTAGGACAGAAGGATCAGACTCCCTTCAGTGATGCCAGGGGCTGCTGGGAGCCTTTTCACATGAAATGGTTCAGCCAGGATGACCGACTCTGCTTGGTTTCTTGCTCTTCCCTGATGCGTTGAGGGCCAGGGTAGGCTTCGAGTCGCCTGCTGGCCCATCTGGCTGTTGTTCTGCTCCTCTTGGCGCTGCATGTTCCAAACCACCAAAGGGAAGACATCCCCAGGCTGGGGGTGGGAGGGCTTAGGGTTTGATGGGAGGCTGACCTGCGGTCCCAGCCTGGGCAGCCATGGAACCAGGGACATGTAGCAGGGGAGTCCGGCTCTCCTAGTCTCAGACCCTGCATGGGGTCCACATTAGGGTCAGCACCAGGGGTGCCACAGATGGGTGGTCTTTGGGTACATCCAGCTTTGGAACATATGGTTCCGCACATTCTGCATCACCTTCCTCTGGCCCCCTCTCCCCAGACTCCTCTGCCTCCCCATCCTGCCTCCAGCACTCTCCCAGCCCCGCCCATCTCCTGGGAACACCAGCAACAATAACCACCATTTATGGACCACAGGCCACATGCATTAAGGCTGCCATGTATCAAGCCCTCACTGTGTGCCAAGTCTGTGTGAAGCATTTACACACACACACACACACATACATGCTATGTCAATTAATACTCCAAACGCCGCAGGCAGGAAGGTACTATCTCCTTTTTGTGTGAGAACTGAGAAACAAAGAGAGCCAGAGAACTGTTCAAGGCTGTGCAGCCGGTGCACACAGGAGGAAGCCGAGTGGTGTGGGCTGAGCTGTGTCCCCAGTGCGGGGAAGGAGCAGGGACAGCGGCTCCTCGTGGTGTTCAGGCAGCAGCCGGTGCACACAGGAGGAAGCCGAGTGGTGTGGGCTGAGCTGTGTCCCCGGTGCGGGGAAGGAGCGGGGACAGCGGCTCCTCGTGGTATTCAGGCAGCAGCTGGAGACTTCGTGCTCACCATACCTCAAGGCTATGGGCCATGGACCCGCTGGAGAAAGGAAATGGTCCATAGAGCATGTCCCTCTATTGTGGTCCTTGTGAATAGTCCCGCTTCCATCCAGCATCAGAGATGTTAGCTGGGGCTGGGGATCGACCGAGATGAATCTCCTCACTCTTCCTCAATTTATGTCTTTCCATCTCTGCATCTTTATGCTTCCGCTTCCTCTTTTTCTCCGTCTCATCTCTTTCTTTCTCGCCATCCATCCATCTTTCTCCATCTCTTGGTCCTGGCAGTAGGTAGTGGGGAGGCCTCTGAAGCCTTGGTGGGGTTGTGTCCTCACAGGAAAAAAACTTTTCGAGATCTCAAGAACAGAGAGGCTCTTGTTATTGCCCTTGGATCTTTGCAGCCCAGAGTCCAAGGTCGGCCTCAGCCTGGTAGACCCACCTGGAAGCACTCTCTTGGCCTCCAGACACATCAGCTGCTTGAAGCATCTGTGCATAGATTTGGGGGGCTGGATGGTATTGAGAAGCCATTTCCTCTGTGTGTGACCTGTCACCCTTTTCTATCTCCAGGGTAGGTGGTTGTTTATCCCCCCCATCAATGGGGTCTCCCAGCGAAGAGCTGTGCCACAAATGGAGTACCCCACCACGCTCGGGTCCTGCCTCTCTCTTACTCCCTTGCTCCTTCCTCTTTCACCGGCTCTCCTGTATTTCCAAATCTTTCACTCCACTTCCTTGGGCCTGGATCTGGGGGCCTGTGCCTGCCGCAGACCAGGGCACAGCCACAGGACTGCGCTCCCACATACACCTGAGTCCTTCCTGCAGGGCAGGAAGGCAAGCCAGGGGAGAGATCACCCTTGGAAACTGTTGTCTTTTTGGCTTTTCTCAAACTTGCAAAAATGTGGCTTTGAGCAAGTTAAAAAAGAAATCAATGCCACCTCCCACAAATGATACCATTTCTCAGGCTCGCAGAGCCGACGTGGGTAGACAAATAGGACTTTAAAAATAGCCTTGTGTTTCTCAATCTTACGGCCTCTGGGGGCTGCAGGGAGAGGCCTTGGTCCAGCCTGGTTTTCTGGCCCATTGTCTGCCTGCCCCGGGTTAGGGGTGGGCGTGGGGGCTGTTTGTAGGCACAGTAATTCCTGGGCAGAGGAGGGAGGAGAGGGAATGCTCAGCGAGGATGAGCCAGATAACACACACTTGAATGGAGTAGCTGTTTGGTGTTTATTTTTCCCTTCTCAGGCCAAGTAATAGAGCACACTCCATTTTGAGCTTCAGTTTTCATCAACTTTTTTTTTTTTTCCCCTTCCCCTCTGCTTTTTCTTTTTTTTTTTCAAGTGTGCAGCAGAGACTGAGATACAAGGTCTTATTTCCATCTGGGCTCTGGCCCAATAGCCTCGACCAAAAAGTTACTTAAGTCATATTTCCATCATCTGCAGATGGCTGTGTATTTATTTCTCACCAAAGTAAAATCCCAAATGGACTGCAGATATTTGCACGAGTCACAACTGCTTCCTCCTAGCAGGGTTGGGACGCGGCTTTGATCCTTCTGAGAAAACAGAAATGCTGGCCTCAGCCCAGCAACAATGGCGCCTTTGGGACTTCCCAGAACGACCCGAGAGCTGGGCCTGGAGCGGGTGGGTTGGGTGTCTTGGGGTCCAGGGGTATCATATCCTGGAGATGGGTGTGGGGACTTTGAGAAGCAAAGCTGGATGAGTGAGGGGGATTAGAAATCAAAGCAGGTAGGGTCACCAAACAGGTGACTGGCCTAGAATAACCCTCTGGAGGATGGCGGCCCCTGTGTGAGTTCTGTGAGGGAAGGGCAAACCCTGGAAAATTACTCAGGGAGAAGCAGCCACTCCTGGACACAGAGCCCCTCTGTTCAGCCAGTGTGACCTGGCCCCCATCTCTTTCTCTGCTCCCTCACCCCCAGGGCGCTGAGCCTGGCACGGGGAGGCAGCCCCTGGCCTGAGCCTGGCAGGTTCAGCCCTGGGTCAGGACTGGCAGCCAGGATGCCACTGAGATGGGGCTCTTCTCTGCCACTCAGGGGGCGCCCTTACCTCCAGCAGACCGCCTTTGGGTGCTCCCTGTCCGCCTCCCCAGATGGCACCTCCTGCCCCCAGGAGGAGAGTGTTTGGTGAGGATGGTGGGGGGACTCTGAAAGCTGAGGGATGGGATCTATTTAAAGGCTGAGAAGATGAACATAAGGAACCAGAGAAACAAGGAAAATGGGAAGAGACAGAATGTGGAAGGCTTGCATTCTGAGCTCCTCTTTTCTCTGCCTTTTCCTGTTTCTCATTTTCATTGATGTCCAGAGCATATTTACATCCTTCCTTCTGTTTCTTGGCATTTGTGTCCTTCTCTTTTGGCTTCAGGTTGCTTGCAACAGTGTTTCTGTAAAGTTGCCCCTGATAAAATCTGAGATATGTCCCTGTCGGTGGGCGGGTGAGTCCTGCGTACCTCCTCTTGGGAGTTGAAGGCTTTGCAGAGGAACAGAGATTACCCACGAAGGAGGCAGAAAACTGCTGACGCCTTTGTACTGCTTCCAGAACTTTCTCGGCTTCCTTGGGGCTGTCCTTTTCTCTGCCTTCTTCCCAGCCCCATATAGTTCCTCTGACCTAGCCTGGGCACACTTGGCATCCCCGGCTGCAGGGTCTGCAAGGGGCTCTGTGCCCCAGGGTATGACTCTCTGGGTGGAGGCCCCCTTGGTAAACCCAGCGCCCCGTGAAGGACTCTGGGCCTCTGGTTTGGTTCCTCCCTGGCTGCTGTCCATCCGGGTCAGTCAGCAGGCCCATTCCCCACCTCAGGCCCGCCCTCTCTCCCCCCCACATCTTGGCTCAGTGCTCTGTTTTGCTAAGACTTTCTTTCAACAGAGCACAGAGTTGGCCACCAGTGTCTCTGGTCTGGCCCACCTCGAAGCCTGACCCTGACTCATGGCCCCGGGTCCCGACAGGACCTGGTTCACACCGGTTTAAAAACTCTGGACAGCAAAGTCACAAGCCATCTGCACCCTCGTCTTCCGCTCGAGACGTTATTTATGTGTGCGGCTTTGTACTCGTTGCTAAATGCGGCCTGTGTGAAGGCTGTTAATTAACCCTTTGAGAAATGAGCTTCCCATCAGGGCAGGGACAGGAACCAGGAACATGTTTGTAATCAGGTTGTTAAATGCCAATGATTTATCCTGCTTCAGATTAGCGGCTTATTGAAGCCAGAGGAAGAGGTAGAAGAGATGCCCTCCAAAAGTGGTTTAAATAAAGCCTGTTTTGTGCACACTGATTGTCAGAAGGGCAGGAAATGCTAAATCAGCGGTGCTCCTGGGCCTTGGTGAGGAGACAGGAGGTGTTTTGGAAGGGAGTGGAGGCGGCGGGCCGCCAAAGCCCGCCCCTGTGATCAGAAGGAGGCACAGGCAGTCCTCCAGTGATCAGCCACGTGGTTGCTTCACCCCTTTGGCCATCCGTAAAATGGGACCCTGCCCCCCTCACTGGGCAGTTGTGGAGAGAGTGGAAGAGACAGTCTGAGGTTTTACCCAAATATAAGAGCAGCCATCCAAAGGGTGGTTTTGCTGTGGGGACATACTGTGGGTGGAATGGGTGGTTGCGAAGGAGGGGGTGAGATTTTCCCACTTGGAGAGGGAAGGGTCCGGGGAAGAAGATGTTCAAAAGTTTTCCAGAGGGGCCTCTATTCCCCCACCTGTGAATGAGGGTCATTCTAGAATCTTCAAAGCTTGTTCTGTGAGTATAGTTTCCCCAATGCTGAAAATAGTCCTCCTGAAATGAGAAGCCAACTTTTGGGCTGGGTCCCTCAGAATTGGTTTCCCAACCCAGGATCTGTTGTTCTCTACCCTCCCCAGAAGTGTGGAGGTGGGTGCAGGCTAGGGGTGGGCGGTGGAGGAGGGCAGGGTGGGCTTGCGCCTCAGGGACTGAGGGGGCCATCAAGGCCTGCTGGTATATTTGATGGAGACTCTTTAAATTCTGGGTAAGACATGCCTTAAAAGCACCATTGAGAGCAAGGGCTCAGATGCCTGCACTCAGCCAAGCTCCCTGTCAAAGTCGAATAAGCCCGGAAAACAAGAACATGTATTCACAGCCCTGAGCCTTCCCTGCTTCCCAGGCTTATTTCATTTGAAAATAGTCAGAGCTGGAGAGCGGGGAGGAAGAAGCGAAGTACAGCCTGATTGCTGAGTGACCCTGTGTCTGCTGGGGGTGGGGTGCGGGGGCTTGTATAACCTCTTAGGGCCAAGTCCTTCCTCCCTTTCCCTTCCCTTTCTTTCCTGCCCCCTCCAGTCTCTTCTGAAATCACCACATCACCCTCTGCTGATCCATTTATAGCTTATAAAATGTGTCCAGATTAAGCCAGCTCAATACCTTTCAATGATTTACCCAGACAGCCAAACGCGAGTGAACCCTCCGGTGAACACAACCCAAATATCTGTATTTCAACGTTGACTCCTAAACGAAGTAAAAGTATATGTGTTTTGAGTTTTCAGTTAGTTATCTGTGCTTCAGCAAGCTTCCGGGTGATTCCGAGGCAGGCTAAAGTTTGAGAATATTATTCTAGAGCATGCAAAGGTGCATCCTGAGTCTAGAGGTGAGGCAGGAAGGAGTGATGGCATTTCCCACTTGGAGACGGCTCTGGGAGCCCTTTGCTAGGAAGGACACCTGTTCTGGCCGCCACCTTCCTTGGGCCTCTGGTCTCTCAGTCGGGGTGACGAGCTGAAGCTGCCTTCAGATAGTTTCTATACCCCTTGGAGATTGATTCCTGACTCCCCTCTATGGCGTGTCCATCTTCTCATTCTTGAGGTCTAGAGGTGACTGAGAGCATTTCTCAAATGTGTCCCACTCACGGCCCTTTGCCCACCCACCCCCGGGGTCAGCAAAGCTCCCAGCATCCCCTGCGCCTTGATTTTCCCCCACCGGCAGATGTGTCTCACTGTGTTGATGAAAATGTCCTGTGTCTGAGCTGTCCAAGATGGCAGCTGCAAGCCACACATCACTGTTGAGTGCTTGAAATGTGGCTGGGGTGGCTGAGGAAATGAAATTTAAATTGGCTTTCATGTAAGTTAATTTAAATTCGAATAGCCACATGCAGCTCGTGGTGGCTACTGTTGTGGACAGTGACATTCTAGACTCTCTCTCAATGCCTTCGTCTCTAATTTCTGCCTTCCCCTTACCCTTGGCAAGTGCTCCATTCCTACCAAATCCCATCCCACTGCATGGAGGGGAAACTGTGGCCTGAAAGAGGGGGCCCTCTAGGATACACAGGAAGCCAGGGGGAACTGGGAGCCATCCCCTACCCCTACTCTGCCTTCAAGGCCAGGCCTCAGGCCAGCAGCCCCATCAGACCTTGGCCTCTAGCCGAGGTGTGGGAAGTTGAGTGTGATGAAACCCAAGCCCCCTTGGCAGGCGCCCAGCTGTGGTTTCACACTTGAGCTGTGGAGTTGGGAGGAGGCGGCTGGAGAGGACCGTCAGAGGATGGGAATTCGGGTGGCCTGGCCAGCAGGCCCTATGAGCAGGAGCTGTCCCCAAGGGGGTTTCCAGACCGAGCAGGCTGCCAGATTGCGTGGGTGCCTCCTGGTGGCTGAGGGCTCAGTATGAGCCAGGCCTTCCCGTTGCCCCTCTGTGGGGAGTGACAGAGAAGGGACGGAGAAAGTGCTGAATGAGTATATGTGACTGCATGTGATGACTGTGCGTGTGTGTGTGTGTGTGCCTGTGTGTGTGTGTGTGTGTGTGTGCATGCCTAGAGAGGGATGGCACCAGCTTCTCTAGGGAGGAAATCAGCCAGCTCACCCTACCTTCACCGCCACCATCCCCTGCTACATAATTTGCAGGGCCCAGTGTAAAATAAAAACGCAAGGTCCGTTGTTTTATTGAAGATTGCAAGAAGGTGACATCAGAACATTAAACCAAGTACAGGGCTTTCTGAGCATGGAGTCCTGAGTGACTGACAGCTTGCCAATCATGAAGCTAGCCCTGCTTCCAATGCTGGAGACAGACATGGGAAGGTCTCAGAACAGAGGACCTATGTTCTGGGCCAGCCTGAGGGCAGAAGCTGGCCCATTTCTCTGCACTCAGCCCCTCGGGGCTCCTGGAGGAAGACAGAGGTTTTGAGTCTATCCCAAGTCTTCTCTTAGATGGGCTGATGCCTTCACACTGGGGAGGAGAAGGCTTCAGAGACAGCATTGCTGCACCTGCCCCCACCCCTGCCCCAGCCTCAAGGGGGCGCCATGGAGGCAAGATGCTGTCAAAAGCAATGCATGTTGACGGGGTACTTACTTCACACCTGGAGCCTTGCTAAGTATCTTGCCAGTGTTACTGCATTTGACCTTCCTGACATGCCAGGAGACAGGTACTCTTATTTGCCCCTTTTGCAGAAGGAGGGGCTTCCTGCAGGGAAGGGAAATGTTCTGTATCTTGATTGTGTGGTTTGTGACATGCACGCATATGTTCATCAAGAGTCATCAAGCTCAAGTGAGTCACACACAATCTGTGTGTTTATTGTGTATAAATTATCCCTCAATAAAGCTGATTTATTTAAAAAAACGTATTTTGAAAATTGAGACTTTGAAGACTTGCCCAAGGTCACATTCCTAGTGAGTGACTGAACTAGGTTTTTTAACCTAGGTGCTCAAGAGTAGTGCCAAGCTGGTGCAAAGATCACAGACCCTGGGGTCAGAGAGATGAGGTTCCAGACCAAACAATTTGTTTTTGAGCAAGTTACTGAGCCTCTCCGTTCCTCAGGGTCCTCATCTACAAAATGGCCTCCAAGGTGGTGGTTTAGTTCAGGGGCCTGTGGGCGAGATGAAAGTCACTTGGTCGTGTCTAACTGTGTGACCTCAGGGACTGTAGCCCACCAGGCTCCTCTGTCCATGGAATTTTCCAGGCAAAAACACTGGAGTGGGTAGCCATTCCCTTCTCCAGGGGATCTTCCCAACCCAGGGATTGAACCCGGGTCTTCTGCATTGCAGGCAGATTCTTTACTGTCTGAGCCACCAGGGAAGCCCATGGGTGGGGTGAGGACCCCACAATGTCCCCCGAAGCTGCACAAGGTGCTCTTGTCCTGCTGCTCGTGACTAGGCACGGGGAGCAGAGCCAAGAGTCTCCATCTATCACCCTTCTCTGCCTCCACCAGCCCTCTGTGGCTTCCAGCTCAGGCTCTGCCCCCTGACCAGGAAGCAGGGGATATGGTGGGGCATGGCCCGTGCAGGGTGAGGGTGGCAAGGTGACACCAGAGGCCTGGAGGGGAGGTGCTGTGGGAGGTGGGACCTCCCTTTGTGGAGTCCCTGACAACCTCCCACAGAGGGAACCGACTTGGGATTCAGAATGTGAAGGGTGGGAGGTGTCTGGAGGGCACTTTCTAAGGTCCTGGTCTTTGTTGGAAGGAGGATGGACTTTGATGTAGATTTTATTAGAAAAAAAAAATCAAGTTAAGAACATCTAAAAAGTCAAGGATCTCCACTGCATGACTAGAAATAGACTATGTTACTTCCAGCCTCTGGCCTCATTCCATTCATATCCCCTGCACTCTGCTATGTTGGACTATATTTATTTACTTCTAAGTTCCTTGACAAGAAGCTTAAGTTGTATTCATCACTTTGGTCTACCGACCCCTGCCCACCCAGGGCCTGACACATCCTAGGTGCTTAATAAATGCTGGTAGACCAAGAACTGAGAGCTGGGATTAGCCTGCCAGACGAGGACTTAGGCCCAAACCCCATCAAACTGCCCAGGGGAGGGCCCAGTCAGGTAGGGAAGTGGCTCTGGGTCCTCAGCAGTTTCCTGACATGTGCCAGCTCCACTGGTTCTGTCTGCAGGCCAATCTATTTTCAGTTTGGTTTTGGGGAAAATTCCATTGTTTTCATCCTAAAGAATCACCCTGGTCCCCAAGTCCTCATAAGATGTCCATCAGTAGAGTAACACGTGTGTTACTCATGAGAAAGATGAGAAAACTGAGGCTCGGAGAGGCTGGGGACTCCCCCAAGGACACACTGCGAAGTCTTGACAGAACCACCCCAAGCACTCTGGCCTGCCCCCGCACCTCCCGCCAGCTCCATGACACACCCACTACCTCTAATGTTCTCTCAGCCTCTACCCCTCTCCCCAGTAATGGAACCCAGCTGGGTGGGGCTGGCCGCTGAGAGGCTCCAGCCTGGGCTTGGGCCAGCGACTCATGGAAATTGGGCCATTTTCCTGGGGCGGAAATGAGAAGCAGATGTGGGTCGGGAGCTGGGGTGCAGGCTCATGCCGTGTTGGAGGCTCAGGTTACACGAAGGAACACGTGACTGTGGCTACAAAAACAGCCGGAAACCCCCAAGGCCCACGTTGTCGGGGGTCCATCCCAGGCCTGGGGGGTGGGGCGCCAAGTCTTACCCCCACCCCTTACCTCCTCGGGACCCCTGAGATAGAAGGAGGAGCGTGAGACTGGAGGGGCGGAGGGTGGGGAGGGGGGCCTCTGCTGCTGGACCTTCTTGCTCTCACTCTGTGTAGGACGCGCAGTGTCTGCTCCTCAGCGCAGGGCTGAGCCCTGCACCAAGTCCGGTCCTCAGGAGGACATCCAGGAAGGTCAAGGCACCCTGTACACAGGCCACAGCGGCCTCCACCCCGCTGCCCTAGTTTGAGCCACGGCCCAGGCCCCGGAAGCCTTTTACAGCCCGAAACACCTGGTGTTTGACCGCTTTGCTCCAATCCTCTGGCTTAAGGGATTGTCTCTGGTTGCAATGTATCACATTTCTAGGAAAGGACCAGTCTTAGACAGTATTCAGACAGCCGTACCTGGGTGGTGGTAAACTTATCAACTCCTTCTAAACAAACAGCCAGTGAGGCCTGGGCCTGAGGGGAAAGGGCTGAGGCAGGACCCTCTGGGAAGATGCGGGAGATCAGGGCACAGGAGGAGCCCAGGAAAAACTGGGCATTTGTGTGGAGGGCTCAGGTCCCTACTCTTCTCCCTCAGCCAAAAGGGCAGGGCCTAGTTTTATTCATCCCTCCATACAGATACCCATTCGTTCAGTAAACGGTTCTTGTGCAACCACTGTAGCCAGGGCAGCGGGCTAAGCTCTGAGGGCCCAGAGGTGACTGAGCATGGATTCCATCTCCAGGGCCTCACTGACTGCTGAGGAAGCCCACCAATAAATAGCTTTGATTAATTGATTCATGCCTTCATTACTGAGTGTATACCATGTGTCAGCAATATTTTAGGCTCATTGGATCTATGAGTAAACAAACCAGATAGTTTTGGAAGGGGAGATAGGCTATAAAATTAAAAAAAAAAATAGGTTAACTAATATGTTTAGAAGGTAAAAAGTGCTATCACTGTTGTTCACTCGCTAAGTCATGTCTGACTCTTGTGACCCCATGGACTACAGCACTCCAGGCTTCCCTGTCCTTCACTATCTCCCAGAATTCACTCAAACTCATGTCCATTGAGTTGACGATGCCATTCAACCATCTTGTCCTCTGTCGTCCCCTTCTCTTCCTGCTTTCAATCTTTCCCAACCTCAGGGTCTGTTTCAAAGGGTTGGCTCTTTGCATCAGGTGGCCAAAGTATTGGAGCTTCAGCTGCAGCATCAGTCCTTCCAATGAGTATTCAGGGTTGATTTCCTTTAGGATTGACTGGTTTGATCTCCTTGAAGTCCAAGGGACCCTCAAGAGTCTTCTCTAGCACCACAATTCGAAAGCATCAGTTCTTCGACTTGCTGTAAAAAAGGAAAATGGAGCAGATAAGGGGGGATTGGGAGCCAGAGGCTGGTTGCAGTGTTCACAGGCCTGGGAGGGTGGGCTTCCCTGAGAAGGTGAGACTGAACAAAGACTTGAAGCTGATAGGAGAGATGACAGTGGGTTTCTGGGGGATGTGCAAAGGCCCAGGGGCAGGAGAGGGCCTCAAGTGTTCGGGAGCAACAAGAAAGCCAGTGTTTCTGGGGCGGGGAGGGAAAGGGGAGCAGGGATGGAGGTCCAAAGGTTAAGGAGGACCAGGCCAGGAGATGTCAGAGGCCACTGTAGGGTTTTAGCTTTTATGGTGAGTGAGATGGGAGGCACTGGAGAGTTTTGAACCGGGAGATGTTTATTGACTGGTTTTTCCAAAGGACCACTTGGACTGTTGTTTCCACAGTAGCCTGGAAGAGGCGAGAGCAAGGGCAGGGGCTGGGTCAGGAGACACTTGTAACAGTCCAGGTGGGAGGCGGGGGTGCTCTGGCCAGGCTGCATGGTGGAGGATGGGAGAGGCACCCAAGGGGAAACGTGAATAACGTTCTGTGGTAACAGGAGAAGGGCGTGATTAACTCTGACTCAGGATGCCTTCCCAGGGGATGTGACTCAAGCAGGATCTTGAAAAATGAGCAGTTCAGCAGGCACTCAAGGGAGTGAGCATTCCAACCACACGTGTGACAGGGAAGTCAAGAGCGAGCCAGGCCTGTCTGGGTACCCGAGAAGCTGCTCATAAACATCAGAGCAGAAGGGTCAGGGTAGGCTGGATCAGGGCGCAGCGTCCTGTGATCACCGCGAAGTTCGCGAAGGAGTTTAAGCTTGAGGGCTTAAGACCCAACTTGCCCTAAGAATAGTCCTGCAGTCACCATGAAGGGCTGGGAGGGCGGTGGAGAGAGGAGACCCAGATGGGAAGTGGAACTTGAGGGCTGACTCAGTGCAGTGGGAGAGGGAGGGAGAGAGGGGAGCTGTTTAGGGAGCAGAGAGGACCAGATGCGTGTGGGTTTGGGGAAAGAGGAGCAGGTAGCTTAAGGAAGAGGACGAGTCAGTTTGGGACAGGGTGAGTTGGAAGAGCCGCTGGGAGATCAGAGAGGGGGGTCTCGGAGCAGCTGACGGAGGGGTCTGGAGCCCAGCAGAGGGGACTGTGTCCAGAAGCCTTGAGGGGCAGGAGGCATTTAAGCCATAGAAATCCACCAGCTAGAGGGGCACCTCCAAGTTTTTATCCTTAGGAATATCTATAGAAGAGGTATCGTTCCCTCCTCTTTGCCTCCCTCCCAAGGCCTTTGAGAGATGGGGAGAGAAAAAACAATCTTGAGAGGGAAGACAAAGGATCAGGATGGTGTGGGGCTCCTGGGGTAACACTGAGAAGTCCCTGAACTGGTCCCACTCACCCCAGGGTGTCTGCCGTGAGGGCCTGAGTAGGTGGAGATCTTGATATTGGTGTCTATGGATCTCTGCATGCAGGTATGTAAAGTGATGTGTTTTCATTTTCCCATGATTCCTGTTTCCCTGTAGCCCTCCCTGATGAAGCTTATTGCCCAGTGGAGGGGGCTTCGAAACAAGGCTTCAAGCAAGGTTGAAGCAGACAGGCTGCAGAGAAGCTGCTGCTAATGGCAATGGGACCAGGAAAGGGGGAAGAAGGCAGCACCATCCTTCAACCTCAGAGGCTTGTGTGGGAGAAACCCCAGTTAGGTGTGAGGGAAAATCCTGCTGCAAGGGGTGGGTAGAGCTTGACTCAGGTTGCAGCAGGGGAGGAAACTTTAGTGACAGTCCCCTGTGCAAAGCAGCTATTCTAGATGCTGCCAAAGCAATAGTATGCCACCCAGGAGGTGGTTTGAAATGGCTGGGGGAAAGTCGTCTGGGAGACAGCTTCATGGCACACTGCTTGTTCTGGAGTGAGTGGGAAGAATGCGGCCAGGTGGTCCTAGTGCCTGGGGACCACAGAGGCAAGATCTGTACCACCAGCCCGGAGCAGGGACCACATGCTTCAGCATCACTGCTCTCCAGCCTCACCCCTACCAGTGAGCCCCAGGGACCAGGAGGCTCCAGTCCTGTCCCACCTGTGTGTGTGTATACAAATGCAGAGGACTCCACTTAGAACTTCAACTCCGTCTTCCCACCACCATGAGGTCCATAAACATCTCCCTGCACCAGGAAATTATCTTGGCTAGGAGAACGGGAAGGGATGAGAATATCTTGGAAAACTCAGCAATTTTATACAAAAGAGAACGAGCTAAATGTATGGAAATGGAGATATGTCTAAGGAGCAATTTAAAGGGTTTTGGGGTGTTTTTTTTGCTGCTTCTTTTCTTTTTTCCCTTGCTTGTCAATAGTAGGAATGATCAGAGCAAGATGAAAGGAGTATGAGAAAAATGAAGAAGGATTCGGGTTTGACCCACCTGGGAAGGTAAGTGTGACTCAGCTCTCCAATAATCATGTCTGTACACGTTTGGGGCAGCTGTATACTTTCAATTCTAGTCATCAGCCCTTTCCTTGAAGCTCACTGTGTGTTTTCTTCTGGCCAGCCAGGAGCTGAGAATCATAAAACTGTCAAATCTGTATTATCTATCACTTTATAATAAATTAGTCCAAAATTTAGCTGAAATTCATGCTTCCTGGGGATTAGAAATTTGGAAGCAGTTTAGCAGGGGGTTTCTGGCTCAGGATCTCTCATGAAGTTACAGTCAGGATGTTGGCCTAGGCTGTGGTCATCTGAAGGCTTGACTGGGGCTGGAGGATGTGATTCTAAGATCCACCTGACAAGCTGGTGCTGGCTGTTAGCAGAGGCTCTCAGTTCCTCACCTCATGGATCCCCTTCTAGGGCTGCTTGGATGTCCTCATGACATGATGGTGGTTTCCTCCAGAGTAAGTCATCTGAAAGAACAATGTCTTTTTATGACAAACTTGCCTTAAGTCTTGCTTTCCCATGTGGCCCTTGCTCTCAAAAATGGTATGGCATTGCAGAATAGATGAAATTTCCCTTTCGCAAAACATGATGTCTGAGGTCCAAGTGAAGTGATGTGGGCTTTCTGAGGATCAAGGGACCTGCCCAGTCAGGCAGCAGGAGGGTTCCTGGGAACGGGCAGAAAAGCCCTGCCTCCTTGCCCTGATCCCAGTAACTCTTCCTTGTGGAAGGAGGCCTGGTACCTGTGGACTGGTCAGAAGGAGGAAACTGCAGAGGCCTGGCTGAGTGAGGGGGCTGATTCTTGCTTATCAGAGAACCAAGAGTGTGTGGAGAAGGGCACTCTGAGATTAGAGAGAGGCTGCCAGGGGGTTTCTGGAGGTGAGGTAGGGTAGGGACCCTGAAGGGCTCAGAAGTGACACAAGGAAGGGGGTTGTCAAGTGAGGGACAGGGCTCAGCGGGTAGGGGAGGGCAGAGAACCCAGAGTCGCATGGTCCTCTGGTGATCAGCACGCCGTTTTTCTGGCTGTCGCCCCGGCCCCAGATGCCCTCATTCATTCATCTGTCCCTTCATTCCTGCATATCTACTTGCCACAAAGACCAGGTCCCTGTCCTAGTTGAGGTTGAGGGTTGTTTGTATAATATATGAGGAGCTCACCTTCTTAGGGAGGGTTGGGGAACTGTCAGGAAAGGCTTCTCACAGGAGGTGAGGTCTGAGCTGCTTCATGGAGGGGAGGAGTAAGCCAAGCAAAGGGAAGGTGTTCTAGGCTAGGGAAGCGCTCGCAGGCCCAGGTGCGGCAGACCACAGGCGCCCCTGGCATAGCCACGGCAGGGCGAAAGGAAGGGTGTTGAGAGATGAAGCTGGAGGGGCCAGAGGGCGTGTGGCCCTGCCTGCCTGATGGGGCGGTTTGGATTTCTTCCAGAAGACAACAGGGGGATTATGAAGGAATTTAAGCAGAGGCATGAAGGGATCCTGGCGTGCTGCAGTCCATGGGGTCGTAGAGAGTAGGACGCGACTGAGCGACTGAACAACGTGAAGGGATCACTTGGAAGTTTGGAAGGACTGTCCTGGCAGGAAGCACGAGGATCTAGAGAGGGAGAGTCCATGAAGATTCGGCGCTAACCCAGGCTATGGGTGCGGGAGAAGAAGCAGGGGGAGGGAAGGAGAGAAGGAGCCCAAGAGGCCTTTAGAAGGCTGAAGAGCCCTGCCTACAGACTGGGCGACAGCCGGGACCACAGACCGAGCTATCTCAGCTCGTCTTGGTGAAGTAGGGCACGAAGGCCAGCGAAGATCTCCAGTCTTGGGCCCAGCCCCGACACTGACCCAGCCAACCCCCGCCCCCAGCTTGCTGGCCTCCTCCCAGGTGGCGGTGGGGGGTGTAGGGGGTGGTCATGCTCAGTTTGATCCAACCCAGACTTTAGCTGAAAGGTGGTGAGGAACTGTGAGTTGTGAAAAGCTGGGGTGGGGAGGCCACTTGGGAGCTGTAACCATAGGACAGTCAGAGGAAAGGAGACACTGTCCTGTGGTCAGAGAGTGAGGAGAGGTCCAGCCAAAGGGGAGAGGTGTGGCAGGGCTCCAGCCCTATCTTTGGGGACCTGGAAAGCAAGGTGAAAGAATCTGGCCACCTGAGAGGTGTCTGGGGGTCATGGGAGATGACCCCACACTGAAGACTATTTCCCGGAGCCCAGAACAGAGGCTGCGATCCCTGAGATTCACGAGACGGGAGTCGCATGCTTAGTCGCCTAGTCGTGTCCGACTCTTTGCGACCCTATGGACTGCAGCCTGCCAGGCTCCTTTGTCCATGGAATTCTCCAGGCAAGAACCCTCGAGTGGGTTGCCATTTCTTCCTCCAGGAAATCTTCCCCACCCAGGGATCAAACTCGCATCTCCTGTGGCCTCTGCACTGGCAGATGGATTCCTTACCTCTGAGCCACCTGGAAAGCCTGAGAGAGGAGTTACCCTCACCCCAAATTCTCAAAACTCCTTAATGGAGCAAGCTGTGCTGCTCACTCCTCACAGCAGATGGCGCCATCGTGCTGGAATTGGTGACTGAGGGGCCCAAGGAGTGGCCGCAATCCCTGCTTGAGAGTGGGAGGGGCCAGGAGCCGCTCTGGGGGCTGCTGGAGGGGGTAGGGGGCGCACCCCAGTCCTGTCTCCCTCCCAGAGGGCCTGCTGCTCTCCTTGTGTCTACCCGCTCCACTCACTCCTCCCCACTCTCTGGGTTTCATCCCCAGCCTCTCTCTGCCCCTCCTCTGTCCCTCTCCCCTCCATTTCTGCCTTCAACTAGGGTCACTGTCTGTGAGCTGGTTCACTTGGGGGCATCATCACAGGACACGGAAACTCTAGGTCCAGCCAGGGGAGAGACATCTGCCAATGGGAATGTCACCATGAGGGTCTTTCCTGAGTGGCTGCCCCTAGGGCTGGTCACGTCCTCTGTCCTCAGGAGGTGCTCACTACCCCCAACTAAGGAAGAGGTTACCAGGAGGCTCCCAGGAGCGTTCAACATCGGCAGGAGAGGCAGGGTAGAGAAAGCATTTGCTCTGAATGAATGAAGGACAAAATACATTACGCCAGCTTTCAGTATGGTGACCCTCCCGCTGCTGACCCACCCTGTACCTCCTACTCTCTAGGTCTTTAGCCAAGAAGGGAAACCTGAAGAACCCCTCCTTCTCTCCCCACTTCTTCCTTCCCTGGGGTGGGGCAGCTCATTCGTGGCAGAGTGGATATCAGTTGGTACTGGAGATGCATGGAGTTGGGTTGGGGGGTGCGGGGGGGCGCCTGGAGGGCAATGGGACCCAGGAGCAAGGATGACCGTGGCAGAAAGACCAAAGGGAGTCAGCTGGAGGGGTTCTGGGCTGGCAAGGCTGACTCTGGGGCCTGCTGTGCATCTGGAATCTTCTGGCAGATATAAAAGTTGTCTCCCGAGTGGTTGTTCTGCAAGACAGTAACTTGTTGCTTGATGTGTGGCTGAGGGAGGCATTGCTGATAAAGCTGCTAATGTGCTCGTTTCCTGTGGTGGGGAAAGGGGAGTCTTGGCTCCTAGCCCCTAAGGACCTTATGGTGCAGCTGGAGAGGGGCCCCAGGCCCAGTGAGATGAGAGCTTCAGTGTGAGGGAGCCAGGGCAATGGCATTAGGGTGAGAAAGGAGGACTTCTTGGGGGAGGAAGAGATTCAGAGGGAGAAAGAAAAAGGGTTTCCTAGATTATGGAAGAGTGCCAGCAAAGGCATTGGGAAGGAGCAGAAGTTTGGGGGAGTGGGGAGAGATGGGGGACACTTCTGACACATAGAAGACACTTGGCACATTTCCAAATGAAGGAAGATGGGGGGATGAAGGGGGAGAGGAGGGGGCAGAGAGCTGTTCTCAGAGGCAGGTCACCACCCCTCCATCAGCCCCGTGGCACACGCTGCAGGAAGCAGCCTACCTGGGGAGCCCCGAGGCAGGCCCTTGCTTCCCCAACCCCCATCCTAGGCTTGCTCACAAATATGAAGCTGAGGCTTAAAAACAGGCTTGTGGCCAAACCCCACCCCCTCCTCCTCTTCTTCCAGGGCCTATCTCCACCCAATCCCTTGCAGAGTGGCAGCCACTCCAGCACCCTGCTGGAGGCAGGGGTGTTGCCACCGTGGGGTGACTAGCCAGCCAGCAACCCCCCACCAAGATGGCAGCTCAGGGAGACAGCAGGGCCTTTGTCTGGTCCTGACCCTGCCGAGGGGCCCACCAGCCTGAGTTTGCTCAGTGTTAATAATTGACCAGGTGCCCAGGGACAGGGCCCCTCTGGCCACCTGGATGAAGGGCACTTGGGGCTGGGGCCTTGGCCTCCCACAGCATCAGGTGAGATTCACCTGGGGCCAGGGAGGAGAGAATCCTGGCCTTGGGTGAGGATCAAAGAAGCCTGATGCCTCCCGCACTGCTTCCGGAGCCCAGAATGAAGTGAGGGGCAGAAAGGGCCCAGCCCAGGCTGGAAGGACCAAGAGAGGCAGGAGGAGCACCTTTCAGAAAGGGGATGGAGGCTGGAGAGAAGACCCCGGGATGTAGGTGTGAGGTTCCCTGAGGAGGACAGAGCCACAGTCTTAGAGCCGGCAGCCCCCTCCCAAACATCGTGTGCCCACAGGCCCCTTCCTCAGGCCCTCTGAGGAAAAGTGCCAGCCAGAGAGAGTGTTTGTGTTGACTCCTTCTGGACCAGAGGGAAGAGGGTTACAGACCCACAGCCCTGGTCAGACCATGCGTGGTCTCTGGTCCTGGGTGAGTCCGCCACTGTCCACCCCACAGCCACGTCAGGGGGCCTCCGCCGAGAGCAAGGAAGAGGGTCCGTGGTGATGGTTGCTTCAAGCTACAGGAGGGAGGGGACAGGAGAGGAAAGAGAGAACAAGGTGGGGAAGTGATGGTGTTCACAGCAGCACCAGCTCCAAGGGCTTCTTGGAAGGGACCTCGGTCAGTCACCCTAAGGAACCCTGTGAGCTGGGTGCTGTGACTCCCGCCATGGGACAGCTGAGGGAACCGGGCCTCAAGGCAATCCCCTGTCCACGTTGCAGAGTTGGGAAACAGCAGATCCAACCCATGACCTGGATCGCTCTCTTATCTGCTGGGGTCAGGATGGGGGAGGGGGACAGGCAGGGGAACAGGCCTCCTGAGCAGCAGAGTGGAGAATAATTGGGGGGGGGGTGCAAAGGCAGGGAGGACTCTGAGGTGGAAGGGGGTGGGATCCAGCTTCTTTAGCTGCTGCAGCCCTAATACCCAATATTCTCCTTAGGGAAGGAGACCAGGTGGGCTGGCCCCTGGGTGTCAGGCAAGTGTGTTTCAGGCCTCGAGAAGGAGGGGTGACAAGTCTCACACCCTCCTCAACCCCACCTCCTCTTCCCCTTTGGCTTCCCCTGTGAGAAGTCAATATTGATGTTTTACAACCCAAGATAAACACGTTTTTTTCCCTCCTATACAGAGGTTATCTGGTCTGGAGGGTTAATCAGTGACCACTGGGGGTAGGGGGAGCCTCTGAGAAGAAAGCAGCTATTCAGTTCAGCCCCCACCCCCACCCCTCTGCTGCCCTCCTCCTCCCACCTGTTGCCCCCACTCCCCTGCCCAGTGGGGACTGACCTGGCCCTGCCAGTGGGCAGGGCTGGGGCATCAGGGAGCCTGACTGGAGTCTGAATGGGTGTGCTTAGGGGACTGTTGCGTGGGGTGGGGTGCCTCCTGAGACGGCATCTCAGGCAGTCTGCCCTGCGCACAGAGGCTTTCCTCACCCCGACCATCCCATTCTGGTGGCAGGACAGGAAGGCCTGCACGAGGCTGCCGTAGCTCCAGCCTGGCGAGGCATCTGCGAGAAAGAGTGAGCACTGTCCCCTGGGAGCCGTACATGGCGGAGAGGTGACTCGCGTCACAGAGCACACGAGGTGACCAGAGATGGTGATGCCGGCTGCTTCCCAGGCTGGGGCATTGGAGCCCAGTGTGTGGGCCGGCCCCGCCTCCCACCTGCTGTGTGGCCTTGGACTGAGGCTTAACACCTCTGGACCTCAAGAGTCTCACCTCTCCTCACAGAGGGGTTTCGAGGGTTGAATGAGATCTTGTATGTAGAGTGCGGAGGAAATAAAATGACTTAAGTTCCAATGGACTGTGGCCTCCTCTGTCTTCTACTAAAGAAAGCCATGATTCACCTCTGGGTTGATGGCCCTTTTACTTGGAGAAATAGTGATGGACCTTTATTTAGAAAGGAGTACCAGTGAGCACAGCGTGGAGGGGGTGTGGCTGAGCTGAACCAAGGGGGGACATTTTGACGCTCTCAGGGCTGTTCCTGGGAGCACTCAAGGAACCCCGAAACAAGGGAGAACAGAGAGATGTTGGATATTGAGAGAAGGCTTGAAAAATATGTTGTGGGGCAGTGGGGACCAACAGAGGAATCCTGCCAAGGGGAAGTTCTCTGGGGCAGGGAAAGATCAACTCGTCCTGAAAGAGTGGTATGTGACCTTGAATTTGAAGTGCTTTCCACATGATGCTAAAATCACTGTCCATTATTCCTAAATATGTTTAAACATCTGCTACACCCTTGAGCCTTGGGTTCCTGGTAGGTTGGGAAGGAGGAGGGAGGAGACTGGCACCAGCTTAGAAAGAGGCGGTTCTGAATAGGGACTCCTGGCACAGGGCTAAGGACCTCGATGAGGAGCAATGCCCTTGGAGGGGCACGCTGCAGTGGGAGAAACAAACCACCCACCTCAGGAAGCCCTGTGGGCACGGGAAGTGACTCCACAGGACTGGAGAATGCGAAGACCTGCAGCTTAGGGGCACCCAGGTTACACCGGTGAAGATGCCTGTTTTTTGGTAGAGGACAAAATATTTATTCTGAATCCTAATTCAAGACTGTATACACATCAGCAAAGATGCCTTTTAATCATGATCACGTCCCAGAGGTCTGCCATCATGGGATTGGGTTATGGTCCAGGAAATTGATGCTGAATATGTGTAGTCACTGACCCTGTCTGTGCTGGGCCCTTGGCTGTGCCTAGGATGATGATGGTGAGACAGGTCCCTGCCCTTCAAAGAGTTCTCTCAAGAGGAGCCAGGCTGTGATGGACATGACTAATTGTTCCCTACATCAGTGGTTCCCAAGCTTTTTGGCACCAGGGCTAGTTTCGTGGAAGAAAATTTTTCCATGGCCCAGGGGTGAGACAATGGTTTAGAGTAATTCAAGCGTGTTACATTTGTTGTGTACTTTGCTTCTACTATTATTACATCAGCTCTTCACCTCGGATCATCAGGCATTAGATCCCAGAATTTGGGGACCCCTGCACTACATCACTCCCTCCCTTTCTCCCTGTGATAGAACACTTGAGTTTTCATCTGGATACATGGCCATCCAGAGCAAAGAGTGCCTTTCATGGGCTTCCTTGCAGCTGAGTATAGCCATACGGCCAAAGGGAGGTGAACAAGAGGGGTGTGTTCAAATTCTGAAATGCACACTCCCCAGCCCCTTTCCCCTTTCCCATTCCCTGGAGTGGAAAATTGGGAGTGAATTATGTGGGACCGCAGGGATGGCAACATCCTCCTGGGACAGGGAAGCAGCAAGGCGAAAGAAATCCAGAGTCCTCATGTCACAGAGCAGAACCATCAGACAAGCTTGGATTCTCTCATGAGAGAGAAAGCAACTTCCATCTTGTTGAAGCTGCTATTATATATGGTCTCCCGGTTACAGTCACAAAATCTTCCCGTGTGTGATTTAAGACTACCTGGCAGAAGAGGACTGTCATAAACCTTACCCACATGCATGGCACTGGATTCACAGCCAGGTGGAATGGACGCAGCTATGCAGACTGTAAAGTTGGTGACCCTTGTTAGGCTCTGGCAGAAGAGTTAGTAAACTGTTATCTGTGGTCCATACCTTGACAGGAAGATCCCATGCTCTCTGAGCCTGCCACACTAGGAGAACTTGAGAACTAGGGGGTCCTGACTGCTTCTTGCTGCATTCAGCAGATTCCTAGAAAGGAGAGATGAGCTCAGATTCGACTCAGCCAGTGTGCAAGCAGAGACAGAAGGGAATGCAGTTCTGCTTCAGGGGCACCGTGCCTGCTGCCTGCATCTAAATTGACTGAGAGTCTGGAAACTTGGAATGTCGAAGAGCTGTTGACACTAACTGCTTCTGTACCCCAGATAGAAGGCATGACCAAAGTTGGCTCTGCACAGACTTGGTAGGAGCTAAGACTACAGCCCTGAGCCTTTCTCAAGCTTTCCCAGGTGAGAAGTCTCTGCCAGACTACGGGAGCCAGCTGCGCAGCCAAGATCAGATTAAGGGTGTTCCCTTTCCACCCTGGTCTATTGTCTCAGATGGCCTGAAGATAGCAGCCATGAAGCTGAGAGAGGGGTCTGGGCAGAGCACGGAAGCTATAAAAGAATACAACCAGTTTTCAGCCTGACAAATTCTGTCAGGACAAGACCTTTGGCTGAGTTACCTGCCCATGGAACTGGCTGGAAGCAAATAAGTCCAGGAGCCTGAAAGAGGCATATTCTTCGATGCCCACTTCAGATGTGGTTGTAGAGGGTGGTGACCAGAGTCTCCCAGAGGGCAAAGCCAGGAGCCAAGGAGGACAGTGGACAAAAGAGTTACTTCTAGAAAACAGAAGGACAAGGAGTCTTTATAACATCTGACTAGCATGACTTGGTAATTGCTGTGGACTGGGGCCATCTGTGTAGTTCCCATTGTTTTATTTTCCGCCTAAGAATTGTTTTAAAAATGTGGTGTGTGCTTCTTGCTCCATCATTGTCTGTTGGAGGAGGGTAGGGGACAGATGTATCTTTTAAGTGTGTTGGTCTCCAGACCACAGGTAACCATCTCCAGATCTGACGGAGGTGTTGGGTGCAAGATGGCCTGGTGTTTGAAGTTACTTGTCTTGGAATACAATGTTATGTGTGTAAAGAGTGATCACAGACAGTAAGATGGCTAAAGATGTGGACTGTGGCAAAGTGCCAATTTGCCCCAAGATCCATTTTGCCCTTGCCTGTCTAATAATATAACACCTGATGTGTAGTGAAGCAAGTGGCCACCCAGAATAAAACTGCATTTCCCTGATCCCTCTGCAGCCTTATGTGGCCAGAGGGATGTGAAAACAGTGATGGTACGAGTTGTGGATCATACCAAAGAAAGGCAGGAGACAGTCTCTCCATCCCCTTTCTCTGTCCTGTTGGCCAGAAGGTAGGTGTATTGGAGAGTCATGTATGTTGGTCTATGCATATGAATGCAAGACGCTAAGGATGGTGGAGCAACAAGATAGAAGGAGCCAGGGTTCTCAATGTTGTGGAGCCGAGCCAGCATGCTGGTGGGACTTATAAGTGAGACAGAAATGAACTTGCTCAAATCACTGGCATTTGGGGGCTTTGTTTTTGTTATAACATCTTAGCTGCTAACCTAAGTAATACAGATGCACATTAATTACCGCAATACAATAGAATAAATGTTCTAGCAGATGTATGTGAAAGATGCTAAGGAAAGTGAAATGAAAGATAAATTCTGTTCTAGGAAAATCTGGGAAGGCTCCCAGGAGGGGGCAATATTTGAAATGCATCTTAAACAAGAGAGCTTTCTAGATGCACAAGTGAAATGAAAGGGAAGCCCGTATTGACAGGTGGACAGCATGAGGCAAGGCTCAAAGTGGTGAAAGCACCTGGTCCAGATGCATAAACACAGAGGCAGTTCTGAGAGATGGGACTGGTGACATAGATGGGGCCAGTTAGGAAGGACCTTGAATGACATGCTATGGAGCTGAGAGTTTATTGTTTGGAATCACTGAGGGGTTTGCTGCTGCTGCTGCTAAGTCGCTTCAGTTGTGTCCGACTCTGTGCGACCCCATAGATGGCAGCCCACCAGGCTCCCCCGTCCCTGGAATTCTCCAGGCAAGAACACTGGAATGGGTTGCCATTTCCTTCTCCAATGCATAGTGAAAAGTGAAAGTGAAGTCGCTCAGTCGTGTCCGACTCTTAGCGATCCCATGGACTGCAGCCCACCAGGCTCCTCCGTCCATGGGATTTTCCAGGCATGAGTACTGGAGTGGGGTGCCATTGCTTTCTCCACTGAGGGGTTTAAACTATGACAAACCTAGACTGCATATGAAAAAAGCAGAGACATTACTTTGCCAACAAAGGTCCATCTAGTCAAAGCTATGGTTTTTCTAGTTGTCATGTATGGATGTGAGAGTTGGACCATAAAGAAAGCTGAGCACCAAAGAATTGATGCTTTTGAACTGTGATGTTGGAGAAGACTCTTGAGGGTCCCTTAGACTTTAAGGAGATCAAACTAGTCAATCCTAAAGGAAATCAGTCCTGAATATTCATTAGAAGGACTGATGCTGAAGCTCCAATATTTTGGCCACCAGATGTGAAGAACTGACTCATTGGGAAACACCCTGATGCTGGGAAAGATTGAAGGTAGGAGAAGAAGGGGATGACAGAGGATGAGATGGTTGGATGGCATCACCAACTCGATGGACATGAGTTTGAGCAAGTTCTGAGAGTCGGTGATGGACAGGGAGGTCTGGCATGCTGTCCATGTGGTCCCAAAGAGTCGGACATGACTGAATGACTGAACTAAACTGAGGGGTTTAACAGGGAAGTAACATGATCTAATTAAAAAAAAAAAAAAGTCTGGCAACTGTGTATAAGGTGGATTTGAGAAGAGAGAGCCTGGGGGCAAAGGAAAGGAACTGTGAAAATGTAATGCAAGTCAATTTCAATTTTCCCACAGAAACAATGTTATGAAAGAGGATTATGTTCCTGGCCATGGGCCTGATATACAGATTTTTATAGAACTGACCACAGAACCAAACCCCAGGAGTCATAGTGGTATACCCATAATCTCTACATTACAAAGTTTCTAAACACTATATGAATAATTAAGTAGGGCCACACAGCAACTAACCACAAAAAGATGTGTGTAATATAATACAATGACTTGGGTCTCTTACTCTGGTCCTTTAAGAAATTTATTGTGTTACAAAAGTAATCTGTTTATTTTTAATAGCTTTATTGAAATATAATTGACCTATAGTGGAGCACACATACTTTAAGTGTACAATGTGATACGTTTTGACATATTTAGACACTCTTGAAGTCATCACCACCATCAAGAAAAGGAACATTTCCATCACCCTAAAAGTTTCTTCCCATGTTATTCTTCCACCCCTCCCTCATCTACCCATTCCCAGGCCATCACCAATTTGCTTTTTTCTTAATGTTCTAGAATTTTAAATAAATGTTATCATGCCAGATGTACTCTTTTTTAAAATAATTTTACTTATTTTTGGCTGTACTGGGTCTTGCTGTTGTGCAGGCTTTCTCTAGTTGTGGTGAGCAGGGGCTACTCTCTAGCTGCAGAGTGCGGGCTTCTTACTGTGGTGGCTTCTCTTGTTCCAGGGCATGGGCTCAGCGGTTGTGCCTCATGGGTTCAGTTGCCCCTCGGCATGTGAAATCTTCATGGACCAGGGACTGAACCTGTGTCCCCTGCATTGGCAGGAGGATTTTTATCCACTGGACCACCTGGAAAGTCCATGTGAACTCTTTTTAGTCTGACTTCTTTCTCTCAGCATAATTATTTTTGAGACCCATCTGTGTTACATAACATATAAATAGTTGTTGTTGTTTTTTTTAATACTGAGCAATATTCCATTGTACAGATATACCACGGTTTGTGTATCCAGTCATCTGAAGATGGACCTTGGTTGTTTCCAGTATTTGGTTATTACAAATAAAGCTCCTATGTGCACTCATGAATAAGTCTTTGTAGAAAAATATGCTTTCGTTTCTCTGGGTAAATCTAGGAGTTGAATGGCTGGATCATGAGAAGTGTATGTTTAACTTTTTAAGAAACTGCCAAAAGGTTTTCCAACGTGGTTGGTGGGTGTCTCATTTTACATTTTCACCAGATATGTGTCAAGTTCCAGTTCCTTCATATCCATGCCAAAACTTGATAGGGTCAATCTATTTTAGCCATTCCAATAGGTTTTTAGTGGTATCTCAAGTGCTTTATCTGTTATTGATTAGGTTGTTTTCTTACTATTACTTTCTGAGGTTCTTTATATATTCTGGATCCAAGTCTTTTATCAGATACATGATTTGCAAATACTTTCTCCAAGCCTATGGTCCCTCTTTTCATTCTCTTAATAGTGTCTGTTTGGATAAATTTGGATAAAGTCCAGTGGATCAATTTACTCTTCTATGGGTCATACTTTTGGTGCTATAGCTAAGACATTTTTGCCTACTCCATGGTTGTAAAGGTTTTCTTCTAGATGTTTTACTGTCTTAAATTTTACATTTACGTCTATGGCCATTTTGAGTTATATTTTATGTCTGGTGCAGAGCATAGATAGAGGGTTACTTTTTTGCTTATGGGCATCAGCAGAATTTTTTGAAAACATCTTTTTTGCATTGCATTGCCTTTGTACTTCTGTTGAAAATCACTTGTCCACATAAGTAAAGGATAATACTTACAGATCAATTTTACCTCAATAAAGCTGGATTTTTTTTTTTAAGTATAAAGGTCTATTTCTGGTCTCTTGATTCTGTTCCATTGATGTCTATCTTTATGCCAATAATATCAAACTGTCTTGATTTACCATAACCTTATAATAAATTTTGAAATCAGGTAGTGTTTCCCAGCTTCATTTTTCAAAAGTTGTTTGGATGACTCTAGGTCCTGGCACTTCCATGTGAATGTTAGAGTCATTTTTCAAACTTCTGCTTACTTTTATACACAGAAAACAAAATAAAAAAGTAAAAATCACAATAATTTACCACTTAGAGATTATCTCTGATAATATTTTGGTTGTAATACTTCTTTTTTTTTTTAAGTCCTCATTTTATTTTTTATTTAATTTATTTTTGGCCACATGACTTGTGGGATCGTAGTTCCCCGACCAGGAACTGAACCTGGGCCCCAGCAGTGAAAATGCTGAGTCCTAACCATGGAGAATCAGGGAATTCCCTTTGGTTGTATACTTCTAGATTTCTTCTATGCTTTAAAATATTTGTTTTATTCAATGTTTATGTAGCATTATATGCTAAGCAAAGAGTCGGACACGACTGAAGCGACTGAACACATATGCTAAACACTTTTTTCAACACCAGGTTTATCAAAATACGATTTAGGTACGGTAAAATTCACTTTTCGATGAGTTTTGACATGTATAGAGAAGCATGCAACTACCATCACACTCAAGATGTATAATATTTTCATCACCCCAAGGTTCTTTTATGCATATTTTCAGTCACTCCCGTCTTCCAACCCCTAGGAATCACTAGTCTGATTCCTTTCCCTATATTTTTGCCTTTCCCCCCAGAATTTCGTGTAACTGGAGTCAGAGTATGTGAGCTTTTGTGTCTGGCTTCTTTCACTTAGCATATTGCTTTTGAGTTTCATCCACGCTGTGTATATGAGTAATTTGTTCCTCTTATTGCTAAGGAGTATTCCATTGTATGGACGTACCACAGTTTGCTTATCCATTTAACAGTTGATGGACATGTGGGTTGTTTCTAGTTGGGGCAATTGTGAATAAAACTGTTGTGAATAAACTGTGAACAAAAAAAATTTGTGAATAAAACAAATAAACATTTGCATTCTGATATTTGTGTGCCCATGGTTTTCATTTCTCTTGAGGAAATACCTAGAAGTAGGATTGCTGAATCATTTGCTAAGTGAATGTTTATACATGCTTAGTCTTGGTATTCATAATGGCCATAGCTGATATACTTCAGCTATGATATAAGAAATACTTCACTAAATGACAGGTATGTATCATTCTGGACCCATTAAATCATGATATTTGTATTTCACTTCCGTCCATCCATTGTGCAATTTATCTTGACATTTAGCTAGTAAATTTCCACTTTTCCTGGTTATTATATTTGCAAAGTAATTGGAAAGCTTTGTTTTTACGTTTTTAGCAAACTGATTCAAAATTTTCTTACACTCTTTGTTTGGAAAATTGTCCAAGCTTATAACTGTGTAGATAGAATTTTTAATGGTTGACATATTTACATAGTTTTCAGGAATAACATCACCTTATGATGGAAACACTTCCAAATAACCATTTTCAAAATGCTCTCTCCTTAGCATGTTTGAAAAGATGTTCCTCTCTCACTGTTAAAATGTTTCCTATAGGTTGACAGGAAGGACTAATTTTTGTCTGAAATATTGGTTGAGGTCACACACTATCAATAGGCACTCATCATAGAAAAGGTTAGAGACTAGACCATACTTGTTTTTCTGTAAAAATAAAAAAATGCACAAATTGCCCTTCGGTTTGATTCCTAGGACACCTGCAGGTTCACAAAGAGTTTCGTGAATACCTCTCTCTTTTACAAAGTATGAAAATATTCTGTTTAAGGCCTCATTTTTATAGAACCAGCCGCACTGGTGACATGCTGGCGTACTTAGGAACAAATGAAGCCATGTACTGACAGGCAGCCAAAGTGGGAGGGTGCCCCTAAACACCCCACACAGCCCTCACCTCCAGGAGTCCCAGAGAAACTTCCGGGACGCAGAATAATATGAAACTGGGACTGAGGAAGGGAGGTGCCAACCCACTTACTAAATATTTGGTAAGTCTTAAGTTTCTAGATTAAAAAAACCTTACTCAATATTTTTTGTTTCACCCGAAGGATTGTATTGCACATTTCACTTTGGACACCAAGATACAGGGAGAGATTTTCAGGGCATCTGCTAAGAGAGGCCTGCCTGTGTGTTGGACTCTGTAGGCTGGAAGCCCCTCTGTGGGGAGGAATAGCTTTTCCTTCTAATCAAAAGGAAAGTCCAGGTTCCCACATTCCTCAGTCCCTGGTTCCATCTCCTAAAGGGGGCAGGGGACCACCTCTCCTCTACTGCCTATTCCCCTGGTTGCCTTTGATCCTGGAGGGTGGGGAGAAGCACCCCCCCCCGCCCCCACGCCCGCCAGAGGTGGGAAGGGGCCATCCGTGCTGCGAGCATTTTCTCAGGGAGCCTCTGGGTGCACCCTCACCGGGCACAGCCTTCATCAATGACCAGTTGGGAGGACCAGGACCCTGGGCTGCAGGCTGAAGCTGTGTGTGTTGGTAGGGAGCAAAGCCTTAAGGTGGGACCTAAATTTGGAGTCATCTGGGAGGCAGGCCCTGGCAAAGAGCCTCTCCCCACTGCTCCCAGCTTTACAGAGCCTAGTGCTTAGAGGTTCCTCTGTAAATATTTGTTGGATTTAGTTGAATGGAGTTGAAATCTCATTTCCTGATTCCAGCCAGGTTGGAAGGTCAAGCTGGGTGGGCTGGGCTTTCTGATTTGTGGGGCGGTGGAGTGGGAGGGAGGCAAGGCCAAACTGGGCAGCTCAGCCCTTGGAGGAACATCCTGAACCCCAAAGAGCTTCCTTCCAGCTGCTACTTGGCTAAGGGTCACCATCCCAGATGAGGGTCCCTGTTGGTCCAGGGTGCAGGGAAGCAGCAGGAGGAGGAGGCCATGGGCAGAGAGGGTCCAAGGGAAGGAGATAGCCAAGCCTAGAGTCCCAGGGAATGTGTGTGCAGAATACGAGTTTCAGTTGGGCAGTCTTGGGCCCCATCTTTCAGTACTTCTTTCCCAAAGAGGCTTCACAGCCAGTTCTGCCCTTCTTGGCCTGGTGCATGGGAAAGGCTCCTTATTTTGACAACGGGGAAGGCCTAGGCAAGTGCGCCCCGACGTGCTCTGCAGCATTGCCTGTCCTCAACACAAAATCACAGACCCATGTGTGTATGTACTTGCAGACTCGTCCAGACAGCCCCAGGCACATGTGTGTCACCATAGGCAGACACACAAGCACACACACTTACCTGCCCTCCGTCAGACCTTCCAGCATGAATGCACATATGTGCATCCCTAGGGACAGCCAGCACCCCCAGACACGGGTCATCCCTCGGGCACAGGCAGTCTGTCCACAGGTCCCACTCAGAGGGACACGAAACAGACGAGGTCCCCCAGGCTGTGTGCTCCCTCAAGGCTGGTGTCCACCAGAGTCAGAGCCGCCTAGAGCAGCTGGCATGACACAGGCTCCCATTGTGCTGCCAGGCCCGGGGGGACAAAGGGGGCCTATTTCCTCCCTCTCCCCACAACCCCTCCCCCGTTAGCCTGGGGCCTGGGAGCCCAGCCACCGGTTGCAAAGCGTTAGGGAGACTCCCCAAGAGACCAGGTTCCACATGAGGAGCTCGCGGGGAAGCCCAGGCTAAGAGGGGGTAGCTGTAACTCCTGCCTCAGTAACCTCCGGGGAACCGGGGACCTCTTCTACTCTTTGGGCAGGGAGAGGAGAATTGGGCTTTGCTCTTGTCCTGCTCAAGGTGGGCACAGATCCCCTACAATGTCTGGGAGGAGAGTTTCGATTCCTCATCCAACTGGGACATGGTGGCTCTGAGTTGTGAGGGTGTGGGGGCTGCAGCCTGCTGGTCGCTTCACTCCTTCTCATGCTTCCGTGACCATAGCCACTGTCATCATCGCGCTCTCCGTTTCTGATTTGACGTCTGCATTACTTTTCCCAGCATTTAACCCCACCCCCATGTGTACATTCAGTCTGCCCCTCTGTCTCTGGTGATGGAGTGCTCTCTAGGTACAGGCGCAGCTCTAAGCACAGGCGTGCCGTGCTCCTCTCATTTCACTCTGTGACAGACTTGCACCAGTGCTAGGTTCCAGGCAAACTGAAGCTTCCTGTTTGGTAGTATTTTATTTAAAAAAAAAAAAAAATTTATTTATGTGGCCGCACCAGATCTTAGTTGTGTCATGTGGGATCTTTAGTTGTGGCATGCAGGATCTAGCCCCCTGACCAGGGATTTAACTTGGGCCCCCTGCATTGGGAGCTCAGAGTCCCAGCCATTGAACCACCAGGGAAGTCCCCAAACCTGAAGTTTCTTGCTTTCTCCTGAATACAATGCCTTTTTCTTTCTCTGTGCTTTTTGCTCATTCACACAGGGAGGAATACAATAAACACTTATTGAGCACAGGGTTACCAGACACGGTCATGCAGTATTTTTATTCATTATTATTGTTATTCTTCGTTTATTTAAATCTAACTGGGCATTCTGAATCTTTATTTGCTAAATAAAATTAGCAAGTTAGTGAGGACCTAACTGAGCACCTACCAAGAGCTGTGTTTGGGAGATACAGTGAAGAAAGACCCAGTGTAGCAGGGGAGATTCAGTGTAGCAGGGGAGATTGACAAGTATACACAGCCTACCACAAGGAGGACTGGGGGTCTCATAGGGGAATTTCAGGGTGCCATGGGTGCCCTAGGAAAGAAAGTCCATACTAACAGAAAAGAAATTATATATTACTAGTTAGTTACAGTACTGTACCGTGCTCAGATGTGTTAGACTCTGTGACCTCATGGACCGTAGCCCGCCAGGCTCCTCTGTCCTTGGGGATTCTCCAGGCAAGAATACTAGAGTGGGTTGCCATGCCTTCCTCCAGGGCATCTTCCCAACCCAGGGATTGAACCCAGGTCTCCTGCATTGCAGGTGGATTCTTTACCGTCTGAGCCGCCAGGGAAGCCCTAGTTATATTAGTTTTATTTTATATATATTGGGCTTCCTTCATAGCTCAGTTGGTAAAGAATCTGCCTGCATTAGTTATATATTAACATATTAGTTATATATTGTAGTTATATTGCAACTATTTTTAATTATAGCACTCATTGCTATGCAATTAATTCTCTTCTACATCCTGTTTGCAGCAACACTGGTGGTCTTAGGAAGGGCAGGGAAGGCTTCTGGGAGGAAAGGCACGTCACTTAAGACTTGCTTAGTCTGTTCAGGCTGCCTTAACAGTGCACCACAGACTGGGTGACTCATAAGCAACAGAAATTCATTTCTCACAGTTCTGGAGGTGGGAAGCCCAAGGTCAGTGCACCAGCAGCTTTGGTGAGAGCCTGCTCCCACCTGCTTCCAAATGGCCGTCTTTCTGCTGTGTGCTTACATGATGGGAAGGATGAGGGAGCTCCTTTTATACGGGCACTAATCTCATTCACCAGGGTTCTACCCTTATGGCTTAATCACCTCCAAAGGCCTCACCTCCTAATACCATCATGTTGTGGTTAGGATTTTGACATATGAACTTTGGTGGCACACAGACATTCAGTCCACAGTGAATCTTAAAAACTCAAGGTTGAGGAAGCTCCAGTGAGCATGGGGACAGGAAAGACGGGGTACAATTCTGAGCATTGGCCCCACAGCTGGGGGCCACCTCTCTTGGATGGAATCAACTGGGACAGGTCTGCAGGCATCTGGAGGAGTGCTAGTCAAGGCTAGCATACAAGACTGGGCAGATAGAGACGAAGGAAACTCAAACTGTGTGCGTCGCCTCTGCCTTCTATAAAAGCAGTTTGAGTGCTTGGCACTCAGAAGAGGAAGTGGCAGGTGCCACACTGGCCTGTGTCAGGAACCACCACAACACCCTCCCTTCCACGGTACGACTCCCCAGTTGACTTGGTAGCCGACCCCTGGTTGGATGTGAAGGAGGGGTTTATGACCAGACACAGACCGGGATGTACATGCATGTGAGCATGTACAACCGGGAGAAGTGGCTGGATGCCTGCGCGCATGACATCTGTACTGTTCCGTTTGCTTCAGTTTGCAAGACTAGGGCAGCAAAGAATGTGAAAAACACAGGCATGAGTTTGAGAAACACTCAAGTTCGAACTCTGACCCTGTCACTTTGTTGTTGTTTAGTCAGTAAAGCAAGTCTGACTCTCTTGTGACCCCATGGACTCTTGCCCACCAGGCTCCTCTGTCCATGGGATTTCTCAGGCAAGAATACTGGAGTGGGTTGCCATTTCCTTCCTCAGGGGATCTTCTTGACCCAGATATCGAACTCGCTTCTCCTGCATGGCAGATAGGTTCCTTAAAACTAAGCTATCTGGGAAGCTTACTCTGTCACTTACTCACTGGTTAATCTCCACTGAGTTACTTAATCTCTCTGAGCCTAAGTTTCCCTCTTTGTAAAATGGGGAAAACTCCACCTAATTTTACCTTAAAACAAGCAAGCCAACAAATTAATGGGGATAATGCTAAACTTGCAGAATCGTTAGGAGGATTAAATGAGATGATGCAAGCAAAATAACAGGCACATAATTGACTCTGTAGAGGTTTATTTTTCTTTTCCTCCAGCACCACACCTGCTATTCACACATGAATAATAAGAGCAGAGGCATTTATCTAATGTGAATCAACCTGTTAAGATTTTCTAAGGTATTCATAATTAAGAGATGGAACATCACACTCTTTCAATATCCCAGTGAGATTTCCTGTGTTTACAAACTTTCATAAACTAAGAATCATCAGAACTTGTTATTCACCAGTGGTTAAGATTTAAAGAAAGACCCATATCTGGGGACAGTCAGGTATTTTCATTATCAAATTTCTGCTGGTCACAAATGACTGTAGAAGCTGTTTTCCTTATTCCAATTTAGGAATTTCTCTGGGATGTGTTCTCAGTACTCCCAGGGGTAATGGGCCATCTGTAGCTCTTCTGGTGCTGACATCCCTGGTTGCCCCAAGTAGAGGCCTAAATCTGTGATCTGTTCTGCTAATCCCAGGGAAAACCTTGTTTTCTGGGCTTCCTTGGTGGCTCAGATGGTAAAGAATCAGCCTGCCATGCAGGAGACACAGGTTTGATCCCTGGGTCAGGATTGAACCTTCTCCTTGGAGAAGGGAATGGCAACCCACTCCAGTATTCTTGCCTAGGAAATTCCATGGACTGAAGAGTCAGACACGACTGAGAGACTGACTCACACTCACTTTCTCTTGCCTCTGCTTAGAACATTAAAGAAGATCTCTATTGTGGACTAAATGTTTGTATTACCACCATCCCCCCATTCATATATTGACGCCCTCACCACCTGGTGAGGCTGTATTTGGAAATGGGAAGTAATTAGCGTTAAATAAGAGCCTGAGAGTGGTGCCTGAATCCAGCAGGATTGATGTCCTTAACAAGAAGAGGAAGATGCATGAGAGGTTTCTCCTTCTCTGCGCCTGCACAGAGGAAAGACACGGAAAGAAGGCAGCCACCTACAAGCCACGAGGAGAGCCCTCCCTAGGCAGCAAATCAGCTGGCACCTTCCCCTTGAACTCTCAGCCTCCAAAACTACGAGAAATGAATATCTGTTGTTGAAACCACCCAGCCTCCACTGCTTTGTTATGGCCGCCCGAGTGGACAAATAAGCCTCTCTGTTCCTCCCATGCCTTATCTACCCACAGCGGCTTTGTCTCAAACTCCTGCCAGAACATGACTTGAGTGCCCCTCTCCTCGTCTAATCAGCGGGTTTCCCCAGAAACCAACTTTCCACGCCGCCCGTTCCCTTTCCTCTTAATCAAGTTCAGTCTTCATTGACCGGACTTTTTTTTGTGTGTGCGCACTTTGTTTTTATTTATGCATCTAATTTTCACAATAGTAGTATGAAGGATGTATTATTATAATGATACTCATTTTACTGATGAGGAACCATCAGAGAGGTTAAATAAATTACCCAAAGTCCCTCAAGCAACCAAGACCAGAGTTTGGCCTCTGAAGCGTTCATGGACTTCTTTACTCACTGTGCTGAAGGCAGCAGATTCTATAAACTGGCATTTTCTAGGCACTTTTCATCTTTGAAGTGCTTTCTTCCTCCCAAATTTGTATTTTAAAGCATACCCAAAGGGCACAGCAGTTTTTAAATGGTGATGCCGTTGAGTGGCCGTCTTTGGAGTGCTCACTCTGTGTTCTTGAGGGGTCGGGAAACGGAGGGGAAGATGGTATATGAATGCCCGCCCACCCCCAAAGTGCTGGGCTCCCTTGGGCTGTCATGTCTTCACTCCTGCTCTTCCTGTCCTCAGCCTCCCTTCCCCACTCCTCACCGGCTAACCCAGCTCTAGCCCACCACGCTGGCTTGGGTACACCCCCTCTTCACCTGTCTTACCTCCCTTTTTGACGGTCAGCCCCCTGTAGCTGGTGGCCATGTCTCTCTCACCTTTGTGAATCTGAATGACCAAGAGCTTGCCGTGATTTACCACTGTGCTTACCTGTGTCCTCTTTCCAATCTCAGTATTAATTCCCTTGGGTAGTTTCTCTTGTCCCCATTTTACAGAAGAAGAAACTGAGTCATTGAGACAAGTTTCCCTGCCTAGAATCAGGCAGCAGAGGAAGGAACTGGGGTTCACATCGGGCCTCCTGGCAACAATCTCCTCTGCTCCCTCAGCCCCCAGTCCAGGCCCAGCCCTTGGTGCCTTTCCTGAGCTGCCGTCTCAGAGCCCCTTTCCCTCTGTCTGACCTGCTCACATGCTCCCTGTGCTCCCCTAAGCGCGAGTCTTCAGGACTCTTTATTTTCAGGTACATTCCTCTAGAACACCAGCCCGGGAACCCATAGCACCTACAAACAGAACGTGCAATGGTGAGCCCTTGATTACTTTGGGTGAAGAAATGAACCCTGTTTTCCTAACTAGACATCAAGTCCTAAGCAACAGAATGCACCTGCTTAGATTCTGTCCCCAGCACAGGGCTGGGCACACTGCGGGACTTCCTCCCCTACCCACTGGACACTCCTAACTGTCCCACCCCTGCCTCCAGCTGCTCATCAGAAAACCCCGCAGACTAGCACCCGTGATCCTCGCCCCTGCTGCCAGAACTCACTTGTGCCATGATTGTTAATATGGCCTTTGCTTTTTCTCTCTGAATCAACATTAGCTTTGCTAACTCCCTTCCCTCCACCTGATAAGGATGGGGTAACGGCATCTGGACAAACTTGGGGTGTGCTTTTCTTGCCTTGTTGGAACAGCAGCTCCTATCTGGCTGGCAATGGGCTGGGAGCCAGCCCCAACAATGGAGGCCTTGTGAGCCGGCCTTGGGGGTGTGCTGCGAGCCTGCAATTCAGCACACACGCAGCCCTTCCGGGTGCCACCTTCTTATCTCCTGCCGCCGAGCGCTTGCCAGCGTTGGGGCTGTAACCCAAGCCCTGTAATTGCATGTCCTGATAGCGCATTGCTGGGCTTGGCCACCGTTGTGCATTGCGCCCCAGTGAGAGTGCTGGGGACTGCCACCATATACTGTGGCTCTCCTGTCTGGGGAGCCTCTGGCTGGGTGTCCTCCACTCCTCTCCCAGGGGTCTTGAACTGACTAGGAAAACCACAGCACAAGGCAGGCGGTCTTAGCTTCCCACACCTCAGAATCAGTGTGTTGGGGGACCCCCCCTACTCCAGTCCAGTCACAAAGAATGGTTTCTCTTTCCTGTGCATCCCCTCACCCCCAGCCTACTGTGTGCTGTTCTTAGTCTCCCTTTCTCTGGACTCCTCCACCTCTCTCATTCTGCTTGCCCTTGTTATCTTCAGCTTTATCCTGCCTTCTTTCTTGGGCTCTCCCCCTCCATAGAGCCGGCCTCTCTTTCCGTTTTCCTCCCTCTCTCTGGGTGTTCTGCCACAGAAGGAGCTTGGAGGGCAACTCTGCTGTTCCCAGGACTCTGACCTCTCTGAAAGCTCTAAGATGCGGTGGGGGGAGCAGTTAACTCCAAGGACCCCTCCCATTCACCCCAAGAACACCATCCTGGCTCACCAGGCACCCCCTCCCCGCCGGGCTGTGTGCTCAGAACAGTGCCTGGGACGCAGTGCACTATGGGACTGAAAAGACCCTGGCCCTCCCCAAACTCCCTGTTTGGGAGAGAAAAATGGGTACTGAACACGTCTTCAGGTGGCAAGTGCTGTGGTGAGTGACAGTGAGGTCTCATCTGGGACTTCCCCAGTGGAAAAGAAGAACTAGTTTCTTTGCACTGGGACCATTTGCTTCTAGCAGACCCCTCGTCACCATGTCGTATTCAGTTTCACTTGCAGGTTTTGAGAGGGTGTCTCTGTCTGCCATTAACAACCATCAATAAGAGAAAGTGAGCATGCGGAGACAGGGGAGCCCGTCGGAATAACACAGGAAGAGGCGATGAAGGCCGGATATCATGCTGGCGATGGAACAAATGGAGGGAAGGACCGATTCAAGAGCATCAGGGCGGCAGATTCGGTCCATGGGGGGCTCTGACGCAGGGTGGCATGGGGAGGAGGTATAAGTATAGCTCCCAGTTCTCTTGCCCAAGCTGCTAGGTAGACAGAGATGCCATTTACAATATGGGAAAAGTGGGCTAGCACATATTTGGGGCTGGGAGGGGAACCAAGAGTTCAGCTCTAGACATGTTAAGCTTGAGATGCCCAGGAGATGACAGCACTAGCATCCCTACCCCCCGTTGCTGCAGCAGAAGCCTCCTGCCCCAGCAAGTGTTTCTGGTTGAGTTGTCACATTCACAGCCTCACTTCCACAGGCATACAGAAACACAGAAGGGCGTGATTCAGGCTGCCCAATCAGAGCACTCAGCCCTGGGCACGGAGATGGTTCTTGGGGCAAGCACACGTGGGGGACCCTGGGGAAGGGAGGATTGCACTCTTCTCTGAGTTTGCAAGCTATAAGGAAAGGTACAGCTAGCGCTGCCAGTGGCATTGTTCAGAGAATAAAACCCACACAGAAGAAACTCTGATCAGGAAATGGAGAGAGACTAAGCTCTGGCAACACCATCTGAACCTCTGGGTCCATCCTTACCTGAAGCTAGATCCTCCCTTTGATCCAATACCTGACCTCATAAAATCTTTTTTCCCCCTAGGAGCTAGTTTGAATACTTCTCCATGTGACTGAAGGAGACAATCCAATAAAACTAACACCGCACCCTAGAGGTGCCAGGTGGGCCTTCTGGAACAAAGACAGAGGCAGGAGGGGAGGAAGTCAGGTTCTGAGGAGGGACAGACAAATGAGACCTTGGCTGGCGATGGACATGACGGAATCAGAGGACATGGGACTCCAACGTTCACCTTTGCTTTCTGTCTCAAGTTTCTACCCTCCAAGTAGGTGCGACTGTGGGACTCAATCAGGTTAAAGCGAAGTAGGTGGAGGTCCTCTGGGGGCTTTCCGTTTCCCACTGGATGGTGAGAACTGCAGGAGTAGCTCTCACGGACATGGTAGCCTCGGACTCCAATAGACACTGCCTGATGCCCCTTGTAAAACCGAAGCCCCCTTCCACCATCTGCCAAGAGTATTGTTCACTCACAGTTCAACTGAATCTGCCCCCAGAAACTGCTTTTTATGTTTCCTTCCTGGGAGGTGTTAAAGGGGGCCTATATCCAATAACAGTGAAGTAACAAGCCCAGCTCCTTGCCTTAATTGAGATAACTTTGAAGGCCACCCCAGCTCCCGAGCTCCTCCGGGGCTGGCTGAGTCCTCTGTTAGGACTGCATCACAGCTCAGCCCTGCCATTTGCCCTGTTTTACCTCCATCACCACCATCCCGCTACGGCCACTCACAATGAGAGTTCACTCCCCAATAGGACATCTGGCTGCACATCTATCTCAGAGCTCGTTTTCCAAGTAATCCAACCCATGACAGAAGCTGTCTTAGACTGTATTCTGGAAGCAGCATGTTGCAAATAGTGAAGCAAAAAGGTACAAGAAACTTGAGTCCTCTAAAACCACTAAACCCCAGTATCAGCCCTGAACCATCAAGGTATATGACAGAAAAACAAGCAAAAAAAAAAAAAAGAAAGAAAGAAAGAAAGAAAGAAAAACCAACCTTCTATTTTGCTTAAGCTAATGTAGTTTGAGGTCTTTGTTACAGCAGTCTAAACCATATTCTGATTAACATAGAATTTGATACCCAGAAGTAGAATGTTAGATGTGGCAAAATTTTAAATATGAGGCATTGTGCTATTGTCAGAGAGTGAGCAGGCCTTTTAGGTTGGAAGGCTGGTGACCCGTGCTATGCAAAACAGTTGGTAACAGTATCTCCTCTGATATCTTGGAAGACAGTTCACATGCCTACTGAGCCTCTAGTTCTGGAGGAAGTGGTTAGAAAAGTGCAAATGTTGGTGGGTATAGTGTTCTCCCCACATTTAGCAAGGTCCTGGAAGAGAGAGAAACTCAGCAGAGACAGCAGTTTGCAAGCAGAGATGAAAATAAGCAGAGCCCTTTTTATGGAGATTCTTCCTGTCTGGGGCCAGTATCGTAAGTTGACTAAGAATAAGCTAGTATTTGGAGTCTCCACACACGGAGAAAGCCAACTGCTTGTGTACCCCAAACTGAGGAAGGGATGTGAAGGGGCCCTGAAGAGGCAGCATTCCCAGGAGATAAGACTGTGGCCCAAGCCATTCCCAGCCAGTTCCCATTAAGATCAGCCTGCCAGACAGTGGGAATCAGCTCAACAGCCCAGAGCAGATTAAGGGTGTTGCCTTTCCACCCAGGCCTGCTGGGTTAAGTAACCGCATGAAATATTGTGAAGTTAAGAGAAGGTAGGAAGGACTTCCCTGGTGGTCCAGTGGTTGGAAGGCTGCCCACCAATATAGGGTAGGTGGGCTCAATCCCTGGTTCAGGAGGGTCCCACATACCGCGGAAACACCGAGTCGCTGTACCACAACTACCGAAACCCGTTCACCCTAGAGCCTGTGCTCCGTAACAAGAGAAGTCAGTGCAATGAGAAACCCACACATCACAAGTAGAGAAAGCCCATGGGCAGCAAAGAGCCAGCACAGCCAAAAATAGATAAATAAATAAGAGAGGGTGAGATGGACAGAGTATAGAGGCTGGGAAATAAATATGCACAGATGTGTCTTCCGGCTTAAGAATTATGTCTACACAGCTTTTTTCATTGGGCTACTTGCTTATGAGACAGATTAGAAATAAATAGACTCTAATTATATTGGTTTTTTAAAAAAGTAGTTTTATGAGGTATAATTCATATATGATAAAACTCACCCTTTAAAATTATACAATTCTGGGGTTTTTAGTGTGTTCACGGAGTTGTACAACCGTCACCACTATCTCATCCTAGAACACTTTCATTACCTCCAAAAGAACCTCATGTTTCACCATCTGTAAAAGTCTCTGAGTCCAGAGTCTCAATTCTGTTCCGTGGTTTATATCAGCCCCTATGCCAGTACCACACTGTGTTAATTACTATAGTTTTGCAGTAAGTTTTGAAATAAGATGGTATGAGTCTTCCAACTTTGTTCTTCTTTTTCAAGACTGTCTTGGTTACTCTGGGTCTCTTGCAATTTTGTATGAGTCTTAAAATACATTTTCCATTTCTGCAAAAAAAAAAAAAAAGCAATTGAAATTTCAATAGGGATTTCATTGAATCTGTAGGCCATTTGGGAGAGTATTACCATCTGAACAATATTAAGTGTTCCAATCTACAGACATGGAATGACTTCCATTTATTTAGTTATTCTTTAATTTTTTTAAATGATGTTGTATAGTTTTCAGTGTAGAAGCCTGGAACTTCTGTTGTTAGATTTATTCCTATTTAATCCTTTTCTATATGATTGCAACTGGATTATTTTTTATATTTCATTTTTGTACATTATGCTAAGTTTCTGAGGGAAATTAACTGGCAAAAGTCTACAGGGCTGCCCAGTACAAACTCTAGGATGGCTCAACTTCTAAAGCAAGCTGTGAGTTCCCAAACCTTCAGCAGTAGGTAACAGGCTGTGAACACTGCACCCTCAGCAACCCAAAAGGTTATATCCTCCAATGCCCTCTTCAGATACGGGGGTAGACGAAGAAGGATGGCCCCGAGGGCGGAGCCAAGAGTCTGAGAAGGCTTTTAGCACAGCTCTCTGAGGTAGGGAACCTTTGGAATTCTTGCTCAGTTAGATCTGCATCTGCTGACTGCTATATTCCTGCTATGTGTTTTCTGTTTTCCTCTCATCCAAATGGCAAACTTAACTGTGAATATCCCATTCCTGGGCTTCCCCAGTGGCTCAGCTGGTAAAGAGTCTGCCTGCAATGCAGGAGACCTGGTTCTATTCCTGGGTCAGGAAGATCCCCTGGAGAAGGGATAGGCTACCCACTCCAGTATTCATGGGCTTCCCTGATGGCTCAGACAATAAAGAATCCCCCTGCCATACGGGAGACCTGGAGAAGATTCCCTGGAGGAGGGCACAGCAACCCACGCCAGTATTCTTGCCTGGAGAATCCCCATGGACAGAGGAGCCTGGCGGGCTACAGTCCATGGGGTCGCAAAGAGTCTGACACGACTGAGCGACTGAGTACAACACAGCACATCCCATTCTTATTGTGTGTGTGTCTGTGTTGCTGGTTGGTAAAGATTAGGGGGCAAAAACCTTATTTTTCAGTTTTTATGTCCCCAGACCTACATATGAACTTCATATAAAGGTCTGACAATTGTCAGGAAGACCTGGGCTTGGAGCTGCTTGCAGTGATGGATGAAACCTTGTGCATTTGGGCTTGAGAAGGGGATGAGCATGTTGCAAGTATGAGAAGAATGCGCATTTATTTAGGTCTTCAGAGGTGCAGACTATGGCAGACATCACTAGCTTTCCTTGGACAGCCATTCTCCTCTTCTTCAGTAAGGGTGGAATCTGACACTTTGCTGTCCAAGCAAAGAATGTATTTCCTAAGTTCCTTTGCAAGGAGGTGTGTGTTTTGACCAAGCCTGAGAGCAATATCATGTGAGTAGATACAATGTATGCGGCTGACAGGCAATGCCCTTCAAAGGAAGTAGGCATACCTTCTTTCTCTTTTCCCCTTTTTTTCTGGCTGGGAGAATGAAGTGCTGGCAAGGGCTGGTGCATAAATCTCAGAGAGGAGCTGCAAGTGAAGGATGGCAAACCAGCAGATGGAAGAAGCTACCATATCACTCCTAAATTGCCTTCCCAGGCTTTACATGCAAGAGTCAAACTTCTACTTTTTATTTCTACTCTTGGGGGTTTCTATGTTACAGCAGCCTAGTGTTATCCTAACTAATACAGAGAGTTTATCTGCTTTTCCTTTTTTTTCCCGGCTATGCCTCATGGCTTGCAGGATCTCAGTTCCCTGACCAGAGATTGAACCCGGGCCACAGCAGTGAAAGAATGGATCCTAACCACTGGACCGCCAGGGAATCCCCAGTTTATCTGTTTTTAAGTTGGGAGAGACTAGAGCATGTTGTGTGCTCATGAAAATAACCCATTAAAGAGGGAGAGATTGATGAGGAAAGAGTGGGCAGATAACCAAAGGAACAAGGTCCTTGAGAGGATGAGAAGGAATGGGATTCAGGAAACAAGAGACAGAATCTTCCTTTCACTGAAGAAACTTGGATGTGTCTTCCATTGTGATAATGGAAACATAGGAATATTTGCGAATTTAGTGGTGGGAAGATGAGGGAGACTCAACATAGTCGCAAGAGAGTGAAGCTGTTATAAGAAATTTTGTATTCGTTGGACTCCTCCGCATATCATTTGTTCCCTGATGTACTCATCATTGATCAATGAATTCTTTATTTTTATTTAATTAGTTGTTTGTAGTGATGTGATAGGCATCTGCAAAACCACCAGCCAACTGGAGCCTTGACAATGACCCACCTCTTTCCCTATGATTCCTCCTCCCACGGCATCCCCTGCCTCCCCCATCCACAGTAACTATCACCTTCAAGTCTATGTACCACATGCCCTCCTTTTAGTGTAGTTTTATTGTATCTATGTATATTTCCCAAATTTATGTATTTTATATTCATTGTTTTTAACCTCATTAAAAGAATACCATTTTTCCCCACAATCTTGAGGATGTACATTTTTTTATCTAATTGTATGTTGCTAAGATTCATTCATGTTATTTTACTTTGCTGTGGCTCATTTATTTAACCTGCTCTATGATAGTCCATAGCACCACCGACTCAATGGACATGAATTTAAGCAAATTCCCAGAGATAGTGGAAGGCAGGGGAGCCTGGCTTGCTGCAGTCCATGGGGTCGCAAAGAGTCAGACGCGACAGCAACTGAACAACAAAAACAACGAATGATAGTCCATTATGAGAATATCTCATGGTTTATAAACCGTGGACTCTAAGCTGAGAAGGGAAAGAAGTGACGGAAGGAGGGGGCGGATGGATAGAGAGAAAGTGAAGGAGTCAGTGGACCAGAGTGTTCTGAGAGGCTGGAGAGTGTGGCAGGGGCACCTGGATTGGGAAGCAGGAAGGCTTGGAGGTGATGGATGGATGAAGAGTGAAGGGGTGAGAATTTCTGACTTCAGAAGTGATAAGGCTCTGGGAGGCTGTAAGATCGTCAAGGACAAATGAGGCAATGATAGCTAAGATGGGGATAATTGGAGAAGTAGGTGACAGAAGCAAGAAGTCAGAGTGTGGATACAGGCCATTCTATTTGTCTAGGATGGCGGCAGGAGGGGGACAGAGGAGAAGATGAGGCAGTTTGAATGGGGGTCTTCAGTAGGGGAGGGAGCAGGCCTGGGAGGCTGGGAGGCGCCTGGAACAAGGGAGGAGGATGGCAGAGCCAGAAGCTGCAGTGTCTGAGTTCAGGGCTTTACAGGGGGCTGGGAGAAACGGCTGGAAATGACCCTGAGGAATAATAAGGACAAGCTCCGCCTTTCAGCCCTGAGGTGCAGAGAATGTGAGACTCAACAGCCTCCATTCCCAAGGGCTGCAGGGAGGTGGTAGCTCAGGCCCAGCAGGAGGACACACTCTGAGAAGAGGCTGAAGGTGTAGCGGAGAGCACTGCCTGCAGTGTATCGGGAGAGCAGGGGACCGGCTGATGGTGGGGAAACAGGCCTGCGTCCCGGGGCTCAGCGAGGCAGGCGAGGAAGCCGCACAGGGATGGGGGGCAGGTGGCCCTGGACCTCGCGGATGGATGGCCAGCATTGGCTGTCTCATCAGCTAGGAGTGCTGCCTGCTCCTGGCCGTGGCAAATGTGTGCAAGGGTCATCGCTCAGCATCTCGCTGCCACGCCGCTGTGTCACCAGCCCTGTGTGCCCTTTGGGGCTGGTGAACCTCATGTGAAGGGGAGCCAGAGAGTCAGGGAAAGCCAGTGCAGAGAACTGCCTCGGTTAGAGGATCCTGGACACCCAGTGTCATCTTCCTGTCTGTTCAGGTGGGGTCTACCAGCTCCTGGGGCCTTGGGTTTGCCCAACTTGCTCTATGAGAAGTCTTCTGACTCCAGTCTGAGATTAGAGGCAACATCTTGGCTCTTAGGGAGGCCCCTCTGCGGGAGGAGTTTGGAGGGAAAGAAGATGAGGTGGAGCCAGCCTCTTGGGAGCCAAGGATGGTGCTAAAAACGATGCAGCCTGCCAGCCATTGTTTTCCAACAACATCAGTACAGAAAAGAAGAGTCCAGCCCAGCCCAGACTGCGTTTCTACAATTTTAGGCAAGGTTTCCTTCTGAATTTCTCACCTGGGATTAACTCAGTTATTCTGGGATTATTAGACACAAAGTCTTTGGATTATTTTTTGTGCCCCTTCTCCTACACTGACCTCACACATGGCCCAGCCATGGCCTCTCCCCCATCCCAGAACTCAGGCCCTACCCTGCTGGCACTTTCTCTTCCCTCCCTCAGGACCATGGGCCACAAGGATCTGGGTAGGAGCCTGGGGTTGGAAAACCCCCAGGTGGCAGCAGAAAAGGCAGGAACTGGCAGTTTCTTCTGAGTTCTCCACTGCCCAGCTAAGTAACTCGGTGCCCCCAGTCCATGCCTCAGGGGCAGATGGACCATCTGTGTGCTGCCCTAACCCTAAAGAGAGGGGTTTAGCTAGTTCCCTGGGGTGGAGGCAGGAAGGGGCCTGGGCTTTATACTTGTCCACCGCTCCAGCATTCAGGAATCCTAGTCTGATAAGGGAGCATGGTCTCCACTCTATAGGAGCCCTGGGCAGAGTCTGGTCTAACCCACATATGAAACACTTTGGAACATGCCCAGTGAGATGGAGTCAGGGTGTAGGGGGGACATGAAAATCATCTCCTAGGTTAGGGAGACCTAATCTCTTAGGTCTCTGTGATGTGTCCGGTCATATTCTCAGCAAATGAAGGGTTGGTTATAGGGAGGACTTTTCTGGATTTGGATGGAAGTATACATGGTCAGAGAACAAATCTGGCCCAGATACAAGAGATGGCATTTTCAGCTCGCAGCAGTGGGAACCAATAGAAGGCCCCAAGATTTATTACTTAAGATGTAGCCTTGTGCTCAGTCGCTCAGTCGTGGCCAACTCTTTGTGACCTCTGGACTATATAGCCTGCCAGACTCCTCTGTCCATGGGATTTTCCAGGCAAGAATACTGGAGTGGGTTGCCATTTCCTTCTCCAGGGGATCTTCCTGACCCAGGGATTGAACCTGCATCTCTTGCGTCTCCTGCCTTGTCAGGTGGATTCTTTACCACTAGTGCCATCAGCAGAAGCCCCAAATAAGACTGGCTTAAACTCTGGCGGCTCAGATGGTAAAGAACCTGCCTGCAATGCGGGAGACCGGGGTTCTATCCCTGGGTCGGGAAGATCCCCTGGAGAAGGGAATGGCTAACCACGCCAGCATTCTTGCTTGGAGAAGCCCATGGACAACGACTATAGCCCTGGGGATGCAAAGAGTCGGGCATGACTGAGCGGCTAACACATTCTAACAAGAGAGGTGTCTAAACTGAGGCCAAAATGACAACAGGGACTCAGACTTTTCTAACTGACTTGCTATTGTGCCATCTCTATGGTCCTGTCCTCATCCGTGGGATCCAAAGAGGGTCATCATCACACAGACTTCCAGACTGCACAGAGTAGGGGAAAGAGGGTCCGGAGGGGCTGCTCCCCATCTAGAAGTTCACGCCTACGAGTTCATCCCATTGATGTGAGCAAGTGAAACTGGGAAATGTAGTTTTTATTCTCAGCAGCCATGCATCCAGTTAGCACCTTTTGTTCTGTTAGAGAAAAGGGGAAATTGTTCTTGGGGAGCAACTAGCAGCTCTGGATCATGAGACCCCAAGTGCACAGCAAGGAGGTTCTCGTATATGTCTGCCCTGTACCTCATTCCCACAAGGTTGGGCAAGTGACTCAATCCGGAAAACCACAGTAATGCACCCCTCTGCCACGGCAGTTGGTCCAGAACTGAGCGCATGACTCAAGGTGAGCCAATGAGAACACTTCCTCAGGACTTTTCCCTAACCAAGTAGCGGATGGTACAATTTCCTTTCTGGTCATAAAACTGAGACAGTAACCCTGAACTGACCATGGTCATTTTCCCTGCCAAAGTGGGGCAAAGCCTGTCTTCAGAAGACAGGGTGCCACTGGTCTCTGAGAGACGCAGAGAGAAGGGAGTCCCAGCGGGGTGAGCCCCACCCTTGCCCTGATTGAACCAGTTAACTCAGTGGTCCCTTTTCACCAAGCCGATTCAAGCTAAGTTTTGGCCGTTTGGAGCCCAGAGTCCTGACTTAGTACTGAAAGTGATGCTTTCTCCCGGCGGAGTTCGAGGGGGTTTGGGTGGGGGTGACAGGTGGGGACCCAGCTGAGACTGCAGACCTGGAGGAAAAGAACATGGGCTCCAGACAAGGGCAGCTTCCTCCTGCACATTTCACTTGATCTTAGCCAAAAGGCCGAGAACCGAGTCTCCTGCACGTTTGGTCTGAGGCCACATGAAGCTCTCACCCGGCATCTCACTGCAGAAAAACCTTCCATTTCTTTGCATTTTTTTCCAGTCAGTTCTGTTTCCTGCAAGGCAGCTCCCCTGGTGTAGCCAGTCCAGCAGTGAGAAGGGGGCCTGAGGAGGGGCCACCTTCACAAAGGGCGCATTTTCAGCTTATCCAGGGCTGTTATCAGCCAAACCTAAACTCTGAATCACCTGTATCTGTGGGCAGCCCCATAGGTGGGGCAGTTGATTCCCTTCTGGGCTTGCCTGTGTCAGGACGTGTGAGTGGGGGCGGACTTTGAACAAACGGTCTTTGTTTTCCGTCCCCTCATGCTATCAGGGTTCTGTCCAAGGCATTCCTGAGCCCCTCTTCCTCTTCTCTTCACTCACCCTCAGTCCCTGGCCCCCTCCCTCTGGGCACCCTCCATCACCACTTTACCTAGTACCTAGGCCTCCTGTATCAGCATAAAGCCCCCAGAGGAGGCGGGGCGGGGGCTGGAGAAGGAAGGCAACGTGCATGCGTATCTCTCTTCAGTTCAGAGCGAGAGAGAATCTGAGAATGCCCTGTGCTTCCACACCTGCGACTCCCCTTGTCCCTTGGGGCCTCCAGAGCCCCCTGGACTGCAACCAAGCTGTCCTGGGCCTGTGGTGTCCCCTGATGGGCAGCTATGGAACTGTCCGGTTCCCACCTCCTTTTGTTTCTTTTGCAGTTGAAGGGAGGGTCGCATATGTGCCATAAGCTGCCTTTGTTTTTCAATATTCATTACTTTATTAGGCTGCATCAGGTCTTAATTGCAGCAGGCAAACTCTTAGCTGTTTATGCATATGAACTCTTAGTTTCAGCATGTGGGATCTAGTTCTTTGACCAGGGATCAAACCCAGGCCCCTTTCATTGGGAGTGCAGAGTCTTAGCCACCGGGCCACTAGGGAAGTCTCTTCTCTCTGTTTTTGTTCTTTGTTTCTTCTTCCACAACCAGTTCAGTTCAGGTCACTCCTCCTCAGGACTTTTTTTTTTTTTTGGACACACCACACAGCTTGCAGGAGCTTAGTTCCCCAACCAGGGATTGAACCCCGGCCCTCAGCAACAAGAGTATGGAATCCTAACCACTGGACTGCCAGGGAGTTCCCCTCAGGGCATCTTTAAAATCCAGATTTCACACCCTTGAATCCCCTTCCTCCATCCCCTTTCTAACAGCCCAACCCCAGTTACCTCCGGAGTTCCTTTCCCGAGTTTACTCTTTCAGCTCAAACAATCCTGGCTGACTGCTTGTCGGGATAGAGCCAGGATTTCTTCTGCATCAAAAGAAAGGCAGACTGAATTCCAGAAAGATCCATCAGAATGATGAAGAACAAAAGCTTTCAGCCTTCAAAGCCCTTGAAATGCACCTGGAAGTTTCCTTCAGAGCGCCCCACCCATCACCTCATACTTCTATTAAGAAACCTCCTTTCCCTCAAGCACCAGCTTTCAAGAAAAAAGTAAACAGACTTTTCTAGATGCACATTGTTATTTTCCATTGCTACCTCCAGGTCTTGCAACAGTAGGGTTTTCTTTTTTCCCCCATGTGGGTGTGTGACACTCAGCTTTGAGATGCGTTAAATGAGCATTTGTGGCTCAACCTGGAAAACTGAGCCCCATACATAACGCTGAGTCCTTGGTTTTTTCTCTTGGCTCATTGTCTGGAACCCTGACCCACTTCCCAGAAACCAAGTTTTGAAATATTGTTCACTGGTAAGCAGGGACTGACTGCTTGACTAGACATTTAAGATAAAGAGATACTTCCCAGGGCAAGATGGTGAAAGCCTTTTGTTGTTTCAAAAAGGATACTGTACAAGAACTAGCTGATTTCCCAAGAAATAGAAATCTGCTAGAACTCTTGAGGCTTGCAGGATGGGCAGGGCCAGTGTGCTAAGGCTGGTGGAGGAGAAGGTATGGTGAAGAACCAAGTGATGCTGTGGACCCGAGGACCGGGCAGAGAGGATGCAGGAAGGGCTGGGCTGAGTGGAGGGGTCTGGGGAGAAGGGTTAGGGCCACGTACTGGAGAGACAGACCCAACTGACATCTATTAAGCACCGTCCACGCGTGAGGAAGGGCCCAGTGGGGAAGCATGTGGATTCCCAACACAGCCTAATCATTTTGTGCCCCATCAAACTGGCATTCCTTTACTATGAGTTCAGCTTTACTGTAGTGGAACTAATCTCTGCTTGGAGAAAGGAGAGAGCAGACAGAGGAGAGGATCCGTGCTGGCAACACTCCATCTCCTCTGAGCAGTTCAGCTCTGACTGTGAACTCACCTGCTGCAATTAGACACACAAAAACTTGAGACCTTGCCCCATGCTCCTTATGGAACAGCGTAGAGATCAACTATTATTCTGGCCTGTTCTTTTGGGTTCCCCCACCCCACTGCTGATGCTGGGAAAGACTGAAGGCAGGAGGAGAAGAGGGCAACAGAGGATGAGATGGTTGGATGGCATCATTGACTCAGTGGCTCTGAGTTTGAGCAAGCTCCAGGAGATAGTGCGGGACAGGGAAACCTGGCGTGCGACCCCAGTCTATGGGGTCGCAAAGAGTCGAACAGACTGAGCGACTAAACAACAACCCCACTGCTAGTAGCTTATTAAAGCAGAACATCCAACTGACTCTTAAAAGCGTTCCAGACATGATTTTCTTCATCTCCTTATATTTCCAATGATGCCTGAGCCCCTTGTAAAGATGGTACCCAAGCAACTGCCTGACTGGCCTGCTCCTTACACCAGCTCTGGTGCTGGCACTGAGAATGTTCTCGCCCTGCTGTATAAGTAACATGATCTCCATTCTACTTGGTGAAACCCAGGCTGAGGGCAATTAGGTTAGCTGTCCAAGAGGCCCATAGCTGGTGAGTGAATCCCACCTTTGAGATGAGATTTGAATTCAGCTTCGTCCATCTCATTCCAAAGCCCAAATCTTCTTCATTTCCTCCCCCTCGGCCCCCAGGAGAAAATGGAGAGAAAGGTGGTGAGAGCAGGAGGGTGACTCCTCGAGGAGGTGCAGGAAGTAGAGGTTTGGAAGCGCGTGCGTGCTAAGTTGCTTCAGTGATGTCTGACTCTTTGTGACCCTGCGGACTGTAGCCTGACAGACTCTTCTGTCCGTGGGATTCTCCAGGCAAAAGTACTAGAGAGGGGTGCCATGCCCTCTTCCAGGGGATCTTCCTGACCCAGGGACCGAACCTGATCTCCTATGTCTCCTGCCTTGCAGGGGAATTCTTTGCCGCTGAACAGGCAGCTGTAACAAGGAGAGTCAGGGATCTGCCTCTGCAAGATGGCTCATGTCGGATGGAAGGAGTAGGGTGGAGCCAGCTTGGGCTCCTGGAGTGTCGGAGGGGAAGACGGCTTGTCCTGGAGAGAGGCGAATGTGTATACTGCCAGGCCAGGATCTCTTCCCCTGCACATGGCCACCTAGTAATGCCCACTGAAAGGACGAGGCAGGCCTGGAGTCTAACAAAAAGAGGCTGGGGTCCAAGAGGAAATTTTGCAGGAGGAATCTCTCCTTCAGCCAATCTCTTCTTCAGTCAAGGCTGCAGAAAGTCCTTTGGACCAGGTGGAGACGGGATGCTGAGGGCTCAGGAGTTGGCTCTAGTTGAACCCCTTTCTCTCCTCATTGCCCTACCCTCGGAACCCCTAGTCCAGGCCTCCTTCAGTTGCAGGGCCAGAGGGCCTGGCGGCCTATTCCTGGCATCGCCAGCAGAGGGCTCCAGAGCAGAGTCCTCCAGAGCAGGACGCCCCGCCTCCTCCCTGCAGGGAGTGTGTGAAGTACTGGACGGTCCTCCCTGCTCACAGGTGTCTAGGTGTCCATCTGCACGGGTGCTCTTTACTTGTGCACAGGTGTATGTCTGTGTGTGTGTGCCCCCCGTGTGGATCTGTGCAAGCATGTACAGGATCTGTATGTGTAGGCCTGTCCATGTCTGTCGGGCACACGGCCTGTTTATGTGCTGGTACACGTGTGTTTGCCTGTTTCCTTCTTGTACGCACTGGCGCTACTTGTGTCCCTGTGTATGTTTGTGTACATGTGGGTGCCTTGTGATTTGTGCATAAGTATCTATGTAATTAAAAGTTGCTTGCTCCAAGAAAAGCTATGACACACCTAGACAGCATATTAAAAAGCAGAGACATCACTTGGCTGACACAAGTCTGTCTAGTCAAAGCTATGGTTTTTCCAGTGGTCATGTATGGATGTGACAGTTGTACCATAAAGAAGGCTGAGCGCCAAAGAATTGATGCTTTCGAACTGTGATGCTGGCGAAGACTCTTGAGAGTCCCTTGGATAGCAAGGAGATCAAGCCAGTTAATCCTAAAGGAAATCAACTCTTGAGTATTCATTGGAAGGACTGATGCTGAAGCTGAAGCTCCAAAATTTTCGCCAGCTGATGCAAAGAGCTGACTCATTGGAAAAGACCCTGATGATGGAAAAGATTGAAAGCAGGAGGAGAAGGGGGTGACAGGGGATGTGATGGTTGGATGGCATCACTGACTCACTGGACATGAATTTGAGCAAGCTCCGGGAGATAGTGGTGGACAGGGAAGCATGGCGTGCTACTGTCCGTGGGCCGCAGAGTCAGACGTGACTGAGTGACTGAACAACAACAGTGATCTATACTGGGCTTTGTGAGGAGAGAGGAAAAAATAGTGAGAAAGAACGCAGTGGAATCTCAGCGTTCTAGGGGCAAGGATGCTGACCCAGCCGGGCCGCCTCCTGCCCTCGCTCAGCGCAGTTCCTGAGTTTGTTTGTTAAAATCCTGTTTACAGCAGGTGTAGCTGACGTCTAGTTCCCAGGAAACAAGTTTTCCAGAACTCTGTGTGTGTGTGCGTGTGTGTGTGTGTGTCTTTTCTGGCTCCCTCTTTTGCAGCTTGAAAGTGTTGTTCTCCTCGTTGGGAGTGGGGAGCAGTGCCCCAGAGAATGAGGGGAAGGTAGAGGGTCGGAGAAAACAACAGGCCCTGGGCTGCTTCATCCACGGGCGAGGAAGGCAGTGCCCGGGGGACCAAGGTCTTGGCCCAGGAGTCTGGGGTCCTACCAGCTGGAGGCCCTGGCTGGTGGGCAGCAGCCCCTCCTGGCTTCCTCATGGTGGTCTGTGCTGGTGCCCAGCCAGGGCCGTGGGGGAGACAGGTGGGGTTCTTCCCTCACCCGGGGTTGCGTTGAAAAGGCACTGGTGGAAGGGAATGGGGCGGAGTGTGATGCCCACCACACAGCGTTTCCTATTGTCTCTGTAACAGATCACCACAAACTTAGCAGTTTAAAACAACACAAATTTCTTTTACGTTACTGGAGGTTGGAGTCCAAAATCAGCCTCACCAGGCTCAAGTCCAGGTATTAGCAATGCTGTGTCTCTCCTCAAGGCTTCTAAGGAAACCATCTCCTTGCCTTTTCCAGATTCCAGAAGCCACCTGCATTCATTGCCTTGTGGCCCCGTCACATTGCCTTTCTATTACTTTGACCTTCTGGGAGGACCCTTGTGATCACACTGGACCCTCCCAGATAATCTAGGACAATTTCCTCATTTCAAGATTCTTAACCTGATCACGTCTGCTAAGTCCTTTGCCTGTGAGCTAACATATTCACAGGTTCTTGGCATTAAATGTGGACACCTTGGTGGGGAGGCATTATTCTGTCTGCTAACTAGGACAATCACAGACATGCTGGTGAAAGGGGGTGACATTTTTTGGGAGGGGGGTGCATCCACGGCTTAAGGGACCTTAGTTCGCCAACCAGGGATTGAACCCAGGCCCTGATAGTCAAAGGGCCGAGCCCTAACCACTGAGTCCCCAGGGATTTCCTGGGGCAACATTCTTAATCCTCCTGAGGTTATGCTGAGGCACTGAGTGGGACCCTCACTCCTGCCGAGGAACCATACTGTCCTGACGTCTTGTCCGGGGAACTGAGCAGCAAGAAACAGGCTGTGCTAGCTGATATAGGGCCTTTCCTTTCTGCCTGTTCTCCCAGCAGCTCCTGGCCAGGCGCCAGCTATCATCTCCATTCAGACTGACCCCTGGGTTCCCCGAGTCCCCCTCTCGCCTACCCTTCCGCTCGCAGCTCCACATCCAGCCCCTGGCCCCGTCCACACTCCCAGGGCGCTTCTCACTACTTCGTTCCTTTCCCGTCACAGCCCCCACTCCCTGTCCGGGAGGTGCTTTGGGCTGCAGCCCACCAGCTCAGGCCCACGCACTACCCAGCCCTCTCCACACATGAGAAAACCACCACATGTGACCTCTCTCCAGCTCCCCACAGAAAAGCCCAACCGCATGACTCGGAGTAGAGGAAGGGGGACACGCACAATGGTGCAGGCCAGTGCTGGGGGGTCCCGTGGGATGGCGGGCCTCCTGGATGCTTGGTAAGGCCAAACTCCCCCAGCACAGTCAGCACTACTGGAATTAAGCTGGAAATTCCAAGTGCTCTCTGCTGCTAAAAAAAAAAGTGTCGAATTTTCCCAGAGATTCTGTGAAAGTGGGAAGCCGTGTGGGGGCGAGTGTGGGGGGTGGCCACCAGACCCCAGAGCTTCGGGGAAATCCAGATGTTACAATGTGTCCGGTCCTCTGGCTGACGCTCCCCCAGCCTCTCAACTGTTGCTCCCAGCCCTGTGAAAATTCAAGATGCCTGGAGCAAAAGGGGGATTTTGCTTCTCCCGAGGACCCACAAATTTGTTCGTGTGTGTGCGTGTGACTTTTCTGATAGGGATTAAGTTATTTTTTCCTGGAGAGAAAAACGTTGACACGGCCCAGGCAGATCGTCTGCCCAGAAATTCCTGGTGCACTAAGGTGTGCTTTCCCCTCGCTCTAACACACAGGCGCACGCACACACCACCCCGAGATCTGGACCTCACCAACCATGCTGTCTGGGCCCCTTCAGGGCCTCAACTGCACTCCTTCCTGTTGCTTTAGTCTTTAAGTCGCGTCTGACTCTTTTGTGGCCCCGTGGACTGTAGCCTACCAGGCTCCTCTGTCTATGGGATTTCCCAGGCAAGAATACTGGAGCGGGTTGCCATGCCCTCCTCCAGAGGATCTTCCCAACCCAGGGGTCGAACCCATGTCTCTTGCATTGGCAGTCAGGTTCTTTACCATCTGAACTACCAGGGAAGTCCCACCTGACCACCTAGCCCAGCCCCAACCAGTGTGGGATGGGGATTCCATTGAGGTGAGTCTGGGGCCCAGAAGAGGCTCGACCACTCTAGGCAAGTGGATGAGTTTCCTGTCCCTGTGGTAACAAATCACCAGGAGCCAAGTGACTCAAAGCAACTTTATTCTTTCACAGTCTGGACGTCAGAAGTCCAAAATCAGCCTCAGTGGTGATGCCACAGTTTGGTCATGTGCTGCCCCAAGTCCCAAAGTGGTGCCCAGGTTTCACATCATCCTTTTTGTGGCCGAGATGCTGACAGCGAGATCTGGATCTGAGTTCTGACTCTACCTCTTCCAAGCTCTGGGGCCTTTTTGAGCTCCCATGTCCTCGTCAGCAAAATGCAGATGATCCCTGGCATACCTTTGTTTTGATAACTAAATAAGACCATGTTCTATTTAACTGAAGTCTGCAATTCCCTGGCACAGAGGTATGCCTCTAAATGGTGACTCTAAATAGTCTGTCTCATCCGGAACCCTGACCATTCCCTCTTCACGGTCTCATTCTAGGGGCTCAAACTTCTGCAGTCAAAAAGGCATGATACCTAGGGGGTGGTGGGATGAATTGGGAGATAGGGGTTAACATATATACTACGTTACGTATCAAATAGATAGTTAATGAGAAGCTACTCTGTGTAGCACAGGGAACTCTACTCAGTGCTCTGTAGTGAGCTAAATGGGAAGGAAGTCCAAAAAGGAGAGGCTATATGTAAACATACTATTGATTCATTTTGCCGTACAGCAGAAACTAACATAGCACCATTATGGTTTATCGTTTATAGTTTCGCAGAACAACTATAGTGCAATAAATTTTTTTTTAAAAGCAATCTGATGAAGGTGATTCATACCAATTCCTGCCTCAGCCTTCCCCAAAGAGCTTCTGATTCGATAGGTCTTGGATGGGTTCCCAAACTCATTATTTTTATCAATCTTTTAATTTTTAATAAACGTCCTGGGTGATCCTGACGTTTACCCATGTTTGGGAGCCACTGGAATAAGTGACGATGGGGTTTTATTTTAATAAAGGCCAACTGGTGCACTCAAAATCAGGGGTTTAGCTGAGCAGTACCATCTCACGGCCCCTGGAACCACAGCAAGTGGGACCCTCTCACTCCCTCTGGGGAAGGGGCATTCCTCCAGAGCAGCTCTGCAGGAAAGGGTAGGGGCCGCGCCAGCTGTACCCCCTCCTGCAGCTGTTTCAGTGCCCTGGCCCCATGGAAACCACTGTGAAATCCATTCTCCACATCTCCCAAAGCTGGGCCAGGTGGCTCCTGGCTGGAGCAGCTGATCCCACCCGACCAGAGAGGCTCTGTGAGCCAAGGAAATATACCCACCCACTTCCACTCAGCACAGGGCTCATCCCTGCCCAATGCTGCCTTCCTGGGCCACTGAGTGCCTCTGTCCCAAATCAGCTCATGCCCTCTCACAGAAAGACTGTACTTGGGAATGCCCAGAAATGCCCAGGTTTCACATTTCTGCAGGTTCACTCAGGACTCTTTTGGCTCTGTAAGTTAGGGGTGGCTGGATTCTGCCTCAACCCTGGAACCCCCAAGGCCTGGGACAGAGGCTGCACTGGGGAAAATGTAGAGAAAGTGTCAGGTTCCCCTCACCCCTGAGAATGACAGCCAATGGGGGCCTTCCCTGCTGCGGGGAACTCAGCCTGTTTATTAGCTGCACGGAGGTGCAGAAACTGGGGTTTGGCTGAGGAAGAAGGGAAAGGCCCAGAATGAGAGTACTGTCCTCCGCCAAGGACACAAGACTGTTGACGTGGGCGAGATGGGCGCAGCCTCTGGATCAAGTCCACGGTGAGGAGGAAATGGTTTTCAGTGAAAAACAAAGTTGAAAAACAGTTTACTGAAGGGAAGAGAAAGAGGAAAGGGGAGGGAAAAAAAAAAAAAAAACCACATACCTAAAACTGTCTGATCATCAAAATCACCTAGTTGGTTAAAAATATAGATTCCAAAATGTGTTCCAAGTCAATAAAATATTATTCTTGGTAGCTCTGGGTTTCTTTTTCCTTGTGGTTTAAAAATGTAGATCCCCTGTCAATTATATCTCAAAAAAGCTGGGGAAAAAATTAAGCTACATGTAAAGTCAGTTGAAGAAGGAAAATCAGTTGCACAGCAAGAAAAATTTTTCAGAGGGGATTTTTCAGTGCACGTGGAGATTGAGGAAAGTGAATTAAATCGTCACATTTCTAAGCTGGACATTAATATCTGAACTTGGAAGATTTAATAATATAATCAGCTTTTTTTTTTTTAATTAAGGAGAATCTGCTATTGGAAGTACAATGTAAATCTTCAGAAAATGCAGATTTCAACTCATGTAGCTTGGAAGACCCCTGGCTGGATAGGTATCATGAGTGAGCGGAAGCAGTGTCTTATGGAATCAACAGCGTGGGTTATGTTTCTAATTTTCCCATTAGGCTTTGGGAAGGAGGGAGAGGAGACGCAACAGGATCAGGAAGAAAAATCCCAAAAGCCACTTCTCTCCAACCAGGCTGGGTCTTCCGCTGAGTGACTCTGTCCCATCCCTCCTTCCTTTTTCACTTGTTTTCCAGTGAAATGTCTCCACTTACCTGCTCCCTTCCCTCTTCTTCCTCCACCTTAAGCCCCTGCCTCCCGAACAATGGGAAGCTGAATAACGCCTTTCAATTCCACAACATGTCCATGTCCCATTCCCTGGAATCTGTCCTTATACAGGTCTGTGCATGCGTGATTAAATGAAGGATCTTGAGATGGGAAGATTATCATGGGTTATCCTGATTGGTCTAATGTAATCACAAGGGTCCTTTAAGAGAGAGGCAGATCTAAGAGTAGACGGTGATGAGATGACAGAAGCAGAGATTAGAGTGATGCCCTTTGGAGACGGAGGAAGGGACTACAAACCAAGGAATGCAGGCGGCCACTAGAAGCCGAAGAAGGTGAGGAGATGGGCTCTTCCCTGGAGCCTCAGGGAGGGACCAGCCCTCTGACAACGTGGCTTTCCTCTGTGAGACTGATTTTGGGCTTTGGACTTGTAGAAATGTAAGTGAATGAAGCTTTACTATTTAAGTCACTCAGTTTGCAGTGATGTGTTACATAGCAATAGGAAAGTCCTACGCTGAGGTTTCCCTGGTGGTCCAGCGGCTAAGACTAGGTGCTCCCGAGGCATAGATGCCCTAGGTTCAGCCCTGGTCAGGAAACTAGATCCCACGTGCCACAACTAAAAAAGACGCCCTAAGCTGTAATAAGACCCAGGACAGCTAAATAAATATGTACTTTTTTCAAAAAAAGAGAAAGACGTACACCTCCTGACCTCTGCCCTGTCCATCCCACCACCCAGTCCCCACCTGGGACCAAACTCTTGGCAACACTTGGGCCCTTCTTAGCACGGCTGTCCCTGGCCCTCTTAGCGGTGTTTGATATTTTCCACCTTGCTCTTAAATCTTGCATCAGCCCACTCCCCTGGTGGTCCTTCTGCCTGTGTGTCCCAGGGTTCTCTTCTCAACCTGCCTTTCTGTTCACTTTCTACTTTCTAGGAGTGTCCCATTCCAGTGATGACCCCAATATCAAGGCCATGTGCTCCACACCCTAACAGCCAGCTGGTAATAGTGGTCTTCCTGCTCCCTTCTCAGCAAACTACTGTCTCTATCCGAAAGCATTTTCTACCTTCTCCACCTGTTGAAATCTGGCTCACCAGTTTATTCAAGGTCCAGCGCAAATGTCCCTTCCTGCAGGAAGTCTTCTCTGTCTGCCATGCCACATGCTTATCTTAAATAAGGTGTTTTTTTTTTTTACCAACTTTGTTTTTTTTTAGAGCAGTTTTAGGGTTCACAGCAAAATTAAACAGAAAGTTCCTGAGGAGCACTTATTTTTCATAGGCTATTGTGTGACCAGCTTTTATTGACATTGTCTTATTCATTTCACTCAACGAATCTATGTAGTAGAGAGGTGTTTTATTTTTCTTTCTTTCTTTAATTCCTTCCTTCCTCTGTCCCCTCCTTCCTTTCATCCAGGCTTACTGACGTATAATTGACAAGTAAGAGTGTCATATATTTAAAGGTGTACGACGTAATTTTTTGTGTTTGTTTTAAATTAGTTAATTAATTTATTTGGCTGCATTGAGTCCTAGTTGCGGCATGCGGGATCTTTCATTGAGGCCCTAGCGCGTCTCTCTAGTTGTACTGCGCAGGCTCTAAAGCCCATGGGCTTCAGTCAGTACTCGGACTTAGCTCCCCTGCAGTGTGTGGGATCTTAGTTCTCTGACCAGGGATCAAACTTGTGTCTCCTATATTGGAAGATGGATTCTTAACCACTGGGCTACTGGGGAAGCCCCACGATGTTTTGATATACATGTACGTTGTGAAATGATTACCACAACCAAGATACTTAACACATATTACTTCATGTATTACCTTTTTTCCTTTGTGAAAACAATTAAGAGCTACTCCTTTAGCAACTTTGAAGTTTATAATATAATATAATCCTAACTATGGTGGTGGTGGTTTAGTCCCTAAGTCATGTCTGATTCTTTTATGACCCCATGGACTGTAGCCCCCCAGGCTCTTCTGTCTGTAGGATTTCCCAGGCAGGAATACTGGGGTGAGTTGCCATTTCCTTCTCCAGGGGATATTAACTCTAGTCTAGTACTATACATTAGATCTCCAGAACTTATTCATACTGCGTGTCTGAAACTTTGAACCCTTTGATCAACATCTCCCCATTTCTCTCACCTCCCAGCCCCTGATAACCTCCATTCTGCTCTCTGCTTCCTTGAGTTGGACTTTTTAAACTGTCACATATGAGTGAGATCATGAGGTATTTGTCTTTCTGGGTCTGCTTGATTTCACTTATAATGTCCTCCAGGTTGACCCGAGTTGTCCCAAATGACAGGATTTCCTTGCCATATGCTTGTTAACTCTGCCCATCTGTTGGCCCCAAGGGACTGAGAAACCCTTAGAAGAAGAGTCGTAGCGTGGTCAACCTTGGACCCTCAGCACCTAAAACAGTGGGGCAGATGGAACTCAAGAACACGCTCCTTACCCACAGTCTGACCGGGAGATAGAACCCCGCCCCTGCCCCTCTTCCATTCTCTTGTCTTCCAGCCCAGAGAAGGCTGTCACAGCAGAGTCCCTTAACCTCAAAGGTTCATGACAACAGATGTCAAGTGTCCTGTATAGGCCTGTGCTTTAGCAACACTGGGTGGTGGAGAGAGAACTCAAGCTGTGTCTTGGAGTTCTGGATCCTGACCTGTCTCACACCTTGCCAGCCTCAAACAAGCCCTCTCTGCCCCTCTGAGACTAGGATGCCCTGTGTGAAGAAGGAAAGGGTGATCCCTATTCTGTATCTTCCCCAAGAAGCCACAAGGATGGACTGAAAGGAAATATTTGGTGAAAGAACTTACAAAAGGGCGTGGTGCCCCACACCAGGTGCTCAGAGCCCCCAGGGGGCTCTGAACAGGCAGTGCATTGCCCACCAAGCCCAGGACAACAACTACCCCTCCCAACCTCCCTCTGCTCAGCTGACCACAGTTCCCCCTGGGCTCCAGGGTGCTTCTGAAAAGCTGAGGGGAGCAGCTGTGTAGCAGAAGAAGGAGCCAGACCCAGCCAGGGAGCACCAGGGGTTGGTGGCTTCAGCCTCCAGCCAGGTTCCAAAAGACAGTCAGTCACACTAGGTGCGTGAAACCCGAAACCCCGGAAATTTCTATAGGTCTCAGAAAGTGCAGCAAATATGGTAAAGCCCTGCTCTGGTGTTCCCTGTTACTTTTGTTCCCATTAATACAATTTAATGAGTAATGCATTGATGGGAGACACCAAAAACTTTGCAGAGATTCACAGCCTCTGTCCCTCATGGATCTTCAGAGGGTGGGCAGGACCTGGGGGTCCCTGGAGGGAGCCTGACACCATTGCTGAAGGAAGCCTGGGTGATTTTGGGGGGAGGGTGGGTTTTGGCAGCACCCCACAGCATGTGGAATCTAAGTTCCCCGACCAGGGATCAAACACATGCTCCCTGCACACTGGAAGTGCAGAGTCTAAACCACTGGCCACAAAGGAAGTCCCTGGCTGGCTTCATAGTCCTTCTAGGTGCTGTGTTTCTGTCCCTGTTGTCTCCCTATGGGGTTTATTAACCCTAGTATAACTTGTCCCAGGTTTCTTAGCTGTGCTCTGCTAAAAGAAGCCCAAGACTGTGTTTCTAGCTATGCTCAGACCAGCGAATGGAAGGACAGTGGCCTCCTGAGGGTCAGGCAGCAGGAGACAATGGGAAGGAAGAAAGTGACCCAAACAGGGAAACGTGTGGAGGGAGGCAGAGTTGGGGCTGTTTGATCCTACTGGTCCTCCCACCTGGAAATTCTCCTTTCTGAACTAATTCTTGGAAGTTCTGGTTGTAAAGTTCTAACACGAATAATTTTAAAAATCACTCTGTCCTCTGTATAAATAAATGCATGACAATTCTAGAAAATTTTAAAAATTCAGATAACCAAAATCAAAATAAAAACAAGGGAAAAAGAAGAAATCTAAAATGTCTCCTTATCTCACGACTAGTCGATGTTTTGGTGTGTATCCTTTCAGTATTTTTAATGAATTGACATAGTTTCTAAATCAGATTGATTTTTATACTCATCAGCCTTTTGTTTTTCTGTTTACTATGCTTTAAATTTATTTCTGAGTTATTAACTATTCTTCTATGACATCATCTTTTATTTTATTTATTTATTGGCCACCCGGCACATGAGATCTTAGTTCCCCAGCCAGGGATTGAACCCATGCCCCTGCACTGGAAGCACGGAGTCTTAACCACTGGACCAACAGCAGAGTCTCAGCACCATCTTTCAAAGGCATTCTAGTTTGTGGATGATTCATGATTTATCTAACCAATCCCCTCTCATTGGCTATTTAGGCTGTTTCCAGTTTTTCAAGCTTATAAATAACAGTGAAGAACAACCCTATAGCTGTCTTCACACTTATGATATGTATGCCCCTAGAATGAAGTCTCAGGAATAAACTCCCTGAATTAAAGGGCTCTAGGTTTTGTTTTCATCACTGAGTAGGCCCCAGGGAAGGCTGGGTGTTTCTAGAAGTCTATGCACTCAGCCTGGCGCCAAGTTCTGGGGCCCACCCAGCCCCCAAGTCTGCATGCTCCACAAGCTTCAAGCCATCCTCCTCTCTTTTCCCAAACACACCCCCAGGCTGTGGGCTCACCTGAGACAGTGAATTACACCTCCAAGCCGGACATGAGGCCATCTGTCTCATGCTCTGGAATCCTGATGAGATAAAATCTGGGCAGAGCACATTTATTTATTTAATGTATTTCTGGGCAGGTCAGCCTCCACTGTCAGAGATCACCTTTCTCCAGACTGAGGTTAAGAGTTTACACGAGGAGGACCAGCTCATGGAGTGCTGAGCGACCAGCTCCAGGGCTCACCCCAGAGGGGGCCCCACTTTCCTTCACCCCCAGAACATCCCGTCCCTAGTTCCAGCCTCCCACATCCTGCCTCCCTACCTGGGGCTCAGGAAACATCACTGATACAGCTGAGCTGGCAGTGAGGATTCCACTCTTCGGAGGCGGAGCTGGGCTGTGAGCCATGTGCCCAAAGCATTCATCATGAGAAGCAGAATCTCCCGAATGCCCATTCTTGGGCGTGGGGTACCTCCACAAGGCCTCTCTGGTGCTGGCTTCTGGAATCCTGCTCAGGCCTCTGTCTGAGCACATGCAGTGATCCCCTCTCTAGGGCTTTATCCCTGTTTTAGGCTCAAACTCTGCCAATGCCCCCAGGAGACCCCACAAATGTCCGGGATTCTCTTGTGTCCAGACGATCAGGTCACGTTCCTAACCTTACTTGCTGCCTGTCCCGTGCGGCATCTCTGACTCTCTCCAAGTTTGGTGTCTCTCCATGTAATTTGGGGAGCATGGGGCTCCTGACCCTGTCAGAACACCAGGAGAGCTCTGTAAATACATGGGGTCCAGGGCCTCTCCCCCAGAAACACAGGCTTTGTGGGTCTGGAGAGGTTCCCTGGAACCCATATTTGCACAAAGGGTGGTCCTCCTGGTTCTTTGCACAGAGCTGGCTTCGTGTCCCTCATCTCTGTTGATATGGTGGGGGGACAGGGCATTCGGCCCCTGAGTCAAGCAGGCCCAAGGCAGGGAAAGCAATGACAAACAGATGGGCTACAGGCTGCTTCCTCAGGTAACCTGAGTTCAGGAGCTTTGGCAGCCAAATGGGCCTCTCCTGGCAGGGGGACTTGGCCAGAGACAAACTGAGAGCCTCACAAAGCCACCCTCACAGCCTCTCTGGCTGTGCGTCCCCAGGCGCTGGCCTGACCGGGTGCACAGGCTCGCCTCTGTCAGCCAGGCCTGCAGGGTTTGTGGCTGGAGAATCAAAGCACCGTCCCCAGACTCCTGCGGATACTTCCTCCAGAGGCTCTGGAAGCAGCAGTTTGGGGCGGAAGGGCCTCTGTGGGCCAGAGGTTGGTGTCTACAGACAGAGGCCCACACATCACCCATCCTGTTCCAATGCCACCCCCTCCCTGGGCCCCAGGTCTCCTGTGCCAGCCTGGAGGACTGGGGGGGTGGGGGGGTGGGTGGCGGCAGGGAGCAAACCTCTCCAGGTTGCTGCCCTTCCCCCACCCTGAGGCAAGAAGGTGAGCCTCCTTCTTTCTCCACAGGGGCTCGTGGGACCACCTAGGGCTGCAGTGGGTGGTGTGATGAATCAGAGGTCCCTGTGGGTGGTGGGGGACCCATAGACGTCCTACTCATTTCCAGCCTTTCCTGATTTTCGACAGTTGAAGCAGTTTAAATGTTCAACGAAACTCATTCTCTCTCTCAGTTAATGGTTAACTCCGTGCTCTCAGTTGCTCAGGTCAAAACCTTGGAATTGACCTTGAATCTCTTCTCTCAGAACATGGGTTCAGTCCCTCAAGAGCCCTGTCAGCTGCATTCTAACATAGTCCAGACCCCAGCCACCTCTCACTATTTCTGCTCTAGCATCTCTTGCCCAAATAATTTCGACAGACTTCCACCCAGTGCCCCTGCTCTACAGAACAGCCAGGGGACAGAGCTGGGTGGGGATGGAGTCTCTGCCACTGATCTTCATGTGTGTTCAGGACCCTCCTGTCCAGATTTGATCGAATCTTGGCCAGTCCTACTGAGAAAAACAGTTCATTCGTCATGTACAAATGAGATTCTTTCTATATCTTTACAAGATATCACTATCTCCCAAATTCTTCAGGTCTTCCATCCTAATCCAGGATTTATGAAATCCACCATCTCACAGGCATTCCTCTCCACCATGAAGATTCCAAGCCTCACTCAGGGCAACAAAGTCAGCAGTGCAGGGGCCTCTCCGAGATGATGCGACCAGGGGTGGTGGAGCCCCGGCAGAGCAATGCCCTGCTGGTAAACCGCTGTGATGATTCTGCAGCAGGTGCGATGATGCAACGGCTGTGCACGAATGACATGGGAAAGCTGGGCCCCTTTGCCCTGGGGGACGCTTCCACCACCCTCGTCAGCAGGAGGGAGCTCCTCCTAGGAGCTTAAATCTGGACTCATCTTTCTATGGGACGTCAAGCTCCTTGCTGGGTGATGTGGGCAGGAACGGGTTTTTCCTGGGACACTGTGATGTGCGGGTGTTCCTGTGTGTGAGGACGCACCTGCCCCGCGTCGCCCACAACTCCTCCAACCTGGAGGTGACGGTGATCAGGCTCAGCCTCTCTCTGCTGGCCCTCCTACCCACGCCGCACCTCCCTTCAAGGCCCAGATTAGTCTTGCTTTCCAAGCCACCGCCATTGGACTGGACTCCCTGGCTGTAGCTGAGCAGCCCCACATCAGGGCTCAGAGGAGCCAGGCCGTCCTGCCCAAGTGAGGACTTGGGGCTCAGAGAGGAGGATGCCGCCAAGCCCTTGTGGCCCAGCAGGTCCACGGCAGAAGGGGGTCAAAAGACAGATCCGCTTGTCAGTGCTGGCCCGGCCGCTGGGTCAGGGTCGGGGTCGCGGTTGCGGTCAGGCAGGGAAGGGAGGAAGGATAAGCAGCTCTCAGACTGGGGTGCCAGAATCAGCAGCTCTTCTCACCCCCATCTCAGCCCTGAGGCCTTCCCAGGTCCACTCCCTGGCAGCTGAGGCCTGTCTGATTTCTTGGGTCCCCAGGGCCTGCCAGAGTCTTCCCCATTCTGCTGCCTCTGGCCATCAGTTCCCTCCCCTTCTTGGCCGCTGCCTCTGCCAGCAGCAGGCAGCAGAGCAGGACCTGGGGGCGGGGGGAGGTCTGAGTTGGACTGGCCAACCTCACTTTCAGCAGTCAGACTGCCCTTCCCTTAACAGCCTTCCTAGAAGGCACCCCACCCTCCCCATCCCTACCCCCACACCCACCCCTGCTTCCCCCAGGCCCTGACTCAGCCCATAAATTACCTGGGGATGGTCGCTGACTCAGCCAGGAAGCCCAGGGCACCCCCCTCTCCATCCCCAGGCCTCAACCCCACAGCTGGCTCTCATTCCAGAATGCCTGGGCCCCTCCCCTCAGGAAATTCCTGGAAAATATCAGGCTTCTTCAAGGGGAGATCTAACCACAGCCTCAGCAAAGAAGGGAGCGACTGCAGCCTCATCCATCATCCTGCACCCCTGGGCCTCCTCTCTCAGCTGGTGTGTGTGTGTGTGTGTGTGTGTGTCTATTGGGGTAGGGGGCGTTGGCTGAGCGTCGAGGTGTCGGTCTCCATTAAATGACTGCTATCTGGCCACGGAGGGACTGCAGCAAGGGAGGAGAGGCCAGCGTTGGGTGGGGCACTCAGGGCAGGCTGCTGGGAGGTGGGACCAATCCTGGGCCCCAAAGGATGGTGAAACTGGGCAGTGGGGAGATAGGAAGGGAGTTCCAGGTCCAGGGAACGACCTGAGCAAAGGCTCAGAGGTGGGAAGCAGTCCAGTCTGTACAGAGGACGGGAAGGGAGCTGGAGAGCAACCAGGCTGAAGGGGTTCCAGGCAAGGGAGCCTGGGTTGATGAGACAGGGGGACTAGGGCCAGGCTGAGGAATTTACAGTGGATGTCCAAAGCCACGGAGAAGTCAAAGGCATCCCACTCCAGTACTCTTTTGCCTGGAAAATCCCATGAACGGAGGAGCCCGGCAGGCTTCAGTCCATGGGGTCGCTAAGAGTCAGACACGACCGAGAGACTTCACTTTCACTTTTCACTTCCATGCATTGGAGAAGGAAATGGCAGCCCACCCCAGCGTTCTTGCTTGGAGAATCCCAGGGACGGGGGAGACTGGTGGGCTGCCGTCTATGGGGTCACACAGAGTCGGACACGACTGAAGCGATTTAGCAGCAGCAGCAGTCCAAAGCCAAGCCCTGAGAGACTCTGGGGCCTAGGAGCAGAGGGGACAGAGTAGCCCAGTGATGGCTGAAGAGATGAGTCTGGGAAGAGATGAGTCTGGGAAGAGATGAATGTTAACTGAGGAGCGAACCCAAGAAACACTGGTCTTGGCAACATCCTGGGCCCACTCAAACCTGGAGGAGGGTGGTGTGGGGCAGGGCCTCGGTATCGTCACACTCCAGTCAGATGGCAGAGGCAGGGCTCCTGCCCTCAAGGAACCCAGCATCTTTGAGCCACCAGTCTAAGGGAGGGACAGACACCCTAGGACCTTGCTCCCTCCTCTGGTCTCAAGTACCTCATTAAATCCCTTCTTCAGAAACCCCATTAGCTTGTGACGAAAAGCCAGGTCCAGCCTGCAGATAAAACCCCTCTTTTTTTTTTTTTTTTCCTGGCTGCTTCCCCTTGGACAAAAACAACTTTTTTTTTTTTTAATACAAAAATTTCTGCCCAACTTCCCCTCAGGAAGGATGGCTGGATGATGTGGCTATAGCCATAGTAACAGAGTCGATGAGAAGATAAACAAAGTAACCTAGCGGACCCAAGGGGTGTGTCAATGTGAAGATTTCCTGAGACCCCCAGGCCCTGGATGGGATACCAAACCAGGGAGCTGTGGAGAGGGGTCTGCTGAGTTTCTAGTGTTCATTCACCTTTCCTGTGAATAACATAACAGGTTTACTGGGCATGGCAGGGAGTCAGGAAGATGTGGAGTCGGAAACAGAGAGAAAGGTGGGATGGAGCCAGCCAGAGGAACCAGAAAAAAAAAAGAAGGAAAGACAGGGAGAGGCAGAGTGACCCAGAGAGGAAATTCCTTGAAAGCAAGGGCTGGGCCTTGCTCAGTCTGTGTATCCTCAGCCTTGAAGCTGGGGAAGCTGCTTATGAACTGTGTCCCCCACCCCACCCCACGCCCCAGCCCTGGAAGACGGTCCTTACCAGGCCTGGACTAAATGCTCCACAGAGCACATGTCTGTCAAAGCCCTAAAACATTGTATTAACATCCTTGAGTTGCCTTTTAGACCACCGCACCCCACTCTGGAGCCCCCAGCCTTGTTCACTATTACGTGGCAGCTACTGGGACAGGGGCAGCCACACCCCTCACTGTCTATTCAAGGTAAGAAAGAAAGACAGAAAGACAGTGGGCAGGAGGGGATCTGACAAACCCACCACCACGGGGTGTGGCCTCCTGGGAGAGGCTCCAGGGCACCTCTCTGCCCCTCTTTTTTGGCCTTGGAGCCTGAGGTTGGGAAGGGCAGCCAGGGAGGGGCTGGGCTCAGCTGGCTGTCCCCTGCCTCTGCAGAGGCTGACAGGCCAGAGAAGGTTACCTCAGTGGGCCCCAGCCCAGAGAGGCACTAGCTCTGCTGGCGAGGTTGGCATGGTCAGGGCAGGAGGGGGGGCATCCTGCTATATTGTCACTGACTCAGCCGCATTTCCAGAAATTCTTCCCTCCAGTAAGAAGAGGAAAGAGAAGACTAGAGAGCCTCTTGGGCTGCCGGGAAAGGGACGGGCAAGTGGGAACCAGGGTTCCCAGAGGTCTCACGAGCCAGGCTGGAGCAATGGGGCCTCTTGCCTGGGCCAAAGGCCAGTCAGCCCTGAGACAGAGTCTGGGCCCCAGCCAGAGGTGTCAGAAGAACTGACCAATGGACTTGTACCTGGCCAGGTCCACGCCCACTGGGCCATGTTTGTGGCAGCAGAGCTGAGGCCGGAAAAAGAAAGCCTAGAAATCACTGGGCTTCCCACAGGCCTTTTCAGATTCTGGGAATGGGGGAGACCAAAGCTTAAATTCAACCCAGAGTGGTTATAGCCTCTCCTCCCGTTTCAGGGTCTAACCCTGTACTAGATCTTATTGGGAAGACATAGGAAAAATTCCTATTGTTATGGTTGTTATTCTCCAGCATAGCCTTTCTCTGGTGTGTTCCGCCTACAAGCATAATCCTTGGTAAAATTTACAGACCCTGGCACATCACTACCCTCTTAAACACTCCTAGTGCACAATGTGAATGTTGAAGTCTCAAAAAGGGACTTCCCTGGTGGTCCAGTGGTTAAGAATCTGTCTTCCAGTGTGAGGGACACAGGTTTGATCCCCGGCCAAGGAACTAAGATCCCACATGCTGCAGGGCTACTTGAGGCCATACACCTCAACTGGAGCCATAACTAAGATGCAATGCAGCCAAATAAATAAATAAATATTTTTTAATTAAAAAAAAATAAAGTCTCAAAAAAATCTTGAAAAGGCCAAATTAACTTCAGTTAATTCACTGTTTCTTCAGCTTATTTGACCATGGAACCCTTTTTTTTTTTTCTTTCACAAAACACCATAAAGCAGAGTTCCCAGAAACACATTCTGGGGAAAGCTCTAATAAAGCTTTTCAGGGGGGTGGTTTTCTAACTTTGTTCCAGCCAAGGTGTCCCAGGGGTGATCTAAGGCAAAGGGGGAAATGAGCCAGCTGGATGCCGGTTCTCCATCCCAACCCAGTTCACCAGCAGGTTCTATATTCTGCTTGAATCAGTTTTCCAATAATACAATTTTATTGGGCAGAAGGGTTCTGCAGCTAAAACTAAGTTTGAAAGCAATTGTTTTATGATTCTACATGACTATATGAAGAAAGAGAAAGAAGTAGGCAGAGTTGGTCTGGGCGAGGAGGGAGGCAATCTGGAAATAAAAAATAGTGAAATTTAAAAAGCGATAGATTAAACAGAACAGGAGCAGAGTGTCTGAGGAAATCATCTAGTGTGTAACCTCACAGTTCTCTGACCAAGTATTTCTAATTCCACTTCTGAAGTAGAGAAAGTGGGACAGGAGGAGTTGAGTTACCTGCCCAGGACTCTGATCAGACCTCTGACCAGGTTTCTTGCCCTCTTTCCTCAGCACCAGAGGTTAAGAGAAGGACCCCTACCCTCAGGAAGCTGCCAGTTTCCCGGAGGAGGAGAAATTTGCTCACCAAAGAATGGTGAATGGAAGCAGTTTAAGGTTCAAGGCAGAAGCCAGGGTCCAGTGGTTAGAGTTGAGGAGGTCAGAAGAGAGGGATTTCAGGAACAAGGGCCTCCGAAAGCCTTGTCCTTGAGATCTGGAGTTATAGTATGATGGCCCAGAACCTGGTGTGATTCTGCCGTGTGAAGACTCACGCCTGTCTTCAGTCCTGGCGGTTTCTCAGCCATTGTCTCTCTGAAGATTGCCTTTCATTCTTTCCAATCTGTCTTTGTGAAATTCTGTGAGACACAGATCGGACCATCTCATTCTATTCCCCACACCTTTGGTTCTTCCCTGTTTTCTACTTATTTACTTCTTTGTGCTGCATTTTGGGATGAATTCTGAGATTTCCTTCTCCAGCTCTGTTTCTCCCACTGAGTTTGAAATTTCTTTTTTTAAAAAAAATATTTATTTTTACTTATTTATTTGACTGTGCTGTGTCTTCATTGCAGCCTACAGGATATATAGTTGTAACATGTGAACTCTTAACTGGAACATGTAGGATCTAGTCCCCTGACTACAGATTGAACCCAGGGCCCCTGCATTGGGAGCTTGGAGTCTTAGCCACTGGACCACCAAGAAAGTCACTGAAATTTCAGTGATTATGCCTTTTATTTTAGAAGTTCTACATTCTGGCTTTTGAAGCTCCAAACCCACGAATCCTAGTCTATTCTCTGAGCCAACAAGTGCTGGAATGGTCAAGATCCCGCTTCCCACCAAGTATCCCGTGGCTGAGAACTCCAGCCCCCAGCAGCCTCTCTAGGTCTCCTTCAATCATCCCAAGAGCCATGTGAACACACATTCTCTCTATGCACCTTAAAGCAATCTAGCTACAGGAAGTGGGCAAAGCTATCGAGTGCAAGAAAACTTTGGGGGAAAAGATTAATATTTTCTTTTCTTTTTCTTTTGGCCACATCTCCGTGGCATGTGGGATCTTAGCTCCCTGACTAGGAATCAAAGCCATTGGATGGCCAGGGAAGTCTCAAGTATTTTATTATTTTTTGTGATCTTTTTTTAAAAATTAATTTTTACTGGAGTACAGTGGCACTAGTGGTAAAGAACCCGCCTGCCAATGCAGGAGATGTAAGAGATATGGGTTCAGCCCCTGGGTCGTGTCCACAGAGTTGGACACGACTGAAGTGACTCAGCACGCAGCCTCGCACAGTTGCTTTACATTGCTTACACTATGCTGGTTTCTAGTGCACAGCAAAATGAATCGTACATATACATATATCCCCTCTTTTTTGGGTTTCCTTTCCGTTCAGGTCACCGCAGTGCATTAAGTAGAGTTCCCTGTGCTATACAATATGTTCTCATTAGTTATCTATTTCATCTTCTCTGTCTGCTCAGATGCTCAGTCATGTCTGACTCTTTCTGACCTCACGGACTGTAGCCCGCCAGCCTCCTCTGTCCATAGGATTCTCCCGGCAAGAATATTGGAATGGGGCGCCATTTCTTCCTCCAGGGGATCTTTCCGACCCAGGGATCAAACCCGAGTCTTCTGCACTGGCAGGCAGATTCTTTACCACTAGCACCACCTGGGAAACCCTATCTAGTTTAGACATAGTATCAATAGTGTGTATGAGCCAATCCCAATCACCCAATCCCTCCCCGCCCCCTGCATATTTTCAAAAGTATCATCCCAGCATGTATCCTATTTTATATAGTGAAAGTGAAGTGAAAGTCGCTCAGTCGTGTCTGACTCTTTGCGACCCCATGGACGGACTATACACTCCATGGAATTCTCCAGGCCAGAATACTGGAGTGGGTAGCTGTTCCCTTCTCCAGGGGATCTTCCCAACCCAGGGATCGATAGTAGTCACTACTATTACCATAGTTACAACGATCATGACTAGTCTTCTACCTTTCCACCTAACCTTGGGAATGTCCCCATCCCTCCCTAAACTGTGGCTTCCTCCCCTGAGGCTGCACCGATCAGCCGCATTTGATTCCTTTCTTCATCCTTCCCTGAAGCTGACCCTCCCCATAATCTTCCTCCCGCTCCTTTTCCTGGCCCAATAAAGGGGCAAGGCTGGCAGAGGCCTGGGCCCTGATAACAGTGGAACAATGACAGCAAAGGCCCTGGGCGAGGGCGTGGGAACCAGCCGAAGTTATGGGGAGAGGGACAGGAAAAGCAGAGGGGAAACCCAGCAACCGGGACAGGCAGGCACGTCCGCCCCAGCCTTGCCCTGGAAGCTCTGCTTGGCGGTGGGTGGAAACCAGGCTGTTTCTCTTGGATGGTCCCTCCCAGCTTCTCACTCATTCAACGGCTATTTACTGGACACCTACTAGGTGGTAGGCCCCATGCCAGGAACAACCTTGCCCCTCGGGACTGTCCCTTCCACTTGGCAAAAATATTCGCGACTGTGGCTTCTGGGCCCACACAACAGTCCTGTGTAGCAGGGAGGGCTCTGATGGAAAACACCTTTTCTTCTTTTTTTTTTAATAACAAATCTCATTTGCTCGGTGCCTTGCAGATTCTTTTTTATACTTTATGTATTTATTTGGTCTTGGTTGTGACGCGCGCTGTGTGGGACCTTCGTGGTGTCACGCGGGATCTTTTGCTATGGTGCACAGACTCTCTAGTTGTGGTGCTCAGACTCGAGAGTGTGCAGGCTCAGTAGTTGCCGCAGGCCATCAAAGTTGCCCCGCAGCATGCGGGATCTTAGTTCCTGGACCAAGGATCAAACCCACGTCCCCTGAATAGGAAAGCAGATTCTTAACCACTGGACCACCAGGGAAGTCTCTGGACAACGCTTCCTGACAAATCAAAGGTTCAAGAAGGTGCCAAGAGTTCTGCAAGGCACACCACAGAGCAGCCTTCACTCTCTCCGCTGCCCCTGGCTTGGGAGAGTGAAATCCTCTCGACCTCTTGCCTGAGGGCAGATAAAAGATGTAGATTTGCCCCATTTTGTGGCTTCCAGGGGACTGGTGGGGAGGGGAACAATTCTTACTGTGAACGCTTGGACTAGGAGCTCCAGCTCACCGGCAACCTTCTCCCTTAGCATGGAGCCACTTTTTTAAAAAATGTATATCCCAAATTCATCGTAGAAATTGCTAAGCTTTCTAGTAAAAAGTCACTGGGAACATTCCCTACCTTTGTCAAGTGGTGGGAAGGTCTGAAAAGTTTGATGAGCAATGTTTCTTGGAAACAGCAAGCTGCAAGGTTTTAATCGGCCTTCATGAGCTGGCAGCTGGGTGTCTACTGTATCCAGTCTTTTTCTGCCTATCTGGACTTCACAGGATGTGGAAAGTAGAGCTCAGAAATTCCTGATTTCTTGCTGGAAGAGCCAACCCTTCAAAAAGACTCAGGGCTTTTTGTTCTCAAGCTCTAATGATACTTCACGTCATCTCCAAGACCTGCTCAAAGGCCAGAGCATCACAGGACACACAAGCATCACCGTTCTGCACAAGGACACCACGTGCCCACCCACAATGCACACGTCACAGGTCATGCAAACATGCCTGGTGCACACATATCCTGCACGAGTACACACTATGCCTACCTGTTCTGCTGCCCACTCTATACCACAGGCATGCTGTACATACCCCACACACCGCTGATGCAGAACACAAGCCATGTCCATGTTCTACAGACATGCCTGCTGCGGAGAACACACTAAGTGCACACACACGATCATGCCACACTTACGCTACACAAATATGCCCCGTGCATCAACATGAGTTATACACATACAATACATTCACAAATACAACATTCACCAGCTCATACATATATACACACTCACCGATACCCATGCATCTCACAAACATTCTGTTTTCTAATTAAAGTTCTCAAGATTTTAGTTTCCAGTGAAACCCATTTATATAACTCATCAACTTCTTTTGGACTGTCCTTTTCTTTCTTTACAATTTTTATGGATTTTTTTTTTTTCTGTTTCAGCAAAAAAGCAACAAAGCAACACAAAACTTTCCTTCTTACTAGCTATAAATAAACGCAGCTGGACATACATTTTTCAAAATGCCAGAAAAACAAATGGACCAAGAACTCAGATGTGGGAGTGTTTACCCTCCCTCTTCTTCCTCATGAAACTGTGGCTCTTCCTGTGTTTATACCAGGCCAAGGGACGGATGCTCGGCAACACCTGCTCCCCATCTAGATGTCTGGCCCTGGAGAATACACAGATTTGTCACAAGGACCAGGAGCGCCTCTCTTCACTGAAGGCTGGTCCAGCCCCTCAGCCCCTGCCTGCTTTTAGAAGTATAAAGACTGGAGGTAGAAGGCATGGGTACCACGCCCCCCAGCCCCAGTCAGGAGGCCACATCAGACATCACTAGTGGATCACAGCATCTGTTCCTCCCAGCCTGGACTTGGTGGCACAGTCCTCCACTTAGCTTTACCGGTTAGTCAGGGCTGGCAGGTTACCTGGGAATCATTTGAGATCCCACAGATTCCAACCCCTTTGGCTTATGGGTGAGAAAAATGAGGCCCAAAGAGGCAGAGTGACTCGTGTGAGGTCGCGCAGCACCATTCAATCTGCTCAGCTCTGTGCTCTACAAGTGTGGCTGGCGGAGGGGCATGGCTTTTCCAGGGCTGAAGAAGATGGGCCAGAGGGAGGTGAGGCCAGGCTGGGTCTCCCTAGATGCACTGAGCCCCTGCTTCCCTGGTCTAAGCCCTGCCCACCCCTCGCTGGTATAAGCTGAGTATCGCTGCTCTCTCAGATACAGTGCCCTTGGCCCTCCATCCCCGGGCCTCTGGCCTGCAAGGTCCAGGTGGGAAGTAAAGGGCCTTCTAGGGTTCATGGATATCATTCCCCTGAAGTGCTCTTCCCTCCTCCCTGAGGCCTTCCTGACCCCACCCAGGCTCGCCAATTTCTCTCCCCAGAATTGCCACACCTCATAACAGACATCTGTCCATACATTGACACCTACTGACTCTTATCTGGGCACCAGGTATGATCCCTCCAAGAAATCAGAAGTGCCCCCACTGATGGCCATCCCTCTGCCCTTCCCACCTTCCCCAGGTTCCCACCCACCCTTTAATACCCGTCACAGGAGTCACCCTGCCTTTCCCAAAGGACACATGTGCTTCGCTCAAAATCACCAAAACTGCATTTCTGGGCTTTTCTCCAACTCTGCTCAGGTTGCTCACTGTTGCCATGAGAATAAGTGAATGTTGTCTGGGTTCCAGCCCCTCCATGCAGTGGGCTTGGGACTCATGATAACTACGGAGTTCCTCTCCAGGGGGCAGCCTGTTCCTCCTGAGGCCACAGCCAGACAACCAGGCCCAGTGTGGGAACTTCTGCTCATCCTCACTGAAAGCTCCCTGGCCAGGCCCCAGCCCCCAGCACACTGTAGATGCTGGTGGGGCACCATGGGGCACCCTTGCCTTCCAGGGGTTCCTGGGCAAACCCACTCCCTGGACTAGGCCCCAGGCTGAACACAGGAGGGCTCCCGTGGACTGGCTGCCCAGCTTCCAGACACTTCCTTTCAGGGCAGTCGGTCCCTTAGGGCAACAGCTGTGGCAGGCAGCACTGATGGGGACGCTGGAGGGGTGGCTTCTCCTCCTGGGAGGCCCTGTGATGGGGCCAGCTGGACACAGCACCCCCACCTGTGCTGCCGTTCCAGCCTGGGGTGGGCACTGAGGCTGCCAGGGACATTCTTTCCCTGGGGGCGGGATACAGCTGCTTTGAGAGCAGCGCGGTGATGGGGGAGGGTGGGAGAGGCTAAAGGAGTGTGAGCCTCAACATTTGAGTCACATCACACCCAGACAGACAGATGTGCCATCGTGGGTGCTCATCACACACCCACACAGATACCCCCACCCAAGTACAATCCATACATGGAATGGCCACCTCCACCAGGAGTTTGGGCAGAACCAACACTGGGAGATGCTGAAATGATTTCCAACAATGAAGGAAGAGAATGCAGTAACCAAAGGCAGAACAGGAAAAACTCTGCCCCTACCAGGATGAAAATCCCAGATCCTATTGATTCCAGCCCAGCTCAGACCCAGGGCTTTAAGGACTGTCTGTATCTTCTCTAGACCCCGGACCCACAGCTCAGAGCTCACCCTGGTCAGCCTCAACAACAGCCCCGTGACGCACATGGTGGAAAAATGTTGGATGGGGACCCAGGGGGTCTAGGCCTCCAGCCTCAGCCAGGACCAGCTGGGCGACCTTGGCTGAGCTCCTTGACTTTTCAGCTCCCTGGTTTCTGAACAAAGAGCGGCTCCACTGTCCTTTCAGCTTGGAAATTTTGTTAAAGGGGGATGGGGCAGGGTGAGACAAGGGGACAGTGAGGGAGTGGAAGCTTTAAAGGGGACCCTCTATCAAATGTGGGAATACAGAGCGTTTCAGAGGTTGCCCTTTGAAATCTTCCTAGAGAAAGGAAAGGCCAGGTGCTCCCTCCACTGAGCTAAGAGGCCGCTTCCTGCGGCAAGCCTTCCCCACCCTCGTGGACAAGTCAGGGTTGGTGAGACCATGGCGGATCCCCTCTCCTGGACCAGGCTTTCCAGGGCCCTGAGTGTGGTTCAGGCTCTGTGCTTAGGTTCCAGAGACACTCCTGGCATTCTCAGCTCTAAAAGAGGTGTGTGTGTGTGTGTGTGTGTGTGCGCGTGCGCGTGTGTGCACATGCGCACTCTGTCGTGTCTGGCTCTTTGAGACCCCATGGACTACATGGACTAGCCCACCAGGCTACAGTCTGTTCACGGAACTTTCCGGGCAAGAATACTAAAGTGGGTTGCCGTTTCCTTCTCCAGGGGATCTTCCTGAACCAGGGATCAGACCTGTGTCTCTTGTGTCTCCTGCTTTGGCAGCTAGGTTCTTCACCAGCTGAGCCATCAGGAGACGTCCTTACAGGAGCCTTGACCTCAGTGGAACACTTGATGGGCACTGTCCTCTCTCTTCGCACAAGGCTCAGCCACGCAGGTGGAATCACCGCAGAGGCAGGGCCAGGGTGGGGGCAGCCTAGTGACAAGGGTGGCCACCAGCCCCACGCCCCAGGGAGCGGTGAGCTCCCACCCTCAGGGAGAGTCCATGCTTCTAACCGAGGGGCTCGATGCTTCAGTGTGGGAGATGATAACAGAATAATGATGCCCCAGGAGCAGCCTGTGGCCGTCTGTTTGCTGTTGTTTTGTTTTCTGAGTGTTTTTTCCACCTAGGCTCTCACTACACTACTTACTTTATGAATATGACCTCTAATCATTAGAGCAACCCTGTGTCAGAGACACGGTCTTCATCAGTGTTTTTAAGACAAGCTCATCAAGGTGCATAAACGTTAGCCCCCATGCTTGAGGCCACACAGTAAGTGAGGTACTGGAGCCGGGGACCACCTGACCTGACAGTCTGTTCTGCGCTTCCTTCACCCCAGCGATGACAATTCTGCATTAGAGGTGTCAGAGTTCTTTGGCAACTTATCAATGTCTGCAATCATTTGCTCCCTTGCTCCTGCCAGCCACCTAGCATGACGGGCATTATTTTCCCCATTTTACAAGTGATGAAACTGAGACTCAGAGGGACAAGTGATCATCCCAAGGTCGCCCTCCCCGGAAGCGGCAGAATCAGGACTAGGGCCCCCACCTGAATTTAAGTCACATGCATCTTCCTGCTGCCATGATTCACATGCACAGGAGAGAGAAGCAGGAGTCTTCCCAGCAAAACTGGTAGAAGACGAGGAAGGAAAGAAGAAGGAAGGAGGAGCAAGGAGGAGAGAGAAGAAGAAAGGGAAGGAAAAAACACTCCAAATTCCTTTATCTGATTCCATTTTATATAATTTATAGACATTCCTGCTGTATCATGGCCCACCGGACACAGGATATGTTTTCAGTCCTTCAAAATGTGGTACTGACTGCTATAAAATTTGAGTTTCCTCATCAACATAAAATTATTTTTTATTTTTTAAATTTTTTTTAAATGATGAAAGTACGACAACATATTTACAAGAGGCTTGGAAAATACATAACAAAGTTACATATAGTTCCACTATATTATTCCACAATTATATATTATTCCACAATTATTCTTTAAGAGAATAAATTAAGATTTTTAGTTGGAATTTCAACAGCAAACTCCCAAAAATTAATAGAATGAACATACAGAAAGGTAGACGAATATAGTAGACCTAAAAAGCACCATGAACCAGTTCAATGTTAAGATTTATACAGTTTTCACACAACAGCAGGATACAGATTCTATTCAAGTTCCCATAGACTATAAACTAGGAGACACTGGAACATAGCCAGGGACATAAAACAAGGTGCAAAAATTTCATGGTCTAAAGGTATTGAAATCATACAGTCTGTTCTCTTATCACTGTGGAAATATGTTAGAAATGTGATATGTTAGAAATCAATATTGAAAGATATTTGAAAAGAACCCACATATTTTTAGGTGCCTTGTGACATTTACCAAGGGCAATCTTTGACTTAGTTGTTGAAAGCCTCAAGAAAGTTAGAAGTCTGCAAAAATACAGAAGGTGACTGCAGAGATGATTGCACTGAAATGAAAAATTAATATCAAACATACTTTAAAACCCCCATGTATGTGGAAATTAAATGTCCACTTTAAAATGGAGAGTGTATCTAAGAAGCCATAACAAGGAAAACTAGAAAATATTTGTAACAGAATAAAAATGAAAAGAGAATTTACCAGAATTTGTTGTTTGCAGCTGAAGTTGCTCGATGGAACTAAATACAATGTGGAATCTTGAATAAGATATGAAAACAAATAATGGACACGTGAAATTTGAAAAAAATCTGTAGTTTAGTTAATAATACTGTATCACATGTTAATTTCTTATTTTTTTAACAACATAGTATTTCTTTATATTCTCAGAAGTTTCATGCCTCATTCAATTTTTTAAATTGTTATTTCTTATGCCTTCTATGCAGTTTGTTTTCTTTTTTATTTTACTTTATTTATTTTAATTGGAGGATAATTACTTTATAATATTGTGATGGTTTTTGCCATTCATCAACATGAATAGGCCACAGGTATTCATGTGTCCCCACCCCCCTTCCTGAACCCTCTCCCATTTCCCTCCCCACCCTAACCCTCTAGGTTGGCCCAGAGCACCAGCTTTGGGTGCCCTGCTTCATGCATGGAACTTGCTTTGGTCATCTATTTTACATATGGTAATATTTATGTTTTAATGCTATTCTCTCAAATCATCCCATGCTCACCTTCTCCCACTGAGTCCAAAAGTCTGTTCTTTATGCCTATGTCCCTTTTGCTGTTCTGCATGGAGAATCATTGGTACCATCTTTCTAAATTCCATATATATATGTCAACATACAGGATTTGTCTTTCTCTTTCTGAATTATTACACTCTGTACAATAGGTTCCAGGTTCATCCATCTCATTAGAACTGACTCAAATGTGTTCCTTTTTATAATTGAGTAATATTGCATTGTGTATATGTACCACAACTTCCTTATCCATTCATCTGCTGATGAACATCTGGGTTGCTTCCGTGTCCTGGCTATTGTAAACAATGCTGCAGTGAACATTGGGGTACATGTGTCTCTTTCAATTCTGGTTTCCTCAGAGTATATGCCCAGCGGTGGGATTGCTGGGTCGTATGGCAGTTCTCTTCCCAATTTTTTAACTTCCTATGCATTTTGGATCCTTTCCAAAAACCGTTATTCAGTTTCTCCACATCTAATGTTAGTTTAAAATGAGATACCCTAGACTTCCACCAAAGAAGAGTTTATGAGTAACGCCCCCAAATGTCCACAGAATTTTGCAACCTGCTTTATCTATTTAATATATCTTAAACATAATTCCAGATTAATCAACAGAGATCTGCATTATCTTCTCTTCTTTTGCTTAAATACTGTTTTAAATTTCAATATAAGTAAATGTTCAGTTCAGTTCATTTCATTCACTCAGTCGTGTCCGACTCTCTGCAACCCCATGAATCGTAGCACGCCAGGCCTCCTTGTCCATCACCATCTCCCAGAGTTCACCCAGACTCACGTCCATCGAGTCAGTGATGCCATCTAGCCATTTCATCCTCTGTCGTCCCCTTCTCCTCCTGACCCCAATCCCTCCCAGGATCAGAGTCTTTTCTAATGAGTCAACTCTTCTCATGAGGTGTCCAAAGTACTGGCGTTTCAGCTTTAGCATCATTCCTTCCAAAGAAATCCCAAGGCTGATCTCCTTCAAAATGGACTGGTTGGATCTCCCTGCAGTCCAAGGGACTCTCAAGAGTCTTCTCCAACACCACAGTTCAAAAGCATCAATTCTTCGGCACTCAGCTTTCTTCACAGTCCAACTCTCACATCCATATATGACCACTGGAAAAACCATAGCCTTGACTAGACGGAACTTTGTTGGCAAAGTAATGTCTCTGCTTTTGAATATGCTATCTAGGTTGGTCATAACTTTTCTCCCAAGGAGTAAGCGTCTTTTACTTTCATGGCTGCAGTCACCATCTGCAGTGATTTTGGAGCCCCCCAAAATACAGTCTGCCACTGTTTCCCCATCTATTTCCCATGAAGTGATGGGACTGGATGCCATGATCTTCATTTTCTGAGTGTTGAGCTTTAAGGCAACTTTTTCACTCTCCTCTTTCACTTTCATCAGGAGGCTTTTTAGTTCCTCTTCACTTTCTGCCATAAAGATGGTGTCATCTGCATATCTGAGGTTATTGATATTTCTCCCAGCAAGCTTGATTCCAGCTTGTGCTTGTTCCAGCCCAGCATTTCTCATGATGTACTCTGCATATAAGTTAAATAAGCAAGGTGACAATATACAGTCTTGATGTACTCCTTTTCCTATTTGGAACCAGTCTGTTGTTCCATGTCCAGTTCTGACTGTTGCTTCCTGACCTGCATACAGATTTCTCAAGAGGCAGGTCAGGTGGTCTGGGATTCCCATCTCTTGAAGAATTTTCCACAGTTTATTGTGATCCACACAGTCAAAGACTTTGGCATAGTCAATAAAGCAGAAGTAGATGTTTTTCTGGAACTCTCTTGCTTTTTCCATGATCCAGCGGACATTGGCAATTTGATCTCTGGTTCCTCTGCCTTTTCTAAAACCAGCTTGAACATCTGGAAGTTCACGGTTCATGTACTGGTGAAGCCTGGCTTGGAGAATTTTGAGCATTACTTTACTAGCATGTGAGATGAGTGCAATTGTGCGGTAGTTTGAGCATTCTTTGGCATTGCTTTTCTTTGGGATTGGAATGAAAACAGACCTCTTCCAGTCCTGTGGCCACTGCTGAGTTTTCCAAATTTGCTGGCATATTGAGTGAGCACTTTCACAGCATCATCTTTCAGGATTTGAAATAACTCAACTGGAATTCCATCACCTCCACTAGCTTTGTTCTTCATTCTGACAGAACGTGGTCCACTGGAGAAGGGAATGGCAAAGCACTTCAGTATTCTTGCCTTGAGAACCCCATGAACAGTATGAAAAGGCAAAATGATAGGATACTGAAAGAGGAACTCCCCAGGTCAGTAGGTGCCCAATATACTACTAGAGATCAGTGGAGAAATAACTCCAGGAAGAATGAAGGGATGGAGCCAAAGCAAAAACAATACCCAGTTGTTCATGTGACTAGTGATAGAAGCAAGGTAAGTAAATGCTGTAAGTAAATGTTCAGTTCAGTTCAGTTCAGTTCAGTCGCTCAGTCATGTCCGACTCTTTGTGACCCCATGGATCGCAGCACGCCAGGCCTCCCTGTCCATCTCCAGCTCCCGGAGTTCACCCACACTCAGGTCCATCAAGTCAGTGATGCCATCCAGCCATCTCATCCTCCGTCGTCCCCTTCTCCTCCTGCCCCCAATCCCTCCCAGGATCAGAGTCTTTTCCAATGAGTCAACTCTTCTCATGAGGTGGCTAAAGTACTGGAGTTTCAGCTTTAGCATCATTCCTTCCAAAGAAATCCCAGGGTTGGTCTCCTTCAGAATGGACTGTTTGGATCTCCCTGCAGTCCAAGGGACTCTCAAGAGTCTTCTCCAAGACCACAGCTCAAAAGCATCAATTCTTCGGTGCTCAGCCTTTAGATACAACAAAATGCAAAGATAGGGACCTCCCTGGAAGTCCAAGGGTTGAGATTCCACATTTCCCCAGCAGGGGATGCAGGTTTGATCCTTATTTGGGAAACGAAGATCCCACATGCCACACAGCATGGCCAAAAATTTAAAAAAAGATTCAAAATGCAAAGTTACTTGATTTGATAAAATATTTTACATAAATATCATTCATTTAACCACAACCGAGATCAAGATAAGGAATATTTCCAACAGCCCAGAAGGTTTCCTCATCTCTTTCCTGGTCGTTACCTCTCTGTCCCCATAGGCGACGCTTCTGATCTCTATCACTGTAGATAGTTTTGCCTGTTTGGGATTTGCCTCTAAATGGATTCACACAGTATATATACTCTTCTGTGTTTGGCTTCCTCCACTCAGCATCCTCTTTTTTGAGATTCATCCATGTGGTTACATGAATCTGTAGTTCATTCTTATTCATTGCTGTGCCAATTCTCAGCTTATAAGTATACCACAGTATGTTTATCACTTTTTCTGCTGACATATATTTAGAAATGCAGATGAAAACCACAAAGCAACACCTTTACACATTCCTAGAAAAGCCAGCGTGAGACAGGCTGATGATACTGGGTGCTGGTGAAGATGGGGGCCAAGTGGGCCACCACTAGTGGTTGCTGGGTTGGTTGGAACAGTTACTGGTTAGCACCATCAAGTTGCACACACATCTGTCCTCTGACCCAGAAATTCCATTTAGGTTCATACCCAAGAGAAAGGCATGCTTATGCTTGCCAAAAGACATGAACCAGAGTGTTCATGGCAGCTTTATTGATAATTCCATCAGTGTAACTGGCTGCCAAGTTCTCCACTGTGTGCACGTACCAACCTCCCATGGCCCCATATCAACTCTAAACCAGGCAGAGGTAAGCATCCTGATACACACACCTGTGTGAACTTATAATTTATTTCCCTAGGATCGACTCCCAGAAATGAATTGCTGAGTCAGAAGGTATGTACATCTTTGGGGCTGGAGACCCACATGCTAAGCTGTCCCCAGAGAGGGTGCATCCGTTCCGCTTTTCACTGATCGTGTGTGCCCGAAGCTGAGAGGCTTTCACAAACCCCACAGTCCCTGCCTGTTTGAACGTGCCCAGCCCCAGCCCCAAAGCCTACAGAGCCAAGGCTTTCCTGGTTCCTGGCAGTGAAAGGAAGGAAGGTTTAGGATAAACATGCCGAAAGCACAATGATCGCAGCCCTCAGGGCCGGGCGCTGGGCCCCAGGGCCACCACCTGCTATGGCCAGAGTGTCTGCTGACCCCCCCAGGCCGAGCACAGGAAGCATGGCTGCAGCGCAGTGGGGCCAGCCCGCTGGCTCAGGAGTGCTGATGCAGGCCCCTCCAACACGAGAACATCAGCGGGTGAGCGAGACCCCGAGCACTTCCTCCTCCTCAGCCCTTCCTCTGGGCATTGGTCTCTCTCTGAACCTCTTACAGATTTCCCTTCCCCAATCCCCAAAGGGTGCTCTGATGTTCAGGAGGGCAGCTGCGTGCAGGGGCGTGGGGGAGGAGCTTGACCTGAGTGCCAAAGGCCTGTCCTCTTCTCTGAGATCAGGGCCAGTCTATCTGACATGACGTGACGAGCCCTGAGAAGTCCCCAGGGACAGACAGTGCCTGAAAGGCCCGCCTTGTCCTTCTGCCTTTGTATCTGAAGCTGTCCACCCGCCTGTTCACGAGGGAGCTGCCGAGTCAACAGGGCGGAGGGAAGTTAGGAGACCTCTTCCTCCTGGGGGAAAGGGGAAGGAAGCTGACAGGAAGACTGCTTCCCCAAACTCATAATTCAGCTGCCAGCTGTGTGTGTCAGGCCAGCTGTTCCAGCCATTCCAACCCTGTTAAGCCCTCTCCCCGCCACAGGAAGAGCCGGTACTCAATTTCCCCTGGTTCTTTCCTGCAGAGAGTCGGGCTTCTGCCAATGCCCCTCGCCACCACCCCCACCGGGCAGAAGGGACTGGGCTTCTGCAGGACACTGGGAGCTAGTCTGGCAGAGGCCCTCGGTTCCCAGGGACACTGAGGCCTTGAGAAGAACTATCCATTCTCAGCTGCTACATCAAGAAGACAGGACTAATAATAGGCCAGGCTCAGGGTGGAGGGAAGAGACAGGCTGAGTGGCCCTCACCTTGGCCTTGCTCCTCTGTTTGGACCAGAGGCCCCAGCTGAGGCTCCCAGTTTCCCTCCATCCTCTGTCTGCTCTTAGCCCTGCAGCCCAGGACAGCTTCATCCTTGATCAGCTTCATCCTTGCCCCAGAGCCATACGCACCTGGAGATAGGAGTCCTCAGAGTTCCATAGACCCGTCTGAGCCTCAAGTTAGGGTCCTAGAAGCAAAGCCTGAAATGACAATCCCTGTGAAAATAGTTAACTGGGAGAGCACTCCTGGGGACAGGGCTGTGAAGGAAGCAGGGTGGGGCAGGGATCAGTAAAGCAAAGATGTGGCCTCCAGCTCCAGCTTGATCCTGTGGAGCCCCAGAGATGACTTATAGCACTATGCTGGCCCAGCCCATGATGCCCTGGGTCAGTGGTTGGTTGTAGGTGGGGAACCGGTGGGTGGGTTCCTGGGAGATGGCAGCCAAGAAAATGCTGCAGAGAAGCGGGTGCAGTGAACCTTAGCCGCCAAGTCTTACAGCAGCTGGTAAAGGGACCTGCGTGAGGCGCCCACAGCAGCCACCATACTCATCTCACTCCAGGCGGGGAGCCCCCCGGCAGCCAGCAACACGCCAGCCTGTAGGCTCCCCTCAGCTAATTCTCTGCAGCACTGCCTGGGGGGTGCAAAGACCCTGTCTCCAGAGGAGCACGGGGCCCCGGGGACAGGTGACAAAACAGCAGCCGAGCCGGGCCCTTACTTCTGGGGCAGGAGCCCCTTGCTGGGCGTCAGAGACCTGTGCCTGCCCCAGGAATCTCCTGCTGGCTGTGGCCCACGCACAAGGGGGTGTCTGGGGAGAAAAGACCTACAAGTGTCATGGAGTCTCAAAGGCAAGGAAGCCAAGTGTAATCATTGTCATCACCTGGTTGTTCCCATAGACATGTCGCTGGCCAGGTGGGTCTGACAGGGACTCAGGCTCAGGAAATGCCTGGAGAACTCAAGACAGGTTCTGTACAGCCATGCCCCCTACCTTCTCCTCCTGGCCTCGGCAGGGGTGCTGGGCTGGTCTGGAGTCAGGAGGAGAAGGCACTTCCTCCCTTCATTGCGGGGTGGGGCTGGGTCAGAATCCTAGGGCTGAGCACTATGAGCTAGCTGCCAGAAGGCAGCAGCCAGACCAGGCCACTGTGTACCCTGGCAACCTCTCTATGTGTTCTAGAAAGGAACCCTCAAGGAGAGAGACAAACTTCAAAAACACCCCCAGTGAACGTCAGTGAGCTTCAGAAAGGGCCTCTTCTGCAGGGCCAGCCTAGGCCCTCCCCATGGCTGCATGACTCGGCAGGTTCTTTCCCACCTCAACCGGTCAGCACTAGGGAACAAGCCCACCACGCTCCTTGGGCCCCCAGAAACTGAGACCTGTTTCCAGAGTGAGAGAGGGAGCAGGGAAACCGTGGGGTACGTGCCATGGACTTTGAAATCTGAACTAGGGCAGAGTGGGGGCAGCATCTTAATGGAGCTGAAGGCCCGCAGATTCTGGGCCTTGAGCCAGCTGCACGGCAGACCTGCGAGGGGGGATCCTGGTTCTGCTAGGCTGGTGGGGCTGCTAAAGTTAGGGCCAGGAGCATGTAACGGCAGCCCAGCTACCATGGCCTTGGATGTGCCCCGAGGGCAGCAGAGGCTGAGGGACACGAGGGGTCCTGGGAGGCAACGAGCCTGGGCCTCCATTCAAGGAGGTAACATCCACTGAGCCCTGCCTGGAGCTGGTGGCATCTAGACGTGTGACTGAGGGAGGGAGCCCTCTCTCTAACAACAGCCTGCCTGTGGGGACTGGGAGAGGTATCCATGGAGGGGTCCTCCACCAAGTCTGATTCCATGAACCTCAATCCTTTATTCTGCGTGTTCCAAAGAATCGCCTGAGCTTTAAAGCAATGCAGTCTCTGGGCCGCATCAGGTGTGCATAATTCTGGAGTAAGGTCACATTTCACTTATTCATTTATGTTTAGGCTTAAGGTTATTCTACTGTGCCACCAGCCAGCTAGTGAATGCCCTGGATCTTTCCAGAAAGGGCTCTGAGATCAATGAGATTTGGGGAATGGCTTCTACTCTAGCTCCTTTTGGTGATTGACAGGTGGTTGTTCTTCAGTCGCTCAGTCATGTCCAACTATTTGCGGTCCCATGGACTGCAGCATGACAGGCTGCGCTGTCCTTCATTGCCTCCCAGAGTTTGCTTGAACTCATGTCCGTTGAGTCGATGATGACATCCAACCATCTCATTCTTTGTGGCCTCGTTCTCTTCTTGCCCTCAATCTTTCCCAGCAACAGTCTTTCCCAATGTTTCACAGGGTACATTTCAAAGAACTTCCTGAGCAAAAAAGTCCTCTGGAAACTTTTGTTCTTGGTGGTTGTAGTGTGTGTGTATGTGTGTGTGTGTGTGTGTGTGTGTGTATACATGTGTGCGCACAGTGCAATGCTATCCCTGTTTTATAAATGAGACTCCTAGAGATTAGGACATTTGCCTGATGTGGTCCCCATAGTCAGGGGCAGAGTGCCGATTCAGACACAGGCCTCCTTCCACTTCGCACATCGTCCTCACTCAATGCTCCTAAACCCCCCTAGAAATGGCACTCTCAGCAATGCCCCCTGCGAGTCAGGTGGCCCCAGATGGGCAAGATACTCACTCAGCTCCCTCTGCAGCTGGACTGCCGTCTCTCCCTGCAGTCTGGCCCAGTCTGTTTCCTGTCCAGCCCCTCACATATGGCAGAGCCCGTGCTGCCCTCCCTGCCGGGGTGCTAGTGCCTTCCCTGTGCCCAGACCCTCTTGGTCTGGTTTGGTGAAGGCTCGCAATCCTCCCAGTAATCTGGCTCCCCTGCGGGTAGGAAGGAAGGTGGACTGTCTCCCAGTTCTGTTTCTGCAAGTTCAAGTCATCAAAATGGCCTTCCCCACACTAAAAAGTGGGTCATTTTTCCAGGTGCGATGGTGGAGTGGACGGCACCAGGGAGCACTTGACGAAGAGTTGCTGGAGGTTCCATGATAACCTTTCAGGAGAGCTTTAGGCCCCGCAAGCTCCAATATGCAGGCTGCTCCCTGCTCCTAAGGCTAGGGCAAAGGCTCCCCCCTCCAAAGGAATTTCAAAGAAATTTTCCTGCTCCCCAGCTCATTGCATTCCTTCATCAAAAGGAAGCTCCTTGAGATGGTGAAACCTGAGTCTTGGGGTGCAGGCTGGACCAGAAGCACGTTTGAGTTCTCGAAGATGTATGTGGGAAAGTCTCTTAGAGCTCGTTCAGTTTTCTCTGGCTACATCTAATTAGGATGAAACCTTAGCTTCCTCAGGAGCCTGCAGCATCCATCAGGCAGGTCCTGAGAAGGGCTGTGAAAACTCTGACTTCCCTGCAGCAAGACTCACTGAAAATGTGTCCCGTTCTCTCTGGACTCTTATTTCAACAACAAATCAATGTCTTCCCATGAGATGTATGGATGATAAGCTTGTGTTTCCCAGAGAAGTTTATGAACTAAAAACCCGCCCCATCATACACCACTCCCCACAGTGGGGGCTCCACATGCACCTCACGACTCTTTCTTTATTCCCAATGACCCTGCCCAAAGCAAGGAAGATAGGCAGTCAGGATCAGAGACGCGCAGAAGAGACCAGAAGGCCAAGGGCCATGACAGTGAGCAAGGCACAGGCAGAGCAATAACTCACCCTCCAGAGAGACAGATTGGTGGCACCTGGGAAGTCAGCTTGGGGACCCAAGTGGCTAAACAAAATGACAGATCCTCCAGGGTAGGCCCAGCTGGCCAGCACCCCAACACCCAGGGGGGTTGGCACCATGACTTGACAGAGTAATTATGCTCATGCAGGTGCTTTTCTGTGTACTTTATGTTTGTTTAATCTTCCCAACAATTGTTCCCCGTGCCCAACAATATTCCCATTTTAGAGATGAAGTAACTGAGGCACAGGGAGAGCAGGTAACTTGCCTGGAGTCATACAATCAGTATGTTTAGGGTCAGATTTGAATCCCAACAGTCTGGCTTTGGGCTACCCTGGTGACTCAGACAGTAAAAAATCTGTCTGCAACTCTGGAGACCCAGGTATGATCCCTGGATTGGGAAGATTCCCCTGAAGGAGGCCGTGGCAACCCACTGCAGTATTCTTGCCTGGAAAATCCCATGGACAGAGGAGCCTGGTGGGCTACAGTCCACGGGGTCGCAGAGTCAGACACGACTGAGTGACTCACACACACACACACACACACACACACACACACACACACACACACACAGAGTCTGGCTTCAGAATCTATGGACTAAAGCACCACACCACAGCGGATAGTCGGATACATTTGTCACAATGAATAAACCAATATCAATACATTATGATAAGCGTTATTATTATAGTGTGAGTCCATACTTTCTTCAGATGTCCTTAGTTTTTTACCTAATGTCCTCTTTCTCTTCTGGGTACCACATTATATTTAGTTGCCATGTCTCTTTAGGTCCCTCTTGGCTGTGACAGTTTCTCAGACTTACCTTGTTTTTGATCATCTTGACAGGTTTGAGGAGTATTGGGCAGGAATTGTGTGGACTATTGCTCCAGAGAGACCTGTCTGGTGCTTTTTCTCATAGTTGGACTGGAATCACGGGTTCGGGAAGGACGACCACAGAGATAAAGCTGTTGTCATCGCATCACAGCAAGGGTACAAGCTACCAACATGACTTATCACTGTTGATGCTGACCTTGACCACCTGGCTGAGGTTTCTCCAGTATCAAGTTACTCTTTTGTCCCCTTTCCACACTGCACTGTTTGGAAGGAAGTCATTATGTACAGCCCGCATTTAAGGAGTGGGGAGCCAGGCTCCTCCTTGAGGGGGACGTGTCTGCATAAATCACTGGGAATGTTTCTGCACTGGAGTTTGTCTTTCCTCCCCCATTTATTTGTTTTAATAACTTAATTAAATATGTCATTAATTGTTAAATTATTTATTTATTTACGTACAGGCTCATGAATATTTATTTTATACTTTGGGTAATAATCTAATACAACTGTAATTATCTTCTTGCTCAGATTGTCCCAGCTTTGGTCACTGGAGCTCTTTCAGCTGGCCCCTGTATCTCTTTGGCATGCTACCATCTGTTTTTTTAAGCACTGTTTTGCTTTCTGGCACTACACGATGCTCCAGCTTCATCTTGTGTATTTCCTGCCTCCTGTCCTAGAAGCAGCCGTCTTTCCATGCAGCCCCAGTTCTTTTTATTGGAAAGTCGTGTTAGAAATGAAGGTCTAAGTGTGCTCAGTGCTACTGGAGTACCGCTGCTTCTAGGCCCTCTCAGCTGATACAACAATAAAATATGTTTGTATACTGACCTGTGTGTCTATCAAGCTAACCAAATAAACACAAATCTATAAACGTTTCTATATGTAACTTTCTGTATCTATATTAAGGTAAACCTGAGTTCATGCTGATATCTACAACTTTAATCTGTGATCACAAGGATCACACCAGCCTTCTCCCTTTGCTTGTCTGTAACTTCCACTTCCCACTCCCAAAGAGAGAAACCTGGATGTCACCATCCACCATCCATTTACTTAGTGGTTCAGTTCCAATATACATGTATGGAGGTTTCAGAATTGTTGATCCAAACCGCTTCATCGAGTAGCGTACAGTGCTCATAGCTTCTTTCGCCTTTAGTCTTACAGACTACGCATCCCAAAGTTTATTTAAACTGAAACCTTCCCCACCCCCTGCCTCGCCCTTCAGTGAGGCTGTTTCATACATCTGTAATACAGATAAGTTTGTCATAGTCTGTATTCCATCCTGGCATCTCCAGGCCTCCTAAATGACTTTTCTAAATGTGCATACATCAAGATTTAAGCTTCACAAGTGGCTCAGCGGTAAAGAATCTGCCTGCCAATGTAGGAGATACAGTACTCGGGTTTGATCCCTGGGTGGGGAAGATTCCCTGGAGGAGGAAATGGCAACCCACTCCGGAGTTCTTGCCCGGAGAATGCCGTAGACAGAGGAGTCTGGTGAGCTACAGTTCTGTGGGGTCACAAAGAGTCAGACATGACAGAGCGCACACACAGTAAGATTTACTCTTTGTGCTGTAAAGTTTTATGGGTCTCAACAAACACAATGTCATGTACCTATCATTCAAAGATCATGCGGAACAATTTCACTCTCTAAAAAAAAACCTGCATGCATGCCTGCATGCCCAGAGTCGTGTCTGACTCGTTGTGACTTCATAGACTGTAGCCCACCAACCCTGGGCTTCACTTATTCAACCTTTCCCCCATCCTCAAGAAGCCTTCAATTTTAGAGCATATTTAAATGCTTTTTCGAAGTTCTTCTTATGCACATTACCTATTTAATCTGCAAAAGCGGTTGAAAAGAGCAGAAGCACCACTCCTACTTCATGGAGAGGAGATGGAGGCTCAGAAGCATTAATGAGCTTGCCTTTGGCTACGCGGCTATTGTGTGCATACCTGAGTGATCCTGCTGCTTTATTCCTACTCTACTAAGGTCAAGGGTGGCTCCCAGACCCTAGAGATGGAGGCGGGAAGGGATTTCAGGCAGGCAGGAGACCAGGCCATAAGTGAAAACAAGCTGTGGGTGGACAGGGACACCCAAGCTATGACCTTGGCTCTGCCACCTATTCACCAGCTGTGCATGTATGCTTGCTAAGTCACTTCAGTCGTGTCCAACTCTTTGCAACCCCACGGACTGCAGCCTGCCAGGCTCCTCTGTTCATGGGATTTCCCAGGGAAGAATACTGGAGAGGGTTGCCATTTCCTCCTCTAGGGGATCTTCCCAACTCAGGGATTGAATCCCAGTCTCATACGTCCCCTGCACTGGCAGGTGGGTCCTTACCACTAGTGCCACCTGGGGAAGCCCATTCACCGGGTCAGTTCAGTTCAGTCGCTCAGTCCTGTCTGACTCTTGTCAATCCCCTGGACTGCAGCATACCAGGCTCCCCTGTCCATCATCAACTCCCAGACTTGCTCAAACTCATGTCTATCAGGTCAGTGATGCCATCCAACCATCTCATCCTCTGTCATCCCCTTCTCCTCCCTTCAATCTTTACCAGCATCAGGGTCTTTTCCAATGAGTCAGTTCTTTGCATCAGGGGGCCAAAGTATTGGAGCTTCGGCTTCAGTATCAGTCCTTCCAATGAATATTCAAGACTGATTTCCTTTAGGATGGACTGGTTGGATCTCCTTGCAGTCCAAGGGACTCTCAAGAGTCTTCTCCAACACCACAGTTCAAAAGCATCAATTCTTCAGCACTTAGCTTTCTTTATGGTCCAACTCTCACATCCATACGTGACTACTGGAAAAACCATAGCTTTGACTAGATGGACCTTTGTCAGCCCCTGGAGGAAGCCATTGCAACCCACTCCAGTATTCTTGCCTGGAGAATCCCCGTGGACAGAGGAACCTGATGGGCTACAGTTCAGGGGCCGCAAAGAATTGGACACTACCAAGCGACTAAGCGCAGCACAGCACAGTACAGCACCTTTGTCAGTCAAGTGATGTCTCTGCATTTTAATATGCTATCTAGGTTGGTCATAGCTTTTCTTCCAAGGAGCAAACGTCTTTTAATTTCATGGCTGTAGTCACCATCTGCAGTGATTTTGGAGCCCAAGAAAATAGTCTGTCACTGTTTCCATTGTTTCCCTATCTATTTGCCATGAAGTGATGGGACCAGATGCCATGATCTTCATTTTCTGAATGTAGAGCTTTAAGCCAACTTTTTCACTCTCCTCTTTCACTTTCATCAAGAGGCTTTTTAGTTCCTCTTCACTTTCTGCCATAAGGGTGGTGTTATTTGCATATCTGAGGTTATTGATATTTCTCCCGGCAATCTTGATTCCAGCTTGTGCTTCTTCCAGTCCAGCATTTCTCATAATGCACTCTGCATAGAAGTTAAATAAGCAAGGTGACAATATACAGCCTTGATGTACTCCTGTCCCGATTTGGAACCAATCTGTTGTTCCCTGTCCAGTTATAACTGTTGAAGGTGGTCTGATATTCCCATCTCTTTCAGAATTTTCCACAGTTTGTTGTAATCCACACAGTAAAAGTCTTTAGCATAATGAATGAAGCAGAAGTAGATGTTTTTCTGGAACTCTGTTGCTTTTTGGATGATCCAGCAGATGTTGGCTACTTGATCTCTGGTTCCTCTGGCTTTTCTAAAACCAGCTTGAACATCTGGAAATTCTTGGTTCACATACTGTTGAAACCTAGCTTGGAGAATTTTGAGCATTACTTTGCTAGTGTGTGAGACGAGTGCAATTGTGAGGTAGTTTGAACAATCTTTGGCATTGCCTTTCTTTGAGGTTGAAATGAAAACTGACCTTTTCCAGTCCCGTGGCCACTGCTGAGTTTTCCAAATTTGCTGGCATATTAAGTGCAGAACTTTCACAGCATCATCTTTTAGGATTTGAAATAGCTCAGCTGGAATTCCATTACTTCCACTAGCTTTGTTCATAGTGATGCCCCCTAAGGCCCACTTGACTTCACACTCCAGAATGTCTGGCGTTAGGTGAGTGATCACACTATCAAAGTTATCTGGTCATGAAGAACTTTTTTGTACGGTTCTTCTGTGTATTCTTGCCACCTCTTCTTAATATCTTCTGCATCTGGTTAGGTCCATATCATTTCTGTCCTTATTGTGCCCATCTTTGCATAAAATGTTTCCTTGGTATCTCTAATTTTCTTGAAGAGATCTCTAGTCTATCCCATTCTATTGTTTTGCTCTGTTTCTTTGCATTGATCATTGAGGAAGGCGTTCTTATCTCTCCTTTCTATTCTTTGCAACTCTGCATTCAGATGCTTATATCTTTCCCTTTCCCCTTTGCCTTTCACTTCTCTTCTTTTATCAGCTATTTGAAAGGTCTCTTCAGACAACCATTTTGCCTTTTAGATTTCTTCTTCTTGGGGATTATTTTGATCCCTGCCTCCTGTACAGTGTTATAAACCTCTGTCCATAGTTCTTCAGGCACTCTGTCTATCAAATCTAATCCCCTGAATCCATTTGTCACTTTCACTGTATAATCTTAAGGGTTTGAGTCATGTCATACCTGAATGGTCTAGTGGTTTTCCCTACTTCCTTCAATTTAAGTCTGAATTTGGTAATAAGGAGTTCATGATCTGAGCCACAGTCAGTTCCTGGTCTTGTTTTTGCTGACTGACTACACCAGATGGTGTTGACTAAATCGCTTTCCCTGACTGGGAAGTTTACAGAAGTTTTCTCTCCTCTAAAGTCGTGAGGGGTGTGGTGATCCCTGGGTCCTATTAGAGTTTAGCAAGCTATGGCTGGCCTCAGCACGGAGCCAAGCACAGTCAGCAGGGAGGTTTGGGGGCAGTCAGGAGAGGCAGCTGAGAAGCAAAGCTGCAGTCAACCATGGAGAAGCAGCGGCGGGCCACACTGTGGTCAGCGAAGTGTCCCCAGAATGGCAGCTCACACCCTGCTCTTTCCCCAGCGAGCTCTCCAGGCAGTGAAACGACACTAGCTTCTGTATCCCATTCCACGGTTTATGGCAGTGTTTTTCAAACTGTAGTTCAAGACCCAACGGGTCATGACTTGCAATTTTTATTTTACTTTTAAATGTTTATTTTTGTTACTTATTGGGTTGCACTGGGTCTTAGTAGCAGGAAGTGGGATCTTTAGTTGCATGTGGGATCTAATTCCTTGACCAGGGATTGAACCTGGGTTCCCTGAATTGCGAGCATTGAATCTTAACCCCTGGGCCACCAGGCAAGTCTCATGACTTGCAATTTTTTAAAAATAGAATGAAATAGGGTTAGATGATCAGTGCATTCAACATAATAAGAAAAAGTGTAAACTTTTGTTTTGATTATATGTGAAGGTAATGGGTCAAAATGTAAAATGTATTGGTCAGAAAAGCCTGAAATTGCTGGCTGACAGAACACATTCTACAACTTTATCTCATTTTATTCTTCCTATCCCTGCGGGGAGGGTTTATTATTATCATCCCTATTTTTCATTGAGGAAACAAGCTCAGAGAGGTCTGATGCTACACTCAAGATCTCCTAGGTAGTGAGGGGAAGGTTATGAAGAACTCTCCTGGCTCCCAGACCCAGCTGGGCTTCCCTGCATTTGACCCCAAACAGAACTGTGGCACTGTCTACTTCACAAAGTCCTGGGCAGCATAGTCCATGGGAAGGAGGTCCAAGCTGGAGGGTGTCTGGACCCCTCAGCCTGGCCCACCCCACTTCAGCTTGGCAGGAGAGAGGCAGGTTTGCCATCCACCCGCCATTGCCCCCTCCTAGAAGCAGACTCAGTGGGAGGTCAGCCAGGATCAAGGCTGTGCCAGGGTGGGCAATTACGGTGGGGAGAGTGGGCTGCTGGGAGAGGCTGGGAAAGACCCCGTGGGCCTCCTGCCTCCACCCAGATGTCACACACACCACACTTAGCAAGCACAGTCATAAAAACACGCTCTGTCTGGGACACGAGACTCCCTCAGGGCCTGAATCCCAGCCCGGAGCAACCACAGATCCTATAATGTGTCCATCTGTCCTGCCTCTGTTCCTCAGCCTCTCCCGCTTTGCCTGAGACCAACATGAGCCCACTAGAAACGCATTTTGTTCCTTTCCTTCTTTTTCGTCCCTCCTAATCTGAACACCCACAACCAAACTGTATTGTCTTGCGATTTACGAGCTCACAAAACTCACTAACACTTTTTCCTCAAACACCTCGATGTAAAGAAGCCCTTGGTTTCTCTGCAGACATGAGGGCCCTACTGCTCCCTCAGGCATGGACGACCAGGCCCGGGCCAGGACCCCGCCCAACAGGGCTCTGTGGTTTATTTGTGATCTGTTCATTCAAAGGTCACCACTGGGAAATCCTTGACAGTGGTGAGGAAAAGGCAAGAAAAGTGAGGGCCAGGAAGAGTTTTCCCTCAACACAGGTCTCCTGGCTGGCCCCTTTCTGGCTACAGTCCCTTGGTGAGCCGGGTGCCTCCACCAGGCCACAGAGGGTCTCAGCATCAACCAGCGACTGGGGTTTGAGGCACCAGGAAAAGGCTCCTGGTGGGAACTTTCCAGCAAGTCCAGGACCCCCCTGGAGAGAAAGCACTTGACCTCACTTTAGGTCTCTGCTCAGGTGTCACCAACTCAGACTGGCCTCCTGTGACCACCCAATCCCCCTGCCAGCTCCCAGACCCTCTTCCTGATTTTGCCATTCTCTATAGCCCTTCCTACCATCTGACAGCTGGTTTCCTTATTTTCCAGAGGACTCTCCCACTAGAATGGAACACGGGAACTCTGCTTTGTTCATGTCTTTCTCCCTTGTGGCCTACAGTGGTTTTCAGCACAGAGTAAACACCCAATAAGTATTTGTTGAGTGAATGAATGAATGAATTTCTTAGGCCTAAATGTGGCCAAAAAGAACTGTTCCAGAGCCTGCCCAGAATTCTTCAAATATATGTGTGTGCGCCCAGTCTTGTCTGACTCTTTGCGACTCCATGGACTGTAGCCCACCAGGCTCCTCTGTCCTGGGGATTTCCCAGGAAAGAAGAATACTGGAGTGGATTGCTATTTCCCCCTCCAAGGCATCTTCCCGACCCAGGGATTGAACCCACGTCTCTGGCATCTCCTGCGTCTCCTGCATGGGTAGGCAGACTCTACCACTGAGCCACCTGGGAAGCCCCAAGATATATACTGTCAATGAATTCTAGAAGAGCAGCCAATCAGACCCTCACCAAAGACAACCCAAACCCAACTTTCTCCTTGGCCAATCCTGCTGTGGCTCGTGGCAACCCACAAGGCTAAGGCAGCTTCAGAGCTGCTCCCCTTTCTGGACTGGCCACAGGAGGCCATGTGCTGAGTGTCCTGGGTCCATTCCGGCCTGTGCTCATACTCTGCTGTAGGAGACACCCCACACCTTCCCGGGGCTAGCACTATCTCAGTGCTGCCCCCACCAGAGAACCCAGAGCTTCCCCCAAACTGCAAGAGACATGGCTTGGACCCAAAGCATCCTTGGTTTCCTTACATTTAAGGAGCTGGGTCGCTGGGGTCCCCAAGAGAGAAAGAAGGGCCTGAGGATTGCTGAGCCCCAGATGGACCCATAGGTGAGCAGGCAAGTTGAACCCTAGCCATGGGAGAGATACAGAGAACAGAGACAGGGAGAGCCTCAGAGTGGACAGCCAGAAAGGGAAGGAGAGAGGAGGCAGGAGACACACACACACAGGCAGGGAGAAAAGGAATGAGAGAGAGAAGCAGTCGGGGAAGCAGCCCCGGAGGCCCGGCAAGCAGAGTCGCAGGACGAGAGAGAAGACGAGGGAAAGGGCGGCCGAGGGGCTCGCGGGGCGGGCGGGCGGGCGCTGCTGAATCGCCGCTCTGTTCTCCGCGCCGCACTGAGGGGCTTTCTTCGCGGCCGTGGGAAACTGGTGGGCGAGCGCGCGCCCCGCCGCCCTGTGGACGGTAATTAGCCGGATTAGGGCGGGAGCCTCGCGGGCCGGTCGGGAACAAAAGGCCCCTCTTTGCCCGTGCAAACAGCGGGTTCGCGGGGTCACCAGGCAGGGTCCCTCAGGAGCGGCCGAGGGGACGCGGGGCCAGAGAATGGGGCCTCTGTGCCCCTAACGGGGCCTGGCTTTGGGGTCCCGACTTGGGGGTGCGGAAGGAGAGCGGGGTCATAGAACAGAGAGGTCCGAGTTGGCAGCCCTGCCCAGCCCTCGGGATCTGATCGGGGAGCTGGACTATTAATACCATGAGTAAGCGCTTTGGCAACATGGATACCATTTATTGAGCGCTTACTGTGTACCAGCTGCCTGCCAAGAGCTGTGTCACCTCGTCTGATCCTCATGAGGAAGGAACTTCCGCAGGGCTGATGCCTAAGCTCGATTTCACAGATAAGGGAGGTGGAGGCAGAGATTGTGACTTGCCCAAGGTCTTGCAGTAGGAAACGGTGTCTCACACATTCGCTGGCCCTGACTAGACACTCAACAAGTACATGCCGGATGAATGAATTTGTGAATGAATGACAAGGTTGGCCCCCACCTCACTCTGTGATTCCTGCATGACCTGGGAGGTTGAGGAAGTGGTGGCTCCCAGCCTGAGACTCTGGTCCACTCCCTTCTAGGAAGCTGTTCTGGGAGATCCGAGCAGCAGTGTGTCAGTACTAACACCTCCACTCACCCAGGGAATTTTGGTCAGTAGGGTCAGGGCTTTGAGGGGTAGGAAATGCGACCACGTGGTTTCCTTTCCAGCAGCCCCAGCAGAACTGTGTCTCCCTCAGGATCTATACCTGCAGCCTGGCAGGCCTCTCCAATGCACAGAGTAGTGTAAGGAGCTGATGGTGACCCATGCGGGCGGGAGGAAGAGGACCTGGGACTTTCTTCTGCCACTTGGCTCTCACTTGAACTCCAGAGGGCCCCAAATAGTCCAGTTTTAAATGAAGAGCATCCTCTGAGCTGTGGGTGTCACCGTCCTCACAGGTGGTGTAGTTGGAGAGCGCACACCCTGCCCACAGTAGCAGCTGGTGATGGGAGTGGGAGAAGTGGGCAAAGCAGGCAGGGGGGCATGGTTGTGAGGCCTTGGGGGCAGGGGGACTGTGGCAAACTCTGTAGTGAAGGTGGCAGTGACTGCTCCTTCTGGCCCACTAGTGCCTTACGGGCCAAAATGGCCAGGCCTGAGCTTTTCAAGAGAGAGAAAGTAATCCAGCCTTTTGGGTGGAATCTCCCAATTTTAAAATATGCTGTGGGGGCTTCCCTGGCGGCCCAGATGGTAAAGAATCTGCCTGCAACGCAGGAGAACTAGGTTCGATCCCTGGGTTGGGAAGATCCCTTGGAGGAGGGCATGACCACCCACTCCAGTATTCTTCCCTGGAAAATCCCCATGGACAGAGGAGCGTGGCGGGTTACAGTCCACGGGGTCGTAAAGAGTCAAACGTGACAGAGTGACTAAGCTCAGCACACGAACGTAGATTCAGCCTGCAGGTTGCAGTTCACAAATCCCTTTCCTAGGTACAGTGTTAGAGATGCTCCGGTACTCAGAGCCTCAGGAGGAAGAAACGCCCCATCCCTTCCCCCAAGACCCTCTCCCTCCACCTTCTCCAGTGTCAGTGAGTGAGGAACGGATGAGGGATGGGTGCTGGAGGATGCCCAGCCCCTGCCAGATCCCCGGGCCCAGCATCAGGCTGTCTCATGATGCAGAGGGCTCAGGCAGGCAACCTCCAGGCCACTGAGATCTGACTGACCTGGTGCCTGGCCAAAAGCTGGAGGTTGTCACTTCCAGCTCGGCCAGGGAAAGCCCAGTGAACCAGTAAAGGAGAGTTTTTCTGCAGTGCTAGAGTGTGAAAACGGCTACAGGAGGGGGAAACGCCAGCTTCCACCCAGTTCTCCCTCCATCACCCTCACGAACTTCTTGGCAAGGGTAAGATGGCTGTAATCCCATTTCTCAGATGAAGAAAATAAGACCTGGAGAGCTGGAGTATGTGTCTGAAAGGAGTAGAGAGTAAGCATCTAGGGGGCATAGCATGAAGAAGCTCCAAGTTTAAAATTTTTTGAAATGTTAATGATTGATGTGAATTTTGCTTCCCACTTCATAACATAGACATGGCTGTTTCAATAGAAAAATAATGGGAGTTTTTCCTCCAATCATCTGGCAAACTTGACCTTGGGAGGATGAGCCACGGTTATCCTGTGGCATCTCAAACCCTGGCACTTCACTGTGAAGCACAGCAGTCCACAGCCACAAGAGAGAGAAGCCGGGGCTGGGGAACCAGCCCCCAAGTCAGCTCGTGACAAAGTAGCCCTGAACCCAAGACCCTGACTTCCTCAGGGAGCGTGATAGGCATAAAGGAGTTTTGTTTTTGTTCAGGTCTTTCCTCTCGTCCCCATGATCCCCGAGGTCTTTCCTCTGGTCTGCCTCTTGGAAAGCTGGGCGAGGGGCTCTGCCTGGCTCAGAACTGAGTCAGCTCCCAACCCCCACAAAGCCAGGACACAGTCTCTCCTTGCCTCCTCTTGGCTACTTCCACATCGTCTCCTTTTAACAGACAAAACTACACCCCAGCAGCTGCTGCCTCTGGCTCCTGAGAGGCGCAGGGCTGTGTGGCAAAGTGCTCCCAACCTCTGACACAGGCCAGCGTGTCCTGGGGTGAGGGGGTGGTGTTTCTTATGGGAGGGATGGCTAAGGGGCAGTGGTAGCGAGCAGGGGGTCAGGCCACTCTCTCTCCCAGCCGCTAAAAGAGCACACATCAGGGTTCCCGAGACCACAGAGATGGACGGTCAGAGAAAGGCGTCACTGCCCTCAAGGAGCATGGGACAGTTCTATGGGGGAAAGGACAGCTCAGAACCTGAGAAGCAGAAAGAACTTTCTCCTTTCCCAGGAATACCCATCACTGGACCTCATCACCCCACTAGAGTGCTCCGGGGGTCCTGGGGTGCTCTCCCCTCTCTCCTCCAGCACTTGCCCACTTTGCCCTTCTGGCAGCTGATGGTGGTTTCAGAAACAGTGAGGCCAGAATCCCTAAAGCATGGTCAGTGTTTGCTTCCTGTCCTCACCCCACCCTGTTAGAATGGGAGACATGTTCAAGGGGAAGGATTCTTCCAAAGAAACCAAAGTTCTGGTGAGAAAGACTTCCGAGAAATGTGGGAAAACTCTGGAGCTCTTACAGTCCCCGATCAAATTTCTGAGTCCTGTGTTCCCAGCCTGGGCCAGAACACTGAAATCTCAGAGTCCCTCTGTTCGCCTCTCTCCCCACTTTGCACGTAACCAGCACAAGGGCTCAAGTTCCAGCTCAGGAAGCACAAGGCACAGCCCACCCTTCCACCAGGGGAGAGGAGGAATTTCATTCCAAGGCTTTAGGCTAATTATATTGCCCATGTACTCAAGCCTCCACCCTGGAGGAAAGTCAAATTCCCCCAACTGTCTCTCTTTTCTCTTCCCAGCTCTGCTCACTCACCCCCACCCCCACCCCCTCCACATCCCCCACCTCCAACCTAGAGCACTTGAGATGACCAGCTGCAGCGTGGATGTCAAGGCAGGCCTAGAGCTCAGGAGGAGGGTACAGAGAGAAACCTGCTTTACCCATTGGTGAACTTGACATCATGGTCTTGGACACACACTGTGGAAAGATGGGCTTGTACATTCAAAATGCAGTAAGCAGTGAGCTCCAGGAGCTGGTGAAGCTCCGGGAATAGTGAAGGACAGGATAGCCTGGCATGCTGCCGTCCATGGGGTCGCATAGAGGTGGAAAGGACTGAGTGACTGAACAGCAATAGCAACAAAGCAGTGAGCGCAAGGTCTGCCCCAGGTAAAGCAGTGAGCTCAATGTCTGCCCCAGGTAAAGCAGTGAGCTCAACATCTGCCCCAGGTAGCCCTCGCATTCTGCCGATGGGAATGAGGGAAGACACCCAGATGCACAGCCTCTGTAGCTGGAGTCCAGACAGTGTTTCATAGCATCCTTCATGTTGGAGACCTTGAGGGTGGGGCTGGTTATGTCCAAGGGCTGGTGAGTCGTCCGGGAATGAGCCTCAGGCCCACGGCAGCAAGGAGAGCACTTCCTCTACAGCCTTGAAGCCTTCAGCATGTTTGCAGGCCCTTGGATGGAGCTGTAGGTGGTAGACTCCTCAAGTCTGCAGACCATCAAATCTGAGAAGAGTAGGAAATACACTGTGTGATAAAAGCTAACAGGTTTGCTCATGCTGGGCGAATAGGGCCCATTTCAGAGATGAGTCTGAAGACGGTTCAATGTCACACTCTGCTTTTGGGGTCACCTGCCTCAGCACGTGTCGGAAAAAAAAACAAACGGAAGGATCTGGGGTATTCAGCATATTGCCAATCAACTGTGTGATTAATCTGAACAAAACAGTGATGTGATCTTCAGCTACATTGAGGAAGTTCTTGTTTTCCAAGATTTCTTTGTCCTGTGAATTTCATTAAGGGATTTCTTATGGGTCCACTGACCACTCAAATCAAAAACTTCTGGGGCTTGTGAAAAATGCAGATCTAGGGGCCCACCTAGATTGTTCATTCAGGTTCTATAGGGAGGAAGCCCCAGAAGATGTATTTTCAACCACTTCCCAAGTGATATTTTGAGAACATTTTCAACTCTGCCTCCCTCTTTAGCTAATGCTACGCCCTCTTGCTAGGACTGTTTTACTACAAAGCAAAATGAGAGGACCCCCTGCCCAGCCAAGCTTCCCTCTAGGCTAGAAATTCCACTAGTGGAACTTGGTCCTTTGAGTTAGAATCATGCCCCTACAAATGGCCTTGTCAGCAAAGATTTTAAAAGATAAAGACAGCTGGCTTATAGCAACATTGTGCTGGGGGCAGTGGGTAGGGACCCAGGCTGAACTTCCCAGACAAAGAGTAAGGCTTAATCATACTGCCAGAGGGCCTCCATCCAGCTCGGCCTGAAGCCGTGGAGAGACCGAGAAATAAGCCATTTGTTCCTGCCTAGCGTGGGAAGCTCTCAGTCTTCGGAGAAGCAGCCTGACCTGAGTGTAAATCCCACTCAGGCCCTCAGCAGCTGTGTGACCCTGAACATTGACTTCAGCTTCTCTGAGGCTCAGATTTCCTCTCTGAGCTCTTGATGCATTCCTCACCCAGCTGTTCTAAGGAACTGATGAATAATGTATGGGGGTTGCCTGTAGGTAAAGCCCCCTGAGATCCTGGCACACAGTGAGTGCTCGGTATTGCTTGTTGAATGCATGAATGGGTAAACAGTCGATGGATGGATGGATGGAAAAGACGGACAGATGGACAGATGGCCTCTGTGAATTCTTTCTGCAGACAATCCGCCTCTGCCTCTGAATTGATTAGCCGTAGTTGCCCCACCCCAGCGTCATTCCCTGACATCTCACAGATGTCTTGATTTAGGCTCCAAGTTGTGCCTCCTGGGAAAAACTCCTCTCTTTCCTCACCCCTCTCTTCCCCAAATGCCCTGCTCCCAGCTTCTGTCCAACTGCCAAGGAATTCTCTGGCCCTGGCTCTGATTCAGCACAAGGGCAAATCTCAGGGCACAAGCTCTCACAGACTCCCCTGACTCAGGCCAGGAACAGGTTTCTGACTCCAGCTCAGGTCACCTTTCTGGACAGCCCTTTAGGAAAAGCCCATCTTCAGGCTGGCTGGGACTTGCTGAGGAAAATCAGCTGTGTGAGGCACAAACTGGAACTTGGACTCAAGGAGGAAAAACAGGAGACAGTTAGAAGATGTTAACCGCTGAGGGTGAGAAAGCGTTTCCAGTTAGCAGAATCAGAGATGTCATGAAGGGGGTAACGTGGGTCTTAAAGGATGGATAGATTGGAACATTCAGAGTGGGAAAAGAGCACTGCGAAGAGAAGGAACAGAGGCGGGGTGGCTCAGCCTGCCAGGAGCAGGGGTGAGGGGGAGGTGGACGAGGGGAACAGGCTGCAGGGCTGGCCGGGGCACGCGCTGTGCGTGGCTGTGACAGCCAAGCCAAGGTGCCCTCTTGACTCCCCCGCTGTGAATCCAGGCAGACGCAGGAGCTGTGGCCCGGGCGTGGCCCCCATGTCTCTCTCTCCCCTCAAGGCTTTGTCTGTATCCCGCGGCCCACTCCCCCAGCAGGCATCTGTGAGCACTGATCTGCATGCCTCTTTGACTCTGGGAAGCCTGGTAGGCCACCCCTTCTGCAGCCAGCTGCATTTACAGAGCTACACCGACTCTGCCCACTCCTGCTCCCGAAGGAATGAATGGAGGGAGTCCAGGCCTTGTGCAGGCTGAGGGGGGCCTCCTGATGGCCATGGAAGAGGAAGGGGCTTCTCAGCCCCAGGCGTGTGCAGCTGCTCCCTTGGTTGCTGGTCACTCCCTCTTCCCCCGTCACCCCCCTGCAGCCTGCAAGTGGCAGGTCTCACCCCTGCACTTTCCCCAGCTAATCCAAGTCACACAAAGAGCAGCGCACCCGCCAGTGGGTCTTGTTTCACTGGAATGTTGGCATCAAACTTGAGATCGGAAATGAACTCATTATCTGATTATTTTTATTTGTGAAAATGTAACTGTGGGAGAGGCCTTTCTTGAATAGTCTTCGGAGTGGATGAGTAATTCTCTCCCCTTAATATACATACACATGCACTCAGACACACATGTTCAGGCACACACATACATACTCAAATATTCCACACCCTACCCCCTTCAGACACACACATATGCACGTACATCACACATAGGCACACAGAGGAAGCCATATAACACATACTTTCAGATACATGCACAATCGCATAGAGACGTGCTCTGGGTTTAATAAGCTCCTCTGAGGGCAGGGACTTTGTCTCTCTTATTCACGGCAGGATCCCTACATTATGAGCAGTCGGCAAATAACTGCAGACTGAACGGCTACTGAGTAGATGCACACACACCCACTACCCAGACATACGCACACGCGCGAACACACACACACACACACACACGTGTGCATGCCCAGCTAGCCTGTCTCCCTTCCCAGAGAACAGCAAAGTCAAAGAATCTCTGATTCCACAGCCTGAAGTCTTCACACTATGAACCACACCTAGCATTATTTGGGAACACAGCATCCAGAGCCTTCAGTGGAGATGTCCATCACCAGCTCCCAGAAGGCCAAGGTAGCTCCTCCCTTGACCTGCCACGGCCTCACCAGATGCTTAATAAAGCCATCCCATCACCCTTGCCAATCTGGAACCTAATGTGATGACATTCTGGCCAAGAAAGCCTGAAATGATTATGCAGGGCAGGCTGTTCTCCAGGGTTGTTCTCTGGGGGCCACGCCCGCTCACCCACGCTGGCGCAGTGGCAGGCCCCAACACAGGGTCTTGGGCACTGAAGCCCCCAGACTCTGTCTTTGTTTGTCTCTCCTCCAGTCCACGGCCATGACTCAGGCTGTCCAAGGCCTGTGAATGCCTCCTGGAGAGGCCATCCGGCCAGAGGCAAGGCTGATGGGCAGGCCAGAATGAAGAGGCTCAGAAAGGGTGGCCTGAAGTCTGATCTCAGGGTGGAGCAATCCACAGGACCATGACCCTTATACCTAACTGTCCTTGAAAGGCTCCCGCATGGAGCAGGTAGGCTGCTGTAATGGAAAGAGTTCTGGACTGGAGTGAGGCCCGTCTGAGCTGACCACCTCGCTGGCCCCATCCTGGCCGTGTGACTTTGGGCAGGTCGTTAACCCTGGAGCTTATTGTCCAGCAGCATCTTGGGCAATCACATTCTTGCTGTCTCGCTGCCCTGGCCCTCACCCTCTCCTGACCTCCCTTCCAGACCCTGAAGGAGAACCCACAACTCCCTCTGCAGCTGTTCAGGCCTATTCAAGTGACTCTCAAAGTGCAGAGCCCTCCAGGGTAGATTGCGCAGTTCCTCACACCCAGCATTGGGTAAGAGCCGCCTGAACTTTCCAAGAAGAGGCACCCAGGAGATGGGAGGACATGGAGAGGAAGGGACCATTTGTTTTGCTAACGTTGCCTTGTCCTAAGGTCTGGACAGTGCGAAGGAAGGTCTCTTAAAACTCCAAGTCCCCCAGCAATTCCTCTCCTAGTTGCATACCTGAAGGATCAAATGCATGTGTTCATGAGTAGGTATGCACAAGAATGCTTCATTCACAGTACCTCAGACTGAAACAATCCAAATATTCATTGACAGGAGAATAGTTAAACATATTGCAATGTATTTATATAATGGACTCCTATATCCATATGTTCACAAGAGCTTCTGCTACACACAAAACATACAAAAATGGATGAATCTCCCAGGCATGATGTTGAGTAAAATAAGCCAGACAGCATTCGCAGAAGGTCAATAACAGTCAACATGAATCAATGGTGGGAGAAGGGAGACCACTGGTTACCTCTAGGGGTGGTGTTTACTGGTGAGGGGCACAGGAGACCTTCCGTAGTGCTGAAACATTAACATCTCTATCTGTGGTCACATGGGCACAGACATACTTGTGGAATCCATCCAGCTGTACACTGTTTACGCTAATGTATATACATTTTACTAGGTGAGCAATCCAAGTCACAAAGGGTCTAACCCAGGCAGACAGGAGGAGTTCTTCAGGGAACGGGGTCGAAGGCCAGGAAAGGAGTGAGCCAAGAGTGGAAAAGAGAAGGCCCAGAGTATTCTTCCCAGACTGAGTGACTTGGCCGAGGAGGGCCCGCCCTGAAGGAGTGGGTAGGACATGAAGGACATGACCCTCTCGCTGACCCCACATATGTCAGGTCAGGTTACCCTTCAGTGTATGTCCAGCGCAGGGCTGGACATTGTGGATCCAACGTGGAGGCCGGTCTCAGACCATCTGTCTCCCGCCTTCCTACCCTGCCTGTACTTGTGGGGCAAAGAATAGTCTGAACTCCAAACCTCTTTTTCACCCACTGTTAATAGATAAACTCAATCTGCCCTAATGTGCTTAAATAATAGGTGTCAAGGAGAGAGCTTATTCATTCTGCTTGCTTTATGTAAACTCCTGGATGGAATCATTCATAAGAAAGAGAATTCCGGGGCTCCCCTGGCCGTCCAGTAGTTAAGAATCCACCTGCCAAAGCAGGGGACATGGATTTGATCCCTGGTCTGGGAAGATTCCACGTGCCACGGAGCAACTGAGCCCACAGGCTACAACTACTGAGCCCTCGCACCGCAATTCCTGAAGTGCGTGAACCCTAGAGCCCGTGCTTAGCAACAAGAGGAGCCGCCACAGTGAGAAGCCGGTGCACCGCAACTAAAGAGTAGCGCCTGCTCATTGCAACCAGAGAAAGCCCAAGTTCAACAGTGATGACCCAGCACAGCCAAAAAGAAAGAAAGAGCATTCCAAAAACCTGCATCTTGATGATGGTCCACAGGTGTGAGTGGGCAGAAATGTGCGCTCAAGAGTGGGTCTGCTCCCGTGTATTGTATTTCCTTATAATGGGCTCTTCTGCTTTTATCTTCATATGCTCAGCGCCCCTACTCTGCTCTCTCACCTCTGCTCAGCATCCCTGCCCTTCTCCACAGACACCCACAGTTTTCCTGCCCTGATAGTGGGATTAGATTTTCACAATGACACGGAGAGACCACGTCCTCATCCTTCTTGGACACTGTTTAAGGAACCCAGAGAAGGAACCCGAAATGGAAACTTAAGGGACTGCTTTTCTGGGCTGTGTGACAGGTAACTCAGAATCTCACCACACACTTAGGCCTCAAAGGCTCAGCATGGGCAGACAGTGACATTTTAGGACCTGGGACTCAAAGGCATAGCACGTCTGTGTTCCTGGAGCCTCATCATCACACAAATGACCAAGTGATTTCAGTGAAGAGAAGCTGCCTAGCCTTGGGCAGCTCTGCACATGGCTGCCACATCTGCTTCTGGAATGACGGAGGTAACCGGGGGCGACAGCCCCAAACACTGGGGCTTCCCTCCACCCAACCCGGCCTGGTCCCCTTCCCTTTCCCTGGGCAGTTCCCGCCACATCAGCCTGATCTCTTCACACAGCTCACAGCTGGCCACCCTCCTTCCTCCTCCCTCAGTCCCCACCCAATGGCAGACGCATGCGGTGCTCAGTTACTACTGTGCAGAGGGAGTCAGGGACCCATCAGGCAGGTGCTGTTATTACACTCCACAGGTGAGGAAACCTCAGCCGAGACATCAAGCAGTTTCCCTGGTCACACAGCTGGTAATCAATGAAGTCAGGATTTGAACCTAGGTAAACCCAGATAGCATATTAAAAAGCAGAGACATTACTTTGCCAACAAAGGTCTGTCTAGTCAAGGCTATGGCTTTTCCAGTAGTCATGTATGGATGTGAGAGTTGGACTATAAAGAAAGCTGAGCACCAAAGTATTGATGCTTTTGAACTGTGGTGTTGGAGAAGACTCTTGACCCTTGGACTGTAAGGAGATCCCAAAGGAGATCGATCCTGGGTGTTCATTGGAAGGACTGATGTTGAAGCTGAAACTCCAATACTTTGGCCACCTGATGGAAAGAGCTGACTCATTTGAAAAGACCCTGGTGCTGGGAAAGATTGAAGGCAGGAGGAGAAGGGGATGACAGAGGATGCGATGGTTGGATGACATCACCAATTCGATGGACATGAGTTTGGGTGGACTCCAGGAGTTGGTGATGGACAGGGAGGCCTGGCATGCTGGAGTTCATGGGGTTGCAAAGAGTCAGACATGACTGAGCGACTGAACTGAACTGAACTGAGTTGGACTCCGGAGCCCAGCTCTGCTAACTCCTCCCTGGAGCCCCGTCCAGCTCATCCCTTCACATGAGGCTAGGGGAGCAGGCTGAAGAGCCAGGCTGCCTGGTTCTGGTCCTGCTCCTCTTCCTGGGGGGCTGCTGGCGCATGTGACCTAGTCTCTAGTACCTCACCCCCTCACTCCTCTCATTGGCTGGGGATTGAATTGGGAAGGGCACACACTCCTGCACGCTCAGAGCTCTCAGGTCCAGCCTGGATACTAGCTTTGGTTGGCCTCACACTTGAGCCATTCTGTCCAGCCTGAGAGCAGATCAATGATACCACCCAAGGCAACTAGACCTGGGACTGAGTAAGAAAACCTGGCCCTCCAGATGTCACAGGCCCCTCTCAACACAGTGGCCTGCATGCACAAAGCCGTGTGTCAGGGACACAGGAGTGTCCTGGAGTTGGCCACCTGGGCTCCTCCAGCCCACTCTGAACTCCCAGCCCAACCCTAACATCCGCCATCTGCATCACCACACACTCAAGTGTAATTCATCTAATACTTTTCCCAGGATCCCATCCCTGACTTTGGTTTCCCCCTCTAGGCAGTAAACACCCCAAGAGCAAAGGCTCTATTTTTTGTATCTTTCATCTGCCCAGCAGCCCAAGTACAGGCCCGTGCACACCTGGGTCCTCAAAACCTACTTGAAATGGATGGGATGGGGTTGGAACCTTAGATACTACACTTTTGGAGTTGCTGGTTAAATATGTAGTCTTCCTAGAAGTAGAAATGGGTGTAGGGTGGGGTGGATATAGACTTTGATGCAGATGAATGCAAATAGCCGTGTTGTGATAAGCAGGTGTGCATCTGGATTCAGAACCCTGGGCCCCTGGGCTCTGCCCTCTGAGTGGGGGCTCTGTGTCTGCTGGGGATCTTGAGTGGCAAAGCTGGGACACTGGAAGTGGTCCCTGCACAGCTCTCAGCACGGGTGGAAACCTACCCGGGCAGCCTGGCTGACACAAGGTGTGTAAAGCAGAGACCTGCCCTGGAGAAAGGCTGGAGATGTAGGCAGAGCTGGAGATGCCTGGATTCTGGGGACATAGCATGGCAGGAGTGGAGGGGGGCAAGCCCAGAACACCAGACCAGGAAGGAACAGATCACTCCTTGCACCATGATCATGGTCAGATCTTCAGGCTCTCTCGGGTCTCTGCTGTGACTACCAATGGGAGCTGCTGGCTGCCTGCCACTCGCCATGACCACTTCCAGGCCTCACTGGGGTGCCCACCAGCCTGGACCTGCATGGGGTGGGCAGACCACGGTCACTGGAGGAACGAGAGGCTTCCCAGCACTGATGAGCACCCTCTTTGGCCAGTGACTTGGACTGGGACTGTCACAGTCCAGGAAACTGAGGCTCAGATAGCTGAGTGGCCCTAAGGCAACACAGTGGGTCAGGGCAGAGTCTGATCAGAACCCAGGTCTCCAGGGCTGAGTGGGCATGCTCAGTTGCTCAGTCATGTCCCACTCTTTGCTTCCCCATTTGCTACTTTTTGTAGCCCAGCAGGCTTGTCTGTCCATAGTATTCTCCATGCAAGAATACTAGAGTAGACTGCCATGCCCTGCTCCAGGGGATCTTCCCCAGAGATCGAACCTGCATCTCCTGCGGCTCCTGCACTGTAGGCGGATTCTTTACCACTGAGCCACCGGGGAAGGCCAGGTGAGGCGGGGATACAATGACAGCCTGAACAGGTAGGGCCCCACAGCCCAGCCCAGAGGCTGTCTCCTTCAGGCAAGGCATGGCAAGGGAGCGGAAGAAGAGCATGGGGATGGGGCCCGAGAAGTGGTGTGGAGAGAGCCGGGTGAATTTTCAGGGGGATTGTGAGGCAGCCCAAACCAGGGTTCCCACAGCGGCAGGTGGGCATCCAGTGGGCCCGGCCGAACAGGGCTGGCACCAACTCTAGTGGGGTTGGAGGTGCCAGCTCTCACCCGCCAGCCAGCCTGCCAGCTGGGGAAGCTTCATTAGAATTCCTCAGCCCTCCAACCCATTTCCTTCCTGGTGAACAAGACAGCTAATAGCCCCAGCAGCCTGCTGCTGGGGTGATGGGGCCAGGCTGGTAGCTTCAAGCCGGGCTGAGGGTGGGGGGTAACCAACAAGCTCAGGAAGCCTGCCTGGGAGGATAGAACAGCCTCTGCCCTGACCCTAAATTTCCCCAAGTCAGAGACCATCTGCCTGTCTGTCTATCCACCCCACCAGGGCCCAAGGGGCTGATGAGTGTGGACAGACAGACACAAGGTTGTGGGTAGCTTCAGTGATTAATTGGTGATGAAAACCAGACTCCTACAGGATGGGGGAGGGAACAGAGAGGCAGAGAGAGGCTGTCTGTTTCACGCTTGGCTCAGCTTGGAGCCCTCAGCCCAGGGAGGAGGGCGGAGGCAGCTGAGGGCAGTGCTCTGGGCCCAGCCTGGACATCCCCACCCCGCAGCATCGATGCCCACATGGCACTTCCTTCAGCCTCTGCCCCAGAAGGTGATCCTGTGAGGAACCAGCTTTGCTCCCAGCACCCAGGGACCCTGAAATATTCTCCTTCTCAGAACACCCCAAGGTCTCCATCTCCTCAGGAGGAAAGGCCAGTCACCACCTTGCCTCCTCCATCCTTCACTTCCTTATTGCCATGGGTCTGATGTCCTGGAGCCCAGACCCTGAAGCTCCTTTCACCTCCCCCCAAAACACATGACAACCTCATCTTCTGTCCTCAGGACCCACTAAGCTCAGTCCTTACCATGGAAACTTTGAAAAGGTGAAATCATGCTGACTTCCCCTCAGAGATTCCTTGACAGCAAAACTTTTAAGAGGATTTAGATCAAGCCTCCAAGAAAGCAAGCAGGAGGGAGGCTCACACAAGCATGTCTCATAGTCCCCACCAGACAGACCCCGGCATAACCTCGCACCCCTCTCCCCTGCCCCAAAACATCCCCCAACCAACCTACTTGCCCCAAGTCTGGGATTCTCACTAACACAACCCTGAGAAGCTTTCAGAGGGTGTCCACCCCCAGGGCCCTGGGATCTGGCCAGGCAGGGGTGAAAGAAGGAATGGGGATACAGAGAGAGGAAGTGGCTTTGAGAAGGTGGAGCACAGAGGCAAACTCTGCTGACTGAAGACTTTTGCTGCTGGCTAACCAGGCCCTCCTATCACCAGAATAAAACTTCTAGTTATCAAAAAAAAAAAAAAAGAAAGAAAATTGCAAGGTAGCTGTTGTGTTGAGGTGAAGCAGGCCATAAGGAAAATATTTATTCCTTCCTTCTTGCCCACCAGGCACCTTGTGTGTATTTCTTGGCTCATATCCTATGGGAAGAAACTAAGGCTCAGGACATTGCCCACTCCCTCCCCTCCCCTCAGAGGGTTAAATGACAGAGCTGCCCCTCCTACTTTCTGAAGCCCCACCCTGCCAGAGGCTGAAGTGAGGAGAGCTGGATACCATCTGGGAAGAATCAGAGAAGATTTGGAGAAAAGACCTCATGTGGGAATGAGAAATCCTTCATTAGGGCTTTTAATCAAAAAAGCAGAAACCTAATCTTCCTCCTTGCAAATGTTTCTGGACTCCCAGGGGTACCTGACTTTGTGTCCAACAAGTTATTAAGGAAGCAAGTATAAAACTTAAAAATCCCCGTCCCAAGCAGTCAGAGAAGGCTTTCTTATGGGGGGCGGGGAAGGGTGCAGCTGAACTCTATTGCTCCCTGCACCCCAGCTCCCCCTCTCTTGCCTTGACAGAGCCCAGACTTGTCATCTGAGAAGCAGGGGGAGGGCGAGGTCACTGTTCTCTGGTTTCCGCCCAGAGCTCTGCTCTTCTGCAGGGAATGCAGTACTGGGCGGCTTTGCAGCCTGAAGTCAGCACTGTGGAAGGAGCTGCTGGGTGGTTCTTACAAAGAAGAGTGTAGGATGCTGCCCTTCCCCTCCCTCCTGAGTGCAAAACAAGATCCTCTTGGCCAAGGCCTGAGCCTCAGCCTGGACACGTGCATCCAGGCTGCCCCGACGCAAAGGAGGCGTCCTAAGACACTTCTCAAGATAAAACAAAAAAGTGGAAGTGTATTTGTTCCCTGTTGCAGCATAACAAACTACCATAAAGTTAGCAGCTTAATGCAACACAAATGAATTATCTCTGTTCTCTAGGTTAGAAGTTCGGGTAGACTCAGCTGGGCTCCCTGCTCAGAGCTGGCAAAGCCAGAATCAAGGTGTGAGCTTGCTGGGCAGGTGTCTAGACGTTCTGGAGCAAGACTCTGTTCCCAAGTTCATTTTGATTGTAGCAGATCTCTGCTCCTGTGGTTGTTGGACTGAGGTGCTCTTTTCTTGCCAATTGTCAGCCAGGGGTCCCTCTCAGCTCCTAGAGGCTGCTCTCTTACACCCTTTCCAGGGGTCTCCTCCATCCTCAGGTCATTAAATGTACAGGGAACAACCCCTACCCCCATGCTTCAAATCTGTCATATCCTCTCCTGCCTGCAGCCCAGAGAAAACTGTCTGCTTTTATTATTACTTTATCCATAGCTATGCTGGGTCTTCATAGCTGTGTGCAGGCTTTCTCTAGTTGAAAGAAGCAGGGGCTACTATTCATTGCAGTAGATGGCTTCTCATTGTGGTGGCTTCTCTTGTGAAGCACAGGCTCTGGGGCATGCAGAATTCAGCAGTCGTGATACAGGAGATTAGTTGCTCCACCGCATATGGGATCTTCCCAGATCAGGGATCAAACCCGTGTCTTCTGCACTGGCAGGCAGATTCTCAGCCACTAGGCCACCAAGGAAGTCCAAACCCCTTACTTATTTTAAAGAGCCTGTGTGATTAGGTACACCGACCAGATAATCTCCCTTTTGATTCAAGTTGACTGATTCAAAACCCTAATTAGGTTTTTAAAATCATTTTGCATATAATGTCACAGAATCTGGGCCTTGAAATCTTCTCATAATCAGGCATTAAAATGAGAAATCTCAGGAGGACATATTTTAAACTCTGTCTACATGCAGGAACTTTTTTGACATTTTTGCCTAAATGTTAGACTAGGACTTCCTTCCCTCTGCCCCAGGTGCTCAGGGGACAATGTGGCACCCGGCTGCGTGGCTGCCCAGGAACCCCTGGCCCTTCCGTCCTCCTTGAAACAGACTCTGGGGCTTATCAAGACCTGGGCGGCGGGTGGGGGGGAGGGGGTGCGGAGCGGTGGATCCTGCTTCGGAATCGCTGGGGCTCTGCTTGTATTAATCACCTTCTTCCAGAGCTTCCACCACTGCATCCCACCCAAACTTCTACTGGGCTCTGCCCTGCCCTTCACACTCTCTGAACTGCACCACCTACATGATCTCTGAAGGCCATCTACACTCGCCTCCTCTCTGCCCACCAGAATCTGGCCCCTACCCATCCCTATTCCTTTCATCTGCTGTCTCCTCCTTATCCCAGTGGACTCCTTCCAGGCCTTATTTCCCAAGCCTTGCTGGGAGGGCAGGGATGGATTCCATCTTGTACCCTGTTGTATTGCCAACACTTGGCCCAGCTCCAGGAACATAGCAGACACTCAGCAAACGTTTGTTGTGGTTTCTCTGGGTTCATGTATCTGTGGGGTCCGTTTGCTAAAGTGCTTCTCTTTCTCTCCCAAATCCAGACGTATGTCACCACACCCACCCCTGCAGCATGTCACGCTCTGCTTGGCCTAAGGGCAAGAACCAAAGCAAGGGGCAGAGTGTGTGGGTCACTCAGGATGAAACACTCCACGAATTCAATTCTGTCTCACACCACACACACATACACATGCGCCAGGGACTTGGAGTTCCCTGTGGCCCATTGCTGGGAAGGCCAGAGTCGCCACCCTTAGGCTTCCGCCCTCACCCTACGTGGGCCACCGGCTCAGCCATCTCTCTAGGAGTTTACTTGTGCTGGCCTTAATCTTTTTTCATTCCATCTCTGAATTGGGGCCCATGTTCTCATCCTCCAGGGGCCCACCCACTTCCTCTTGGGAGTCCAGCCGAGGACAGTGTGGTTTGAAGAACGTTCTAATCCTGGCCCCAAAGCTCTGAGAGAAAAAATGACTAAAAGCCCTGGAATGTGGAGCCTGCTGCTTCCTGCAAAGCATTTTGAATGAAACACGTAACCAACAGCTGCAGTGCAGAGAATGGAAACTTTGAGGGACGTCATGGCTCCAGGTCCTCAAATAGCAGGCTTGTGAGCAGAAGAAGCTCTTTATTTCTGCCCAGTCCGGACACCCTCAGTGCCCACCCCTCCCGGCTCTCCTTCCAGGAACTGGGCCCGCCACGCCAAGGACGTGCTCCTGCTGCTCATTTATTCCAAATACTCTGCAGCACCCCCTTAGAGCTTCCAGGTCTTCGCTGGGGGGTAGTAAGACCCCCTTCCCACTCACGAACTCCCAAGGGCATCGAGGATCCCACTGCTGCCTCCCCAGCAATCCTGAAGCAGGATGTCCCACTAAGGTCTTGAAAAGCCCCAGAGCCCGTCCCAAGAGCAGAAAGTCAACACGTGTCCCAACTGAGTTCCTATCCTGGAATCAGCCCCAGGTCAAGCCTGGCAGTGACAGCCAACTTACACCAAGCGCTAGGACAGCGTCACCCAAGGCTGCTCCCAGGATGGACTTGGGTGTGAGCAGGCAAGGATAGACAGCCCTGTGGGGGCAAAAGGCCTGGAAGTTAGGAAATTCCTAAAGATCATGCCTGAGTGAAGGGATGATACGCTAACCCTTTCTCAACTCCTTTATTAAGATGTAACATACAGGAATCAAACTGTGTCTTAAATGGTATGGCCCAATGGATCAAAATATAGAACATTTCAAACACCCTGGAAGTTTCCCTGGAGCCCTTCATAGTCAGTAACCCCACCTCCACCCCCCCTCCCTTGCTTACGCTTAGTGGTAACCACTCTCAGAAGTTTCTTTCTCTCACCGTCTTTTCCCCTTTTGGGGACTTTGTTTCAGTGGGATCACAAACGGTATGTGCTCTGGCCATGGGCATATTTTGCTCTGCATATTTTGCTCTGAGATTTACCCTTGTTTAGATGCACTCATAGCGCTGTGGTACCTGCTGTGCTGCAGGTGCTATACAGAGAATAGCATGTTGAGTTTCTGCACTGAAACTTTATCTGGAGCCCATTTGGAAGATAAGAAAGTTGGTTAAATCAGCAGTTCACTGTCACATAGTCAGGACGTGGAGGAGCGTGGCCTCAAACCCAGGGTAGATGGACTCCAGAGCTGGTTCTCACATCTTTCTTCTTCAGAAATAGAGACGAGGGAGTTCCCTGGTGGTCCGGTGGTTAACAGTCCACCTTCTGGGCCTCCCAGGTGCAACAGTCGTAAAGGATCTGCCTGCCAATGCAGGGGACATGACTTCAATCCCTGGTCTGGGTACTAAGATCCCACATGCTGCAGGAGCAACTAAGTCCTTGTGCCGCAACTAGACGGTCCTTGTGGCATAACAGAAGATCCTGCAGGACACACGCAGACCTGATGCAGCTAAACAAACAAGCAATAAATAAATGCTTTGTTAAAAAAGAAATATAGAAAACCTGCCCCTGTTTTGCCAACAAGTGGGAAGACATTGCCTTAGAGATCCAGAAGCTGGGATTTTTCTCACAAAGGAAACTTTCATTTCAGGCTTTTGTGCACTCAAGAGCGCAGCAGAAGCCCCCTTTTCACTTTAGCCCCAGTAGTTCCTGGACAGTAAGATAAGGCAGGTACAGAGGGGTGAGCAGGGGGCTGGGAGGCATCTCAGAGCACCAGGCCCTAGGAAAAGAATGAAGCGGTTCATTCATTTAGTAAGCAATATTCATTGAGTACCTACTGTATGCCAGGCGCTATCCTGGGTGCTTCCTTTTTGGTTATCTACTGTAATATAGCAAACCACTCTAAGACATAGTGGCTTAAAATGAACAACAAATATTTATCATCTGTCAAGATTTTATAAGTTACCTGGACAGTTCTTCTATCAATCTCGCTAGGGTCTCTCATGCTGCCACAAGTCAGATGGCACCTGGGATGGCAGTCATCTGGGCACTTGACTGTCTGAATCAAGATGCCAGATTCTTGTGTCTGTCACCCTGGCCAGGACCCTGAAAAGCTGGGCTCAGCTGGGACTCTAGGATTGCTAGAGTTCCCTCTGTCTCCAGCTAGTCTCAGGGTTTCTCCCTCTTCATGTGGAATTCTCCAGCAGAGCATCAGCTAACACCCCAAAGTGTTCTTTTACTTCTTCTTTTTTCACTTACTCAACAAATAAACACTGCCAGGCAAATAGTTTCTTTGATGGAGTAAAATTTAAATATCACTTTTGTTTGATTTGAAGTTATCATTCAGGATAACAACCCTCAGAAGCTCTGCAAAAGGCAAGTAACATTTATTGAATGTTAGGTTCACACCATGCTCAAAGCTTCACAAATGTAACTCATTTACCCTTCTTTGAAATAGGTATTATCATTAGCCCTATTTATAGGTAATGAAAAGGTTACTTTAAAAGTTTATCAGGAAATGAATTTCCCTGGTGGCACAGTGGATAAGAATTCTGCCAATGCAGGGAACACAGGTTCAATCCCTGGTCTGGGAAGATACCGTAAGCTGTGGAGCAATTAAGCCATTGTGCCATAACTTTTGAACCCAAGCTCTAGAGCCTGTGAGCCACAGCTACTGAACCCACATGCCTCAGCTCTGAAGCCTATACATTTAGAAACGTGCTCAGCAACAAGAGAAGCCAGAGCAATGAGAAGCCGGTGCACCACAACCACGAGTAGCCCTCGCTTGCGCGACTAGAGAGACCCCATGCAAAGCATCGAAGACCCAGCACAGCCAACGATAAATGAATTAATTAAAATTCTCTTTTGGTTAAAACTCTGTGCTTCCACTACAGGTGGGCACAGGCTTGATCTCTGGTTGGGGAACTAAGATCCCACGTGCCTCACAGTGTGGCCAAAAAAACAAAAAGGAGGGGTTATCTATTGTTGAGTTACAAACAACTCTAGAACTCCTTAGTGGATTTCAATGAAATGATGGTTTATTACCTTTCCCAGATTCTGTGGTTCAGGTAACAAGTAACTCAGATGGGAAATTCTGGGCTTAGGGTCTTATGGGGTTGTAGTCAGACTGTGACTGAGGCTGGGTTTAGTCTTAAAGGCCCCTTCACATACCTGGCACTTGGGCTGTGAGGATGCGAACAAGGGCAGGCTGAAACTGGGTCCTGGGGCATCTCTAACTCTATATGATCTCTCCACCTGAGCTCTCCAACATGGCGGCTTCAGAATAACTGGACTTTTTCCATGGCAACTCAAACGTCCAAATCCATGTGTCCTGGGAGAGAGAGCAAAACAGAAGCTGTGATACCTTTCCTACCTAGTCTTGGAAGTAATACAGTGTCATCTCTGCCATATTTTATTTGTTAAGGTTGTTACAAAGGCTTACCCTGACGTGGGGGAGGGGACATCAATTCTGTTTCTTGGTAGAAAATGGGTCAACAAATTTGAGCCATGTTTAGAACCATCATAAACTACTCTCTGCACATCAATTCACTTCATTCTTCTCACATGCAAAATACACTCACTTGCTTCCAGCGATCTCCCCCAAAGTCTCATCCACTATGGCATCAGGTTCACACTAGAGGTCTATTCCTGTCATCTAAATTACCCAGCTATGGAAGAGGGTCCTCAGAGGCAATTTCTCAGGCACAGTTCCTCTTTATCTAAAGACTTGTGAGCTAAAGAGACAACTTAATTCTTCCATGCACATCCAATACCCAGTAATGGAACAGGCATAGGAGGACCACTTCAAAATGGGTGGAGAAGGAGGCACTCAGGAGTCACTAGTCCAGAGCAGTTTTGAAATCCAGCCAGGAGCATAAGGCCAGTTTCATGATTAGAGCTCTGTTCAATTGCCTGGGAAAATTTCTCTGTGGTTCTTAGATCTATCCTCTCTGTTTTTGCTTCCACTTTCTTAATTTTTCCTTCTGTTTTATTAAAAAAAAAAAAGTGGCTATTTTTTGGCAACTGAACCAAAAAAAGCTGAAACAGCCAGAAAGCTGTTTTCTCAGTTTTTTTTCCTTCCCACAAAATTTGGGGGCCTAAAGTTCAAAAAAAAATTGCAGGGGGGTCATTTTGTTCTACTCAGTCCCTTTTAGTATAAGCTGATGGTGCTTTTGCCAATGTAATTCAGTTTAAAACTTTATGATTTTCCTACGGATGCTGCTGGGGCTTCCCTAGTGGCTCAGACAGTAAAGAATCCACCTGCAATGTGGGAGACCTGGGTTCGATCCCTGGGTTGGGAAGATCTCCTGGAGAAGGGAAAGGCTACCCACTCCAGTATTCTGGCCTTGAAAATTCCATGGACTGTATAGTGCATGGGGTTGCAAAGAGTTGAACATGACTGAGATTTGATAAAGGACAGAAATGGTATGGATCTAACAGAAGCAGAGGATATTAAGAAGAGATGGCAAGAAGACACAGAACTGTACAAAAAAGATCTTCATGACCAAGATAATCACGATGGTATGATCACTCAACTAGAGCCAGACATTCTGGAATGTGAAGTCAAGTAGGCCTTAGAAAACATCACTACGAACAAAGCTAATGGAGGTGATGGAATTTCCAGTTGAGCTATTCCAAATCCTGAAAGATGATGCTGTGAAAGTTCGGCACTCAATATGCCAGCAAATTTGGAAAACTCACCAGTGGCCACAGGACTGGAAAAGGTCTGTTTTCATTCCAATCCCAAAGAAAGGCAATGCCAAAGAATGCTCAAACTACTGCACAATTGCACTCATCTCACACGCTAGGAAAGTAATGCTCAAAATTCTCCAAGCCAGGCTTTAGCAATATGTGAACCGTGAACTTCCAGATGTTCAAGCTGGTTTTAGAAAAGGCAGAGGAACCAGAGATCAAATTGCTAACATCTGCTGGATCATCGAAAAAGCAAGAGAGTTCCAGAAAAACATCTACTTCTGCTTTATTGAGTATGCCAAAGCCTTTGACTGTGTGGATCACAATAAACTGTGGAAAATTCTTCAAGAGATGGGCATACCAGACCACCTGACCTGCCTCTTGAGAAACCTATATGCAGGTCAGGAAGCAACAGTTAGAACTGGACATGGAACAACAGACTGGTTCCAAATAGGAAAAGGAGTACATCAAGGCTGTATATTGTTACCCTGCTTATTTAACTTATATGCAGAGTACATCATGAGAAATGCTGGCCTGGAAGAAGCACAAGCTGGAATCAAGCTTGCTGGGAGAAACGTCAATAACCTCAGATATGGAGATGACACCACCCTAAAAAGCCTCTTGATGAAAGTGAAAGAGGAGAGTGAAAAAGTTGCCTTAAAGTTCAACATTCAGAAAACGAAGATCATGGCATTTGGTCCCATCACTTCATGGGAAATAGATGGGGAATCAGTGGAAACAGTGGCAGACTTTATTTTTGGGGGCTCCAAAATCACTGCAGATGGTGACTGCAGCCATGAAATTAAAAGATGCTTACTCCTTGGAAGAAAAGTTATGACCAACCTAGATAGCATATTGAAAAGCAGAGACATTACTTTGCCAACCAAGGTCTGTCTAGTCAAGGCTATGGTTTTTCCTGTGGTCATGTATGGCTGTGAGAGTTGGACTGTGAAGAAAGCTGAGCACTGAAGAATTGATGCTTTTGAACTGTGGTGTTGGAGAAGACTCTTGAGAGTCCCTTGGACGGCAAGGAGATCCAAACAGTCCATTCTGAAGGAGATCAGCCCTGGGTGTTCTTTGGAAGGAATGATGCTAAAGCTGAAACTCCAGTACTTTGACCACCTCATGTGAAGAGCTGACTCATTGGAAAAGACTCTGATGCTGGGAGGGGTTGGGGGCAGGAGGAGAAGGGGACGACAGAGGATGAGATGGCTGGATGGCATCACTGACTCGATGGACATGAGTCTGAGTGAACTCCAGGAGTTGGTGGTGGACAGGGAGGCCTGGCGTGCTGCGATTCATGGGGTTGCAAAGAGTCAGACACAATTGAGTGACTGAACTGAACTGAACTGAACTGAGAAACTTTAACTTTCAAGAAGGATTATCCCCTTACAGTTTTAGAAGCCCTATCGTTTAATGAAGAGAATCTGTGAGGCACACTCTTGAAATAGTTAGAGGGCTTTTGTCTGTCTGAAAGATTTTAGGAAGTGTTAGCTCTTTCTGAAGTTTTATTAAAGGTTCTTATAGTCCTATTCTGAATTTTATCTTTGTCCTGAAGCCCTTTCATAGTTTGAGAATTCTTACCTGGGGAGTCTGAGCATGAGAAATATGATTTACTTGCAAACCCAACAAATCCTTGGCTTTTTTATATTTCTTATAAATTTTGTTGAAAAATTAAAGCTTCCTTTGAAACTCATATTTCTCTATCTTTATCATTTGTTATTGTTGTTCAGTCTCTAAGTCATGTCCGACTCTTTGCGACCCCGTAGACTGCAATACGCCAGGCTTCCATGTCCTTCATTATCTCCCAGAGTTTGCTCAAGTTCAAGTCCATTGAGTTGATGATGCCATCCAACCATCTCATCCTCTGTCGCCTCTTTCTTCTCCTTCCTTAAATCTTTTCCAGCATCAGGGTCTTTTCCAACAAGTTGGCTCTTCGCATCATGTGGCCAAAGTATTGGAGCTTCAGCTTAGGCGTCAGTCCTTCCAATGAATATTCAGGACTGATTTCCTTTAGGATTAACTGGTTTAATCTTGCTGTCCAAGGAACGTTCAAGAGTCTTCTCCAGCACCACAGCTCAAAAGCATCAATTCTTTGGCACTCAGCCTTTTTTATGGTCCAACTCTCACATCCATACATGACTACTGGAAAAATAGCTTTGACTAGATGGACCTTTGTCAGCAAAGTGATGTCTCTGCTTTTTAATATGCTATCTACATTTGTCATAGCTTTTCTTCCAAGGAGCCAGCATCTTTTAATTTCACGGCTGCAGTCACATCTGCAATGATTTTGGAGTCCCAGAAAATAAAGTCTCTCACTGTTTCCATATCTATTTGCCATTAAGTGATGGGACTGGATGCCATGATCTTCGTTTTTTGAATGTTGAGTTTTAAGGCAGCTTTTTCACTCTCCTCTTTCACCTTCATCAAGAATCTCTCAAGTTTCTCTTCACTTTCTACCATTAGAGTAGTGTCATCTGCATACCTGGCATTTTTTAACATTCTGCTCAAAAATCTCCTTAGTGCGAATCATTGGCTAATCAGGTCCATTTTCTATTGTCCACATCACCTCAAGTGAAAATGTTGTAAATTTTCCTCTACTGCATAATAAAGATCCCTGTCCTGCTGCTTCTAATAACATTGACCTCACTTTCCTGTAAGTCTGCACCAGCAGACTCCTGGAGGGCCATCAGGCTTCCACTAACAATAGCTTCAAACCCATATGATTTCTGCCCACATCCTAGTCCCATGCTATGTATTAGGCAGCTCTCCAGGTCTAGATATCAAAAAGTCTGTATCAGCTATACTGCATTAGGACAAACCATCCCAGAATGATGATCTGAAAACAATAACATGTATTTATTTAGCTCACAGATCTGGGGGTTGCCTGGGACTAACTCAGACAGTTCTCTCAGAATCTCTTTCAGGAGTTTCTAGTCAGTCGGTGCCTGGGGCTGAGATCAACTCAAATGCTTCTTTATTTACATGCCTGGGACATAAGCTGCTGCTGCTGCTAAGTCACTTCAGTCATGTCTGACTCTGTGCAACCCCATAAATGGTAGCCCACCAGGCTCCCCTGTCCCTGGGATTCTCCAGGCAAGAACACTGGAGTGGGTTGCCATTTCCTTCTCCAATGCATGAAAGTGAAAAGTGAAGTGAAGTCGCTCAGTCATGTCCAACTCTTTGGATTTTCCAGGCAAGAGTACTGGAGTGGAGTGCCATTGCCTTCTCCGGGGATATAAGCTAGGAAGACTCAAATGGCTTGGGGTTAGATGGCTGGGGCTCCTCAGGTGTCTTTGTCTTTGAATGTGATCTCTCTCTACAAGGTAGCCTAGGGTGGCTGGCTAAAGGCTCCCAACATGAGTGACCCCAAAGAAACCACCAGAAACTGCATGGTCTTTTCTAACCATGCCCTGGAAATTATATGGTTACTTCTGCTGCGTTCTATTTGTCTGCGCACTCTGAAATCCATACCCAGGTTCAATGAGAAGGGACAGAGACTGTAATTTTTTTTCCCCCCACTCCAGTGGCTTACAGGATCTTAGTTCCTGATCAGGGATTGAACCTGGTTCCTCCTCAATGAAAGCCCAGAGTCCTAACCAGTACACTACCAGAGAATTCCCCAAAGACTCCAATTCTGTCTTTCTTTTTTTTTAAATAGCTATTTATTTGGCCGTACTGAATCTTGGTTGCGGGATTTTCAGCTGAGGCCTGTGGGATCTAGTCCCCTGACCAGGGATTGAATCTGGGTTCCCTGCATTGAGAGCTCAGAATCTTAGCCAGTGAATCACCAGGGAAGTCCCGACTCGAATTCTGATGAGAGGAGAGTTAAAGGGTTGCGGGCACATTATTAAACCATCACAAGCAGTTAAGTAACATGTCCAAGGTCACACAGCTGGAAAGTGACAGAGTTGAGATTTGAACCTAGCCATTCTGGCTCTTGGCTTCCCAGGTGGCCCTAGTGGTAACCCGCCTGCCAATGCAGGAGACTCAAGAGACGGAGGTTCAGTCCCTGGGTCGCGAAGATCCCCTGGCGAAGGAAATGGCGAAACCCACTCCAGTATTCTTGCCTAGAGAATCCCATGGACGGAGGAGCCTGGCAGGCTACATACAGTCCATGGGGTCCCAAAGAGTCAGATGTGACTGAAGAAACTTAGCACAGCACAGTCTGGCTCTTGAGCTTCCCTGGTGGCTCAGAACAGTGAAGAACCTGCCTGCAATGCAGGAGAACCCAGACCGAACCCCAGGGCCAAGAAGGTCCTCTGCAAAAGGGAATGGCTGCCCACTCCAGTATTCTTGCCTGGAGAATCCCATGGACAGAGGAGCCTGGCAGGCTACAGTTCTTGGGGTCACAAAGAGTCAAACACAACTAAGCGAAACACTTTCATTTTTCATTCTGGCTCTAGACTCACATCCTTAACTGCTTACTAGTCTACACTGCCTCCTATATTTATGGACACAGGGGCAGATGGTTCATGATGTAAGGGCAAGTGGGTCCTCTGTCTTGAGAAAGCTCCTGACTTGATTTTCCGTACTCAGCTTTCAGAAGGGTAGCGAGACTCATATAAGCTGCAAGAAACTTAATGAGTGAATTGGAATTGGTGTAGCCATCTCTCAGATGGTAAAACGGCTGCCTACAATGCAGGAGACCCGGGTTTGATCCCTGGTTCGGGAAGATCCTCTGGAGAAGGAAATGACAATCCATTCCAGTATTCTTGCCTGGAAAATCCCATGGACAGAGGAAGCTGGTGGGCTACAGTCCATGGGGTCACAAAGAGTCGGGCACGACTGAGTGACTTCACTTTCACTTTTCTCCCAAGGCATTTTCTCCTCCCTGAGATCATTTTCTTCCCTGTGGCCATTCGTGCCTTCATTGTGGTTTCCATGTTATTCTCATCACTGCCTGAGACACCTTGTCGCCTCACTCCTGCGCACCCACTCTCACCTTCTCAACAATGTGTTCACACAGGGGAAAGAGTCATGTCCCTTGACATTTCAAGAGTGTCTGCCAGACCATTTGATGGAGAGCTTCCACAAAAGCCTGCAGATTACGTATCAGAAAATGAAACATTTTTTTTAACCAGGCCCTGGAGTTTTCCTAAATTTTCTTTAAGTCTTGACTTTTAACTGATTTCAGAGATTAAAAATGACATCTTTGTCATAAAGTCCTGAATAGAGTTTGCATAATAGACCAATACTTCTAGCAACTCCTAACGGGAATAAAATTTCGTATTCTGGATGGCACCTTGATAGAAAGGACAAATCAGCCAGAACACAAATGGTGGTCAGGCAAGGTCGCCACGGATGGCTATGCAGTCTGTGCACCGCACAAAGGGGCCTGGCCAAGGCAGTGAGTGGAACGAGGCTTGAAACCCAACCCCGCATTCCACTGGCCAGACCTTCCACTCGGGTGATGCACTGTGTCTGCCTGGAGGTAAAAAACAGCTTTTTCTAATTTGTCCGCCCAGAGAGGCACATTCTTCTAACCCAACAAAAACACCACATGTACCAGTGGCAGCACCAGGGGAAGTATGGAAGATAAATGAAACACTGCATGTACCTACTCCATAGGATGAGTAACAGAAATCAACACTGGCACATGATAATAATAGTTTTTAAATTTTAAGAAAAGGATGAACAAATGAATTTCAAGAAAGGCCAAACCCAGGGCAATGTGAAGGACTTAAGCACCTAGAGTCAATGAACCTCCTCCCTAGAGCGCTTGCATTACAGCAGCCCCATTCCAATGGCTTCCTCCAAACCCAGAATCTTCAGAGAAAGAATCTGATCAGCCCAGTTTAGTTCAGTTACTCCCTCCATACCCACCAATTATGGTGGGGGAGTCACCTAGTACAGAACCTATACTGTAGTGATCTTGTTTCCTGGCAGTCCAGTGGTTTAAAGTGAAAAGTGAAAGTGTAAGTTGCTCAGTCATGTCTGACTCTTTGTGACCCCATGGACTGTAGCCTGCCAGGCTTTTCTGTCCATGGAAGTCTCCAGACAAGAATACTGGAGTGGGTAGCCGTTCCCTTCTCCAAGGGATCTTCCCAACCCAGGGATCGAACCCAGATCTGCATTGCAGGTGGGTTCTTTACCACCTGAGCCACCAGGGAAGCCCTGCATTTCCAAAGCAGGGGACAAGAGTTCGATCCTTGGCCCAGGAACTAAGGCCCCACATGCACCACAGTGCAGTTAAAAATTTTTTTAATTAAAAAAAAAAAATCTAGACAGTAGATTAAACTGCTGAGCCCCTCACCATGAGGCCCTAAGTGAGAGCTGTGCAGCCCTCCAAGAGTTGTCTACAGCAGTTCTGTAAAACTGTCTAGTATTGGTCATCCCCAGGAAGGCCAATAGCTAATTGAAGTCCTTCCCACAAAGTCCTGAGAGGCTGATCTGATTGGTTTCACTCTATATGCAGTTGGCAATGACGTTTTCCATTTACCAAAGATCTTATTTCTGAGTGCTTTTATCATCAACAGAAAGTCAGTTCTTTATATTCTGTTTTTTATTGGGACTTATGACTCTGACAGACCTGCAGTCACTTCAGTTCCATAAACTACTCAGAGGCCAATCTACGACCAGAAATGAATTCTGGCAAAATCACAAAACTAGGTTGCAGTGTCTTGAAGAGCAACCTCTACTTTTTAAATGATGACACAGTTAAAATAATCTAACAGAACCCTATGTAGCCGTTCCCCAGATACAACAGATGTCAACAGTTTGCCATCTTGCTTCAGATTTCCTTTTTTTTTTTTTTTGGTTGTGCTGGGTCTTCACTGCTGTGTGTGGGCTTTCTCTAGTTTCAGAGAGTGGGGGCTATCCTTCCCTTCAGTGTACAGGCTTTTCATTGCAGCGGGCTCTAGAACCATGGGTGGGCTTCAGTAGTTGTAGAGTGTGGGCTCATTAGCTGTGGCTTGTGGGCTCTTGAACAGCTTCCCAGGTGGCTCAGTGGGTAAAGAATCCGTCTGGAACGCAGAAGACGCAGGAAACACAGATTCAATCCCTGGGTCAGGAATCCCTGGAAGAGGGCATGGCAACCCACTCCAGTATTCTTGCCTAGAGAATCCCCATGAACAGAGGAGTCTGGTAGGCTACAGTCCATGGGGTCACAAAGAGTCAGACACGACTGAAGCAACTCAGCATGCATGCACGGGATCTAAATCGTGGGCTCAGTAACTATGGCACAGGGGCTTAGATGCTCTGCAGAATGTGGAATCTTCCTGGACCAGGGATTGAACCCAAATCCCTTGCATTGCAAGATGGATTCTTATCCACTGTGACACCAGAGAAGTCCAAAAAGTGCTTTAATTTTTAGAGAAAGAAAACTTTACAGAGCTATAGCTACATCTCCGCCCCATATCCTTCTTCCCCTTTGCCTACAGATAAGTGCTATCCTCAAGTCCACAGTATCTTCAATTTTGTATCTATATGAGAAGATGTACATTCACTAAACTTACTGTGCTCATCATTTCATGATCTATATAAGTCAAATCATTGTCCTGTGCTTACACAAACATTTTATTCAGACTTATACAGCGCTATATGTCAATTACAGCTCAATAAAATTGGAAGAAAATGAAAAAGGAGGAATAGAGGAAAATATTGAAACTCAGCACATCTGTCCTCAGAGAATGGTCTGTCACAGACATGGGTTCCCTTCAATAAAACATTTCCTTTGAACTCTTCCTATCAGTTGAATATGAATGTGCTGTTTTGTAATTAGACAAAACAAGTGTCACATACTTCTAGAAAAAAATATTCAAAAATTAAAATAATTATTGATAGGGAAAAAATAAAGTCAGTAGTATCACTTCCAAAAGGGATTTTGATTTTCATTTGGACCTCAGGTGTAGGTGTTGAGTCAATTATTTTCCATGGCACCCCATCACTGTCCTTTCCATGAAGGCCCTCTCTTGTTTTGTTTATTTGTTCCTCTGATTTTTGTTCACCACCCCAGTCTCTCCTAGGCTAGGTTCCTAGGGGGAGCATCCCAAAAAAGTGAAAAAGCCATGTGGAAGTTATATCCTTTATATTACTTAGCTTCCAGAATCACCACTTCTGCTAAACTCTATCAGCCAGAGCAGTAACAAGCCCCTGCCTAGATTCAATGAGAGGAAAGATAGACTCCCACCTCTCAGCAGGAAGACTGTAAGTTTTACTGCAAGAACAGTATGGCAGGTGGGCTATCTATTTTGGTGGGCCATCCTTGGATAATACAATCCCCAATCCTTCCTACATTGATAGGGAGGAGAAAGAATGGACAAGTGTCTATTATTGCTGGAGTACAATATGCAAGGTGGAGGCAACCAGATACAAGGCTGCAAGGACAGATCAGGCCAGGTTCTGGAGGGTCTTGAAAACCCATTTAGGAGAGTGCTTGTAGGCAAAGGAGGACTTTGGAAGCCTCAGGATCCCTGTCCCCTCATTTCCATCACCCAACACCTCCTTTGTGCTTGATGAGAGAATATCTAAGACCCTCCCTCTATAAGTGGCTGAGCAAAGGGACTCTCAGAATTGGCCTGTGCCCTCTGAGTAAGGGTCAAAGGTCACCAGACACCAGCCCCTACCCTTGTCTCCGTGGGTGCACGTGTCCACATCTACCTGGTCAAGAACAGTCTCTCGACCCCAGAGAGACGTGGATGCTGCTGCTTGGGTGGCAGACAGGGACTCTTCAGAAGTGGCCTTCCAGGTCTATTCTGAATGGTCTTGTGCAGAGGAAGACCCACACTTCACACACATGCAACCTGTAGCATTTCACATTAAGGATATCAAGGAGACAGCACTTATTTGATAGTCAGGAGTCCTATGTTGTAATCCCATCTCTGTCCAACCAGCTGTCAGCCTTGGGGACACCATTCACCCTGCTGGACCGTGCAGACAAACGCAAGAATTACACTAGATGGGTGTTTTCTCCAAGTAGAGTCACTGGAGCTCAGCTATGAAAATCACCCAGCTGGAAAACTACAGTGAGATACCACCTGACACCCATGAGAATAGCTAAAATCAAAAAGGTTGACAATGCTAAATGCTAACAAAGAAGAGCAACTGGAACTATCCTACATTGCTGGTAGGGATGCAAGATTGTAAACTCACTTTGGGAAAGTTTGGCAGTAGCCAGTAAAGCTAAATACCTCCTTAGCAGTTCTACCCCTACAAGATATTAAAACAAATGTTTGGAAAAAAGGCTTGCACAAAATGATCGTAGCAGCTTTATTTATAACAGCCAAAAATTGGAAATAGTCCTAGTGCCCATCAACAGGTGAACAGATAAACCATTAATAAAAAGAAATAAACATGGGTGATACGTGCGTGGATCTCAGACACATCCCGCTGAATGACGGAAATCAGAAACAAGAGTGGATAGGGTATGACTCCACTTATTATGAAGTCCAAAAACAGGTGAAACTGAACAGGTGATGACAGAAGTCAGAACAGTGTTTGCCTGGGGGCTGGAGGAGGGAGTGGGGAGACCGGAAAGCAGATCCAGGGAAACTTCCGGAGAGAGAGAATTGTTCTAAATCTGCGGTTCACCATGCCAAGTCCCATCGGTCCTGACTCTTCTAGATCCTATGGACTGTAGCCCTCCAGGCCCCTCTGTCCATGGGATTCTCCAGGCAAGAATAACTGGAAGGTTTGCCATTTCCTTCTCCAAGGGATCTTCCCTACCCAGAGATCCAACTGGTGGTTCTTATGTCTCCTGCATTGGCAGGCAGGTTCTTTACCAGTAGAGGCACCTGGGAAGCCCCTCGAAATCTGGATGGAATGAAGGTAACACAGATGTATGTATATACATTTGTCAAAGTGCATGGAACTGTACGCTTAACATCTACGCATGTACAACACTTTCATACTACAGTTTAAAAAAAATAAACCATATTGCAAAAAAAAAAAATCTGCATGTCACTATTCTACTTAAATTTTTTAAAAAATATAATCATCCAGACTACCTGTTCAAATACAGCTTCCTGGGCATCCCAGACCTACTGAGTCAACTGGTCCTCTGGAACAGGGCCCCGGGGATCGGCATTCTGAACCGGCCCCTGCTTTGGCAAGAGCATGAGATTGGAGACCCACGTTCCGGAGAAGGGCGGGGCGGGGACGGGGATCCCCACAGGCTGGTCCCCCGCCCACGACCCCACAGCACACGATCCCGCCGCACACTTGGCGCCTCACACTCTTCCCAAGCCCCCCAGTCCTCTGTCCAGTCGCCCCTGGTAACCGAGAAAGAGCAGGAAAACCCTCAAAGTGCAGCCGCCCGGGAAGGGGCCGTCCACAGTGTCAGCGAGACAAGGGCAAATACAAAATGCGGGGTAATTGGCGGTTTTCTAATTCGCGGCCCTTTGTGCGGCGGCGCGGAGCCGGCGGCCGCGCTCCCAAGCCCCGGCCTTTCAGTCGCCGGGGGCCCGGGCCGCCGCGCTCCCCGCGCTCCGCAGCGCATAATTAATCGGGCTTCACAGGGCCCTGGACAAAGGCGCCCATTCACCCCGCCGCTCCTCCCCCCGGGGATATTGTTATTTCTAAAAACTGCAGCCAGCTGGGCCGCAGAGAAACGTCAGCTCTGTGGGAGAATGAGAGGCCAGGCCGCGAAGGAGAGAGGGAGCTCTGTGTCCGCGCTCCGAGCAGGATTAGAGGGCCGGGGGGCCCGCGGTGGGCAGGGGGCCCGGGGTGGGCAGGGGCCCGGGGCCTTTTCTCAAGTCTGCACGACTCCTCAGAAAGCCTTGTGATTTCCATGGGGCCCTGGAGGCGACTGCCATGGAGATGGTAATGGGAGGCATTGAGGCTGGTTCTTAGGGAAGGAGAGAGCGGATACATTCAGGAACTCGGCTCAGCTCCCGGGGTGGGGAGCGGAGAGAGGGTGGAGGTGCCGGATGGGAAGGTGGGAAGGCCAGGGTGCCCCCACCTGTGCCCACCTCTGTCGACACCAGGGAAAATACTGCAAAGAATAAAGGGCGGAGTCTGGATCCCGGCCGCCTGCGGTTGAGTCAGGGGCTGAGAATGCGAAGACCCCACGGTTCCCTGGCCTCACGGTTACCTGGCCTCCGCTCTAAGGACCACCTGGGGAACCTGTTCAAAAGGAAACCTATACAGGCCTGGGCCTCACTCCCAGAGAATCAGCTCCCAAGGTCTGGGCTAGGGCTCATGTATCTGTATTTTCATAAGCTCTCCAAGCTCTGCTGCAGCCCCCTGACCTGGCTGGATTATCTCTTAGTACTCACTGCCCTCCAGGAGATGGCTCAGATGCCCCATTTCTTATTTCAAAGAGGAGAAAACAGGTTCAGGGATGTAAATCCACCTACCCTAGGTGATAGAACAGCTAGAACGGGACCCTGGGAGGCTGTGTGCAAGAACAGAGGGCAAGGCTGCCGAAAAGGAGTCTTCCCCCTCCTCACCAGGGCACTTCTTGACTGCCCAGGCCTGCTCTGGGCTCCCTCTTCTATGCCCTTTATTTGCATGAGACAGATCTGTCCAGTTGTTCCAGTATGTTCTGTCTCATAGGTTCACTGGGGTTTTCTCCTACCCACTCCATCAGAGGCACCCTTGAGTGGAACCTGAAGATCATTTTGGGTTTGTGTCCTGCCCAGTGCTGGGAGAGCTCTGGTCAAGGCTCAGTGTATGTGAACAGCATCTCATGATCCCAAGTGCCGGTCCTCCAGGCAGTGTTCCCCTTCAAAGCCCAGCACCCTCCCTGGGCCCAGCAGAGGGCCTTGTCCAGGGCCAACAGTCCTGGGCTTCACCTCTGCCACTGAATCCAGGGAAATGCGCACCCATTCATTCCTCCTTCCCAAACTGAGAGCAGTCATGAACAACCACCATGGAGCTCCAAAACCTCAGCCTCCTGAACACCTCCCAGAACAAGCAGGGGCCTTTCCAAAACCCTGCCCATCCCAACGCATTTCATGGAGACGTTCTGTCCCTCAGCTGTACTCTGGAAAATGTTCCCTCAGCCTAAGACTGCCAGTCCTGAGCAGGACCACAGGCCTGGGAGCCAGAGCATGCCATAGCACCTCACTCCTGCAAGTCAGGGAAAGGAAGCCTCCTCTGTTTTCAGAGAGCCCGGGCTGGTCTCTAAGGCCCAGAGAGAAAGTCCAAACAAGCTCACTCTGCTTCTACCAGGCCATGTCAGACACTGGAAAGTCAACATCATGCGACATTCGTATCTGTGGGCGGGAGAATGTGCAGAAAAACTTAAGAACAAAGTGGAAAGAAAGAGAACAAGAGTTCAGCCAAGGCCTGGCCAGGCCTCAGAGGGGGCAATATGGCTGTCCAGCAGGAAGCCAATTCAGGCACAGCCACTGAAACCAGCAGAGATTCCCAGGGGACCCTGTGACCCAGCAGTCCCAGTGGCCAGGCCACCAGCATAGCCTCAAGCAGAAAATCAAGCTAGCTGTCTCCTATTAAATAAACTTTATTTAGGGTATAGAGTGAACCAACACTTTCTGAAAGTGAGGGGAAGAAGGTTCAACTATAAGGAAACCAGACTAGGTAAATCAATGTCCTTGAAATACACACTGAAGTGTTTAGAGGTAAAAAAGCAAAATGTCTCTAATTTGTTCTCAAATGATTCCATAAAATGTAAAAAAATTGGTGAATCTTGGAAAAGGGCTTACAGAAATTACCTGTAACATTCTCATAATTTTTCTGAAGTTTGAGATAAAAATGAACAACAAACAGAAAGCAGCATACCACACACACAAATAACACAGAATCAATATTCCAAATCCTATACCGGGGATCAGACTCAACTTTCTTGTTGTCTGCATGCTTGTACACATCTTTCACTATCTCCTATGATATCAATCTGTGAACCCAAGTTGCTTTGAAGATCCTTAGGGATAGGTCTGTGTGGTTTATCTCTATAATCCTATTGCAGCTAGCACCGTGCTTTGTAAACAGAAGACATTTAACCAAACCTGGCATCCAGTCATTGGCCATGGAAGGTTTCCTGTTCTAGGTGAGATGCAGGAAGAAGGAGGAGAAGGAGGAAATGGGAAAAAAGGAATCAAGAAAGATGGAAGAATCTATAGAAATTTTCCAGTCAAATATACTCATGGCAGAACTGATGCCTTTTTTCAAGGTTAATAATCAGGCCCACCTAATCAGATTCTTCCAAGAAGCCTGAAAAAAGTAACTCAGGCCCAGTGGGGCTGCCCCGTCAGGTCCACTGCCAGCACTTACAGACCTTCATAGCCTGAACCCTCAACCTGGTCATGTTCACTTGAGCATGTGGTTACCAGAGTCAGCCGTGTGTTTATTTCATCTTTGTCTCATTCTGAGTGTCTCTGTGTGCATCTTTTCTCCCCGTTGAGACCATGGGAGGAAGGGTCTTGCCTCCTTCCGCCCCAGCACCATGGGCACCCTCACGGATATGGTGCAGACACAGATGCACAATAAGCCCCCAAGTTCCCCCACCAGGGACACTACATCTGGTTTGCTCCCTTCTACATCCCCGGCACTTAGCACAACAGCTGGCGCATAGTTGGGACTCAGTAAAGACTTACTGAATAACAAAGTGAGTGGAAGTCTTGTGAGTTGAGTCCAGTGGCCTTCTTTGCCAGGACACACTAAGCAGGCTCTTGAGAGGTGCACTTCTGGCCTCAGATGCTCAGCCACAGAGATACAACCAGTGCAGGCCCCCTTCTCTGCCCATCCTCAGAGCGGTCCCTCTGGATGCCAATTCTATGACATTCCTAAGATGGCAGCACCATCTCTGCACCTAGGGTGGCATGGTCAGTATTGGGACAAAGGGGCCCTCCTGCCTCTTAGTGTCTTCTCTCGTGGTCCTCTGGGGTGAGGCCGCCTTGGGCAGAGAAGCTTTGCTCAGCGCACTTCTGGTGGGGGCAGGATCTCCCGTGAGAGAGCTCATGGTGAAGGTTACAGTGCCCCCCCACCTCCACCCCTCACTCCGCCCTCACATACACAAGCACGGGCAAGCCTGGGTCTGGGGGCAGCACAGTGCAGCACCCAACAGGTGCCAACTTTGGCAGGGCAGCGGGCTTGGTGGAGGCGGTGACCACATGGTCACCAGGAACACCATTGTCCTCCCTGGGCCGGGGCACATGGTACAGGGCAGTGGGACGGCTCCTCCTGGGTGCCAGCAAGAACAGGAAACTGGGCCATGAGGATCTTCAATCAGGCCCTCGGAAACCGTCCAGGCCTCTGGAGACTTGTGCGGGATTCCTCCTGCGGCCACCTTGGAGCCTGGGCCCCACGTCAGTCCAGGAGGAGCCGGACACCTTCCTGGCCGTAAAGGAAGGGACATTTCAGGCTGCCCAGAGAAACCTCTCTGCATCTCGGGAAGAGGGGAAGTTCCTCCTTTAACATCAGCCGAACTTGGGCTGTGCCATCTTGACAAAGCTCTTCCTCTCTCTGCACCTCTTGCCATGTCCCTGCGCCTCTCTAAAGGAAACCACTGGCTGGGCCTTGGAGGCAGAACTGGCATGCTCCCAGCACTCTCCACGTTAGCTTTCAATCCAAGAAAAAGCCAGGCTCCCGGGCTGGAAACTCCTACCATCCCCCCTTTCTTTTCTTTCCTTTTCTTTTCCCCTCCCCCTCACTTTCCCTCACCACCATCCCCCAACCCCAAGAGCTTCCAAAGTGACAACATGTGGGCCCAAATCAAACCCTTGTCCTCAGGCCCTTGCTGGCATGTCTCCCGGCTCGCCCACCTTCCTCCTCCAGCTTCGCAGCTCGGCCACCCTCCTCACCCCTGCCCCCGCCATTCCTCTTTGTGGACAGCTTGCTACATGCAGCCAAACTTCCCCTTTCAGTTCACAGGCTTCATAAAACAGCTGCAAAAAGTCAGCAGCTCTGCAAGTTCTCTTGCAAAGGTTGGCTGAAAGCAAGGTCCGCTGGTTCTAGTCATTGCCTCCCCCTCCTCCCCCCAGGCTCGGAAGGCCCGTGTCCTCCTCCAGGAAACAGTGGGGAGACCAGATGCCCCTCCAGATCTGCTCGCAGAGACACAATCTCCTCAGCAATCTAATCTAGAGAGAACTCCCCAAGAGGGGCCTGGCTGAGTGTAGCCAGGGAGAGGAGACTGCCCACATGCTGGGCTGGTTTCCTGACCCTGCCCAAGTCCTCTGGGACCCCGGGTGTTCCACAGAGTCCCTCCAGCCATAGTCCTCTCGTCTGGAGGACGAGGGATGGGTGGATTGGTTGACCTTCAGGGTCCCTTCCAAGTCTGAAATTCCACAGATTGGTAAATTTCTCCTTAGGGTCCCCACGGACAGCAGACAGTAGGGACTATGCCCAGGGACAAGCGTCTCACTGAGGGTGGTCTGACTCAGGCACAGGCTTTCTAAACTGCATCCCATGTTCTCTCTGTGACACGCAGCCCTCAGTGAAAAAGAGGCACCACTCTCGATTCCTGATTGGACTCACCTGGGGAGACTGCACAGTAGGCATCCTGGTCTACCTGCGTACATGCATGCTAAGTTGCTTCAGTCATGTCAGACTCTTCACGACCCTATGGATGGTATAGCCTGCCAGGCTCCTCTGTACATGGGAGTCTCCAGGCAAGAATACTGGAGTGGGTTGCCATACCCTTCTCCAGGGGATCTTTCCTACCCAGGTATCAAACCCGTGCCTCATCTCCTGCTTTGGTACGTGGGTCCTTTACCACTAGCACCACCTGGGAAACCCATCCCAGGTTAAACTCAAGACCAGAGAAACTAGAATCTCGGCTTGGGGCCTGCTTATCAGTCTGTTTGGGAAGTTACCTAGGTAATTCTGAATGAGCAGATAGGGTTCAGAAGCATTGTGGGAGAAGATTCTAGAAACTAAAGATGAAGCTCTAAGCCCAAGGTGCCCCATCTGCCCCTTCTCTGCTGAGAAGGACTTGAGGCCAGTAGGATGAGCCCTGTGATGAGAGAGGCCTGTCTGTCATGGATGGGGTGGGGGCCTGCACCACGATTGCCATCAGACACTGAGGCTTGCTACCTCTGCAGCCCAGAAGGACACGTGGTACAAGACCAGCCTCTGGATACTGGCTCCTTGACCTTGCCTGCCCCCAGCTAACTGGCCTCAAGGCCTCCTGTGCACCCCCTGGGGCAGATGGCCCCCAGGCTGTAGTCCAAGAACTGGCAACCAACTTCACAAGAGACAGGAGGCCCCAGGGCAACTCCAGGGCTTTGTGCGGATTAAGAAAAGGAAGATAGAGAAGGGAAACTGAAACTGGGCTGGAGGCAGTGAAGGAGAAAAAGACAAGAGAAAGGGGAAGGACTCTGAGGTCAGAGAGTCATGTGAATGGCATTTAGGGAACAAAGCCCCCAATGCTGGCCCCCTGCTCCCCCTTCATCAGTCACCCCCTGGGCCTGGTAAGAAGCACTCTTTTGCTGGGGCCCCGGGCACAGACAGCACTGCTGCCCATACAGAAGCCCAGGTCCAGAAACCTGCCAGTTCTGAGTCCGCAGCCTGGTCCATCTGCCCTCTAGGCCAAGCTAGCAAAGAGCCCTCTCTGCCCAGCACTCTCAGATTTCCACCGCCTCTGCCCTCCAGCGCCAGGGTCTCTCGTCACACACTGGCCATCAAACTTGACCATTCCTAGAGCAAAGCATAGGCTAAATCCAACTCCCAATATGCTTGGCACCGTATCAGGGAGACCCAAGTGATGCTGTTGACTAGCTGTGTGACCTTGAGCCAGCCACCTCCTTCCCTCCCCGAGTCTCAGTGCCTGGTCTCGGCTGCTTTCCAGTGAAGACTTGTTTGGAAGGAAGGGATGTCACTGTGCCCCAGAGGTCCAGTGCCTAGGCTCTGAGGACAGAGACCTGGACTCGTGTCCCAGGCTCCGCCGTTTACTAGAGTCGTGAGCTCTGTGCCCCTGTGTCCTCACCTGTAAGGTGAGAATTAATACATGGATAGCAGAAAAAGAGAAGACAACACAGGTCCAAAACCAACATGGGACCAAGATCTAAACTATACAAGGACCACTCTTTGCAAATCAAAAGAAGAAAATGGCAACCAGAATAGAAAACTGGGCAAATGATATGAGCAGGCAGTTAACAGAGCTGCAAGATCATACACAGAAGAAATACCTGTTAACACGCCAGAGAGGTTCTATCAGAGAGGGCTGGGGCAATAGGGGTGATTTTACCCCCTCTCACCAGGGGATAACTGGCAATATCTGGAGACTTTTTTGGTTGTCATGGAGTGGAGGGGGGTTGCTATTTGTCATTTAGTAGGTAGGGACCAGGGATGCTGCTAAACATCCTATAATGCCCAGAACAGCCCCTACAACAAAGAAGAATCTGGCCACAAATGGTCATCAGTGTTGAAACTGAGACTCCTGGGGCTAAATAGGTGGGTAAACCGATGGATGAATGGGCCTGACTGGGACAATGAGCTGCTGAAGCATACAACTCATTAAAAGGAATCCAAAAATAGGGTGATGTTCATGGTTCCTGAATGTTTGGCAGACAGTAACAAGTTCAATCAGTGGTCACTACTCTGTTACTCTTCCCTTGAGGGGTCTGGACTCCTCATCGCCCTTATGTTTGCTCCAGCCAGCAAAGCAATGGGCTTTAGACCAGAGGGGCTCCTCTGTCACCCGGAGATGGGTGTACAGCCACAGCGGGCAGCCCAGCTCTTGCCCCTGTGCCCAGCGGGTGGTGGAATGGCAGGAAATGCAGAAGGGCAAAGAAGGAAAAAGAGAAAGGTGGGTGGGACTGCCTGGGCCACAGAGTGAAGAGGAAGAGAAAGGAGACACTGCAAGCTTCGGGGTTTCACAACACGACAAAAATACCCAGAAAGGCAGGGGGCAGGGAGGGCCATAGGGAGAAGTTCAAGTTGAGTAACAGCTGTGGTTCTCTTCACAAATTCATGGAAAATCCTCTTTTCACACCCTCTGGTTCAGTTAAACTAGACCCTTAACCACCTCCACTGTGGCCTAGAAAGAGATGCATCCCGCGGCCACCACGGCTGGCACCATCTGCTCCTTGTTGCTTCTTCCTTCTCCACTCCCCCTGGCCAGTTCTCCATCCCTGTTTCCAGAATGGAAATTCCCACTCTGGTCCCCCTAGAGCTCTAAAGCACTTGACAAGATACATACAATATTATCATCATCATCATCGCTACCATCATCTCATCTCTTAGCAGCCAGCATCTGGGAAGAAATCACCTTCCTTACACAGAAGGCCCAGAGGCCTTCTAAGATTCTTCAAGCTGAGCCCCAAATTTGGCTCTGAGCTTCCTGGTAGTTCAAATGAAATGAGAATGGGGGCCAGTTTCATGAGTTGGATTGCCCATAATCAGAAGCCGACCAGTTCCTCTGAGGATGCAGAGCTTCACCAGAAACTGGATCCTGAAATACATTCAGCTCCCAGGTCTTATAGCCAGCACTGGCTGAGGCAGTGACTGCTGGAGACAACGGCGTCCCAAAATAAATGCAATAGCAGACTCCTCCGGCCATTTTTCCAGAAAGCCCCACCATAAAGGAGGAACATAAGAAAGATTTTGTGGTGGCTAAATAACGTGGTCCAAGAGGCGCTTGGCTCCATGAGAGCCCAAGTCAGTTCAGGGATAAGTCTCATCTGGAAGAATGGATGGAATGTGTGGCCTTTAAATAACCCCCATGAACTTTATTTCTCTCAACTGAGCTTTTGATAAAACTAGGGCAGCGGGAGGCAGTTGGAGGTTGTAACCGCTGACAAGGGTCTGGCAGGCAGTGCTCTGGCGCTGGGTGAGGGTGGGGCCAGGCGTCCCTGGCACCTTCAGAGGCATCATTCATGGATTCGGCTGTTCTCAGTCTCCCCTAAGGGCCCAGAACACTCAGAGCTTTCTCATTTCGCTCTGACCCAAAGTGGAACTTGCCTGAGAGGCTGGAGGAAGTAGGAAACAGGGCTCAGAGCAAGACTCGGGGTAGGACTGCTGGCCTGCCCCATAGCCTGGCCTCTCTTTTGGGTTGTTATTAAAAGTAATAATAACCTGCATCCATCGTGGGTCTAAGCATTCTGTCACTAGGTCAGTTTAATCTTCACAACCAGGCTCTGATCGTCCTCAGTTTACAGATGAATAAACTGAGGCTCAGAGGGCTTCGCTGCTCTAACAGCTGAGGTAGAAGCTACGGTGCCCACTCAAATCTGTCCGATTCCAGAGTTCACACGTGTGTGACCGCTGCGCCGTCACACCCCTCACATAGAAGGAGAGATAAAAACTGTGGGGAAAGTGAAAAGGCAGTTAAGTTGTGGCATCAGAGCACAGGAAACACACGACTCTCAGAATGTGATCCCGGAGAAAGCCGGAAGCCGGCAGCCTTGTTTTGAACTGAAGGCCCAGGGGCTCTGAGAAGCCCTCTCGGAGGTCCAGAGCCGGCTGGGCTATAAACAGCAGTCGCATCCAAGTGTTTGTAAATATCAGGGGCGGGGGGGTGTTGTGGGAAGGGTGCTACAGGACAGTGGATAAAGGACCCTGAGACCACTCTAAAGAGGCTGCTCAGCGGCTGCTGGGGATCCCTCCGCCCGCCAGTGATCGAGCGGAGCCAGCCCAACACTCCGCCCTGGAGCGCAGCACCAGGCGGGTTTGGGCCGGGGTCCCTCCTGGGGACAGGCGATTCCTGTCGCTTGCTGACACCGGCAGGTGGGCACCTCCGAAACGAAACAGAACCTGTGAAGCTGTCCTCCCAGTAGGTGTCCCAGGGACGCCTTCATGAATCCGCGCCCCACCTCTTTGATTCTGTACGCTGACCTCCTTTAGAAGGGCTCTTTAGAACGGGGATGGGAGTGTCTAGACGGCAGGAAAGCTTTCCAGATCAGTGAGCAATATGCTGACAAACAGGGCCCGGGCTCAGCCCCAGGAAACTGATGACTCAGGAGGACGTGCCTTCTCTCCACAGACGTGTTCATCGGGACTGGCCAGGGCCCTCCCTGTGCCAGGTGTGAGGGTGAAGAGAGGACTTCCACCCAGTCCTTGCCTTCATGGGGTTTTCTGTCCAGAAAAGGGCACAGAAGTGGACCCAACTGAGTGTGTCCTAATTAGGAAAATTGAGAAAGGAGGGAAGTGAGAAAAGGAGGGATCCAGAATCTAACCGCGGCTCCCCTCTCCCCTCCCCCCAGCCTCCATGCACACTGCTACTACCCTGCTCTCTGGCCTAGATTATTACACTTGGGTCCTGCACACAGTGAGCTTGCTCCTACCACACAGCCTGTGCACTTGCCGTTCCCTTTGCCCTTCCACAAGCGTCCCCATGGGTCAGTGTCTTCACATGTTACCTCAAATGTGCCTTATCACCCAATTAAAGGTCACAACAATGCCCCCTCTTCTGCCAGGCCACAGATGCTTCAGTAGGTACAATACATGAGGGCTGCTGCTGCTGCTAAGTCGCTTCAGTCGTGTCCGACTCTGTGTGACCCCATAGACAGCAGCCCACCAGGCTTCCCTGTCCCTGGGATTTTCCAGGCAAGAGTACTGGAGTGGGTTGCCATTTCCTTCTCCAATGCATGAAAGTGAAAAGTGGAAATGAAGTCGCTCAGCCATGTCCGACTCTTAGCGACCCCATGAACTGCAGCCCACCAGGCTCCTCTGTCAATGGGATTTTCCAGGCAAGAGTACTGGAGTGGGGTGCCATTGCCTTCTCCGATACATGAGGGCATTGCTCACTAATTCCTCACAGCCTGTTCTCTTGTGGAACTTGGGGTAGATTTCCCATTGGCCTTGGCCCATGAGAGTGTACCAGAAGGAGCCTCCCTGCCAACCATCACCAGCCAGTATACTGGAATCGAGCCAGCTTCTCATACCCACTGACCCCAGGATCAGTCTTCTCCCATTCTGGGGAAATTTCTTGCAGGTCTTGGGCATTCTTCCCCCTCACTTCCCACCCTATCAAGCAAGTGGTCACTCTGACCCTTTGTAGTAGGACTGGGTATCTGGTCACCAAACTCATCTCCTCTTCCCAGCTAGCCATCTGGACTCCAGCTCCAGCTCCTCTGCCATCAAGCTGGTGGCACATGAGCAGAGGCAGTCTGTCTCTCTTCTGGGCTGAGGATGTTAAGAAGCAGACAGGTGGCCCTTCCACCTCTCTTTTCCCTGTAACCACGGCCTCATGATCTAGGTGATGGCAGAGCCGCAAGATGGAAAGCACCTCTGCTGGGAGGAAGGCTTCCTGCCAGTCAGGGCACTCATCTTGGACTTTATGTGAATAAAAAATAAACCTGGTGAGGATCCTTCATTTGGGTGGTTGGCTATTCGGTATTTAACTTTCTGCCTTTTTAAGGACTTGGGCCCTGCCCTCAGGTCAACATGCCTCTGTCCCCTCCCCCAACTGCATTTCCCACCTGAACTTTGTCCTCTCTTCCCCACCCCACACTCAGCCTGTGGGGATGACTGAGCAGCTGATGAATGAATCACTGCTTCTCTCAGGACCTGCAAGCTGATACAAAAGGCAGCCTGGCAGAGAGGGAAGGTGCTTCTGACTACCTCTCTCTAAGCTTGGCTCCAGCAGTACAGCAGTATGGGACTTCCCGAGACTCAGCTTCCTCATCTTTAAAATGGGAACAATAGAATCTGCCCATTCCACCATCCAGAGGGAAAGATGGGGGGTGGGGGGGGTAGGGGTAGAGGGTGTTGATATGCAGGAGCAGTTGCTCTGAGCCGGACTCTCCAAACATCATCTCAAAGCACTTAGATAGGGAATCGAGGTACACAGAGTTTTAGAAGTGCCTGCCAAGTTCACCCGGCCAGTAAGTGGCTGCCCCACCCTTGACTTGGTCTTCCGCATCTTCTCTCTCTCACTGAATGGCACCAACCCCTACCCAAGAGCTCAACTCGGTGACCTCGGGTTATGCCTAACTCCTTCTTCACCTTCACCTCCTGCACACACTTTAGCACCAAAGCCCAGTTACTCTATCTTATTACAGGGACTAGCTCTCCAGTCTAGCCTTTCCCTGCACCCCTGCTGCCACCACTCTGGCCCAATCCCCTGCAGTGGCTTCCTTGTTGGTCTCCACGTAGCTCCACCTCCACACAGCAGTCCTGGGGCTGGTCAATGCCAATCTGACCGTGTCAACTCCGAGGTTAGGAAGCTCAGTGGCTTCCTGCTGCTCGTATGAGAAAGTCTTGCCATGGTCTTGCCCAGTGTGAGAGACCCACCTCTTCCCTGCCCCTCCTCTCTCCACTAGAACATCGGTACCGTGAATGCCCTCCAACTCCCTTTTTGGTGGGAGCACATGCTGCTCCTTCTGTAAGGAATACCCATCCTTCCCTTCTTGGCCTGGTTTACTCTTAATCAACCTTCCTATCTCAGTTCTGGTGTCACTTCTCCAAGAACTTTCCCTGACCTTCTTGACTAGGGGACATCCCTTTCTAGCAGTCATCTCTGTTATTATCTTATGCCTATTTGAGTAATTACTTGATAAAGGTCATCTCCCTCCCATGATTTTAGGCTCTGCAAGGACAGGAACTGTGACCATGTTGTGTACCATTGAAACCCAGTGTCTGACAGTGTCTGACTCATAGCAGGACTTAAATATTGGCAGAGTAATTGAATCAGTAAATGCTAGAATTAAACTCCAAGTCCGCATGAACCCCTCAGTCATCAGTTGTTGTGGGGAATTGATTTGTCTGCTTAGGCTACCTAAGCAGAGGTATCACAGACTGAGTAGCTTGAACAGTAGAAGTTTATCTTCTCATAGTTCTGGAGGCTGGAAGTCCAGGATCAGGGTGCTGCCAGTTTGGTTTCTGGTGAGACCTCTCTCCTCAGCTTGCAGATGCAACTTTTTGGCCTTTTCTCTGTGCACACGAGGGTAGAGATCGCCGGTGTCTCTTCCTATAAAGACATCAGTACTGTTAGATTAGGGCCCAACCCTTATCACCTCATTGAGCCTTAATTATTAATTACCTTTTTAAAGGCCCCATCTCCAAATACAGTTGCACTGGTTAGGGTTTCAACGTGTAAATTTTGGGGAAAAAAATTCAGTCCCATAACATTCTGCCCTCTGGCCCCCCAAATTCATATCCTTCTCACATGCAAAATGCATTCACCCCCATCCCAACAGCCCCCAAAGCCTTAACTCATTCCAGCATCAATTCCAAGTTCAAAATATCACTAAATGTCATCTAAACCAGATATGAGTAAGGCTAGAGGTATGATTCATCCTCAGGTAAAATTTCTTTCCAGCTGTGAATCTGTGAAACCAGACAAGTTATGAATTCCAAAACACAATGATGGGGGAAGTCCCTAGTGGTCCAGTGGTTAAGACTCTGAGCTTCCAATGCAGGGGGATGGGGTTTGACCCCTGGTCAGGGAACTAAGATCCCATATACTATCCAGGGCAACAACAACAAAAAATTTTTTTAATTTTTAAATTACATTTTAAAATTAAAATAAGTTGGAGAAAAAAAAAAACCCCACACACAATAGTGAGATATGTATAGAATAGACATTCTTATCCCCAAAGGGAGAAAGTTTTAAAAAAGAAAGGGGTAACAGGTCCCAAGCCAGTCCAAAATTAGCAAGGCAAATTCCAGTTGATCTTAAGTCTCCAGATTGATCCTCTTTAGATCAATGCCTTACCCTCTGTGCCCCCTGGAGCATAACCCCATGACCTAGGCAGTGGTCCTGTCCACTCAGATGCGCTGGGCAGGCTTGCCCCCGAGGCACTAGCTGAGGACATCTTGGCCCTCTGAAACCAAGGAAGTAGCCCCACCCTTTGAAGGGCCTTGCAGCGGGAGCAGCAGCCCTGTGATCTCTGAATCATCTCACGGTCATTTTCCCCTTTCCTTGAAAGATAGCGATATCGAAGCTGGCTATTCTATTGCCCTGCTCTGTAGATTCCAAAAATCTGACAGCCTTCCTCCACTCTTTTCTCTCTCCCTTTAGTCCCTGCTGGCAGTGATTCTGCAGGTATAATCCCACCTCTATTCCTGGCCTCAGCTGAGATGGCTGATTCAATTCATGGATAATCTCATTACAGAATGATCATCCATCCACACCCTTGATGTTTTCCTCCAGAACGCTGCTTTCTTATTTTTTTGAAATATGGATAACCTGCGAATTTTCTAAATCTTCGAATTCTGGTTCCTTTCGCTTAACCATCTCGCCCCTCTCACATTTTACTATTAGCAGTAAGGGGAAGCCAGGCCACTTTCTCGATACTTTGCTTAGAAATTTTCTCTGGTAAATATCCAAGGTTGTCACACACCATTTCTACCTTCCACAAGACACAGCAACACAACTGAGACAAGCTCTGTGCTCATTGGTAATGAGGATCACCTTGCTGTCAGCTTCCAGTACCACGTTCCTCATGAGACCCCATCAGAAGCAGCCTTATTGTTCATAGTCCAGCAGCATTCTCTTTCAGATGACGTATCTGTCCTCTACAGCTTTCCCTGTGGCTCTCGCCTTTTCTTTCTACGTCTTCACCAGAATCACTTTTAATGTTCATATTTCCACCAACAGTCACTTCAGGGCAATCTAGGATTTTTCCAGCTCAAAACTCTTCAAGCCTCTACCCATTACCTAGTTCAAAAGCCACTTCTGGGACTCCCCTAGTGGTCCAGTGGTTACTGCCTTCCAACGCAGGGGACACAGGTTGGGGAACTAAGATCCTGCATGTCATGGGACAACTAAGCCGCAACTGGAGAGAAGTACACACACTGCAATGAAAGGTCCTTTGTGCTAAAACTAAGACCTGATGCAGCCAAAAATTAAATAAATAAATAATTGTTTTAAAAGAAAAGCCACTTCCACGTTTTTAAGTATGTGTTACAGCAGCAACCCTATGCTTGGTACCCTAATCTGTATTATTCAGGCATCTCTAAAGAAACAAAGTGAATAGCATAAACAAAAATGAAAAAGGAAATTTATTATAAGGAATTGACTTATGCGATTATGATGGCTGGAAGTCCAAAATCTGCAGAGCCAACGTCCCAGTTCAAGTCCGGAGGCTGGCACGTGGTTATAGAAGCAGGAACAATCGACGTCTCGCTTTGAAAGCTGTCAGGCAGGAGAATTCTCTCTTACTCAGGAGAGGGTCAACATTTTGTTCCATTCAGGCCTTTGGCTGTTTGGATGAGGCCCACCCACACAATGGAGGACAATTTACTTTTATTAGTCTACCAATTTAAATACTAATCTCATTCACAAATATCTTTGCAGAAACACCCAGAATAGTATTTGACCAATTATCTGGGCACTCCATGGCTTAGTCAAGTTGATGGATAAAATTAACCATCACAGGAATCACATGAGAGAGTGTATGTAATCAAAGCTTAATGAGCATCAGGACCAGTGCAAGCAAAGGATCAACCCTAAAGCCGGCACTGTGATTTGCCATCCACTCATTTCTCACACACCTACTATAAATGTCTCAGTTATCTATTGCTACATAACCAGCTATCCCAAAACTTATTAGCTCACAATAGCAACAGTTTATTCTTTCTCATGAGTTTGTGGATCAGGATTTGGGGCAGAGCTCAGCTGGGTGGTTCTTCTGTTCCAGACAACATCAGCTGTGCCACTCATTCAATTGGGCTAGGCTAGAAAGTCCAAGAAGACCCAACTGAATGGCTTGGCACCTCATGACCGCTCATCTCCAAGTGCTGTCTCATCAGTCTCCAATCTGCCTCGTTTCTTTACAGCTTATGGCTTGCTTCCCCAAGAGCATTTCAAGAGGAGAAGCAAGCACTTGTCAGGTCGATGCTTGAACTGTGCTTCTGATGGCACATTGTCCAGAGCCAGTCACATGGCAAACCCACCTGTGGGAGAGGACTATACACGGGCATGAAGGCCAGAATGTGCACGGTTCCTTGGGTTACACAGTCTCCAGTGTAACAGGCAACCAACATACGAGGGGACACCAGTCCTGACTCTTGTCCTCAAGGATCTGACAGTCCAGCACAGCATTTCCAAGTAGTACTGGGCCACAGGATCTCAACACCATTTATGCAAACACAAGCCCCAGTAGGAATTCTTGCCATCTCTGGATAAAGCATCTCATTTTGTAAAAGCAGATTTATCATAGAATAATAAGTGTATGCACATATCTGTCACTTTCCATACATATATTTTTTCAAAATAATTTTAAAGGAAAATATTGCTAGTTTTGCATACTTGTGGGAGTATATAGTTGACCCCTGAACAACATGGGTTTTAACTGTGTGGGTCCACCTACACTCTGATTTTTTTCTGCCGTAAATGCTACAGTGCTACGCAATCAGCAGTTGACGGAACCGAGGATGCACAACCACCAAAACAGAGGGTCAACTATAAGCTATACACCAGATTTCTGACAATGCGAGTGTTGGCACTGCTAATCCTCCATGTTGTTCAAGGGTCAACTGTATTTTATCACATTCCACAACATGCTGGGGAATGCCAGCCTAGTGACCCCTCGTAGGAATAGAAAGTTTGGTGGAAAAGGCTTTTTGCCTCTTAGGGTCACAGACACAGGTGGCCCATGGTGTGTCAGAGACATCTCATCCCACCAGGTTAGAAGGCCCAGGGTGTCTGTGGGACTCTCTGTTTTGTCTCCATGAGTGATAGGAGGTCAAGGAGCATCATTCCTACACCACTGGAGGAGGGGCTAAGACAACAATGCCAGGGGACCCTGACACATCATTTGTGTCACCCTGCACCCCCTCTGCACCTGGTTCATGGTCACACACTGAACACCACCCATCCCACCACATCTGACCCAACTTCAGAGTGACATTAGGAGGCGCTTTTCAAGGGCTTGAAATGTTCATCCCGAAGCTCAGACTCCAAGCGCTGCAGAAAGAGAGGCCTCAGCTCTGAGCAGAGTGAGCAGGGCCGCTGGCCAGCAGGCCAAGGTTACTCAGAGTAGTATTGTCTACAGCAGAATCTCCAGTGGCAACCAGGGGATCCAAAGCGTTAGCCTGGAAGGGGGCCCAGGAATCTGCATTCCTAGCCTCCCCCATGGGTCCCAGGGTGCTAGTCCCATCCCAGGGTTTCCATGTGGCTGTTTTAGAAAGGTCCCAGTGGGGTGGGGGTAGCAGAGGGACACCAACCCTGAAGTACTGCCCCAGGTTATATTCACTGTCGACAGGGCACAGGTGGCCAGTAGCCAGAGATGCAAGAAGCTTCACACGTCAAAGGGATTTTTTAAAAGATTCATTTTTGTTATTGTCATTTTGGCTGTGCTGGGTCTTCATTGCTGCGTGTGCGCTTCCTCTAGTGGCAGCGAGTGGGGGCTACTCTCTAGCTGTGGTGCGTGGGCTTCTCACTGCAGTGCTTCTCTTGTTGCAGAGCATGGGCACAAGGGCACACAGGCTTCAACAGGTGCAGCAAGTGGGCTCAGTAGCTGCAGCTCGTGAGCTCTAGAGCAAAGGCTTAGTTGTGGCACACGGGCTTAGTTGCTTCAAGGCAAGAGGAACCTTCCCAGACCAGGGATGGAACCCATGTCCCCTGCATTGGTAAGCAGAATCTTAACAATTAGACCACCAGGGAAGTCTCAAATGAGCTTTTTGTTTTCAGACTCTTTTACCCACACATATATGTATGTATGCATGTATGTATTTCTCTTACAACTGCAGAAACAACTAGCCTCTAGTTTCCCTCCACAGAAAAATCCCCAGAGATTAAATTGTTTTGAGTTGTATTTTGAAAAAAAAAAAAAAAGAGAGAGAAAATTGGATCCTGGTTCTGGGTGGGAGGAAGGCTAAGAAGAGGGGAAGGGAAATTAAGAAAGGAGGCAAAAGGCACAGAATTCCAGAAACTTCCTTATGGTTTCCTACCCGCTGCGTCTTATCTACTGTGTATTCCCACCCCACCTGGGGAAAACCCAGGCTGGACCTGCCCACCCTCCCTGCCTCACTCCCCCTCATTGCAAATGTACCTGTAATCCTTTCAGAACCAGGACCTAGTGGAAGAAGTCAGAAGGAGTTGTAGAATACCACAATCACACTTGTTGTAGAATCTGAAAAAACCAGATCTCATAGAAACAGAGAACAAATTGGTAGGGTTTTTTGCCACTAGAAGCAGAGGTGGAGGATGGGGACAATGAGTGAAGGTGGTCAAAAAGTAAAACTTCCAGTTATAAGATTAATACATTCTTGGATGTGATATACAGCAGGGCGACTACAGTTAACACGACTGTGTTGTATATTTAAAAGTTACAAAAAGAGTAGATCTCCAAAATTTTTATCACAAGAAAAAAATTATAGTTATGTGAGGTGATTGATAGATGTTGGCTAATCTTATTATGATTGTTATTTCTCAGTGTACGCATTTATCAAATCACTGTTGCTCACCTTAAACTTATACAATGTTATATGTCAATTATATCTCAGTAAGTCTGGAAAAAATTAAAATTCATACATAAAAGGCCTCGATCCACAGCCAGCTCAAGATTAATTCCAATGCCGAATATTTGGAATGCAGATATTCTTGATTAGCTCAGCCTGAGGCTTTAACAAGCAGTCACACTGGGGTGAGAGTTGACATCCTGCAAGAGGGCAGTATTTATGAACTCTGAACATCCTTATCTTAAGTCCTAATTCCTGTAAAAATATGCTTATCAAGTTGCCCAGGTACTTTCATGTCTGCATTTATGGTTTGTTTTTTTTTTATGAAATAATTTTTTTTCCTGTGGTTGCAAGACAGGTTTCTCTTTTAGTTGCTCTGCAGCATGTGGGATTTTAGTTCCTTGACCAAGGATGGATGTCCCCTGCATTGAAAGTTGGATGCTTAACCACTGGACCACTGGGGAAGTCCTGCATTTGTGTTTGTATTGTGTGAGTTCTTCTACCACTTAAATTTAAAATATATATATATATAAACCAGGGCCTCCTTCTCACTGAGTTATCAGCATTGCCTAAAGCCCTCCCCTCAGGCCTTGTCTCCAGAATGTCCAGGTCCCAATGCCTATTGGGCCCTACCCTAAAAGGTTTGTGGATAGAATTCATGGATCCATGACTTCAGATGAGAAAAATATATGTATTTGCACAAGCCTCAAACTGAAATTTAGCATTTCCTTTATTCTAAATGCAGGGAACAATCTACAGTAGTATTTGCAAAAACTGTGACATTGTCACCAGTAGAAATCAGATATTTTGAGATCACATTGGAATTATTGCCCATCTTTTGAAATATCTACCCATCTCTACTTTTAAATGACCACCACCAAAGTGTGAGTAAAGAAGCCTGTTACTCTTTCATAAAGCTATTTCCTTCATGGTTTGATCTCTGTATTTTTGCACCACTGGTTTCTTTTGTAGACCTGTGGATTTGATTGTATATGTTTGAAAACACCAAGAAAACGCCCGTAGGCTTCAGCAGATGTCCACTGTGTCCATGGTCCATGAAAAGTCCTGTCCTAGAGTTCTAAGTCCTAACAGTCCTTAGATTTTTTTCCAGTATGAAAACTCCAAAAGTGTTCCTCTACCCTAGTAATTACATTTTTGGTATTTTTTTTGAGAGAAAGCTCTAAGAGCCAAAAGCTGTTATGTAATGCTTGCCTTTAAACAAATGTGCATTTTATTCATCACAATGGTATCTCTTGACTTTTGGAAAACAGCGGCCACATCTGCAGGAGAGCTCCCATTGATCAGTCTGGTTTCCAGACCCTATGCAGTAACCCGCTCCCACATGCAGGCCCACTGAGACAAGCATGTGGATCTAGGCAGAGCCGTGGGACCCAGAGCATGTCACTCCCACTACTCCTAGCTTGAGGCTGGCCCCAGGAACTACTCAACAGGTACAAGCTGGCTTGGGTGGACCTGAGGCAGCTGTCCTTGGGTGGAATATGACCCCCCACCAACCCTACTTCACCAGCCCCCAGCCTCCTGGCCCTGAAATAGAGTTGTCACAGCCAACAAATGGAAATACAACATGTCTGGTTAAATCTGAACTTTAGACTAATAGCGAATCATTTTTACTATAAATATGTCCCATGTAATATTTGGGATATACTTTCAGTAGTCATGTATGGATGTGAGAGTTGGACTGTGAAGAAAGCTGAGCGCCAAAGAATTGATGCTTTTGAACTGTTGTGTTGGAGAAGACTCTTGAGAGTCCCTTGGACTGCAAGGAGATCCAACCAGTCCATTCTAAAGGAAATCAGTCCTGGGTGTTCTTTGGAAGGAATGATGCTAAAGCTGAAACTCCAGTACTTTGGCCACCTCATGTGAAGAGTTGACTCATTGGAAAAGACTCTGATGTTGGGAGGGATTGGGGGCAGGTAGGAGAAGGGGATGACCCAGGATGAGATGGCTGGATGGCATCACCAACTCAATGGATGTGAGTTTGAGTGAACTCTGGGAGATGGTGATGCACAGGGAGGCCTGGCATGCTACAATTCATGGGGTTGCAAAGAGTCGGACACGACTGAGCAACTGAACTGAACTGAATACTTTAAAAGATTCTTTGCTTATTGAGGAACCCCTATCCTCTCTAGGAGCCTGTTCCCAGAAAGGTCCCTACCCAGGTCTGGCTAAAGGCTATGCCGGATCCCAGGTTCTCAGCTGAGACTCCTGCCTCCACACAGGGTCCTTTCTGAGACCACTGGACGAAAGGAGTGGGGCCAGGGAGAAGCCCAATTGCGGCCCACAGCCCTAGCAGTCCACCCCTCAGCCACTCCCAGTCACCGGCTAGTCTCAGGACACCCCTCCCCTCGTCAGTAAGAGGAGAGCATTGGTCCAGGGAGGAATTCTAAGCTCTCGCCAAGCTCAGAGTTAGATTTAGTAATACTTACTTTCAGAAAGAATCTTTAACCTCTGCCTGCATGAAAAGGACATTTCCAAGCCCAAGCACCCTATCCCCCTCCATTTACCTCAGCCTCAGAGCTCCTCACTCAACCACGGCTCCCGCAAATAAACCTACCAGGACACCATGGGAAAGGACCCAATGACCAGTAGTACCCACACAGAAAAACACATGGCAGCTAAAGTAAAAGCACGGAGAGGTACACAGATGCGTTCACTTAAGAAACAGTGAGGCACCATCTGGGCTTCCCTGGTGGCTTGGTGGCAAAGAATCTGCCTGCCAGTGCCTGGGCAGGTTCGATCCCTGGTCCAGGAAGATCCCACATACTTTGGAGCAATTAAGCTTGGGCACCACAACTATTGAGCTTGTGCTCTAGAGCCCAGGAACCACAACTGTTGAGCCCACGTACTACAGCTACTGGGGCCCACACTCTAGAGCCCTTGAGCCACAAGAGAAACCACCACACTAAGAAGCCGAATTGCGCAGTGAGGACCAAGCCCAACCATCAACAAATAAATCAAATATTTTTTAAAATAGAAGAAACAGTGAGGTACCACCAACAGATTAACTGATAAAGGTGTTTTATACACACACACACACACACACACACACACACATGCACACGATGGAATACTACTCTGACATAAAAATAGATGAAACTTGCAACATGAATGGAGCATGAGGGTATCATGCTGAGGGTATTACGCTAAATGAGTCAGATGGAAAAAGACAAATACCATATGATTTCACTCCTGTGTGGACTCTAAAAACAAATTAACAAAACAAAAATGAATAAACAATCAAAATAACACTTAGATGCAGAGAACAGAGTAGCAATTATCAGACGGGAAGGGGTGAGGGGTGGGGAGAGTGAAACAGGTAAAAGGGCTCAGTTCAGATGAACGGTGACAGATGGAAATTATATTTTTGGTTGTGAGCACACTGTATGGTATATAGATGTAGAAAAACAATGTTGTATACAGTAAAACTTACATAATCTTATAAACCAATGTTACTTCAATTAAAAAAAAAATCTAAAACGTAAAAACAAAAGAAAGGGGACTTTCTTGACAGTCGAGTGGATAAGACTCCACGCTTCCAGTGCAGGGGGCATGGGTTTGATCCCTGGTCGGGTTAATTAAGATCCCACATGCCTTGAGGTGCAGCCAAAAAAAGAAATGAGAGGAAGAAAGATGAGAGAGAGAAAGTGAGAAAGAGAGAGAGAAAGGAGAAAAGGAAGGAAGAAAAGAAGGAAGGAGAAAGAAAGATGGAAACAGTGAGGCCGATAAACCCAGAGGATCAGTCACAGCGAGAAAGCCTCACAGGCATAGAGGCTGGGAAAAGTTGCCACTTAGCAAACACCCAGAACACACATGCCCCCCAGTTTCATCCCCATCTGGGTCGTCATACTGAACCAGAGATATCCAAGATGGTGCTGGAGTCCAAGGCTTTCCCAACTATGCCTCCTGAAGAAGCTAAAACACAAGCAACTCATCCTTGAAAGTGTCAATTGTTGCATCAGGCTGAAGTAATAGATTGCATTGAAACTGGAACCTGGAAAGATGTTACCCCAAATAGTGATGATGATGGCGATAACAGCAACCACAATTGCCAGCATTTCCTGGCTGGTAGCTCTAACCTAGGAACTGTGTTCCGTGCTCTGCATACATTATTTCATTCAACCTTGGTGACAGCATGTAAGGGAGGAGCTGATACTAGGCCATTTAGTTCAGTTCAGTTCAGTTCAGTCGCTCAGTCATGTCCGACTCATTGCGACCCCACGGACTGCAGCACGCCAGGCCTCCTTGTCTGTCACCAACTCCCGGAGTTTACTCAAACTCATGTCCATTGAGTCAGTGATGCCATCCAACCGTCTCATCCTCTGTTGTCCCCTTCTCCTCCCGCCTTCAATGTTTCTCAGCATCAGGGTTTTTTCAAATGAGTCAGTTCTTCTCATCAGGTGGCCAAAGTATTGGAGTTTCAGCTTCAACATCAGTCCTTCCAGTCAATATTCAGGACTGATTTCCTTTAGGATAGACTGGTTCAATCTCCTTGCAGTCCAAGGGACTCTCAAGAGTCTTCAACACCACAGTTCAAAAGCATCAATACTTTGGCGCTCAGCTTTCTTTATAGTCCAACTCTCACATTCATACATGACTACTGCAAAAACCATAGCTTTGACTAGACAGACCTTTGTTGGCAAAGTAATGCCTCTGCTTTTTAATATGCTGTCTAGATTGGTCATAACTTTTCTTCCAAAGAGCAAGCATCTTTTAATTTCCTGGCTGCAGTCACCATCTGCAGTGATTTTGGTGCCCCCCAAAATAATGTCTGCCACGGTTTCCATTGGTTCCCCATCTATTTGCCATGAAGTGATGGGACCAGATGCCATGATCTTAGTTTTCTTAAAGTTGAGCTTTAAGTCAACTTTTTCACTCTCCTCTTTCACTTTCATCAAGAGGCTCTTTAGTTCTTCACTTTCTGCCATAAGTCTGGTATCATCTGCATATCTGAGGTTATTGATATTTCTCCGGGCAATCTTGATTCCAGCTTGTGCTTCTTCCAGCCCAGCATTTCTCATAATGTACTCTGCATATAAGTTAAAGAAGCAGGGTGACAATGTACAGCCTTGACGTACTCCTTTTCCTATTTGGAACCAGTCTATTGTTCCATGTCCAGTTCTAACGGTTGCTTCCTGACCTGCATACAGATTTCTCAAGAGGCAGGTCAGGTGGTCTGTATTCCCATCTCTTTCAGAATTTTCCAAAGTTTATTGTGATCCACATAGTCAAAGGCTTTGGCATAGTCAATAAAGCAGAAATAGATGTTTTCTGGAACTCTCTTGCTTTTTTGATGATCCAGTGGATGTTGGCAATTTGATCTCTGGTTCCTCTGCCTTTTCTAAAACCAGCTTGAACATCAGGAAGTTCACAGTTCACATATTGCTGAAGCCTGGCTTGGAGAATTTTGAGCATTACTTTACTAGCGTGTGAGATGAGTGCAATTGTTCAGTAGTTTGAGCATTCTTTGGCATTGCCTTTCTTTGGGATTGAAATGAAAACTGACCTTTTCCAGTCCTGTGGCCACTGCTGAGTTTTCCAAATTTGCTGGCATATTGAATGCAGCACTTTCACAGCATCATCTTTTAGGATTTGAAATAACTCAACTGGAATTCCATCACCTCCACTAGTTTTGTTTGTAGTGATGCTTCCTAAGGCCCACTTGACTTCACATTCCAGGATGTCTGGCTCTAGGTGAGTGATCACACCATCGTGATTATCTGAGTGATCACACCACCATGATTATCTGGGTCATGAAGATCTTTTCTGTACAGTTCTTCTGTGTATTCTTGCCCCCTCTTAATATCTTCTGCTTCTGTTAGGTCCATACCATTTCTGTTCTTTTTTGAGCCCATCTTTGCATGAAATGTTACCTTGGCGTCTCTAATTTTCTTGAAGAGATATCTAGTCTTTCCCATTCTATTATTTTCCTCTATTTCTTTGCACTGATCACTGAAGAAGGCTTTCTTATCTCTCCTTCCTAGTCTTTGGAACTCGGCATTCAAATAGGTATATCTTTCCTTTTCTCCTTCACTTTTCACTTCTCTTCTTTTCACAGCTATTTGTAAGGCCTCCTCAGACAGCCATTTTGCTTTTTTGAATTTTTTTTTCCTTGGGGATGGTCTTGATCCCTGTCTCCTGTACAATGTCATGAACCTCTGTCTATCAGATATAGTCCCTTAAGTCTATTTCTCACTTCCACTGTATAACCAAAAGGGATTTGATTTAGGTCATACCTGAATGGTCTAGTGGTTTTCCCCACTTTCTTCAATGTAAGTCTGAATTTGGCAATAAGGAGTTCTTGATCTGAGCCACAGTCAGCTCCCAGTCTTGTTTTTGCTGACTGTACAGAGCTTCTCCATCTTTGGCTGCAAAGAATATAATCAATCTGATTTCGGTGTTGGCCATCTGGTGATGTCCATGTGTAGAGTCTTCTCTTGTGTTGTTGGAAGAAAGTATTTGCTATGACCAGTGCGTTCTCTTGGCAAAACTCTATTAGCCTTTGCCTTGTTTCATTCTGTACTCTAAGGCCAAATTTGCCTGTTACTCCAAGTGTTTCTTGACTTCCTACTTTTGCATTCCAGTCCCCTGTAATGGAAAGGACATCTTTTTGGGGTGTTAGTTCTATAAGGTCTTGTAGGTCTTCATAGAACCATTCAACTTCAGCTTCTTCAGCATTAGTGGTCGGGGCATAGACTTGGATTACCATGATATTGAATGGTTTGCCTTGAAAATGAACAGAGATCATTCTGCTGTTTTTGAGATTGCATCCAAGTACTGCATTTCAGACCCTTTTGTTGACCATGATGGCTACTCCATTTCTTCTAAGGGATTCCTGCCCACAGTAGTAGATATAATGGTCATCTGAGTTAAATTCACCCATTCCAGTCCATTTTAGTTCGCTGAGCCCGAATGTCAACGTTCACTCTTGCCATCTCCTGTTTGACCACTTCCAATTTGCCTTGATTATGGACCTAACATTCCAGGTTCCTATGCGATATTGCTCTTTACAGCACTGGACCTTGCTTCTATCACCAGTCACATCCACAACTGGGTGTTGTTTTTGCTTTGGCTCCGTCCCTTCATTCTTTCTGGTGTTGTCTCTCCACTGATCTCCAGGAGCAGATTGGGCACCTACCGACCCTGGGAGTTCATCTTTCAGCGTCCTATCTTTTTGCCCTTTCATACTGTTTATGGGGTTCTCCAGGCAAGAATACTTAAGTGGCTTGCCATTCCCTTCTCCAGTGGACCACATTCTGTCAGACCTCTCCACCATGATCTGTCCGTCTTGGGTGGCCCCACATGGCATGGCCCAGTTTCACTGAGTTAGACAAGGCTGTGGTCCACCTGATCAGATTGGCTAGTTTTCTGTGACTGTGGTTTAAGTCTGTCTGCCCTCTGATGCCCTCTCTCAGCCCCTACTGTCTTGCTGGGGTTTCTCTTACATTGGACGTGGAGTATCTCTTCACAGCTGCCAGCAAAGCGCAGCTGTTGCTCCTTACATTGAACATGGAGTATCTCTTCATGGTGCAGAGTTCTGACAAAACGTGGTCCAGTGGAGAAGGGAATGGCAAACCACTTCAGTATTCTTGCCTTGAGAACCCCAGGAACAGTATTAGGCCCATTAACAGGTGAGAAAATTGAGGAACTAAATGAATGTCTTGGTAGAGATTCCAGCCTCTGGCCTGGGGCCAACTCCAAAATCCACCCTTAACCCCAAGGCCGAAACGGGAGACTTGTGACTGTTCCAGTTCAGTCTCCAGACAGTGTGTGCACACACACACACACGTCTATGCAGGTGGACATGCCCACACCCCACCCTGCAGCAGGAACTCTTGGGCAACATTTTCATCATGGAAAGTGCTGGAGGGGCCAGAGAGGTTTTAGGCTAGTTCTTCCTCCTGTTGGTTCCCCTCAGAGACCAGTCCTTTTCCTGGACAGGCTTGGTCCCTGAGTGAGGCAGGCCTGGGAGCTCTGGGGGGAGACATCATCAGGGTTCCTTCCCTGGCCAGAGCTCCAGGGACCTTCCGGGGTGAAGGCAACTGACAGGGCAGGCTTCCCTCTACCTTCCTTGTTCACCCCCTGCTCTGGGGAATGGGAACCACAGAGAAAGAGCTCTCAGCTGCCAAGAGCGCTGGTCCCCCAAGCCCACCCAGGGAGGGAGCAGAGAAGTGCCCTGAAGAGCCCCTCAAAAGGGCCGTGTCAGGGTTACCTGCCTCAGGGACATTCTTAACCCCAACCAAAGAAGGCACCCTTCACAGCCTCCTCCTCTGTGCTGGGGCTTGGCCATTAGCTGTTCTCAGATGGAGACTCTTTCTGCCCCACCCCCACCCCCTACTCAGTCTCCAGGGGACATGGAAGCAGCTTTGATGAAGTCTATCAAAGAAGCCTCGTTTTTAACAGCTGTTTCCTGGGAGGGCAATTGGAACAACAATAAACCCTCACATCTGTTTAAGGGGCTGGTGGCGGGTACTCCACCCTCAGCCCTGTGGGAGGGCTCCTGCTCATCAGCAGGGGGGAAATGACTGGGCCCATCAGAGAGATACCATTTAGGACCATTTGGACTGGATGGGAACACCCACCCCATTTTACAGATGACTAAACTGAGGCCAAAGCACCCTCTGCTCCCAAAGGTCTCCCCACACAGATTCCACTTCCCCAGGGACTCTCCAGGCAAGCCCTGGCTTCTCCTTTGGATCAGGTCACCTCCACTTACGCAAGAGAGGACTGGCCCACAGAGAGGTGTGGGAGGTACATGGGAGGATAAAGCCCACGCAAATGGGAAGCCTGTGTCTATTTGGAGACATCTGCTCTGGCCCTTCCCCTGCATGAGCTATTGTCCCTTTTTTGGCCACCATTTTATTCCTCAGTCCGAGCATATGTGCTCGGTTGGGTCTGACTCTCTGCAACCCCATGGACTGTAGCCTGCCAGCCTCCTCTGTCCATGGGATTTTCCAGGCAAGTATACTGGAGTGGGTTGCCATTTCCTTCTTCAGGGGATCTTCCCAACCCAGGGATCAAACCCACATCTCCTACCTATCCTGCACTGACAGGCAGATTCTTTACCATTGTGCCACCTAGAAGATTTCAATCTGTGGATTTCTGCAAATCAGGGTTTCTCAGACTTGACACTATTGACATTTGGGGCTGGGTATTTCTTAGTTGTAGGGACTGTTCTGTGCACTGTAGGATGCTGGGCAGTGTCTCTGATCTCTACCCAGTAGCTGCCAGCAGCACCACCTCCCGGTTCTAACAATCAAAAATGTCTCTAACATTGCTGAATGTCCCCTGGGGCAAAACTGTGTCCAGCTGACTTCCTCTAGGAAGACTTCCTGGAAGAGGAGGATCTCAATCTGGTCTTTATGTAAACAGTCCAGGAAGGGTGCAGGTTGATGGAAAAGTCTCAAAGGCAGTGAGAAGAGCCCAAGGTTGGAGGTGGTGAGTGGTGACTTTCCAGGGAGGGGACAGGAGGGTGACCACAAGTTGCTGGATTTTAATCTGGGGTGTGTTAAGACTGCCCTGCAGAGCAGGTCCTGGAGCCCAGAGCATGGACCATCCAGGGGGTTAGTGGGAAGGGAGAAGATGGGGAGAATACTGCCATTTGGAGGTCCTGGTGGTCTTGTTAGGGGCTTGTTGCTCTGAGTCCCTAGCTCCTAACACAGAATCAGGCTAAGGAAACGCAGAGATGATGAAACTACTGCCAATGCAGGCAAGAGTCCTGGCAAGGAGGAAGGTGGGCCTGGGATCTGGAGGGCTAAAAGGACCATTTGTAGATGGTGAGAGTGTTGATGAGGGGACCTGGCTGGAGGGCAAGCAAGGGCCCTGGTTTCTCAGCGTCTGCCCTCACCTGTCTCCCCCGTCGTCCCTGTGGGATAGGGGTGGGGGAATGGGAGACGCTGTAACCATGGGTAACTGCTGGGCACGGGGCAGACCACCTGGCTTCCGGCCAGTCTGCAGGTCTTTCCCTCTGGCAGAGATTTCAACGGGCTCTCCGGAAGAGAATGTTGAACCCCTTGGCCTAGGGAGCTCCCTTCTCAGACAGAAACACTGGCTCCCACTCCCCATCCTGGGCTTCCTGAGCCTTGGATACACGTCGGCCCTCAGACTGGGCTCCCTGAGGGGAGGGGTGACACCTTCCCAGTGGTCACCAAAGGGAAATGTGAGGCTTGGGGCTGGTGCTGCCCACAGGGAGCTTCTGGGTGATCTGCCAGCAGGGGGCGCTGTGGACTCAGATACAGTTCTTGTGCGGCTGGAAGGGTGGAGACTGGTCAGGCCTCCCTCACCTCCTGTTTACCCTCTTAGAGTCCTCACCCCAGCCAGGCTTGCCTGCCTGGTACACAGCATGGCCTCCACCTCCTCCCAGCTTCCCATCCCAACCCCATGCTTCTCCCCTCCTCTTCATATGCCCATTGTGCAGATGAGGAGACTGAGACATACAGAGGCAAAAAAGGCTGGAAGGGACAGTAGCAGGGCAGAATGGAGACAGTCTTGGCTTTGGAGCCAGAAGACCTGGGTTGCCAGCATGCCAGTTCAGCATCTCACTCCCTGTGTGGTTGGGGTCAGATTTGGGGGCTTTACTGAGCAATCCCACTGCTGTTGTAATAAGAAGCTGAACGTGGCAGCCCACACCACCCCCAGGCTGAGGACAATTCTGATGCTGGGATCACAGCCCTGTGGGGACAGCACTGGGTCCTGGGAGGAAGGGCTGGCCAAAGGGGACTAGGTGGCCTTGCCTAAGCCCCTGTTTAGGGAACGAGAGCAGACAGCCAGAGAGGAGACGAACAGGAGGCTCTGAACAAGTGCAGAGGGGATGAAGGATGTGCTGGAGAGTCTGGGGAGGGGAGGGAAGGACAGAGGCGTCAGCCACTCTGAGTTATCTGCACTCTCTCCCAGGTCCTAGTGATTAATAACAAGAGTGGAAACCATGAAAGTTATTTGCTACCCTCTCATGATGTGCCAGGCTCTGTGCCAAACACTTGACAGACTCAACTACCCATTCTGGGAGACAGGTAGTGATATTACCCCATTTGAGAGATGAGGAAAAAATTCCTCAGAGATAAAATAACTTGTCTGAGGGCCCCAGTGGGAAAGGGGCAAACACGAGATCCCACCCAGGTTTCCGTGGTGTGGACCCCCACGCTGTTGGTGGTATCAGGGTCGAGAGAGAGAGAGGTTGAAGGCCCCTCTGCGTCTGGGGTCAGGGCTGTGTATGTGGCTGGGGGAACAGAATAGGGCTGTGTTCCCTCAGCCGCTCAACACAGAGTGGACAGAGCAGAGTGGGGCGCTGAGGAAGGAGTGGCCCACAGATCTATTCAGCGGCCTCTGAACAAACCTAAGGAAGCAGTCTGGCCCAGTTGTTTCCCGCATAGCATGCTCATGGGTTCTGCACGTCCTGCAAGTGCTGGGACCGGAGGGCAGAGAGGCAGGCTGGAGCCATCAGGAGGGGAGGGTGCCATCACATCAGCTGGGTGGAGGATGGCCCAGGAGGTCTGATTGGTTCCACTGGCCACTCTTAAGAAGAGATGAGATCTTAGGAAGAGATCTAAACTTACAAACACTGAGGGTTGTGGGGAATGGGGGAGAAGGGAGGAAGACTCGAGATACCAGTGTCAGAATCCACTAGATGAGATGCTCATCAGACGTGGTGGACAGAGGCCATGGTTAAGGATGACTCAGCCTTCGCCTTGGATGGTAGGGAGTCTCACCAGGAACCAACATCTTAGCACACAAGCGACGGAAGTGGCTAGTAAAAGATGACAAGTAAGTGTGTGCGTGCTAACTCTTTGCAACGCTATGGGCAGTCTTGTGTCAGTGGGATTCTCCAGGCAAGAACACTGGAGTGGGTTGCCATGCCCTCCTCCAGGGGATCTTTTTGACCCAAGGGATTGAACCCAAGTCTCTGTGGCTCCTGCATTGCAGACATTCTTTACTGCTGAGCCAACGGGGAGAGGTGTCTGTGGGCTATGCGAGTGTAGGGGAGCTTCAGGCTCAGGGTTAAGAGGGATAAGAGCTCAAACTGCCGCTGAAATCAAGCTATACTCTCTGAGGAAAGCAGTCGGGTTCACTCACATTTGAGCTTAGTCTGCAGCCAAGAAGGAGAATACTACGCAGAACCCCTACTAGGCTAAGCTGATGACCCTGTGATCTCAAACTTGAAAAGGATCCAGGGGTCTGAGCAGACCACAAGCTGAGTTCCACCATGGTTCCGTCATTCTCAAGGTGTGCACTTTGCTGAGAGCATTAATAAGAACTCAAAAGGGAACCTGAAAGATTCCAAGAGCAGATGTAATCAACTGACTTAACGTTCTTATATTGTTGAGGAGTGACCTCTTCTCTGAAACCCTCCCTAATTCCCTTTTTCCTTCTCTACAGGACCCCAGCCTATTGGCTGGTTAGTGATTACTTCCAAGCACTTTTTCACATTTATTATGTCCTTGGATCCTCAGTGGTGTCCCCCACTTGGCAGGGCAGTTGGGGGACAGAGACCCAGCAAGACTGGGCTGGGTGGGGCTGAGCCCAGGCCTGCTTCTCCAGGCCTCTTTTGGGGCCCATCCCCTCCTTACCTGGAGCAGCATTCTGCCCTGTTCCAGGAAGCCAAGGCAGCGACTGGTGTTGGGGTGCAGAGTGGGCAGGCAGGGAGAGTGGGGGCAGGGGAGGGGAGCAGACCCTGCCCAGGTGTGGTATCCACTCTCAGGACCTGTTCTTCAGATGCTGGGGCAGCTGGAGTGACCTCAGCAGTGGGTTTTTTTGGTCTTTTTGTTTGGTTGGTTTTTTCTTTTTCCTTCTAAGAACAATTCATTTTGGTCTCACAACTGGAGTAAAAATGGCGGGTATTGAGAAACCTCCCCATCCCCCTTCCCTGGCCCCAGGCAGTGACATTTGAGGCGCTGTCTCCTGGGGCCACAGAGGATGGGATTGGGGCAGTTCAAAGGGCTGGCTCCTTTCCCTACCCCTCTCCCCACCCCCGCCGCTGCCAACCTTCCCTCACCGCCTCCCTGGCAGGACAGGCTTGGGCAGCCTTCCATCAGGGACTGGACCCTGAGCCTCTCTTGGCGGCCTCTCAGCCTCACCGCCCTGCTGTCCATTTCTGAAGATGGGGAGGGGCAGAGGAGGCCAGTGGGGTGGGGGGAGCAGGAACGGCACCCCTCCCTTCTCATCCCATCTGGCCGCAGAGGGAAAGCCAGGCGAGGCTGAGATGAAACAGCGCATGCCTCTGGTCGCCCCTGGTGCCACTCTGCTGACCCCTTGGTGCCCTCCAGGTGCCACTGACCACGCTGGGTCAGCTCGGGGACACTGACAAGGCGAGGGGAGGAGAGGCTCCTGGGCTATGGATGAGAAGCACAGGCTTCGGCTCCCCGGAGGCTGCCTGGAGCCAGGTGGGGTGGGTGAGGGGTGGTCTGAGGGAGCCAGCCCCTGGGGCAGGGTGACTGGTCAGTGAGGCAGCACAGACTGGGCCTGGGAACTCAGAGGCCCATCCCAAAGGCCCAGGGGCAGCTGTGCCTCCATAAGACAGCACTTAGAGCACATGCCTGAGGCAGCAGAAGGTTGGATTCCGGGGCTGCACCCCCAGGATCCAGCAGGACACACTGAGGGGCTCGGGGCTCAGCCCATATCTGAGTGAGGAGAGAGGGAATAAGCTTCAGGCAGGGGTGAGAAGGGGTCTTAGATCTGACTCCAGACAGCATTTCCTGGGAGGTAAACCAAGGTTCCTATGCGGCAGGAACCGGAGGCTAAAGATCAAAGAGCTGAGGGTCCTGATTTACCTGCCCCACTAGCTTCTGGCCAGGGCCCTCCAGCACCTCTCCTTCCAGGACACATGAGGCTGCAGGCTGCAGTGCCGAGAAGAGAGGTCGGAGGTGGTTGTGATGTCAACCAAAGAATTAAGTAAGCAGAGGAGCTGATAACATCGCCCAGTAAGTCTCGCTGTGGGCAAGGTGACTCATCACAGACAGCCCCGCCATCGCGGGCTGGTGGTTGTTGTGCCCGGCCAGCAGGGCCCGGGAGGAGGAGGGGGCCTGGCTAGGTCTCTCGCTGAGTCCTCCACTCCATGGAGATGTCGTCTCAGAACACAGTGTCCTACGCCTCCGGAGCTCACAGCTGGCTCAGGAAACAGCCCTCCCTCCCACTGTGTCTGATTATCTTTGTCCACCGCATTTGGTGTGTGTTTGTGGGGTGTGTCAGGGTGATTTCCCCAGCCAGGTCCCGCCGGGCACTCCAGGCACCAGAGATCACTAACAGCAGAACAGTTGCTCCCCCTGGTTGGATGACTGTCGGCGGCTACGACACCAGCGGACAGCATGCTGCTAACCGTGACCACGTGGCGTCCTCACGGAGGGTACAGCCTGTCCCTCCAGCGGCAGGCACCTGTACAGCTGCCTCCACTCAGCCCTGCTGAGGGGGTCTAACTGTTGGGTTCTTCCCCCTGACCAGGGGCACCATAAACTGTTGTACAGGTTGAGAACTGTACAACTGGCGGGGGCACCGTTCTCTTTACAGTCTGTGTACTAGACCGCATGGCTGTACACGGCCTTCCCTTTGCTAAATTACTTGTCATTCCCCTGCTCCACCTAGAATGATCTATTTAGTTTGCCCATACGAGTTTGCCTTCACATCCAGCCTTCCCCTGTGAGGGTAAACATCTCCCTTCACCACCTGACTTCTTTCACTCATTCACTCACAGCACAGAAAATTGTTGAGTTTGTACCTCCTTCTCTTCTAGGCAAAGGAACAAGACAGGCCCTCCCTGCGTCACGGAGCTCACATTCTAGGAAGAGGGCGATAATAAACAAATAATTTGATACATAAAACTGCAAGAGACAGTGAGTGCCACGAAGAAAAATAAAGCCAGGCCAGGAGGCGGAGAGTGACAGGGCTCTGCTTCTGCCAAGACTGTCCAGAAAGGCTTCTCCCTGAGAAGAGTGGAGACCCGGATCAGTAAGAGAAGGAACTCTCCCGGCAGAGCCCCTCCCACCAGGCATCCGGTGCCAAAAGAAAGTTCTCTCATCCTGCCTGTTCTGCCAGGAGCCTGTGGCATGGCCTGGGGCACTCACTCCCAGCGTGGGGTATCCGTTTCCTCCTTAACAAACAAGAGGCCTGGTTGCCCTGCCTCTCTGAGGGTTCCTCCAGCGTGAATCCACCCACCCCGAAGCCTGAGGAACTTCATGACAGGGCCTGAGTTGGAAGGCCAGCTTGACTACCTCCAAGCTGTGTGACCTCAGGCAGGTTACTTAGTCTCTCTGAGCCTGTTTCCTTATCTGTGAAATGCCTTATCTGTAAAATGTATTGTGAAGGATTAAATGAGCTAGTGGATAGTCACCACCAGGTATATAGGAGGTGCTTAGTAGACTCTAGGGCCACACCTGGGAGAGGTGAGGTGATGGGGTGTTGTAAAGAGGGGCCACAAATGGTTGCCTTTCATTAAGGGAGCCCAGAGAGGGTAACGTTGACCTAAAGGCTCAAGGCTCAGCCAGCTGCTCCTGTGTACAGAGAACAGCTGAGGGATCCCCCAGGCCAGGACTCTGCCCCACAGACCCTGAGCCTAGGGGAGGGCCCCGTGCTGGAGTCCACTGACGTCAGCAGGTAGGTGTCGGGTGGGGTGCTGTGGTATGGGCCCTTGAACTGTCACACCACGGCCCGGCTTTCAACTTCCTCTGGGGCCCAGGGTGTGCTCGGCTTGCCCTCCCTCCCTTCCTCCCTCATCAGGCTGCTGTGAGTAAGCTCCAGTCACTGTGCTCCCTCTCAGCTCCTAGGGTTCATCCCAGGCCCCCCGCCCCATGAACAGGTCTTTCCTGCATCCCCGAAGGAACCCCAGCACAGACCCGCCAGACATGGGGTGCTGGCAGTAATAAGGGTCAGCCCTGACTGTCTGCCTTGGCCATGCACTGTTTATCCATGACCTCCCTGGATGTGAATCCCACTTGTGGGCATTTTTATCCTCATTCTTACTTGAGGAAACTGAGGCTGCAGGGTTAGATGTCCCCAGAGGAGTCTTGCAAGGCAGAGGGGACTTGGAGAGGTGGGAAGATGAGGGATGACACAAGTGATGAGCTGGTCTGAGGCTGGTGGAGGGAGGGGGGCGGGGGGGAGAGTGTGACAGACTCCTGTCCCACAGATGACTGCAGGCCATGGTGTGCAGGCCTCTCCTGCCATCCACCTGCTGCTTTAGGATCCCCAGGGTGGGCCTGACGCTCTGAGCCTCCAACAAGCTCCCAGGTGGCCTGGAAGCCTCTGGCTCAGTCTGGAAGGCCAGAGCTGGGCTGCAAGCCCCAACAGAGACCATACCTCAGGTCCCTCCTGCAAGGAAACAATAATGGTGACGGTTAACATTTATGGACAACTTTCCAGCCCGGCAGGTGCTGCCCTAATTGCTTTACTTGTATGAATCTACATAATTCTCACAACAGCTCTGCTAGGGAGGAAACTGGGGCACAGGGAGGTTAAGTGACTCGCCTAAGGTCACACAGAGTTGGTATTCAACCTAGGCAGAGGCCATACTCCCCTCCCCTTGAACTGGGGTTTCCTGGGGCAGGGAAGACCTGGGATCAGGGGTGTGAGCCGGACCTGGTGGGCACCGGGGAGCCACGGCAGTGTTCTGAGCAAGGGACCAGTATGTTCCCAGGACTGGCCGTGTGCGCACAGCTGCAGACAAACAGCCCCACCGAGGCTGAATGTGGAACCCCTCTTACCGGGTCTTGTGGTTTTGACAAGACAAGACAGCACAATGCTTCCTCCAAAGGAAAGGTCTGAGGATGAGGTGGCCAGCCCTGTGTCGGGCACGAGCAGTAGTGGTAGGAGCTTAGGCACCGGGAAGGGAGCCTGTAGCTGCTTTCTCTGCCCCCCTCTCCCCACTCAAGGGGCCCTGCTACAGACGGGTGCGCAGTTCCCATGCTTGGGGTCTCAGAGCAGCCAGCCTGCTGGGGCCACCTGGCTTTCCACCTGTCTGTGTGCACATGCACGTGTGCACGTGTGTATGTGGTGTGTGTGTATAAAAATGCAAGGAGAGGGGGCCTCTGCATGCGCCTTCTGCAGGGGAACCTGTGCCCCACCCCCACCTGCTACTGCAGCCGCAGAGAACAGGATGCCCCGACTCTAGTCTGCACGTCTGGGGCCCAGAAACCACAGCCACCACGTCAGTGGTGTGTGCACCAGGGCTGGGAGGGAGGTAGGGCCGTGGATGCAGGCGTGCAGGTGTGCCCCTTGTGTGTGCAGAGCCGGCCTGAGGGGTGTGGTTCCAGGGAGGAGGGCAGGCAGGGCACAGAGTCCCCCTGCTCTGACCGCAGGTCCTGTGGTCCAGCAGCTGCCCTGCCCTCCAGCCCCTCAGAGGCCTAGCCTTGTCTCCCACAGGTGCTCTTCTCTGAGCCACAGGCCCGACAAGAACGGTGCAAATGTCTGTGGAGCGGCTATAATGCCTAACACAGGTCCCAGCACTCAGGAACCATTGTGAGCAAAGCCAAGATCCTCGCCCTCATGGGGCCAGTGTGCTAGCTAGGGAGACTCAGAAGAAGGGATATATAGAATAATGTATGTAAGTAGTTGGTGGGAGCCATGGGGAAAAAGGGGAGATGAAGAGTGCCAGGTAGGTAAGAGGGTGTGTGTGTGAGGGGGTCTGTATTCCGGGCTGTGTGTGTGAAGAGGTGTGTTCTGAGGGCATTTGTACGTGTCCACATGCACACAGGTCACAGAATTATTGGTAAGTTGGATGGTCTGTGAAGGCCCCACTGAGAAGGTGACATTTAACAAAAGCTTGGAAAGAGAAAAAAAAAAGCTCGGGGAGGAGGAAGCCAAGTAGGGTCTGGGAGGAAGCACTCCAGACCCAGGAAACAGTCAGAACAAAGGCCCTGGGGCAGAAGCGTGTCTGGTCGGGACTGAGGGAAGGACAAGCTGGCCTGAGCGTGGACTCACGTGGCTCCACTCCTCCTGGCATCTGCTCACCTTGCTCAAAGCAAGAGCCTGACTATCCACGGGTTAAAGAAAAAGAACCCTGTGGTACCTACAGAAAAGGCCAAGGGCTCTCTAAGGAACCAACGTCTTGGGAAGTAGGGGCAGAGAGGGAAAAGGGGGTTTAGACTAGAAGGAGCCTATGGCTGAGCTCAGGGAGAAGGCCCGAGGCTGGAGGTTCTAGAGTGGGGAGGAGTCTCACGTGTCCCAGGGCCCCCATAACTCCACCCTGGGAGCTCACTCAGCGAGTGCAGTGTGGGGTTGCATCCTGCTGCTGGGGCGGGGACAGGGTTCAGCTGGCATCCACAGGGAGAAAGGAGCCTGACAGCACCCATCTGCCTCCTGGGGCTGCCAGACCCTTCCGAGGTCAGTGCCCCTCTCCCATTCAAGCACCCCACTGGGAGGAGGAGGGAGGGGCAGTTGATCTCAGGAGATGGACGCTGATGGTTGACCAAGGGACGAGGATGTTCATGTAGCCCCTCCGGCCTGAAGTCTGTGAGAACTGACATTCTAGAAGACAGATCCCCTCTAAATCAGGCGCACCACCACCAAAGAAAGCAGGACTAGCCGAGGTGTGATGCTGACAGAAGGGGCAGTGGGAGGTCAGGAAATAGCATAGAGGGAGGAGGCTTGGCCTGCGCCTTTCAGGATGAGAGCAAGTCTGAGTGGGTGGGAGAGGAGAGAGGACACGTCTGTACTCTCACACACACGCACTCAGTTCCTTGAGGACCCACTCCCCAAGATGCATATCTCCAGGGATATCCACGTACTCCTCACACACAGCCAAAGTAACACTCAGACACACACTCATGTAAGGCAGGCCATCCACGACCGTAGGGACACAGTCTCGTTGATAGAGATCGGGTCCCCTGGGCACCAGAAGCACACAGGCCCCCTGGGAGAAGATGTGTCTGCAAAGTGGAAGGAGAAAGGAGGATGGAAAGTGGTGGGGGGACAGGTGGAGATGGGCTCAGAGATATGGAGACTCAGAGATAGGTACGTCACAGCCACACCCACACGCAGATGGCATCCGTGCCCACATCCTAGTCAGCCTTCCTGCTTGCAGACACCACTCAGCCGCGATGCGACATTGTGAAGTCAACTGGCCTCGCCAAGGCTTGATTTTTCTCTTCTGTGAAACAAGAATGCACTAACACCCGCTTTCCATGCCAAGTTACTCGACTGTGAGTCGATGGGTAAACCCTGCCTATTCTACCTCCAAAAACCTGTTCTTTGTCTGACCACTTCTCCCACGTCCAGGTGACCACCTTAACCAGGCCACCATCCACTGGCCTCCCTGCCTCCCTGGCAGGCACTCACCCTCCCCTTCAAACCAGCCAGTATGTTTGCATCTCATCCACAGCAAAAGGCAGAGTCCTTATAGTCTTTATACAGACCCATGCGGACCTGCTCTCCCCTCTCTTATCTTCCTTTTCACTCTCAACTCCAGCCACCCTGGGCCTTTGGTATTCCACACACAGCCAGAAATCCCCTCGTAGAGCCTTTTCACTAGTGGTTCCCTCTGCCTGGAGTATCCTCAGGACTCCGCCTTCAGGGCTTACTCAAATGACATTCTCTCACTGAGGCCTTCCTGACCGCACCAGCTAACACTGCAGCCCCCAGCTTAGTCTCTCTATTGCCCTACCCTGCTTTTTCGTTCTTAGCTTCTGTCCCCACTGAACCTACCACTTATTTGATTATACCTTTTTCTGTTTACAGTCCAGGGACATCTGTCTGTTTTATTCTGCTTTGATGCCCACTCCTAGAGCAGCACTTGGGTCATAGGATTCAATATTGAATGAGTGAATGAATGAAGGAGAAAGCAAGTATCTATAAAGCAAGATTAAACAACAGGAAGGGCGGACCCTGAGTGAGCTGAGTGAGCCATCACTGTGTTCCAGGACTTGCAACCACAACACATATTCCTTTATTCTCAAACAACCCTGGGAAGTAAATAGAATTATTCCCATTTTACAGATGAGAAGTATGGGAATCAGAAAGATGATGACCTATGACCTCAAAGATGGTCGCCAATAATTCCTCCCATCTCAGAATTGAATGCGGCTCCTCGCTTCAAGACTTGGAGTCTGTTTCCCTTCCTCTCTGACTCCAGGTTGGTCTTGTGACTTGTTTTGACTAGCAGAACCAGCAAATGCGATGCTGTGTCAATTTTGGTCAAGGCCTTAAGAGAACTGGCCCCTTGGCCAGTTACATAATTTGCAAGGTTCAAAGTAGATGAAAGTGTGGGTCCCCTTGTCCAAAAAGCAAGACAAAAATGTCGTTATTGGTACTAAAATATAAAGCTCTCCTTCCATAGTTTCTCTTGTCATTTTTTGCTACTTAACGCTGTTCCAAGAAAAACTTTAAATATTAGCATGAATTTTACTGTTTAACTTTATATTTTTCAATGCCAGTTTTAAATGCAAATATGAGAGCATCTAACTCCTGTGTGGAACCACCAAAACGATGCAATTCCTATTTCATAGCTCATGTATGCATATGTATTTCATTCTTACCAGAACAGTGGACACACCGCACAAAACACTGCACGAAACTAAGTTTTATTTCTCCTTTTTTCTGATTTCGCTTTTACTTGCCTTTATTTTATGCTGAATTTATTCCCAGGCCATATGTTTTGTTTCTTCCGTTTCTTCTGGGATAGATTTTTCTTCTGTTCCACCTCTTCCTCTGTTTTAGGAACAATCTGCTCATTTGCAGTAACAGTCATCTCTATGTGAGCTCGTGGGTGAGTTTGTGTGGGGGTTCATCAGACCAGGAGCTCTGCGAGTTTGGTTGCACATCTTGGGGACTTTGTTTACCTAGATATGCTCAATGACCCAAGAATCTACATCTAAACCCTTCAGTACTTACTGCACAGTGCTCTCTGCATCTTCAAGCAGGGGCAGCAAAAATTCAGCACTCTCTTTGGGCCACTGACCCTGCATCCAGGCCTGCTGTTTGGCTGGGACAGACCTATATGTTGTGATGATGGGGTGGCATGCCCTGCTTCTAGGAAGTGACATCCTTCAGATCTGCGATGGCCTGGGCAGTTTCATGGATGTTCTTAAAGTGAGCAAGATTTGAACCTCTTGATTTGCATGATCTTGTGGGGTTTTCCGGAGAAGGCAATGGCACCCCATTCCAGTACTCCTGCCTGGAAAATCCCATGGACGGAGGAGCCTGGAAGGCTGCAGTCCATGGGGTCGCTAGGAGTCGGACATGACTGAGCAACTTCACTTTCACTTTCATGCATTGGAGAAGAAAATGGTAACCCACTCCAGTGTTCTTGCCGGGAGAATCCCAGGGATGGGGGACCCTAGTGGGCTGCCGTCTATGGGCTCACACAGAGTCGGACGCAACTGAAGTGACTTAGCAGCAGCAGCAGCAGCAGCAGCAGTGGGGTTTTCTGGATCAAGAGAACAACGAACCATTTTCTGAGATGACTTCAGGCCACTTGTGGGAAGAGCTTCTCTTCTTAATATGCACACATCCTGCAGTGCTGTCTGATTTCAGCATCCTGATGAGGAAGGAAGGACAAGGGGGAAAGGAATGCGGGGTAAGGAAGCAAGGAGCCAGGTGGTCACACAGATTACACTGATTCCTCTGCTTACACACGTGCTCCATCGTCCCATCAGACTTCCCTCGCTAAATGCTACACATCGTGGAGAATATGTGAGCTGTCCCACCAAGTCCTGCCCAAACTCTAGACCCGTGAACAAATAGACAGCTGCTGTTTCTGAGCCACTGAGTTTTGTGGTGGCTTGTTACACAGCAGCTGATGACTGATACAATGGTTGAAATCACACAGTTAATATGAGACCAGGCTGTGGTTGAACCCACGTTGCCCTGCTTCTCAAGTCCACGGTCTTCTCTGCCCTACCAGAGCTTCCTTCAAATATTTCGTAGTGTTACTCCTATTCTCCTTGGAGAGTTGAGGGTTGAGCTAGAGAGGGTGTAAATTACTTAGTTGCAACAAATCAAAATTATTATTAGAGCTTGGAAGTGGCCACATCTGGACTCAAGGGGTTAGTGGGCAGGTCAGGGTTGAGTACAGGCCCTGCCTCTGTCCAGGGTGACCCTGGGCCCAGCGGGGTGCTTAGACATCTGTTTTCCATCCTGACTCAGTAAATAAAGCTGCTTTCCTCTGCTGACCCTACAGGAAATGGGAGTCAGAAGTTCAGCTGGCCAGGAGTGGACTGCTCTGATAGGAGGCCTCCCATACGCCCTGACAAGATGCAAAGTGCAGGGCCTCAGGCTGCCACACTCTTTCCCCTCCGCGCCAGCAGAGAAAGGAGTTCTTGGGGGCCTCACTTGGTCAAAGAATCAAGTTTTCCTCATTTAACCAAAGCTGTTGTCCCAGCTGTCAGCTATTAGTATATCAAATTAGTCTGTTGGGTGTTTTATTCTTTTGATCCCGTGGCTCATCCATCAGTAAAGATGTTTTCAGTGGCCAGAAACAGAGAACTTCTATTCCATTAGCTTAGAAAATAACAAAGGTGTATTATTTCATTGAACAAGAAGTCCAGAGGAACAGTAACTTCAGAAGAGGTTAATTTCCTCTCTTCCTTCCCCTCTACCATTCTCAGCAAGTTGCTTTGTCCTTGGCTAGCTTGCGTTATAGTCACAAGATGATTGCTCCCACCAAGACATCGCATTTGAAAATACCCTGATGCTGGGAAAGATTGAAGGCTGGAGGAGAAGGGGACGACAGAGGATGAGATGGTTGGATGGCATCACCGACTCAATGGACATGACTTTGAGTAAACTCGGCCTGGCGTGCTGCAGTTCATGGCATTGCAAAGAGTTGGACACGACTGAGTGACTGAACTGAACTGAAGACATCACATTGTCTTTCAATGTCCACAGCAGCAAAACGAAATCCCAGGAAACATCTCATTCTTGTGTCCCTTTTTTTTGCAGAGAGGGCTACATCATGCTACTTGTGGAATCTTAGTTCCCTGACCAGGGATTGAACACAGGCTGCTGCAGTGAAAGCAGAGTCCTAACCACTGGACCTAACCACAGGGACTTCCCTGTGTGCCATTATAAAATCAAGGACAATTTTTTGCAGAAGGCCCCAGAAGGCTGTTCTTCCTGTTCATTGGCCAGAAGGGAGTCACATTCCATGCCTGAATCTATCCCAAACGAGGGAGAAAATGCCACTATGAATGCCATAGTACTAACCTGAGCACAGAAGGAGAAGCATAGGCACCCAAAACCAACCTAGGCTCAGTGGGTGCTGAGCGGGGGGAAGTGGGAGGGCCACTGGGTAGGCAACCAACTGTGTGTGCTGCAGCTCATTTGATTGGGCCCTGTTTTCCTACAGGTAGAGGAAGAGGAGGAAAGAATTGGTATTTACAAAGTGAGCCAGGCTCCCAGATCCTATTAATCAACTATATTGCTTCAAGTACTTAAAGGGAGTATATTTTACCTAAAGTACTCATTGGAAGTATAAACAAACTCAGGGACTGAGGCAGAGGCTTTGTTCCCTCATCTGAGCATTTGTTGAGGTTCTTAAGATCATCAGTGGAGAAGTTAGAGCCAGGTTTGAATTTGGGCCCAGTCCCTTTCGACTTTTCTGATTTTATACAAGTTGTGTCGTTTTTCTGTATCACTCTTGCTTGATGTGTAAGATATGGATAACAATACTCATTCCCCAGACTGTTTTATTAACCAAGACGCTGCCTGGATATAGAAAAGGGTCAGAAAATACTGGGGCAAGTGGAACCATGTGAGCAAGACTAATTGTCTCTTACTACAAAGTCATCCCCTCCACCCCCTGCCAACCGCACATGGATACGCCTCATCCTCAGGCTCCAGGCTTTTTCCTCTCACATCCCTCCTACCCCCACCCCCACCACTTCCTGTTTGGGCCACCCTACCTAGCACCTAGACAAGATGACCCATCCACCTTCCAGAAAAGGGAACTGGATTCCTTGGTGGCTTCCACTCTACAGAATCTCTGCTTACCAAGTCCCTATGTGTCCATACTTCAGGCCTCAGCCCCTCTCTGTTCCCATAATACTCACTTCTCTGTATTTCGTGGTTCTTTTGCAAGCACAGAAGGCTCACAGACTCCTCGAGCTGGCTCAGAAACCAAGGAGTACCAGACCACAGTCAGAACCCTAGCCCAAAGCACACCACAGGGTGAGACCAGGAAAGACAGCAGTGCAACTGGCCCCGAGGCTCCACTGCCTCTGAAAATTCTTCTTGCTGCTGCTGCTGCTACCAGTTTTGTCAGATACATTCCGTTTCTGCTCCTTTGTATGACCTGCTTAAGAGAAGAGGTCCTAGGTGGTTGCATCTCATTGGCTGAGCTGTGTCACGTGCCTGCTCTACAACTGCAAAGGAGGCTGGGAAAGTGAGGTCTGGTTTCCAGGGCAGGAGGAGGAGGGCTCTGTCTCCCTGGGAGACTCGAAAGGTAGGGGACGCTCCAAACAGATGCTGGAGAGCCACAGGAAGGATAAAGGTGTGCTCTGCTGAGTGAGAGACCATTTGCTGTCCAGAAGGGCAGGGTCTACGGCTGCCACACTCCCAGCATTCGGAAAATATTCTTAAACAGGCTTCAGGAAAGTATGGAGATCTGAGTCACCTGGAATCAGAAAACACTGGCACTGGGAAACCACACCTTGGGAATCTCTGCAAACGAAGTTTGAAGACTAACATAGGATCACCCACTTTTCATCTTGCCAAGAATTTTAAAAGCAAATGAATACACCACTTCTCCCCTCACCATCATTTTATAAAAGTGGGGACGTCTTAAACACCACAACAGCAAACAACCAGAAAACGGGAGAGTGGACAGTGCAATTTTAGAATAAGCACAATCCTTAAAATTAAATATAGGTTAGGTTTAAGAAAACCTCAGGGTATCAACTGGATTTTTCTGCTTTCCCTGGAAGCCTGTGTAAAGGGCATTCAAAGACACAAGTGACTTGGAATATAGACTGTGGACTACATAATGGTATTTATCAATGCTGTTTCCTGATTTTGTTAACTGCAGGGGTTTTGTAAGTCTTACATGGTAAGAGAATGTCCTTGTTCTTAGGAAATACACCCTGTAGCATTTAGAGGTAAAAGGGCACCCGTCTCAACTCAGTTTCAAGTAGTTTGGGAAGAAATTATATACACATACACGAGGAAAAATAAAGCAAAAGGGACAAGGTGTAAATAATCGATAAATCTGAATAAAATCTATACCAGAGTCTTTGTACTATTCTTGCCACTTTTTTTGTAAAGTTGAAATTATATCAGAATTAAAGGTTACTCCTTTCCCACCCAAAAAAAGGCAGTGAGTTAGCAGTGATTCTCAATAAGGATGGGTTTCACTTGGTACATAACCTATTTTGGCACTGTCTGAATTTTTATGAACATACGTGATGTTTGTAATCAGAAAGAAAAAAAAATTATAGAAATTCAAAAGAAAAATAAAAGTCCATGACAGACTCAGTCTAGCATTTGACATTGATTTGGCCTAAGTACCCATTCTACAGAGGCAGGAACTGAGGCTCAGGCAGGGCTGTGGCTTGCTCAGTAGCACACAACAGTTACCATCTGAGTTATGACTCAACCTGGGCTCCTTTTCCCCACACAGGTTCTTTGCATTTCAGGATGCTGCCCCCTGAACTCAGTTTAGGGCCAGAGGGCATGCAGGGCCAGGCAGAACTGGGCAGGATGGGGCGATTTGTCCCCTGCAAGAATGCCACATCCTGCAAAGATGTATTCCTTCAAATTTTTATCCCTATAAGGTCCCATCAAGCCAAGGAGGGTCATCAAGAATTGCTCCCCTACTATACATAAAATAGATAAGCAACAAGGATTTACTGTATAGCATAGGGAACCATAACCAGTGTTTTGTAATAACCTATAATGGAAAAGAATCTGAAAAATATATATATAGGGACCTCCCTGGTGGTCCAGTGTGGTTAAGAATCCACGTTCCAATACAAGGGGTGCGAGTTAGATTTCTGGTTGAGGAACTAAGATCCCACATACCTCAGGGCAACTAAACCTTTGTGCCACAGTTAGAGAGTCTGTGAGCCACAACTAGAAAAGTTCACACCCACAATCACTGAGCCTGTGTGCTCTAGGACCCATGCTCCATAACAGAAGCCTGTGCGCTGCAAAAAGCCCAAGGGCCACAACAAAGACCCAGCACAGCTTACACACACACACACACACACCCCGGAAGCACTTTGCCATGTGCCTGAAGCTAGCACAGTACTGTGAATCAACTACACTTCAACAATTTTAAAAAAGAAAAAAGAAGTGCTTCCTACACATCTATTCACTTCTTAGATGGGGAAACAGAGACCCAAAGAGGTTCTGGGACTCGCTCAAGATCATACTGTAAGTCCTAAACTCTGTAGTCAAGGAACAGAGTAATTGATCAGATTTGGCTAAGCCACCTCAAATCCAAGGTAGACAGGAACAAAGAAAGGGGCCTTAGGAATTAGAAAGCAAAAGGGCGGGGGGTGGGCCTGCAGTGCTTGGATTAGGAGGGTCCCTTCCTTGAACCCTCTCACCCTCAGTGTGGCTGGGGTTCTTCTAAGCCTGAAAGAAGAAGAAACTGTTTCACTGGTGCACCATGTCCCACAACTTCAGGAGGCATCACTTACATGCCCGTCTATGAAAATGGCACCTCTTGTGGTTGTGCAGTGAACCCAATACACAGCTGTACACGGCAGGCCTGAGAGAATCATTTGTTGTTGCTGTTTGGCAGAGGGGCGGTGTTTAGAGAAGGGACAGGAGTGACTAACACTGTAACCTGGATTAACCAGTGACTGATTCCATCCATTCAGTCAACCACTATTTATTGCCACAGATTATATGCCAGGCATCATGCTAGGAGCTGGGACTTTCCAGGCTTGAAATAGAATACACACTCTAGGGAGGAACAGGGGGTAGGGACATGGATGGAGAGCCTTCCCACAACAAAAGCCCACCAACCTTCCTCCACCACTCCTTTCCCCCTGCCCAGCCTTCTGCCTCCTTCAGGTTCTCCTGGAAGAGGCCTCTGGAATCCTTTGCTCCCCTCCTCCCTCAGTCAAATAACAGCTGAACTCTCTGCGTTTCCTGCGGATCTTCTCTGTAGGGTGGCGGGAGCCCCTTGTAGCAATTCCTTCCTCCACGGGGCACCTGCGATCCAGTCATTCATTTACTTCTTTTATTCCACCGACATTTTCTGTTAATTACTTTTTTTTTCATGAAAAAAAAAAAAAAAAAAAAAAACCAGACATGTACTGATGGTTAAAAAAACAAAAAAAGTAGCAAAAGCAAGAAGTAATTCTCCTCCACCCTCCCAGTTTCACTCTCAGGGACAACCATCCTTCCCAGTTTCTAAGTCTCCTTCCAATTCTTTCCAGGTTATTTCCTAGCGTATAAATGTAAATACATGAACCTGCCTGCCAATGCAGGAGACATAAGAGATTCGAGTCAGTCCCTGGCTTGGGAAGATCCCCTGGAGGAGGGCATGGCAACCCATTCCAGTATTCTTGCCTAGAGAATCCCATGGTCATTGGAGCCTGGTGAGCACTCTTTAGCATTGCAAAGAGTTGAACACGGCTGAAGCCACTTAACATGCATGCATGCACTTGCTTGTGTTTTGATTTTCTTTTTTCACAAAGGCAGTAATGCATTATGCATTGTTCTGCACCCAGATTTTTTAAATTCACCTAACACTGTAGTGAGGTATTTGTTCCATATCAGCACACTCTTACACAGTTGTGTACTATTCCAGTGTGGGAATGTCCTGCCATTTATGTCAGTCCTAATTGGTTGACATATAGTCTGTTACCAGATCGTTGTATATTTATAGAAGCCTAGATTCCTTGAGGAGTAATTTCTGGGGTAAAGGGGACATGTACTTTGCATTTTAATAGATATCATCTAACAGTCCTCTAAAAACATACCAAATGTACCAAAAGCCACCTTTTGGTCTTTGCCAATCTGAAAAGTAGCATCTCATTTTAATTTACACTTTTAATTATGAGGGACTCCCTGATATTTCAGCTGGTAAAGAATCCACCTATAATGCAGGAGACTCCCGTTTGATTCCTGGGTCAGGAAGATCCACTGGAGAAGGGATAGGCTACCCACTCCAGTATTCTTGGGCTTCCTTTGTGGCTCAGCTGGTAAAGAATCCACCTCCAGTGCAGGAGACCTGGGTTCAATCCCTGCTTGGGAAGATCTCCTGGAGAAGGGGAAGGCTACCCACTCCAGTATTCTGGCCTAGAGAATTCCATGGACTGTATACTCCATGGAGTTGCAAAGAGTTGGACACAATGAGCCACTGTCACTTTCACTTTTATTATGAGGCATTAGCATTTTTTTCCTGTTTCCAAATCATTGTATTTCTCTTTCCTTTACCTCTCTTCAACAGTGTTTAAGGAGTCACTGTACACCAGGCTGTTCATTTTCATAACCACATGGGCAACATACGTAGGACTCGTGGAGATTTCAAAAAACTTCCTACAAAAAAGTTTGAGACCTGGCAGGGTGGGGGATGTATTGGCTTGAAAATTATTTTTCAATAATTTTTTCAAATTTCAAACCAGAAAATTGAACCTAAAGTGAAAGTGAAGTCGCTCAGTCGTGTCCGACTCTTTGTGACCCCGTGGACTGTAGCCCACCAGGCTCCTCCGTCCATGGGATTATCCAGGCAAGAATACTGGAGTGGGTTGCCATTTCCTTCTCCAGGGGATCTTCCCGACCCAGGGATCGAACCCAGGTCTCCTGCATTGCAGGCAGATGCTTACCCACTCCAGTATTCTTGGGCTGGAGACCAGAAAATTGAACCTAAGATGATGTAATTTAATGTTGACCAAATGAAACCTTCTGACAAAAGTTCATTAACTGAAAACTAAAACTCATAAACACTTCATTACATGTGAAAGCAATTTGTTGGTTTAGGTGTTCTCATCTTAAAAAATTTCCAAGTATGCATGATGCTTTTCAAGAAACTAGAGTCCATTTTAATTCAAACACATTAAATTAAACGCATGGAACACTTTCACAATCATAATTAACCAAAAACCCTTTAAAAATGGCACTCAATGTGGAACCAGAGTGCATTTTAATATGCTTCATGTGATTTGGGTGGGGCCTCCAAAAGTAAGTGTGTCAAGGACCAGTGGTGGTTTTGTTTTAAAAAGCCTATAACCCTCTGAACCAGACAGACAAGGTCTTAGTCTTACGGAGTTTCTGACCCAAGAACAAGCTGCCTTCTCAACAGAAGTAGGAGAGGCAATGAAGTGGATCAGATCTGAGTCTTCGGCAAGCCAAGGACCTAACCCCTTACTGCCACAGAGAAAAAACTGTCTCCTGTTTCAAACCCACCCCCAGCCCAGTGACTCAGCACTGGACATTGGGATTCTGGAAGGCTCCATGGGGTAATGGAGCCATGTGGGGAAGGATAGGGTGGAGGTGATGCTGTCTGTGGTCTCAGGACCAGCCTGGGGTGGGGGTGGAGAAGAGGGGAGGACAGAGATAGGGAGGAAAAGAGACAAATTGTTCCCACATGATGTCTTGAGACATCAGAACAAAATGTGTCTTGCTCTTCCCCACTCTCGCCCTTCTTTAAAGGGAAATAGAGCTCTGTCCTTGAAAGGGACCATCTGGGGGGCTAAGTTGCAAGTGTGAAGGTTTTAAGACAGGGAGGTGACCAATTCAGCACCTCTTCCTCCTCCCTGTCTGCCTCCTGTCCCCTTCTGAAACCTGGAGGGAAAAGGGCAGAGAGGACCTACAGGAAGTGGCACTAGAACCATTTGAGTATGCCTTGCATGCATGCAAGCATGCCTGCCTGCATATGTGTGTGTGTGTGTACACGTGCCCCCTCCCCTAATATTGTGTCTATCGCCAGCCTCTGGGACAGGATTTAGCACTGTTACACTCACTGTCTATGAAATCCAATTGAGTTGAAGGGCTCAGAGGAGTCAGATGAGTGGTTTTGAATCCCACTCCTGCTCTCTGCCAGCTGTTGTGACACCCTCCTCTGCCGAGGTACTACCCATGCCTGAGCTCAGTTTCCTCATTCACACAAAGGGCACCAAAAGACCTGGTTTGCAGGGACATGAGGCAGATGAAACGAAATGAAATCAGCAAGGCATTTAACTCTGGGTGGGGCTTTTTTTCTATTCTTACACTTTAGCTGCACTGGAGGGAACGCAAGTGTTTACCTGGTTAAGAGTGAGTCGTCAGGGAGGAGGAGATGGTGGTAGAGCAAGAAAGCCTACTTGCCAGCCAGTGAGGACTTTGAGCTTGCCCCCCAAATGCCTACAGGGAGCCATGGAAGGTTCTGCAGCAAGGGAGGGGCCCGAGCCTTGGACCCACAGCCACTAGCTGGACCCTAGTGGCGTTTGCCACTCTTCCTTCTGTGCACCCCTCCCACAGCCCAGGGACAGGGTCCTGGGCCACAGTCCAGCTCCCACGAAGATTAAGTCTGGGAGGAGAAGAACAGAGTGAGCCCAAGGACAAGCATTACTAATGGTGTGCCTGAGCCTGGGCTTGAACCCCTACTCTGAACCCTCTTCATTGGGTGATTTGGGTCCCTCTGGGCCTCACCCTTCTCCCTGTAAAGTGGGACAACCACAGTGACCTCACAGGGTCACTGTGATGGTTAAATGAGATGTGTGTACAGCACTTGGCTCCATGCCTGCATACAGATGGAGTTCAGTGCACAGTGTCATTAACTCAGATGACAAGGGACAGAGTGCGTGAGAGATGGAACACAAAGGGGAGAAAAGGAGGAGGGGTCAGAGGCAGAAAAGAGCGACACACAGGCCACCCAACTGCTCTGTGTCTCTGGACAGTCCCCTGCAGCCAGAAAAGCAGCCCTTTGGCAGGAGGCGGAGATGGAGGGCCCTGACTATCTAGTAAGAGAGGAGGTCATCCCTGATCCACCTCCCTCTCCTCTCCTCCCACCTCCAGCCCACCTCGGTCCCCCTCTCAGGGTGACTGAGCTGGGTGTGGTAGGTCAGCGGCCTCCCAGAGGGTTCCAGAGGGGGGTCTCCTGCAAAGGGGGGTGGAGCAGGGTGTTACTGGGTCATAAGAGGTAGAGCTGCAGGTGTGGGGCACAGGCGCTGAGATTCCCCATCGATCATCCATTGGGTCCTCAGGCACAGCCCACCTGCTTGACCAGAAGCTGCTCCATCAGAAGCATGGGTCCACCAGGCAGAGAGGCGGAGGTGCTGGCTGAGACAGGTTGCTCCCACCTGCAGACCAGCTGTGCCCTCTCCCCAGTGGCTGGGAACCTGAGTAAGTATTTAGGGGGATCTACAGGTTGTCACTCCTAAAAATATAGCCCCACAGCCTGGGAGTCAGCCGGGTGTGGCTGCCACACAGCCTCCCAACCTGGCTGATATGCAGTTCTGGACCTGCACAGGCATCACATCAGCTGCCTGTGCAGACCCCAGGAATCCACGGACACCCCCAAGACACATGCACCAAGTCTGCACACACAGAACCTTGCTTGGGCCTGTTCCTGTTTATATATGGGTCCCTGGTCCACATACAACCTCACTGCACTCATATTTCCCAACACACACTGACACAGACAAACCCGAGGCCTTTCCCACTAGAACACCAGCCTCTCCAGGGTAGCACCCTGTTGAATTTGCCCACTGCTCTTTCTTCAATGTCTGTAACAGTACCTGACATACACCAGGTGCTCAGGAGACATTTGCGCTGTATTTTTTATTCTTTATTCTTTGGCTGCACCACATGGCATGCAGGATCTTAGTTCTCTGACCAGGGATTGAACCTGTGTCTCCTGCAGTGGAAGCCTAGATGCTCTATCACTGGACCACCAGGGAAGTCCCTAAAACATGTATTTTTATTTATTCATTCATTTGGCTGTGCTAGGTCTTAATTGCGGCATGTGACCTCTTAGTTGTGGCATGTGGGGTCTAGTTTCCTGACCAGGGATTGAATGGAATCCATTGGAAGCCCAGAGTCCTAGCCACTGGACCACCAGGGAAGTCATCTGCTTTATAAATGAACGTGTGTGCACACCTCCACTCACACACACACGCATTCTATAACTAGTTACCCTCATCCTCACTCCATCCCTGCCTCTGTGTTCAGGTGCTACAAGCCCTGAAGAGGGCAACACCAGGAGGCTTGTCCTTTTTTGGCCTGGCCAATCCCCCACAGCCAGAGTCCAATCCAGGGGGAGGGCTTGGGTGGGTGGTGGGGAGGGCATCCCAGAGATTGTCAGCTTCCAACCCCCTGTCTGGGAACATGTGAGAATCCTCATTTTCTACAGGAAAAACCTGCCTGGGGGAGCCTCAGCACCGTGCTGGAGTTCTGGATTGTGGAGGTCTGGCTGGGCCACATCCTAGGAAGAGGGGGAACATGGGACCAGCTCCACGGCCCTCCCTGGCCCCTTCATCTGAGGGAGCTCCCCGTTTTAGGTGACACCTCCCCATCGAGGACCCTCGGCTTGCTCCCGTAGGGCCTGGGCTGGGCTTCCCACAGCCTGCACGCAAGTGTGACAGAGTGAGGCCAGGAGACACGGGAGAGAGCAGGGTGCTCAGGGAGGCCTCCCTGGAGGAGAGCACCTCGTACAGTGAGAGACAGGAGGACCCTCCTGGGAAGAGGGCTGGAAGGGGCATCTGAGCTCCTTTGACTTCGAGGCTGACGAAGGAGCGCCATGTCTGTGCTCAGACATCCGTTGGGTGAAGTGCAGGCCGGTGGGTGGACCGAGCACCACGGATGAGGAAGGTATGCTGTGATCCCTGAGGGTCAGGTGGGGCTTGTATTCACAGCCTGCATCAGAAGACTCAAGGAAAAGGTGCCTGAGCGGGGCAAGCGGATGGAGGGGAGGACCAGGGACAGACAGGTGACCAATGCATGGACAAATGGATAGACTAGCAGATGGACGGAAAGACACCGAAGGATGAATGGACAAGTGGTCCACTCAAATGAGCGGATGGCCACTGGACATCTCCTTAACTGCTCTCTGAAGACCCACAAGGCCGGAAGAGCCAGCTCTTCCCACCAAGACCCCCTCTCAAGCCCCACTCCCTATCTCTTCCCCAGACCAACCTCCCAGGGAGGCCATCACCTGCTTGGCCTGATGCCCGGAGATGCACTTCCAGCCAAGTACAAGCCCAGATAAGGAACCACCTCCAGGTGTTCCCACCTGAGCAGGTAGGGAGGGGGTAGGGGCCAAATCCATGGGCTCATATCTTCGAAAATTGCCCCCCAGCAGCTAGGAAATGCCCCAATCACACCATGCATACACACACACACACACACACACACACACACACACACACACAGAGGCTAAATCAGCTCCACAAATACATGCACAGATGGAGACCCCGTCACTGACACCCAAACACTAGGCCCCCAAATGCCACCGCCACCAAAACACAGAGCAACAGAATGAGCTGATCATGTGGGCTACAATGTATGGGGCCACCTGGACCCTCAGATATGCCCCAGTGCTACACTGTCTTTAGACCTGTTCATTGAACAGCTTCTGGACCAACCTGGTGGACTGTCCAGGGCACCTCCTCACCCTCCCTTTATCTGAGGTCTTGTCTTCCATGACTCCTTCCAGAAAAAACCGGGCCCACAGGGCTCTTCCTGATTCACTCTCCAATCCTGCCTCCTGCCTCACCTCCTCACGTTTGCCCTCTCTCTGGCAACATCTCACATCTTGGGTGGGCTCTCTCCTTCCCATATGCTCCGATCCACATTATTCCTACAACCAGGAACCCCTTTCCCATCTCACTCTTGGACTCCACATGCTTGTCCTCTCATTCAAGACAGATCTCTGTATACCTAAGGTTTAATCATGTGACACACAGTAGGGCCTTGATAAGTGTTTGTTGATTGACTGACCAGCTGACCAGCTCGATGAAATCATTATAAATATAAGTCAGCTAAGAATTAGTGCCGAAAAGGCTGGGATGGACTAGCTGCTACGGAATTCTAGTCAGAGTGGGGAGCGTTCATGGGCTGGGGACTTTGAACCCATAGAAGCACCCACTCACCACTACAGTCTCCATGGAGTGAGTCCTACACCCTTGACCTCCCACTTGCCATAGAGAAGATGCACAACTGGCCAGTCAGCCAGGTCCAGGCCTACGGCAAGAGCAGAGGAGGTCGGCAGGCCGCAGAAGGAGACTTCAGGCTAAGGCTGGGGTTTCCCAACCCCCCGTTCCCTCCACCTTCCGACACTGTGGGGAGTCCAGGCACTTCTCTAGGGCTTTATTCAGGGCTGGAGAATGCCAGGGCTGGCAGTCTGCCAACTCAACAGGGCTAGGGACTTCGGATGTGCTGAGGTTGGCAGCCCTTCCACATCCCACTTCGGTTCAGTTGGCCTGGCCTGGGCCTGGGCCTGAGCCTGACATTGATTGACTGATTAATGTATGGATTGACTGAATGACGTGGCATTTCATTCCCTCAGCCAGGACCAATCACACCTGTACAGTGTTCACTCTGAGTCACCTGTTTCTAAGTACTTTATTTGTGATCCTTGCAGTGACCCTCTAGGGCAGATGCTATTCTGATGCCTACTTTACAACTGTGGAAACTGAGAGCTTGAACTGGATGAACCAACTTACCTAAAGTCACAGCAGCTGGGAGTGTATAGAGGCATCCAGATTCAGACCCAGGCTGTCTGGCTCCAAAGCCCAAACTTTTAATGACTATTCTATGTCTTAAAAATTTTTTTAAAGTAAAATTGAGATTACTTGATCCAGGCTGCCTTTGGCACTAGGGGCATGAACTCAAGATATTCCAGGTCATTCCCAGTCCTGTGTGTATGTATGTGTGTGTGTGGATATGTGTGTCTCTCTCACACACACAGTACTGCTTCATCCTGGCGCTGCCAGGCACATCCATGATCTCCTGGTTCCTCCACGGTCAGGCATCAGGTCCATGGGAACACAGTGCCCTTTGGTTTGGGTCCAAGTCTGTTCTGGAACATACCACCCTACATTTCTCCCCTCCACTGCCACCCTGATTCCACCCCCAGGTCAGCATTCCTGGAAAGTTCAAAGGCAGCTCCTCTCAGGGGAGATTTTTCCTCTGCAGCCAGAACTGGGATAAGCCGAGAAGGTTCTCACCCAGGATCCCGTGGCAGCTCCATCTTCGGGTCAGAAGGCGTGGCACGGCCCTGGGGCCTCAGGGCGGTTCCTCTTCTCCATGGCAGAGGCCTGGGCAGTTGTGAGACCCATGAAGCGTCGCTCCCCTTCCCAGTGTGTTTTCTGGGGCTGCTTCTGGCCACTCAGTAGAGTCCGGGCCTCCAGTACTCTTCTCCGCCAGTTTCGCTCAGTCCCACGAGTGTGCTCTTGAGCGCCTGGCCCTGTGCTGGGTGCTGCGGACCTGCCCTGACAGTTCACCTGGGTTGCATGGACAGCCCGTGCAACCTTCCCATGGCCTGTTGGCCACCTGGGGTGGCAGCACATCCCCAAAGATCTACCCAGACCGTGCTCAGGGAGTGGCCCCGGATACACCTCTGGGACCTCCCTGGGTTGCTCAGGAGAGCCATCCAAGTCTGAGTGCTGACCCCTGGCTCCGCTGCTGTTGTCAGAAAGCCCCGGCAACACTGCCCCACCCTCTACCCCTGCCGCTGGGCAGATGACTAACCCACTCCTCGGCCTGCCACTCTGGCCGCTCCTCCTTGCTCAGCCTGACTCAGAGGCCCGTCCGCAGATCTGGGTGGAAAGGCGCTGTCCTGGTGCCAGGGCCTGAAGGGATGGGCCAGGCCCTCACTCCTCACTGGCCTGACCTTTAGCAGGACCTTATGAGCATTGCTTGATCTAGAAATGCCACACGTGTACACACACACACACACACACACACACACACACACACACACTCATTCACACCCGGCCATGCTCTGACCACAGATGAAACAGTGCAGGTGCTGGACTGAACCAGAGCAGCCTGTGTGGGGCATAGCCTCCTCTCGTGTGGAGGCCCCAGCACCCCCTGGTACAGGACAGCAGAGCCAGAGGTCTGGGAAAGAGCCTGCACCTTTGGTTCCCTCCATGTTAGTTGCTCAGTCGTGTCCAACTCTCTGCAACCCCAAGGACTGTAGCCCACCAGGCTCCTCTGTCCATGGAATTCTCCAGGCAAGAATACTGGAATGGTTGCCGTTTCCTTTTCCAGGGGATCTTCCTAACCCAGGGATCAAACTTGGGTCTCCTGCCTATTCTGCACTGCAAGCAGATTCTTTACCATCTGAGCCACCAGGGAAGCCCGGGTATAGGCCTGGGTATCCCCCCCACCCCTGGAATAGGTGCAAATCCTGGCTGCCTCCGTGGCTAGCTCCTCTGCTTGTGCGCCAGCCCTGCAGCCCAACCCTCTCTCTCATTCACACACACACACACACACAGAGCTAGATTCCTCTGCAACTCCTCAAGGTCTCCTCTCTACTACTCTAGCCCCTTGAACAAAGAATCCAAATTCCACAAAACCTTGGCCCTTGACTCAACCCTCAAAAACTGAAGTCAGGCCCCAGTGAGTCCCCAGGCTTAGGGGATTCCCCTCCCTGGCTCTGCCTTGCTGGGCCCCCCACCCGCACCCCATTCCCCAGTCTGGACTTGGCAATGGATGGCTTCACGACCATCCACACACCTTGGCCGAGCCAGCTCGTGCTCCAGTACACGGGCACGTGATGTGGCTCCAAGCGGTTTCCCAGGACGCGCTGGACCACCAGGACAAGGCATTCCGTTTTCTTGTGTTTTCATCCCCATGGACCTGCCATTGGCTCTGCTCAACACACCCTGCCTACTTGTCTTCCTGACGTAAAGTCAGCTGTCAGCACTTGAGCACTGACCATTAGCCGGGCCCTGTTCTAAGAGCTTTACATATTTTCATTTATTCAATCCTCACAAGAAGCCCAGGAGGAAAGTCCCATTAATTGTACCCATTGTTCCGCTGAGGGAACTGTAGCTGAGGGAGGTTAAGGAGTAATGCATTTATTTCCACCCATCTTTCAAGTTTCACTTTGGGCCCCGCCTTCCTAGGGCCTTCCCTTCTCCTCTCATTGCCCCCAGCCTAGAGCCACTGCCCCCCTGGAGTGATTTCTGTTGAGGCTGTTACTTCAGCCCAGAGGCACTGATGTTTGCCCTTGTCCAGTGCGGAGGGCCCTGTGAGAGCTGTGGGCGGGCCTGGGTCTGAGTCATCGCCCTGCCTCACTGCCCAGCGCTGAGCCTGGCAAGCTGGCTGGGCAGGTAACTCTTTGCTGCCTGGAGATGTTGGCCAGAGGAAGGTCGGTCAGGGCCCTTGTCCCATTCCCCGGTCGCTTCCCTCCTCTCCTCCTCCTCTCTATATCTATCCCAGTCCAGCCCGGTCCCCACCTTTCCTACCAGATCCCAGGGGAAAGTGGCAAGCTCCTGCCGAGCTCTCAGGTTGGGCCTTGCTGCTGGGAAATAGAATCTGGGCTGGGTGTTGGTCAAGCACCCCAGCTCGAGCCGGCTCAGCATGGACCTGAAGTCTGGGAGCCCTAGCTACAACTGGGTCACCTCTGGGCAGCCACTTCAGTGCGTGTGTGTGCACACTGGGGGCAGGCAGGGAAATAAGCCAGCAGCACAATGCCATGTTTATTTAAGGGGCACTGAGGTAAAAATAGCCCCCGAGTGCCCCAAGAGCAGGCAGCAGTCACGCTGACCTCTGGCTCAGATAGACAGGGATTCCATAGGCCCTGAGAACTGTCTACGCCTCAGTGCACTCTGCACGGCCCCCTCTCTTGCAAACGGACCTGTGACTCTGTCAAGTGTCACACACACCCCAGTGTGGCTGGGTGGCAACAGCGACATGTTCTGCGGGCTTCGCCGATTGCAGTGTCTTGCAGCAGAAAAGTGTGAACTTTAGACATGGCCTGTGTGGCCAGGACTCCAGCGTGGGATTACTCCACAACTGCCCCATTTCTACCCCTCATTTTGCAGAGGGCGGGGTGGGAGTGGTGGTGAGTGGAATTCCAAAAGAAATGACTGGCTCGAGGTTACACAGAGCAAGACACAAGTCGGGTCTCTTGGCTCCCAGTCCAGGACTCTTTCCACCATGTTACATCACAGTCATCATGCTTTGTTACACAATGTTGGAATATATTTTGTTCTTTCGTGTTATGTAGTGCCAGGCAGGCAGGGGTGGGGGTTGGGATCAGGGTGGGGAAATCCTTGGAAGAAGGAGGTGACAAGAAAGCGATAAGGCCGAATACAGCAGTGAGCCCGTATCTTCCCCCACCCAGATCGAGCCCTGGCTCCCCACCTGAGATTTGTCCCTGGGTCAGGTGTAGTGGGTGTGGCTCAGTACCAAAGTGCCCTAATTAGCACCTGTTGACAGTTTCTGGTTTGTGTGTTATCACCTTGGGTCTGCTTATCTTTATCAGAGCCAAAGGTTGATTGGAGGATTCTGGCTGAGGCTCAAAGCAACTTCACTCTGATTCCATGAAGCATTTATAACCTCTGTGAATAAACAGCCCTCTTTCCTCAAGATAGCAGCACAGCTTGTCCCAGAGATGCCTATGAACCCCCCACCATGTCCACCAGTACAATAGTGCAGCGCTCTGCCCTCAGCCAGGAGAGGAAGGTGGTGCCAGGCCCCCTGACCTGCAATCTCAGGCCCCCAGCAGTGAGGCCCCGGGCAACCAGACTGCCAGAAGCTCCTACCAGGGACTGCAGCCCCTGCTCCTCCAGCTTCTATTGCCAGAACCAAGGTCCCAGGGCCTTATCAGCCCAAGAGGTGGAGTATTAATCTGGCCATCTATGCCCCAGCCCTGCCTCCTCATAGCCAGCCACCCCACTCCAGGTAGGTGGGGTATGTACCCATCAGGACAGGGTGCGAAGGCCATGGGAGGGGCCTGTGTGAGCAAGGCAGGCCCTGCATGTGGCCCATGGGCATTCGAGGGGGTCCTTCTTGGTTTCTTCCCAATAATTAGCCTCCAGGCCAGGCCCTCAGGTCCTTCCCAGCTCCCCTCTGAGCCCAGGTGACATGGCTTCTCTGAAAAGTGACCCAATCCTTTCCTGACACCCAACTGACATTTCTACCTGGACCCCCTTGGCCTAATGATGTCAGAAGACCAGGGTCCTACTCCCAGCCTGGCCACTGTCTCCCTCCTCAGGCCCCTGGGCACGTCGCCATGCACCCACACCTCAGCTGCATCACTTGTAAACTGGGAATGGTCCTTGGCTTGGCCTAGAAGAACCACCTTCCCACTGAGATATGGTACCTGAGTCTGAGTGACCACATGGGCTCCCTGCATGGACCACCTGGAGCAGGATCCGGGGACTCTTGGGTCTTGAACCTCACTGGGTCCCACTTACTACCACCCCCAACCCCCTCAGCTCCTGAGCCAGGTCTCCAGGAACCACCCAGGGGAGACAGAGATGCCTTTTGCCTTTTGAGGATGTCCTCAGAGACTCAGGCAAGGATGGGCTCCTGCCCAGCAGCCATGTTTTGTGTGTGTGAGTGTGTGTGTATGCGCGCACGTGTACCCACCCTCTGGGGCATTGTCCAGGGGGCTGGGCGGCCTGCCTTTACGGCTAGGCATAAAAGGTAATCATTGACTGCATCAATGCCGCCCTGCGCGTCTGTGCCCGCCCAGCCTCGACCCTGCCAGGCCCCGGATTACTTTACAGTCACATAAAAGGAGCCTCCAGACTGGCCCCTGGGGACTTTGACCCTCGAGGGAGGGAGCTGTTCCCTGGAGACGGCCTTTTCTTATAATATTTACTTGACAGAGAAGAGCTCCTGCCTTTCATCAAACACCACTGGGATTGTCTCAGCCTGGCCTGCCAAGTCACAGAGCCCTCATCAATAGGAACACCACCTGCCCCTCCTTCTTCCATCTCTCCCATCAGGATCCCGCCAGCAGCCTAGAAGTCCCTAGACTGGGTCTCTAGACACTCATTTCCTTTGCAGCTTTATTTCACTGAGCTCACACTAACCCCATGTGTAGGAACTGAGATATTCCATTTTACAGATAGGAAAACTTGAGTTCAGAGAGGTCGAGTAAATTTCTTAAGTCAAACAGCCAGTAAACAGCAAATCTCTCCCTCAGGTGGTAGTCTTACATGGCAGTGGCCTCCAGACTTGCTGGATTGAGTGTTCCTATCAGTGAAAAGTAGCTCTCAGCACACACCTTTAATACTTTTATACTTATCCACCAATCACACACATGCACTACTGGAAAACAGCATATTAAATATTTGCAAATATCTACACCCCAATGAGCCAACTTTTCTCATCCCATCATTCAAACCTGATCAAATCAAACCCACTGACACTCCCTGAGGCTCAATTCCAGCAGGGTCTCCTGGGCCAGAGAGAGAAGGCAGAGGTCAGGCTGAACTCTGCCGGAAAGGTAGGCCTCAGGCAGGTGAACCGACAGGGAGAGGGCATTCCAAACAAATGCTTGAGCAAAACCCAGGAGGCAGAAATGGTAGGAAATGCTCAGGCACAGCTGAGAAGCCCGGGAACCTGAATAGCTGTAGCTACAGACAGTGCTGTAGGCATTGCTACGGACAGTTTTCAGGCGGGGCTCAAAGGAGTCGGCCAGACTGCCGGGCCTCGCAGGGTGAGCACAGTGCGGAGCCGCAGCGGGTTAGTTGAGCAGTGATGTGACCCTCCCAGAGCCCGTGTTTTGGAAATGTCTCCAGGTCACAGAGTGGAGTGTGATCACGCCCTTAGATCTGTCTCCCTGGAGTTGTTGTAACATGCGGCCCTTTGACAGGCTCGAGACTGAAGGCCAGTCAGGAGTTGCCACACCTCTGTATACATGCATGCGTGCTGCCTGCCATTTACCAGCTGCCCTCTCTGGCCTCAGTTTTCTCATCTAGAAAATGAGCATAACAATAGCACGCAGCATAGATCTTGTCATCGCTCTGACAATTGGGGAGAATTGGCTGAAGTGCCCAATTCAGTGTCTGGCGTGTAGCAGACTCTGCTACATGGCAGCTGCCCTCACAATTAGACCATGCCGTTCCCTTTGCGGGCTGATGTTTGTGGGGTCGAAAAGAGTTGAACATAACTGAGTGACTAAACAACAACAATTCCCTTTCTTTGTCTGAAGAAATCAAACCAGCCCCTCAAAAATCTAGTTCAGACTTCCCCTTTGAGGACCCCAATAGATTTATCACTCCCTGCCTTGGGCTCACCTAGCTCTGGCTCATACTGGTAATGTAGCATTAGCACATCACGCTAGCCGCCCTCACATCTCTAGCAGCCCTTACGTCTCTGGCCGCCCTCCCCCTCATCTTTGCGTTCCTGTCCCAGACATTTAACGGGCCTGGGTCAATTTTTGTGACTTGGCTCAAATGCATACAAAGTGAAATAACATCAGAAAAAGAGGAGGAAGAGAAGGAGGAAGAGGAAGTAGCATATTTAGGGGCACTTGGCTAAGTTCTTCATATACAGCCTCTCATCTACCCTGTAAGATAGGCAGATCAGGCAGGGTAGGCTAGTTTATGCTGCAGTAACAAATATCCCAACATTTCAGTGGTTTAAAGATTCATCTCAAGGGCTTCGCAGGTGGCTCAGTGGTAAAGAATCTGCCTGCCAATACAGGAGACACAGGTTCGGTCCCTGATCTGGGAAGATCCCACGTGCCACGGAGCAACTTAGCCCCTGGGCCGCAACTCCTGAGCCTGCGCTCTAGAGCCCAGGAACCGCAAGCGCGCGTGCCACGACTATGAAGCCCACGCGCTCTAGAACATGTGCTCTGCAACGAGAGAAGTCATCGCAATGAGAAGCCCATGGGCTGCAATCAGAGCAGCCGCCCCTGATCATAGCTAGAGAAAAGCCGGTGCAGCAGCAAAGATCCAGCACAGCCAAACATAAGTTTAAAAAATAAAATTGTAATAAGATTCACTTCTTCATGCCAAAGGAGCATTGTAGGTCACCAGGAGGGTTCTGAGCTACGCTGTCCTCAGTCAGGGACCCAGGCCCAAGGAAGCTCCCACCAACATCACTGGTCACAGTCACCATGACAGCCAGAATGGGATTTGAGGATTCATACCTTAGTTCTTGTTGCTGTCTGGATGTGGCATGTATCAATCACATTTCATTGTCCAGAGCAGGTCACTCAGCCACACTCACTTCAAGGGGGTGGTGAAGTTCCATCCTGCCAGGCCTGTGTTCCTAACTCTGTCATGAAAGCCACACAAGGTGGCTCAGGTCCATTCCCAGTTGTGCTAACAGCCACTCCCAACTGGGCCGCCCAAATCCTCCTTGGCAGAGAATCCACCTCTCCCTCATCTAAAGGTACTCATCTCTCCTCCCCTGGGAAACTCTTCTCCATAGCATGAACACACAAGAATCTGGGTCAATCTTTATCTTCCAGGGAAACTGTACTCATCAAGGAATCAGCCTTGACTTGGTTAGACATGAAAATCACAACCATATTTCATATCCAACACCAAGACATTGTGGGTCTGGCAAGGAGCATGGGAAAGAATGCGATTCCAACCATTGGGGTTGGAATGCGATTTATTACCAAATAATTACATACTATCTGCAGGCTGGGATCACACTTGAGTTTGTACCACAAGGAGAGTCTGCCCTATGCATTTACCAGAGTCCATTACCTGTTTTTTCCATTATTGTTTGCAAGGGGATTGTGCAGGCTCTGAGGGCAAGTCTGCTATGTGTGTGTATTTGTGTGAGTGTGTAAGACAGTGAGCCAGAAAGGAGGTTACAGGCTGATGAGGAGTGTCTAGCCAGTCTAGCCCAGCTGGTGCCCAGGAGAAGGAAGCACAGGTCTCTCCATCAAGCTTCTGACCCAGATTTTTAAAAAGCCTTCCACATCCAAATGTGTGTGCTAAGCCTGGCTCCCTATATGAAGTAGCAGTTAGAGTTATCCTCAACCACAGGCAGACTTAATTCTGCTCCAGGGGCCAGTTAAAGGAGGTACAGTCAGGCAAAGAGGTGCGTACAGGGCAGAAACAAGCAGAGTTTCAGTAGATGAAGTGGAATAAAAGTTCAAAGTCAGAGACCAGCGAGAGTCAGAACAAACTGGGAACAAGAGGCAAAGCTGTTAAGGAGCCGGATGGTGCCACGTGGGGAGCGCAGGCTCCGGGGCTGTGCCGCTTACCAGCTGGATCACTTGGGCAATTATCCAGCCTCTGGAAGCCTCAGCTTCCTCAATTGTAAACTGAGGCCAATGAGCGACCCTCATCAAAAGGCTATTGGGGGGTAAATGAGCTCACAAGCAAAGTTAATACAGGCCCAGTCCCTGGTGGTGTGCAATAGTCGAGGCCTTGCCCTGCCCTGCTCTCAGGTCCTGGCACAGGTGGAGCCTGGTAAGAAATCCTCCCTCCCTCCCTAGCTGCCCCAGACTGTGTGAGCTGCAGGATGGGGAGGGGCCTGTTCAGAAGCAAATCCAGAGGGAAACCAGTTACCTAGTGAGTAGAGGTCCAAGTAGAGATCCCCTTGCCTTGTTCGTCCTTATCATCCCTTACTCTTCTCACCTCTCAAAACCCTGCTGGAAACTAGCTAGTTTCCAGGGCCCTGCTGGGAGGAAGGGGGAGAAGATTCTGGAAGCAGAGGAAAACATTCTAGAGCCTGCCCTTTAAAGCAAATAGCCTGAACTGGGAGGAGGGAGGGGGATGGCTGATATCCAAAAGACAATGAAGAGAAACCATGGTTTGGGGGAGGAAGAGCTCAGGGACAGAGCCAAAGCCTGAAGGATGGAGAGGATGAGTGTGGGGGAGCAAGCAGTTGGCATGGCTGGAAGAAAGGCCTGGAGCGGCTGGAGGGGAGCAGTCAGGTGGCAAATGAGGGACTGTAGAGCAGGGGCTGTGAGTGGTAGGGTCGTCCGACCTCAGAATTGTGGTGAGGCTACATAGCCGGCTCTGGAGTTTTCTTTAGTCAGAGATGAGGAGTACAGCTAAAGCAACAGGAGGTAGGTGCCTCCCAGACAAGAGAGGGGCTTCCCTGATGGCTCAGCCGGTAAGGAATCTGTTTGCAATGCAGGAGACACAGGAGACTCAGGTTTGATCCCTGGGTGGGGAAGATCCCCTGGAGGAGGAAACGGCGACCTACTCCAGTGTTGTCGCTTGGAAAATCCCATTGAAGAGGAGTCTGGTGGATGCAGTCCATGGGGTCTCAAGGAGTCAGACATGACTAAGCACAAGGGACATGCTGAGGCATCATTGCCTTTGTCTTCGCTCTTCACAAGACTATGTGCTCGTGTACTGTGCTGTAGACAAGACAGGTGTTGGGTGATGTGGGACGCTGCGTTCACACCCCTCAGGTGCAGAGAGGGGAACGGCAAGTCTCTTTGGATGGGGTCCCCACCTCCCTGACCATCTCACAGCCAGGCCCTGGCTGTGTTGACACACGTGCCCTCCCCCAGCCGCGGAGGCTGAGATGTGGCATTGTTTAGCTGGAAGTGAGTCACAGAGCTTTTCCTTCCTTCTCTTCCTCTCCACTCTGTTTGCCCGACACCTTACAGATTCTCTCTCTTTCTCACACTCACGCACATGCACCCACAAATGCAACCGCACACATGCAACCGCCTTTCAGAATCCATAAACTGTTAATAAGTGGTTATCAGCATAAACACTTCCATCCAGCACTGGGGGAGGGGAGGAGCACCGCTCAAAAGCTGAGGCATACGTGCATCTGCGTGGATGTGTCTGTGTGTCTACGTGCATCTGCGTGGATGCGTCTGTGTGTGTGTGCCCACAGGTGTTCTAGAGCCTCTGACGTGCTGGGTCTCTGTGTGAGTTCACTTGTGCGACAGATCAGGAGGGGACGTCTGTGAAGGGAGCTGCAGCATAGACATGGGTCTGTGAGGTTCTGGTCCAAACAAAGTTTCTATGGGTGCAGGGCTGGGGGGCTGCTGTGTGCTCATCGCTGCTGGGATAGGCATAGGAGTATGTGCTGTGTGTCTATTCCCAGGTGACTCAGCGGTAAAGAATCTGCCTACAACGTAGGAGACGGGAGTTCGATCCCTGGGTTGGGAAGATCCCCTGAAGGAGGAATGGCAACCCCTCCAGTATTCTTGCCTGGGAAATCCCATGGACACAGGAGTTTGGCAAGCTACAGTCTGTGGGGTGGCAAAGAGTGAGGCGACTAAGTGACTGAGCGTGCAGACATGCACCCTAGAGGCATGCTGTGAGTGCCTGAGAAGTGTCTGCACGGATATCTGAGTCATGGAGGAGGTGGGTGCCAGGTGGAGAAGTCCCTTCTGTCTGTGTTTGTGCAGGCGTTGGGGGTGTCTGTGTGTGGGCCGCCAGCCCAGCCTCTGACTCTGCAGGATGTGAAACAGTGGGTTTGAGACCAAGGCCAGTGATGCTGCCCCCATTCACACCTCCCTCAGCCTGGATCTCAGAGGGTCAGAGATAAACCAAGTCAGTGCTGGTGGCCTTGGTCAGAGCAGTGTCACATTCACAGGGGTCTTCAGGAGACAGGGAAAGGGAGGCAGGGCCTTGTTCTCTCTAGCCCCAGGGGTCACCCACCCTGCAGAGTCCAGCAGAGAGAACACAGGGCGCCAACTCCACCACCAGGCAGCTCTCCGTTCAGGCACCACAGGGAGGGTGCCCCTCCACCAGCATGTGGGTCTGTCCCCCACTGTGAGCCCCCTACCTGACCCTGCTCCCAGTCAGACTGCAAACCCCAGAACGCTGGGCCTCTTCTCCTCAGTCTTTGCATATATAAAAGGAAGCCAAGGAATCCTACTGATAGGGGTTACCCACACCTGGCTGAGCCTGAAGTCACGTGCACAGGGGACAGAGCTCAGCAACCGTACTCCCTTCCCCATCTCCTGCAGGACTCCGGAGGAACGGTTCAGTCAGACCTTCCCTTTGCGGGCAGGGGTGCAGGTCCATGGGCCAACTCTAGGGGGCGCTGCCAGGCAGCTGGCTTAGGCCTGCACCTGTCAATGGATTAAATGAGCAAAAGGTCTGGGAGGTGGACAGGGGCTTGAAGATCTGTGTGAATGGGGGACGGAAGTTCAGTGGGGCCTGAGAGTTTGTCTGGGAGATGTGTGATTTCTGTCGCCCGCTGGTTGTAGGAAGAGCGCGGGGGGTCTGGGGGGGGTCGGGGTGGGGGAGGCCCTCTGAGAATTCAGTCCCAGGCTTTCAAGGACTGTGCTCCATGGAGGGGATGGTCAGGTTGTCCCTGGATGCTTGATTAAGACCCCACTTCTCAGGGCCCCATGGCAGTCCAGCGATTAAGGGGGACGAAGGTTTGATCCCTAGTCGGGGAACTAAGATCCCGAATGCTGCACGGTGTCACGGGAGGTGGAACTGGGGAGGTGTGAAATCTATTAAAAAAACAAAACAAAACACTCCTCACGGGATTTGGGAGAGAGGGGGATGTGAAACAGTTGGAGTCTGCCTGCTTTCCCTCTTCTCAGGTCTCACCAATGCACGGCTCTCCCCAAGAACTCCTGAAGGAGATGAAAGTCCCCCACCTCAGCCACAGGAGGTGGCACCAATCAGGGTGAGAGGACTGTCCCCCAATACAGGACCTGGAAGGAATGGGCTGTGGCTGCCCTCTCCTCTCCTAGGACGCACCCCCTGATTGCCCCTCAAACCCTGGCAAAGCCACGCCCCTCCACCCCCACTGACTAGGCTCCCTGCAGTGCCAGCCTTGCCAGGGGAGGAGGCTCCAGGGTCAATTCGGAATTCTGGGGGGTGGTCCCTGTCCGCGGAGGTGTTGCCTTCCTCCAGCACTGCCCATCCATAAAGGACGTTTGTGCCCGGGCAACACCGCCCACCTGGGGCTGGGGGGCAGGGGCTGCTGCGAACACAGCGCCACAGTGAAAGCAGGACAAACGCGCCTGTGTCCGCCCTGGCCGAGGTGCCGGAGGAAGCGCGGTCCGGGCCGAAGTGTTAATGGGCCTCCTTCCTGCCCTGCCCAAGCCAGCTCCCCGGGTGCTCATCCCCTCTCCCCGAAACGCCTGCTTCCGCTCAAGGCCTGGCACGCCCCCTCCGCATCCCTGGCCCCCCTCCCCGTCCCTGGCTGCAGCTCAGTCCTACTTTGACAAGCATCCCTCTCAGCCTTTTGAGTTTATGGCTTTTTCGTGTGCCTTCCCTTCATGTGGTGGGAAACCGAGGCGCTGGCCCCCAGAGTAGAGACCAGGCCTGGGGTGGAGGAGGCCTGGAGGCCTGGCCAAGCCATGAGAGGGGAAACTGGAATCCCTCCTCAGGTAGATAAGGGCCAGGCAGGGAACAGTGCAGGAAGGGCACGCTCCCAGCTCTGTCCCCAGGGGGACAGGTGGGGGAAGCCCAGGAGACCATTCTCAAAGGGGTCAGCACCAGCCCGCGGGATGGCCAGCAGCCATTGCAAGAAGGCAAGCAGGGGTACTTGTGGATTTGTTTTTGTTTTAAAATGAAATATTTATTAAGCACTGACTGGGCCTTGTGCCAAGTCCATGAATTGATTATCTCATTGAATCCTCAAGAAAAGTCAACATTACCATGACTCTCATTTTTACAGATGATAAAATTGGGGCCCACAGGGGTTAAGTACCATGCGCCCAGGTCACAGCTTATTGGTAGCAAAACGAGGAGTCAAGCCCAGGCAGAGACCATGTGTTGGAGAAAAGCCACCACACTTTGCATTTTTGTCAGTTACTCCCGAGCTTCTGTATCATCTGGGCCTGAGATTGATTGTTAGGGTGTCCCTGAGCCCCTGGGTCAGCCCCAGGAGGGCCAAGAAGGAACCCGTCATTCCCCAGGCTCCCTGTGCCCTTATAGACTAGGGGGTACCATGGGAGCCTCAAGCTCCCGTAGGTATTGGCACCATCTACAAGTTGACATCTTCCCATAAGGAGACATAGTTCCAAATGTATGTAGAAACTGTTGGATAAAACCCATACTCATTTAGAAGTGTTAATGAATGCATATTTGTTTATGATCATTTGTATTTTTTCTGAATCAAAGGATTTTTTTAAAGTATGACTGCTATCACGTGAAGCAGGGAGTCGGTCTGCAAAATGTTTCGATTCTCTAAAAGAGTGTTTATTAAAAAAAAAAAAAAAGTTCCGAAACCACTTTACAGACGAAGACACCCATGGCCTGAGAGGTAGCATATCCTGGCCAAGTTTCAGACCAAACAGGGGACCCAGAGGGGACTAGAAGTGGGGCAGGGCTCCCTTTCTGCCTGGTCAGGGCAGCCCCCAAGACGCATCACAGAAGGGGGCCTGCCCAGGGCTGCAGGGGTAGACTCTGGGGACTACAACCCAGTGGGGCTTGGAGCTTGAGGGACAAAGGGGCTAGGAGAAATTCGGGGGCTTCACTGTCTCCCAGAGGGTGGGGACAATTCTAGGAACCAAGAGTACCAGCCTTACCTGTTGTTTCTTCTAGGAGCCTTTTCATAAGGCTGGCATTGCAGTTCCTTCAGCCGAAAGCAAGCTTTGTGTGACTAGAAGGAATATGGGAGGGGGCTTTCAATGGGCAAATTCCTCCTACTCCACACTACTGGGCCAAAGGGATAGACTATCCCCTTTTCCCCAAAGGAAGGAAGCAAAGGAAAGACATTTCTGGAGCAGTCTGTGTTTTTACAGGTTAGGATTTTCTTTTGTTTTTAACCTCAACAATCCTATAAAGCAGATCCCACAACTCCCATTTTGACAGATGTACCTCTGAGAGGTGAAAAGCTATTTAAAGGCAGAGCCAGTACCTAAACTTGACCCCACACTGTGGGGCCTGATCTACCTTCTGGGGGCAGTGGGGGTGGCGAAGCTGCCAGAAGGAAGGGGAGGGGGAGTGAGAGGGGGAAGGTGAGGCCCAGCCCCCACATCCCTTACCCCAGCGAACATCCTCTCTGCCTGCCTTTGTTCACAAAACCGAAAAAGTGATGATGGTTTTCCTTCCTCTCTTTAAGAAAACAACAGAATCAAAACAAACAGAGAAGGGGAACTCCCTTCTGTAGCTTTTGCCAGAAATAAAAGGAAGAAATAGTTCCAGTCCAGCCTTAGGCCAGCTACCCGGACAAGGTGTAGGAGGGGAAGAGAGAGTAGCCCTCTCAAAAACCCAAGCTTCAGCACCCCCACCTCCTGGTCCTTATACAACCCTTCCCCCACTGGTCATCTCACCACCCAAGATCACACACACTGACACAGCAGAGGCAGTTGAAACTTCCCAGAGGGCTTTAGTAAATCCTAAAGAAGGGCAAAAAGGAAATAAAAACACCCCCTCCCTAAAATACAAACCAGCACGGGCCACCTCCCATGGCCACTTCCCACTCAGGGCCCCCAGGCCTGCCCCATTTCTCTCTTCTGAGCTGACTTCTCTGAAGTCTCCATAGAGCAGTGATACCTCACAAGGTTCTGTTCTCCCTATAGCCAACTTGCCTTTGATTGTTAGTGGCCACAACAATCAATGCCTGGAGTAGCCTTCAGTTCATGGTACTGTAGGACACACATACTTACCCTAGCCTGAGCCCTCCCATTCATTCCCTAGTTCAGCTTGCAGTTCCAGATATCTTGTGCTGATTGGCTCATCTGGGGTGACTGACAGCTTCAGAGGTCTGCCCCCTGCATACAAGGTGGCCTTAAAGGCTCAGCAGTGTCATCCTCACTGAGGGACTTGATCTCACAGAATTGGCCCATCAGTCAGCTTCACTCTTTGACAGCAACTCTGGGACCAAAAGCGCCTTTTGGAAACTGGATAGATTAAGGAGTTGTGATCTAGTTTCAAGGTCAGAGGGTAGTTGGAGAAGAGCTTTTCCTCACTGAGACTCACTAGTCTCAGCAAGTACTAAATGAGTACTTAGTATTGTACTCCATACGGTACTTGGTCCTGTGGAAAGTGTAAGGGGACAGATGAGTCTCAGGATCTCCTGGAGACCTGGGAGAGAAGGTGGTAGGGAGAGGATTGTGCCTAAACCATTCGAGAAGTGTCTAAATGGAAACTCAGCTCCTCTTGAAGATGTGTGAGGGTAGGAGGAAGAACTCAGGTAACACCGCTAACTTTTGGGGAATTATTGCACCACAGGATTCTGGGCTCCCTCTTGTTTCCCAGGGCTGACAAGGCCTGCTTTTAGCAGGTGTCCAGTTTGTGTCTGTTGGACAGATAGCCGCTGTTTGAGCTTCACTGACATTGGAGAGTCAGAGGAGGTCAAGCAAAGATGACTTTCCTGAAGATGAGGCCAGGGCAGGGCTAAGGCCAGACTTTCTAACCTCTGTAAGTGTTCGCTTTCCTCAGTTCCCGCAGGTCCTCCTCACCCTTCATCTTTGTTGCCTGGACATTAAGGCTACATTCTTCCTTTGCTTTGTGCCTTTAATACATCCTCCAAGTGGCCCCTGGGGCTATGGTGCCAAAACAGTTGTGTCATGCCTTCCTGATCTCCAAAGCTTTTTTCAGTGGTGCTTGCCCACCAAACAGAGCCTATGACAGCTTCCTCTCTCCCCCAAGCTGCACCGAGCGCAGTGGCTGGGGGCTCAGGCTCCACAGTCAGGCCCCTGGGTTTAGATTCCAGCTCTACCCCCTTACCAAGTGGTGACGCAGGACAAGTTACTGATACTGATACTTCTCAAGCCTCGGTTTCCTCTGTGCAAGATGGGGATGCCAACAGTATCCACTCGTAGGGGTTGGGTGAGGGTTAAATGAGATATATCCTACATAGAGATACACAGTAGAGCCCCCAACACTTGCTGGTCTTCCTCAGCATTCCCAGGAGGACTCTTTGTCTTCCCACTGACTCAGGAAGGTTCTTGAAGGCAGGCACCATTGTTCTGTATCTTCCCTAGGTCCTAGCTGTTGTTGTTCCATTACAGGAGTTCAGTAATGCTTGTAGGCCAGGGTGTAGAGCTTAGAAAGTGGGCCCAGAGCTGGCAGATTTGATTTCTCTCTAGCCCAGAACACCCTCCTCTGCCATCCCTGGCCCTAGCACACTCCTGCTCCGTCTTTAAGACCTACTCTGTCTTACCTCCTCCAGGAAGCCTTCCCTGGTTCTCACGTTGGGTCAGGCCCCTCTGTGTCCCTGCTGCAAGCATGGTAGATATGTCCTGATCAGTTCTTGGTTTAGGCAACTGGCTTCCAAGAGACTGTGCCCCATCTCACCCCCTGCCAATTCTGGCTCAACACCAGTCCAACGTTTTGATGAATAAATTGAAGGATTTATTCTGTGACCTTGAGCAAATCCCCTCTGTCCCATTCTAACAAGGGGAAAGCACTGTCTTTCTTGAATAAGTAGGAGGGAGGAGCCCCAAGGTAGAAGGGGCAGGGCCAGGAGAGGAATGAAAGAGCTTGTGGCTAAATGGGATCCCTCAGGGGCAACCATGCTGGCTTAACCAGTGACAGCTAGAGTAGAGAGTTGCCCCATATCCTGATGTGCCCCAGGTGAAGCGCTCTCCCCACATGAGGATAGAAGAGCAGGGTCCCTTGGCAAGCCCAACTGAAAAAAAGGAGGTCTCTGTTTTCAGGCTCTTCCCGTCCAGTAACCTGGCCCCCAGGAGCCCCCACACGATCTGCTCACCCTCCCTCCCAGCCATCAGCACAGCTGTGACCTTGAACTAGTCACCACTCATCCCTGGACTTCCAAGTTCTCTTCTCTCCTGCCCAGGGCTTAAGGTGCCACCATGGGGCAGTGCCTGGGAAGGAGGCCAGGGATGGACTCCTGGCTGGCTGACCACTCCCCAGTGGGGTGTTGGCCTCAGCAGGCAGGTTTCAGCTTTCAGAGTGTTTTCCTGTCTAGGGCACTTTCTATTTTTCAATACTTTTCCTAACTCATCCAAACAAGAAAAAAGGAAACTGGTCAACCTTCTAAGGGCTAGGAGGGTGGGGGGTGGGCAGAATTTACCCTGGTAAAGGCCAGAGGCAGGGCTAGGGGCCCCTCTACCCCCATCCCCCCATCCTCCCACACCCCTCCCTGCCAGGCTGACTCATTGTTTTGCAACAAACAGGCGGCCAGGCCCTGGCCCTGGCAGTTTCTCGAAGTCCAGCCTCAAAGCAGGCTGGGTTCAATCCCTGCCCTTCTAACGGCCCAGGCAGGCCTGGGGTGATTGGGTTATCTCTGTCTGCATCCCCTTTGTTTGGGGCAGCCACTTGCTAACCTGAAGTAAACACACTTGTCTCTGGACACGTGAGAAGAGAAGGGGCTGTTATCTCTGGAGACCAGAGAGATTCCTCTCCCCTGACAGGTTCCTCTGCAAAGGGGAGGGATTTCAGATGGTAGTATCCAGAGACTGGTGCCTGCATTCAAATCCCAGCTCCACCTGCCACTTACTGTGGGTGGCCTTGGGCAAGTCACCAACCCTATCTGCTTCGACCTCCCCAGTCTACAAAATATTGGGATACCAGTACCTACTTCAGAGTTGTTCTGAGCATTGATGAGTTCATATTTAAAATGGGCTATATGTCATTATTGTTTGGTCGTGTCTGGCTCTGTTGTGAGCCTGTTAGGCTCCTCTGTCCATGGAATTTCACAAACAATACTGGAGTGGGTTGCTATTTCCTTCTCCAGGGAATCTTCCAGACCCAGGGATTGAACCTTCCTCTCCGGCATTGGCAGATGGATTCTTTACCACTGAGCCACCAGGGAAGCCCAAGTGGGCTATATAAAAACTATTTAAAGGAAAAAAAAGCTCTATATAAGTGGTGTTAAATCAGGGTGGGGGGCAGGTCTATAATAATGAACACCCTAATCCAGGCTCTAAGGGCATTTCCCAGCCCCCTGTGCCCACCATCTCCCACTCACTCCCCTCAGTGAGCCAAGCTTCTTTACTTTGCATCCCTGAACAGAGGGCATTGATGGGCCCCAGCAGGTAGGCACTGGGGCCCCACGCTCCTTTTCAAATGGAAGTTGTGCAGGGGAAATCCTCAAGGGAGGTAGGCGCCAGCCTGGGGAGGGTCTGGCCACCTGAGGGGCTGCATGGAGAGGGTTTGCAAGAGCTTTTAGAATTTCAAAAAGAATCCCCAGGAATGGACAGCCCACAGGGGTGGAGTGATGGAGCCAGCAGGGGCAGGGCGGGGGCGGCAGAGGGGTGGGGGCAGGGTAGAGGTTGTGTGGCAAACTTTCCCTGAAGTCCACTGGGGGTACCTGTCCATCCACTTTCTTTTCTGGGCTGAATTTCCCAAATAGTCTGATTTCTTAGGCTCAAGTACCAGATTCAAATCTTGGTTCTGACCTTACTAGCCGAGAGACTCTGGGCACTTTAATTACTCTCTCTGTAAAGCTTCTTTTCCTTGTCTGTGACAAGAGGTAATAATCCCGCCTTGCAGGGCTGGCAGGGGATTAAATGAGGCAACACAGACAAAGCTCTTAGTGTGAGGCCGCTGGGGGCAGGTCTCCATCGATGAGTGTCTTCTAGCCCACCCCCACCCCTGTCCTCACCCGAGACCAGAGAATCTCCTTACCTCCAGCCGGACTCCATTTGGCAGTAGATTGATACCCCTCCCCACCCCTCCTTCCTGCATCCTTTGTAATGAATCCAAGGACCTAGGCGGGCTTCTGAACCTCTTCCCTCCTGGTTTCCCCAGTGGGGAAAAGAAGTTGAGTCCAATTCAGCAGCACTGGAGACTGGTGTTGAGGTCCAGTCTCCTCCATTACTAGCAGTGAGTTCCAGGTCACAAGCCTCTATCACTCATTCATTCAGCAAATATTTCTGAGCCCCTGCTCTGTGCCTGACACTGTACAGGGTGCTGCAGGTACAATGAAAAAGACAGATCCAATCCCTGAGATCAGAGACTCATAGTCTGTCAAGGAAGACAAACATTAAATGCATATACAGTAATATAATTAATGAGTGCTACAAATGGCAATCCACTCCAGGACTATTGCCTGGAAAATCCCATGGACAAGAGGAGCCTGGTAGACTACAGTTCATGGGGTCACAAAGAGTCGGACAAGACTGAGCAACTTCACTTCACAGAGAGTGGAATGATATTTCATGGAGGGCTCAAGAGACAGTATTTCTGTGGCTTGAGCCAGGACCTGAAGGATATCGAGGAATGAAAAATAACAGCGGGGAAGGAAGAGGGGAAGAACACTGTACAGAGAGCAGAAATAACAAGTGCAAAGGCCCTGAGATCAGAAGACTTTGGTGCTCGTACTGAAGGGAGCCTATAGTGAATGAGCCAAAGAGAGGTTCACAATGAGGCTGAAGAATAGAAAGGGCTAGATCTGGTGGGACCACAGAGACCTTGGGAAAGGCTTTGGACTAGAACCTTTGGGTAGTTTTAAGGAGTGGGGGATATAGTTAGAGTGCTTTCAAAAATGTGTCCAGCAGTTCAATGGATAATGGCTTGGAATGGAATCAGAGGGACCAAGGAGCAGGCTGTCTCTCAAGGGAGAGGGGGTTGTGGTTGGACTAACAGAGAAGTGAGCAGAGTCACGACATGCTTAAGGAGTGGGTACAATAGGAATTGGTAATAGGGTGACTATGGAGGTTAAAGGAGATGGTATCGAATATTACGCTCAAGTTCTGACCTGGTAAACTAGGTGAAGGGTAGCACTAGTTACCAAGAGAAGAAGCCCCAGAGCAGGGGCAGATTGCATGGGAGGAGGATAACAGAAGTCTAGTTTTAGAGATCTTTGTTTGAAATACCTATATCAAGTAGAGGCTGGATATTTCAGACTTGAGTTTAAAAGAGAGGTCCAGATTGAGAACTGGAAATTGTAGAAATGGAATCGGCATAGGAATGGATAAGATTGCCTGAGAGAGTAACCTATGACAGTCAGAGGACCAGGCCAAAGACCTGAGGTGCACCCCATGTAAATGTCAAGTGAAACGGAGCCCCAGGTTTATCATCTCTAAAGTGGAGGTAATAATACCCAATGCTCACAGCATAACTGAGGATTATATTAAGTCATGGATGTAAGGCTCTTTCCCCAGCGCCTCGCACACAGCACAAGTACAACAGACTCTGAGCAGGAAAGCTTCGAGGGATTTGGTTGGTAATTCTCTTCATTTGCAAGTGATAGAATCTCAAACTAGTTTTAGAAAAAGAGTTTCTTCAAAGGATTCGGGATATCTCCTACAATCAGGGGAAGGACTGAATCACTAAGCCACAGCACAAAGGGCCGAACCGAGGTCCTTTGGAGGGACCTCTAGCTCTGCTTCCTGTTGGGTACAACTTCTTTTCTGTGAAGGGGCGTGCAGCTGCTGACCCTGTCTGCATTTCATGTCTTGATGCTCCCTCCTCCAGAGAGGGACTTATATTCTGATCCCAAAGTAACAGAATCTCAGGGAAGGAATCACCATGGTTCCACTTTGGGCACCACCCCCCCACCGCCCCGCCCAGTGGCTCAGTGTGGAGGAACAAAGGGACTGGCATTTACAATAACATTGTGGCATTGTCATGGAGGAAGGGGTGGGGGAGGGGAAGGAAGACTGCTAGGTCAGCAAAAACAAAAGGCAGTCCAAATTATTAACCTGGAAATGAGCTTGCAGTCAAGAAAGGGGGCTAATTAGTACCCGCAGGTGACTAAAAATGAAACACAACACCCGGCTATGTTACCACCAATTGATCCTTGACACTCCCTTGCTAACCCCCTACCCTCCACCCCACAGCTCCCACTCACCTGGACTCAGCAATAACCTCATCACATGTCCCTGGTGTTTCCCCTACAGGCTTCCTCCTTCCTTTACCCTGCCCCCACACCCCACACACACCACCCCCTGCCCCAGGCCAGAGCAGTCCTTGCAGATGGGCCTCCCCTTGGCCCCATTTTTTTTTTCTAATATTTATTTATTTATTTGGCTGCACCAGGTCTTAGTTACAGCATGTGGGATCTAGTTCCCTGAGCAGGGATCAAACCCAGGCCCACTCCTGAGAGCTCAGTGTCTTAGCCACTGAACCACCAGGGAAGTCCCTTGACCCTACTTTGAAGGATTTCCTTTTCAGGGCCTTCAGTGGCCATCCCAGACCCTAGGATTGAAGCCAATCCTTTTTTACATATTCTTTTTCATTATGATTTACTACAGGATATTCAATATAGTTCCCTTTGCTATACAGTAGGGCTTTGTTTATCTATTTTATATATAGAAGTTTGTATCTGCTAATCCCAAACTGCCAGCTTGTTCTTCCCCACTCTCTTTCCTCTTTGGTTTGTAAGTCGGTTTTCTATGTCTGTGAGTCTGTTTTGCAAATAAGTTCATATTTTATATTCTACAGATAAGTGATATCACATGGTATATGCCTTTCTCCTTCTGACTCACTTCACTTAATATGACAATCTCTAGGTCTATCCATGTTGCTGCAAATAGCATTATTTCATTTTTTTAATGGCTGAGTAATATTCCATTGTATATATATACCACATCTTCTTTAGCCATTTCTCTGTCAGTGGACGTTCAGGTTGCTTCCAAGTCTTAGCTATTGTGAACAGTGCTGCTATGAACACTGGGGGTGCCTTATCTTTTCAACTTGTACTTTTCTCTGAATCTATATCCAGGAGTAGGACTGCTGAATCATGTGGCAACTCTATTTTGAGTTTTTTAAGGAACTTCTATACTGTCCTCCATAATGTCTACCACCAGTTTATGTTCCCAACAGTTTGGGAGGGTTCCCTATTCTCCACACCCTCTCCAGCATTTGTTATTTGTAGACTTTTTAATGATGTTGAAGTCAGTTTCTTTGGCTTGACCTCTCAACCTTCCCCTCTGCTGTTACCACACCTCTCAAACCATTTCAGGCCCAGTTTACCCCAAACCTCCTCCCTCCTAGAAGGGCCCCCTGACCTCTCCAGCCTCAGAGCCCCCTGCCCCTGACCTCCAACCGGTCTGCTGCAATGTTCAGCACTCACACTGGGGGTGTGCCTGCCACATGTCAGTCACTGAGGTCAGTAGGTGCTCTCATATGCTTCATCTTACCTACTCCCTGAAAGACAGGCTCCACCATCTCCCTTCGACAGGAAGGAAGCATGCTCAGCGAAGTTAAGTGACTTTTCCCAAATCACACAGTTGGTTAGTGAAATAACCAGGACTTGAATCCAAGACTGACAACTGACCTCAAAACCTTTGCTCTAAACCAGGAGCCAGCAAACTATAACCCTGAAGGCCACATTCTGCCCACTGTCTGCTTTTACGCAACTTAAGAGCTAAGAATGATTTTTACGTGATTCAGTTCAGTTCAGTTGATCAGTCGTGTCTGACTCTTTGCGACCCCATGAACTACAGCACGCCAGGCCTCCCTGTCCATCACCAGCTCCTGGAATTCACTCAGACTCACGCCCATCGAGTCAGTGATGTCATCCAGCCAACTCATCCTCTGTTGTCCCTTCTTCTCCTGCCCCCAATCCCTCCCAGCATCAGAGTCTTTTCCAATGAGTCAACTCTTCGCATGAGGTGGCCAAAGTACTGGAGTTTCAGCTTTAGCATCATTGGGGGAAAAAAATCCAAAGAAGCATAACATTTTGGCACATGAAATTAACATTTCAGTGTCCATTAATAAAATTTCACTGGAGCTCAGGAACACCCATTTGTTTAGACGTTGTCGACGGTTATTTTCACATTACAATGGCAGACTCGTGATGGAGAACAGCCTAAACTTTTTACTTTTTGATCCTTCACAGAAGTTAGCTCCAAAAGGCGCCACCAGGCTGTGGGTGACACTCAAACCCATGGAGTTCTAAACACACCATCTGCCTCTACAGATTGCTGTCCTTCTCTAAGTGCTGCGCTTGCAGTAGAATCTTGGCAGGAAAGCGAGGTGGAGTTTAGCCTCTTTGTATCCCTAGGTACTCACGACTTGCCCCAGATGGGACTGAAATTTTAGCATCTGAGAATGTTGAAGAAATTCTTCTAAACCAGCCCCTTCTGTCATTCCCCGGGCGGGGCCAGGCCGTTCATCCAGAGTGGGCAGTGGAAGACCTTTGTCTGGACAGGATCTGATTATTCTGGCCTTGTTTGGTTTTCAAGGAATCAGCTTCAAGGAAAGAAGCAGGAGAATTGAGTCTTATCCAGAAGAATGTGGTGGAGATTTGTCTCGGGGACTAAGTGGGATGATGACAAAGAAAGCACTAAGCCTGAAGACTGGCATGCATGTCATAGATGCTGGATGACCTGCAGCTTTTGTGAGGAGGAAGGGGAAGAGGTAGGAATTGGGGAATTCTGGAAGCTCCAGGCTTTTCCTGTCTGTAGGGGGCTTTTGTGTAACAGAAAGAGGCTTGGCTTCCTCCCATACAGGGGGCCCTGCCCACCCCCAGGACACTTTTGGGGAGTGAAGTGGGAAATGGACCGCAACTCCTGTACACACCTCAGAGCTGTGGATGGCAGCCCTGCTGGACCTAAGAGCAGGGAGACCCCAGGAGGGTTTTCCAAGTTACCCGCCCCCTCAACTTCACCATCACCTCCAGCCTATTCACAAACCTTCCTGAGCTTCAGTTTCCTCTTCTGTATAATGGGGGTGCTTGTCTTCTCTTCCTCGGGCAGTTCTGAGAATGAAATGAAGGAGCAGGTGTGGAAGTTAGGATGGAGGGTTTTGATGTTAACCAAATGACCAAACGGAAGCCTGCCATCTGGGGTCCTCCAAAAACTGCTGTTGACCGGAAGGGCTTTGTTGCTGACTTTCTGGAAAGTATATGCCGTAGAGTCTGCAAAGCAGAGGGCTCTACTGTCCATAACTTATCATGGCTAGCATCGTTTCTACACTTGATCTTGCTTTGGGGGGCAGAGGTGGGGGCAGTAGGAGAGGAAATGCAGAGAGGGGATGAAATACTAGAGCAGGATTTCTCCAACTTCACCTGGGGGAGTTGTTTAAAACCAGATTCTGATCCAGTAGGTCTGAAAGGCGTGGGGCCTGAAAGTCTGCATTTCTGACAGGGTCCCAGAGGACACTCCTTTGAGGACTACTCTGTCACAAGGGCTAGAAGACCTTAGAGCAGCTGGAGAAGGTGGGGCCGGGGTTTCCTTGCCCGAGGCAGGCAGGAGCAGTGAAAGTCTTCACCATCTCAGTGGATCTGCTTCTTGAAGCGAGGGGCAGACTCCCAGGACCCCAGGGATCAGCCCGGCTGGCCCCAGACTTGGAAACTGTGTAGGCGAAGCCTTCCTGGAAGGACCCACACCCTCAGTGAAGGAACTGAATCTGGGGAGCCAAGGAAGGGCTGGGTTTCCCCCCAGATCAAAGCAGGTTCCTCAGCCTTTGATTCGCAAAGAAGCAGACCCTTCAGAGGCTGGCCTGAGTCTCAGGCTGGCTGGCCTTGGGGCCTGGGGTGAGTGGTCAGAGGCCCCCAGCCTGCTCTCCTTTTACATGACAGCTTGGCCGTCTAACAAAAGGGCAGTCCTTGAAAGGCCGTATGGGGCTGTTAAAAGCTTCCGGCAATGGTTTAATTGGGGGCGATTAAAGTGTCCACCTCAGGAAGGCCCACCCTTCAAAGGCCAACCAGGCCTGGCTCCCCTGCCCTCAGCACCTCTCCCCTCAGCCCCACCCCCCATGGTAGCCCTGCCCCCAGCCTCTCCCTTCAGCCCCTCAGCCCCCTTTCCCTGGGGCTCCCTGCGGACCAAGGAAGTCAGCCTAGGGACCCTTTGGCCAGCCTGTCTGGGGGGATTCCGTCCTGGCCCCTGGACCATTGGTACCATTTGTTCACACAGTTTGGCCTCGTGGCTGAGTCTGTGTGGGAGGCGGAGAAGGCTGAGTCTGAGACACAAAGGGCCCCAGAACAGGCTCACCCTGAGACTCCCGCCATCTCTCTCTCCCCCAGGGAACCTAGCCTGGTCTCTGGACCCACCCTCCAGCTTCCTTACCAGCTCCTTTCCCCAGGCCCCTCGCCTGTCTGGAATTTCATGGTCACTGTTAGGGGGCTCCCATAGCCCACTACATGTTAAGCTTCCAGACATCTGCTGAGATACTCTCCGGGAGCCGCTAGGGGCTCAGAGGGGACCAGACAGGGACCACAACTCAGAAAAGTGCTGGATAAGTGAATATAGTGAAAGCAATAGGGCCTGATACAGGTAAAATGAGGTGAGCTCTGAGAAGGCCCTCACTTCTGGTGGGGCTGAGGGAGCAGACAGGCAAGGAAGACAACTTTCTGGAAGCAAGCAAGCCTAGAGTTAGGACACGGTCAGCTCAGTTTGGCCCATTTGCCAACCTTGATGTTAAAAGCAAGACCACAGCTGACTTCACTAACAGATTGCACCCACCCAACCAACTCAGGGATCCTCAGAAGGGGAAGTGGTATAGATTTTTCCATCAAGTCTAGAAATAGTTGTTCTGTGGGTATCTGGTTCAGACACTTCCCCAGGGCCCATGAAGTGTGTCAGAATCTTCTCTAGCTGAGCCAGTAGACAGGGAGATGTCTTACGGGGTTCTTTGGGCGCTATTTTCCTCTCCCGTCCCTTTCACCCATCTCCCCACAGGCCTTTCTCTTCAAGTGACCTATTGTGTCTCCCAGGCCCTGCTCTCATCAGCCCCATCAGGCTTTGGTTGCATGTTGACCAGCCAGTGCTGCTCTAAGGACAGAGGTGCTAGGGAGAAGGGTCTCTGGGATTTCCAGGTCCCAGGTTGGAAAAAGGAAACTCTATCCTTTTTCCAGGGTGACGGTGAAGCGAAAGTATTAGTCTCTCAGTTATGTCTGACTCTTTGCGATTCCATGGACTGTAGCCTGCCAGACTTCTCTGTCCATGGGATTCTCCAGGCAAGAATACTGGAGTCGGTTGCCATGTCCTCCTCCAGGGGATCTTCCCGACCCAGGGATCAAACCTGCATCTCCCGCATTGCAGGTGAGTATGAGATAAAACCAAGCCCCGAGGCAGGGAGGCCTCAGCCTGAACTGAAGGCAGCAGAAAACCACCCGCCTGACACCCCTGTCCTGTTCCAAGTCCTCTCTTGGGAGGAGACCTTGACTGTCCTCCTGTGCACCCAACAGTTTTCCTGGCCTGTCTCCAGAACCTGTTCGAGTCTCAGAGGCCCACACAGGACAGGGCCAAGTGAGAGAGCCTGAGAGGTAGGCAGGAGTGGAGGCTCTGAGCAGAGCATTGTGACTGGACCCCCAAAGCCAGGCAGGCACCATAACTTTGGATTTTCAGCAATTCTTGATCCCAGAGATCTGGCTGCTGGTTCCCTCTGCAGTATCGTAACATCTCACTCACCAGAGTACCAAGCTGTGAGGCACACAACCCATCCCAAGCCACTTTTCTATCTCTGAAGGCTCCTGGTGGGCAGAGCAGCCAACATCAAAGATTCTCATGTGAACTGTCCACCCCTCCCTCGTAGCCTCAGCCTGGCAAAGAAGCCCTCTAATGAAGCAGCTCCAGACTTCCAGATCCATTCACTGGAAATACAACCTGAGTGGTTCTCTCACCCAAGGCGTGCATCGAGGACAGGTAGCCATGGTTACTACATGGGGCTACAGAAAGAAATAGTAAATGTTGGTGAGGATGTGGAGAATGTAAATACACCTACATTCTTGGTGGGAATGTAAATTGGTGCAGCCATTATGGAAAACATGAGGGAGATTCCTCAAAGAATTAAGAATAGAACTATCATGCTGCTGCTGCTGCTGCTAAGTCTCTTCAGTCATGTCCAACTCTGTGTGACCCCAGAGATGGCAGCTTACGAGGCTCCCCCACCCCTGGGATTCTCCAGGCAAGAACACTGGAGTGGGTTGCCATTTCCTTCTCCAATGCATGAAAGTGAAAAGTGAAAGTGAAGTCGCTCAGTCGTGTCTGACCCTTCATGACCCCATGGACTGAAGCCCACCAGGCTCCTCCATCCATGGGATTTTCCTATCATATGATCCAGCTATCCCACTTCTGAGCATATAACCAAAGAATACGAAAACACTAATTCAAAAAGATATATGCACCTCTATGTTCATTGCACCATTTATATAGCCAAGATATGAGGCCAACCTCAGTGCCCATTGACAGATGAATGGATAAAGAAGATGTGTATAAAAAAGACACACACACACACAGTAGAATACTACTCAGCCATAAACAGTGAAATCTTGCCGCTTGTGATACCATGGATGGACCTCGAGAGTATTACGCTAAGTGAAATAAGTCATGCAGAGAAAGACAAACACCATATGATTTGATTCATATGTGGAATATAAAAAACAAGCAAAATAAATGAACAAACCAAAGAGAAATAAACACATAGATACAGAGAACCCAACAGTGGTTATCATAGGGGAAGGAGTGGAGGGAGATGGGAGGGAAAAATGGAAAAGGGGATCAAGTGTATGGTGACAGATGGAAATGAAATTTTTGGTGGTAAGCACACCGTAATACATACAGAAGTATATGAAATGTAATGTTAGAAACCAATGTTACCTCAATTAAAAAAAAAAAGAAAAGAATCAGGGCTGTGGAAACTCAGAAAAGAGCTGTCTACTTCCCCATTCTAGTCACTCTTGCTAAGACTTACTGTTTTCTACTAGGGTGACCAACTGTCTTGGTTTCCCTGGGACTGGGGGGACTTTCAGTTTAAAAAGCTGGACAGACTCAGGCAAACCATCTTGATTTGCTCAGGACTGAGGACTTTCTGAGGATGGGTTTTCAACGTTAAAACTAGGAAGGACAGGGTGGTCACCCTCTCTTTCCCTCATAGTCTGGCCTCTGCCCCCATCGGTCCCCTGAGACAGTGTCCAAAGGCCACCAACAACCTTCCAAGGTCAGTTCCTGTGGCCTCCTCCCCCTTCTCCTGCCCCATGGTGGGGTGGGAGGGTGGGGGGAATGGTGGAAGGCTGGGCTGTACCCAGCTGGCCTGGAGGGTGCATGGGGGTGGGGCAAGGGGTCAGGGAAGCGGGAGCCTCACTGTCCCACCCTCTCGAAGTTGGTTTCTGGGCCTGTGCCCTTTATCACCTCCTCACACTATCTGGCTGCCTGAAGGAGTATCTCCTCCTCGTCCATCTGCCCTGACTCAGATAAGCTGAGGGGCCACCCTGGCAAGACAGAGGGGAAGCTGTGGCCTGGGTCTTACACTGCCCTGAACCTTCTTGCTTGCCTGACCTTGGCCAGAAAAGCAGCAAAGCATCCCCCTGGGGCTGCTATATCCCAGGGTGGACGGGAATGCCTATATTCACATGACAGATGGGAAAATGGAAGCAAGACAAATGCTGTGACTTGCCCAAGGTTTCTGGGCCAGACCTATAGAATGCAGGGACTGTAAGAGCTTCAGAGAACGTGCCCAAAGGCTTCTGCGATGGAGCTCCAGGGACTCAGACTTACACTCTGAGCCTAAGCGGGGTGAAAGACACACAGATGAAGATTCAGCACCCCCACGTCCCCAGTGGTCTCAGGCCGTCCTCCCAAGTCACCCAGGCCCAGGGCCTTGAGACCCGCCTCCTTCAGGGCTCTTACCCCCAGAAGTCCTCCTGCCTGGGTTTTTCCCTGGCAACAAAACCTGATCTTTGCTGCCAGAACTCAGCCTTAAGTGTTGTCAGGGTCGCACTTTTAGCCTTCCTGAGTTCCCATTGCTCCAGGATAACTGGACATTCCAAACCTTCCCTGACTACTCCCAACCCCACCCACCACTCCTCTGTCCATCCTCCAGGCAGTGGATATGGCCACACAAAATTCCTCATGGTCCCCAAACATGCCATGTCCTTTTTAGCTTCTGCTTGCTCCAGCTCCTCCTTAGGAAAGTGACACCTTTCCCTCACCTAGATCTATGGCAACACTGCTGGTCCCTAAAGGGCCAGCTGGAATGTTCCTCCAGGAAGCTTCCCTGAATATGCGAGTCAGAAGCTAATTCTCCTTTAAACGGATTTAGGACTTACCATGTCCCAAGCACAGGCAAGGCCCTGTGTCTCATTTAACCCTCACAACAACCACGAGTATCAAGCACTTTACTATTATCATCCCCATGTTATGGACAAGAAACTGAAGCACAGAGAGGTCAGGTAGCAGGCCCAAGGTCACACAGATGGAAAGGGACAGAGGCAGAACTTAGGTTCTGGTTGTTTGGATCCAGAGCCTGAGCTGTAAGCCACCAATGGCCTGACACTAGCAGTGTTTATATCTCCGTTAGGGGCCCCTCCTTGGCTACACTGCACTATAGAAGCTCCTTGGGGCAGGGAACATGCAGGACTGGCTTCCCACCCAAGTCTTAGTATGCACTTAGAGAGCTCAGAGAAGGACCTTTACCCCAGACTCCTACACAGCCCTAAAGGGAAGGACAGAATTCTATTATCCCTACGGCCAATTCCAAGGAGTCTCTGCCTGGCTTCTTTTTGGCTACGGGGGCCTGGTCCCAGCCTGAGCATGGGATGTGGATGGCACAGCCAGTGGGGGGCTGACAATAGGCTCCTGGGAGCCCCAGTAGCCCCCAGGACCTCTCTCTGCCCCTCCAATCCTTCTTTCCTAAAGGCCAGTCCATACCCACCTCCTCTAAGAAGCTGTGTCTGCTTCCCCTAGACCTGCCCCTGTCTAGTTAGTCCCTTTGTCCTTGTCCTGCTGGTCTTCCGTCCCAGTTGGCGGATGTGTCCAGATGCCCACGTCGACTCTAAGCTTTCTGCCTCGTAGCTCCCCCATATCCACATGAGACTCTAGCTGTACCTCTTTTTTAACAATTTTTTTCTATGGGACTTCCCTGGCAGTCCAGTGGTTAGTACTCCAGACTTCCACTGCAGAGGGCCTGGGATCAACCCTGTTTAGGGAACTAAGATCCCACAAGCCATGTGGCATGACCAGAAAAAAAAATTTTTTTTTAATGAAATTGATTCCCAATTTGAAGAGGCAGGACAATAACTGAGCTTGTGAAAATTTATAGAAATATTTGCTACAATATGCACATTGTATATTAATATACAATAAGAACCTGTTTGCCAATGCAGGAGATATAAGAGATGCAGGTTTGATCCCTGGGTTAGGAAGATCCCCTGGAGGAGGGCATGGCAACCCACTCAAATATTCTTGCCTGGAGAATCCAATGGACAGAGGGGCCTGGCGGGCTACAGTCCATAGGGTCACAAAGAGTTGGACACAACTGAAGCGACTTAGCATACAAGTACACACAATATTATATTAATTAAATAATATATGATATTAAGTTTCATGCTGAATAAATAATCCAATATAATTTTTATTTCTATATAAAAGTATAATATTTCACTCAAGACCAGTTATTTTGCGTATTTTCTCTTTTGATAAATGATGAAATTCAGTCTTAAAAATTCAGCTGAAGGAGGGAACACAGGAAAAATTACTGCTTTATGGGTAGTTTGCTGCCTGCTTTCGGATGTACACTGAAGGCTTCAGTCCTCTGGTGGGTGTCAGCCAGGCTCAGATGTACTGAACTAGCTGGAAGGTCTCAGGGCTGAGGCAGGGAGAGGAGGCGCACACGTGCCCAAGGGGGTGTGCCTCTGTGAGTGTGTGTGTATGTGTGTACATACCATGGGTGACTGTGAATCAATTTGTATGTGTGGGTGTGTAAATGTGATTTATGTATGTCCTTGCACAGTCTGCTTATATGCGTGAATGCTCTGGGTACAGGTGAGCAGGTATTCAGGAGCCCTCCCTCCCCTACATAACCCAACTCCTACTCATCCCTAAGGGTATGCCCCTGCCCGCCTCACCCCTGAAGCCTGTTCTGACCCTCCAGCTCACACTGTCCTCTCCCTTCCCCTCCCAGCTGACCCGCAGCCCTGACCTGCTGACCTACATTACCAACACTGTTCATCTTGTTCTGGTTCAGGCTTGGAGCTTGGTCACCCTTGCTCTCTGGGGGCGAGGCTGACTCCTTTCAAATTACCCCAAAGTCCAGCTTAGGACAGGGGACACTGCCTTGCCCAGTACACACTCCTGACCTGAATTAAAGCCAACTGTATTGAAAAGAAACACAAGTGACTGGAAACTAGAGCCCACTAGCTTTCCTCTTTCAGCTCTGAGCTCTTTTACTGTATCTTTCCATCCATCCTTTCTCTAACTTATTTGCTGTCTCAGTGTTCAGCTTACAGAGTACTTCCTTGTACACCCATATCTCATTCAAATCTCATGACCACCCTTTAAGATAAGAATACTTATCCACAGTGAGCAGATGATGAAACTGAAGCTCAGAGGGGCCGCTTCATGACTCATCCAAGGTCACTCAGCCTGGAAGCAGGGTCTAGAAACCTCACACCTGAATGAACACCACATCCCACCCCCCACCTCGCGCTCCCAGCCCCTCCCTACCAGTAAGCGCCTGGGGTCAGAGGGCAATCCCCAGCTTGGAGGGGGTTCTTCCTGACCTCCTGTAACTTCTCTGTGTCCTGAGGTCACTGCTGGAAGATGAACCAGGGACCACCGCCAGGGACAACCCCACCCAGCCAGCACTCCCAGCTGCAGGAGGGGCCGCGAGTTCAGTGGACATTGTTCCCAGCCCGTGGTTACTGATTTGACAACAGCCCTGTTCCTCTCCAGCCAGCCCCGGAGTTAATGATTAAGGAAGGGATTAATATTAACCACCTGTCGGGCCATGGCGTAACGTCTCTGTCTGCACCTGAGCCTACCTAAAAATACCTCCCACCTGCTGTGGGCCAGCCTCGCACAGGTCCTATAAGCCCCTTGCTCTGGTCATCACCTCCCCATGCAGCCACCCTGGCCCTGGCCCTGTCCCTAACCCAGCTTCTGCTCATCCAAGCCCTCTCCCATACCCACAGCACAGACCCAAGAAGTTTTCCTGTAGCTTGACAGCTGCAAGCCACACTGCTGAAAGCAGTCCTGGTGGGCTTTCTAGAAGAGGCAGACTTGCCTTAAGCTAACTGCTCTGTGTTTCTGGAGACTGCAGGGTCAGAAGGTTGCATTCCCCTGTGTGATCCGGTTTATCAGTGTTCTTATCTCCTTGCCTAAGTCCTTCCTCCACCTAGAGACCTCTCTGAATCTATGCTTCCTAGACCCCGACACCCCAGGCCACAAGGATTTATTTCACTGAAGAAATCACAAAAGAGAGGGACCCTCCGCAGTCAAGCTCTTCTTTTCCCCAGGGAGGATCTGGGGGCCAGCCCCCTACAGGAAGTCTCTGAGACTGACTTAGGTCTAGGTTGTCCTGGACCTTGCTCCCCCAGCTTCCCTCAGCCCTGGCTGATTCAGGCTGGCGTGGCTGTTGCCTACAGCTGCAGGAAGCTGGCTGCATCTGTTGGAATTGTCCTTTGAAGTTCAACCGTGCAGCCCATGTGGTCCTCCAAAGGCAGAGGGCGGGGACAGCTGTATCACACAGAAGCCCATGGTCAGCCTCTCCATGGCAGGAACCACAGACAGGATGACACAGGGCTCACTCAGTCTTTTTCTAGAAAAAACTAAATTCTCTACTCAAGTAATAATGGTTCTGAAAGCTCTCGGTTTTTGCTTAGGGGGAAGCCCCAGTTTGCCTGCTGAACACCCATGTGGCCTTGGACTACCCTCTCTGTGTATCCTGCAGAACTGCATTCCCACTGCAAGCCTGGGGACAGACATGATCACCCCCATTTTACAGATGGGGAAACTGAGGCTGGGTGAGGTTAAACAGCTAGAAAGTGGCAAGAGGTTGGCTTGCCTGACCCAAAAGTCATACAAAGTTTAAAAGAACCTAGCAGGGAACCCCGAATTCAGTTCTTCAAACCAGTCCTTCCTTCCTTTTACCTTTCACCCATATTGATACTTGTACTCAATCCCAAAGAGTTTTCCCATGTGGGACTCTTCCCAGCAAATACACCCCTTGTTTCCTATGATCTGAGGATGTGACCCAAGGAAACTCCGCACAGAGATTCAGGAACTTCAGATGGGGATTTATTTCCAAGTCCCTCCTAAATTTGCAAAGGTTCTCACAGAGACTTCTAGAAGGATTTACCACCTTCCTTCTTTCTGCAGGTTGTAAACCATCTTACCAGACCCAGGCTGCTTCGAATCAGCATTGCACAGCGGTTTCCTCACACCGTCACTTATGTTTACAAATGAGGAAACCGAGGCCACCGGAGGTCAAGGACCTTACCTTCCACATGAGTTCTTCAGGGTGGCAGTGGCACCGAGTGTACCATGGCCTCGGCCTGGCACTAATGGGGGCCTGCAGGCCAGGCCTGGGCAGGTTTCCTTTGGGAGTTACAGCCTCTATATGAGGCTCAAAGCAGAACCCCTCCCCCCAGCCCACCCTGGCAGCCCCATCCGGCTTCCCTCTGCCCTAGCTCTCCCACCAGGCCACTGCCCCCACCTCGAGACTCTGCCTTCCCCCACCCTTGACAGTGACCCTGAAGAACCCCAGGAAACTTAGCCACATGCAATATTCCCATCTCCCACCTCCCCCAACATACACCCTTTGACAAGGGCTACCCTGTGGGCAGGGAAGTGCCGCCAAGGCCCCGCCTCTTCACCAAGGCCCGTCCCTTCATCCAGGCCCCGCCCCTTCACCCAGGTTCAGAGGCCCGTCTCCACCCTGCTGTTTGTGAGCACTGCGTTTCTGCCTCTGACTTTTTCTCTCAAACACACACACAGTCACTGACAAACACTCACAAATTTAGGTGAATCCAGCAGGGCAGGAAGGAGGGAAGCTACCGCCCAAGGGCGAGACTGGTTTTAAAAAGACTGCTCTCAACTTTTTATTTGCATCTATTTGCATGGCAGATTTGGAAGCTCTCCATTTTCCCAAAGAACAGAGAGAAGTAACGGATTTAGGGGCCCCACAGGGCACAGAGGCCTCAGGGAGGTTTCCAAACGCCTAGACTGGGTCTCAGGATCCGGGTTTTGGAGTGCAGGAGGGAGTAGAGAGGGGTCAGAAACACCAAGCTGAATGGGGGGAGGGGAAACAGTAGATTCTGGGCGGGGCCTGGAAGAACCTTTTGAGCCTTGTCTGCCTTCCAAGGGCAGAGACCCCCGTTCTGGGCATCTACTTACTTGCAGACCACTGCAGGCCAGGGGGTAGGGGTAGGCCGGAATGAGTCAGTTTCAGGTGCCCCAGCTTTGTTGGGGGCAGGTAGGGAAGGTAATGGAGAAGACTGAGGATGGGCCTGGCAGAGGGGGAGCACAAGCGACACAGAGGCAGGGCCAGAAGAAGAGGGGGAGTAGGAGGTGGAACCCACGGAGACGGAGCATCCTGGGGGAGGGGGTGTTCCTGCTCTTTAGGTGGACCAGACGTCAGAGGCCCAGCGCTACCTGGCCTCCCACGCTGCACACCCGTTCTCAGTTTATTCCCCACAGAACATGAGAGGAGATTCTAGGCAGCTGGAGCTCTGACCTGGCACTGTACCCTGGTTGGGTGACCTTAGGCAAGTCTCTGTCCCTCTCTGGGCCTTCATTTCTTCTCCAGGAAATCATCTACTGGGCAATTGATTCCCATTGGCCCTCTCCTGTTCCACCTGGTCCAGCCTCTCCTGGTTCCCTGGGGCTCAAGAAACATTAGTGTTTACCTTCAGGGTCAAGTTCAAATGTGAGTGTTTAGGGTCTTTCTGGATCTGGTCCATCAAACTTAGCCTTATCTTTCCCTGTTGTCGGCAGTCCAGGAGGTCTGAGTCCTCCCTGCCCCTTGCTCCTTGTTCCAGCCTCCTTTCCTCTTTTCACAGAGTGCCCCCACTTCTGGCTCTATTGTGCAGTTATGCAAGTCCCTGCAGATTAGAAGGACCCCCTTCCTTGGTTTACTACTCTTATTGATGGCATCCTGGAATTTACATTTTTGAATAAGGTGCTCCAATTCATTTTCGTCCTAGTCTCCCCAAATTATGTCCCAGCTTCCTTTCCTCCGGTCAGGCCCTCCTCAGCCTCACCTCACTGTGGAGCCCTCACTGACCCAGGGAGAAGGTCTGGCCTGACATGGTTAGAACTACCCTCCCACAGGACAGAAGCAGAGATCTTTTGCATGTCATAAATGCCACCTGGGGAGAATGGCTCAGGAACTGCCAGGGAACATGGAGAACAGAAGGGGAAAAGACTGACTGTCTTAGAAGGAAAGCTGACTTCTGTTAGTCTGATGGAGAGGCCAAGCACCTGGCCCAGGAAGGTCCTCATCTTATGAGGGTACATTGTGGGGAGGAGGGGTAAAAGTGAATCCCACTTCCATGTGGGATGTGGGCTGCTTCTGAGGCTGGAGAAACAGAAGCTGGGGGCCACCCCACATTCAGTCCTCACCTTGCAGATCTCCCAACTCCAAAAGCACCTCTTGGAGCATTTCCAAAGAGAAGCCTGTCTACCAACATACCCCAGCGGGGGCCTGAGGCAATGCCTTTCCGGCTATCAATTGGTCTCATCAAGGACAGGCGCCCCTGGCTGCGGTTTCCTTTCCTTCAGGAGTGTGGGTCAGCCATCCTCCCTTCTCCCCACTCCCTGGCCCTGAGGGTGTGAGGTCTGGCCTCCCCAGGGCCCCACACCCACTCTGGAGCCACAAAGTGGGGTAGGGACAGTGGCCTGAGCCTCTGGCGGATCAGGCGGAACCTGATGGTCATGGGTGCAGAGGTAGGGCTGCAGGGCTGCTAGCCTGCTGAAACCCCAGGGCAATGAGGGCCATGTTCCAGTCCTAGATCCCCCAGGACTGGAGGAGGGGAAGTGGAATTAGCTAGCTGGACTGTTGCAACCACCTCTGGCTTCCTCTCCCAGCACCTTCTTTAACCACAGTCTTGCCTGCACCACATACCTGACTGCCTGCCTCTGTGTGCTGTCGCTTCAGCCGTGTCTGTCTCTTTGCAACCCCACGGACTGCAGTCCGCCAGGCTCCTCTGTCCATGGGACTTCTCCAGGCACTGGGCCTCTGCTAATGGACCCTGTCTCTACCAGGCTAACTCCACTCATCACTGAACATCTGCCTTGAGAATCTCTTTCCTAAGGAAGCCTTTCCTGAAGCAACCTCAGAGCCACTTTAGTGTCTCCCTGGCCTTTCCCATGCTGCTCTCTCAGAAAATACTTGCCCGAGTGTGGCTCTAGCCTGATCAGCCCGGGGCTTCCTGAGAGCCAGTCTGTACCATCTGTTCTCCATGACCCCTGCAGGTCTGCAGCTGGGACGACACTCTCAGATGTGCCAGGGCAGTGAGATTGGGGCAGGTGGGAGGGGGGACAAGTCAGGGTTTCTTCCCTTCAGACACGTGTGAAGTGTGGGCCCCACCTGCCACAGGGATAAGAGCTGTTATGTGTCATTCTGTGCTCCTACAGAGTAGGTAGTCACAGGTGATGAGGCTGGGGCGCATCCAGGTAAAGTGACTCCTCAAGGCACACCAGCCACGAAGAGGTCTGCCTGCATGGGCTGTTTGGGGCCAAGTGGTGTTTGGGATCTCAGCTGCAGGACCCAAATATGTCCTGCTCTGAGGCAGGGGGCTGAACTTGTTGACCTCTCAAGGGCCTGCAGGTCAGGATTTGAGTACGCAAGCTGAGGCCACAACTAATTCAAAGCCCCCTGACCTGCTGGCCCACAAAGCAAGGCCTCCCTCCCACCAGCCCAACTGGCTCCCAGTTCAGCTGCAGAAACGGCCCAACGTCTCTCTGGAGCCCAAACAGGAAGCTGGGGAGAAGGGGGCTAACGGTTGGGGATCTCTGAGTCTCCTTCAGGAAACATGTGGGGAGGTGGCAGGGGCAGAGTCGGCGCTGCCCACCCTGCAGTCCCCACGCTAGAAGCCCAGCACAGGCACTGAGCACCCCCAACCCACCTCCTGGCTGGCAGGGACCCAAGTGTGCCCGGGGAAGCACTGTCCTCTTACGGGAGACATTGTGGAGAGGGTCTTTTAGAACCCTTGCTCCTGGGTGACTTTTGTGTTTTCATAGATTTTATTTTTTTAAACAGTTTTAGATCCACAGCAAAATTGAATAGAGAGTACAAGAGAGTTCTCACACACCACCCACCTCCCAAACCCCCCCACCCTGGCCCCTACACATGCAGAGCCTCCCCCATTATCAACATCTTCCACCAGAGTGGTATGTTTGTTCCAACTGATGAACCTACATGACGCCACATTATCATCAAAGCCCATAGTTTACATTAGGATTCGCTCTTGGTGTTGTACGTTCCGTGGGTTTGGACAAATGTGTCATGACGTGCATCCACTACTGTAGTATCAGACAGGGTAGTTTAACCCCCCCCCCCCCGCCAAAATCCTCTGTGTCCTGCTTATTCATTGTTCTCTCCTCTTTAACCCTCCCTGATCTTTCTACTGTCTCCAGAGTTCTGCCTTTTCCAGAATGTCATCAAGTTGGAATCATACAGTATAGAGCCTTTTCCGATTGGCTTCTTTCACTTGGAAATACACATTTCAGGTTCCTCCCTGTCTTTTCCTAGCTTATCATTCATTTCATTTAGCACTGAGTAATAGTCCATTGTCTGGAGTTACCAGAGTTCATTTATCTATTCACCTACTGAAGGACACTTTGGTTACTTCCAGGTAATGGCAATTATGAATAAAGCTGCTACAAGCATCCGTGGGCAGATTTTTGTGTGGACATAGTTTTCAGCTCGTTTGGTAAATATCAAAGAGCATGATTGCAAGATCATAAACAGTATGTTTAGTTCTGCAAAAAAAAAAAAAAAAAGGCCAAAAAGAGCCCTGCCAAACTGCCTTCCTAAGTGCTCTACCATTTTGCATTCTCACCAGAGATCGTGATAGTTCTTGATGTTCCACATCCTGGCCAGCATTTGGTGTTGTCAGTATTCCAGATTTTGGCCATTCTAACAGGTATATATGGTATTTTGTTGTTTTAATTCATAATTTCATAATGGCATATGCTGATCATCTGGGTCAATTTTAATACAGGCTTTTTTTTTTTTTTTTTTCAAATAATCTTAGGATCATATTAACTTCATTTCTTATCAGTCCACTCTTGAGGGTCAAGTACCCAGGATGGAGAAATGCCTGAATCTTAGGCGCTGTTCAGTCACTGGCTCACCATTAGCCTTGGCAAGTCAATTACCAACCTGGACTCAGTTTCTTAGCCTGTAAAGTGTCTCTGTTCACTAGGCTATGGTCACGACTTGGTATTTTGGCCAGTGGCAAATGAAGACAGCAGCCACAGGCTTTCACACATGGTACTGGGCCAGCAGTGACTGCAAAATAAGGAGCCCCACAGGCCAGGGCTGAGGAGAGACTCAGGGGGTCACTGAACCCCCTAGCAGATCCCTGGGTCCTCCAGGACTGGCCAGCAGGGTGTGGCAACCTGTCCACAGAGGGCGCTCCCCCAGGGAAGCCTGAGACCAGAGATTCATAAAGCAGGATAGCCAATGGTAGGTCATGCAAATTGCAGGTAAACCTCAGGCAAGCAGAGAGATATCCTGGTTCTTGTCTTCATTAGAAAGGAACCTAGGAGGGTCTTCCCTGGTGGTCCAAAGGCTAAGGCTCCGTACTCTCTGGTGCAGGGGGCCAAGGTTCGATCCCTGATCAGGGAACTAGATCTAACACGTCACAGCTACAGATCCCGCACGCCATAACTAAGACCCGGTGCAGCCAGATACATACATAAGGAAATATTTTTTAAAAAGAAAGGAGCCTGTGCTCTGGGTTCTGAAAGGTTTAGTTCAAATGGGAGAGAGGGCCTCAAAGCTTTGAGGGCTGGCTGAGGCCTCTCAAAGTCCTCCTGAGCCAATTGTGGGGGAAGAAGAATCAAGACAGCACCCCCTCCCCCATCCCCTTTCTGAGGTCTCTGGGCCCTTTAGCTTCTTGTTCCCACCCAGGCCCTGCCCCTAGCAACGAGACCCAAGAATACCATGCACACCTCCTACTCATTTACATTTCACCTCCTTTTTTTTTCTTTTTTTTTTGGCACTACAGAAAAAGAGCAGAATGGCTTTTATTCCCCGGTGCTCAGATAACACCTGCTGGCATTTGAAAAATGAAAGCATACCTTGTTTTATTGTGTTTTTCTTTATTGCACTTCACAATATTGCATGTTTTACAAATTTGAGTGTTTGTGGCAAGTCTGCATTGTCAGGTGACAGCTAGCTTTTTTTTTTTTAACAAAGTGTTTTAAAATTAAGGTATATATGTTGCTTTTTTAGACATAATGCTACTACACACTGAACACAGCATAGTGTAAACAACTTTTATATGCACTGGGAAACCAAACAGAAAAATTTGTGTGGCTTGCTTTATTGTGACATGTATTTTATTGCAGTGGTCTGGAACTGAACCCACAATATCTGTGAGGTATGCTTATAATAATTTTCCTTTATGGACATGGTAGGAAAATCAAACAAAAGAGAAAGATTTAAAATAAAACAACTCTCCCCCACCTTGCCTTCAATTTTCCCAACCTCTATCTGAGGGTAACCAGGTAACAATTTCTTGTGTCACCTGCCAGAAAAAAGTGTTAGGCCGATACAAGCATATAACGCATGCATGTGTACCCATTAAACAGAAGGTACAGGAAAAGAAGCAGTGTTGTAACACATATCTTCCTTTGCTCTTGTAACCTCATAACTTAGAGATCTCTCTGGTCAGCGCATGCAGACTCAGGCCATTTTTGGGCCATGTGAATTCTACCATCTCATAGACATGCTGTTGGAGCTGGGCTGGCCCCTGCAAACAAATCTCTTTGTGGCGTCCAGTCTCTTGTTAGAGCATTTTAAATGCTTACTCACCTCTTTCCTAATCACCCCCAGTCACCCTTGGGCCAGAATCTCTTGAGACCGTCTCAGAGCCTAGAAATCAGATGTACAATTAACCCAATGCAGGCAGAGAGAGCTCCTGGAGGCAGGTTTGCCTGGTGGCCTTGGGCGAGGCATGAACTTTCTCTGAACCTCAGTTTCTGCCTCTGTAGTATGGGATCATCCTCTCTGAAAGTGAAGGTAGAGATTTTTAAGAGACAGTGTGGTCTAATGAGCGGGCTTCCTTTACCTTTATGAAACTTGAAGCTCATTTGATGAAACAAAACTTCCCCTTGGACCTCCAGGGGACAGGGCAATCATAGATGAGGAAACAGAGGCACAGAGAAGTTGAGGAACTTGCCCAAGGTCACACAGCTGATAAGTGGGAAAACTGGGAGGGAACCAGTTAGGCTGGCTCCAGAATCTGTGCTCTGGGAAACCAGATGGCCCACGAAGGCTGCTGGAACGCATGGGCATTATGGAGTGTCCGGGCGCTAGAGTAAGCTGGGTGGAGAAGGGGCAGGGGATGAATAGGGCTAAAGGAGGCAGAGGTCCCTTCTCATCCGGTGCTCACCCAAGGAGAGTGAGAGGGGAGTTGCCGCCTCTCTGCATCCCTCCTCCCTGGAACCTAGCACCAGGGAGGACCTTTGTAGACTCCCAGCTTTTCTACAAGTGACCAGAGAAAGGTTTGCATGGATGGTGCAAGGGTGGGAAAGAAAGTTGGGCCTTAACATTTTCTAGTGTTATTGTGTGCCAGGTGTGGTATATTTTATCTCAGTTAATCCTTGCCCAGCAGACAACTTTCCTGCTGGGGGAGGTTAGCCATTCCAGTTCCTGACCAGCTCCTGCCCTCTGAGGGTGTGTGACTGCCCTGGGCCCACTGACACAGGGGAACAGAGGGAAGGAGATATTCTCCTAGGTTTTTGGGACCTCACAGGCCAGGGTGAGCAGGCAGGATGCATCCCCCAGAGGGGGATGGGGAGCCAGAGAGCCAGCCCTAGGCCACCTCTCCCTCTCCCCAGGGTCCCCCTTCCTTCCTGCTGTCCTGCCCTGTCTCTGACTTTGGCCAGACTTACAGCTGTCTCCTGAGTCATCTTTACTTTCTAGCTTTCTGGTTTTTACTCACCTGTCTCTGTAGTTTGAGTTTCCACCTTGGTAAGAATTCTCTGTCTCTCCCTCTCTCCTTTATACTAACAAGAACACACAGCCAGTTCAGTGACAACTCCAAAGGACTCTCAGGGAAGAACCTCAAGGTTGAGGGGCCCCTGAACCTCTCAGCCCACTGAAGCTACCGGGGCGAGTCTTGGCTGCAGGTCCTCTGGGTCAGAGCTGGACTTTCCTGGGGCTGAGCAGTCCACCCACACATGTACTGTGACAACTCTGGCTTCCATCATGTGCTCTCCGCCACGTAATGGCAGTTCGAAAGCCACCTTGTAGGGCTAGCACAGCTTCAAGGGCCTGGATTTGGTGGAGAATATGCGGCGTAAGTGCTGGCCGTTATTATTAAGATGAACTGGAGAAGGAACATCTGTGCATGGCCAGATGTCAGGCTGTGTGTCCAGAAGCACCTCAGGAGCTCAGAGCAGGGAGAGGAAACTCTAGGCTGGAGCAGTCAGGGGAGGCTTCCTGGAAGACAGGGCCTCAGATGTGGTGCTAAGGGCTGAGGCTGGGAGTTGACTGGAAGGCAGGCGTCTAGGCTGGAGATGGGGTGTGCAGGGAAGTGGTGTACCTTTGTTCATCTGTGAGAGAGTGGCAGAGACAGCTGGCCTTGAGGCCACCCCAAGGATATGAGCAGGTGAGCTATGAGTCCACACTGGCTCAGTGCAGAGGAATATGCTCCATGCCAGGCAAAGGCCTCTGGGACAGAGACCCCCATCCCCAAAGGCTTTAAGGACAGAGCAGCTCTGGTGGTAAGGAAGGTAGTATACTTTATTTGTAGGGGGTGCATGGCCTACAGCAGGCCCAGGAGGAGCCCAGGGAGACCCTTCGGTCTGTCCTCTGGGCCCAGATCAAGAGCTGGGGATGTCCACTCCTGTAGAGCTTCTGTGACCCCCGGCCTTGGACTCCTTGGCCTCCATGATCACCCCTTCACAGGCCAGCCCACAGGGCTTGAGGTGGTGGGAATGGAGGGCCGGAAGGGCTGTGCTGTCCAGGGCCTCCCTGTGGCGGGTGAGGGACAGGCCCAGCATGCTGTTTACATTTTCCCTCCTTTCCTTCTGGTGGCCCTGCTGGCCGGCGGTTATACCACTGCGGTTTGTTGGCCCCAGGGAGTGCCTCCCTTACATAACCCCTGACACAACGGCCCCTGACACACACACACACACACACACACACACACACACACTGACACACGCTCAGGCTCACACGCTTCTGCACACGTACACACTCACCCACATGCTCTTGCTGAGATGCTCCTCCAGTCTCACATCCTCAGTGGGCAACGCTCTTGTCTTGGGAGGATTTTTACGGGCTCCCCGCCAACAACCACAGTCACACGGATGGGGCCTCCCCACTGGGTTCAGGGAGAGAGTCTTCCCACCTCCTGGCCCTCAAGTCCCAGGTGCTCTGAGCCAGTGGGACTGATCCAGGCCTGCCAGGGGCTCCTGGGTGACAGCCTCAGTCTTTGGCTCCAGCTCAAGGGGGGATGGGGGTGGATAAAGGTGAGCTGCCCTCCAAGAGCCTGGGGGTGCGGGGAGTTGGGGCTTAACATGGGAAGAACTGAGAACAGGACCGGGAGACAGAAAGACCAGACCCCAGGGGACAGCCCCTGTTACTTGGACTCCAGAAAACCTCAGTACAGGCACACAGGAACAAACAGGGGTGGGAATGGTCTTGGAGGCTCAGAGCTGGGCTGGGGGTGGGGAGGGAGGGATATAGTGGGACATTTGCGGGGAGTTTCTGTGATGGCCAGTTTCAAGCTTTTAAATGCACATTGCCCTCTGCAGGGGTCCCCAACCTCTGAGATCTAATGCCTGATGATCTGCTGTGGGGCTGACATAATAATAATAGGAATAAAGTGCACAATAAAAGTAATGTGTGAATCATCCCGAAGCCATTGCCCTCCCGGATCTGTGGAAAAACTGTCTTCCACGAAACTAGTCCCTGGTGCCAAATCGTTTGGGAACCTCTGCTCTACATATGGTCTAGCCTGCAACTCAGCAATGCTGCCTCCACGAATTCATCTGAGGCAAAGACTCACCCAAAAGTCTGTGAGTAAGCATGTTTGTGCTGCATTGCTCATGAAAAAGTGAAAAAGTGCAGGGCCTTGGTGGCCATCACAAAGCCCTCCCTCCTACCCTGGGTGGGTACCATGCTTCCATTAGAGAAGATGCTGGTGGGCTGACTGAGGAGGGTGGGTCCATGGCCAGGGTGGTAAGTGTGACCCCAGTCTGTGAACTGAAGTATGTACGAGTTTATAGAGATATAGTCACACAGTCAAAGTCTCTGGAAGGCCTCACCCAAAGCAGCTACTGTGTGATCAGCTGTGCTGAGTAGGGCTGAAAAGGACACTCTGGAGGAATGCTTCCGTTTGGACACGTTGGAACGCACTGTCTGCTGCTTGGGTGCTCAGAACAAGCATGCATGAGTTTGGAATAAGAGGACAAACTCAAGGGGAGGTCATGCCTACAGTTTATTTCCCACCCTCCCACTTCCCCCCACACCCCATTCTGAAGGGCCTTGAAGCAGGTGGGGGCCAGGGTGGGGAGGGCACTGTGGCCATTCATGGGCTGGGGCGGTGAGCGACTGTCTTCATTTCTCTTGAGCGGCATTTTCTTCAACTGTCAAATGGGAGTGGATGGCACCACTCTCATGGGTTGGGAGGAGCTAGTTTTGTTGCACAAACAGTCATCGAGGCCCTTATAGGGGCCAGCCTGGGGCGTGCAAGGAGGGACATGACGTTCTTGCTCTGAAGGAACTTCCAGGCCAGAGAGGAAGACAGAGCCGCCAGCAGCTGGTGTCCGGTCATGTGCTACTGCTCCTACAAAAGCCTGCACAGGGCCCTGGGGACGCAGTGAGAGGTTAGATCTGAGGCTGATTTTCAGCTGAGGCAGAGGAAGTCGGGGAACATGGGGGGATGTCCCAGGGGAGCAGAGACGAGGGTGGTGAAGAGCAGTAGGCATCATCGGCCATCCATACTCCTGGCCAGGTGAGGAGCCGTCAGGCTTGAGGCAGAGCCTTGAAGAGCACGTTTGGAAGCTTGGATTTGAGCTGAGGGGTGAGGGTACCTGTCAGGGTCATAGGGCAGGAGGGGCCCAATGGCCTTGATGTTTTAGAAGTAGGCATTGGTGATGGTGGCTGGAAGGAGGAGCAGCTGGGGGCTGGATTCCCCACCGGGCAGACAAGGAAGCACCTGAGTTGCTGAGGCTGTAAAACAGACTGGGGCAGGCAGTGTCCAGGCCTGGTCAGAAGGCACAGCCCTTCAGTTCAGGCAGTCTGAGGGAAGGGGTGGAGGGAAGCCAGAGGAAGACTCCAAGGAGGACCGCAGGTTCTGGTGTGGGTGACTGGATGGATATGGGGTCACAGCTGTGGAGACAGGGGCAGCAGGATGGGTGGAACTGAGGGCCTGTGCTTCTGGGGGTGGGTCCCAGGCTTCTGGGTGGGGCTGCGAGGTGCCACCAGGGCTGAGGTGAGCAGTCCCTTCATCTTTCCTCCACTGGCATTTACAGTCTATGGGACAGAGGGGCAGTTTAGGAATATTTTGGAGTCTCTTGGCTTGTGGAGGGAGAGACATCCATCGAGGTACCATGGGTGTATCCCAGGAATTTCCTTGGGAAAGGACTAACCCTTCAAGGGTTAGATGATGGAAGTTTCCTTCCCTGTTTGCCTTTTACTAGAATATTCCGGAATAGCAGTATTGTCCAACAGGACTTTCTGCAATGATGGAAATGATCAGTGCAATAGCCCCCAGCTACAGCTGAGCACTTGCTATGTGGCTAGTGCGACTTATGAAGTTTTAAATTTCAAGTTAAATGTCCATACCCACATGTGGCTAGTACCTGCATCTGGGGCAGCACAGGTCTATCTAGAATTTCTAAAGGAAGGCAGTGGTCACTCTCATCTTAAGGCCCAAGTGGCTGGGTGGGTTTGCTGGCAGCAGGTGAGAGAGACTTCCTGAATCCCCTCAGACTGGGTGTCTATTTGATGGAGTGTGAAAAAACAAAAAAACAACAAACCAAGAGAGCAGTAACAAACTGTTACATCCTGCTTCCTACCTGCTGGGCTCTGTCCTTACTACTTGGGTTGACTGAGTCATCTGAGCTTCGCGATAGCCCTGGTCGATAGCCACTGCTCATGATCTCAGAGTAGGCAGTAGTGAAGCTAGGCTTTGAACCTGATGGCTTCTCTGCTACCCACTCTGCTTGCCTGCCCACAGTATCATCTGTGAGACCCTGAGTTGGGCCCTCTCCTAAGCACTTCACCCATGACATCATATTTTGACCCTCCTGGGGGCTTTGTGTAATAGAAGCTACATGATCATCCCCATTTCAGAGATGAGAAAACTGAGGCTCAGAGTTGGCTCAGGATTATACGGGTAGGGAGTGGCTGTGAGGTAAGATTTGGACCCAGGTCTGTGGGAGCCCTGGCCTGTAACCCCTGAAGACTGGGACCCCATGTAGAGGGGTGGTGATACTTCCCAGGAGCCCTCTCACACTCCAGGCCCTGCAGAACTTTGAGTTTCCAGGGCTGTGCTAAGTAAACTCCTGGTATGTCCACCTTGTAAATCCTCCAGGGCCTCCCTGAGGAGCCAGATGAACAGAATATCCAGACCTGATGCTCTGAGCCTCTCGGCCCACAGGGTTTTAGGTCTGCTTCAGTAAGAGTCAATATTTTTACCAACAGCTCTCCCTAGGGAGGACAGTGTCCTGGGTGGTCTCTTTTCCCAGGATTTATGTAGGCAGCCAGAAATTGGGAAGTCTCCAGAAGGGTCTTCCTACCCTTAGTCTTCTTATCTGTGGAATGAAAGGGCTACACTAGGTCATGGTTTTTTAAACCTTTTTTTTAGCATTAAAATTGTTTTTAGGGATTTCCTTTGTGGTCAGTTGGCTAAGACTCTGTGCTCCCAATGCAGGGGGCCTGGGTTCAATCCCTGGTCATGGAACTAGATCCCACATGCCACAAGTAAAGATCCTGTATGCTACAAGGAAGATCAAAGATCCCACGTGTCACAGCTAAGACCCAGCACAGCCAAATAAATAAATGTTTTTTTAAAAATTGTTTTTATAAGGAATCTTTTTTTTTTCTAGTCTACTTGCCACACAACTGACATCATCTTAACATGTGACTGGAGCTGTCTTACTCCCCAGCTTAAGACCCTTCAGTGGCTTCCCCTGGGGACAGTGCCTGCCCTCATAAAGCTTAGAGTCTAAGAAGGAAAGACCATATAGACATAAACAAATGCATTTAAAATATGTCAGAGGATGAAAAATGCTAGGGAAAAAAATAAAGCAGGATGAGAGGTGCCAGATGGGGCTGTTGTTTTGACAGGGTGGTCTGGGTGGCCCCCTGAGAAGGTGACTACAGGAGGCTGAAGCAGTGTGGAGGAGCATGACGGAGGGAGGAGCGTGTGCAAAGGTCCTGAGACAGAGAGCAGGTCCAGCACGATTACGAACCAGCAAGGAGGCCTGAGTGGCAGGAGCAGGATGAGGGGGAGAGTCAAGGTCAGAAGGGAAAGGGCTAACGGGTGGACAGGGAGGGATAGACAAGAACCTTGTAAGGCCTTGGTAAGATTTTTAGATTTTACTTTGAGTGAGGATTTTGAGCTGAAAGGTGACTCAAACTCATTGTGTTTTAGAAGTTCAGGTGAGGCAGGACAGGGTCTACCCTGGACAAAAATCCTGGAAGGCCTCCTGGAAATTTCTATTTGTCAATAGTGTGGGAGTAAAGCAGGAGTCTGAGAGGTTGCCTGGGATGATGTGAAGAGCCACTGCTTAGCTTCCTTTGAATTCTGCTGCAGCTTTTTCCTAGCTGCGTGGCCTCAGGCCTATGACAACTCCTCTGAGCTCAGTTTCCTCATCTTTGAAATGGGGAGAGTAACAGGGCTTCAGCCTTGGCTATTGGGAATGAGTGCACAAGTATTTTTATGTGGTCATCCATGGAGCATGCATCATTATGTGGGGGAAACAGACAATAAAACAGTTATAAAAACCAATGTAGGGACTTCCTTGGCAGTCCAGTGGTGAGGATTCTGCACTTCCAATGGAGGGGACATGGATTTTATCCCTGGTTGGGGAATTAAGATCTCACGTGCCGTGTGGTGTGGCCAAATTAAAAAAACAAACAGAAATAAAGAAAAACCAATGTATCACTTTGGAAAATAGAATTAACAGTTCCTCAAAGAGTTAAATGGGAGTTACCATATGATCCAGCAATTCTACTTCTGGCTATATAGCCAAAAGCACTGAAAACATGTTCACACAAAAATTTGTATATCAGTGTTCACAGCAGTATAATTCAACAATAGCCAAAAGGTGGAAAACAACTCCAATGTTTATCAGCTGACGAATGAAAGACAAAAGGCTTTTATTCCTAGGATGGAATATTATCTTGTCGTACAAAAGAATGAAGGCTGATTCAACATGAATGAACCTTGAAAATAAGCACACTCCGTGAAGGCAGGAATGGCGTGCATCAGTTCACCTCTGTTCCTGCACCGCCAGCATGCACCAGACAAGCAAGAATGATCTGTGGGATGAATGAAAGGTCCCGAACAGCATCCCAAGGCAGTGGAAGGGAGCCTGGCTGCCTGCCTGACTCCCCAGCCCAGGCCCTCAGCAATATATGCCTTCTTCCCTGTGGCACCTGGGATTTCCATCTTCACAATGCATCATCTTGAGAGTCTAGGCATCCTGTGGATGCGTTGGCCCTGGAGCTTCAACAGTAGCCAGGCCAGGGAGAAATAACCAGGATCACCTATCTATCCATGTACCTTAGCCAAGTTTCTCTCCTCTGGGGTGCACCCCTTCACTCAGTGATGTGGGCAAACAAATAGCAGGCCACCAAGGGCCCACAGCCCCTTCTCCAGTGGTGCGGGGCTCAGAGACTGTTTGCAAGCTACACCTCCCTCCAGCCACTCCAGGGGCGGTGGGACTTGATAAGACAAGGCCCTGAGTCTACATTTCAAAGGGTCTCCTCTCCTCATAAAACTGGCACCAGGCCCAGTGGAGAGGTCACAGGTCACCCCACAGCTTGGTCCGGCCTCCTACAGAGGGGTCACTGGGGATTCTGCGTTTCGTCAAATATTGTAGGGGCCATGGAGTTGTATTTGCAAATAATTTTAATTAGCCAGAAACTAGGAGTTTAATAAGTGGAAAACAGAGAACTTTCCAAGGCCACAGCTGGGAAACACTTGCTTTTTAAAAAAATTCCGCCTGGCTTCCCAGGCCAGCTAAACACCCTGACAGGAGGGCCCGACTGCCAGAGGAATCCACAAGGAAAACAAAGCTTATTTTTAGAGAAATATTTTAAAACTCGGTTTCAGCCGAGCTCAGGAGTTTTCTTGTCTGTCTAAAATCCTTAATATCTTTCTTTCTATTTCAGTGCTGCCTCTCACCCCAGAGGGCACAAGAACTTCTATCTGACAAGAGCTATTTCTGCAACAGATGAAAATAAAAGGGCCCCTCCCCCAGCCAACCAGAGAATTAATTGTTTCTAAATACGTCCCTGCAGTCAGGCCCAGGAGGCCTGTCCCTGGCAGGTGTGAGCAGCCATAAAGTGGGTCTGGGGTCCCTGCAGGCTGAAGGCCTGTCTGCCACCCTCCCACTCAGCCTTGTTCTGCCCACTGCCCTGCAGGAAGCGGGTGACAGCCTAGCTGCCATTTCCGGGTTTTGAAAACAGTTTTCAACTTGAAAGACGCCTGTGAAAAAGGACTGCTTTTCCTCGGAAGGTGTTGTTAACACTCCACTCCAGCAGAGACACCCCCACTCCATAACACAGACACATTCAGATCCAAACATATAGCAACACCCCCAGATCCTTCCCTACACTCCACAGACCCCACACCTACCCATAGAGCAACAGCTACACAGATATACTCACAGCAACAGGCAGGCACACCCAAACCCAGCCACACTCACATTCAGATACATATACACAGCAACAGAACACACACAGCAACAGACACATTGAAACCCATACCCACATTCATACACACACAGAGCAACAGACACGCTGAAACCTTCACTTGCACAGATACAGATACATAGCTACACACACACATAGCAAGACACATTCAAACCTATACCCACATTCATACACACATACATAGAGCAAGACACACCCAAACCCACACCCACACTCACAGATTTCCATACCCACTCACCAACTCTCACACCCTGCAGACATACATACCTCACAAATATCACAGATGTAACAGATCCATTCACCCCACAGTTGCAGCTACATAGACCAGTATTCTACAGCAACCCCACACACAGACACAGACCCCTGACATAGAGCAATACCATGCCCATGTATATGCCCAGCCAGAGAGACGAGGACCCAGAAACACCCTCCATGTGGATACCCTCTCAAAAGACTTCCCTCCACACATACAGATACACCCTTAGACCCACATACACACTCATACACTTTCCAGGTCCAGCAAAAACTTTCAGGAGAGGTTGGGAGAACCCACCCAGGCAGCGATGGACCTGGAGGTGCTATGGCTTCCTGCTGCCTCAGGTTGGGGGGCCCCTTCCCACAGGGCTCCTCCCTGGGCAGGCCTGTTCATCTGGCAGGCTCTGACTCCTCCCTGACCCTCCCTCTTTTCTTCCCTCCCTCCTGGCCTTGCCAGCAGCACAAATTGGAACTGCCCTGGATGGCCACAAATTTGCATATCCCCCAGAAAGCGAACAAGAAAAAAAAAAAACAAAACACAGTTCAATGATGTAACAACAACGGAGAATAGTTACAGGCTCTTGATAGAAGGCTATATGCAGGTTAGGAAGCAACAGTTAGAACTGGACATGGAACAACAGACTGGTTCCAAATAGGAAAAGGAATACGTCAAGGCTGTATATTGTCTCCCTGCTTATTTAACTTATATGCAGAGTACATCATGAGAAACACTGGGCTGGAAGAAGCACAAGCTGGAATCAAGATTGCCGGGGAAATATCAATAACCTCAGATATGCAGATGACACCACCCTTATGGTAGAAAGTGAAGAGGAACTAAAAAGCCTCTTGATGAAAAAGTGAAAGAAGAGAGTGAAAAAGCTGGCTTAAAGCTCAACATTCAGAAAACGAAGATCATGGCATCTGGTCCCATCACTTCATGGGAAATAGATGGGGAAACAGTGGAAACAGTGTCAGACTTTATTTTGGGGGCTTTAAAATCACTGCAGATGGTGACTGGAGCCATGAAATTAAAAGACGCTTACTCCTTGGAAGGAAAGTTATGACCAACCTAGATAGCATATTGAAAAACAGAGATATTACTTTGCCAACAAAGGTCCATCTAGTCAAGGCTATGGTTTTTCCAGTGGTCATGTATGGATGTGAGAGTTGGACTGTGAAGAAAGCTGAGCGCCAAAGAATTGATGCTTTTAAACTGTGGTGTTGGAGAAGACTCTTGAGAGTCCCTTAGACTGCAAGGAGATCCAACCAGTCCATCCTAAAGGAGATCAGTCCTGGGTGTTCATGGAAGGACTGATGCTGAAGCTGAAACTCCAATACTTTGGCCACCTCATGTGAAAAGTTGACTCATTGGAAAAGACCCTGATGCTGGGAGGGACTGGGGGCAGGAGGAGAAGGGGATGACAGAGGATGAGATGGCTGGATGGCATCACTGACTCGATGGACATGAGTTTGAGTGAACTCTGGGAGTTGGTGATGGGCAGGGAGGCCTGGCGTGCTGCGATTCATGGGGTCGCAAAGAGTTGGACATGACTGAGTGACTGAACTGAAGCCTGGCTGCTTACCAGGGGCAGTGTAAGCTCCCGTGAACTCAAAAGCCAGGGAAGATGCAGAGACCCAACTTCTGCTTTCAAGAAGATGTGGCTAGAGTTTGCCACACTCTTGAGGCCGTATCTGCCCTCTTGTCAGGTAGCGCACAATGACGATCAAATGCCTGGACACAGTTCCCTTCCAGGTTCAAATGTTCTCTCGTGGGCTTACTCTCTGCATACGTTTAGCCTGGAGGTTTCTGCGACCCCCAGGCCAACTTCACCAGCGAGCATCCCAGTGCTGGGCCAGATCTGCAGCCAAGAGCTATGCATGTTTGTCCTTCCTACCTTGGGCCCTCCAGGCAGGGTCCTTTCATGTGGGTTCCTGAACCATGGCAGGGCTCACAATCCTCCATCTATTCCCAAGGGCAGGTGCAGAGCTTTGGCCTTCTCAATAGTATTTTTGTGTGCCCCCACCGCCCCCATTTCATATACTCGGCAGTAGGTTCACACAGTGAGGGGTGGGAAGTATCTACATGCATGCAGCCTGTCTCAGAAATAATTTAGAAAGTGACGTACACTAATTGGGCTGCTTAAAAAATACTTCAGTTATTAACAGCTAGTGGAAATGCTACTCTTGAGCCATTCTCAACATCATCATGCTCTGGGCTCATTTTCACAACTAACTACAAAATAATTGTATCTTGGGTATAAGACAGGAGTTAGTTTTGGTTCCACTCCCCATCCTATGATAGGAATCCTGGCTTGTTCTTACTTGCAGTTTTTACTTCAAGTTCCCTTAATTTACAAGGAAACTTGTCTAAGGGTGATCCAGCAATAGTAGAGCGTTTGTTTGCTGTTAATTCCAGCCGCTGCAGGAAGACAATGACCCCGTACCCTCCACTGATCTGCAGCAAGAGGAAATTTCTGAATGATCCCCCCCCCACACCCCCGCAGCTTTGCACGCTCCACTGGGTCTAAAATACAAAACATCAGCTCCTAGCAGTTGGGCTTTCAAACAAACCGATTTTTAAAAAGGAATGTGGCTTACCCCAAAAAGAAGTTGAACGTTCCAGTTGACCAAAAAGTACTTGTTTAGGAAAATCAGTTTTGGAATGAAGTGGAAACAAGGCCTTTGAAATGCAGTTTGGCCCTACATAGCACCACATTTTAGACTTTTCCTTGCCATTGCACATTCTTTACAGTAAAGAGGACTCTGAGCCCGCAGGGTCTTCATCCGTCCAGTCCTCCCTGGCTGCAAGCTTCCCTTCCCCCACCGCTGAAGCTTTCGGCCAGGGGCCAGGCAGTTGGGAGAACTTTGAAATTGTTCCTGATCCCCTTTGGCAGCGTGCGCCTAGCACCAAAACGCTCCAGTTAACACCAGCGCAATCACTGTTAGCGTGAAGCAGCTGCTCAAGGCCTGGCGGCCTCCACTGATCACCCCCACCCAACCAGACTCAGCTGTGAGACTCAGGAGACCCCAGTGAACACACGGTCAAGGGGACAGGAGTACGGGTGATAGAACCCAGTTGCTGTAGATGAGGAAACAAACTTTTGCTAAAGCTCTTATTTACTTTGGAAAAAGTGAACTGTGTGTGTGTTAGGGCTGGGTGAGGGGTAGAGAAGGAAAAACAGGAATTGATTTATGAAGCACATTTTTAAGCTTTAAAGCAACTGTAGGAAAGAACCATACTCAGGTTTTGTTCAATTGTGTGAGAATCAGCAGAGAGATTTAAAGCTTTTTTTTTTTCCTTCCTTTTTTCCAGACCTGGGTTGAATTTGCTTTCTGGCGGCTTATAGTAGTCTCAAGCACAGACACTAATCCTTTTGCATAAATAACGTGTGTGCTCACTCCCAGAGGAAGCTGTCCACATAAACAAACACTACCCAGATATAAGTTTAACTTGTTTAATCTTCCTTCTCTTTCCGTCCTCAGCACAACCAGGCTTTCCAAAGTCCAGGCCAAACCCTGGTTCTCTGGCCCAGAAAGGCTGGGCTTTAACTTCCCACCCCCAATTCAGCCAGAGGCTGGCAAGACCCTCCTCACCCAAGCAGTTGTTTCACGGGCGTCCCACTGGAAAAAAAAAAAAAAAATCAGACCTTCAGCTGCCACTGCAGACACGTGATCGCTTGGTGACTCACAGGCGGGCCACACCCCTCAGGCCTCCCAGCCAGGACCTGCTACCAGTCAGCCAACTCGGGGATGCATCTTATTAGCAAAGGGAACAGCTAGCTAAACTAATGCCCTTGACAGTCTAAATTACTTTCAGCTAAAAGAACTTCCTATTAAAACATATAGGGAGACAAGCTCTTCAGAACTCAGGCTCTGCCAGCCCTCTAAACCCTACCACCCAACTCTCTTAAGACCTGGGCAATGTCTGACAGTGGTGGGAAGCTAGAAAGCTCTATAGATATCCCCATTTTAAAAAAGGAAGCTATCTTACACATTACCTTTTTTTTTTTTCCCAAAAGTTTTATTGGGGGAAAACTAAAAAACATTTACAGTACAATGTTTACAGTCACAATTTGTAGTGAACTGATTCCCCAAATATATTACAACTCAAGTTGACTTAACCTTGTTACATTCAAAATACCTACTTCTGTCAAAGTAGTCCACAATACATACATACATAGTGCTCCAACTGTACCTACGTACAAACAAACTAAAGCTACTGCTCATTCAGCCGCTGTCCAGAAAAGCATTCCTGCCTTTCCACACGGGGAAAAAAAAATAGTACAAGTTTTGGAATTTTCTGTAATTAAACAAGGCATATTCATGTACTACATACCATTTTAGCACTAAGAGGTGGCCTCTTCACTTTATATCTATATAAAAAAAGTGGTAAAAATCTTCTCCTTTTGTGCAGTTGAACCCATCCTACATTCAGATTCTCTCAAGCACTAATAGACAAAATACTTATTTGGTTGAGGAAAATTTAAGGCAAGTTCTGGCCCTTCCAAAGGCACTGTGAGATTACCGCCCTCCCCCCATTATTGCTACATGTCTTTATATGCAGAGTATGTCACAGTGGAACTGGTGGAATAAGCAAACAAAAAACATCTTTTGCTAATTTATAAAGTTGGAATGAGAAAAGCATGCCACATGTAAGCCTGATTGCAATGTGGTCATTTTTTCTTTTAAAGTTGGATGGGCTACAACCATTATACATTCTAAGAAAAACTCATAAGATATTCCTCAAACTACTTCCACAGCATCAAGATAGATTTCTGTAAAGAAATCATGCAATCTTTCAAAATTTACGTAAACAAGGAAAGAAATTAATGAAATAAATATTACATACAATCTCTTAAATTAAGATTTTTTTTACTCATTTACAATAAAATAACCATGTGAAGTTACAAAAGGCATATATTACTGTGAAAAGAACATACACTCCACATTTTGCCGATTAATAATGGCAATCATAACTTAACATAATAAAAGAATATATATCTATTGCTTTCCATCATACTTGATAAATACAGTATGAACAAAATTTTCAATGTATACTTTTCACAAGATAATAAATAAGTTAAATAGTTTTTTTTTTTCATATTGAGTTGTGGTGCAGTGGTGCGAATCAACTCAAAACAGCTAAAAATTCAGCAGTTATTCCCCATCAATTACAAACTAAGCTCTGCCCAAGGCTTCCAGAAAGAGCAGACAAAATGGTTCTAAATTAAACATCCACTAAGTGGTGGCAATGAAACCAGTAACCAGTATGAAACTTTGGAATGCAAGGTTTTTCTTTTTTCCAGACATATATAACTTTGTTAAAAAACAAACACCTATGGAGCTGAGGTGTACTATCAAGGCATATTCTTGGCAGAATATTGGATTCTAAAAGCTTATAGGTTTAGCAAGGCGGTGGTTGGCTGGTTTGTTTACACTGGTCTGGGACAAACAATTAGGAACCTCTCTCAAGACAAGAGTCCCGACATCTGGACTGTAACTAATGCTTTTCAAGTGAAGATATGGAATGGTGGTTGATAGCTGCTGGTGCTGGGTTGATTTTTCCTAAAATCCCAAACGCATCGGAGACCTAAAAAAGTTTGTTGTTTGGTTTTTTGTTCTATCCGCATCACAACTGCTCTGTTGTGAGTCTTTTGTTCATCAATACAAAAAGTTCGTTGGCTTTTTTCCCGCTCAACAAGAATGAAACTTCGTAATAATAATAAAAATAATAATAATAATAAAAAAACAAAAAACAAAGAGGGAACCGAAAGGGGAGGGGTGGGGGCCCCTCCCGGCACTCAAGTTCGAGTCCAAGTGCTCGGCACAGCCTGCAGTCTGCTTGTGGCCGATGTCACTCCCCACACTCCCGTGCCCCTCTGCCCCTAAGCAGGGGCGCCCTCCAACACCCCCAGAACCGCCTTCCCTTCCTTCTCCTCACTGGCGCCCTCTTGCCTCAGTCGTCGGAGATGGAGAGGCGGCTGAAGATGGGTAGGCGGCGACCCGGGTCAAGGCCGGGGGACTCAGAGCCGCTGAGGCTGCCCGAGCTCAGGGAGCCGCTCAAGTAGCTGTCGCGGTCCGACAGCGAGTCTGGGGGGCTAGGGGGCGCGTCGAACACCGGCGACTCGGACAGGCGGCGTGGCAACTGGAAGCTGAAGGGCGGCGAGGGCGGCGCGGCGGCGCTGGCAGGGAGGGGCGCGCTGGGCGGCGCCGGGGGCTGCGCGGGGGGCACCAGGCCCTGTTGCTGCTGCTGCTGCTGTTGGCTGCGATAGTAGGCGGCAGCAGCCACAGCGGCAAAGTTGTGGGTCTGGATGGCGAGCGGTGTGATGAGGCTGCTCAGCTCCGGGCCGAAGGCGAAGGCGTTGTTAGCGCACGAGGCCGACGAGCAGGTGGCGCAGGGCGCGCCGGGTGCAAGCAAGTCCTCGGCGCCCCCGGTGCCGTACAGCAGCGCGGCCGCCGCCGCGGCCGCAGCAGAAGCGCAGCACGTCGGGGCGCCGGAGGGCGTGGAGGCTGCCGAGGCCGACGAGCAGGACGAAGCGGACGACGAGCAAGACGAGGCCGAAGAGCAGGAGGGTGGCGGCGGTGTGCGCGACGTGGGGCTGTCGAGAAGCAGGGGCGACTCGAGGCCCCCAGGGGGCTGGTGGTGGCCCGACGGGAAGCCCGAGAAGCTGAGGCTATGGTGCAGCTTGGGCCGCGGTTCCCGCGGGAAGCCTAGGTGCAGCGCGTCGCGGGCGCTGAAGGTGCGCAAGTCCCCGGAGGCGCCCCCGGACGGCGCGGGTCGCCGCTCATCAGCGTTGTGGATGAAGTGGCAGCGCGGCCCGTAGGGGCAGAAGCCGATGGTGTGGAAGGTGCGGCACAGCTCGGTCTTGTACTTGGGGTGCCGCGTCAGGCTGCGCAGCTCGTGGAAGCCGTGCGCGAACTGGCACTTCTCGCCGTACTTGCAGGTGCCACTCTCCTCGAAGGGCCGGCACAGCTCAGTTTTGTAGCGGGTCGAATTGATCTGGGAGCCGCCGCCCCCCTTCTGCTGTTGCTGCAGGTGCAGGAGGTGCTGGCTGCGCTCTCCGTTCTCGCTGAACGAGCGGTCCCGGAATTTGTTCTCCTTGTTCAGCAGGGCGGTGCCGCCGCCCCCCGACGGCTCCTTGAGGGTGCCGTAGGAGGCCGAGCCGCCGGCCGCCGCGCTACCGTTAGCCGCGCCCGGGAACTTGGGCGAGCAGCTGCCGGGGCTAGGCGCGGGGTGGGCGAGCGCGTGCAGGTTGCTGGCCGAGTGCCGTCGGAGGAAGCCCGGCGTGAAGCCCGAGCTGGGGGCGGTGGCCACGGGTGTCCCCACCGCCTTCTTGTCCAGCATGTTGTTCAGATTGAGGTTGGCCAGGGATTTCTCCGTCTGCCAAGAGGAGGGGAGCGGGGAAGAGATGAAAAGGGAGGAGGGAAGAGTTGGGGCGAGTTGCGGAGTAGCCACTACCAGCCCTCCGATTCTTTTTCCTTTTTTCGGATCTCGATTCGGCCCAACTTCCACACTTAAACGCGCACAAGAATCAAGTTCGTACTGGGAGGAGCCGGACTCTCCCACCCTAGGCCGCGCTGCGTCGCGACATGTGATCCTCAGCCGTGGGCCGCAGGCCTGGGCGGCGCAAACCCCGTCCGGGAAGCCCCGGGCAGCGTGGCTGCGGTGAAACTTAACAGCTACAGCGACTCCCTTCTGCCTTTCCTCCCAGCTGCTCCTTCTCCCCGCCCACAAGGCTCGAGCAACAGTGCAAACTCTGGGGTTTTTCCCGAATCTAAAAAAGTCAGAGCGGGAAGAGAACCCCCAAAGCCGAGGACAGAAGGCCAAGCCTGAGAACTTGAAGGGCTCCCTGCTCACCCGCGTACCTTGCACAAGAAGTCGATATCGTAGAAGGCGGACAGAAGTGTGGTCGACATGTTTCTGGATCCTCTAATGGTCGGAGCTGGAGACTGGGAGATCCGGAGGAGCCCTCGGGGCGGCGCGGCCGGGCCCGAGCCACGACGAGTAACGGGCGAGGGGCGAGGGAGAGACCGAAAGTTTGCTGGGGGGCGAGAAAAGAGGGAGCGGGGGCAGCAGCGTGGACTGGTTTGAGGGTGTCCGGGAGTGCGGAGTTGGGGGGAAAGAAGAGTTAAGCTAGAGCGCTCCTCCGCGCCCCGGGGTGCCCGGCCCGCCCCCCCCGCGCGGAGCCGACGGCAGCTCGCGGACTGGTGGAACTCAGCGGCCTGCGAGCGCGCGCTCTATATAGAGCCCCCGGAGCGCGGCCGCTCCGGGGCGGGCGTGCCAGGGGAGGGGACAGAATGCTGACCCCGTAGGGGTCTCTAGGCAACGCCGCCCGCCCGCTGGCGGACGTCAAGAGCCTTCCTGGCCTCCCATTGGCCGCCGCCAATTTTTTTCCTCTGGGGGAGGGGACGAAGAGGCCTCGGGGCGGGGCTGGCCGCCTTGGGCTCCCGGGGCGGCGTGGAGATCTCGGCGGAGATGGGTGCTGTTGGTTGCTGGCGGGAAGATACGGCTCCCTTCTTCTGGGGCTGTTCTGTCGGAAATCCCCAGCAGGTCTAACGTGGTTGGGTTTCTGCAGCCCTGAACGTGTCTTTCCCCGCCCGATCCTGCTAGACGAAATTGCGGAGCTTTTATCTCCTACTCTGTTTAATATTGGGCGCGGGAATTGCAAAGTGCAAGAATATTGCAACCGTCCGCGCGGCCCGGCTGCTTTGGAAAGGGTCCTCTGGCCGGGGGGGCGGGGACTCTGGGCCCGAGTTTAATGGGTGGTGGCTGCGTCCCGACTGCACGTGGAGATGCGGTGGGGGTGGGGGCGGGAGCGGCCACGCGGGCGGCCGCCTGGGCAGTCTCTCCCGGAGGAGCCTGGGCCCGTTTCTCCGCCCCTCTTCCCGCCCAGACTGCAGTAAACAGGGCTTGAATGCCGAGGCCTGCCGGGCAGGGCTGAGTGTCTGAGGACAAGGCGCTGGCTTTGCTAATCACATCACAAGACCTTGAGCCAGGGCCAAAGTCGCAGAGTGGCGCGGGGCGTCCCGGGCGGGAGAGCCGCCTGGGAGGACGGGAGGAAAGGCCGGGAGAGCCGCGCAGGCATGGAGGCCACTTCCCGCCGCCTTGTCCGTCTGCTGGTCTGTCCGGCTTTCCACAGTCCTCCTGGGGGTCGAGGTACAGCTGCCCGCCGAGGCTCCCGTCCGCCGCAGCCTTGGCCTGGCGCGCTCCTCCTAGACCCTCCCTGGCCGTTCAGGGCGCCGCGCCCTTCCTTAGCTCGTCCTGGGTTGCGGGCTCCCGCTGAGGACTACCCGCAGCCAGGCAAGGCTGGGCACCGAGGATTCACCTAGTGGGCTCTCCTTACCTTCTGTTGCCAGTCCCACACCCCAGAAGCCTGCATTGGTATAAGATTTTGCCAGCCAGTGCCCTCTGGGTGTGAGGCAGACACCACCTCGCCCCAGCACCCAGTGAGGCTTAAGCCTCTGTTAGATCTGGGGTCCTGTCCAGGACACTTCGCGTCTATGCAGACGCTGCCTCTGAAAGGCTGGAGTCCGGCCCATGATTTCGCACACCTGGCAGCCTAGGCTGTTACTGGGCCTAAGTTGGAAGGTCCAGTACCTGCCAGGGAAAGAAGCTCCTGCGACCCACACCCCCTTGCCCAGTTGATCTTATTTCTGGCTGTGTATCCTTGTGCTTATTTACATTCCGCTGCACTCACTCCCTCTCTCAGCACCCTGGGAAGGAATGAACTAGGCCTGTCTCTCAGGAAACCAACTCCTTCAAGTTCAGCTTGCATGCAGAGCCAACTGCTGGACTCTCTACCCGTCCAGGGTGCTTGAGCCAGGGCAGGGCTGTAAGGACTTCAGGATCAGAAACAGGGCTGGAGTTCAGCCTCCTTCCCTTATAAACCACATGGTTTTAGACAAATCACATAATCACTTGGGCAACTGGGTTTCCTTGTAAAACTAACATAATTTCTGCTTTACTAATCTTATCACCTTTTGTCAAGGTGCCAATGCAAATGAGTTATCTGTTATGGTGTTTAAAAGATAAACAAGTAAATTCCATCTTACTTATTAAATTGACAAAGCAAAAAAATGGAGCAAGTCAGACCTCTGGAGCATGGCTGGATGGGTGAAGGTCCACAGAATAGTGAATGTAGAGCTGAGAGGGCACCAAATTTTGGACCCTCCAGCTTGGAGCCAAGGGCAGTGACCTCAGAAGGAGTGACTGCTTTAGTCTCACCACCCAGCCTATACTGATCATTAGACAAGGCTGGGCATTCATGGCAGACACCTGTAGCCTAGAATACCCAAGAACCCTGACTCTGTTTTGTTCCTTGTTGAAATGAACCCAAACGCAAGAGTTTGAGGATGGCTTTACAGTGGGATATTTTGAATTGCCCCTGGGAATGCATCAGGGAAGTGTGAAACAGCCATTTCCCAGGCCACCACCCCTGCTATTGAAAGTCAGTGACAAGATTTCATATACAAAAACCAGTGGAAATGTGTCTCTCCTGTACTCCCAAGCTGGCGACAACCAGCCAAGCTCAAAATCTGGGGTAATTCCCAGTCAACACCTATGAGAACACCCACTTTGGGAGCTGAGTAGACGACTTTGGAGCTTGCATGCAAACATGCCATGGTACATGCTTTGGTACAGAGTACCTGCTGGTAGAAATATTTTTATTATTATATAACTGCTTTTATTTCATTTTAAATGGAGAAAAAGGGAATGCTGGACTCTTCCAGTGAGCTGAGCTTTATTAGAGCCAGTTTCATAATTATTCTACCATGGTTATCATTATGTTGTACCAACAGTTACCTGACTTCTCACCAGCCATGTCTTCTCAGGACAAAAAGAAATGTTAAGCTGGCAACTTTCCATCAAGTGTGGGATACACAGATGCCTAACCAAGTAATTAATTCAGGATCACAACAAACACATTTTGAGCTGAATAGTGCAAAACCACCAGGGAATTTTCTGTTCTTTTTAGGACAAAACTTTGGACACTAAATTAACTTCTTTCCATGCCTCTTCCTACAGCTCTTTACTAGTAGGCTCTATTTATTTAGTGTTAGGTGGTTTTCTTTCAAAGAGAAACAAATTATACTTGAAATATAAATCTTTCTGCAGTAGGAAATGATCATATCAAATCCTCTCCCCTCTGCCTGCCTGATCAAACCCTCAAACATCAATAAAATAATTATAACTGGTTGCTCACCTGTGAAGTATTTAAAAATATTTAGACTCTAAAAGCTGAACCAAGTGTACACCCAATTACTGAAATGGTTTCTTCAGATAACTAGGATGAAGTGGACGTGAATGAGGTTATGACCTATCCAAGCTATGAGTATCAAGATAACTGTCTTTGGGTGACACTCTGAAATTACAAATTAAAAACGGTAAGGCAGGAGAAGGCAAAGGCAAGCCACTTCAGCACTCTTGCCTAGAAAATCTCATGGATGGAGGAGCCTGGTAGTCTGCAGTCCATGGGGTCGCAAAGAGTCGGACAGGAGTGAAGCGACTTAGCAGCAGTAGCCGCAGCAGTGAAAACCAAAATCAGCAGCAAAACGTATGCAATAGCGACACCTGCTGGGTGTCTGAGGAAGTGGGGAGGGCTGGATTAGAAAAGCAGAGTCCTAAGGTTTGTAGCAATGGCAACCCACTCCAGCACTCTTGCCTGGAAAATCCCATGGATGGAGGAGCCTGGTGGCTGCAGTCCGTGGGGTCGCTAAGAGTCGGACACGACAGAGCAACTTCACTTTCACTTTTCACTTCCACGCATTGGAGAAGGAAATGGCAACCCACTCCAGTATTCTTGCCTGGAGAATCTCAGGGACGGGGGAGCCTAGTGGGCTGCCGTCTATGGGGTTGCACAGAGTCAGACACTACTGAAGCGACTTAGCAGCAGCAGCAAGGTTTGTAGATTAAATCACTAAAATGGATAAATGTTTTCTGTGATACTAAGTAAGAATCTTTTCGTTACTGCAACCAAGAAAATGATAGTAAACAGTGTATACATCAAATAAGTCATTTATTCTGACTCCCCTTTCCCCAGGTTCCTTCTAACAGCCAAGAGGCTATGGTTTCAGTGGGTGGTAGAATATGATTTCTTAACAATAGCACAAATACTTTTTATTGGGGGTCAAGGGGTAGGAGCTTGTAATGGCTCTTTTAATAATGAGGATGGCATGTGTAGGTCACTGAAGGCTTAAATAGGCAGACAGTAAAAACACACTTATTTGTATGAAGTTAATGCTTAATTCTCCCAGGATCCAACATTTGGAACATATTTCTTACTTCACTAAAATGGAATAAAATTTGAAATTCGGACCAAGTGGGCTGTTTGCTAACTAATCCAACTCTTACAACCAGCCAAAAACTGGGGCGGGGGGAATCATGTGTTAAACCCAATTCTGTATAGTCAGTTCAGAGAAAAATGCAGGCTGGCTCTGGTTGGACATTGGAGGTCCTGGGGGATGAGAAAGGTTAATTCAGGCCTGCAGGTGGCCTGGACCTGGGAACAGAGTCAATATTCACTGTGGTAGCCTCACTTTCTACAGTAGCTGCAATAAACGAGGCTGCCTTGAACGACTGAACTGAAGAAAAAAATCCTCTGTGGGACAGAAGGCTAGACTCACAGAAGGGAGGTCGGGGGAGGAGGTGTGGTGTAAAGGGGAGAAGATGCTGGAGTTTCTGTTGAACATTTTCCTATTGAGTGAGTGGAGGAATAACCCACCCCACCCCAATCCCACAAATCCTTCTTCAACAAGCTGTTTCTGTTCTTGGAAGCGTTAACTGATTCGCTGCTGCAGGAGAATCCAAAGCCCTGAGAACTAGGGTGTCCTCCCCTTCCTTTCCTTCCAGAAGAGCCAGCAGCCTCAGGCAAGCCAAAGTCCTTTCCTCCCAAATGCGCAGTCTTGTGAGCTCTGCCGTCTTCAAAAACTCAGCAGTGGGAGGCAGCACTCTGAAGAGCTGGGAGAGGAGGTGGCATTGCTCTGACGCAGTCCTCTGAAGATGATGGAGCATCTCGGGGCTGAGGGGACGCCAGCTGGACTCAGACAGGAGGCGGAAGAGATGCTTGTAGAGGTATTTCACAAAGATCAGGGTCTCGGCCCAAAAGTTGATTTCCGTTTTTTCAAATGGGTAGTCTTCTTCCACCTGAATCAGATGAAAAAGACAAAACCCAGCCTTATGGGGGATGTTGACTCAGCCCCAGTCCAGGGCAGAGTCCTGGCAGATGCAGAAGCAGTGTGTCCCCTCCCCCATCTGACAGCGGGCTCACTTTCGCTTGTTAACACCCCTGTACACACACCACTTGCAGCCTTGAAGGTCACCTTCTATTTTCACTCATTGTACTTCTCCACCGGAGAGGAATTCCTCCTCCCCAGACTTAACATGACCTTTGATAAGGATGTGTTTGTGGTTCTCAGCCAAGATACCTTGGGGAACTGGTGCTGAAAAGGGGACCTCAACACAGGAGGGGACCCTAGACCTGAAGGTGCATCTTGGTATCAGGGAGGAGCGGGGAAGGGAGATGTGAGGAGCAGAGCAGAGAGTGAAGTACTACCAGATATGAGCCACTGCTCTCTGAGGATGAAACCCAATTTCTATAATGCTGGGGACTTTCAAGGTCATTTTTATTGTAGACACTTTATCTTGTCTCCAAATTTCCCATAAACAGACTGCTTTTTGAACTCTTGGTCTGCTGGGGATGCCAAGAAGGCCAGCTGAGTCAGACACTAGTGAAGAGGAATTTCAGTTCTCAAGATGCTTTTGCTGCTTATCTGGGTCCTCAGTTTCCCTGTCTGTTGACTGCTCCCCCTGGAGCAGTTTAATAGTTTTATTTTTTAATAAAAATAATTTTAATTTTAATAAAATATCAGTTTATTAAACCTGGAGGGGTTAAATAGTTTTCTTCTAGCAGCCGAGACCCTGGAAGGACCCTGATTCTCTGGAAGTGTTTCAGCTTCAGACCTAATTGTGGGGAGCCCCTGGTTACTCTAATGTTGATGAATAAGCATTCTCCATAATTAAACCATCAACTTCCAAGGGACCTCTTTCGAAGTCCCCTCCCCCACACTGATGGGAAGGCTTACCACTGGAACCCCTAAATCAGCAGGAGAGCTGCCCGAGCAGTGCCCAGCAGGCTGGGGTCAGGTGGAGATTTTGTTAATCGGTTACTACTGTGTATCTGAGCATCAGGAAGCACACTTTCAAGCCATATCAAGCTGACGAAGGCCTGTTAGGTGCTGCCTCCAGTGGGCGTAGGGAGGACACTCTCACACACCTCCGCTGCCTGAGACCCCAGGGATTACCTGATGTGCGCTCTCCTCACAGGCCATGAGGTCCTCACCCTCTCCCAACAGCCATCCCAGCAGGACTGGGAGTCCGGGGGTCAGCTGGTCCCACTGCTGGAGCAGGTCACACAGCACAGCCAGAGCCAGGTCCAGTGCGCTGGAGGCATCCACCTGACAGAAGGCAAATTCTGCAAAGATGAGAGAGGTGAGCCGTGAGTGTGCTGCCGAGGGCCGACCGGGAGTCTGTGCAGGATTCTGAGGCAGTGAAAGTCGCAGGTAAAATCACTGCTACCACCTGGCAGGGAAGCTGGTGGGAGAGGCTCGCTAAGGGTTATTTGCTGTCTATACACTAGAATGAATCAACAGGCCTAAACCCCTATCCGTGCCCCCTATCCCAGTGGGGACAGAAGCTGCCCCATCTACAGGACTAGACGGTTCTCTCCCCTCAACCCAACTGGAAGGATATCAGGAAAGCATCCCACCTAACGTTTCCTCTGCAGGCCTGCTGACAGTGCCTGACCTCTGTCACTGTGCCCCTTCCTCTAAAGCAAATCCCACTGAGCATGACACATTAAATCTCTGACATCTCTGAGCAGGGCATCAGCAAACTTTTTCTTAAAGAGCCAGAAGGTAAATCTTTTAGATTTTGGGAGTCTTTTTAATATTTATTTGTCTGGCTGCACCAGGTCTTAGTGGTGGTATGTGCGATCTAGTTCCCTGGCCAGGGATCGAACCTGGGCCTCCTGCACTGGCAGTCTTAGCCACTGGACCACCAGGGACGTCCCAACTTTGCAAGTCTTATGGTCTCTGTCACAATTAACTCTGCGGAAAGCAGCCATAGACAATATGTAAACAAATGGTTGTGGCTACTAGGTTCCAATAAATCTTTATATTCCAATAAAATTGGACTTTCATGTGATTTTTAGGTATCAACAAATAATATTCTTTTTTTTTTTCCAACCATTAAAAAAATGTAAAAGCCATTCACAGTTCACAGGCTGTACAATGACAAGTTGTTTTGCTAAGTCATTTCAGACTCTTTGCAACCCTATAGACTGTAGCCCACCAGGCACCTCTGTCCATGGGATGTCCCAGGCAGAATATTGGAGTGGGTTGCCATTTCCTTTTCCAGGGGATCTTTCTAACCCAGGGCTTGAACCCGTGTCTCCCACTTGGCAGGCAGATTCTTTACTACTGAGCCACCTGGGAAGCTCCCCAATGGCAGGTGGGGGGCTGGAATTAGCTCACAGTCCACTACCCTCTGTGTTAGACTGAATTCACTTTTCAGACACTCATCTTCTTAGCTGACTATGGGAAGGGCGCTGAAAGAGTAGAATGGGGCACAGAAAAAGGAAGCGGGTGTCTTGGGGAAACCATTGCTTACTTCACCATTTTGCCTTCAGTTCAGTTCAGTCAGTTGCTCAGTTGTGTCCGACTATCTGCGATCCCATGGACCGCAGCGCGCCAGGCTTCCCTGTCTATCACCAACTTCCAGAGCCTACTCAACCTCATGTCTGTTGAGCCGGTGATATCATCCAACCATCTCATCCTCTGTGGTCCCCTTCTCCTCCTGCTTTCAATCTTTCCCAGCATCAGGGTCTTTTCAAATGAGTCAGCTCTTTGCATCGGGTGGCCAAAGTGTTGGAGTTTCAGCTTCAGCATCAGTTCTTCCAATGAATATTCAGGACTGATTTCCAGATGGACTGGTTGGATCACCTTGCAGTCCAAGGGACTCTCAAGAGTCTTCTCCAACACCACAATTCAAAAGCATCAATTCTTCGGTGCTCAGCTTTCTTTATAGTCCAACTCTCACATTCATACATGACTGCTGGAAAAACCATACCTTTGACTAGATGGACCTTTGTTTGGCAAAGTAACATTTCTGCTTTTTAATATGCTGTCTAACTTGGTCAAAACTTTTCTTCCAAGGAGCATTTTTTAACTTCCTGGCTGCAGTTACCATCTGCAGTGATTTTAGAGCCCCCCAAAATAAAGCCTGTCACTGTTTCCATTGTTTCCCCATCTATTTCCCATGAACTGATGGGACCGGATGCCATGATCTTCGTTTTCTGAATGTTGAGTTTTAAGCCAACTTTTTCACTCTCCTCTTTCACTTTCATCAAGAGGCTCTTTAGTTCTTCAATTTCTGCCATAAGGGTGGTGTCATCTGCATATATGAGGTTATTGATATTTCTCCTGGCAGTCTTGATTCCAGCTTGTGCTTCATCCAGCCCAGTATTTCTCATGATGTACTCTGCATAGAAGCTAAATAAGCAGGGTGACAATATACAGCCTTGATGTACTCCTTTCCCGATTTGGAACTAGTCTGTTGTTCCATGTCCAGTTCTAACTGTTGCTTCCTGACCTGCATACAGATTTCTCAGGGGGCAGGTCAGATATTCCCATCTCTTTCAGAATTTTCCACAGTTTGTTGTGATCCACACAGTCAAAGGCTTTGGCATAGTCAATAAAGCAGAAATAGATGTTCTTCTGGAACTCTCGCTTTTTTGATGATCCAATGGATGTTGGAAATCTCTGGTTTCTCTGCCTTTTCTAAATCCAGCTTGAACACCTGGAAGTTCATGGTTCATGTACTGTTGAAGCCTGGCTTGGAGAATTTTGAATATTACTTTGCTAGTGTGTGAGATGAGTGCAATTGTGCAGTAGTTTGAGCATTCTTTGGCATTGCCTTTCTTTGGGGTTGGAATGAAAACTGACCTTTTCCAGTCCTGCGGCCACTGCTGTTTTCCAAATTTGCTGGCATATTGAGTGCAGCACTTTCACAGCATCATCTTTTAGGATTTTTAGACAGTCCTAAATATGGATTTGAAGGGAGGCTCAGGGCATTGACACTTCCGTTAACAACCCTGTGCCTTCCACTACCAACCTAGAGCAGGCCTGAAATGTGGGACTGAAATCTTGCCACACAGACAATACATTTCTGCAGACCCATCCATACACCAATGCTTGTTTTTCAATGACCCACTTCTACTGAAACCTCATCTTTCTCAAATCCACATCTTCACTGCAGCCCACAGACCTTGTCCTTGACCATTTGGCCCCCAAAGAGACTTGCTCAACACACAGGGAGAAGCCTCAGAGTCTGGAATAGAAAGCCAAGTTCCCTAGCGTGTTGAGCCAGCCTCTGGGGACCTGTTAAGTGCCAGTCCCCTAACCAGGTCCTTTCTCTCCAGTCCTTCAACATCCTCTGGGTTGGGTGTGACCTTTCCTAATTCACGGATGAGGAATCCAGGCACAGTTAGGTTATCTCACTTGCATACAGTCAGAGAGCTTTAAGTGGCTATAAAGAAACTGGAATTGACAGCAATGGTGTATGCAGAGTGCAGATTTGGAGAACTAGTACCAGCATTGCTGAGATGTAGTTCTTCATGTTAAGAGTAACAGAGCTGATGACCCTCCATCAGGGCCAGCACTATACAGGGCCCATGAAGTGGAGCCTGGGCTCACAGAAGCAGCCCAAGGACCAATGTTGCCATCTTCAGAGCCCGAAATCAATCCCCCAGGACTCCTGCCCCTTAGGCTCTGCAGTGTGGCATCAGGCTTCAAACTGGGAAACAGAAGAAGTTGAGGGGAGGTGTGAAGGTGCATTTTTGGCTGCAGGTCTGAGCCATGTGTTGGTCTAGGCTTTGCCTATGATACAATCTCTATTTTTTATCTCTGCTGACTCCCCTGTGTAGTTCTCAACTACTTTAGAGTCTGTAAGAGGAAGAGAATACCATTAATTGGCATCTTTCAAGCCCCAAAGACTGAAAATATACATGCAGACTAGCATACAATGAAACACACAGCAGATGCTCAGAACATTCCAGTTTATGACTCTGGAGATTATGAAACTTTCTTTACCCCACTTGATTTGGTTTGAATACTAACACAGGGACAGCCACAAAGAAAGCAAGCAATAAGTTGATAATAACAGAGACTTTCCTTTTATTTGAACCCTTGCTTCTCCCACCACCAGAAGGGAAGTATCCTTATTTAATAAATGAGGAAGGTGTGCTCACAGAGGTTGGGTAATGGGTCCAGAACTTCACAGTTAGCAGTGGTGGCACTGAGCTGATAAGTATCGTTCAGTCACAGGCCACACCCATCCTGCAGGGAAGCCTTGGAGAAACACTCCCAGTACCCCATGGAGATGAGGAAGTCAGACTCAGTTTTATTATTTTTATGCATTAAAAGTGGGGCGTCCCTGATAGCCCAGTTGGTAAAGAATCCACCTGCAATGTGGGAGACCTGGGTTCAATCCCTGGGTTGGGAAGATCCCATGCGGAAGGGAAAGGCTACCTGCTCCAGTATTCTGGCCTAGAGAATTCCATGAACTGCATAGTCCATAGGATTGCAAAGAGTCAGACATGACTGAGACTTTCACTTTTCATGCATTAAAAAGAGCTCCCACCTCGGGGTCATATTTTGAAGAAAGGGTCAAAGCTGTAAGTCCTCTATACTGTGGCATCAGCATCAGGTCAGCTTCTCTTGAAACCTTCCAGAAAAATCTTCCCTCTGATTCACCACTTATCCCTCCCTGCCCCGACTCTTCTTTTTGTCTCCTTAAGGCAAGGACTGAAAGCTCTATAGGGAAGATCATAGTTTCATCCACCAGCAAAACCAGTGCCTGCAGCTCGTGCAACACTCCTAATGGGTCCATGAAGACCACTCGGAAGTGATCAGAGATGCCACCAGGAAGGCCAGACTGTTGCACCTGCCCCACCTGATGACCGATGTCCCCTGTCCTTCACCATGTATCTGGGCATCATGCTTAGAAAGTGCCAGGAATGGCTGAAGCTTTAGAGGAGAGCTGGTGTGTTGTCTGGAAGTGAATCTGCTAGAATTATAACCATCCAAACACCGACCCCGCCAGGTGAGGAGAGATGAGGAAGGGGAGCTGGGATGGGGTGAGTGGGGATTAGATGGACTTAGACCTCCTGCTTGAGGGGCCAGATGCAGCTTTCGAAGTTCCTTCTTTTATTACCTTACCCTGGACTACGACAGCTCAGCCAGAGCAGCCCAGTCTCTACTGGCTGAATGCCTTCTGAAGGGGAGGGAAAGGGATTTTCAACCTAACCCTGCAGACCAGCCAGGCTCTCAACAGGCGTCTCTCAAGGAAGCAAGAAAGCAAGTGACCAAGCAACAAGCGTGTCGGAGAAATCTGTTGTGTGTTGGAATAGCCAAAACAATCTGGAAACATACAACAGAACTGGAGGACCCACACTTCCTGATTTCGAAACTGGCATAAGGATAGACATAATATAGATCAAATGGAATAGAATTGAGTGTCCAGAAATAAGTTTTCACAATTACAGCCAATTGATTTTTGACAAGGGTTTCAAAACAACTGGCTGGGGGAAGAACAGTCTTTTAAACCAAGGGAGCAAAGACAACTGAATATTCACATGCGAATGAAACCATGCCCCTACCTCACAGCATACATGGAAATTAACTAAAAATACATCAAAACTAAAGCTAACAAGTGAAACTACAAAACTCAGAGAAATATACGAGTAGGAAATGGCTTTTTAAACATGACATCAAAAGCACCAGCAACAAAAGAAAAATTAGACTTCATCAAAATTGAAAACTTTTATACTTCAAAGGACATTATTAAGAAAGTGAAAAGAAAATTCACAGAACTAAAGAACATACAAGGGGTCTGTATCTAAAATACATAAAGTGAAAGTGAAAAGTAAAAGTGAAAGTGAAAGTCGCTCCGTTGTGTCCGACTGTTTGTGACCCCATGGACTGTACAGGCCAGAATACTAGAGTGGGTAGCTTTTACCTTCTCCAGGGGATCTTCCCAACCCAGGGATTGGACCTAGGTCTCCCACATTGCAGGCGGATTCTTTACCAGCTGAGCCACAAGGGAAGTCCAAGAATACTGGAGTGGGTAGCCTATTCTTTCTCCAGCAGATCTTCCCGACCCAGGAACTGAACTGGGGTCTCCTGCATTGCTGGTGGATTCCTTACCAACTGAGCTATCAGGGAAGCTCTTAAAACCCAATCATAAAAAGACAAATAATCCAGTTAAAACATGTGCCAAGGGTCTGAACAGACATTTCCCTAGAAAAGATATACAGATGATCAATAAGCACATGCAGAGATGCTTAGCATCATTAGTTATCAGGGAAATACAAATCAAAACCACAATGAGAAACCACTTCATACTTACTAGTGTAACTTTAATCAAGAAGACATATACCAAATTTTGGTAAAAGATGTGAAAAAATTAAAACTTTCATAAACTGCTAGTAGGAATGTAAAATGGTACCAGCCACTTTGGAAAACTGACTGTCTGAAAGTCTCTCCAGCTCTTAGACATACACATATACCTAAAAACATATGTCCACACAGAAACATGGACATGAATGTTCATAAGACCGTTATTCATAAAAGCAAATAAGTGGAAACCAAAATGTTCATGAACCAATGAAGGGATAAATAAATGTGGTACATCCAAACAATGGAATACGATTCAGCTATGAAAAGGAATGCAGTACCGATACGTGCTATAATGCAGATGAACCTGGAAAACATTATGCTAAGTGAAGCAGCCAGGCACAGAAGATCACATATTGTATAATCCCACTCATATAAGATGTTCATAACAGGCAAATCATACAGATAGAAAAGTAGTAGCGGTTGCCAGGGGTTGGAGAATAGGGAGAATGAGGAATGGCTGCTGATGGATATAGTGTTTCTTTTTAAGCTGATGCAAATGTTCTGGAATCAGATAGTGTTGATGGTTGTACAACCTTATGAATATACTAAAATTTGTACACATGTACACTTAAATTTGACATATCTTTTGCTATATGATGTATTTTATGGGGGGTGGGGGGCGGTGCATGGAGAGTGTGGAAGGCTGAAAAATGGCCTCCCAAAAGATACCTATATAAAGTCCCTGGACCTTGTGAATGTTAATTTACTTATAAAAACAGTCTCTATAGATGTGATCTGGTTGATGATACTTAGATGAGGAGATAATCCTGTATGATCCTGTATGGGTGGCCCCTAGATATCATCACCATTGTCCTAATAAGGGGGAGGGGGATTTGACAGTAGACACACATAGAAAGAAGGGCTTCCCTGGTGGCTCAGATGGTAAAGAATCTGCCTGCAAAGCAGGAGACCTGGGTTCAATCCCTGGGTCAGGAAGATCCCCTGAAGAAGGAATGGCAACCCTTTCCAGTATTCTTGCCTGGAGAATTCCATGGACAGAGAAGCCTGGTGGGCTGCAGTCCATGGGGTTGCAAAGAGTTAGACACAACTAAGTGACTGACACACGTAACACACACAGAGAAAGGAGAAGGTGATGCGAAGACAGAGGCAGAGGCTAAAGTGATCCTAGCAAGGAAATGCTGACGGCCTCCAGAAACTGAAGAGGCAAGGACTGGATTCCTCCCTAGCACCTGCAGAAGGAGTGTGGCCCAGCTGACACCTTATTTTCTGACTTCTGGTCTCCAGAACTGTGAGACAATAAATCAGTGCTGTTTTAAACCACCAAGTTTGTGGTCATTTGTTACAGTAGCCACAGTCAACTAATATGGAGGAACCTAATAAGGGTAGGTTGTGGTATTTTTCTTTGAAGTGATGAAAATATGTTAAAATTGTGCTGATGATTGCATTATTCCATGAGTATGTTAAAAAACACTGCCTTGTACTCTTTAAATGGGTGACTTGTATGGTATATGTATGCTATATCTCAGTAAGACTAGGATGTTAAAAAAAAAAAAAAATCTGCTATGTGCTCAAGTTGGTTCCGGTTGCTCGGAGGAAGCCTGACCACAGAGTCTGACTGGAAAGGGCCAGTCTACTGAGGGGACTGGACAAATGTCTAGAGCCTCATACATGCTTGTAGGGCCTAGTTCTCAGGTGCTGGACGGCTCTGCAGAGGTGAATGGTTGGTCAGAAGGTGGAAAGAAGGCTCAAGAAGGATTCCTAGAGGAGCTGGGACTCTGCCTGGCCCTTCACCAGACAATCAGGAAATAGGAGCTAATGGTCTGCTTTGAGCCAGTGATATGCTAAGTACTGTAGAAAGCAAAGCAAGAGACTGACGCGTCCTGTCCTATCCTCAGGAAGCTGGTGGTCTAGATGGGAAGGTCAGGTAAACACTCAGGCAACCGTGAGGAATCAATGGAGTGGTCTGGATCCCAAGAGCCGCAGGAGCCAAGGGGAGAGGTCAGCGTGGGGGAATAAATCACCTCCAAGACTCCCTGCACTGGCTTAGGGAGTGCTTCAGGTGGGGAAGGGGTGCTGGTACACACGTGTCTGGGGGGTCCTATGCAAGGCAGACTGGATTAACACTCAGTCATTTGGAAGCGAGTCGGAAGCCCAACAAATGGGCATTTAGAACTGGTTAATCCTATGCTTTCCATGCTCAAGAATGGATAACTCAACTGGATAGCAGGGGAGGACAGCGGACAAGAGGCTGCAGGGCTGCTGCGGCACAGACCCCCTCTCACTACTGCCCTGGCCATGTCAAGGTCTCCTGCCAAGGCGAAGAGGATCAAAAGCCATGTGACTTGCTCCCCTGCCGTCTTCTTCCCCACCTCCATGAAGAGGCCCACCTTGGGGCTGGAAGCTGAAGACCCAGGCTTCACCCAGCGGGCTGGATCATTCAAAGTCGTAGCTTAGTCAATGTCCCAACTAAGACAAATGATCTTTCGTTTCTAGGCAGGTTTGGGGTAATTTTCAACTGTACTGATTAAAATGAAAATGCTGACATGGATTTTTTTTCTGTGTTGCCAACCATGAAAACCAATTCAGACCATGGATTAGAAACCTACTGGGACTTCCCTGGTGGTCCAGTGGCCAAGACCCTGAGCTCCCAATGCAGAGGACCTGGGGTTTGATTCCTGGTCAGGGAACTAGATCCCACATGCCACAACTAAGACCCAGTTCAGTCAAATAAATAAATACTTAATAAATAAAATATTTTAGAAAAAAAGAAACCTACCGTCTGATCATAAAGTATTATGAGGGAGATGCCTTTGAGACTAAGACCATTGGTCAAGCCTCCTTCCCAGTCCTTTCCAAGAGAGGTCAAGTCAGCCCAGGAAATGCTGAGCAAATGTTGAGGAATTGGATTCTCCCTCCCCCCAGCTCTAGAGAATCCTGTCAGGCATTTGTGGAAAACTTCTCAACCCTGCCATCCACCCAATTCCCCTCACCATCCATTTACCCATCAATTCAAGCTTTTATCTCCCCACAAATACTTGTTGATCACCAGATAGGGGTTTTGTTGGGGGAATGGGGAAGGGAGGGAGGAAGCTGTGAGAAATATGAGGAAAATTCCAGGTCCTTCTCTCAGAGAGCAAACAGTTTAGTCAGAGGCAAGCTGACACATATGAAGTGTCAGGAAATAGTCCAAGATGGTGCACGACGCGGACTGATTATACCATTACTAGCCGTCATGAAAGGACAGAAAAGGGAGAAAGAAAGAGTGAGGGGTGGGAGAAGGGGGGGCTTCAGAGAGGAGAAACTTGCGCAGATGAGGGTCAGAGGACAAGCACCGCTGGGATGAAGAGGAGGAGTAGGGAGACTAGACCGGCCTGTTGAGGAGGCAGGTTTGGGGGAGCTGGAGGTGAAGATGGAGGGGCAGACAGTCTAGGGCAGGTTTGGTGGTGGGGGAGGGGGATGGGCAGAGCTGAGTGAGTACAACTGTGCTTTCTTTTTTCCGAGTGAAAATATTTTAAGGCTTCATCAGGCTGTTTCCAGACCAACTTCCTCATTTCTAGTCTTCTCCATGGATTTCTTCACATCCCCTCAGGAGGTCAAGAGCCAGTATTGTAACTAGTCACGAGAAACAACCATGGGACCAAAGCCTGGCTCAGCTGCTGACTCTGACGTTCAACTCTTGCAGGGGCTCCAGGAGCCTCAGCTGGCCCCTGCCTCGGCTGACCCTTGACCCCTAGAGCCCAGGTTCTCCGCTCTCCAGTAGCAAGGGCTCAGAGGTGGGACTTCTAGGCACCTCAGTCAGTGAGAGAACTTCCTAAACCATCAGAGGTCATCATCTCAGACTTTACCACAGAACAGAGCTCCCACATGCCCCCAACCTCAGACCAATGACCCAGAGGAAGGTTCTGTCCTAAGGAACAGAGTCAGGCCGGCCCCTCCGGTGGCTCTGATGAACCGAGCAGAAAATCTGGGTCGGGGAACATGGTATCTGTGATATTAGTCTCTGTTCTTTATCTGAATATTTTGAAAATTTCATCAAAGAAGAAGAAGCCCATGTGTCGGTTGGTACTCCCAAGGGCAGCCCCAGCAGTCACTGAGACCACTGCCCACGCGTCCACTGCTGGACGTCGTGCCCTGGATGACAGCCAGCCCCTCCCCTCACTCCCAACCGGCCCATGGTACTAAGTCTGGCCGGGAACTCAGACTTCAGCTGGCCCAGGTAGACCCCTCTCCCTCCTCCTATGTCTTTTTCTTTTGACCCTGAAAACTACTGTTTAAAAGACAGGACACGTGGAGGCAGAACCCAATCAAAGGCACACAGCTCAGGGGTTCCCAGGCCCCAAGGGACCCAGCAGAAGTTCCCAGCAGGGGTGCAGATGGACTATTGGGTCTTCACACAGGTTTGGAACAGCTCATAAAGTTTTTTAAAAACCAGGGAGATTTTTCATAAAAATCCAAGTGTCCAGCATCTTTTGAAAGTTCAGAAAGTCGGAACTTAGTATCTCTAGGTCTGCAGTTTAATCTGCTGCCTGGAGCAGAGAAGCGGACACGCACTGCAGGAGGCATCTGTGTGCCCTGTCTGGGACCACCATACTGCCTCCCACCTCACCCCTGAGGGCATGTGGGCTTGCGATGCTGACACTAGGGTACCCACGAGGGCAGCAGGCCTCCCGCCAGCCCCTTGTCTTATAGATGAGACCCACGATCAAAGGCCTCTCCTCACATCAGCCCCACGCCCCTCTCCCTCCACCTCTCATGGCTTTGTTTCCTCATCATTCCCTGTCTGACAGATGTTCCTCATCCTGACTTGGCCAGGCCTTCTTGGCCCTCAGGACCCAACTCATTTCCGGTTGTCCCAATTCAAAGGAGGTGATTCTATTGGCACGTGCTGGGTAGAGGCCAAGAATGCTGCTAAACATCCCATAATGCCCAGGACAGCCCCCTCTCTGAAATGTCAACTGTGCTGAGGCTGAGAAACCCTGCTTTAAACTCCCCCACAACCCTGCACAACTGCAGAGTCCCTTCCGTGAAGTCTCTGCAAGTAAACGGAGGGAGGGAGGGATGGAACTCTCAGTGCTCATCAGGAAGCAGCAGCCTCTCTGTTTGGGGGAGACAAGGAAGACCTCATTTCCTCATCTCCCTTTTCTGGAAGGCAATCCCTAGGCGCACCCTCTACTCCCAGCTCTCTGGGCAGAGGTGGGGCAGCACATGGAACTCAGTCACGTGAGATGAACAGTCTGCTACAGAGCCCTTTCTGTCTGGAAGTGGAAACATTTTCCAGTTCTGAAGGGAAAGGATAAAAATACCATCATTTGAAGTTCTAAAAATAGTTCGGGGGAAAAAAAATCTTTCAAATATTAGTAATTTGCTTTTTCTTAATTTTCCAGCTATTTTCATATGGAACAGAGGGCCTGGGTTCCCAAAAGTTCCTACGGACCCAGTTCCCAAAGATGGAGATCCTCACGGATACAGTCATGTGCCTGATACACACATTTCCTGGTGACCTATCGTGAAACTAGAGATACTGCAGCAAATTTTTGCTTCCATAAAAAAAAAACCAAAAAAACACATATATTTAAAAACCTTTATTTTTAAAGTTAAAAAAACGACAATTTAGAAAATGTGGGTCCACCTCAAATCACTGGGTAAATATATATATGTATGTATGCCTGCGTGCTAAGTTGTTTCAGTCTTGTCCAACTCTTTGTGACCCCATGGACTTAGCCCACCAGGCTCCTCTATCCTTGGGGATTCTCCAGGCAAGAATACTGGAGTGGGTTGCCATGCCCTCCTCCAGGGGATCTTCCTGACCCAGGGATCAAACATGTATCTCTTAAGTCTCCTGCATTGGCAGGCGGGTTCTTACCACTAGCACCACCTGGGAAGCCCATACATATGTATTTTCCTCCCCTCACCCCGATTTAAAAAATGGATATAGTCAACATGAATGAAAACAAATAAGCATTTCCTAAAAGTGTGTACTTATTCAGTAGGGCTACACTTTACCAACAAGGGGTTGATAAATTACAGCTGGTTAACAGTGTCCTTGGCTCAAAGCTTATAAAAATACTTGCATTTGTTCACTTCTAACCACACCAAAGAATAAGACATGGATTCAAACAAATATCACCCTCAGGCAGCAGTGCTATGGGCAAGACCCGGTCCTCCTAGAGGCTTGCATCTTGAGGAGAGGGGAGCGGCCCCCACTGCATCTCCTTTCCAGGGACTGCAGTTCTGTGTGTGATACTCAGTCCTGTTTCTTGTGGTGCCCTCCCAAGGTCAGCAGGAAGAGTAAGTCGAACACGGGCTTTGTCCGTGGCTCTTCCAGAGCAGGGTAACCAAGGCGTTTCCCTGGGGCCCTGGTGGGTGACAGGGCCCCAGGGAGAGGACTGAGTTGGATCCAGACCAGAGAGGCTCTGCATGATGGCACTGGGCCCACACCTGGCATTCCTCCGTCCAGCGAGGACAAATCATGGCAGGCCCCTCCTGTGAAATGTGCTAAGTCAGTCTCTGGGCCTCAGGAGAACCAGGTTCTCTCTAGCATCCCTGGCACTTGGCCTGCTCCTTGTTGGTTTCATTCTGCTGAGCCTCCCAAAGTGGGCAATCACCCCTGCCTCTTCGTGGAAAGTGAGCTCCTCTCTACACTGTCACTCACCCCAGAGCTCTCCTCCCAGAAGGGGCCATCTGACACCCATCTCCCTGCCGAGGGAGCCAGTGAGGGCAGGCAGGAGAGACTTCGATGGAAGCACAGGCACGAAGAGGGTGTCTAGAGATTGGGAAGTCCCTTTGGGGGGTGGGGAGAGGTTGGGCAACCTGAGATCCCTTCTGCCACCAGCCTCCTCTTCCTCTGCCTGGGCAGAGTTCCGTGGCTCTGCAGGTACCTTCCACATGTCTCACTCACCAGCTTGGACCTTGCAATTTCTCTTTCCCTGAAGTTATTCTAACTTTCTCTGCTTTATTTTACTGTTGGAATTTCTTTCTCTTACAGGGAATTTCTTCTCAGCCTGAGTGCTCAGGACTGACTAGCTCCTTCTGAGTTCTTTGTGAGGCTTCTCTGGCCCTCAGATGGGGGACTGCCCAGCTCCCCTAAAACACTGGTGGGACACGGAAGGTGGAGGATAAGGATGGTCTGGATGTGTATCTAATGACTAGAAATTTGAAACCAGAAACATCCAGGATGGTGGAACTTCCCTCATGGTCTAGAGGCTAAGACTCTGAGCTCCCATTGCAGAGGGCCTGAGTTTGATCCTAGGGAACTAGATCCCACATGCCATGACGAAGATCAAAGATCCCACAACTGAGACCCAGTGCAGTTAAACAAACAAATAGTTACATTTTAAAAAAAGAAGAAAAAGAAACATCCAGGATGGTCATTCTTCTCTCCTGAGAACCTTCCCACTATCACCTCCTGCCTTCTCCCAAATCCAGACAGCTCCTCTTTAGATGTCCACTCCTTATTCCCAGGCTTTTATGGCTCTAAACAGAACAAAGAGAGTCCTTGGTAATACAATGAGCAAAAGTGAAAGACTTATTCAGTTGTGTCTGACTCTTTGCGACCCCATGGACTGTAGCCTGTCGGGCCCCTCTGTCCATGGAATTCTCCAGGCAAGAATACTGGAGTGGGCTGCCATTCCCTTCTGCAGGGGCTCTTCCCGACCCAGGGATCAAACTCAGGTCTCCTGCATTGCAGGAGGATTCTTTACAAAACAACGAATAAATGACTCCTAAACTCACAAAGTGATTTTAAGATTTATAAACACTGCTCAAAATATAAGTGCCTGTGATTTAAAAGTTCCTGGGGATTTTGTGTCTTGAAATTGAGTTCACTCCCAGGTCATCCAAGGCCTTTCCTATCTGTGACCACCATTCCCCAGCACCCTCCCCGGAAGTACTGTCCAGCTCCCAAAGGCATCGGAACTGCCTGCCACCAAGACCCTGGGCTATGGGAGGTGAGCCTGAGGCTGGAGAAGCCTAGGGAGGGGGAGGGGGAGGAAGGGAAGGGAGAGGCCACAGATAACCTCTCTTTTTAAGAACAAGCCAAGGAAGCGATGATCATTCAAGAGACTTCACGCTCTGGGTTTCGAGCAACTAAAAAGGAGAAAAGATCAAACTGTTGGCAGGATGGATTTAAATGAGCTGCTAGGAAGAGTGTGTAGGTCTTAAGGGTTTTGAGACTCTAGAGGCCACTGCTTAGAACAGCTCCTTTGCCTTCAGTATCAGCTCTTCCATGGGGAGGGTGGGAGGAGGGATTAAGAGGAGGAGGTACTCTGGGAAGAAGCAGGTTGTTTTTGACCTTGAGGATGTTTTGGTCTTGCTATGAATGTTACTGGTAACAACAATCAACATAAAACTAAACTGATAATGGCTAAATAGCACAAGATAAAATTCATCATAACCGACCAAAGAAGTCATTTTGTTGGTGATGCTGAAAACGGCAAACAATGATAATAACAACTATGGGGGAAAATGTGACTTGGTGGAAACAAACAAAACCAGGTATGGTAAAACTCTTACTAAAATTTTCGACCGAAAAGGCAAGCTTCATTGCCAAATATATAGGTAAAAGAGTTGATACTTAAGAAAATAAGGGAGAACACTAGAAGATTTTAACTGCTCTATACAGGAAATTGGTCAAGGTATTAAACTGGCTTGATGGAGTTACACTGGAAAATAATTTCTTGACGAAAATTTATTAATGTTGGTATTGTTGCTGTTCAGTCGCTAAGTCTTGTCTGACTCTTTGTGACCCCACGGACTGCAGCAAGCCAGGCTTCCCTGTCCTTTACTATCTCCCTGAGTTTGCTCAAACTCATGTCCATTGAGTCAGTGATGCCATCCAACCATCTCATTCTCTGTCACCCCCTTTTCCTCTTGCCCTCAATCATTCTCAGCATCAGGGTTTTTTGCAATGAGTTGGCTCTTTGCATCAGGTGGCTAAAGTACTGGAGCTTCAGCATCAGTCCATCCAATGAATGTTCAGGGAATATTGGTATAATTCAGATTAAAAATTTGGGATCTTCCCAACCCAGGGATCAAACCCAGGTCTCCTGCACTGCAGGCAGATTCTTTATCATCTGAGCCACCAGGGAAGCCCCCAGTGAACATTATGCCTAGAGAAAAGGGCAGGCATAAAAGGTCATATATGATTCCATTTATACAAAATATCCAGCATAGGAAAATTCATAGACACAGAAAGCAGATTAGTGGTTACGAGGAGCTGGGGGGGAGGTTATGACAGGGAGTGACTGCTTAATGGATATGGGATTTTTTGGGGGGAGTGATGACAATGTTCTGAAACCAGAGGGTGGAGACAGTTGCACAATATCATGAATTACTCAATGCCACTGAACAGTATACTTTAAAATGGTTAATTGTATGTTATGTGAATTTCACTTTAATTAAATTAAAAAAAAATCCAAACAGCAAAGACTCTTTGGGGATGGAGCCAGAGGGTGTGCCAAGGACAGAGGATGGTGGGTAATTGACTTCCATACCTCTGTGGCTTTAAATAAAAGGGATAGGTGAGAATGGGGCTCTCCAGTGAGTACTGCTCCCCAGGACATGAGGTGTAGACGGACAGATGAGGGTGTACACAGGGATTAAAAGGGCAAAGAGGGAAGAGAGGCCAGCTCTCCCTCCCCGCTGAGGCTACTGGCTCACACAGAGACAGAGATTTAGGGCTTAGAGGACTAGAAAGGCTGCAAGCAAGCCCAGGAGGGTGGTCTCAGTGGCCACTGAGGAGGGAGGTCTTGTTTTCCTACACCTCATCATGTTTGGTAATAAAGCAAGACATTTCACATCTAGAAGCACCTGCCAGGTAAGACTCATATGTAAGTGGAGCCCGTGAAATAGAGTTTTATGCACAGAGCAGAGATCAGGTCACAAAGCTGTAAGGAGAAGTCTCTTTACCCGAATTACACAGACCCATTCGTCTGGCTTCCATTTCATTGCCTGAGTCTGTTTTATAGTCATGCTTTTTCATGAAAGCTTTTAAGGGAGGCTATTCTCTGATGTCATGTAAAAAAAATGTCTGAATACAATTACATTACAGAGCAGGGCTCTTGGAAGAGAACACAGCCACGAAGCTTGCTGGTGTCCTGTTTCCTTCTCTTTAAAAGCCATTTGTCCTCTCTCTAAAGACAGAAGCCCCCCAATCCTAGCTCTCCCGGTCCCTCTCTCTGTCAGAGGGCCCAGTGGCACTGTGCTGGGAAATGCCTGCAGAACTGGGGACCGCCCCCCAGAGACGTGGATGGGCCATCAGGGAGTGGGGTCTGGCTCTGGGGCCCGGCACACAGTCCTGAGCCACCTTGTGTAAGGTCACACATCTCACAGTCAAGGCGAGGAACTGAGCCTCCTTCTCCAAGCTTTCCCAGGAATTTCGGCCAGAACCTCCTTTCCACTTCCTCCCCCACCCTCATGCCTGATTCAGACATGCCCCTGGACTTGGGGAATGGTTTTCCTTAAAAGCCCTTCTGAAGCTCTTCTCAATCAAAACCTGCTCTACTGTGAGCAAATTCTCCACATTTCTCACCCATCCCTTGCTTCTTTCTCCTCCTGGCAGAAGTTGCCATCTTCCTAACTTTCCAGAAGAGGCTCTTCATTTCCTGTCTCTGATGTGGACAGATCAGCTCACGCCTTCTGTCACTTCTAGACAAGTCTTGCCTCCTTCTCACTCAACAATCTCTCTTCTTTTGAGGTCCATACTAACCACCTCCCTGTTCTTGTGAACCTTATAAATAGAGACCTGGCCTTTCTCAATGACACAGAGTCACTGCCACTCCGCTGGTAACATCAACATCCATAAAGATATCCCTCCCAGTATTTGGTTTCACCATTCTTGATCCTTTTTAATTCCAATACTCTCCATCTCCCATTTCACTGAACTCCCAACAACCACGATAGCATGAGCCCTTGCCATTGCTCAGAATGGTTTTGACTTCAAGATCTTAAATTCTAAGCTTTTTGGTCCCTTTTAAATGAGTATCATCAACGCTAACATTCATGAAGCACTCATTATGTATATCGCTTCATATAAATCAATCATATGTGTATTCATTGCAATGATCTTTTGAAGGTTTTATGAGCCCCATTTTAGGAAGGAGGTAAGCAGAGACATGGGTGAGGATGTGGGATTTAAATACCATAGTCTATCCATTGTGGCTCCTACACTGGATGGCCTGTCTGATATCCCTGAAACAATGGTTTAACCTTCGACTTCTTCCACTGCAACTACCTTTTCACCCTAATCCTCACCACATCTTGACCCGCCCTTCTCTCAGGCCATCACTTGTCTCTCTATGTATATCCTGGGCTCTCTGGGTTTGGGATGCTCTTCCTTGACCCATCTCCCTTATCAGCTTGATCTTCTTCCAGGCTCAACAGTGCTCTATAACCATCTCTTCCCAAACCCATCTACTGTTCCACTGGGAGCCACTGATCTGCACTGGAGAGAGGCAGGATGCTCTTTAGGCTCTCTATGCATTCACGCTCTATTTTTTGGCCATGCAACATGCAGGATCTTAGTTCCCTGACCATGAATGGAACCTGTACCTGCAACAGCAGAGGCTCAGAGTCTTAACCACTGGACCACCAGGGAAGTCCCCATTGGTGCTTTTTAATCTCAGCTGTCCTCTTGCTGCCCTCTCACCCCTCGCTATTCTTTCACTTATTTTTGGTGATTTCTGGCTGAACTTCTATATAAATTGCTTCAACCATTTCCCTGTCTCTATATCCTACTCCCTAACCACTCATTCTTATAGATAATCTTGTCTTCTACAGAAGACATTCAACACAAGCTCAAACTGCCGTCCGCCCCAACTTCAAAATTTCTCTAATGATTCTTTTGAAACGTTAGCTTGAAGGCAGAGCCAGGTCTAGGAAATGCAGTTTTCGGACAAGGGAGCAATGTCAATATTTATATGAGAGACAGCCTGGAGAGGGAGAAAGAGAACAGAAAGATGCAGAGGAGAAAAGGGCACTGTGGCTGGAGACAGGTCACAGGGTTGGCATTAGGTGCTGCGTGAAGAATGAGTGGAGGTTAAGGAGCATTTTTTGTTGTTGTTTTTGGCTTGGAAGGAAGATAGATAATATTACAAAGTGTGTGCCTGCATGTCTGACTCTTTGTGACCCCATGGAATGTAGCCCACCAGGCTCTTCTTTCCATAGGATTCTCCAGGCAAGAATACTGGAGTGGGTTGCCATTTCCTGCTCCAGGGGATCTTCCCAACACAGGGATTGTACCCAGGTCTTGCTTGCATTGCAGGCAGATTCTTTACCACTGAGCCACCTGGGAAGCCCGTTACACAGTGTACTTACTTTTAAACTCCTTGAGGCTAGCTTCTGACCTTCCCACCACTGGACCTTCTCTCTCAACACTCACTTAACGACATTTCCTCAATCCTTATACTCCTTGACCTGACCTTTTGATGGTGATTGGCACAGCTGACCAACCTCGCCCTCTTGAGTTTTTCCTTATGTGGGTTTCCTGATGACAGAACTTCTTGGTTTTCTTGATGGGTTTTCGTTAACTTCCTTTGCTAGCCTCCCTTCCACACCATTACAATGGCCTCTGATGGATGCTCCCAACTTTCATTTCTCTCTCCCCACCCCCATGCATCCATTTATCTCTCTCTTTCCAAATATATTTATTGAGGCCCTACCGTGTGCTAAGCACATGGCAGCTATTAAACTGTAGCTGAATTAACTTTAATGTATAGCTCCGATCATGTTACTTACTTGTTCAAAAATTTTTACTGGTTCTCTGGTGCAAATGATATCCAGATACTTTGCCCCGGCACTCTGGGTTTCAGTGGGCATGTGCTGTTTTGTGGCCTGGCTGCCATTCACCTTCTGGGCATGGCTGACACCTCCCACTCCTGTTCCAGGAATGGGCACCTGCCCCAGGTCTAAGCTACTCAAGGCATTATGTAAGAGATTAGTTCCAGGATGGGCCTGGAACCCAACTGTAGTCATTAAAAGAGCACTTAGGGACTTCCTTGGTGGTCCAGTGGTTAAGACTGTACTTGCACTGCAAGGGGTGCAGGTTCGATCCCTGGTGGAGGACTAAGATCCTGCAAGCCTCATGCCACAGCCAAATAAAAAGAAAGCATTTAAAAGTGAAGAGACACTACTGACACAGGCCTTGAATAAATGAAGATGTAAAGGCTAGCGCTACTGCAGCCATCCTAGAACTTCAAGGGAAGTGAGAGCTTATCTGGAAACAGAAACAACCTAAGAGCAGAGAAGAAAAATTATGAAAAACCAGGTCCCTGGGACACTGTCTGAGCGCCTGAACTATGCTGCGTCTGAAGCCAGCCGCCTCCCCTGGAGCTCTGTTACATGACCCAGTGTGCCCCACCCTGGGCTGGAGCAGGTTGGATCAGACTTTCTGTCCTCTGCATGTGCAAGAGTCTTGCTTCATCCAAGCATCCTCCGCTGCCCTGCCTTACTCCCCTACTCGAATACGAAGGCTTGTATACTAATTTATTCCTTTCCTGAATGTGCCTCACACTCGGCCATCTCTGTATTTCTGGAATATTTCCCATCTTTTCCACTTGAATTATAAAACTTCAGCTCTAACAGACTTCCATCCAAGAAGCCATTCTTCTCGTTTCCCCCAATAACAAATGTTTGTCGAATAAATGCTTAACTGGACAAACAATGACACAGGGTCCAAGGAGGGGGTTCACCAGACTGCTGTCCAGACCTCAGTTCCAGCAATCCTGTTTGTCACGCCCTCAGGGCTTGGGACTTGTGTTTTTCATCTTCCCACTGGTCTAAATCCCTGCTTCCTACCCTCTTTGGCCATCATTTCCCAGTTTCCCTTGGGATGTGTATTGGTTTTTTAGAAGGCTAGCAGACACTCAAAACAGAAAACTCCAAAATCTAAAACCGACCCAAGGGAAAAAAAAAAAAAGATCTGGCTTATTCACTAAGTCTGGAAAATTCCAAGTTAAACAAAAGTTTTTGTTTTTAACACACAGAGGTGGAGATGGGGGCAGGACGTGCAGCCTTTCTCCACTTTACTCATAAAACAGGTACCAGCCCAGAGTGGAGTGCTGCATTCTTCTGTGCAGACGAACTCTAGGGGAAGGCAGCGCAGGTTCTTTCATATACACACACAAATATCCTACCCTTTGTTCAAGGTGCCTATTTGCTCTGCACAGAGGCTACTGCAAACACAGAAAACGTTCATTGCTAAACCCAGCATGCTAAGTGGTATTGCTTTCTGGCAAATCTCCAAACCATAATTATTAAGGGACTCCGAGCTGCTGAGGAATTCTTGGGTTACAGAGGCTTTGATCTGCCTTCTCTCCCCCACATGAATTTCCGTGGGTATGGCTGACTTTCATTGTTGGTCCCTGGCAGTGGGGCTGCTTCGAAGGTAAGGACTGAACAGCGCTGCAAGGTGAGCGGGATACCTGGTGAGGTGGGCTCTGACTGAAGCCCTGCACAGCGGTAACCAAGGGAACAGACAAGCTCTGTCCAAGTACTTGGTCGGAATGTGGTGGCCTCAAATCTTCCGTTTCCCCCATGCTCTGGGAAGTCCAGGTTCTCAGACCTCCCTCAGGACCAGGTTTCCAGTTAGGGGAGGCTTTGTTAATTATTCCCATCGAAGTTGAGAGATCTGCCTCCAAAATCTTTGGATAGCTCCAGCGGTTTGGCAAGTGTTGACCCCAAACTCAGGTAGCTGCCTCCACTTAGTTACAAACTGTTAAACGGTCAAACTTCTGAAAGCCAAACTGCTCTCTAGTGAAACACAGACAGAATGTCAAGGGGGACAGACCTATTCTTTCATGCTTTTTAAAATTCTCCCCTGGCTGATAAGAGACATGGGAAAGAACATCCATTCATGATTCTATAGGAAAGAAGGAATGAAAAGACGCTTCCAAAATACTGTGGTAAGGCTCTCTGATTGAGTGCATGAAAAGGATCCTATAACAAACAAAATTTCTAGTTTTCCAGTATTAAAGAAATATCATTTAGCATTTGGATCAAGGACAGAAATATTCACTTTTTGACATTTATTTTTCTTCCTATTTTAATACAGCTATGAGATATGTGATCACCCCCATTTTACAGAAGATAAAGTGAGGCCAAGATAACAGTGCCAAGTAGTTCAGGTCACTGGTGACTGATTCTCAGATCATGATTCTCTCACAAGTTGACAATGCCCTTCAAAGGTGTCTTTCCCAGATGGGAAAGCCCTCTGTCGGTGGGTGAAGAATAGGAACGGAGAAACAAAGGTAGGGAGAGAATGAGGGAGAAGACAGAAATCAAGCTCCCCCAGGGAAGCAGCTAGAAATCAGAGGTCTAATGCAAAGTGAGCTCAGAGAACTGCCCAGACTTTACCTGTGTTGGGGGCTGGGGGAAAGGAGCTTCGGGGGCAGTATAGATACTTTCTTCAAGTGTCAGCTCCCATTGGGAGAGGTAGAGTATAGAAGAAGAATGCCAGGGGGACCCTAATAATGAGTCCCAGCGTGCACTTCGCAGTCTGTTAGCGGCTGATGCTCCCTGGGAAGGAGTCAGGTGACCCATCACAAAGAGGAGAGAGGTGTTCCCTGCCCTGGGCAGCTGGGTCCAATCCCAAAAGGTCTACTGTGGGGCAGGACAGGAGGCTTCTGAGCTTCCTTCCCTGCATGGGTCCATATAGTGGGGTCCCCTTTTGTCCCCCGGCTTCTATCTATTCCCCTCTCCTCCTTCCTGTTGGCGGATGCCTTAGGAAGATGCAGATGAGCTCATTCCGGAAATGGGAGACCTTTCTTCCCACTCAAGGTGAAGGTCAGTGATTCACATAGCTAAAAATAAACTTAAGGTCACCTATCAATAAAAAGAAAATGAAACACACACAAAGTTCAATTCCCCTTGCTATTTAAATTACAGCAAGGAACATAAATCCTTATTTAGTCCAGTACAACCAACACTCAAATATGTAAACTTTAATTACATGTTCTGGACCAGTGAGAGTACAATGAGGGAAAAGGAGGAGAGGCGAGGGTAGGGGAAAGCCACAAACTAAAGGGGGGAAAGCCCAGGGAAAGGAAGTGAGGCCCAAGCTCAGAAGCAGGGAAGCGAGCGAGAGGAGGGAGGAGGCAGGGAAAGCAGAGTGCAGAGCAGGTTCTGGGGTGAAGTGACAAGTGGCTCTGGGCAATGCCTGTCTGCGGGGAACTATCACCTACAAGGCCTCCTGATCTCTACCCTTTATACTCAGGCCCCCTCCTGGGATGGGGGAGCCACAAGAGTCCATGGGAGAAAACTTATTGAATTAAACAGAGGACGTCCAGTTGAATTTGAATTTTAGGTAAACAGTGAACATCTTTCCAGTGTACATATGTCCCAAATATTGCACGGGGCACTTTACACAAAAAAGCTATTTGTGGTTTATTTGAAAGTCAAATTTAACTGAGTGTCCTGTACTTTCATTTGCTAAATTTGGCAATCCTATACTGGAGGTCAAACTATTCTTTGGACCAGAACTCAATGGGTACACTGAGGGTCGGGGGAAAAAAATCAAGTGGAAGGTCACTTTTTGAAATGAGGAGTGAGGCAGCACAGAAATTTGCCAGGCAGGATGGTAGCCAGCAATCAAAAATTTCAATTCTTAAGTCGTCTCCTTCTTGAACTATTTCCTGCTGAGACCGTGTCAGTGGCCCCCTCTCCCTGCCAGAAGTCAGAGAGGCTAAAAGCTGTACACAGAGGCACACTGGGATGGTGGGTAACCTGGCCTGTGCAGGGCTTCCGTGAGACTCTGAAATTTCTGAGGTGGAGAGTGAGCTTGCGGAACACGGAGAGCCAAAATAAAACACAGTATGTAATCCAGGGTGCTAAAAAACATTAACCTCAGTTTTAATCACGATCATTTTCCGAGGGCCATGACTGAGCCCAGGCCACCATGCTCAGGGGAGGGGTAATGAAGCTGACCTCAACTGGAAGCTCCAGGGTCACTGAGTGCTGGGTGAAGAGGACACAGCGGGCGAAACAGAAATCGTGGCCTCTCCCAAGTTGTGATCCACTGGTTCATGGGAATTTGCTCCGAACTGCTCAGCGTTGCACTACATTCAGGCAGCACGTGCTCTGCTCCACCGTGGCCCCTATTTGCTCTGATGGAACACCCAGCCAGTTCTTGCAGTCATGCTCCTTGCCAGGTCCCAGGAGGCTCCAGAGACTGTAATTCATAATGTATGGCCGTCTAGGGCTTCCCTGGTGGCTTAGTTGGTAAAGAATCCATCTTCAATACAGGAGACTCTGGTTCAATCCCCGGGTTGGTAAGATCCCCTGGAGAAGGGTATAGCAACCCACTCTAGCACTCTTCCCTGCTGCTGCTGCTGCTAAGTCGCTTCAGTCCTGTCCGACTCTGTGTGACCCCATAAACGGCAGCCCATCAGGCTCCCCCACCCCTGGGATTCTCTAGGCAAGAACACTGGAGTGGGTTGCCATTTCCTTCTCCAACACATGAAAGTGAAAAGTGAAAGTGAAGCCACTCAGTCATGTCTGACTCTTTGCAACCCCAAGGACCTCAGCCTACCAGGCTCCTCCGTCCATGGGATTTTCCAGGCAAGAGTACTGGAGTGGGGTGCCATTGCCTTCTCTGAGTACTCTTGCCTAGAGAATCCCATGGACAGAAGAGCTGGTGGGTTACAGTCCATGGGGTTGCAAAGAGTCAGACAAACTGAGGGACTAAACCGCCACTACATGGCCTTCTAGATATTAAAAAATTATGTATTTCTATAAAACTATTATTATTTATAAGTGGGATCATTCTATAAATTCTCTTATGCTATGTGCTTTTCCCAGGTAATGATATATCATGAACACCTTTGTATATCAGTTCATATAGATTTACTATATTATTGCATTATTTTTAATTGTCTTGTGGTATAGAGATATATCCAAGTTTATTTAAGTAAGCCTAGCGACAGAAACCCTTATGGCAGAAAGTGAAGAGGAACTAAAAGCCTCTTGATGAAAGTGAAAGAGGAGAGTGAAAAAGTTGGCTTAAAGCTCAACATTCAGAAAACTAACATCATGGCATCTGGTCCCATCACTTCATGGGAAATAGATGGGGAAACAGTGGAAACAGTGGCAGACTTTATTTTTTTGGGCTCCAAAATCACTGCAGCTAGTGATTGCTGCCATGAAAGTAAAAGACACTTACTCCTTGGAAGGAAGGTTACGACCAACCTGGATAGCATATTCAAAAGCAGAGATATTACTTTGCCAACCAAGGTCCATCTAGTCAAGGCTATGGTTTTTCCAGTGATCATGTATGGATGTGAGAGTTGGACTGTGAAGAAAGCTGAGTGCCGAAGAATTGATGTGTTTGAACTGTGGTGTTGGAGAAGACTCTTGAGAGTCCCTTGGACTGCAAGGAGATCCAACCAGTCCATCCTAAAGGAGACCAGTCCTGGATGTTCATTGGAAGGACTGATGCTGAGGCTGAAACTCCAATACTTTGGCCACCTCATGCGAAGAGTTGACTCATTGGAAAAGACTCTGATGCTGGGAGGGATTGGGGGCAGGAGGAGAAGGGGACGACAGAGGATGAGATGGCTGGATGGCATCACAGACTCGATGCACATGAGTTTGGGTGAACTCCAGGAGTTGGTGATGGACAGGGAGGCCTGGCGTGCTGCGATTCATGGGGTCGCAAAGAGTTGGACACAACTGAGTGACTGAACTGAACTGAACTGAACGGCAGGAAGTGAAGAAAAACTAAAGAGCCTCTTGATGAAAGTGAAAGAGGAGAGTGAAAAAGTTGGCTTAAAATGTCAACATTCAAAAAACTAAGATCATGGTATCTGGTCCTAATCACTTCATGGCAAGTAGATGGGGAAAAAGTGGAAGCAGTGACAGATTTTATTTTCTTGGGCTCCAAAATCTCTGTGGACTGTGACTGCAGCCATGAAATTAAAAGACGCTTGCTCCCTGAAAATAAAGCTATGACCAACCTAGACAGCATATTAAAAAGCAGAAACATCACTCTGCTGACAAAAGTCCATATAGTCAAAGCTATAGGTTTTTTCAGTAGTCATGTATGGATGTGAGAGTTGGACCATTAAAAAAGGCTGAGCGCTAAAGAATTGATGCTTTTGAACTGTGGTGCTGGAGATGACTCTTGAGAGTCCCCTGAACTGCAAGGAGATCAAACCAGTTTATCCTAAAGGAAAGCAACCCTAAGTATTCATTGGAAGGACGGATGCTGAAGCTGAAGCTCCAATACTTTGGCCACCTGATGCAAAGAGCTGACTCAATGGAGTCAGCCAGTGAGATTCACTGACTCATTGGAAAAGACCCTGATGCTGGGAAAGGAGGGAAGCACAGGGTGAGACGGCTGAATTGCATCAGCGACTCAATGGACATGAATTTGATCAAATTCTGGGAGATCGTGAAGGACAGGGAAGCCTGGCGTGCTGCAGTCCACAGAGTCACCAAGAGTCGGGCACGACTGAGCGACTGAACAACAACAACAATCCTTTGATGGATGTTTAGGTTGTTCCTTTGCTTCCTGCTTTTCTTTTAAACAACAGTGAAAGGAATAAGTTCGTACATAAATCTTTGCACTTGTGCATATAGTTTCTACAGGATAAATTCCTAGAAGTGGAATCACTGGACCAACTGCTATACACACACACACATATACATTGAAATTTCTGAAGATAATATTGAATTCCTCTAAAAATGTACCAATTTAGTCTTCACCAGCTATGATCACGCCTGTTCCTCCATACCCTTAGCCATCCTGGGTTAAAAGCCATCTTTTTATCCTTTGCCGGTAAGATACGGGGAAAATGCCAGGGCACTGTTGTTCTAGTTGGCATGTCTTTATTATGTCAGGATGACTATTTTTCCCATATGTGTACTGTTCACAGCTATTTTTTTTTCTTCCACAAAGTGCTTGGTTTAAATCGTTTGCCTCTTTTTCTATTATCTTCAAAGAATTGAAGATAAGCAGAAATCTTATCTTCAAAATCTATGATTCTCAAAGAATTCTTTTGTAGGCTATGGATAAAAATTTAATTGTCTAAAATAATGCAAAGTTGGACTTTCCTGGTGGTCCAGTGGTTAAGACTGTATTTCCACTGCAGGGGACAGACATGAGTTTGATCCCTGGTCAGGGAATTAGGATCCCACATGCTGCGAGTTGAGGTAAAAAAATTTAAAAAATAAAATAGAATAAGGCAAATAGTGTTTCTGCCTCAGAGGAGTTTTTATTTTTATTTATTTATTTTTTTGCTGTCATTGGCATAACTTATTTACAAGACGGTGTATAAATATGCAAGTGGTATTTTACTGTTGTATTTTTATTTTAAATTTATAGTTTGCTTGCAACCTGGTCAGAATGTGGCCTACAAAGTTCCCTACTTTATGGAACTGAAATTTTCTTGATGACTCTAAATATAATCAACTTTTATAAATGTTATGTAGCGATTTGAAATCAATGCTTATTTTCTGTCCTCAGATTACTAAATTCAACATAACCCAGCTTTTAAATATGGCATTCAAATCCTTTGTAACCTTATTCACATTTAATCTGCTTGACTTTATAAATTCTGAGGAAGGAAGGTTAAACTATCTTACTTTGGTTGTAATTTTAACAATTTTTTTCCCTAATATTTCTTATAGCATGTCTTTTTTGAAGGGGATATATATTTTGATGCTATGTTACCTGATATACGAAAGTTTATATCTGTTTTATCTTCTTTGTATGCTACATATTTTATCGCTATCCAGTGAATCCCCTTCTGACAACTTTCCTGTTGTTCAGTTGCTATGTTCTGTTCAGCTCTTTGCAACCGCATGGACTATAGCCCACCAGGTTCTTCTGTCCATGGGATTTCCCAGCAAGAATACTGGAGTGAGCTGTCCTTTTCTTCTCCAGAGGATCTTCCTAACCCAGGAATCAAACACGTGGCTCACGCACTGGCAGGTGAATTCTTTTTTTTTAACCACTGAGCCATCTGGGGAAGCCTGACCATCTTCCTACTTTTTGTCAAAATTTTAGTTTGCCTACTATTTCTATTGCCACCTCTGCTTTTGTTTGGTTGCCATTTGCCTGGAATAGTTCTGTCCATCCCTTTATTTTCAACCATTCCATGGCATTTTTGGTGTATCTCTTGTGTCAAAGTGACACAGCTAGAGGTACTCCCTTCTTCCTCAGTAAGAGAACTCTAGGTAATGCATCGAGGCCAAAAGAAAACACTTCTCTGCACACAGAGCAGCTAAATGTGGCCACAGCATCAACATGTGGCCAACGAGAGGTCCACAGGAGTGATCTATGGGACTTTGGGAGGGCTCCTGAACAGGGAGAGGGTGCGAGCGCTGTACTGCTCTTCACCCTTTCCTTTCTCCTCACCTGGAATGCGGATGGGACGGCTGAGGCTTCCAGCAGCTGCCTGGGACCAAGAAGTGACCTTGAGGATGGAAGTCACTTGTCAGAAGAGGGAAGCAGGAAGACAGGAAGTCAGAGGGGTCCCTCATGACTGAGAGCTGCCAATCAGCCTGGACGACGCCCTGGGGACCCCTTTAACCCGAGAGAGAGGAACTTCCACTGTGTTCAAACCATGGTCGGTTTGGTTTTTCTGTTACATGGAGATGTCAGATTTCTAAACATTACATCAGATGCTGCCTTTTTGGTGGGGGGAGGGGAACTCAACCTAAGAGTAACTATCTTTTTTCTTTAATGATTTGAGTCTTAATTCTTATTTCAGTTATATTAGCAGTTATGTTAAAAACACTTAACAAACACATCTGGACATTTGTTTTTAAGAAAAACCCTTTCAGGTTTTACAGCTCTGAGTATGGTCTCTGGAGCCACATCAACACCCTCCATGAATCTATGAAAAAATGTGGAATCCTAGACCTACTGTTCAGTTCAGTTCAGTTCAGTTCAGTCACTCAGTCATGTCCAACTCTTTGTGACCCCATGAATTGCAGCATGCCAGGCCTCCCTGTCCATCATCATCTCCCGGAGTTTACTCAAACTCATGTCCATCGAGTCAGTGAAGCCATCCAGCCATCTCATCCTCTGTCATTCCCTTTTCTTCTTGCCCCCAATCCCTCCCAGCATCAGAGTCTTTTCCAATGAGTCAACTCTTCACATGAGGTGGCCAAAGTACTGGAGTTTCAGCTTTAGCACCATTCCTTCCAAAGAACGCCCAGGACTGATCTCCTTTAGAATGGACTGGTTGGATCTCCTTGCAGACCTACTGTATCAAAAGCCAATTTTTACAAGATCCTCAGAGGTCATCTGTGTACACAGTGAAGTGTGAAAACCACTGCTTTAGAGGGCACTGGCGCCTCCTCCCCTCTTCTGGATAACGTTCATCATCATCTCAATCTCCTACTTAGAACCTGGGAAGACTCTTGTAAGAGTCAATTCATCAGCAGGGCATTCCTGGCCTTTGAAGATCTTGCCCTCACCTCTCCAGTTCTGGTCCTTCCTCTCCCATCCTACTCACACTTTCACGCTGGACCACGTATAGTCCCCTAATGTGTCATGGCACTCCCTGGGGACATAAGAGTTCTCATCTGGAGCCCACCTAATAGCCACCGCCCTTCTTCCTTGCTAACAGAAATCCAACTCTGTTATGCGAGGTGATGCATGCAGCTCTAGGTGATGTATGTAGCCCCATCTCATTCTCCTTTGCACAATTCTTCCTCTCTTGGCCTTCCTGGGTAGCTGAGATGGCCATGTTCCCAGATTTAGTCAGGGAGACATGCAGAGATATCTACTAGGGGTAGGGGGTTGGGAACATTTTTTTCTTCCTGATAAAGAACCTTGTGATAAGCAAATTGTATGTTCTTGCTCCTTCCTTCCTACCTAGAATGTTGAGCAGCTATCTGGAGATCCAAACAGTATCCTGTAACCATGACAACCAGCATGAGGTCAAAAGTCAATCTGCTGAGGATCACAAAGCAGAAAGACAGGAAGAGCCAGATCCTGGTGTGGGAGTTAGTTTCTTTGCCCCATTCCTCTTTTCTCTCTTCTTCCTTTCCTCTTTTCTCTTCGCATCGGCTCCAAATTCACTCTCCCTTCACCTCTCCTTTAGCTGTTATGACATGGAAGTGAAGTATATTCTAGCTCATTAGCTATATTATACTGGATTGCCTATTTGTAATTTATAGTCACCGCTAAGTTGAGCTTTTCATTATATTACCTGTTTCTCCAAACCATAACTCTAAAGTGAGACCAGTAGGTTTTTTTGTTCTCTGAGAAGCCGAAATTATTTTTCCCCATGGGTTAGAGCCAGCTCACTCTCATTTAGGCAAACCTAAGCTTGCTCTCCCACCCCTGCCCTCCTCCATATCCAGGTGGTTGGCCTTGGTTCTAGCAGGCTGTCTCACGGGGTACCTTGGCTATTCGGACTGATTAAAAAAAAAAAATCCTGTGGTTTTCTGGGGAGTAGATGTAAACTGGAGTGAAAAGAAATTAAAGTTTGAAATTCAGTGAACTTTTTCCTGCCCCTGACATGTGAATAATGACTTGCTGATAGAAGCGGCTTTTTCAAAGATGAAAAACAATCTAAGATTTATGGACAAGTCGGTTCAAAAAGACCCAGCGTTGCTTGGAGCCAAGGTAGAAACAATGTCAGGAGATTCCTAGATGTTTTCTGGTTGGAGGAAGGACAGGGTAGGGAGGAGCTTGAGGGAAAAGATGGCAAGAGGATGGAGGGAGGGGTTGGAACTGGCAGAATAGAACACAAGATGGTTGGCACTTGGGAAAATTTCTTGTGCCCAGTCTTTGAGTTCTAGAGTGACATGAACTGACAACCATTTCTGGCTAATGGCAGTGATACGCAGACGAAGCTGCTTTTTGTTATTGTCTTTACCTAAATGTTCTGAGGCTCATACCTCCTGCATGGATGGTGAGGAAGATGGGAGCCAGAAAAATTGTCTGCATTAAGATAACTGAATTTTCTGTCTGAAACTGGAACTTCTGCTTTTAAGGGTTCTGCCCCATTGTTGTGCATTTTGTTGTTCAGTTGCTCAGTCGTGTCCGACTCTCTGTGATTCCATGGACAGCAGCATGCCAGGCTTTCCTGTCCTTCACTATTTCCCAGAGTTTGTGCAAACTCATGTCCATTGAATTGGTGATGCAATTCAACCATCTCATCCTATGCTTCCCTCTTCTACTTTGGCCCTCAATCTTTCCCAACATCCGGGTCTTTTCCAGTGAGTCAGATCTTTTCATCAGGTGGCCAAAGTATTGCAGCTTCAGCTTCAGCATCCATCCTTCCAATGAATACTCAGGGTTGATTTCCTTTAGGATAGACTGGTTTGATTTTCTTGCTGCCCAAGGGTAGAAAAATATACCTGCCAATTTCTCAGAGTCAAATGTAAAATTCTTGGTCAGAACTCTGCTCATGGGAGAACCAGTCTCTTACAGCAACTGCTGTCCCCTGCTCCTCCCTGAAAGGCCAGGGCCGGGGGAGGATCCCTGTGGGAGCAACTCTGTCACCACGCGTCTGGAGAGCCTCCTGGGTCTTGTGGGTACAGAGCCAATATTTCTGAGTGTATATTTTATAACCACAGCTTCGAAGTATAAAAATAGTGTGTGCAAAATAAAAACAGGGTTCACAATCAGAGCCTCAATCACCCTGCTGGTTACAGAGGTTAGAGGAATAATAAAATTAGAGTAACCCAACTGAAAACTTGAAGAGCATTCACGTGCCTTTGCAAGGAAAGTTCCTGGACCAGACTTCTGCATGGCCTTTCCTAAGTGCTTAAGGCAGTTCAGCTCCCACTTAAAGCCTGTTATCACCCCTATCTTCCCAGGGAGTTATTTATGAAGGAAGGTTCCCCAGCCAGCCTGCCAAGCCAGGCATCTTGAACTGGGATGGCCAAGGTAGGAAAAGCCGAATGAAGAGCCTGCAAAGGCTGTGAGGGTCACGCATGGAGCTGGCGCTCAATGCTGCTTCTTCAAACTCTCCCGAGCTGTAACTCGAAACCTGAAAACAACCTGAACCCTTTTCCAAACACAAACCAAATCTTTTACGTCATGTTCCATATATTTTCCTAACTCCATTCCCCAGCCCAGCCCCACTTCACAGCAGAAACCAATTTGCTGAACACGGTAGGTTCTGGGAGTTTTCCTCCTCGAAGCTTTCATTTGGAACAGATTAAGGAGGAGGAGAGGGTAAGAATCTGACTTATTTTTCTTTTGCTTTTGAAAAAAAAAGTAACACACTGGTGACTTCGAAGCAGAACCACTATGTTCTATGACTGGCTTTGAAAAAGGTCAGGAAAATTTCATTTTCTAGTGTAACGAGACAGGATGGCTTGGGGAGCCCCTGTCAATCCATCCTAATCTAAAGACCCAGCTTTGTTTGGATCACTGGGAACGCTTGGACTTGTCACGAGGCTGGGAAGGGGACTCTGACCCATGGGGAGCTGCCCACCTCAAATCTTGTGTCTTCATTTCTCTCTCAAAAAACCCCCCCAAAACTAAAACATGCTTCAGGACAGTATGTCAGCCTGACACGAGTGACTTGAGAAGGTTACCCATTTTTGCTCTGATGAAGGCTCCTGACCTTAAGAAGTTTACAGTGTGGGTGGGATCATAACCAAGAAACAATGGAAGACCTTAGCAGTGTGAGTCTGACAAAAGGAAAGAGAATACAAACTCCTGGAAGGTTCTGTGGGAAAGAAGGACCTGGAGCTGGGCCTTACGGAACCATTACCATTTATGTTGGTAGATAAGGGCATACAACACACTCCAGTATTCTTGCCTGGAGAATCCCATGGACAGAGGAGCCTAGAGGGCTATAGTCCATGGGTCGCAAAGAGACATGACTTGGCAATTAAACAACAAAATGAGGACATACCAGGCACAAGACCAATATGGGCAAAAGCACAGAGGGAATAGGCAAGATATATGTAAAGAGATGACCCTGGGACTCTCTCGCCTACTCCCCATTCTTGGGTCTCTTCTTAGTGTGGTCTCCCCATTTAAGAGATACTTTTCCAGTAAATTCTAGCTATGGATATTGCCATTGCAAGGCTTGTAATCTTGCCTCCTAATAAAGTTTGTTCGCAATTTGAGTGATGTGTGTTTCTAAGAAACGTAACAGAGATAAGCAATTAAACTTATCAAGGCAGTGAGAAATGGTAGATTAAAATTCTTATTGTGGATTATTGATTAACCTCCTTTTCTTACAAAATTGGCCATATGAGCTGCTAAAAAAAATAATTTGGATGCAAATACAGGGAAACCCTATTGATTTTAAGTAAATAACACCTGAGAGGGTAAACTCCCAGTAGCTTAAGGCCAGAGGCTCTATCTTAATTATGTCTGTGTCCCTGGCGATTAGCAAGTGGCCAGAACTTTCCAGGAACTCAGTAATTAGTATCTATATGAAAACAAGAAGATGGGAAATGGCGAGACGTGATGGTCCCATCTCCCCAGATTAATTTCCCCTCCGTACATAGGAACAGGCTTTCTGGCTGCACAGGCATCGTATTTCCAAGCCTCTTGTGCCGAGCCATGTGGCACACGACCAAGTCCTGGCTGATGGGGTGCCGTTGGAAGTGGTGTGCGCGACTCCCTTTCTCCCACTCACTGCATGGTGGACATGGCGGTGGGAGCCGGAACTGCTGTCTTGGACCATGAGAGGGACAGGTGAGACAGACTGGGAGGGCACCAAGAAAGGGAGCGTGGAGCCGTGATGATGGTGGAGCCTCAGCCGTCCACTAGCCTTTCCGTGAGAAGGGAGGGACACGCCACTCATTCATTTAGGCTGCTTTTCACTTGGGTCTGTTACAGGTGCCAAATCTAGACCCTGGTGAATACGTCAGTTGTCTCCCGCCTGAAACCCCAAGAAAACACTTTAGAAAGTCCATTTTAAGATGGGCCCCACACTAAGATCTTAAATTGTGCTCCTGTAACCGGGGCACTTCAGCTGAAGGTGGGGGGAGGGTAGAGAGGGAAACAGAGAGATGAACAGACAGAGGAGGTGAGCTGCCGGCAAGGCCGACCCTCGTCTCTGATTCTCACCTGATGCTTTCGCCTCACTCCTGTGCATAAGCCTCACGAGAAATCGTTTGGAAAAGCTGAATTACTGCAATACAGTGAGGAGTTCCTCACTTAGATGATGGTGGGAACACTTCGTCCTTCCTCAGTCCTGATACATCAGAAAACTGGCCAGACCATAATCTCCTAAAATCCTGCTCTCCTCAGAACTCCTCTCGATACACTTACCTCCTAACTGCTGCCATGTATGGTCTACAAAGAGCCACCCTGAGGGGCATACAGATTTATAACCCACCAACCCATACATGGATCACGGCATCTGGTCCTATCACTTCATGGGAAATAGATGAGGAAACAGTGGAAACAGTGGCAGACTTTATCTTTTTGGGCTCCAAAATCACTGCAGATGGTGACTGCAGCCATGAAATTAAAAGACGCTTACTCCTTGGAAGGAAAGTTATGACCAACCTAGATAGCATATTCAAAAGCAGAGACATTACTTTGCCAACAAAGGTCCATCTAGTCAAGGCTATGGTTTTTCCAGTGGTCGTGTATGGATGTGAGAGTTGGACTGTGAAGAAAGCTGAGCTCTGAAGAATTGATGTGTTTGAACTGTGGTGTTGGAGAAGACTCTTGAGAGTCCCTTAGACTGCAAGGAGATCCAACCAGTCCATTCTAAAGGAGATCAGCCCCGGGTGTTCTTTGGAAGGAATGTTGCTAAAGCTGAAACTCCAGTACTTTGGCCACCTCATGCAAAGAGTTGACTCATTGGAAAAGACTCTGATGCTGGGAGGGATTGGGGGCAGGAGGAGAAGGGGATGACAGGATGAGATGGCTGGATGGCACCACCAACTCGATGGACGTGAGTCTGAGTGAATTCCGGGAGATGGTGATGGACAGGGAGGACTGGCGTGCTGTGATTCATGGGGTCTCAAAGAGTTGGACATGACTGAGCGACTGAACTGAACTGACCCATACATGATCTAAAGGCGTGCACACACACACACACACACACACACACACACACACACACACCCCTTTCCTGTGCACACAGATAAAAACACTCCTGGAGATGCCCTGTCATTACCAGAGCCACCTCCCCTTTTGCTCTGTCTACACCAGCTTCTGCTACGGATTCTTAAAGTCAAAAAAGAGCAGCAGGGTCAAGCAAGACTAGGCTATCGCTCTGAGAGACTTGAGAACATGGCTTGAGGGTTTCGAAGGCAGGATGAGGGCCTTACAAGTCTCTGACAGGATGCTGGAGAATGAGGGGCTAGTGCGGAGGCCAGATGTGACTTTTCAGGCAGTAGCTATGTTGTAACAGTTTGCGTTAGACCATCCTTTGGTTGCTGGGACCAGAAGAAGATGTCCTCTGGCAAGTCTGTCAGTGAGAGTACTTGGTAGGGCTGGGAAGAACATGGGTCAGAGCTCACCACAGTGGAAGAGACTTCCTCTCTCTCAGAGTGGGAGTCAGGCCCGAAGCTGGGGTGGAGGCTGGGGATGCTGCTGGCCTCAGTCGTCCTAAGCAGCACAGGGGTAAATGGAGATGGGGCCATCTCTGGTCATCCCTGACAGAGAAGCGACCCCAACTCATGAAACTGGCTTAGGTTTCAAAAGGGAAGACCGCATACACGGGTGCACACAGGACCCTTACATCCTGACATGGCCTTTCGGGGGAACGTGGTGACTACTGAGGTCGGGAACGAAAGCGCAGAAGAGGAGAGTTGAGGCCATGAGCAGGAGAATGAGGATCACAGGGCACTGGGCTCGCCTTGACAAAGAGGGAAGATGAAATCCACACTAGAATCGTATGGCCTGAGCCCCAGACTGTGGGTTCATCATTACCCGTGGGGCTGTCACCTTGTGCCCCTGGAGCTTTCACAAGCAGCAACAGGAGAGGCAAAATGATGCAAAAATGACTGTCATTTCCTCTAGAGGAGCCGGCTGTTGTCCCTCTGAGGCTTAGTCACTGGGAGGCCATGGAAACAATCCCATCACCCTAGCAACTAGGTGGAGGCAGGGTACCTCGTGGCGGTGGTAACCTGCTCCGATTTAAGACCAGAGCACTAGTCTGCATCTGCTTCTGCACATCAGAGGGGCGGCTGCCAGTGACACACTCACTGAGATGCAGGTGAACGTCAGGAGCCCAGGCTTCCTGGGGCAGTGACTGATGGGAAGGGCATTTGGTACGTGCTAACTGGGGCTCTGCTGGGTCAGTCCACAGAACCTGTGGTGGGTGTGTGGGGCTCCTGCCTTGATCAAGCATGATAGTCTTGAAGGAATAAATGGGAAAATACAGAACTAATTCCTGCTCAGCTACTTTGCTTAAACAGCCATTTCCCCTTGCCCTCTGCCCAGGCAATGCCAGGGGTCTGCTTGGGAGTTAGCAACGCAATTCCTAACTTGTTGTGTTTCCTTCCTGGAACCTACTGAGAATATAGATGGACATCCAGATGGCCCTGGGAGAAGGCCCAGGAGGGAGCAAGGCCATAGAATCTCAGGGCTGATGGCAGGGTGTGGTTTTATTGCTGGGAGATGCCTGGTTTCATAGAACACTCTGTTCTTCCCACCCCTGTGATGCTGGAGTTCCTCCAAGCTCTCTCTTCCAAGGAACCTTCCATTTCCTCTGCCTTATGCGACAGCATCAATCTTACCCTTGATGGGTTCTCTCCAACCCAGAAGTCTGGATTACTCTCAGTGGGCACCTGGCCTTTCTGTCACTTCGTTTCTATAAATTAATCGTGGCTTGGGGAACAGTGGAGAGAAGTGCTTTTCTGTGTCTCGGGGGTCTGTGTTTTAGGCCTCATTTCCTTACTAATTATGTGACACTGGGGAAATCATTTATTTACCTGGGCTTCCATTTCCCCAGCTGTAAAGTAGAGGCTCTAAAACCCCCAGATAGTGTGATTCCTTTTCTCTAGGAAGGACAGGAAAATGGAGACACACTCAGCATTCACAAAGGACCTCCTACCACATCTGGCTGCAACTGCCCCAGCCACCACAACTTCTATTCCCTTTTCTAGGACAAATTCTGTGTGTCTGAAGTCTTGGGTCTCCAATCCATTTTCCTGGGTTATGATTCCAGTGTCTTCTTTTTTAAATACAGCAGTGAGTTTAGAAGACTCCCAATGTCCGCTTTTTATTAACTCCTAGGTTCCAAACCTAGAGGCTCGGCTTAGACTCCTTTTCCTGTCTTAGAAGAAGTGTTGAGTGCAAAGCCCAAGTGAAAAGCCTTTGTCACCACAGGAACCTGAACTCCAACTTGAAACTTAGCCAATTCCAACTTGAAACTTATCTCCCACAAGAGCCGGGGTCCATTACTTCAATTCTCTGAATTTCAGAGAAATTCAGAGAAATTCGGAAGATAGTAAAATGGAGAAGAGAGTGAACTATTTCACAGAGTGGCTGTGAAGATCACAAAAGGTAAAATGAAGCAGAAGCCTCCAGAGGGAAATGTTCTCCTCCCCTGCTGGCCCACCCTGTCCTGGCCTACACAGCCAGACCAGGGCCCCAGGAAGAAGGGGCCCTCATTCTCAGAGCTGCAGCCACCAATGTTTGCGTTCCAGATGGATTCATTTGGCACGGGGCCCAGTCCACTGACCAGAGCCTGATGATCAACTGAAAGGTGTTCCCTGGCTGGGCATTTCCCAGGGCCAGCCCCATGCTTGACCCAGGGGCCCCCACAGATGAAACCCTTGCTCAAGTAAAGGACAGGATGGAATGGGAGGGAGAGGGGGAATTAATCCAGGGCCTGCCACCGCAGAAGAGGCGGGTCTAACTATGGCTGAGTTAACCCACCCGAACAAGGACCCACCATCTCAGGGCAGCTTCACAGCTGAGCACCCACACAGCTCTACTTCTTTTACCTTAAGTCGTTTCTAAAAACACTCATCTCTCTTGGGTTTAACTACTGTGCTTGTACATCCCTCCACTCCATTGACCATCAAGAGTGATTTTTGTTGAGCCTCTGTTATGTGCCAGGTTCTGGGAATACAGTAACAAGCAAAGCAGGCAAAAATCCTAAATCCCTGCAATTTCTATTCTGGTGCATGCATGCTAAGTCACTTCAGTCATGTCCCACTCTTTGAGATCTTATGGACTGTAGCCCACCAGGCTCTTCTGTCCATGGGATTCTCCAGGCAAAAATATTGGAGTGGGTTGCCTGTCCTCCTTCAGGGGATTTTCCCGATCCAGGGATCGAACTCCCATCTCTTACGTCTCCTGAGTTGGCAGGTGGGTTCTTTACCACTACTGCCACCTGGGAAGCCCTTTATTCTGGTGGAGAGAGACAACTAACAAGGTAAGTAAACAGTAAAATAATAAGACGGTCCAAGAACCATGCAGAGAATAAAATCAGCAGGGTGAAGTATCAGCAAACGATTGAGTGGTAACTGTAATCTGGGTGGTGTGGTCAAGGCATTTCTGCAGGCATGACACTGAAGCTGAGATGGACAAGACAAGGAGTCAACTGTGTGGGGCCAGCGGAGATCATCCAAGCAGTGGGCTCAGCTAGTGCAAAGGCCCTGAGGCTTGGTGAGTCACAGGGCCCCCAGAGGAGGCCAGGGAGCGGGAGCAGAGAAAGAGGGAGAGGGCCTAGCAGGGGATGAGGCTGGAGAGAGGGGCAGAGGTGAGGCTGGGGAGAGGGGCAGGGGTGAGGCTGGGGACGGCTTTGTCTGTTACTTCAGGAGTGGGGTTTTATCCCGAGAAGGAAAGGAAGGTCTGAGGAGGGGGGCAACATCCTCTGATCTGTTCCCTAAGAAGGGCCCTTCAACAACATCAGGACTGTGGACTGCCGGCAGACGAGAACAGAGGCAGGAAGGCCAGGCTGGAGGTTTTCGCCAATGTCCAGGTGAGAGATCCTGGTAGCTTGAACTGGCACATGAAACAAACCTTGTGGACGGGCACTTTGCAAATATTTGCTGGATGAATATGCGTGATGTCACCACTTCTGGCCTCATACTTATATAGTAAAAGAAAAACCTGTGGTTTATCTATGTAGGAGTAAGAGGAGGAGTGAGAAAACAACTCAGAACTTAAAAATACGCACAAGGAATGAGCAAGGCAAGGAAGTTTAGCCTGTCCCCAGGGACATTTAGGTCCCCAGGGACATAACTGCTTAGAGGTGGTGGTCACTGTTCTCAAGAAACAGGGATTTGGTGCCTGCATGTGAGATGACACTCACGGGGGCCTAAAGGTTGTCTAAAATGGAGGCTGGGGCCAGTCTCGGGGGCCTCCGAACAGAAGAGACACTTTGGAGACAGTGTATCTGAGTAGAAGAGGAAAGAAGCTGTTGGAAGGCCAAGGCCGGAGGGAGGCCAGGCCCAGAGGACCGGACCCCGTGAACCTGCAGGAACCGGGAAAAGAGCAGGGCCTTCCGCAGGGCACACGGCCGGCGGGTGGCTCCGGAAGTTCCAGGATGGAGCTGTCTGTGGCTCAGCACGAAGCCCGTGGGCCTCAGGCTTTGCTGACGGAGTGGCCACCGCAGGGCTGTTGTGTAATGAATGTCACAGTGACCAGGTCTCCCTCCCGGCTTGCTCCTGGCTGGGGCGTGTGAGCCATGTTCACACTCTCATGCGGTCCCTAGGGCTCTGTGGGGTGATGACAGCGTGTGCGTGTCTGTGTGTGAGGGCGGGGGTGTGTGGTAGGGGGAGGAACACGTCTCAGGGGAAACTGACCAGACGTCAGCTCTCTTCTTCCTCACCTTGCCCTGGCTGTGTAACTGTTTCCAATTAGCCCAACAAATAAGACTATGGCCACCTGCCTCCTGCCTAGTTCTCTCACCTCTGAGTCTCAAGTTTTCTACATCCTACTCCTGTCTACACTCTTTCACCTCCCTGCTAAGCTCCATCAGTGTTCTCGGATCTCTGTGGCCCTCGTGCAGAGCACGGAGGCCCCGGCAGGGTTTCCTGGTTACCCCAGGGCCACGGCCCACAGTCCCCAGGCTGGCTCCCTGGCCCTGCAGTCTGAGACTCAGACCCGAGAGGTGTGAGTGAGGAAGGACCAAACAGTCCTGTGGGGCTGCCAATTCTTACCCCACAAGCCCCAGACAGTGAGTCATGCACAAAGACGGCCTCTCCAGATTGTCCGAAGCAATGACCACGCATCGTGCCTTGGGCCAGTCCTAGCAGGGAGGGTCAGTCTGCCCGTTTTGGAGCTCTGTTGTTTCCAAGGGCACTCTAATATTCTCAGGGAACTCACGACTGATGACACCACTACCTACTGGTAGGCGGCCTATTGTGGTGGAAGATCAGCCATCAACACCAACCGAGCACCTACTGTGTACCTAATAGAAGACAGTCTCTAAACTCATGGGCTAGTTGGGAAGATAGAAGTAAAGTGTATGAAAGAGCAAATGATAGAAGAGTAGGACATCAAGAGCTGTTTATAACCAAACTGCTGCAGGAGTTCAGAAAAAGGGGAGATCTTGGAAGGTAGGGGGCATTGCAGAGAAGGTGGGATTTAGGGTGTCACCCCTAAACATTTCTATTTGGCAGAATGAGCAGGCATTCTATGATTGTTTTGTGGGTGGGGACATGGTGGAAGGAAGGGATGAAAACTCCTTGGAGCCAGTATTCCAAGGAAAAGAGCCACCCATCGCTCATGTCCATGAGGAAACGTGTGCTCGCTTCTCTCTCCCTTTCTGTATCTGTCTCTCTTTCCCAAAAGTCCTTTATTCTTTTATAACATTCTCTTCATAAGAAAGCTTCTGCCTTTTATGTCAATTATATCTAAAAAAACAAAAATAAAAAAAAAGTTCCTACCACAAGGTCATCATTCTTGAACCTCAACACTGACAGTGGTTTGAGGTCTGGACCTCCTCGTTAACTGGCTTCTTTCTTTTCCTGCATCAACCAAAGCGACTGTTGGGTATCAGACACTTTTTTGAATCTCATAAACAGAAACAAGGAAAGGAAGGAGGGTTTCTTGGCATTCCCTGGCTGAAGCTGGAAGAGGAGGGATAGAAGGAGATCCGAAGTGAGAGAAGGTGAGGAGCCTGAGGAGGGTGCTTCAGGAGGCCAGCCCCCTGCATGATCGAGTACCACAGCCCACCCCCAGCCCCTGCATCTCCCCGGCTCACAGTGAGCACCCCCTCTACAAGGTGAGCATGCAGGGTTCCAGCTCAGGCCTCTAGATTCAGCCATCTCTGCAGCACCCCTCAGGCCAGACCCTCCGTCCTCTTATCCTAGAGTTTTCAAGTCTGATGCTACTGTATCAAGTGAGATCCAGCAGACACCGTGTATCAGAGACAAAGGGTTCTAAAAAAAAAAAAGGCTATGCAAATGCAAACTATCATACACAGGATGGATAAACATCAAGGTCCTACCAGACAGCAGAGTATCCTGTAATAAACGACAAGAGAAAAGACGATGACAAGAATATATGTACGTATAACTGAATCACTTTGCTATACAGCAGAAATTCACACATTATAAATTAACTACACTGCAGTAGAATTTTTTTTTTAAAGGCTATGGAATAACCTCAACTTGCTGAATTTTGGCCATCTTCTACACCTCTGGGTGTGTTGTTTTTTGAAGGGGCCTTTCACCCTCTCCTCCTAAACAGGCAGTTAAAGTTTGTACCTTCACAAGCCTCCCCTGCTGTTTCCACCTGGAACTCTGCCTCACGCAGAGTCACACAAATCTAGTGATTCCAATTTAAACAGTGTCCAGGCTGGGGTTTTTTGCCTCATATGGAAGCGCTTGTTCAAATGAGCTCTGATGTGAAATCCTGGGGTATGAATCTTTAAGACAGAAGTGAGTGAGCTGCTCGGGTGGACGCAGAGAGCCCGGGAAGCAGGAGCAGCCCAGCGATGGCCTTCAGTGTCTCCTGCATCTGCCGTGAGAGCATGTTCCAGAGCATTTCAGGGCTTGATGTCAAGTCAGAGCAGGGGCAGGAGTGAGGTGCAGCCCCACCTGGAGTCCTGCCTGAACACTGTCTATTCCCTCCTGAGAATTTCAATCCCCTCCTCTTGAGCCCCAGGGCTTCCCAGGTGGTGCTAGTGGTAAAGAACCTACCTGCTAGCGCAGGAGACGTAAGAGACGCAGGTTTGATTCCCGGGAGGAGGGCATGGCAACCCACTCCAGTGTCCTTGCCTAGAGAATCCCAAGGACAGAGGAGCCTGTTGGGCTACAGTCCACGGTGTCGCAGAGTGGGACATGACTGAAGTGACTTGGCGCGCACGCACACAAGAAACACCACATGTGCCATTTCTTCTGGTCCTCTCAGCGTGCTGTGACTGGTGTAGAGGGGAGGGGAGGTGACTGGGGAGGGGTAGGTCCCGCTGATGGGGCTTCCTCACGTCCAAAGCTGAGGGAGCCTCACGGGTGCTCAGAGTGTTATTAATAGCCAAGGAGTTTCACCTTCCAGGTGACCGTGTCGGGGGGAGCATGTGCTGGAGCACAGTGGAACTCAGCAGGCAGAGGTGAACAACAAACCCACCCTCCTGAGGGCTATCTAAACACCAAGTTATTTCCTCCAGGCCTTCCAGAATCATTAACTAATTCACACCACAAACTTCTACCTCAAGCCAGCTGTGTGCATAGTGACTGGTTTCATGCAGGCCTCTTCCAAGGTTTCTAGCCAGAGCCACCAGTTCCAGCAGCTGCTCTGGGACAGAGTGCTGGGCCTCCCAGGGGCACTGCGCTGTGTACTGAGAGGGAAGGACAGAGCCAACTGTGCGCGCTGTTCCTCCAGCAGATACAGATCCCCCTCCGCCCTCTCATTTTCCATTGCCAATGCTCCAAGGCCTAAGGAATACTCTGTCCCAGATCACGGTGACTGTGGCCTCTACATGCCTTTCCTGATTCCTGGCAGGTTCACTTCCTGGAACACTACAGTCCCGCTGCTCTGTCAGTGCCAGAGGCGTGTTCAGGTACCTCTCTTGGACACCTCCCGGGTTTGAAGCCTTGAAGTCATCTCTGCTCTCCCTTCTCTCCCACTGCCCACGAGCACAGCCCCAAATCCTCTTGAGTCTACCCCACACTCTCTCCATCCCATCACTGCTGAAGGCAGCTCATGAGGACATTAGCCCACCAGGCTCCTCTGTCCATGGGATTCTCCAGGCAAGAATACTGGAGTGGGTTGCTATTCCCTTCTCCAGGTGATCTTTCCAACCTAGGGATTGAACCTGGGCATCACAGGCAGATTCTTTACCGTCTGAACCACTAGGGAAGCCTGAGGATGCTTGATACCAGCTCCCAGCTGATCTGTCTCACCCCCCACTGAGGCGTCTTCAGCCCTGATCCATCTTACACGAGGCTTCCAGGAAGAGCTCCTCAGGTCCACATTCCTGGCAGCATTACTCCTCTGTCTGAACCCTCGCCAGTCTTCCTTCACCTATAGAGGAGGTCCTTGGCTTGGCATTCAAAGCCATCCAAGTGTGGTGGCCGCCCCTGCTTCTCTATCTTTGATTCCTGCTCCGCTCCCCTGGCCTCAGCCTGTGTTCTGGCCACACACATCCACCAGCGGCTCCCTAGAAAGCTCTCAAGTTGCCCTCAACTTCAAGTCTGGCTCCAGCTTCTTTTTCCACGTTGAAATGCTCTCATTTGTGTGCAGCTTATCCCTTGCTTTGGGCAGCTCCACTCTGAGGAACACCCCCAGGTCCCACAACCAAAATGCACCTCAACTTCTCCACATCCCCAACAGGTTGTCAGTATGAGCACAGAGCTCCTTCTGTCCCTATCCAGCCGTCATTTACAGGATGAGATCTCAGCGGCAAGGACTCCTCATGGTTTCTTTCTTTCTTAGGAGGAGAAGAATTAACACTTAGCCTTCTCAAAGAAGCCATTAAATATTAGCCTCATTTAATATGATTATTTTACTGTGGCACTTTTTAAACCACTGATTTGAGGACAAAATCATGTATTTTCAAATTCCCTGGTGGCTCGGATGGTAAAGAATCTGCCTGCAACGCAGGAGACCTGGGTTTGATCCCTGGGTTGAGAAGATCCCCTGGAGGAGGGCAAGGCAACCCACTCCAGTGTTCTTGCCTAGAGAATCCCTATGGACAGAGAAGCTTGGCTGGCCATGGTGTCGCAAATTTGTCAGACAAAACTGAGTGACTAAGCACAACACACACAGCACATTTTCAAGGTCAGTAAGACCCCCTGGAGAAGGAAATGGCAACCCACTCCAGGATTCTTGCCTAGGAAATGCCATGGACAGAGGAGCCTGGTGGGCTACAGTCCCTGGGATCACGAAAGTTGGACACAACTTAGCGATTAAACCACCACCACCCTTTTCAATGTACTTAAGACTCTTGGAACACCGAAGAGCAAGCCAGTAGCAGAGTATACTAGAAAACCACTGTATGCTCAAGGAATGTGGAAACTTAACCATCAGCTGCTTGGTATCCTTGAAAGATGTCAAAACAAGACAATACTGTTCTAGTGAATCAGCTGGCTAAACACTGACTAGAGTGAAAAATCAGGGTGTGGTGCCCAGTTCTCAGTTACTTTCCATCTAAAGCAGAAAGATGTGAAGTTTTTGCTTAAGAAAACCACGCTGCATTATGGAGGTTCTAAGCATTGCTATCAGCCAGAACAGAGAACACACGGGGACACGGTGAACGATATCCTCACACAGTGATGTCATGCTGCTGAGATCTCTGAATGTGAGGAATCTGGCTTGGCTTTGAGTTTTTGGATGCAAAATTCACTCAAAATGAGTTTTTTAAAAAATGAGTGTTTAAAAAAGGTAGAGGTGGGGCAGGATGTTTTCACATAATTTACGTCAAAGAAGTTACCCTGGGGGGTGGAATACCCAATAACCAGGCAGGTGATCTATCGATAGATATACTGTATTAGTCTTTTCTAGTTGTGGAATTGGATTTTTTTTAAAAATTTTGTTTTGAAATAATTTTAAACATATAGAAAAGATGCAAGTATAGCAACTACTTGTGTTTACTACTTACACACACAATTTTATTTTTTCTGAGCCATTTGAGGGTAAGTGGCAGTCACTGTGCCCTTCTCCACCTTAATATTTCAGATGTGCATTTCCTAAGAACAAAAATACTCTTACAAAACTATAGTACGGTTATCAGATTCAGGAAATTTAATACTGATTTTAATCTGTAGACAATATTTCAATGTTGTCAGCTATTCTAATCATTTTCTGTATGGCTTTTCACCCCTCTAGTACAAGATCTGGTCCAGGGTAACATACTACATTTAATCTTTCTAGATTCTTGTCTTTTTCGCACCTCAAATCTTCTTTTATAGATCAAGATGGGGAATACAAAGACAAGTAACCTTTTATATTACTTACCCCTCGAGGCTTTCACATATGGAACTGTACATGCAAAAGACACTGAATAGACAATTACTGATTTCTATTTCTTGAGAAAAACCAGGAGGGAGAACATGGTAATGAACTTGGAAAAATTCGGAAAGAAATCAAACTAGTAGAGCAAATACTCTAAAGATTTGCCCTAGGAGAGAAGAAGTCCACTTATGAATTCCAGCATGAAATGATCTTTGCTATCTTTGGTGAGAGGGTCCTATAGTATTCTAGTGAGTATTACATTCTACCAAATGCTTACTGAGCACTTGATGGGTGCTCCATGTATCCTTCTAAGGAACATGTATAATTGGAAAAAGGAGTAAATCATTCATGGCAGAATTTGGGGTATGAGGAACTCTGAAAGCTTGGGACAGGGATGGGAGAAGGCTGCTGGCACAACGCTCGCAGTGCTAAACCGAAGGTTTTCCCACTGAGAGGCTAAATCAGGATGTCCTGATCCTGGCTAAACTTGAGTAGTATCATGGGAGATTACTAACACACTAGCTTCCTCTACATTTGCAGAGAAAAGTGACCAGACCATTATAAGGGAGGACTCAGGTATGGGGAAGTTCACACATTCCAGAAGAAGCTCCCAGGGGAATGAGGGACCCCGAATCAGGTACCAACATATACGGCTGCTTCCCCTCCCATTCTGCTACCCATTAATGTAAACTTCCTTGCTCCGCTTGTGACTACTCGTCTCAAAATGGTGTTCTTCTCCCCTTTGGGATGGCTGGCCCAGAGCTCTTCCCTGAAGTCTAGCCCCAAACGCAGGGAACCCAAGTCTACCAGAGCAGTCGCCTTCCCGTATGGCCATTTGCTCAGAGGTGTGACCTTGCTTCTATTCCACTTAGCCCTGTCCCTTCTACCCAGCAGTCCATTTTCTGTCTTTAGCCTAGAGTTCCCTTTCGCTTTCACAGCACTTGCCCTCACATACAGGTAACCAGGGCCCAGAGCTCTAAAAAAGCTCATATTATGAGCTGAGTGGTTATGAACTCAGAACTACTCATCCAGGCTGCTCCTCTTTCCACTCCCCTCCGGCCTCCTGTCACCACCAGATGAAGAGCCAAGGCACAAGGAGGATCAACTTGAAATGCACAGAGGAACCAGATGATGGATCTGTAATTCCTGGATTATGTGACCACAGAAAAAGTCCAGACTTGGTCTTATTTAAAAAGGATGACCATGTAACCAAGAGAAGGTAAAGCAGTTTTTCTCTATGATGTCCTAGAGGAGGTGTCAGCAAATTGTGGCTAGCACATCAAATCTGGGCAGCCACCTGCTTTTGTAAACAAAGCCTTATTGGAACAGTCATGTTCACTGGTTTACCTATTGCTTAGGCCGCTTTCCCACTAAAATGGCAGAGTTCAGACAGAGACTGAATGGCCTAAAAGATTCAGTCTCTGGCCCTTCACAGAAAATGCTTCAACTCCTGTCCAAGAGCTCTGAGGCATCGAAGAGAGGTAAGAATGAGGTACCTGTTGACCGGCGAGTGTTCTCCTGTGACATGGCAGTCATCACAGTTTCCGTGGCTGCATCTCGGATGACTTGCTCTTCACTCTGCAGGAGGGTGAGGACACATTTCCAGAGAGCAAGCGTATCCTGCAGTCCTAAGAAGGCCAAAAAGAATTCGGATCACCTAGGACGCAATCTACAGGCTGGTACAAATCACTGCTTCAAATCCGGTACTGAATGAGTTTTTCCTTTTTTTGTGGGTATTGCAAGGAAGGGAGACCTGAAAGTCAGATAAAACAGGAATAGTGAGGACCCTAAGGGGGCAGGTTTGGAAATGTCCTTTGGAATAGGAAAGGCTTTTGGAGGCAACTGGCCCCAGGCAAGGCCCCCCGAGAAGGTATGGCCTGGCTGACTCAGGCCTAGCTGTCCACAATGACTCATATTTCTAAGGAATGAAACTTTATGCCTCAAGAGTGCTTTGGGGAAACTAGCCAAGTGTTGATCTGAGTGACTGAGCTTATAAATTCTGAAAGCAAAGTTTCAATCAAGATTATGCTTTGGTGGGGGTGGGGGGGCAAGAACCAAAAAAAAAGCAAAGAGCCACCATATAAGCTGGGCCATGTCCTGACCGCTGCCACCCCCTGGGTAGGGACCCTGTCAAGTCCACATGCCTGGTGCTGCTGGGGACCACAGAGAAGGATCAGAGAGCGTCTGCCCCTGAGCAACCGAAATGACATCAGGTGGAGAACACACGGTAAGAAGGCAGGGCTGGGAACGCGTGGCTGTGACTCACCACAGAGGCAAGGTCCCGGGGGCTGGTGTAAAGGAGGTGGGCTGCATGAGGGAGGGAAGCGGGGCGGGGCCTCAGAGGGAGGACGCATGCTGCCCAGGTGGGGTGGGTCACCACAGAAGACCACCACTCACCATCCCTTGCCTGTTTAGTGGGGAACCAACTCTGCCTTGACAACTCTCCTTATCCTACCCTCTCCCACATCCGTCCACAACTGCCACCAACGCTTCAGTCATTCTGAGAATAGCAATGGCTCCCTCTGGGGTTTGTGCTCTCTGGTCTGTTACAAATCTGGCTTTACATTTTACTCAGTCTTTCCTTTTTTTTTTTTGGAGTTGAATATTACTTCATTCATTTTTTAAATTTTTATTTATTATTTCTATGTTTTAACTGGAGGATAATTGCTTTATAATAATACTGTGTTTCTGCTGTACAACAACATGAATCAGCTTAAGGACACATATATCCCCTCCCTCCTGAGCCTCCCCTCCATCCCACTACTCTAGGTTGTCACAGAGCACCGAGCTGAACTCGCTGTATTATATAGCAGCTTCCCCCTAGCTATCTGTTTTACACATGGTAGTATATATATATGGGGCTTCCCAGATGGTGATAGTGGTAAAGAACCTGCCTGCCAATGCAAGAGACTTAAGAGATGCTGGTTCAGTCCCTGGGTTGTGACAATCCCCTGGAGGAGGGGACGGCTACCCACTCCAGTGGTCTTGCCTGGAGAATCCCATGGACAGAGGAACCTGGTAGGCTACAGTCCATAGGGTCGCAAAGAGTTGGGAACAACTGAAGCGACTTAGCACGCACACACACAGCGTATTATATGTCAATGCTATTCTCTCAAGAATCTATCCATTCTATTTGTTCTCGGGGTTTCAAATTTTCCCTTCTTAATATTTTCTTATACACTGAAAGTCCTCAATCTTTCCTTTTTAGTCCATTTCAATTTTTCTTTCTCCTTAAACAACTTTGGTCTGTCCTTCCCTCGTCCCCGTGCACTTTTATGTCTTTTGCTTCTCAGTTCTGTACCCATTTTTCATGTTATTACAGGCCATCAGCTACCACGGACCTCCTTCCTCATTGCCGGTAATGCTCTAACCAGCTCCAGCAATTCATGATGAACTAATGGCTTTTGCCCAGGACTCAATTTCACTCAGGAATTCTACATTGTTCCATATACAGTTTCCTGATATGAACTTGGGTTAGAACAGCCAAAGTCACCCGGAAAATGTGCTGCAAAATGATATTATCCTCCCTGGAGAGTGTCACCGAAGTATATAAACCTTGGAGCTTATTCTTCTGGGTCCAATGATTAAACAAAAATGGTAGCAGCTCCCCTTTTAAGGTCCCCTGTGGGTGTGAAAAAAAATGCCTAAAAGTCAGAAGAAAAATTTAAGAAGATACCAAAGACAACTGTTCCTCAGAGAGATCCAGGGACATGAGACACTTGATTAGTCTGAGCTTCGATAACACTTAAAATTTGAAACTCACCATCTGAAAAAGCAATTCTCTCTTTTATTCTGAAAATCTTTTCTCCACAACCATCCTGAAAGCTCCCTGGATGCAGGGACCATGATTTATTCTCCAGGGTTGGGCATGGGGGAGGAGTACCAAAACAGAATTCCAGTAACAGATGGAAGAGAATCCCAGTGTCGTTAATGTGAGTGTAAGATGGCAGGAGAGGGGCAGGGTCAGCACTGAGACTTGGCTCTGGGTCTTGAGTTTTCCTTTTATGAAACCCTATGTTTAAAACCAAACAAAATGGTTGAATCCCTTCCTTGTTCACCTGAAACTGTCACAACATTGTCTCTTAATCAGCTATACCCCGATACAAAATAAAAAGTTAAAAAAAAAAAGAAAAAACAAAACACTACAATCTGAAAAAATATCTTTAAGTGAAAACAAAAACCCCTAAGCTTTTTCAATTCCTCTGGATTTCCTAAAGCTTGGTTTTCTCAACCTCCATTGATATGACGCTCTTTCCTAATTATTACTCTTGAATGATAGGGGGTAACAGCGAGGAAAGAGACACGAATGTGGACAATATAGTTGGAACTGTACATCCGTCTGATTTCAAAATATCTCTACCATTCTTTCCCAAAGATGCCTTAAACCTTTTTATTTTATTTTTTGGCCATGCTGTGCAGCATGCAGAAACTTCTATCACTGGGAACAGAACCCGTGGCCCCTGTAGTGGAAGCATGGAGTCTTAACCACTGGACCGCCAGGGATTCCAAAGATGCTTTAAACTTAAAACTACTTCCAGTGAAATGAACTAGCAGTCTTTCCAGTCACTTAAGCCAGAAGCCTGGAAGTCATCCTTGACTGTTCCCTTTATAGTAACCTCAACACCAAGTCCTGCTGAGTCTACTTCCTAAGTACCTTCAAGCCTGGCCTTTTCTCTTCCTCAAGGCTACTCTTCACTCTGACCCATTCATTTCTCATCAGGATCACTGCAACAGGCTTCCTGAGAAAGGTGAGAGTTAGGCTGTCTTGAAACACAAAGAGAAGTCAGTCAAGCAGCAGTTTGTTTAGAGAAATGTTCCCCGTTGACGACGTGTGGGGCCTGGGGACCAGTGAGGAAGGAGAGGCAGCCAGGGCATGGAATAGGAAGGGCCTTCTGAGCCAGGCTAAAGAGTATTTAGGTTTCATCCTGAAGGCAATGGGCACCCACTCAAAGGCTTCAGGCAGTGGAAGGAAATGCTCAGATCTGTATTTCAGAAAGACCACAGAGGGCTTTTGGAAGCATAAGGAGAATGGCTTGGGGGACAAGATTAAAAGAAAAGAGGCCAGTTAGGAAGCTGTTGGTGAAAAGTAATTAGAGTAGGAACGGAGAGGATGGGAATATGGTTCAAAGATATAAAGGTATGGTGCATGCTGTCATCTTTCATCTTTCATCCTCCCTTCTTTTGTAACCTAGAGCATCTATCACATTTTTTTTAGTGCATTTGGTACAATGGACGCTCCATCCCTCCCCAACCCCCGCCAGACAGCAGCTCAGTGCACTTACCGAGAATGGGTTGGGGGTTGGTGAGGAAAAATGGTGCAGTGCTGGCAAGAACTTCAGCAGCAGCCAGCCTGGACTCTGTGGGGAGATGATCTCCACAGGAAGAGACAACCAACTGAACCCACTGCTGCAGGTTGGGGGCCACCAAGTCTCTGGTCTGAAAGTACAAAGTGTACATACGCTAATTCAGAAAAGGCAACATGAGCAGACGCGGAATTAGGGATGAGGACATAGTGTACACCACACTGGATCTGCAAGTTAGCTCTCAGCGCAGGAGAAAGGAAGAAAGGTTTATTAGCTGCTCTTCCATTCCAACTAGAGAAAAAAAACAACTCCAGGGAAGGAAATGTGATCCTTCAGTAATATGGAGTTGCTGTTTTGAGAGGACAAGTTCCAGGAGTCTTTCTGGATGCAAATCAGGTTACTAGAACACTGATGTATTTGATAGCTTTGGTAAAGACAAAACTTGTGGGGGAAGACTGTGGCAGTCAATATCTGTTGTCCCCCAAACCAGATTCTCTATCTTTAGTAACAGAACCCCAGATTTTTGCCTGGGCATGTGAGACGGGGGAGACTGGTGGGCTGCTGTCTATGGGGTCACACAGAGCCGGACACGACTGAAGTGACTTAGCAGTATGTGGGTAGTCAGCTGAAGACTACATTTCCCAGGCTCCCTTGTGTTGGGCATAACAGGTGTTTAAGTTCTGACTAACAGGATGCCATTAAAAGTGGTATCTGTGCAATTGTAGGTCATATTTAAGGAAGCAGGTGTGAACCTCACATCCTGGGTTTCTCCTTCCTGCTAGCTGAACGAAGACAAGGTGATAGGAGCTGCTGCAACTCTCTGGGACCTTAGAATGGAAGCTGCGCTAAGGACAGCAGAACAACAAGGCAGAAGGGCCTGGGGGGGTCAATACTGTCTAGTCACTCTCTGTTTTGATTTGCTTCTTTCTGGTTTCAGCCACTGTGTTTACATTTTTTCCCCTCTGTTACATTTAAAGCAGCATCCTAACCAACATTATTGTTTAAACAAAACCCTATTGCTATTTCTTTATAGTAACAGCTATATCCAGATATACATACCATACAATTCACCCTTTTAAATACACAGTTCAATGATTTTTAGTACATTCACAGATATGTGTGCACCACCACCACCAGAGTCAATAAGAGAAGCCCTGTATCCTTTAGTTATCATCCCCATCCTGTCAGCTTCCCCTACCCCCACCCCTAAGCCATTAGTCTATTTTCTGTCTTCATGGGTTTGTCTGTTCTGGACATTTCAAATAAACTGAATCATACAGATGGCCAACAGGCACATGAAAAGATGCTCAATATCACTATTAGAGAAATGCAAATTGAAACTACAACAAGGTATCACCTCACACCAATTAGAATGGCTATCATTAAAAAGGCTACAAATATTAAATGCTGAAGGGGGTGCGGAGGAAAGGGAACCCTCTTATACTGTTGGTGGGAATGTAAATTGGTAAGGCCACTATGCAGAACAATATGGAGGTTCCTTAAAAAACTAAAAATAGAGCTGCCACTGATACTACAATTCCACTCCTAGACATATATCAGAAGGAAATTCTAACTCAAAAAGATACATGCACCCCAGTGTGCATAGCAGCACTATTTACATGAGGCAGGACATGGAAGCAACTTAAGTATCTATCAACTTTATCCATGATAAAGATGTGGTGTATATACACAATGGAATATTACTCAGCCCAGAAAAAGAAAACTAATGCCATCTGTAGCATCATGGATGGACTTAGAGATTATTATGTTAATGAAGTCAGACAGAGAAAGACAAATATCATATGATATCACTTATACATGAAATCTTAACAAATAACATGAATGGATCACAGAGCCACCCTCATGGACGCTAATCAAATGTGCCCAGAACAAAAGAAGAGAGACGCTACACACGGTGCTCACAGAATTGTTCTCAGGTTGTAACCGGAGTGAAAAGTCAACATGAACAATGTTCTTGTAGAAGCTATACACTGTGCCACAGATTCTGCCTGTGGGATGATTTACTTTTACTGACACCTTCCAGGGAAATCAGAGAACAGAAATCTAGACCCTATGACAGGGGAATCAAGCTTACCTCGTCACACGTCTGCATGTGGTGGGCAATCACTTTGGAGGTGAGTCTCAGAGCTTCACTTTGAATTTCAGACCTAGAAAGGTGAGCCAGAAGACACACCAAACAAAAAATCACCCTGAAATTAATATAGTACTGTAAGACAATTACACTTCAATAAATATACAGTTATGGAAATAAGTAAAATCAATTATTATATATATATGGTTTTTGCAGTCAGTTTGTACTCCATGTGGCTGTGAAGACTGACAGTCTCTACCTCGTGGCTACACAAATGCTTCTGGAAGCAATTACCTTTTGGTAATTAACGGGAAACTCTGACATCATTCTATTGCTTGGGCTGAGAACATAGCCTGAGACTTAGAAAGAAATACAAGACCTGAGTCCTTAGGCCAGGGCTGCGCTCAAGTTCATTACATAAATAACTGACAGGACCACGTGTTGTACCGAGTTCGCACAGGGAGCACTGGGGCAAACCTTTCATGGGAAGCAATATCCATCGTCCAGATCAGGAACTCCTTTGGGCTGAGATGGACACGGTGCTCTGTCTGAGGGAGCCACTCACTGGGGTCCAGGCAATGGAGAATTTTCAGTATCTATGTGAGCCAGACCCAGGGAAAACAAACAAACACACAAACACCTCAGGAAAAAGTCTTCAGAATCTAAATAAAATAATCACTTGTATGGATAAAGAAGTCTAGCTTTCAGAAAACTCCCACTGTCTTCTTTTTTCCCGTTAACAGCTTTGAGAGAACAAGACAGTTGGGAGCTGCGGCATACTGAGATCAGAGGCTAGATGCCATATTCCTAGGTCAGTGTCCTTTCCTTAAAAAAAATTTTTTTTTAAAATTTCTGACCACACCACTAGGCATATGCAATCTTAGCTCCCGGCCAGGGATCGAACCCACACCCCCTGCATGGAAGCATGCAGTCTTGACCACTGGACCACCAGGGAACTCCCAGTGCCCTCTCCTTCTGATTGTGCTTTCAGGTCACCATCTGCCCCTAAAGCGCCATGTCAGCAGAGACTCACCCGTTAGCACATTCTACAGCCAACTTTCAACGCTCTGTCTCCTTGGGCACTGAGTGGCTTACTCTCTCAATCTCTGTCTTTGGTTAATCTCTGTTGGCAATACCATTATCATCAAACACTTTTCTTAGTGCCCTTTAAGGCACGAAGCCACGCCAAGCATTGTGCAAAGAGAGTCCTTGCCCTTTGGATGCTGAATCTCCTTCCTATCCTGGAGATGCCACACCCAGTCCCACCTCATGACTTTCCTACTCGAGTGGGGCTCGCCAAAGAGTGTGGGGAGAGGAAAGTGTACCCATCAGTACACAAGACTTTACCTTGCAGAGGCATTCTGGGTGATTTTCCTTCAGCACCAATGTCAAGAATGTCCCTCCCATATTCCACAGTAAGGGCGGCAGTCCCTTCTCCCCCAGAGCAGAGGCTGCTGTTGAGAACCTCTCCAGCAGGGCTTCCAGCGTGAGCAGGCGCACTTCAGGGAAGGAAGACTCCAACAGCTGAGAGAAGGAGATGGGAACATCCCTGTTCTGCTCTCCAGCCTGGGCTGCTACTGCCCACACTGCAGCAATGGCCAGTTTGGTGAGGCTCTGGAGATACTGGGGCAGGCCTGGCACTGTGTAGGTATAGGGGAACCCTGTTATCAGCTCTGATCCTGAGATGATCCTTCCGATTTCCTCCCAGAAGCCAAGATGCTCCAGAACTAAAAAAACAGAAAGGCAAATTAAAAGAGATGATCACTTTATTCAGGGGTCCACAAAGGACAAGGGAGAATATGCAAGGCTCTGGATACCCTGGGCAGAACTACCAGACCTCCTTCCTGAGTAGATTTCATATAAACCATGTATGAAGTGACGAGGCCACTACGATTCAGAATTCTGGCCCTGAAGTACTTTCTATTCAGGTAAAATAATTCCTTCCGCGCCACCCCAGGGTCACAGAAGGCATTTGTATCAGAAAATGCATTCCTGGTACCTTTCCCTAACATCCAATACATACAAACTCCGTGACCTCTTGTATCACCAAGTCTCAAAGCTGAGCAGGATAAAAGGACGTCTAGTCCAAGCTCCCTGCAGGGGCTAGATCCCCTCAACAGCACCTTTTCTCAGAGGCTCTTGGTGGAACCCAACAGGGACTTGGAGCTCACGAGACAGACTGTTTCACTGTTTAGTAGATCTAACTGTCACAAAGTTCTTTTTGGAGTTTCCACTGAGTGGCCTAATTCTGCATTATCAGGCCCCCAGAGAGCCCTTTAGGCATCTGACTAGTTCTTGTATCCCGTCTGTGTTCTCCACATGAAACAGTCCTTCTGCCTTCAACTAGTTTCCAGATGACGGGGTCCACCCTCGCTCACTATTCTGAGCCCCCTTCCTTTGGACATGCCTCACCCCCTCTTCAGGCAGGGCCCCAGAGAAGGGAACGCGGCTCCCTCGTGGTCTGAGCAGTGGGACTGCTACTTTCCCTGTTCTGACATGAGGTTGCTGCAGTTGTATGACACCGGTGACTCATGTGGAGCATGAAGTCAACTGAAACTGCAGGCTTTTCTTTTTCACATGGTCTGCTGACGGTGATGAGTCACTCAGATCAAGACTTCTTTTCTTTGTTTGTTTGCTTTAAACCCAAATAGATACCTGTTAAATTTTATCTCCCTGTTAAATTTTGTAACTTGCCTTTTAGATCACCGAAATCTTTTTGTAGCCTCAGTTCTGATCGCAAATACTTATTATCTGCTTGCTGTGTGCTGGGTGCTAAGTGAAATAAGAACACTGCCTTTATAGAGTTTAGTTTAGTATTTAGTTGGAGAAAGAGAAATGAATGACTAGGTGATTCCAATCTAGTAGTGGAAGTCTTAAAGAGGAAGAAAGAGGAAAATGCATTGGAACCACCAAAGGTTCAAAGGCATAACATGGAATGGACCATGTGGGGAATGATAGGCAATTTGATCTCAGCACAGAATTCAAGGTGGGGAACACAGTGACTAGAGAAGCAATGCGGTCAGGATGCAGAGAACCTCCTAGGCCACGTGAAGGAACCTACACACTCTTCTGCAGCCAAGGGGATGCCACTGAGGGGTTATTTTAAGCAACAAGATCAAGTGAGCATGTTCACTGAACTGTTTTTATTGCTGAGAGGGCAATATTAGAAGCAAAGAGACAAGCCGAACAACTGCTGCAGTCATGGAGGAGAGAAAGGATGAAGTAAGGAAGAGAAAGGGAGAAGATGTATTTTACCTGCTGCCAAAAAGCTTCAAAACTGATGGGAAGATAAAACAACTACTAAAATGGCAAAATGCTTGGTGCCCTAAAATCACTAGGGAAGGGCTGGTAACTGTTGAGTATTAATGTGCCAGGCACTATAAAATATCACATACCCATCTTTTAATGAGTGAACAATAATTACATTTAGAATTGGTGGCTCAGATGGTCAAGAATCTGCCTGGAATGTGGGAGACCCAGGTTCAACTGTGGGTCGGGAAGATCCCCTGGAGAAGGAAATGGCAGAGGAGCCTGATGGGCTATAGTCTGTGGGGTCACAAAGAGCTGGACACAACTGAATCTTTGTCTTCTTAGAGTTGACACTCGTTGAGTATTAGTCTAAGCACTTTAATAAGTACTAACTCATTTAATGAAATAGGCACTATTATGATTCCTCGGTATTTTACAGGAAACAGAGGTCAAGTTACTTGCCTACGGTCACACAGGAAATAGTAGGTAAAGGAAATACAAAAGCCATAAGAATGACCAAAAGGAACGCAATGTACACTTACTTTCTATTAGAAGAAGTAAAAAAAAAAAAAAAGGCGATGGGGAGCTTTCAGGAGGGAACACAATTTAAGATGGGCACTGAGGCTGCCCAGAGGTGCCTGCCTGGAAGAGGAAAGGGCAGTTGCTGTGGGGGGAGAGCTGGGAGAGAATAGATAAAGAGAGGCAGGCAGATGCTTCACTGAATTAACCTGTCAACAGAGGAGCAGCGGGGGGAGGTTCCGTCAGAGTGACAAGCTAGGATACTATCAGATGACATTCATGTAGGTGTTTTCTCCAAACCGCTGGTTAGAAATACTCTTGTTCTGCAGAAAGACCCAAAGAAGGGTCCTAAAGCAGAGTTTCTCAAACTTGAGTGAACATCAGAACCACCTGGAGGGCTTGTTAAACCACAAAGCACTGCTTGGGCCTCACCCCCAAAGTTTCTGATCCAGGATGGTTGGGGCGGGTACCAGGAATCTGCATTTCCAACGAGTTCCCAGGTGATGCTGCTGCTGATGCCAGGTACTTCGAAAACCACTGTCTTCAGGTGATGGCTCTTAACCAGAAGTTATTAAAACCACACATACCCCGATCCCATCTTTGTAGGCTCTGATTCGGACGGCCCCAATCCCATCTTTGTAGACTCCAAATTCGGTTGGTTTGAAATTAGCCAACAGGTAATTCCGCTCTGTCCCCCAGCAGAGAACCACACTCCTAAGCTATGACTTTCATAGGGGTTCACAGGGTTTGGGGGGCGGTGGGTAGATATGGGCTGCAGTTCCAAAGAGCACAGCTGATTCCAGCCCAGTACTTCACCATAGTGAAGAACTAGAAAATTCACCGCCCGCATTTTTTGTTATCGATAAAAATATCAAAGGAGGGGAAATCCCCAAGAATTCAAAAGAATGAAAAAGCTCTAGAAAGGTCCCTCATAGGCAGGCTTTCAACACTGGCTCATCATATACATGTTCGATTCCAGCTCCTAGTCCACCAGACTCCTTTGTCCATGGAATTCTCCAGGCAAGAATACTGGAGCAGATTGCTATGTCCTCCTCCAGGGCATCTTCCCGACCCAGGGGATGGAACGGGTGTCTCATGCATTTCCTGCATTGGCAGGCGGATTCTTTACCACATTCCTGCTGCACCTGGGAAGCCTCTAGGGTGCAGTAGGAAATTAGAAAGACCAGGCTTGGCTCTCCTGGAGCTCCCCTTTAAATAGGAACACCCTCTCCGCCTGTGTCAGAATGAGGGGGCCTCTGGGTGGAACAGGAGGCTGGGATTAGAAATACAAGCAGCAATGTTGCTTTCCTCTCTAGAGCTGTGGTTTCTCAGCCTGGGAAGTATATTAAATTTATCTGGAGAGCTTTAGAAAAACACTTATGTCGGGGACACTTGACTCCATCTCTAGGGCGAGCCTGGTTTCAAGGTGACCCAAGTGATGCCACTGTGCAGCTGGGGTCACAGTTACTGCTTCGTGGACATTGAAAACCTCAGGTTAGTACTTTGATGGCACTTAGTTCTTCAGTCTGAGGTCTGACAACCCTCTTTTCTAGAAGACAAATTTTCTACTTGCAATTTCAATTTTGCTGGTTTTGGGGTACCTCTTTTCTATCTTTCTTGGAAAGCCAAGTGTTTCAGTGGAAGAGTTAAGTGCCTCCTCTTTAATGGCCCCATCTGATTTTTCATTAATTAGATGATTTTTGTAAACTCTTGTTAATTGGAGTTTTTTCCAGCCCTGCTCATTTGGAATAGCTGGATTTTCCCAACAGTGTAGTCATTTTAGTTGCCCAAGTATGTGTGACTGATTCTACACATCCAATATGATTTCTGTTTTGAAAAGAACTTTTTTTTTTTCTTCTTCAGACCAAGTATATTTCTAACCTTCACAGGAATGGCTGAATGGCTGGATTCACTTGGAAAGACAATCCTTCCTGCTGTGCTATGTCCTGGTTCAATGGAGAAATAATTCCCAAGGTTGGAATTCAAGAACCAATCAAAAATCAAAACAATGTGACAAGCTGGTATAAGTTGCCAACATTTTATTTGGTAAAGAAAGGGTGTTTAAAAACCTACTAGCTGTCATTATTCCATGAAAAAAAAAAGGCCATCTGAACAACAAAAAAGTCATAGACTTCCAAGGTCATTATAAAGGACACTTCTTGAGAGAAATGTGGTTTTAAGAAATATTTGCTTAGTTGTCATTCCGCTGTAGTTTTATGGTGAAAATATCACCAGGGAGCAGCATTAGGGAACTGTAGCCTTGGAGAAGGTGATGAAGTTTCCTGAGGTTGATCCATCTGGAGAGCAAGCCCAACCTGAACAGAGGTTTCCTAGAGAGGAACGGAGGGCCTCTGCTGATCCCTCAGGGTGGCAAGCAGAGTGTCCATGAGAAGAAGCACAGTGCTCCATTCACACAATTCCCTCTGGGAGTCTCAGATGTGCTATTTTAGCAGTTTTGGTTCTTTGGGAAATTGTAGATTTCAGTGTTATGTCTGAAACTTGATTGCTAAATTAACTGGATTTCAAAGCTGCCATTCCCTAACCAACCAAGGTAGGGCGCTGACATCAATCCGGGCTGTGAATAGAGGATTTAAAAGCAGCACTACCTAGAGAGGAACTAGAACCAGAGATCAAATTGCCAGCATCCACTGGATCATAGAAAAAGCAAGGGAATTCAAAACACCATTTACTTCTGCTTCACTGACTATACTAAAGCCTTTGACTGGTGGATCACAACAAACTGCAGAAGATTTTTCAAGAGATGAGAATACCAGACTGCCTTACCTATTTCCTGAGAAACCTGTGTACAGGACAAGAAGCAACAGTTAGAACCAGACATGGAACAACCAACTGGTTCAAAATTGGGAAAGGAGTACTTCAAGGCCAAATATCGTCACCCCACTTATTGAACTTGTATGAAGAGTGAGTGAAGTGAAGTGAAAGTTTCTCAGTCGTATTCGACTCTTTGGGACCCCATAGACTATACAGTCCATGGAATTCTTCAGGCCAGAACACTGGAGTGGGTAGCCTTTCCCTTCCCTAGGGGATCTTCCCAACCCAGGTCTCCCCCATTGCAGGTGAATTCTTTACCAGCTGAGCCACAAGGGAAGCCCAAGAATACTGGAGTGGGTCACCTATCCCTTCTCCAGTGGATCCTCCCAACCCAGAAATCAAACCAAGATTGCACTGCAGGCAGATTCTTTACCAACTGAGCTATCAGGGACATCACATGAAATGCTAGGCTGGATGTCTCACAAGCTGGAATAAAGACTGCCACGAGAAATATCAACAACTTCAGATATGCAGACGACACCACTCCAATGGCATAAAGTGAAGAGGAACTAAAGAGCCTCTTGATGAAGGTGAAAGAGGAGAGTGAAAAAGCTGCCTTAAAGCTTAACATTCAAAAAACAAAGATCATGGCATCTGGTCCCATCACTTCATGGCAAATAGGTGGGGAAACAGTGGAAACAGTGACAGATTTTATTTTCTTGGGCTCCAAAATCACTGCAGATGGTGACTGCAGCCACGAAATTAAAAGACTCCTTGGAAGAAAAGCTATGACAAATCTAGACAGTGTATGAAAAAGCAGAGACATCACTTTGCTGACAAAGGTCTATCTAGTCAAAGCTATGGTTTTTCCAGTAGTCATGTATGGATGTGAGAGTTGGACCATAAAGAAGGCTGAATGCCGTAGAATTGGAGAAGGAAATGGCAACCCATCTCAGTGTTCTTGCCTGGAGAATCCCAGGGACAGGGGAGCCTGGTGGGCTGCCGTCTATGGGGTCGCATAGAGTCAGACATGACTGAAGTGACTTAGAAAAAAAAAAAAAAAAAAAAAAAAATTGTGGTGTTGGAGAAGACTCTTGAGAGTTCCTTGGACAGCAAGGAGATCAAACTAGTCAATCCTCAAAGAAATCAAACTTTGAATATTCACTGGAAGGACTGGTGCTGAAGCTTACGCTCCAATACTTTGGCCACCTGATGCAAAGAGCTGACTCACTGGAAAAGACCCTGATGCTGGGAAAGACAGAGAGCAAGAGAAGGGGATGACAGAGGATGAGATGGCTTGAGAGCATCACTGACTCAATGGACCCGGGTTTGAGCAAACTCAGGGAGATAGGGTAGGACAGGGAAGCCTGGTGTGCGGCAGTTCATGTGGCACAAAGAATGAGCACAACTCAGTGACTGAACAACGATCTAGAGCAAGGCCAGCATCCTATTTCCCAAATCCTGGTTTATTATTTAGGGAAGTCTATCTCCTCCCTTAGAGGAGTAGCACAGCCTGAAAGGGCAGGCCTGCTGGTCATTTATTCCTGATTTTCTGAGCTACTGGTACAGGTTTGTTTAAAAAAAAAAAAAAATCACCATAATCTGAAAAGATTCATGATAATCTAAACAGCTTTAATAAGAACATTCTGAAAAACAATGTGGGTGATATCATTACCACATAATTATGGACACAGTGGAGTTTCACCTAAGAGCATTTAATTTAGGTAAATTTAACTCTTAAGTACTCAGCAAACAGAGAGAAAGAGAGAGATTGAAAAATAACAATTAAACGAGAGGGCAGTTTCATCTGACATTCCAGTCACTGAGCACATCCCCAGAAGGGTGGTGGTGCTGTTACCTCAGACCACGGAGTCTCAAACTTTGGGGCACTCACCTCCAGAGCTCCTGATTAGTAGGTCTGGGACAGCCCATCCCTCCCACCCCCCAATCACAATCTAACAAATTCTGGGCGATGCTGCTGCTACTGCTGATGATGCAGGGACCACACTTTAAGAACTGCTACCTCAGACCACCTGAGATCATCCGTGCTTCTCACAGCATAAACATCTTGCTATGCCGAACGTGTATAATTCCAGTGTTTAATGGTATTTGTTTTTGTACACCATGGCCGCCAATCATATGCCAACCCCTTCATCTAGTGCTTAACCTAAGAGTTCCTGAATATTATGCAGTTCCTGGCCTTCACTGTTACTGTCCCAAACTAAGATAGCCTCGTTGCTTTGTGCTGAGCTGGCTGAAAGCAAAAGGGCCGGAGGGAGTAAGGGTAAGGGTCCAAAGTGACAGTTTTCTTGGCCTCAGCTGAGATGGTTATAGGAGAAGCTAAAGCCCCAGTAATCACAGCAAAGTTCTACTAATAAGCAGCAGTCAGAATCCATAGAGGGGGAAGTCAGTAAGCGCACTGGGGATACCACATAAATGACAATGATATTGATTGTGCCGCTATGCTGGTCACTTGCCACTGAGCCGCAGAAGGTTCTTCACTCTGCCTGACCTTTCACATGCGGTTCCCTCTGCCTTGAATGAATGAATGAATGAATTTCTCTTTCATATACTGTAACAGTTCTGAATGCTCTGATACCATTCAGTCAAAAAGAGTTTGTAGAAATTTTCCCTATTCCCCCTGCCCCCAGAATCTCCACCCTCCTTAAAGAAGTAAAGAGTGAGGAAATACGAAGCAGATTTTACTTATAAGGCATCGTGAGATGGGCAGCTTTTTCTGTTTCAAAGAACTGTAGCTCTGGTCAGAGAGATCTCTAATCAGATCCAACAGAAGTTCTTATCTGGAACAGTTGATAAACAGGTTCTAAAAATAATCACAGATGATAACTTGTACACTCTGTGAATGTTAATGTCCTGTTACGAAACTTCTCAGTTAAAAAAAAAAAATTCTATTTGGAGAGAAAAGGAAACCATAGGAACTACAACAACAGTTCAACAACAAAAAATCAACTGATTTAATAAATCTTGGCTGCTTCTTATCAAAGGGAAATTCCATTCTTCTATTTAATCCTTTGCCGCTCCCAGTAAACAGCAATTCTGACCTGAGGGGCCCTTCCACTTACAGACATGGAGAATGACCTGGTGGAAGGGTTTGGGGACTAACTTTGTCTAGAGAAACAGTACTAGTTGCTTCTTTCTTGCCTACTTTTGTTTCCAGGTCTCCGAACCCCTCATGCCTGACGTGCATTAAGTGCGGCCCCTGACACAAAGTATTTCCTTACTCTGTACTTCTCGCTCCTTACTTCTTTAAGAAGGACTGGATGGCATCGCTGACTTGATGGACATGAGTGTGAGCGAGCTCCGAGAGTTGGTGAAGGGCGTGGAAGCTTGGTGTGCTGCAGTCCACGGGGTTAGACACAACTGGGTGACTGGACTGACTCACACACACCCCTTTGAAAACATTCCCCACTTCCCTTGCCCCAGCATATTCTAGAAGCATATTTTAAGAATTCCTTATCTGCTGTTGAGGAAGGAGGATGTGCTTCTGAGAATACTATTTGAAGACTCTCAGTCAACCCACAAAAGAAGAAGAGTCCCTGTGGTTTGGGAGACAGGGATCCATAAGAGCTCTGAAGGAATTTGGGTCAGCTAAAAATGAGCTCATCAGGCACTGGGTGGGACCAGCAGTTTTCACTTCTTGTCTCCACCCACCATCCCATCCCTGGCTCTGCCAAACACTGGGAGGAAGTCAGGAAATACTTGCGGATAAACACACGACAACCCAAAGGCACAAACATAAAATTACCTCTAAGCCTACACTGCTTTGGGTTCTTTGTCAGCGAACTGCTCCTAAGGACAAGATTGGGAAATCAGAAACTTCCTTATCACACCTTCAGTGAGTTCAGTCGCTCCATCGTGTCCAACTCTTTGCAACCCCATGGACTGCAGCACCCCCATTTAATTTAACCTTTTCCCCCACAAAGGACCTCAGGGTTCTCTTCCAGTCTTAGGCAATGAGGTATAGTGCCAAACCAACTTAAGAGGCTTGGTAGCTGTCTGAGAAGATTCCCTTAAATAACTGGGGCTTACCTCTGTTGTCTCACCTGTAATGAAAGACTAGGCCCATGAGTCAGTCCCTTGCCAGCACTACAGTTTACCATTCTGGGAGAAACAGACTCTAAGACTGAAGAGGTTCCTGGCACCAATGGGTTACATCAGCTCCTCTGGGAATGATGCTGCAAGGTACAGTTGACAGCTGGCAAATCCAACAATCTGGCTGGACTGGGAATTCAATTTAAGGTGAAGTGTGGCAATTGAATAAGGTAAAGGGAGCAACTATGTAAATTCTGCCGGACAGGCAATAGAGGTGAGTCTGGGAGTAAGCGTACTTGGCCATGGGACCAGCAGAGGCTCTGTCTTCTATTACGGATGAGATGACCATTCATTTCTTTGTTCCTGCCATTAATTTTACTTCCTCACAGCTCTTTTTCTTCCAGCGTTGGACTCTTCCTTTTCATGGAGTTCTAACAATTTTTTTTCATGAGACCGTCACTTCAATCCTCTGAGGCTATTATCCCTACTTTACAACTGAGGAACTAAGAGGTTTCAAAACAAAGTGATGAAAGGATTTCTGCTTTAGCCCATGAAAGTCTACAGAAATTGCCCTTTGCCATAAACAACTAGAAGAGTAGACAAATGTATGTATGACATTATTGTTTTTAAGCATCAGACATGAGTAGTATATTTCCCTGAAAGAAGGAAACAAACAAGGTACACCTTACAGTTGCCCTGGACTACTACCTAGAGACAACCCCAGCCCAGAGAGGGGAACCCAGAGCCCAGAGATCCTGCTGAGCCAAAACAGCTGGATATTCATATGAAAAAATAAAAAAAGAGAACTTCGACCTTAGCTCATGACATATACGAAAATTAGCTCAAAGTGGATCATGGATCTAAATGTAAAACCTTACATATCAAAATTTAAAAGAAAACCTGAGAGAACATTGCTGTGACCTTGGAGAGGCAAAACCTTTTTGACTAGGGCACGAAAAGCATAAAACACAGAGAAAACATGGAGAAATCTGACTTAATTTAATCAAAATTAAAGAGTCGTTTTTCAAAAAACATTGTCAAGTAAAAAGACAAGCAACAGAAAGAAGGTCTTTAACAAATATTTATCGATATAAAGTACTTATATTCAGAACAAGAACCAACTCAATAACAAGAAAAACACAAGTAAAAAAAAGACACATATGAGACATTTGAATAGAGACTTTACCAAAAAAGATATATGCATGGCAAGTACAGCACATGAAAAGATGCTCAGTATAACTGGTCCTTGTTGTTGTTTAGCCACTAAGTCATGTTCTACTCTTTGTGACTTGACTACTCGGTGTAAGCCTGCCAGGCTCCGCTGTCCATGGGATTTCCCAGGCAAGAATACTGGAGGGGTTGCCATTTCCTTTTCCAGGAGATCATCCTGACACAAGGATCAAACTCATGTCTCCTGCACTGGCAGATGGGTTCTGCACATCAGGGAAGCCCAACTGGTCATTAGGGAAATGCAAATTAAAATCATAATGAGACACCATTATACATCTACCAGATGGCTAAAATTAACAAGAGGGACAATACCAAGTCTAGACGAGAATACAGAACAACTGGACCTCTCTCATATGTTGCTGGTGGGAATGCAAAGCGGTAAACAGTTTGGCAGTTTCTTATTACTTAAACAATCCTTATTACATAATATAGTAATCCCTTTCCCAGGTTTTACTTAAGAGGGATAAAAACATATGGCCACACAAATACTTCTATGCTCAGAGCTGCTTTTTTCTCTGGCTGGGCTGGGTCTTGCTTGCTGCGTGTCAGTTTTCTCTAGTTGCGGTGAGCAGAGGCTACTTTTTTGGCAGTGCTCAGCCTTGAATAGTTACAGCACATGGGCTCAGCAGTTGTGCACACAGCAGTGCTTAGGTAAATATCCAAAAGAACTGAGAGCATCAGTTCAGTTCAGTTCAGTTCAGTCACTGAGTTGTGTTCGACTCTTTGCGACCCCATGAACTCCAGCCAGGTCTCCCTGTCCATCACCAACTCCCAGAGTTTACCCAAACTCATGTCCATTGAGTCGGTGATGCCATCCAACCCTCTCATCCTCTGTAGTCCCCTTCTCCTCCTGCCCTCAATCTTTCCCAGCATCAGGGTCTTTTCAAATGAGTCAGCTCTTCGCATCAGGTGGCCAAAGTACTAGAGTTTCAGCCTCAACATCAGTTCTACTAATGAACACCCAGGACTGGTCGGATCTCCTTGCAGTCCAAGGGACTCTCAAGAGTCTTCTCCAACACCGCAATTCAAAAGCATCAATTCTTCGGTGCTCAGCCCTCTTTATAGTCCAACTCTCACATCCATACATGACTACTGGAAAAACCGTAGCCTTGACTAGACGAACTTTACTTTGTTGACAAAGTAATGTCTCTGCTTTTTATGCTATCTAGGTTGGTCATAACTTTTCTTCCAAGGAGTAAGCATCTTTTAATTTCATGGCTGCAATCACCATCTGCAGTGATTTTGGAGCCCCTCCAAACATAAAGTCAGCCATTGTTTCCCCATCTATTTGCCATGAATTGATGGGACTGGATGCCATGATCTTCGTTTTCTGAATGTTGAACTTTAAGCCAACTTTCTCACTCTCTTCTTTCACTTTCATCAAGAGGTTCTTTAGTTCTTCTTCACTTTCTGCCACAAGGGTGGTGTCATCTGCATATCTGAGGTTATTGATATTTCTCCAGGGAATCTTGATTCTAGCTTGTGCTTCATCCAGCCCAGCGTTTCTCATGATGTACTCTGCATATAAGTTAAATAGGCAGGGTGACAATCTACAGCCTTGACATACTCCTTTTCCTATTTGGAACCAGTCTGTTGTTCCATGTCCAGTTCTAACTGTTGCTTCCTGACCTGCATATAGGTTTCTCAAGAGGCAGGTCAGGTAGTGTGGTATTCCCTTCTCTTTCAGAATTTCCCACAGTTTATTGTGATCCACACAGTCAAAGGCTTTGGCATAGTCAATGAAGCAGAAATAGATCATTTTCTGGAATTCTCTTGTTCTTTTCAATGACCCAGTGGATGTTGGCAATTTGATCTCTGGTTCCTCTGCCTTTTCTAAAACCAGCTTGAACATCTGGAAGTTCATGGTTCACATACTGCTGAAGCCTGGCTTGGAGAATTTTGAGCATTACTTTACTAGCATGTGAGATGAGTGCAATTGTGCAGTAGTTCGAGCATTCTTTGGCATTGCCTTTCTTTGGGATTGGAATTTATATTCCAGTCCTGTGGCCACTGCTGAGTTTTCCAAATTTGCTGGCATATTGAGTGCAGCACTTTCACAGTGTCATCTTTCAGGATTTGAAATAGCTCAAGTGGAATTTCATCACCTCTACTAACTTTGTTCGTAGTGATGCTTCCTAAGGCCCACTTGACTTCACATTCCAGGATGTGATTATCTGGGTCGTGAAGATCTTTTTTGTACAGTTCTTCTGTGTATTCTTGCCACCTCTTCTTAATATCTTCTGCTTCTGTTAGGTCCCTACCATTTCTATCCTTTATTGAGCCCATCTTTGCATGAAATGTTCCTCGGTATCTCTAATTTTCTTGAAGAGATTTCTAGTCCTTCCCATTCTATTTCTTTGCACTGATTGCCTAGGAAGGCTTTCTTATCTCTCCTTGCTAGTCTTTGGAACTCTGCATTCAAATGGGTATATCTTTCCTTTTCTCCTTTGGTTTTTGCTTCTCTTCTTCACACAGCTATTTGTAAGGCCTCCTCAGACAGCCATTTTGCTTTTTTGCATTTCTGAGAGCAAATGTACCTACAAAAACTTGTCCACGAATCTTCACAGCAGCCTTATTCATAACAGCCAAAAAGTGTAAACAGTCGAAAAGTCCATCAACTGATGAAACAAAACACGGTATATCTAACAACAGAATATTGTTCAGTCATAAAAAAAAAGATTCATGCTACAACATGGGTGAACCTTGAAAACTTTAAGTGAAAGAATCCAGACACAAAAGTTGGATTATGTTGCTTGATTCCACTTACATGAAATACCTAGGATAAATCTGCAAAAACATCTTGCTTAACTAATTTAACTGACACGGTAACTGGACTTCCCTGGTGGCTCAGATGGTAAAGAATCTGCTTGCAATGCAGAAGACCTGAGTTCAGTCCCTGGGTTGGGAAGATCCCCTGGAGAAGGTAATGGCTACCTACTCCAGTATTCTTGCCTGGGAAATCCCATGGACAAAGGAGCCTAGCAGGCTACAGTCCATGCGGTCGCAATCTAGTTTCTGATTATCCATGAGGAGGTGGGCTAGAGTGGGGCAAGACAGAAACACAGAGAAAACTGAAATCACAGATGTTCTGAGACCCCAGTTGCCCACTGGAACAGTATTTTACTTCTGGGGTGAAGATGTGAGCACTAAGGTTTCATAACATGGTTCTGTTATGATTCAGACACTTGGCCCAACTCTCAATACTACTGACCTTGGTCACAGAAACGGGCAGTAGGCCAGGATACAGGAAAGCTTGACTTTGTCACTAACCAGCTACGTATGTGACCTTGGGCAAGTCATCAGTCCACCTACTGATGATCTCTAAAGATTCTAAGAATTGTGGGCCAGCATACTCAGCACCAGGCTTGAAATTAACAAAGGGTCAACACATGAAACTAGCAATCTCCTAACACATCCTGTGTTACTGAGACTTCAGAAAGGTAGCTAGGAATCATCTGCTCATTTGAGGAGCTCACTGTTCCCTGGGAAAGAGACTTTTGGCAAAAGTAACCGTTCAGATGACAGTCCCAGTGTTTTGGAGAAAAGCAGCTAATTTACTGACAACAAAGCCTTTTTTTTTTTGAAATTTCTTAGCTGCAGATCCACAAAGTCCCCAGAAGACTAAAAATATGTTCTCAATTCCCTTTTATCTCCCACCCAGAGCTGAGAGAATAGCACCAACTGTGTCATATTAAACACAGATGCATCCAACACCGATGAAAGTGCATGACCTCGAGAACAGATAAGAGTTGTTTTCAATTTGTTCAGACGGGATTGGTTAGATTTAACCTAATTAGACCAAACAATCAAAGCAGGTGTTTGTAAGTTGCCAATGTTTTTATTCTCTATAATTGTTTGGCTATATTTCCCAGGAACTTAGGTAAAGGAAGTTAATAATGTTGTAAAAAGCACTGACCTTATATATATATATATATATATATATATATATATTCCTGTCACACATACACTATTCATCTTCAAGGCAGTACGAATACAAGGCACTGCTTAGAATATTCCTCACAGATTTTTACCATTTAAACACCATCAACATCTAAGCTGGCTTTTGGGAGAGCTTATATTACTGAACTTCATAAAAAATGAGAGTCTGTCTTCTAATCGCCTTATGGTGGTGGTGGTTTAGTCGCTAAGTCGTGTCCGACTCTTGAGATCCCATGGACTGTAGCCTGTCAGGCTCCTCTGTCCATGGGATTCTCCAGGCAAGAATACAGGAGTGGGTTGCCATTGCCTTCCCCAGGGGATCTTTCCCGACCCAGGAATTGAACCTGGGTGTCCTGCATTGCAGGCAGATGATTTATGAACTGAGCTATGAGGGAAGCCCTTCTAATCTTATACTGATCTACAAAGCACACTAACTTGGCATTCAGGCTATTTAGGGATCCTGACTTCACATGCACTGGTCATGTTTATGGCATTTAGAAGAGAAATAATAACAATAATACAAGTTACATTCCAGTTAAAACAAAATGTTTATCGCACTTGGCAGATTGATGAGATCTGAACTATAAATGCCAAGTAACAAAATACCATAAAATGCGTTCACTAGCAGCCTGGTACTGGGCAGTCTTTCGTGCAGTGGCCATAGGTCCACTTTCAAAGGGAAAAAGGGCAGGTGGCTTCCCAGGAGTGTCAAGATTTCTCTTTCTAGTAACTAGTCCTGGGTACGCTCTTGTATTACTCCACACACCCTGTCTCCTTAAAAGCATTTGATTTGGAAGCTACTGGAAAAGGGATCCCTCTCTGAGGCCTGGGGGTTCTGCAGGAGGGGCAGACTCCTGGGAAGCTGAATCAACAGAAGCTCTAAAGCACCTCTTCCTGAGACAGGGAGTGGTTTTCCTGACTCAGGCTTGAGTGTGCTGTGGGGCCAGGAAGGGGTGTGGCTGGAGAGCTCAGGCGTGCTCCTTCTATACCAGTGACATTGGGCGGTTCTCTCTGTACCTCAGTTTCCTCGAGTCTAAAATGAAGGGTCAGGCTTCCCTGATGGCTCAGTGGTAAAGAAATCTGCCTGCCAATGCAGGGGACACAGGTTCGATCCCTGATCTGGGAAGATCTCACATCCTGTGGAACAACTAAGCTTGTGTGCCAGGAGTACAACGAAGCTGTGCTCAGGGTACTGAGCCAGTGCTCCAGAGCCTGGGAACAACTCCTGAGCCTGAGTGCTGCCACTACTGAAGCCCGTGCACCCCCGAGTCCGTGCTCTGCAACAAGAGGAGCTGCTGCAATGAGAAGCCCTCATACTGGAACTAGAGATAGACTCCACTGGCCGCAACTAGAGAAAAGACTGCACAGCCAGAAGTAAATGAATAAATATTTTTTAAAAATAATAAAAATTAAAATAATATAAAATGAAGGACCACTAGCACCTCTAATTAATGCACACAAAATGCTTGGCAGTGTTTGGCATGGAGTTAAGTGCTCAATACAGGTTGGCCATAATTATTATGATCCCTGTAAGGGAGATGATACTGCAAATAATGTTTCCTGAAAATAAGAAGATAATGGGAATCCTGTATACATTTCAGGGGTAGGAAAACAGCCTTGTAAGATCACTTACATGATGTGGGCAAGATGGACAAAACCTCCTCACACCTAAAATATTTTTTGAAAACTGTTATGATATCATTTCTTTATTTCTTTGGGATTAACTGATCCTCTTCAAGATTCATATTTTAATATGTGACACATATGAGTAATTACAGAAGAAATACCAGGTTATATAAAATTAGTAAAATGCAGACTATGGACTATTAGTAAAATGGACTATTAGTAAAATGAAGGAAAGGAAAAGCCCACACATAAACCCACCAAGAGAACTTAAACTGAGAGTCAGTGCAAATAGGTAAGATATTTGTTTAAACACTTGGTAAAAGAAAATGTTCAATTCAGTAGCTGTGAAAAACATAAATTTAAGGGGTGTGGGCATAAGAGAGAAATAGAAAATCCACCTCTCAGAATAAAGGGGGTAAATATTTAGTCAACTCTCAGATAGTATTTCAGTAAATAGATATTTCAATGGAAAATTTCCAACCTGAGAGCAAATAATTGAAGATGGGTTTAAAATGAGAATGAAAGCTCTCCATTTCCCTGTCCCTGCCCAGGCCTGTAACCCAGCCTCTGAGTTCTTGCAGCAGTTTGGCTCTTTCTTCCTTATCCCTCCAACTCCAACTGGAGACTATAATTTTCTTTCTAGCAGGAAACTGATATATACTAATGATGACAGCTGGATTCAGAAGAGGAAAAAGAATACAGGGGACAGAGAGTCCTTGTGGGTTTAAATCACTTTAAAACTCAAAACAAAACCCCCAGATTTGGAATTTTTAAAACCTAGTTAATGGCTAAGGAAACCTCAAATGATTGGGAAGTACTAAGATAAAAGTTTGAATTACACAAAACACATCATTATCTTAAGCTGTTCTAATCATCTTCTCTGCCTTTCCCCTTCACTGGTTTTCTCATTGTTTATGCCCCCAGTCCTTCAATGTAGTTCTAAGACATTTCAGAGGTAGAAATAGCCTTCCAAGGTCACTTACAGAATAGTGTTTGAGAGGAGATGGGCAGATCCTCCTCCATCCAAAAAAGTTTCCCAGAAACTGGTGTTGCTTCATTTCTTTTGGAATAATGAACATCCTTTAAGATTCATATCTACAAATAGTTACTGTTGAAATACACGTATACCCACACACATAAGAGTAAAACAGAATTACGTTATGTAAAATTAGTAAAGTGGAAAATAAGAGGAAGAAATTCCCTTAAATTGCACTATTTTTAGCATAGTGTTGCCATTAATTCTAGTCCTCCACTTCCGATCCCCTTTCTCCCAAACCCTCAATAATGCCTACCACAATGCCCCGACACTCCATGAAAGCATTTTCAGTTACATTCTTTTTCCATGACAAAGGCACTTGGCTCCATAACGAATCTAAATATCCTATAAGGATGTGGGCACAGAAAACATCACTTTATCTTAAAAACCATGTGACCTTATTCTCTGTCTTATATCCTCCAATAATCTCCTCTGTCTACAGGGTCAAATTCAAGCTCCTTAGGCTTCCCTGGAAGCGCCAGGGGTAAAGAACCTGCCTGCCAATGCAGAGATGCAAGAGACACAGCTTTGATCCCTGGGTCGGGAAAACCCCTGGAGGAGGGCATGTCAACCAACTCCAAGAAGAATCCCATGGACAGAGGAGCCTGTTGGGCTACAGTCCACAGGGTCACAAAGAGACACGACTGAAGCGACTTGGCACGCATGCAGACTTTGGCCCATGAAGCTCTCCTTGACTGAGATCCTGCCTTCCAGTCTCACTTCTAGTCACATCTTCCTGTCCTTGAACCCAACACTTCAGTCACACTGTCCTAGTTCTTTGACAGCTAGCTCTTTGCTGTGAGCCTCTGTGGCTTCAGACATGCTCCTTCCTCTGTCTCTGCTGCTACTGCTGCTAAGTCGCTTCAGTCGTATCCGACTCTTCGCGATCCCATGGACTGCAGCCTACCATGCTCTTCTGTCCATGGGATTTTCCAGGCAAGAGTACTGGAGTGGGGTGCCATCGCCTTCTCCGCCTCTGTCTCTAATACCCACCTATACTTTGACCACCTGGTGAATTTCTACATATCCTCAGAACTCTGCTCCTCCTCTATGAGCCACCTACTCCTCTATGGAGGCTTTTCTGTTCTACTAAGTAGAAATGACCTTTCATTCTTTAGTGCCTCACATGTATCCCATATACACTTCATTTATAGCATCTCAGTCCCTTTTTGGGCCTATTTACAAACCTCAAATATACCACGTGCCTCTCCAGATGTAGTTGCTTGTCTGATGTTAGCATGTCATGTCTGATAAATGAAAAAATCAATGAACAACAAGATGGCCATTCTCTGGATCAGTAAGAGAGGCAGCTCAGTTCAGTCGCTCAGTCGTGTCCAACTCTTTGCGACCCCATGAGTCGCAGCACGTCAGGCCTCCCTGTCTATCACCAACTTCCGGAGTTCACCCAGACTCATGTCCATCGAGTCACTGATGCCATCCAGCCATCTCATCCTCTGTTGTCCCCTTCTCCTCCTGCCCCCAATCCCTCCCAGCATCAGGGTCTTTTCCAATGAGTCAACTCTTCTCATGAGGTGGCCAAAGTACTGGAGTTTCAGCTCTAGCATCATTCCTTCCAAAGAAATCTCCTTCAGAATGGACTGGTTGGATTTCCTTGCAGTCCAAGGGACTCTCAAGAGTCTTCTCCAACACCACAGTTCAAACGCATCAATTCTTCGGCGCTTAGCCTTCTTCATAGTCCAACTCTCACATCCATACACGACCACTGGAAAAACCATAGCCTTGACTAGACGGACCTTAGTCGGCAAAGTAATGTCTCTGCTTTTCAATATGCTATCTAGGTTGGTTATAACTTTTCTTCCAAGGAGTAAGCGTCTTTTAATTTCATGGCTACAGTCACCATCTGTAGTGATTTTGGAGCCCAAAAACATAGAGTCTGACACTGTTTCCCCATCTATTTCCCATGAAGTGATGGGACCGGATGCCATGATCTTCGTTTTCTGAATGTTGAGCTTTAAGCCAACTTTTTCACTCTCCTCTTTCACTTTCATCAAGAGGCTTTTGAGTTCCTTTTCACTTTCTGCCATAAGGGTGGTGTCATCTGCATATCTGAGGTTATTGATATTTCTCCCGGCAATCTTGATTCCAGCTTGTGTTTCTTCCAGTCCAGCGTTTCTCATGATGTACTCTGCATAGAAGTTAAATAAGCAGGGTGACAATATACAGCCTTGACGTACTCCTTTTCCTATTTGGAACCAGTCTGTTGTTCCATGTCCAGTTCTAACTGTTGCTTCCTGACCTGCATACAGATTTCTCAAGAGGTAAGTCAGGTGGTCTGGTATTCCCATCTCTTTCAGAATTTTCTGCAATTTATTGTGATCCACACAGTCAAAGGCTTTGGCATAGTCAATAAAGCAGAAAGAGAGGCAGGAGCACCCCTAATCCAGTGGATTCCAAAGTGGATTCCTGACATTCTATGCCAGGTATGCTTCAGTGTTTTCCTAGGAAAGCAGGCATTTCTTCTTTCTTGAAAATGTTTAAGAACATGAGGAGAACTGTAAATGTGAGGAATTGATCATAACTCTTTCAGGCTGCAGGGAATTGGATTAGCTACATGGTTTCCAGCCAGTGATAATGGTAATGATGATAGTAATATTAACGGTAGCTAATATTTATTGAGTGCTTATTCTCTGCCATGCAAAGGAAATTCTAAGATATAGACTCTATTACATCCCCATTTACAACTGGGAAAAAAGTGTCTCAAGGAGGTTAAATGACTTGCCTAAGGTCTTTACCTAGTTTTTAATTAGTGACTTTCCATAGCTGTTATGTTTGTGAGTAGATGGCATCCCACTCCAGCACTCTTGCCTGGGAAGTCCCATGGACGGAGGAGCCTGGTGGGCCACAGTCCGTGGGGTCGCTGGGAGTCAGACACGACTGAGTGACTTCACTTTCATGCATTGGAGAAGGAGATGGCAACCCACTCCAGTGTTCTTGCCTGAAGAATCCCAGGGATGGGGGAGCCTGGTGGGCTGCCATCTATGGGGTCGCATAGAGTTGGACACGACTGAAGCGACTTAGCCGCAGCAAGGTCACAAAAGCTAAGAAATGGCAGACCTGGGATTCAAACCTAGGGATCAAGCTTTACGGCCCTTGGGGTACACTCCCTACTCTGAGTTTTGTGAGCTCTGGATGTAGACAGATGTATATTTACAAACATATGCGTATGATATAAACATTTGATTTGAATTTGGAAAATGAATTTACATCTGACTGATGAATGAGTTTAAATAAGATTTGTACCCTTTTCTCTTTTTTTCATTTATTTTTGGCTGCGCTGGGTCTTTGTTGTTGAGCGAGGGCTTTCTCTTGCTGTGGTGAACAGGGGCTTCTTTCCAGCCACGGTGTGCAGGCTTCTCACTGCGCTGGCTTCCCTCGCTGCAGAGCATGGGCTCTAGAGTGCGCAGGCTTCAGTGGCTGTGACCCGGGGGCTCAGGAGTTGCAGCTCTTGGTCTTAGCTGACCTGCAGCATGTGCGGTCTACCCAGACCAGGGACTGAACCCTTGTCTCCTGCACTGGCTGCCAGATTTTTACTCAATGGACCACCAGGGAAGTCCTAAGATTTGTATCTTGATGACAACTGTTACTATTATAAAAACTGAAAAATTTTGATTTCAATTAATCAGTTAGTAACAAATACATTTGGGGACTACCCTGGTGGTCCAGTGGTTAAGAATCCAGATTGCAGTGTAGGGGATGTGGATTCAATTCCTGGTTGGGGAAACTAAGGTCTCACATGCCACGGAGAACTAAGCCCTTTGGCCACAACTAGACAGTCTTTGCCGACTAAGGTCCGTCTAGTCAAGGCTATGGTTTTTCCTGTGGTCATGTATGGATGTGAGAGTTGGACTGTGAAGAAGGCTGAGCACCGAAGAATTGATGCTTTTGAACTGCGGTGTTGGAGAAGACTCTTGAGAGTCCCTTGGACTGCAAGGAGATCCAACCAGTCCATTCTGCAGGAGATTTCTTTGGAAGGAATGATGCTAGAGCTGAAACTCCAGTACTTTGGCCACCTCATGAGAAGAGTTGACTCATTGGAAAAGACTCTGATGCTGGGAGGGATTGGGGGCAGGAGGAGAAGGGGACGACCGAGGATGAGATGACTGGATGGCATCACTGACTCGATGGATGTGAGTCTGAGTGAACTCCAGGAGATGGTGATGGACAGGGAGGCCTGGCGTGCTGCGATTCATGGGGTCGCAATGAGTTGGACACGACAGAGCGACTGAACTGAACTGAACTGAAGACAGTCTGTGTGCCGCAATGATGCAACTACAACCCAGTATGCCACAACTAAGACCAGACACAGCCAAATAAACAAATTTATTTTTAAAATCCACTTAATACACACCTACTACTTGCTTAGCTGGGGGACACAGAACCTTAGCATGATCCATTCTTTCAAGGCATTTACAATGTAAACCTGTCACAACGATACTTTGAAATCACACTGAAATCTACACATCCAGGTGAGTGCTCACTTTAGTGTAGCTACTGCTCAAACTGCCTTTGGATAAAATTAATTAAACACTAAGAATTGATTTAATTATTTTAAGCTCACAGTTTATTTTTTATTCTAAACTGTGCTACCTACCTTGGCTACCATTTTATTTCAGATTTATTATTCTTGCTATTTAGTTGCTAAGTCATGTCCTGTTCTTTATGACCTCATGGACTGTGGCACACCAGGCTCCTGTGTCCATGGGGTTCTCCAGGCAAGAATACTGGAGTGGGTTGTCAGTTCTTTCTCCAGGGGATCTTTCAGGACTACGGATCAAATCAGAGCCTTCCACCTTGGCAGGTAGATTCTTTACCACTGAACCACCAGGGAAACCCTTATCTGATACTTGGTTAATTCTAAAAATCTAATTCATCCTCAAAGGAGGAAAATTTGCTACTGCTATTTGTGTGGATGTAGTACATAGATACACACATTCATATAGAAAGACACATACATATATATTCTGTGGTTTATGAGGGCAATTCCCAAAGGACTGGAAAAAACATCAGTGCTTGTCCAACAGGAATATATGAGCCGTACATGTAAATTTTGATTTTCTAATAGTTATATTCTAAAAAGGACAGCATCACTGACTCAATGGACATGAGTTTGAGCAAACTCCAGGAGATAGTGAAGGACAGAGAAGCCTGGTGTGCTGCAGCCCATAGGGTCACAAAGAGTCAGACACGACTTAATGACTGAACAACAACAACGAAGAGTAAAAAGAAACAGAGGAGATTACCTTTAATTACACTTTTATTTTAAACTAACATACCAAAAAATTATCATCCCAATATGTAATCAATATAAACATTATTGAGAAATTAAACCTTTTTTTTTCATACCAAGTCTTTGAAATTCAGTGTGTATTTTATTCTTATAGAACAGTTCAACTTGGATCCACCACATCTCAACAGTTCAAGAGCCACGTGTGGCTGGTGACTGCCATACTAGAGAGGGAAGGATGAAATATTTACAGCTATGGCTGTCATACCAAAAAAAAACCAGTAAAAGTGACCTATCCCCTACACATCTTACTCTGCAAAGTAATGACTCTAAGAGGTGTGATACACTGATGCAAGTGAAATGCTGTTCAGTGACAACAGCTTGTGAGCACACTTACTGGGGGTATAAACACTAAATAATGTCAGAGTTTGTGGAAAGGATGATTTCAAAAGGCCAAAGTCACCTTCATGATTCGTTAGTAAAGGACAGGCAGTTGGAGAAGAGAGAAGGGTATTTTATAATATTCAAGGGTTAACCCTTTCAGACAAAAAATAATGGTATTAATACATCAGGAGAAACTTAGTTCAACAAATGAAAGATTAGAGTCGATCACACAACTGTGAGACTAACCCAGGGGATGGGCTTGAAAGTAGTGAGCAACTCTTTCATGAACGAGGCTCTTTAAAACATTAAGCAGAGAAGTACTACTAAGCTACATGAAATTTGGAACTAAGATACAAAAATGGCAGGAACTATTTTTTGGTACTAAAAATGGTACAAATGATGTGCATGGTAACGTCTGATTCATAATCTTTATACTCTCTGGACCTCAGTTAATTCAAGTGTAAAATGAAGTGGACACAACCCTCAGGCCCCCTACAGCTAGAGTGACCTGTGATTCATTGTGCAAACCTGGACACTTTAAGAGTAAAAGGGGCACTATTAATAATTGTGCTGGGATAAGAGGTATAAACTAGAAGCGTTTCACAGCCATAAAACTATATGGTCCTCTTCTACCAAACGGATGCAACAGCTACTCCTATGCAGGGATGTGGAGCTGATCAAAGTCCAGGCGTGTTCTTATTACCTCTGCGTGGCCACAGGGGCCTTGGGGGCTAATACACACTGATCTGAGTGAGGCAGCTTCGCCTCTCCCCCCAGAGCATTTTAAATTGGCTTGAATTTGGGAACAGGATTCCATATGGACAGAGCTGGACTCTGACAGCCTGAATATATTTACTGAAGACAACAAATCATTGACAGACTCAATGTAACAGAGGAAAGGCCTGGCCTGCTTGTACTCAGAATCTGACTTTGTAATTGTAGCCTCCTTTAGACAGGCCTAATCAATTAGAAGAGGCTGATTTTAACCAGTTGCAGGCTCATTACTCTGCATTCCAGTTTGTGTTGATGAAAATCAGTTTCAGTCTGTGGCCTGGAACTCATGTACAGCACTTCCTGAGGCCTCTTATATAAACACATCAAAACATTTTTCTTTTTTTTTTGGAGCTGCCCCTCTCCGTTTTAAGAAAACCACTCTGTGAATCATGAAGAAAACAGAACAACTGCATGTGGGTCTGGGGCCCATACCAGGAAACATACGTGATGCAAGGAACATGTACAAAGTCAGAGCTTGAGGTAGTGCATGGTAGACTTGAGTCTCAAATATCTAGGCTCCAGCAACAAATGAGTCCATTCGGTTATCGCCGCAAAATGGAACAGAATGAACTCCTGAGTTACTGAAAATGACAAGAGTCGAGTCCAGACTCTTCCCGGAATGACCAAATAGAAAACAAACTTGCAACTAAACAAGGACAAGCTTCCTTGGGAAGCTTTTATGAAGGAAGCGTATGACACTAAGTATAATTTTGATATGTGGTTTAGTCTTGCAAAAGTAGAAGTGGGGGAGTGCGTGGGAGAGCCACTCAAAACCCCACCTACATTTCAAAGACCTGTAATCACTCCCAAATATAATATAACTGTGAATCATACCTGGCTGGTTGCCTTTTGAGAGTTTGTCAAGGCAGCAAGTCAACAAGAAGAGGATATCAATATACACAGCTCTGGTCACCAAACATGGATTTTGCCTAGAAAGGTAAAGAACAGAAAATAAATTGGTAATTTTTCTCTCTGAGGACTGGGCCACAGAAAAGAGAAAATGGGTATTTTCTACCAGGCATGTCATAAGGCTTAGAGAGTTGCGAGTGCGTGCTAAGTTGCTTCAGTCGTGTCCAACTCTCTGTGACTCTATGGACTTGTAGCCCACCATGCTCCTCCGTCCATGGGGATTCTCCAGGCAAGAATCCTGGAATGGGTTGCCATGTCCTCCTCCAGGGGATCTTCTCGCCCCAAGGATTGAACCTATGTCTCTTATGTCTCCCACATTAGCAGGCAGGTTCTTTACCACTAGCGCCACCTGGGGAGCCCCAGAGAGTTGTAACAAATGCTAAAAATGATGGACAGTCACCGATGGTGACAATGGCGAAATTTTCATTTCTCACGAAAAGAAAATGAAAATAAAATCCTAGTGCTTATGGTGGAGGTTGGGACTGTGTTTGTACAAATTAGAGAAAATTCTATGCTCTGGCGCCAAAGAAAGTTAACTGAAAACAAACAAAAACCAATACCCTATTCCAGTTATTTGAAAACAAGAGGGAAGTAGGGGATATGATACCATATTCCATTATTTTCCTCTTAACTGGACAAATTTAGGGGAACATCATTGGTTATGAATATCAGTGATTTAGCATTTTGGAGGAGAATTGCACTCACAAATGATAAACTGTATTTATAGACTTAAAAAAGCAGCTGAAAAAACAAACATGAAAAGTATTAACAAACACTGTTGACAGACATTCCTTTCCTGATAAATGAGAGGTTTTTTTCTTCTTTCAATAAATGGAGGTCTTTTTACTCTTTGAACCACATGCTGGAAAAAGTAAGTGGGCTTGGCTTGAGGGGGTCTAGATCAAAATGGAAGAAAGAAGACTTTTTTTTGAGAATAGTACTGAATCTCCCTGACTCCGAGCCTCAGTTCATACTGGTCATGAAAAGTGCCCAAACCTCCCTAGGGTACTTATAATACAGCATAAACAGCAAAAAATGGCTTCCCAGGTGGCTCAGGGGGAAAGAATCCGCCTTCCAATGCAGGAGAAGCAAGAGACACAGGTTCGATCCTTGGGTCAGGAAGATCCCCTGGAGGAGGAAATGGCAACCCATTTCAGTATTCTTGCCTGGAAACTTCCGTGGACAGAGGAGCCATTGGGTGGCAGAGAGTCAGATGCGACTGAGCTCATGCATACAAGTGGTAAAAACAACAGGGACAGACCTGGGTTTGAATCCTGGCCTTCTGCCATTTAGTATCTCTGTGACCTGAATCAGATTTCTGACTTGCACAATGGACACCGTAATCACCTCACTGAGAGTCACTGTGAGCATTTGATTCGGCCTGTTCCCTGCTCTGCTCCTCTGCCTCCAACCTAGGATGAGGGAATGACATGAGTTCCAGCTAGTGTATTTCCATCTGGCTTGATCCCTCAATGCATCCTTCTCACTTCCTATAAGTTAACAGTTTTCCCATTTCTCTGAAGTTTATTCTCACTCTATCCTGCACTGCCCATATCTTAGGGGCATGTGATATCTGCATGAAAAGCAAACCAGATACTTTTCCATTAAAACAAAACTGTCTTGTTTCAAGATTTCCCTTTTGCTGACCTGCCTCATTTCTGTTCCCTGACTTCACCTACAGTATCTGCTTGCTCCTTGACTCCGACTCTGCCGTAACGACTAGTTTATATGTACACTTCACATTTGGCCTAGTTTCATGCCTATGCCCAGTTATTTTTAAAAATTAGTTTTAAAAAGCAGGTAACACATGCACATGGTATAAAAAGAACTCAAACAGTACAGAAGGGTATGCAGTAAAAATGAAGTGCCTTTTCCATGCCCCCACCCTCTGCCCACGTTCTGTTCCCCTGAGGCAACCGCCGTTACTGCTTTCTAGAGCACATCCTTCCAGGCACATTTTATAAGCGTCTATCTATAGCTACCCACTTGTTTATTTTTATATAAGTAGTGGTTTACTACTTACTGAGTTCTGAGCGTTACCTTTTTTTCACTAATACTTTTAAGATATCATTCTATTAAAAAACACAGATTTGCCTCATTTCTTAAATGGTTGTGAACTGTTTCATTTCATGGATGTACCTGTCCCCTAATGAAATAAGTCAGATTGTTTAGGATATTTTGCTGAAAACAATGATGTAATGAAGATATGTGTATATTAGTTTATGCATATGAATGAATATTCAAAAGAGAAATCCCTAGAAGCTTAAGTGCTGGATCAAGATATTCATACATTTAAAATTTTGCTTCATTTAGATCAGATGCTCTCCAAAGAGACTGGGACTACTTATGCTTTCACCAACAGTGTTTAAGATTCCCCTCCAACCCCAACAATCTGACTCACACTGTGATTAAACCTTTTGACCTTTGCCAAGCTGATAAGTGGAAAAACAGTACCTCAGCATTTTGTCATAATTATTTTAAATGAAGTTGCCCATCCCTTCATAAGCTTTTCAGAAATGATATCTTAATTTCCTTTTCTGTGAACTGTGATCAAATCTCCAATCTATTATGTTATTGGTATTTTCCTTATTGATTTGTAGGAACTCTTTGTATACTAAGGAAATCTGTCCTTTGTCATATGTGTTGCAAATATTTTTTTGCAGTTTATCATCTGACTTTACAACTTATTTACAATACTTTTTTTGGAATTCAAAACTGTTTGGTTTAATGCAGTCAAATATATTATTTTTATCTTCTGGATTTTATGTCATGCTACCAAAATCTAACCTTTCCTCAATATAGATTTATATTTATAAATTTTTACTTAGTACTTTTTCTTCTAGTACTTTACAGTTCCATTTATTTACTTCTTTATTTATGGCTGCGCTGTATCTTCATTGCTGCACTTGGGCTTTCTCTAGTTGCTGCGAGCTTCTCATTGCAGAGCACAGGCTCTAGGGTGCATAGGCTGCAGTAGGTGCAGAGGGCTGGCTCAGTAGTTGTGGAGCGTGTGCTTAGTTGCCCATGGCATGTGGAATCTTCCTGGAGCAGGGATCGAACTCAGGTCCCCTACATTGGCAGGCAGATTCTTAACCACTGAACCACCAGGGAAATCTTACAGTTTCATTTTTTGTTCTTGTTAACACTTTGGTCTATTTGGAATTTACTATCCCCAAATCTTACCTTTATATTTTGTCTCTATTCAGTTTTCCTCAGGTCAGTTAAATTTGACTTGTGAAGTTGAAAAGTCCATAGTCTATGAAAATTACTTTAACAGTATCATTCCCTGTTCTGGCATGTCCACGGTTTAAAACGTGGGCTATCTTCCCTCCTCCCAATGGAAAATCACTCGGGAGGGAAAGCAAGAAAACCTAATGCAAAGGGTTAATAAATTATCAGACATGAAGCACAGAGCTGAATAATAAATGGCCTGCAGATAGCAGGATGAATGCCTCCTGAGCATCCAGCTGTGAGCTAGGTAGGTGCTGGAAAAAGATGGACAAGAGAGGATTTTTGGCCTCGGAGAATTCTGTCTTGTTTTGGAGACAAAAATAAAGACAAAACTCAGGACAGGATGTAAGGAGTTAAGGGAAAGAACATAATAGGGTGGCCCAGAAACATGGAAGAGATGTATGAAGACCTAAGTCCAACTATAAACAACGGGAGGAATTTAGAGAGACAAAGCTCACAAGGAAGGGGATTTTGAGAGGAGGCAATAGAGGCAGAAGAAAGGAGTCTGGCTTGTCTGGGGACCCATGGGAGATGGGATACTCCATGCTAACTGGTGCTCCTTGGTATAAAAATGTACTGCCTGCTCCGTTTGACCTCACAGGGTCATAGCTTCTCACCTCAGTGTTTTCCTGCTAGTGGAGCCACATAGAACCATAAAGGAAAGTTTTTGGGAAATTGGTTTGACTTTCAAGTTCAGTGAGGAACCTGGTTTCCATGATATTTTTAGCTAAATTAATATATTTTAGAACAGTTCTAAATGAATAGAGGAAACGTTGGCCATCTTTACGTCCCCCTGCCAGGCTGAAGTGTTCTGCACCTTCTCTTGGCCTGGCACAGGCTGCCAACCTTCCTGGCAGCCTGGACCCGGCAGGGACCACTCTGACGGCTGCCAGAACGGAGGTTCTATGCCAAGTCTGATGTAGTCAACGAGATCGTGGGAGGCTCCCTCAAATTCTGCTGCTTTCGATTCCAGGAAACAGAGAGGATCTGGGGCTACAAAGGAGTCCATCCATGCATGGCTTCTCCTTCAAGACTGACTCAGAGAGAAATTCTGGCCCAGAGCCCACTGTTCAAGGCTCCACCCTTGAGGAGAGCCACAGCCTCACAACATCGCTGTCTGGAATCAGAGCTGGGCTTCACTCTGAATTGGCTTCTAAGTCAGGAAAATAATTTTTTTTTTTTTCTTTTTCTTTTTCTCTCCCTGTTACTTGGTGTTTGTTCTGACTTGGAAATGGTACACCGTGAGTTCAGGGTGAGCCAGAGGTTTGTTCTCGGTCTGTCAAGCCACTTTGATGATGGGAATAAAATCCTGGGAAAGAGCAAGCCAGCTGGACAGGAAACCAAGCCACAGGGTTTTGGTGGGTTTGGGGTTTTTTTCCCTGCCCCTAGATGGAAAAATCCTGGCACAGGGCATGGTATAATAAAGATTGAGAGTGTTAAAAAAAACTCAGGAGTGGTCAGGGTCTAACAAATGGGCTGAAAAACAGCATAATAGAGGTTTTAGAAGGAGTAACAGGAATAGGTACTATGAGGACTAAGTTTACATAAATAAAGCGAAATGCAGGCCTTGTTAAAACTTTCTTCCACTCTTTCTATCACTGGTCCCTTGACATATACCCACCCAAGAACTCGATCTCTGAACTTCATTAAACCTCCTGCCCTCTCTCCTGGAAGTTGGGGGAGGCAGAAGGCAGAGAAGAGAGAGTAAGGCTTCCCAGACATGTTTACAATGGCCCTAGTGTCTGGAGGACACCAGAAGCTCTTGGGAAGCCTGTGATAAATTATTCACTTCTTCTGTCCCTTCCAGAATCCCAGTGGCTGCAGAGATTTTTAACTGAAGCCCATTCATACAGAAAACATTTACTAAGAGGAAACTGAGAGCCCAAAATAATGCCAGGATATGGATATATGAAGACGAAATGATTCAGTGACATTCGTCACTGCCCTCAAGAAACTTAGAGTCCTGAATTGTGTTTTTCAAACTGTAGGTTATGACCCATTTTGTTGGTTGTGAAATAAACTAGTAGGTTTAGATGACCACCTACTAGTGCTAAGAGAAAGCATAAGAGAAAGAAAGGAAGGAAGAGGAAACAGGTATGGAGGAGGGAGGAGAGAGCTAGCTAGGGAAAGCAGGAGCAGTAAAAGATAATCACATTGCATCATAGCAGTCAGGGTAAGCATCGCTCCCTTAAATTGTTATATATAGGATTTCTAGAAAACTTTTGCCCAGAATTTTTAATAAATTATCTTTGATATAACTTATAAAATGTGGTAACTTTGAGTAAAAATATTGACTGATTTAGTCTAATGTCCTTTTCTTTTTCAGGTAATAAGCCACCATCTATTATACCAAATGGTATCAGTGGGGTATTCTTGATATTCAAAATGATGGTGGATAACATTCCTGAAATTAAATCTTCTAAATCTTGAGTAAACTCCCTCTCTGTTGTATTTTTCTACAAACTGTTCATATCTTATATAGACAGTAAAATTTACATTATGTAAGATTTCACAGGTATGTTTGTGTATATATCCACACAGATATACACACGGGGTACAAAGATACATACTAAGTCATCTGTAGAATCTATTTCTGGTTGTGAATGGCTATCAGAAAACCTTGAAAGGCCATGGTTTAGTGAAAGAAACACACAACCAATCATGTGGTATGATGGGTGCTCAAAGGAGGGTTGACAGAGTAAAAATTAAGGATGGGGTGGTGGGGGGAAATGCCTCGGTAAAACCAGAAGTGCCTTTGCAGGAGGAGTCTAAGAGATGGACTGTGGGCGGCATGACTCCAGCAGAGGAAGCAGCGTGTCCGAAGATGACGGCATGTTACGTGTTTGAAAAATAAGAAGAAGCACAAAGGGGATGTGGAATGGATGGGACAGCAGGAAATGACACAAGATGATGACATGCCCCAAATGGAAGTGCTTAGGAGTGACCTTTCAGAGCTCCAAAAGCTCCAAATGGTGGAAGCCCAGGTGGGACCCCACTGGTCCACTGGACAGCTAGGGCTGCCAGGGCCCATTAGCATGCAGCCTTGGAGGGTTCCCAGCAAGAAACAGACAGTTCACTTTGGACATATTTTTGCTTGTCACTTTGGATAACTTTTTCAGAAGAATTCACTGCCATCCTCAGAGGGCTGAAAACAACCGTTCTGGCTTTAGGTTGCTAGTGTCTGTTAAGGTCTAAGTCCTGAGAAGTCTATCTGGACTTCAACACAGTCAAGGTCGAAGGTCACTCCAGACCCCAGGGAATTACTCCTCCCCAGAATCCTGATTAGACTCATGGTTTAACTTTATTAATCTAGAAACCTTTACTAAGTACCATGGGGTGTATCCTACTTGGAACAGGAGTAGAGAAGGGGACAGGTTCTGGCCTTGAAGAGCTTATGGTCGTGTGTGTGTTGGAGAAAGGGTCTGGAGACGTGGAAAGAGTCCACGAGTGAATGGAAAGCAGGAATTTCAGACGAGAGTTCACTCTGCAAAGATCCAAAGATGGGAGCAAGCTTGCCGCATGCTGGGAAGAATGAAGACCAGAAAATCAAACAGGTGCGGCTGGCCAGTTTGATGGCTTAGGATGACTTGGGGTCGTGAGTCCCGGCAGGGGCCCATCATGGTCCATGGCAATCTCTCCCTCTAATCTGGGATCCTCCGTGAACTCACTCCCACTCAGGTCACGCCTGGTCTGCACCACAGTGACTACAAAGCCTCTTGCCATGGGGCCAGCACTGGGCTTAATGAAGCAGTATTCTGGGGACCCACCACCAGGACTAAAACAGGCTAGAAAGAAGAAAGCCAGAAAAAAAAAAAAAAAAAAAAAGGCGGGAAAGGAGGTGAAGAGGAAGGCAGAGAGCAGGCAGGTGAGAAGCTGGGCCACAGGTGGGAGGAGAAGAATAATGCGGTGGGGAAAGAGGCAGAAAAGGGAGGGCGGAAATGGTCTCTAACTGTCCCCACACCCCGCCACAGTCCCCTCACTGGACACACATCGAGCCACACCATGTCCTGTACTTAAAACTCACTTCAGAGCCTGTCCTCTAGGAAACCGTCCCTGACTAACAATCAGAGACCGGCCTTGGAGAGCAGTGTGAATGGCGGACATCTCTTTGGACTTCCTCTGATCTCCCAGAGATCCCTCGGGCCACCTTTGTACTCCTCTGCAGTCTGGGACTCCGCAATGGTAGCTGTCCGCAGACCAGATGCCATCTCGCCTTACATTTGGTTATAAGAGGAAGAGCTGCCGCGGTGAGGAGCCAGGAGGTACTTCTCTGATGTGGGCCACATGAAGTCATATAAATGTGGAAGTGTAAATTAAATAAAAAGGACCCCTCTCTCCCTTCTGATTTCCATTTTTACCACGGCCCCCAGCCAAGCAATCATTCCTATGACATTTCTGGAGAAACAACAGATTTGTTTAAACCAAGATGCCAAATGGTCAGGACCTGCAGAATATATAAGTTCTTCCCCCCACTCCGTAACATACAGAATTCAGATCTGCAGGCAGGGCCAGCTGGCGGCAGCACACAGGGCCAACACCCCCTGTTCGCCACCCCCTGGCTGGCTAACACCCCCTCCCGGCCCTGCTCATTTACCTTGGGCTCCCCTGGGGGAGGGGAGGCGGTGGCAGCAGAGCTCCATTGTTATGGTATGTTCCAGCTTCCATCCAGCCTTTCTTGGTCTGGAGCTCTGCTAGTATTTATACTCACACCCACATATATGAGCTGCCCCACAGCCCTCCTACTGGGATTCTCCTTTTAATGTGAAGCCATCTTCATGCCCTGCTCTGGGTATTGACCAATTTGTAAGGAATTCTTACCAAATTGTCAAGCACAAGGCAAGAGACCATGAGCTGTGAGTCTGTCCAGAAAGGGACCATATGTCCAAGCCATATGCTCTAGGGCACAGGGCCTGCCCCTGGAAAGGCTGCCTCGTGTCCAACTCTTTGCAGCCCCGTGGACTATACAGTCCATGGAATTCTCCAGGCCAGAATACTGGAGTGGGTTGACATGCTCTCCTCCAGGGAATCTTCCCAACCCAGGGATCGAACCCAGGTCTCTCTCATTGCAGGTGGATTCTTTACCAGCTGAGCCAACAGGGAAACCCTCCTTTGCCCCTGGGGAGATGGAATCTGTGAAAAGAGGGCCTCAACTACTCTACCAAGGTTCTGGGTAGGCACTTGGCAAAGGCCCAGGCAGTCTGCATAAGGCCCTGGGGCTCTGCTTAGGTCAAGGTCAAAGTCACAGCCGCCTCTGCTTCCCAGGGGAGTGCTGCTATATGAGAGGAAGCCCACAAGCTCAATGCCAAGGCTTTGTATTTCCCTCCAGGAAGGCTCACCTGCCTTTTCAGAGGACCCCTAGGGAGCCACCCACCCCTCCCAGAGGCCCTCATATTTTTCCATCTTTCTATTAGGCATCTTTTTCTCATTAATGTACTAACACTCAAGTTATGTGGAGAGAATGAGGAAAAAGAGACCTTGTGTGGGGGTTGGGATTTGTTCAAAGCCTGAAGAAACCATTTTAGAGGGTGTATGTTTTTTATTCCTTTTATGAGAGATGCATGTTTCCCCCCCTCTGTGACTTGTTTAAAAGTAAAGTTTAATATGCTGCCAGAGAAATTGCTGGTTAATAACTTAATAAGCAATGTGCTAGGGATTATGGGAGAAAGGTAGTGTCCAAGAAAACTTTTATTGTACAGTTTGGGGCTTGGAGGATATATAGCTTCAGTTATTACATAAAATGCTAACAGAAGTCCCCTTTCCTTTCAAACTTTACTTTCTCCCTAGATTATTTTCTTTAAAAATAGAATATATAAGTGAGGTGAATGAAAACTTCTAGTAGCTGCAAGAGAAGTCTGAATGTAGATCACAGGTGAGGATTTCTAACAGTATAGTCCAAAGTCTGTTCATGAAATCTTGGCGAAGCACACACTTGGAAATTAGCCCTGGCCACAAAAATAATATCAACTGCATTTTATTAAAAGTTTTATCTTCAAAAAAACATTTTATCTTTAAAAGAGTCTTGAGAGGAGAAAAAATAGGCACTATTATTCCCATTTTTATAAAACAACAAAGTAGCTCACATAGCTCAAGTGACCTGTCCAAGATCAGGGCAGAAACCAAGAATAGAATCAAGGTTTTCTAGACGGCTTGTATCTGTGTGTCCCAGACACAGTGAGATGAAAGGGGAGAGGCTGGGCCGAACAATTAGAGCATGCTGCTTTGCAGCCACACGCTCTGGTGGCGTGTCCTGGTGGCCAGGCTGGAGAAGAATGAGGTTTGAAGCACAGCTGTTTCTGTGCCGGCCACCAGAAAGGCCTGTTTTCAACATGGCCAACAAGACTGATAAAGACTTCATTATCTGACAATAAATATTCCCTATTTGCTTAGCTCTTTTGTACTTGCATACCCATTACTCACTATGTCCTTTTCCATCTTCACCTACCTCCCATTTTGGATCTTCCAACCTAACAGATAAAAAACTGACACCCGGGACTTCCCTGGTGGTCCTGCAGTTAAGACTCTGTGCTTCCAATGCAGGGGGCCCGAGGTTCAATCCCTGGTCAGGGAACTAGATTCCACATGCCACAACTAAGACCCCTGTGCAGCCAAATAAGTAAATAAATGTTAAAACAAAACAAAAGAGGCCCAAGGAAGTTAGAGGCCACCCATCTCTGGTTAGCAGCTGAGCAGGGGGCCAGAACACAGACATGCTACCAGCGAGTATGTCCTGCCCCGCCTCAACCTCAGGGAGGCGTGCTCACAGCTAGAATCTTTTCCACTCACCCAGGGCCTCTCAAAGTGACCCCCTGTGGGTACCCAGGAACACAGGGCCTTTGGGCTAGTAAGGGTCCCTTCCGGCTCAAGCAGGAATAAGTTCCTGATTGTGAGAGGAAGCTATTTCCAGAGACCCGCAGGCCAGTCCAATCGCTGAGGAAGCCTGGGCATCACAGGCAGTGAGGAGGAGAGTGAGGCTTCGGAGGGTCTCTCTCAAACCCGCTCCCTTGACTTATTCACATAAGGCCCCACAAGCCTTCAGAGGGTCAGCCCAAAGCCCGGCCAATTAGGACAAAGGCACCAGCGCTAAGTCGGCTCAATATGAGGACAGAGATGTAGGAAGCCAAGTGAGGCCTCAGGGAGCATGCCTGCTAGGTCTACGTGTTGCTGGAAAGCCTGCCCTCAAGTTACTGACTTCAGTTAAAAGCAATGTCTCCAGAAGATCAACAGTGAAAAACACCTATAGACTCAGAAGAATTATTTACATACTAGTGCTTAGTAACATGTAAGCATGATATGTGGGTCATATCAAGCAGCAGTGAGTCAGCTGAGAGTGGATTTCTGGGGAAAGGGGATCTAGAGAAGCTGAGTTGTATTGGCAAGAAGGTCTAGTGATGGGGTCCTGACCAAGGAGGGCAGCTCCTGAGAGAAGGCCTTGGGCAGCCCAGAGGCTGGGGGTGGCAGTGTTTCCTACAAGGATGACCCAGCTGCAGCAAAGGAAGCAAGAGGACCAAGAGGCAGAAAACCGATTTGGTCTTGAAATCCCAAATTTGGGCTATCTTTGCAGCCAGACGCATCTGTCAAGTAGGAAGAAGCCACCTAAAAAAAAAAAAAAAAAGGAAGAAGCCACCTGTCCCTTGTGTCTATTTTCCTGTCTACAGATACTGGTTTGGATGAGATTCCTGTTTTGAAATAATAAGGGGGCTTTCCTGGTGGCTCAGTCAGACAGTCAAGAATCTGCCTGCAATGCAGGAGACCCAGGTTCAGTCCCTGGGTCAGAAAGATCCCCTGGAGAAGGAAATGGCTACCTACTCAAGTATTCTTGCCTGGAGAATCCCATGGACAGAGGAGCCTGGTGGGCTACAGTCCATGGGGTCATAAAAAATAGGACATGGCTGAGCAATGAACACTCACTTTTTTCACTTTTTTGAAACAGGGAGTCAGGGTGCTCTTTGCAGTCCCTTTGGGGGCTCCAATGGTTGAGAAGCCATGTGGGTGGGCCTCCAGGCCCACATTTGCACCATATTTGCCATCTCTATTACCTCGAACATCTTGAACTTCCACTTAAGCTTCTGTTTGAAGAAAGGATTCCACTGGATTAGATGATCTCTACATTCCCTTTCCTGTTATAAACTCTGCGGTTCTATGGTCCTCTTAGCAATGTTGAGCAGACAATACCCATGAAGTCTAAAATGCACATGGGTAGTATCTCTGTTCCCATCACTAACTGCCCAGGCATGCAAAGGAGTTTCCAAGTACCAGACAGAGCTGGTGGGTTGCTACTAGGGAGCTTCTGTGAACCTCCAGCAGGGGCTGGAGAGTTTTTCAGTCACTGAGAGAGGCTGGAAAGATGTAACACACTCCTCAGTGTGTCTCATCAGCATGGAGACAGCCTATTTACTAGTCTGTGCTTACTAACTTCCTCTTCCCTCTTGGATCAGATTCAAATTCCTCTGGCTGACATTTAAGGCCTGCCACAACTGGTCTCTTATCAAATCTTGTACAGCTCTCCAAACACACCATGTCTTTTTCAGTTTTACACCCCCACTGGCCTAAATGCAAACACTTTCTTCACTAGTGTGTCCCTGACCATGCTGTCCACCATCTTGATATGCTCTTTTCTCACCACTTACGGTGTTTCCAAATCACGCCCATTAAAACCCAGCTCAATTACCTAACTCCCCTAGGAAACCTTCCCAATCCACATTCTTTTCTGAATTCTTATACTTAATATACATACTATGGAATTAAGAATTCTATATGAATGTCACTGTTGGTTTTTTTCACATGGATAAGCTCTTTTCAACTAGACTGGATCATAACTAAACCTTGACAATAGAGGCTTAATTATATATATCTAAAGTGGTCTCTGCTTCTCAGGTGGCTCAGTGATAAAGAATCCACCTGCCAGTGCAGGAGCTGCAGGAGACTCGGGTTTGATCCCTGAGTCAGGAAGATCCCCTGGAAGAGGAAATGGCAACCTACTCCAGTATTTTTGCCAGGATAATCCCATGGACAGAGGAGCCTGGATGAGATACAGTCCATGGGGTTGCAAAGAGTCAGACACAACTGAGTGGCTGAGTATGCACGTGTGTAAAAAATGGTCCCCACAACGCTAAGCACTACTAAAATTCCTTTCTTTGTATGTGGACAATGAGACCTTCACAGGTTATTTAATATCATCAGCTCTATATCAGTGTAACTTCACTCATTCACCAATCTGTGAGAATTAACCTTACCTAACAATTAATGGTACCCCACTCCAGTACTCTTGCCTGGAAAATCCCATGGGTGGAGGAGCCTGGTAGGCTGCAGTCCATGGGGTTGCTAAGAGTCAGACATGACTGAGCGACTTCACTTTCACTTTTCACTTTCATGCATTGGAAAAGGAGATGGCAACCCACTCCAGTGTTCTTGCCTGGAAAATCCCAGGGACGGGGGAGCCTGGTGGGCTGCTGTCTATGGGGTTGCACAGAGTTGGACACGACTGAAGCGATTTAGCAGCAGCAGCAAGCCTTTAAAGACTTTTCCCTTCTCCTCAAAGATGTCCTTGACATCCCACCCCCAACTAGCTGGCTTCTATAATACACTTTGACCTCATTCCAGCATTTACCAAATTCTTACATGTTTACAGTTAATTAAATCCAGACCCATCTTATTCACTTGGTTTTTGAAATAGGGACAATATTACTCATCTCTACATTCTCCACTGTGCCGTCTGAATTGCCTTGGATTCACTGGTAATGGCTCAATGAAGGTAACCAAGGTGTTGATTTACCCAAAGGATGAAACATGTCACATGCTAAGGAAAAAAAATAACCTATTATATTACAGTTTTACATAATACTATGAAAATGTGTTGAGGCCATTTAAAGCCTGCATCCCCTGCAAGCTGGGCAATGACAACACTGCCTAAATCTTCCAACAGCAATACCCCAAGAAGCCAACAGCTACAAGTGGAGCAAGACAGATCTTTCTGAGCCCTTTATCAAATGAATTACCACCTCCAGGCTAGGTTTGCAGATTTCTATATTTAAAACATAGAAAGTTGGGGGTTGAATTCTTGGTGTGCAGTTGCATAAACAAACTATTTTTATTTCTTGCTGCAGTAAGGAGGAAGCTTTGATCTTGCGCAACTTGTTCAAAGTCTCAGTTTAATATATTGATCACTTCTGAGTGCTTTTACCTGACTAGTTTCCATAAGCTCAGCCTGTCAACAAGAAATACCTCATGTAGTCTCAAGCTTCACTTCTTAAACAGCTTATTCCTTTAAAACTTGATGTAATTTTAAAAGGAATATCTAATGAAGAAAAGGTTTTGTGCCTCAGAAAAGGCTGCCCACTGCTTTGGGTTGAAATGTGCTAACTTAATGTTTCTCTCTGTTTTTAAAACTACAAACAGGATCTCATCCCAAGATATCATGACCTTGAACATTCCTGAGAAGTCTGAAAGGGAAGTGAACAAATGTCAACAAGCTTGGGTCTAAAATATACCAGCTTCATTTCTCTCATCATTCAAGTATGCACGAGGCTCAGAGAGACTTTGAATAGGCTGAGCTGGGGGATTAAAGAGGGGTCCTGATGAGATTCTCCCTCCCTGGTAAAATCTGGGGGTTGAAAGAAAAGCAATTAAAAGGGGGAGGGGGTGGGGGAGTACTGGGAAAACTTTTATTTTGAGAAAAAGAAAAAGAGCATAGAAGAAACAAACCCGAAGCAAACCCAACCCCCAGTAATGCCTGGAAACTTGCTATGTAAGTAACCATCCCTGTTAAGACTTGCTTCCCTTACAGTTTTGGCAGGGACCACAAATGACAGCCTTAGAATGCCACATGATCATCTGAATATTTTAACAACCCATCTCCACTGGATTCATTTCAGCAGCATGGAAGTGAAATGCAACCTGCAGCTGTGGTGAAGGGCTAAGTCCCCTTGAAGGAGTTGTGAAAGAAGGACCTTTTCTTTAGGGAGGGGGCTGGTCCAGAAGATGCGAGGGATAGGGGTAGGGCTAAGGGACACTGGGACAATGGAATCTGACCTAAATCCCAGGATTTCTGCCTGGGAAGTATAGTCTCTTGTGTGAATAAATCTGGTGGTTAGAAAATAACTGCTGTCTTCAGCTGTAAAGCAAAACAGAACTCTAAACCAGGACTTCTGCAGCTGGCCACAGACCCCCCTGGGGCAGAACTGGGCTTGCCACACAAAAGCCAGCCTTAGCTTTGTCTCTATAAGCATATTTTTCTTATGTATTTAGATCCCAGGCCTTCCATGAGCATACCACCTTAGCTTAGAGGGGGCCAGTAAGGAGGAGAGAAAATGGGGAGAGCAAATGAGAGTATGGCTAAGTGAGTGGATACGGAAGGCAGTCTAGGGAAATGCAAAAGATATGAAGGAGGGACTGGGTGGTATCAGGAGCACTGACGGGAAGTTGTATAGGGGAAGTGAACGGGTCAAACAGCTAACACTTTCTGCAAGTAAGAATTAACTTGGGGAAACAAATCATTGGATCTAGGACAAAGAGGAGGTCTTCAACAAACATAAACTCCTTCCATCATCTCTTCCCTCCATCAGCACTGATTATTCAAAAATTTATTTCCCAAGGTGGCTTTCCTAGTAACCTTGGGACCTGTTTTTGTATTCCTGAGAGCCTGTTTTTCTCACCAGTGAAGTGAAAGTTGCTCAGTCGTGTCTGACTCTTTGTGACCCCATGGACTTCTCCAGGCCAGAATACTGGGGTGGGTAGCTCTTCCCTTCGCCAGGGGATCCTCCCAACCCAGGGATCGAACCCAGGTCTTCCACATTGCAGGTGGATTCTTTACCAACTAAGCCACAAGGGAATCAGACTATTATTTCTCAACAGAGTATCAGACTATTATTATTTTTCAAAGTGATGAATATTCACTGCATGCCAATGAAGCCTGGATCCTACCCTAGGCACTGAGTCTCCTGGGATGGCTGCCCGGACAAGGGAGTGTGGACTCCCCATAGAGGCCATGTGGTCCCCTTGCTGCAGGTCACACCAGACGCATGGCAAAAGAATTCTGTGCTGATCCCTTCAGTAGCCTCACCCTCTTCTATGGCTCCAAGCTCCAGACACAAGCCCTGAGAATGAGGGAGTGAAGGTGGGAGTATTTCAAAGGGCAGGGTGATCTACAGTGGCTGACTCTCTGACCCTTGGCCCTCAAATGGGCACTGTCTCAGAAAGCAGCATCGGAATCACCTTGGAGCTTGTCAGAAAAGCAAATCTCTGGCTCCACCCCAGGCCTACTGAAGGAGACTCTTCATTCTAAGGGCCCCACAGGGTGATTCATGTGTACATTAAGATCTGAGAAGCACTGTTATCGAAAATGTTCAGTTACCGCCATTCAAAGCCCTGACTTAAAAACACTGGATAGATAGAGGCAATGTGGTCCAGTAGAAAGAGCCTGACAAGGAGCAGGGAGTTAAGCCCTCCAAAAACGTTAGCTGTTGCCAGGTAGTAGTTACAGCCTGGGCAGTTGTTTGAACACAGGCAAATCCCTCATTTCTCTGGGTTGCACTTTCCCACATGCATGGGGATGGGAGAGAACTACAATAACTTTATGATTCCTTCCGGTTCTAAAGTTCTAGGTCTACAATTCTATTTGACAAGACTGTTTTGCTGCCTTCTCCATACTAAAGTAGGGGCTTTAATAAGTAGTTTCTATGTTTAATACAGCCTGGCATACAGCAGGGCTTAATAAATATTTGTTGAATGAATGGGCAACAAACTGAATGGCCAATAATGGAACAATGGTAAGGTCAACTTAATGACTGATTTTTCAGGTGACCAAAATATGTTATCTTTAACAAACGATGTTTTCAAAGATTTTTTTCTTAATATAAAAATAGGCAAAAAAGCATTTTACTTTTAGTGATGCGTAGACAGTAAAAACAGGACAGAAAAGCAAGAAAATAATTATCATAAGTCTGGACAATAACCTTAGAGGAATGATAGGATAGAAAAGAGATTTTAAATCTTTGTCATTAAAATTTTTAAAAATTGTGATAAAATAAACAATATAAAATTTACCATCTTAACCATTTTAAGTGAACAGTTCGGGAGTGTTAAGCACACGTACATGGTTGTACCAGCAATTTCCAGAACACTTTTTCATCCTGTAAAACGAAAACGCTCTGAGTAGAACCCTAACTTTCGCTTGCCTGCCAGCCCCTGGCAACCACCATTCTACTTTGTCTCTCTGAATTTGACTACTCCAGGAACCTCACATAAGTGGAATCCTATAGTATTTGTCTTTCTGTGATGGGTTTATTTCACTTTGCATAATGTGCTCAAGGTTCATCCATGTGGTACTGTGTGTTAGAATTTTCTTCATTTTTAAGCCTAAAGTTCTCTTATTCATACATACCATATTTGTTTATCCATTCATCTATCAGTGGACACTTGGGTTATTCCTACTTCTTGCCTATTGTGAACAATACAACTATAACACTTACAAATATCTCTTCACGACTCTGCTTTCCATTCAGTTGGGTCTATACCCAGAAGTATAACTGCTAGATCATATGGTAATTCTATTTTTAGTTTTTTGAGGAAACCTCCTACTATTTTCCATAGCAGCTATACCATAAAGGGTTTTCACATCATACACACACACACACACACACACACACACACACACACACACAAGCCTGCTCACCACAAATAGCAGACCCTTCTCACCACAACAGAGAAAGCAACAAAGACCCAGGGCAGCCAGAAATTTAAAAAAAAAGGCCCATCCAAAAAAAAAAAAGAAGACTCTTCAACAAATGCATTCATATACTGTTAAATGAAAAAAGTGATAACTTACATACATACAGCTTAATTTCAACTACATTAAAAAAACACAGGAAGAAAGATGAAGTAACTATGTATATAAAACTGTTAACCAATAGGTGGGTTCCACTGGATGTTGGTGAGAGTAGACTTGTATTTTCTTCCCTAATCTTCTGCGATGAGCACAAACCACACTGGTAGTCAAGAAAAAAAGTGAAAGACATTTAGTAGGACACATTTTTCTTCTCGGGCATCACATCATCCATCGCATGGAGTCTGATAGCCCATTTAGTTTACCACATTTATTCAAAGGGCATGCGCGCGTGCACGCGGGCACACACACACACACACACACACACACACACACAGGTTTTTCCTTTCATAACCAAAGATGATAGATAACCAGGCTGATTTCTGAAAAAATTTAAAGCCCCAAATAACAGTAATTCCAACTTTCAATCAAAGTAAGTAAATCTTTTCTCCTCTTACTCTTACCTAACAGGGCTTTTTAAAAGTCCTTCCCATCCAGGCAGGACCTGTGGTCCAGCTGGGACGGCAGGGCTGGAATCTGCACAGAGCAGGGGCAGCAGACAGGGCTGCGAGTAGGGCTGTGCTGACTTCCTCTTCAAAGTCCTCACAGCCAGCCTCGCCAGGCCGGCAGCTGACCCCTATTCCCACTTGGTTTGTGGCCTGGGTCAGCTTAGTTTTCTTCCAGTAGTTGGTAAACCGTCTTTGCACCAGGAGAGAGATAGTAAACTGGACTGAGGAGAGAGGGATGGCCGGGAAAGGGGAAGGAAGGGACTCGAAGGATTAACGAGCTGATTTCCATTAAGGCTTTGACATCTTGGAATGAAAAGCGGACTGTAAGAGCAGAAGCCCAGTCCTCTACTCCGGCCATGCTGCCAGTTGGCCATTCATCACCAAAAATTCCCCAACAAATCCAAGGCTGTTGCTTAATCACCTCATATAAATCTCTATTAATCTTGCAAAGCCAAAACACAAATACATGACAAAAGTCTTTATGTAGCCTCGATTTTGGGGTCAAAATGTTAAAAAATGGAACTGATCATCCAATGGCTCCAACGAACTTTTTTTTTAAGCCTCCTTTTGGGGAATAAATAAATGACCTCCTCACTAATGTTTTAGTATCTATTAGACTGAATAAACTCAAGCTAAATGATCAAATAAACTGAAGAAGGAAAGAGCTGTTGGTGCTAAAATTTGAACCGACTTTTTTTTTTCTTTGCAATAACAGCGATGTTTCAAGCTAAACTCAGAAGAAACAGAAAATCCTTAGCAGGCACAAAGGAACATTTACTATTCCTCTTTCGTAAATTGCTGGGGACATAAAAGGGTCTCTTCAGCAGTGAAATTTGGAATACTTTGTATTATAACACCTTTTGGGGAAAAGCATATGAGAATATAAGTCAGGGGTTGGCTTTAAGAAGGACCCACCCGGACCCAGAAGTGGCTCGTCTAAGAATGGAACTCCCAGTGCAGACAAACAGCTCTTAGGACAACACTCTCGGAGGACCTCAAGGACAGGGCAGACATGTGGCAGGCTGAGGCTTCATTATTTATACTCGATTTTATACTTTCCTATTTAGGAAATTCAAAGTTATCCTGCCAGTGACATGGATAATCCAGAAAAACTGACACATGGGTTTGGGATATATTGTGTTCTGGCCATGTGTTTTCCTCTCAAACTCTATTCTAGGCTCTGAACACATCCTGATTAATATGGTAAAAGTGTGCTGTGGAGTAAGGGGAAGCCTGGTGTTACAGACCACCCACAGAGTGTAAAGTTCACACTTGGATAATAACGAGTTGACTGTACTGGAAACATAAAAGTGGCTTTCCTAGACTCTGGGCAAGGAAGCTGGAAACCCAGCGAATTTCAGTGATTCATGTCTTTGTTTTCTAGGCTGGAAAATCATGGAGGAAAATCAGAGAAGGGGAGGGAGAAGGATAATGAAAAGACTAGACTAGGAAACTGCAATAGGAACCACAGGGAAGGCCGAGAGGATTTTTCTAGCTGAAGAGGAGGCTGGTGGCAGCTTTGTCATCCATCTTCAGGCACTGTGCAACATGAAGGTCCTTTCAGATGGCTGGCCTGTTACTCCATCTCCTCCTTCCAAGAAGGAACTGACTCAGGAAGCCAGAAGATGATGAATTTCTTTTTTTTTTTTCCCCTGTCTTCAACTTTTTATTATAGAAGTTTTAAATATACAAAAGTGGAGAGAATAAAATGATGAGGCCACATAGACCCACGACCAGACTTTAACAATTCTCAAAGTGTGTCTGCTCTTCTTAATCCTCTCTCCTTCCTCAAGCTGTATTAAAGCAAGTATCAGATATCATAAAGATGATGAATTTCTATGAGATTCATCAAGGGGCAGCAAACTAAGGGGGGCGGAATGTCCTTCCGTACAGAACTTGAAGAATAGGAGGTTCAGATTTTGTCTTGGGGCAGTCCTTGCTGGAAGCTGAGGTTTCAATAAGATGATGTCCCTGACTTCCTGATTCCCAGGAATAACAGCTAAGAGGACCAGGCCCACTAATTGATAAACAGAGGAGAATATGAATATGATCACAATTCCTGTTCTCTCAGAAAAGGTATCTTGGGACCTTCGCTAAAAGCCACACAGAGGCAAATGATACTAGGCTTAAGGGAGCAGTTTTTGGAGAGGAAACAAAAACTGGACTAAAACTGAGAGGCTCCCTTTATTGGCATTTCAGATACTAGAGAATTTCCCATCAATAATCCTGGTCAAAGCTATAGTTGCTTAGAAAACATAGAGCCTCACATCTCCACTCATTGAGAAATCCTTCATTAGATCCCTTTCTTTCTTTCCTTTTAAAATATATTATCCATGTAGTTGGCTGCACTGGGGCTTAGTTGTCGCACTTGGGGTCTCTGACCTCCACTGTGGCATGTGGGATCTAGTCCCCTGGCCAGGGATAGAACCTGGGTCCCCTGCATTGGGAGTGTGGAGTCTTAGCCACTGGACCACCAGGAAAGTCCCTGGGTCCCTTTCACCCAAAGGTCTCCTTTAGGACCCTTCACTGTGTGGCTTCCATGCATTTCCTCAGTCCCATTTTCTGCAACATCCCTTATACTTTAGGTTTCAGAAGAGCTAACTTCTGTGTAGTTCTCCACACTTATCAAGGCATTCCACATTGCTATGTCTTTGCCTATGACATTCCCTGAGCTTGGAATATCCCTCATCTGTCGTGACCACTTGGTAAAATTCTTAACTCTTGAAGGCATCCTGCCCACCCACCCCCCAGGCTACTCCTGTACCTACTATATACTTCTGTTACCACACTTTCCATATTCAATGAAAGTAATTTATTTACACATCTTTCTTACTTCCTGGATGGGGCCCTTTGAAGCCAAGGCTAGTTCCTCCTATATCTTTGCATCACTACAGCTCCTAACACAGAGGTTATCGTGTAGTCTACGCTCAATGAGACTTTGCTGAATTCCACTGATTTGTGGGTCTCACATTAGCCATTGTTTGCCTCACCACATAAGGTGGGGAGCCCAAGGAAAGTGAAGAAAAGCACATTTTTTGAAGAATAAAAAAGAGGCTGCTATGTTAGACAACCAAGATACTAGTCATTAATCAAAGGCAACATACTACAGCGTGGAATGTGGTAGGCTGCGGGCCTCTGCTGGACTCCTTTCTCCTGGAATCACAGAGGATGCACACGGGGGTGGCAAATTCTCGCAGTAACACTGTCCAACCAATGTCAGGTTCTAAGACACAGATATCGAACACTGTGTTACACAGAGGCCTTCCTGTATATTCGAGAAAGTTGAGAAATTCTTCTTACTCCATCTTTCACACAGAAAATGCCTTAAGTTTCAGAATAAACTAATGATGGCAAGGATGAAAAAAAAAATGTTATCTAGCCTCCTTTGCCTGGCTTATTCAAGCTCCTCCACTACATACCTAAAATGGCAATTTATATCTTTTTCTTATTCAGCCCCTCTGGGCCCCTCTGTGCCTGCTTAAGTTTTATACCAGTCTCTCATCTCTGAGTTGCCATGGTGTCCGGTAGTCTGTACTACGATTCAGTCAATTACTGCCTTTCATTGCTAGGTTATCTAACACAGGACTGGGCACATAGCAGATTCAAAAAAACCAAACTGGTGGACAGATAAAAAGCCATAGTACATGCCCGCCCCGTCACCCAGCAGTTTTAGAAAAATTGTCAAGAAAATATTTTTCTTTCTTTACCACAACCCAAAGTTTGAAAAAGATATATAACTCCAGTAAGTTTAGAAAACTCATGCCAGTGACTTTTAAAACTCCCACAACCAGGAACAGCATTTCTCCAGTGTATTCCTAACCCCCGATAACTCCGTGCTCATGTGGGGCTTTAACATACCTCTTGGCCAGCCAGAGCTTGGCTTTGGTACAAACAGCGACGTCAGCCAGTTCCTGCTGAAAGTATGTATTCATTCTGTATTTGGCGTCTGAGAAGGCTTGTAACAAATGAAAAACCTAAACCAAAAAAAAAAAAGAGAGAGAGAGAGAAAAAGCAATATCCTGCTGTGAAAATATATTTTTCCTAAATGTCCAGTTCTTCGCTCTTAGGTTTCCTCAAAATATTCCCCTCAAAGGAAACAGGCACCTGCAAAATGTGGCTCTGGCCTCTTTGCAGGAAAAGCATGTTGATTTTGGAAGGACGCAGCAAGTGGCAAAAACCTTATGTCTTTCATCTGTACCTGTGCTCTGGGTTCCTTACCAAGTCTAGAAAAAGATGACTATTCTGTGACCAGTCATTAGATGCAAGAGTTTATTACTTATAAACAGTCTAAAAATTTATTTTAGCAAAGAAATACAAACATCTTTATCTTAGCAGTCTCATAAAAAAAAAAGTACTTAAAAAAATTTATTTCTGCATTTACTTATTTTTGGCTGTGCTAGGTCTTCGCTACTTGCACAGGCTTTTTCTCTAGTTGCAGAGGGTGGGGGCTCCTCTCTAGTTCCAGTGCACGGGCTTCCCATTGCGGTGGCTTCTCTTGTTGCAGAGCAGAGGCTTTAGGGTACCTGGGCTCAGTGCTCCCTGCGTCTAGAGCACAGGCTCAACAGTTGTGGCACACAGGCTTGGCTGCTCCACGGATCCTCCTAGATCAGGGATTGAACCCGTGTCTCCTGCATTGGCAGGCAGGTTCTTATCTCCTGAGCCACCAGGGAAGGCCCTCAAACAGTATTTTTAAAGTCAAAATCTGACTACACAGGAAAAAAATCAACTGTCTGTGAGTCTAATCTGGTTTGGGGCTTATCAGAATGGGCTTGGCCGAAGAAGCAGGCTGTAATGACGCCTGCCTTTGCAAATACTGGATAGTGATGTTTGTAAACTACTGAGAGTTTTTAGATCTTTTCTAAGATGTCAGGAGCTGAGGCAGCAGTGCAGAACCCTGCTTTCTTACTCTTCCATGACATTATACATTAGAATTAAGCAGAGCAAGACAAATCCTGTTGTCTCTCTCTAGCTGCCTATATTTAGAACGAAGGCCACAATTCCAGCAAGGCCATGGCACAGGCCACATGTGTGTGTACTGGTTTGTGTCCATATGTGTGCCTTGGGTCTATCCAGTGATGACACTAACAAGGCCTCGGTGAGAAGTACTAACCTGCAGCAGAGAACAAAAGTGGATGAGGGCATAAACGAGATCCACTGACCTTAGCTAGCATCAAGGGAAAAGACATATCAGAGAAATCCTTCAGCTCCTTTATCAAGGGGAGGAGGAGGGTGGAGCAAAGCAAGCACAGATAAACACATCAAGAACTTGGAAGGCCTATTTTAATAATCAGAGTGTTTCTCTCTCTGTTGTATCCTTTACTGGGGCTGCAGATGATTCTTTCTAAACAGCATGATTCCACTTTTTCTTCTCTTTCTCTCCTGTCAATGAAGGGCATAACTTTGCTAGTTAAGTATGGAAAGGAAGTAATGAGAAAAAGCAAAAGGTCAAGATAAGAGATCCAGAGCCATCAGACCCTAAATGGGGTCTGAGCAGGCAGGTTTTCCTGGCTCAAAGATCTGCAATTTCTAACAACAAATATATGCTGTGCGAGCACCTCTGGTTTAGAGAGTCAGTTTTGATTATTTTATTGTATGGAATTGCTATTAAAAAAATAATTTTTTTTTTCCCTAAATAGGAGAAGGCACACAAGTCCCAGAGTGGAGTCTGAAAACGCTTTCTCTAATAATGGATCTGTTATTTCAGAAGCAACAGATCAAATATCACTACTTCACCGCACCCCCATAGGGACCTATACCGCCCGTCGTGAAGTCTGGAGCAGTGGTTCTGGCTGGGGCTTCTGTTCTTATGTGGTGACTGCCAGAGTGAAAAAAAATCACCTCCCTCTGCCCGAATCCCCACCATCCTGAGAGAGTTGGCAAAGCCACTGGGCCTTGCTTTACTTTTCTCCACAGCTGCACAGAACCAACCACTGCGGCTTTTCATGGTGTCACAGGACTGTAATTAATCAGCAGACACCAGCAAAATACATGACTTTGGAATTTACTTATAAAGAAAGCTGTGAGATTTTTCAAACGCCTCTCATTTAGAAGCAATCACTTCAAAAATAACTCCTGATGGATGTTTAAACTTCGTCCTATATTTGCTCACCTTACTTGGCAAAAACAAGGCTGTTTTTGAAACGCTTGGTAGCTCTGGTTTATGAAAACGGGCCTATGAGTCCATCAATTCTGTCACCTTGGGCACAAACCAGACAACAATTGTGATCCTGGTTATTCACCAGGAACGGAGTGCGGTCTGTTTACATGGGGCCAATGGTGGGGGAAGGTATACTTAGAAGAACCTTGGTGGCAATAAACATGCAGGAGAAACAGAGCGATATATGTGAAAGACGGGGTCAGAGGAGACAAGGAAAATGGGGGTGGGCAGGAGGGGGAGAGAAGACAGAGGGCAGCGAAGGAGAAAAAGAGGCTTGTGAGCACAGGTCTGAAACAGGTTACTGTGCTTGAAAAAAAGTTTTCTTTAAAGATAATTAATGAAAATGTTTGAATATATGACTACCCTCCTATCACATGAAGAGTACTGGGTTTGAGACTTCCCTGCTGGTCCAGTGGTTGAGATTCCATGCCTCCAATGCAGGGGCTGAGGGTTCAATCCCTGGTCAGGGAACTAAGATCCCACAGTATGTGCGGTATAGCCAAAAAAAAGAGTGCTGGCTTAATTCTCTCAAGGAAAATGAGGCCATCCTTTGCATGAAGTTCAGAAGTGAGGCCAGACTTCTGGAACTCTGGTCTAAGGTCAGGTCTGGGAGTTCTAGGCAGCTCCAGGAAGGATCATTTGTCCATCGACTCTGCAAGGATGGCAGGGGTGAGGCAGCTTCTCCCCACAACTCCCTTTCTGACGTTCTGGTCCAGAGGAACTTTGGGCAAACAGCGTGGCCAAGCCCAGGCCTGGGATAATTAGGAAACTGCATTAAACCAAACACAGAGAAACCCAAGCTGCCAGACCTGAGGATGATGACTAACTGGACCCACAGGAGAACCCTGAGAAGTTCAGTGTCTTTAGGTGTCCCAAGGTGGCAACAGGATTACAACATTCAGTCCAAAAATATTTATTAAACAATTATTATTACCAGGCGCTATCCTAGGGGCTGCAGCCGAGAACACACAGAATCCCTGCTTTGCTGCAGCTTACATTCCAGTCGTAGATAAACAAAAATATCAGTCGTTTCCCAGACTCTGCCTGGTTGGGATTTATAACCTGCACAATGGCCTCGCCATCATTCTGCTCTTCCACACGACCCTCCAGCCTCCACCACATCCAGGGCAGAGCAGGGCTCAACAAGCATTTGCTGAACTGATGCTGATGTTTGCTGCCTCTTCCTCTATTACCTCTGCCTTTAGGACACACACCCAAGGGTTTGGTGAGCGGCTGGTGGTGCCAAGCCCAAGTCATGAGCAGAGTCACAGAGCTGGATAGTGCACGTCCCTTACTCCATGGATTCCTAACCTAGTGGACTGCTAACCCAGTGGGAAAAGCAGGGAGGCTAGATCAATGATCAGAACGCAACCCTGTTGAAGGGGGTGAGAGGAGAAGAGACTTTGGAGCCAAGTGGACTTTGGTGGAAACCTAGTTTCTAGCTGTAGGGCTTTGGGTCACTTGTTTACCCCACAGTAAAGACTATAATATTATCTATAATATAATGAGTATAATATTATCTGTAATATAAAGAGTATAATAACATCTATCTGGTAGAACTACAGAAAGATTTCAAAGAACATATATATAGATAAATAGTACTTGGCACATGCTAGGCACCTGACCAAAACGCTAGTTCTCTTTTTCCATCTCTTCCCTCCCTTCCAGCCCTCATTCTAAAAATAAACAGAGAAGGCTTTGCAGGAAGAATGATAGCCATATGCAGCCTTGAAAAGAATCTTGCCAGAATTGGGAGGAAGAAGACACAAGCAGAGGAAACTGAGTTATTAAAAAGTGTTAAAGAGTATTAAAATATTGGTATTGCCAACAAAAAAGTGAACATTAACTTAAACTATTAATTTTTAATTTAATTTAAAATACATATAAAATACTAAATACTTTATAATGCAAAATAATAAATGAAAAATAAATATAATTTTATTAACTAAATTAATTTAGTTAATAATGATGTATCAATATGGGTTCATTAATGGTAATAAGCACACCACTCTAATACATAATACTAATAACAGGAGAAAACTGGGGAGAGGGCGTAGGGAAGAGAGGAATGACATGGGAACTATCTGTACTCATGTTTTCTGAAAATCCAAAACTGTTCTACAAAAACCCCATTCAGTAAAAGAAAAATATTGGGACTGCTCAGGGGACAGCAAATAGTCGCAGGTAACAAGAGTGAGCCAGGATGTGTGCAGGGTGGTGGGAGACACAGATGAAGAGAGGGGTCAGGTTAGACAGGGAAGGATCTCAAAGGCAGCATCAAGGGATGTGTGCTCTGTTCTGGAGACAGCAAAGACCGCTTCAGAGATCAGATCTCTAATTCGAAAAGGAAAAGCCAGGGACAGTGAGGAGGCTGGGTCAGAAGGGGTCAGGTGAGTGAGACTGCTGCCACTCTAGACAAAAGGTGGTGGGGCTTGAAACCAGAGCCTGTAAACCAAGAACAGACTGTGGACCAAAAGTGGCTGCAGATGTTTTATTTGGCTTACAAGGTATTTTGAAATCGCCATTTGTGAACTGGGAGATTTCACATCAAAATCAACCCGATGTTGAAACTCTTTGGAAAAATGAGAAGATCCAACAATTCTGTGACACCCCTACTTCATGCCGATCTAAATGATGGCAGCAGCAGAACGCAGAGGGAAGGATGCAGCTGAGAGACGTTTTGGAGGCAGAAGAAGCAGGACCTGGCAGTTGCTGAAGACCCGGCATTGAAGGTCAGGAAAGCGACCTTCCCCCAGGGCAGCTGGGGATGGAGGGCCAGGCTTCAAGACCAGGATCATGAGAATAGGTGGCAGGACTGGGAATGAGGGATGGGGAGTTAATGAGTTTGGTCAGGAATATCCATGTGACGCTTGTTAGGGTAATTTATCTTGCAAACCAGGAATTCTTCTGAGAGTGAAAAAGAGCACTATTAATAATCATACTGGGACAGACCGAGACAGTTGGTGACCTCCAGCCATGGCAGACCCCTTGGAGAAAGGTTAGAGTGGACTTAGGGATGTCTCCAGCATACACACACACACACAAACAAAAAAACCCCAAAAACAAAAACAGGAGAAAGCTTTATTGACTTAAGATAGTTGTCAGAAGGAGACAAATGCATATAGAAAACGACCAAGTGCAAACCAGCATCACCACCCCCGACTCTCACAGGCCTGGGACTGCCCAGAGATGAGGCAGTCACACCTGCTCTGAGGAGGGGGTGGTCAGGAAGCAGCTAGAGGGACCTAAGACTCCCTGTCCCTGAGATGCAAGCCTTAATGAAACTCTGGGAGAATCTGAAATGAGTCTGGAGAACAGTCAGCCTCTGCCCACCCTCATCCCATGCTAAACACAGAGAGACTGAGGGGCACCCCCAAACATCTTGGTAAAGCATGGAGTCCATTTTCGCAGCTTTGAATCTCAAAAGTGACTCCACAGAGCAAATGGAATGCTCTTTGAATAAATGCCACAGGCCTAAAGAGAGTCATGAGTCAGATCCCTGAAAGAACTTGAGCTGCACCAGTGAAATACGTCTGGTTTATGCTATTGGACTAAAATAGTGACTTGTGTTAGACAAGATCAAGATGATATATGGCTGTTTGGGAATGCAACGCTAAGATGGCTTTTTCCTCTCCACCAAGCATGGCTTCTAGGCAATTTCCCCCCTTATAAGATCAACAGCAGCTGAGTTCCAGAAACCAGCAGGATTCAGCAATAACAGGACCAGGTTTAGCCAGGCGGGGGAAAAGGACAACTTGGAAGAGAAAAGGGATGTTCATTTCAAAGGTCAGATATAAATGAGGTGAAGGTATCCTTATCAGGAACAATCCTGCTGAAGACCCACAAATCTATCCCCCTTTGCAGCTGTATTTATTTCCTTAAAAACAAAAGCCTGGTCTTCTTGGGCAGCACACAGACTGGGGGCAAACACTTCTGCCCCTATCACATTCAGTACCAAGTATAGAATTTCTGTATCTGCTACTCTGCCTCCTGGCTTTCTCTCCACGCTGCTCCAACCCCCACAGCAAAGTCAGAGCCACATTTTTCCAAGCTCAGTGTTTACACAGGATTTTATTTCGGCTGGTAAAACATCTGTATTTTTTCAAGGACTTAAATAAATGATCTATGCCGGGAATGTACAGTATAGGGTGATGTCAGGCCCCCTTTTCTTTTCGACTCACTGGGCAGAACAGGCAAACATTGTTTCAGCCTGTAGCTGGGAATGTGAATATTTATCCTGTCGACTTAATTCATACAAACAGAACGAAAGGCAGGCAGGCAGAAGTATTTTATGGCTTTAAGTCAGACTGAAAGGAGGTGGGGTGAGAAGGGGGGTGGCTGAAGAAGGAATCTAAACTTTCTAATTCACAGAAACATGCCTAATCATAGAACTGCTGGGAAACGGATACAGCAAAAATTATTTAAAAGGCAGATTGTGTTTATTTTTTTGCATGTGTGTGTTTGGGAGGGGGAGGTGAAGTTGGGAAAGTGAGAGAGAGAAGAGTTCTCTAACTTCTATGCCATTTCCAATCATTGCAATGTGTTTGAGGACTTAATTTTCTGCTTTAGGCATATTAATCTTATTCTTAACCAGAGCACAGGCTTCTGACTCCCACAGTGCAGAGCACAGCGCTTGCTGGGTACACGTACCTGCCTGTGTCATCTGTACAGACAGTTCCACATACTCTTCTTTGTTACCCGCCCTGGAGGGTGGACTGGAGATGTGACCCTAGGATGCTGGTCATCCAGAACAGGCTTAGTGGGCATGTGCCACCCACGGCTACTTACTGATCTAACCTTAGGCTGGAGGGCAGGTCCAGGAAGCATTTCAAGTGGTTTCTCCCCCAAACCGCAACCTGTTTATCAGACGAGGACAGATCCTTAGAAAGGTCTGGGTGAATTCCCAAAAGGTGACACTTGGCTGTGTTGTGTTGTTGCTGCCAGGAAAAGGATGCTAATTACAAAGCGTCATTACTTCCTAGCTGACTCTGGCTTGGGAAGCAGGCCATGAATATCTCTAAGGATTAAAATGTACAAAAACAAAGTCTGTGGGGACCTAGAAATTCACTTTGTGTCTCAAATGCATGCCTTCTCCTCTGGTAACACTCCTACTGTTTCAGTTCAGGAACCAAAAGATCTTACACCTAGATGATGCAAACAACTTAACGACTGGTCTGTCTCCAAAATTCATTTTACACATGGCTGCAGAGGATTCTTAAAAGCCAAGCCCTGATCGCATCACTCCCATATTCAAAATCCTTCAATGATTTCCAGTGTCCTAAAATAATCTTCTGGGCACTGAAGGCTCAACCTGTCTTTCTAGTTTCCCCTCCAACTTCCTCCACTTCATGACCTATTCTGTGGCTGTGAGTGATGATTTCCCATTCCTGACAATGCTTTTCCATCTAGGAACTTCCTTCCATTTCTCCCCACAACCTCTCCAGCTCTGCCTAATGAAATTCATTCATACTGTAAGACTCAGCTTATATACTACCTCCTCCATAGAGCCTTGCTCAGCTTTTATCACCACCTCCTATCCCCACCCTAAGACTTTCCTACACAGTGCCCAGTGACTCATTTCATTTGATTTCTTCTTTTAACTTTTCAAACCCTGTCATCATGGTTATCAATCCATAATTTCCCTTTCCTGGAGCATGGCTCACTGAAGGAAAGGACTGCATCTTGTTCTTTGTAGCCTCCGGACTCCAGGGATATACAGCTTTATCTGGCAGAAAGAGACTCAATCAACAGAACATGTATCCATCTAGAGTACTACCCCGGCCCCTTGCCTGGGTGGCAGGAGCAGAACTTATATTTGCAGCAGCAGGTAGAATGTTAAGAGTCAACTCTCTAAACTCTCCCCACACAATAGGGTTGGAGGAAACACACAGTATTAATAAGAGAGTACAAGAACACTCCAGGATTCTTGCCTGGGAAATCCCAAGGACAGAGGAGCCTGGTGGGCTACAGTCCACAGGGTTGCAAAGAGTCTGACATGACTTAGCAATTAAAACAACAAAACAATAAGCAGTGAGTATACATTTGTCTTAGATCATCTCTGGCCTGCAGTGAGAAGTTCCATCACCCAGAAGAAGTGTCAAGGATGCCAAGGAGTTGGGTTAGGATGAGGTTTAGAGTTAGTTTTCACCAAACATACAGAGAAAGGCTTGCTTAGCAAGAACTAACAATTTACAAAACACTGATACAATATCTGTTCTAACTTAAGAGTTTCTAGCTTTAGAACACAAACATATTTCTGAAAAGCTACATACAACATTTTTCAAATTACAAATTATTTCTTTGTAAAATAAATCCCAGTTTAAATTATTTAGGGACAGCTTTATTATATGTGATAACTTATTTTTTCTAATATCTGGATCCTCAAACTATTGAGTTTCCTGAGATCAACAAGTAACTCTAATGCAGTAAACCTCACTAAGGAAAAATAAAATTTGTTTACTCAAGACAGTTAATTGAAAACAATACAGGGAATTCCCTGGTGGTCCAGTGGTTAGCAGGCTTCCCTAGTAGCTCAGACAGTAAAGAATCTGCCTGTAACATAGAAGACTTGGGTGTGATCCCTGGTTCAGAAAGATTCCGTGGAGGAGGGCATGACAACCCACTCCAGTATTCTTGCCTGGAGAATCCCATGGACAGAGGAGTCTGGCAGGCTACGGTCCACAAGGTCACAAAGAGATGGATAAAACTGAAGCGACTTAGCCTGCCTGTCAGTGGTTAGGACTCAGCACTTTCACTGCTGTGGCCCTGGTTTCATCCCTGGTCAGGGAACTAAGATCTTGTAAGCTGTGTGTCATGGCCAGGAAAAAAAAAAACTGAAGTTGAGTGTTGGGCATAAGGGATTCATTATATTATTCTGTCTATATCCATGTATATTTAAATTTTTTATAAAAAAATTAAAAAATATTTACAGAGGGAGAGAAGGGAAAGGAAAAAAACCCAGCTATAGGACATAGAGATGAAATCAATATAAAAAGATCTTATGATCTTGTGCAAGAAATAAGATATGTACATAAATAAAATTCAAGGTAAAAAACAGTAAGTGTTGTAAGAGAGATAGAGAACAGAAGGTCCAGGTATAACCAAAAGAAGATGATAAAAGTGACACAAACAGTAATGAAAAGATTGACTTACTTAAGATAGACATGGAACAACAGACTGGTTCCAGATAGGAAAAAGGAGTACATCAAGGCTGTATATTGTCACCGTGCTTATTTAACTTATATGCTGAGTACATCGTTAGAAATGCTGGGCTGGATGAAGTACAAGCTGGAATCAAGATTGCCGGGAGAAATATCAATAACCTCAGATATGCAGATGACACCACCCTTATGGCAGAAAGTGAAGAGGAACTCAAAAGCCTCTTGATGAAAGTGAAGGAGGAGAGTGAAAAAGTTGGCTTAAAGCTCAACATTCAGAAAACGAAGATCATGGCATCTGGTCCCCTCACTTCATGGGAAATAGATGGGGAAACAGTGGAAACAGTGTCGGACTTTATTTTGGGCTCCAAAATCAGTGCAGATGGTGATTGCAGCCATGAAATTAAAAGACGCTTATTCCTTGGAAGGAAAGTTATGACCAACCTAGATAGCATATTCAAAAGCAGAGACATTACTTTGCCAACAAAGGTCCATCTAGTCAAGGCTATGGTTTTTCCAGTGGTCGTGTATGGATGTGAAAGTTGGACTGTGAAGAAAGCTGAGCACTGAAGAATTGACGCTTTTGAACTGTGGTGTTGGAGAAGACTCTTGAGAGTCCCTTAGACTGCAAGGAGATCCAACCAGTCCATTCTGAAGGAGATCAGTCCTGGGTGTTCATTGGAAGGACTGATGCTGAGGCTGAAACTCCAGTACTTTGGCCACCTCATATGAAGAGCTGACTCACTGGAAAAGACTCTGATGCTGGGAGGGATTAGGGGCAGGAGGAGAAGGGGACAACAGAGGATGAGATGGCAGGATGGCATCACCGACTCGATGGACATGAGTTTGGGTGAATTCTGGGAGTTGGTGATGGACAGGGAGGCCTGGCGTGCTGCGATTCATGGGGTCGCAAAGAGTTGGACACAACTGAGTGACTGAACTGTACTGAAGATAGACAACCAACTAGTTCTTTGAGAAATAATATAGTTGGGTCTGTATCCAAATATTTGTACTAAATAAATTTAACATGGAGAAAATAATCAAATGTTAAGAAAAAAGAAACCATAAAAATGGCAGAAGAAAACAGGAAAATGTTTTACAATTTTCAGGCAAAAACAGACTAAGAATGAACACAAAGCTATGAATAAAAAAATAAGAAGCAGAAAAATGATGTGTTTATAACATAAAAACTGAAATATTTTGTGTAGTGAAAACTACCAGGAATATTCAAAAGTATAGGTAAGCCAGGGGTAAAATATTTGCTAATTCCCCTAAGGAACAAAGCTCTTGCAAATTAATAACAAAAATGAAAGTAACTGAGTGAAATGTGGCAGGGAGTTACACACTTCCTCATTCATAGCACCCTCAGCACCTCAATAATCTTTTCATGGTGCCTCTAGGCCAAAGGAAATACCTAACAGTTCCATTTATTAAGTAGTTAGGTCCAAACAACCTAATAAGTATTTATGCCCTACAACTTAGGACCTGTTTGAAAAAATAAGACACATAAGTTGAAAGCAAAAATATTTTTATTTCATTCTTTAATAACCACAATTACTTACTAATGGGATGTGTGTGCCTGCTGGATACTTTATAACTGCAAGCTCTGGAAATCTCGGGATTCCACTACCTTCGTTCCTGTTCCACATGGATTTTCTCGTGGGACTAGCTCTTTATTACAGCAACTATCAAACACTCAACTTTGCAAAGACATACAGAGTCATCAAAAGGAATGCAGTGTGAGCTAATGCTGATAACTGTAAATGACTTCAAGCGAGTAGTTCACATAATATCTCACAGATGGTAAGTGTCATTGTCCTTCTCTCCCCCAAACTGAAAATATCCCACAACACTTTGGCACACACTTTGGGAACGGCAAATCTGTTTAGCTGAGAACATAAACAAGCAATTCACAGATGAAATACAAACAGCCAATAAACACATGAGGACATGAGGACACGTTTAGTTTCATTAATGTTTAAGGAAGGGCAACTCAAACAATGAATTTTTAAAAGAGAAAAACAGTAATAAGCAGAGAATTTTCTCTAAAGGGTAGGACCCATCAATATTGGGATAAGGAAACAGACATTCTCATTCATGGTGGGAGGAGGAACTATTTCAACCTTTTCGGGAGGTAAGGAGCAGGGCCACATTACTGCACATACAATGTATTCTATATAGATGGGCTCATCTGTTTGTTAGACAAAGCAGCAGTTTGGAAGTGTCACTGTTGCTATCAACATGGAAAATATGAACTTTCTTTAATCTTGAAATACCCATTTCTAGGAATTTATCTCACGGAAACATTTACAGGTATGGGCACAGAAACAGATGCCCAAGGATGATCTCAAGCAGCACTTACTATAAGAGGAAAGTTTAGAAACAGTCAATACAGGACCAGTTGAAAAAATGATGGGATATTCCTACATAGTATCCCATCATGTCTAGCCAAGCAGTGCCTTCATTAAAAATAATGTTGTAGATTTACATGGATCAACATGAAAATATCTCTAAGACACACTGTTAAGTGAAAAAACAAGCTGCAAAAATAGTATGATCCCATTTTACCTGATGCCAAATTATTAACATCATGGGGGTTGGACTTCTACATGCGGCACTGTACATTTCTGTAGTTTAGAAAGTTTCACAGTAAGAATGTATTACTTTTTAAAACTTCTGATTTTGAAATAATTTCAGCTGACCCTTGAACAACACAGGTTTGAATTGCGAGGGTCCATTTATACATGCAGATTTCTCAGCAGTAAATACTACAGCACCACAATCTGTGATTGGTTGAATTCAAGGATGCAGAGAAACCTTGGCAACGGAGGGCTGACTTTGAGTTCATTGTTCAAGGGCTAAGTGTAGAGCTTCATCATAACAAGTTGCAAAAATAGAGTTGTTCCTTTCAGTCAGCATCCTCTAACTGTGACACCTTATGTAACTGTAGTTCTATAACCAAAGCAGAAAACTGACAGTCACATTACTGTTAACTAGACTATATATCTTATTCAGTTGTCATCATATTTTACATGTATTTATTTGTGTGTTTGTGTTGGAGCAGGTGGACAGTTTTAGCCCATGCCTGGATTTGTGTAGCCACCACCGAAATCAAGACACAAACTGTCTCATCACCACAAAGGAAGAAGAGCATTATTTCTGGTATCAGAAATAATAAAACAAAATAACATTCTTTTTATCATATATTTCCCAACTTAAACTCAGTATGGAAATTCATATACTAATAATTATTGGGACGGGTGGCTGCGTGGCATTTTTCACCACAGAAATCAAAGAAAAGGAACTTTCAACACATCAAAGAGGTGTTCTGACTTTTCCAAGGCTCCCCCTGGGTTCCTCCTCTGACTGTTCAGATCTGTGCCCAAACAAAGTGAGGAAGAGCCAGTCGGGGGAGAGACCCACTGAGGGTGGAAAAGGCTGGCCACTGGGGAGGTGGGGAAGGGCCAGCTGGAGAGAGAGCTGCAGGAGTATCTATCTCCAGGGTTGTCTCCAGCAAACAAAGCCAAAGGAAATGCAGAGTTATTATACTAATTTGTATTTCCCAGACTTTAGAGAAGCTGTAAAATGTGCCTTATAAAAAGAGTTTGACCCACAGAAGTGCCTGGCTTTCTGCATCTGGACTTTAGGCTTGTAACTCCAGCTGCCCAGTGAAGAGGTTTGGGGCAAAAGCCCCACAAACCTGGGCCTGGGCCAGAGACAGCCTCAGAGTCTGCTGGCTTCTTAGCACACTATGCTAACAGAGATGCCTCCTTCTGAAAAATGAAAATGGAAAAAAAGTGGGGTTTTGTGTTGTTTTTTTTTTTTGACTCTGTAGTTTGTAGCTTATTTCAAAGGTCATCAAAGTAAACAAAAGGAAAAGACTGCGACTCTTTATAAGTCAAAAAGTGACAACTGTTTATAAAGCAACTGTTTATATTTTCACATGGAGGGAGGAAAAAAAAAAGATTCCTCTAAGCCCCCAGGAATGGAGATTTGGGCAGTTCTCCCCCTCCCCCAGTTTGTTTGCTCCTTTGCCATTCGACACCTCCAGCAGCGAAGTCCAGGAACATCTGCTGTGTCCGTTTTATGTGGAATTATAAAAGTCGACTGGATGGCTAGGATTTGTGAAATAAACCAGGCAGTGTCTCAAGAAGCAAAAGCCTCTGTGGCACCTCTTGCTAACTGTGCCTCCACTACCCTACTCCTGAGAGCGCCTAAGGCCCATAGTCACAAAGCCCGGCTGCAGGAAACTCTCTCCCATTCTCCCTGTTTCCTCTAAGCGCCTCAGTTCAGGGAAGGGTGATTCCGGGAGGTCTAACTGAAGCCAAGGGTCAGTGAAACCAATCTTTATGAACCTCCTCTGATCCCTGAGAGTGATCAAAAGCACCCTTTTCACTCATGAGTTTTCTGGGCTTGGCTCATAATGAACTCTGGACAAACATTATGGATGAGTTTCTAAAAGGATTTTATAGGCTATAAGATATATTCCAAAACAATGAAACTAGATGGGATTACAAGAATCATCTAAAAGGTACTTTTTAAAACATGGGGTGCCATGGGCATTAATCAAGGTGTGATCCCTAGTCTGTTATAAAGATTTCATATTATTTCTACTTAATCCATTCAGGCTCAGCTCATCAAGTCCCTCTATGAAGTTCTTCCTGACAATTTTAGGTTGTGGCAATCTTTCCATCCTCTCATCCCACAGTATTTATTATCTGAACCACTCATTTGGCACCTAAGATATGTTGCCTTGATTGCTATTTATCTTTTTATGTAAACGATGTCTTTTTTATCTCCTACAGAGCCTTACTGGAATGCAAAAGTTTGTTGATTTGATTTTAAATTTAAGGCAATTACCATGTGGGCTGAGATAAACAGTACTTCCAAGGCAATAGTTAACTCAATAGTGAAAGTAAACACCAAGACTGCTTGCGAATGGGTTGGCTTACAAAGTAAGATGACCAATGAATTCGAGTCCTTGAGCCTGGAACATGTTTGCAGCCTGGGCCATCAGCCTGCTAGGCTGAGCCCACTAACATGTCATATTATATACATGAATTCATCATCCCTCCAACCTCATCTTAAGGAAACTCATAATCTACCCTCTAAACCTACTTCAGCTCAAACACTGGTGCCTCTATGAAACTATTCTTTGAACTGTTAAGATTTCTTTGTTGAATGAGTGGCTGAATGAAACAATGACTTTCTGGGCAACCATCTGTGATCCATTTGGGCCTGTCCCCTTTCACTACACTGCTGGAAGGCTATGAGGATCAGGTTTAGGGAAGTTATAATAAGAAAAGTTGTTACAAAATTTCCCCCATAAACAAGCCCTCCGTGTCAAATATCGGGCTGACTACAACAGGACAATGGGACGCTCCTCTAGGTACGCACTAGATTTTAGTCTTTGGACAGTGGCTCTATACCCAGAGTGATTTTACCTCCAACAGACATTTAGCAATCGCTAGAAACATTGTTGGTTGTCACAACTGTAAGCTACCGGCATCTGGCAGGTAGAGGCCAGAGAGGTTGCTAAGCTAAATATTCTATGATACACAGAACAATCCCTCTGAACAAAGAATTATCCAGCCCAGAAGAAGATCAAGAGTGCTGAGGTTGAGAAGCCCTGGACTATTGTAACAGCATGGGCTCTGCAGTCAAGACCTAGCTGGAGACCTGTGGAAAATTATTTAACCTCTCTGAGCCTTAATTAATTTCCTCATCTATCCAATGGAGCTAATAATATAGCCCATCTCATGAGGGTACAGTGAGGTCTAAAAGATAATGGATATGAAAGACCTTTGCAATTACTCTTTAAAAAATTAGTCATCCTTATTAATGAATGCATGCCATGTGTGATTTTAATTTGGTATGCATTTAAAACATCTCTTGAGGTAAAAAGGAGACTAAATAACACTAGGAAAGCGAACCCTCTTGATTAAAGACTATTCTTCCATCCTCAGGGATTGTGTGCTAGTTCCATAATGTGGCTATCCCTCTTTATCCATCTGAGGTCTATGTTCTCCTGATACTGTGCTATTCGGTAACTTTCTTTAATCCTCTGTGGTACCTACTTATGTTCTTTTTTTTGGGCAATTGTTTTCACTTGGCCACTGGACTTCTGCCTGTTGTGGTATTGTTCCTTAGCAATGCTTTTCTTAGTGGCTCTGAATTTTCCCCAAAACTGTGCTTTCTGACTAATCATCTCATTACAGGTTAACAATAACAAAGTGTACAGCAAGGATAAATGCATTATCCTTCAGGTGCTTTGAGGAGTATAAGTACAGTGCTTGTTACAAGTCTGCCCTTTTTGTTGCAAGTTAACCTTTCTGCATCAAAGGTAAATTTAGACATTAGATTTACATCTAAGGCTAAGTTGTGCCATTTAGTGTTGTTTACAAGAATAACTGCTGACCCTTGAAGATATTAGGTCTCTAAGTTATGACCCTCAAGAGTTTAATCCTTGATACTCTAACAGACCATGCTCCATAACCTCACATATCCAAAGGTACAACTCTCAACAGCTCCATTTTCCTGTTGCAGAGAGGCAAATGCTTTAAAACACAAGCTAAGGAAGCATATTTTCTTATTTTTCTAAGTATTTCCTAAACGACCCAAATCAGGTAACAAATACTTCACCTTCCACTCAGGTCATTTCCTGGGTGAATCTGACCATTTCACTTTCAGTTTTCTTTTTCAAAGGAATCAAAGCATCTTTCAGGTGTATATTAGTCTCATAAAATGGATATCTGGATATTTTATATAGCAAGGAAGGCCTTATGGTCTTGTAGTCTTGGATAAAAGGTGTGTTAATATGTGTGTGTGCATGTGTTGAAAATTCCACAGATTCTTGATTTTTATAAACAGGCAATACACTCCCAATCTCTTGAAATTAATGGTGAACTTCAGTAGAATGAAGTATGTCTCCATAACTGGCAGACTCTTAGCTATCATGAAAAAGGAGTTGAATCAAGTGGTGGAGGAGGAAGAGGCTCTCACTTTGGTTCAGAGAGATGCCTCCAGCTTTGGCGATTACTGGTCATTTCACCATTGGAAAAACAAATGGAAAGGCAGGGTTCATCTTACCATTGCGAGGAAGTAAGCAAGATACTCACCAATAGGGGAATCTTGGTTCCTAAGCTGTGGACTAGGGGCATTGACTCTGATGGAAATAACACACAATCCCTGAGGACAGGACAGTAGTCTTTAATCAAGAGGATTCACTTTCCTAGTATTACTTAAATAGGCTTTTTATGTAATGTGACAGACTCAAAGGCCCAGCAGAGTCACTAAAACTGACTTCTCTTAATGCAAATGTATTAGCTTAAAGCAAGGTTTTTCAGCCCCAGCACTACTGACATTTGGGACCAGAAGCTGTTTGTTGTGGGTCCTGTCCTCTGCATTACGGGATGTTTATCAGCATTCTTGGCCTCTACCTGATGGATGCAGATGGCACACCATCAGTTACAACAATCAAAAACATCTTCAGACACTGCAAAATGTCCTCTCTGGGGGAAAATGCTCCCAGTTGAGGATCACTGCACTAGGAATTCAAATCTATACACTGATACCATATATTATAGCTACTTTGGGGAAGTGAATACTTAGAGTGGTCTACCTTCTTAAGATCCTGACTCATTCATTTTTTTTTTTTTTTTTTTAGTGTCTATTTATTTGGCTGTGCTGGGTTTTAGCTGTGGAATGTGGGATCTTTAGCTACAGCATGCAAAGTCTTAGTTGCAGCATGTGGGATCTAGTTCCCTGACCATGGATTGAACAAAGGTTCCCTGCGCTGGGAGCATGGAGTCTTAGCTACTGGACCACCAGGGAAGTTCTTGACTCATTCATTCATTCAGCAAATATTATACTGTTGATATGTCTCCTCTAGGAAGAGTGAATAGCATGTACAGGGGCCCTGGGGCAGGACAAGGCCTGGGTATTACAGGGAGGCTCAAGGGGTAAGAGTTGAATAACAGGAGGAAAAGGCGGTATGAGATGGAGCTGGAGAGACAGGCTGCTCAGATCACTATGGTGCTTATAAACTACTGTAAGAAGTTTGGATTTAAGTGTGATAGAACATGACAAAAGAGCTTTAAGCAGGGATTAAGAAAATTTCAGCTGTGTTTTAAAAAGGTCCTTCTGTCCGACATAGAGAGTAGAATGAAGGGGGCGTGAGTACAAGCAAAGAGGTGGATGTAGTTGTCTAAGCAAAAGAGGAGACTGGCCTGAACGAGGATAGTGATATAGAGAATAAGAGTAGAGAAGCAGAAGATACTGGTCAATTAGATACCAAGCTAAAGAAAACTTGAGCCCCAGGTTTCTCAAGAAATCGGGTAAATGATAGTGCCATTTACTGAGAATGTAAAGCTTGGTGGAGGGCTCAGCCAGGTTGTGGAATAAAGAGTGTGTATTTGCTCAAAAGGGAAAACATCATCTTATAATCTCTATTTTCTAGAGGTTATGGTTTATTTCAAGAGACAGCATATAAGTACAACATGGTCACATCCTCTGTGGGAGTAAGGTCTAAAGTCAATGACTGAGCTGAAGACTGTATACAGAGAAAATGACCTTCAATCACAGCACAGCCACAGACTCTAAAGAGACGGTACATTTCCAACTCACAGCTCACTGTTCACTCTGGGGCACATGTTCACTGAGAGAAAAGGCAATACAACTCAGCAGGCGATTTATAAACAGTTTTTCTCTTTTATTCTTTAACTTTACATATATTTAGCAAGCTAAATGAGTTCTGTATAATTCTACTAAATACAAAATAAAATCAACTTTCACTTAAGACGTGAAATACCAAAAAATGAGATTAACTATCAAGCAAACTATATACAAATACATTCGGTTAGTGAAAGATCTAAGGAAAGTGGGATAAAGGAAAGGCTCACTTTCTGAAGAATGTGGCGTTTTAATTAGGAAGAAGTTACAGACAGAGAGAGCAGAGAGGATTTGGCATCGCATCCATACAATTGGTATGCGGCCCTCCATGACCACTTGGGTCTTATTTCTCAGACCTCTATAAACAACTTCAATGAAAAACTAGGAGGTTTAACGGTTTCAACAGGAATGGGGTACGATGGTAGGCAGAGGCAGAGGTATCCACAACACAGTAGGACTATGAATGAAAAAACATAAGTTTATTTATATACAAAACTTCTTCATACTGGAGGAGAGCGAAGCCAAGAAACAAACCATTAAGGTTCCCAATGAAGTTACTGTCAAACTATAGCAAGAAATTAAGATTTCCTACATTCCTTTGAAAAGAAAAAAAAAGAAGTAATGCAGTTCCTCAAAAAATTAAAAACAGAATTACCATAAGATGCAGGAGTTCGACTTCTGAGTATCTATTTAAAAGAATCAAAAGGAGGGTAACAAAGAGACATTTGTACGCCTATTTCATAGCAACATTCTTCACAACAGCTAAAAGGTGGAAGCAAACCAGTATCCACTGACAGATGAATGGATAAACACATGTGGTATACACATACAATGGAATGATATTCAGCCACAAAAAAGAAGGACACTCTAACACACGGTGAGTCATGGAGAGATTATGCAACGAGAAATAAGCCAGTCATAAAAACACAAATATTGTATAATTTCACTTATATTAGGTATCAAGAGTAGTCAAATCCATAGAACTAGAAAGTAGAATGGTGGTTGCCAGGAGTTGAGAAGGAAGGGAAAAATAGGGAGTCGTTTAACGGACATACAGTTTCAATCCTGTAAGATGAAAAAGTTCCAGAGATTGGTCAACAATATGTGAACACATTTAACACTACTGAACTGAACACTTAAAAATAGTTAAGATGATAAGTTATATATGTACTTTATCACAATTAAAAAATTTTTTTAATTCCGAAGATATAATATTGTATTCAGTGTCATTTCTGGGACGTGTTTTAAAATCTCTGATTATACAGTTCCTCATCTATTAAAAAGCCTTGTGGGTGAACTACACATTTACTTTAGTGGACCAACCGATACTGTGAGCCTGCATTAATTAGCTGCTAATTAATTAGCATCAGATGCTAATTAAAAATAGCCAAGTCTGTCATTAGAGGCATGCCATAAGATGGTACTAACTGTAGAAAAAGCAATAATCCTCAAGTGACAGTGAGGAACACATAGTTCAGTTCAGTTCAGTTCAGTCGCTCAGTCGTGTACGACTCTTTGCGACCCCATGAATCGCAGCACGCCAGGCCTCCCTGTCCATCACCAACTCCCGGAGTTCACTCAGACTCACGTCCATCGAGTCAGTGATGCCATCCAGCCACCTCATCCTCTGTCGTCCCCTTCTCCTCCTGCCCCCAGTCCCTCCCAGCATCAGAGTCTTTTCCAATGAGTCAACTCTTCACATGACGTGATGACCATCATATCTACTACTGCGGGCAGGAATCCCTCAGAAGAAATGGAGTAGCCATCATGGTCAACAAGAGTCCAAAATGCAGTACTTGGACGCAATCTCAAAAATGACAGAATGATCTCTGTTCGTTTCCAAGGCAAACCATTCAATATCACAGTTATCCAAGGCTATGCCCCAACCAGTAATGCTGAAGAAGCTGAAGTTGAACGGTTTTATGAAGACCTACAAGACCTTTTAGAACTAACACCTCCAAAAGATGTCCTTTTCATTATAGGGGACTGGAATGCAAAAGTAGGAAGTCAAGAAACACCTGGAGTAACAGGCAAATTTGGCCTTGGAATGCGGAATGAAGCAGGGCAAAGGCTAATAGAGAGTTTTGCCAAGAGAACGCACTGGTCATAGCAAACACCCTCTTCCAACAACACAAGAGAAGGCTCTACACAGGGACATCACCAGATGGTCAACATCGAAATCAGATTGATTATATTCTATGCAGCCAAAGATGGAGAAGCTCTATACAGTCAACAAAAACAAGACCATGAACTGACTGTGGCTCAGATCATGAACTCCTTATTACCAAATTCAGACTCAAATTGAAGAAAGTAGGGAAAACCGCTAGACCATTCAGGTATGACCTAAATCAAATCCCTTATGATTATACAGTGGAAGTGAGAAATAGATTTAAGGGCCTAGATCTGATAGATAGAGTGTCTGATGAACTATGGAATGAGGTTCGTGGCATTGTACAGGAGACAGGGATCAAGACCATCCACATGGAAAAGAAATGCAAAAAAGCAAAATGGCTGTCTGGGGAGGCCTTACAAATAGCTGTGAGAAGAAGAGAGGCAAAAAGCAAAGGAGAAAAGGAAAGATATAAGCATCTGAATGCAGAGTTCCAGAGAATAGCAAGAAGAGATAAGAAAGCCTTCTTCAGCGATCAATGCAAAGAAATAGAGGAAAAGAACAGAATGGCAAAGACTAGAGATCTCTTCAAGAAAATTAGAGATACCAAGGGAACAGTTCATGCAAAGATGGGCTCGATAAAGGACAGAAATGGTATGGACCTAACAGAAGCAGAAAATAGTAAGAAGAGTTGGCAAGAATACACAGAAGAACTGTACAAAAAAGGTCTTCATGACCCAGATAATCATGATGGTGTGATCACTCATCTAGAGCCAGACATCCTGGAATGCGAAGTCAAGTGGGCCTTAGAAAGCATCACTGTGAACAAAGCTAGTGGAGGTGATGGAATTCCAGTTGAAGAACACTTAAGCAAACAGTAAAGACCCATTTTTGTGTGTGTTTTATTGAAGTACAGTTGATTTACATAGACTCAGGTAACAGCAAAGTGATTGTTTTATATATATATATATACATATATATATATATATATATATATTCTTTTCTGTTATAGGTTATTTCAAGACATTGACTACAGTTCACTGTGAAGACCTGTTTTACTGCTTTTCTAGTGTCCACAGCTTTTCCAGTCTCTCTACTATGATGGAGGAAAAAACAACCACCATAGGCTAAATTCTTAGACAATTTAATTTTTTAAAGCTTCTCTGTTGCAGGCTATTTTAAAAAGTATAATGCTCATTAGAGAAGATGTGGTTGAGGCTGTTATTATAATCATCATCCAGAAGTCATCCTAAGGAAGTACAAAAGTTTGCTTTGTATCACACCCATGTGCCAAATCTGCTTCCCACACAATATCTACTTTCTCTTTTCTCACAGCTAAAAATCTCTCAACATTATCACCCCTTTTCATTAACCCCACTGCACACCACTTTTTTTAACCTGTTGATAATTTTTGTTTTTGTTTACTTAACCTGAAATCCAAAATTTCATCAACTCACCAATTCAACATCAAGATAAATCCTTTTCTGCTCTTCTCCATCCTCCCAACAATTATCCAACCCAACACCACAGGTCAGAAAACCTACTGGTTCTAATTCTCTTACTTCCTTCTCAAGTTCACTATCTGTAGCAAAAAACACCTCTCCCATTACCTCTAGGTCTCCAGCTGTAAAACTGGAATGATATAACCAATCTCCCCTCTATCGCTTGGGACAAGGACTAAGAGTTTATGTGCACTGCTGACCTCCTTGATCCTTATAAGATGGGTCGTGCACACTTTTATCTCTGCCCTGGTTTCCCACAACTCTTACTTCATGCCCCTTGATCTTGACCACAAAATTTTGTGCTACTAGACAGCTCCCTCAGTCTCCCGCTTCCTCCACTCCTGCCTTTGGGCAGCCTCGCCTGCTGCTCTTTAAACTTGGAAGAGTCTCTCCTTGCATCTGCCAAGCTGCTGTTTCAAATGCTTCCTCTGGACTCTGGTCTGCCCAATTGCTCTCCACATGAATGAGCAGGAGCACCCTTCCTGGAGTGGAACAGGTTTGGAGAGAAACTGAGCGATGAAATGAAATCCAGAACACTTTTTGCCCTGCAAATATCTGAGTTTAGAAATGTCAAGATTTGATTATTGTTCCCATGGTCCCTTAACTTCAGTGGCAAATTACCTAGTGATATATAACATCCATCACTTGGGGGGTAAATCTCCTCTGTTATCCCCTGGACATGACATAAGAATCACTTGTTTCTTATATTAATTTACTTTTGTATATTAATCCCTCTCTTCTACTCAACCCAATGTTTTCCAAACTTGTCTGATCATAAGAATCACCTGTGTCACACTTGAAAGAGGCAGAAGTCCTATTCCAGATCCACACAATCAAAATCTTCAGGACAGAGACTTGGGAACCTGTACTTTAAACAACGCCTCATGTAACTCTTGTGTCAAGTAACTTTGGGGAATATGTGACAGCCTGTTAAACCTTCTGGCAGCTTCCTAACAACCAGAGGCCTGAAGCCATATAGCCAGATGGCCTGAATTACACAGGCTTTAGTCATGAAGATTCTACCTATTCCATCCACGCTGATGATTTAACTTAAAAATTAATACTCTGTGATTCTGCACTTTAGTTTTTCTGTTTGCAGACATACTGAAAGATTCTTGTGATGAATTTATACTGTTTTATATTAACCCACTCCAGTGTTCTTGTCTGGAGAATCCCAGGGATGGCGGAGCCTGGTGGGCTGCCATCTATGCGGTCACACAGAGTCGGACACGACTGAAGTGACTTAGCAGCAGCAGCAGTGCCTAAGGAGCACAGTTTTGAGCATTTAATTGAAACAATTTAAACCTTGCTGCATGGTTGGTAAAGGCACCACCTAACTCAAGAAACAAAAACCCAAAAAGCAAAAAATCCCAAACAACAACAACAACAAAAACAAAACCCCTAAAATTTCATCTCTTAAAGTCTACCTGAGTAGCACTGAACCCCTCCTTCATCAACCATCAGGTTAATGAGAATGAGAAAATGGTAATTTAGGGTTTGTCCCTTGGCCTAAAAGAAGGTAATTATTCAGTGACTTGGCCAGATTTCTAGAAACTATTGTGAGGCCTTGTCTGACTGCCTAGATTTCTCATAATAGAGTCAACTTCCTTTATCCCTCAAGGATTACTACTTTGACCCTGTGTTCTCTCCACCGTCATGCTGGGGAGAGCTCTGAGTTAATGATTTGCATCTGACAGTGCATGATAAAAATTCAAGCAGCAGGCTGCTTTCAGGCAAGGACACATAGGAACGCCTCTCAGAAATGGACAGAAGTTTCATGTTGAACACTGTAAATGTTCAAGGATGACTATTTTAAACCATATTTTCAAAGCATGAAGATGGATTAAAATAGAAATGAATTGTATTAAGTAGAAAAGAAGGTAGGACCCTTGCTAAAAAGTGAAAGATTATCACTTACATAACATCCAGAAAAATAAAGCTGAGCAAAAAATAAGCCAATTTATTCAAGAAGTTAATATTGAAAACAAAAGTTTCAGTGGGGGTATACCACAGCTATGCTCAATATTACATTTTTCAAAGAGATGAACCAACTCTGTGTTAACGAAAAAGCTTCAAATATAAACAATGAGTGGTCCATATGATGAGATTCATCTCTGAAACTGAGCAGATTTCTAACTGAATGCAGAGAACAGTCTATTTATAAACCCTAATTCCCATCAACCTTAGAACGATGTCAACTAACAATAACAAGTTAATGTTTCCCAGTAAGCTTCACTGTGCCATTTAATTGCCAGCACTCGGGCCAAGGTAAACTCAACAGTAACAAAAGAGCTAACAACACAATCAAAGAACAAGATTAATGAATATTACATTTCTGCTTTGAAGTGAATGCTGAAAATCAAGTCCATAACATACTCTCTTTTAGCCCTTGGACTTCAATTGTACCAAATACTTGATTTGAAGGTACAGAGTTTAAAAATATTCTTCATGTTTTTAATTAACCACAAGCTTCATTCCTTGGAGAACTTTAAATTGAAATACAAGTTCAAGTGTCACATCCAAAGTGTACTACTTGATGAGTTTTTATATATGCCTAATTATATAGTTAAAAAAATAATTTAAAATAACTCAACAAATGAGTCCATTACCTAAGATTATTTATAAGTCATCACGTTTGTTCTAGAAAATACATTATAACATTCTTGTGCACTGCTGGTTAAATGGTAGAATTCTCACCTCCTCAGTTCAGTTCAGTTCAATTGTTCAGTCGTGTCCGACTCTTTAAGACCCCATGAACTGCAGCACGCCAGGCCTCCCTGTACATCACCACCTCCCAGAGCTTGCTCAAACTCATGTCCATTGAGTCAGTGATGCCATCCAGCCATCTCATCCTCTGTCGTCCCCTTCTCCTCCCACCTTCAATCTTCCCCAGCATCAGGGTCTTTTCCAATGAGTCAGTTCTTTGCATCAGGTGGCCAAAGTATTTGGAGTTTCAGCTTCAGCATCAGTCCTTCCAATGAAGATTCAGGACTGATTTCCTTTAGGATGGAATGGTTGGATCTCCTTGCAGTCCAAGGGACTCTGATGAGTCTTCTCCAACACCATAGTTCAAAAGCATCAATTCTTTGGTGCTCAGCTTTCTTACAGTCCAACTCTCACATCCATACATGACTACTGGAAAAACCATAGCTTTGACTAGATGGACCTTTGTTGGCAAAGTAATGTCTCTGCTTTTTAACATGCTGTCTAGGTTGGTCATAATTTTTCTTCCAAGGAGCAAGCATCTTTTAATTTCATGGCTCCGGTCACCATCTGCAGTGATTTTCAAGCCCCTCAAAATTAAGCCTGTCACTGTTTCTATTGCTTTCCCATCTACTTCCCATGAAGTGATGGGACCGGATGCCATAATCTTAGTTTTCAGAATGTTGAGTTTTAAGTCAACTTTTTCACTCCCCTCTTTCACTTTCATCAAGAGGCTTTTTAGTTCCTCTTTGCTTTCTGCCATAAGGGTGGTGTTATTTGCATATCTGAGGTTAGCGATATTTCTCCTGGCAATCTTGATCCCAGCTTGTGCTTCATCCAGTTCAGCATTTCTGACGATGTACTCTGCATATAAGTTAAATAAGCAGGGTGACAATATACAGCCTTGACGTACTCCTCTCCCGATTTGGAACCAGTCTGTTGTTTCATATCCAGTTCTAACTGTTCTCACCTCCTACCCTGACTTAAATGCTAACAGTAGATATTGAGTGTTCATAATATAACAAAGAGCAGCCCTCACTTTTTGCTGGAGGAGAGATAAATCTTCAGGAGTAAATACTTTGCCTCTTTATATTAAAAAATATTCAGTAAGAAAATGCTTTTATAAAAATGAAGACAGAAGAAAAACTGAAACGTACATCTTTTGCTACGAGGGCAAAGATTATTGATTCTGATTTTCAAACTCTATGATTCTTTTGGTAACTCACTCTTGAATACATCAAATCCTCAGTAAACAAAATGAATTAAATCTTTACGATCTTTCTAACTGAAACTGTTTTAGTGTCTATGGACCAAATTGCTTCAGGCTGTTTCCCAAACCTCTATAAATAATTCAGCCACTTATTTGCTAAGAAGGTCCACTATCGTTTCCCTTTTCTGGTTGGTTAAGAAATCACTTGTCATTTTAGCTGCTATGTTTATGTGCTAACTTTTCCCATTGTTTAAATACCTACTACCCAAGCCTGTGATGGATTATATAACCCAGGCTGAGGATATACAATTCATCCTGGACTTCTCCGATGGTTGAGATAACTCACTGGTAGGTGTTAGGTTTTTGTCACCACTCATCCAAACACATTCCTCCATCTTTTAACTGCCTGTTGTCACCTCCTTATAAACTTCTTCCTTGGTAGGCCATGATGATAATGTGTTCAGCTAGATAAATGTGTACATATCAGTGGCAAATATCTAAGAAACAGCAATACTTCCTAGATACAAAATAATTGGGAAAAGACCAATTTGAATGCACAAGAAATTTTTTTAAACAGAAATTATTTTTTAAGAACTACTGGTCTATTTTAAAATTGTGGTCAGTAACATGAACCACACTAAAACAAACAAATGACTGTCAAGCCGTATTTCTATTAAGCTGATTCTGAATAAATTCAGAAGCTTCATTGGCAGTGAACATTCGGGGAGGAAGGAAAATTTGTGTGCCGTCTTAGTGAGAATTACAAAAACAAAACTCTAAAATGGTAAAATTCAAGGTAATGAGTTTTCCTCTTTAATCTAGAAAAATCTCATTCTCTTTAATGAACAAAGTGAGAGTTGACGTGGCCAGTAAATCTGGTATTCTAAGTCAGGAGTTTCTAACCACTCTGAGAACTTTGCATTGCAGGGTGTGAAGGTCTTCAAATCACTACCAAATCAACACAGCTGATGAAGGGGAGTTTTCTACAACATGAGTTTTCTTGTTCAACTAAGTCGCATTCCTATGTTTCATGTCACCAAAAGGAAATGAGCCATCCAAACTATCTCAAAGTGGCAGAAAGGTCAATAATCTTCAATGGATATAGCAGATAATCAGTCTAGTATATATTTAAAATCAGATTTTTAAAATTTTATAAATTTCTAATTTAAAATTAGATTATTTCAGAAGCATTTGTTTCTAATGCTACCAATAGGAAAACACAGAGAAAAAGAAGTAAACACTATTTCAAACCCTTTTCATTATTAAAAATGGCATTAATCTAGTTCATTAACAAATGTTTGTTGAAGGTTTACAGTCAAATGCTATGGGATTATATAAAAAAACTGTGACATGTTCACATGGCTACTTAAAGTACAATATACAATATATAGCTTAAATTATAAATCATAACTCAAAGATTAAAACAAAAAGTCCAAGATCTTCAGTATCTCTATGAAAACTGTGAGCTTTACAGGACTGATAGTACCTTTATATTGCTTCTGCTAAGTCGCTCTAGTTGTGTCTGCCTCTCTGTGACCCTATGGACTATAGCCTGCCAGGGTCCTCTGTACATGGGATTCTTCTGGCAGGAATACTGGAGTGCCATACCCTCCTCCAGAGGATTTTCCCAACCCAGGGATCGAACCCGTCTCTTATGTCGCCTGTATTGGTAGGTGGGTTCTTTACCACTAGCACCACCTGGGAAGCCTTATAATATATTAACTTTCATATACACTAGGATGTTTGCACCCTCCCTGGGTTGGAAAGATCCCCTGGAGGAGGGAATGGCAACCCACTCCAGTATTCCTGCCTGGAGAACTCCATGGACAGAGGAGCCTGGCAGGCTGCAGGCTATAGGGTCGCACAAAGTGGAGATGACTAAGGTAACTTAGCATGCATGCACACACATACTGGGATGCATTCCTGGTTTCTCCACTTTGTCCTCTGATATTCCTTTCTAATGATGAGTTAATACTATACTTTTATATTAACATATGATAAAAATAACATACATATAAATATAACAGATATAAATATTAACATACCCTTTATATTTTAGGATTTGACATGGCAAGCTCTACAATTCTTGACTTTTCTAAAAAAATTTTTTCTAGACACAAAGTCTTTAATAAAAGTTTAGCAAACTGAATCCAGTAATTACTAGAGAGGATAACACATCAAGAAGAAATGGGATTTATCTTGGCAATGCAAAGTTGGTTCAATACTCCAAAATCAATGTAATTCATGAGTTGAAGACATGAAAAAAGAAAAACATCTGATTATCTCAATAGATGCAGTAAAAGCATGACAAAATTCAACATCTGTTCATGATTAAAAACTCAATAAATTAGAAATAGAAGAAAAATTCATCAACTTGATGAAGTACATCTAGAAAACACCTACAGCTAATATATGTATTGATGAGACTGAATGCTTTCCCCTTATGGCTGGGAAACCTAAGAACGTCCATTCTCAGCATTCCTATTTCACATTATACAGGAAGATGGACTAGTGCAGTAAGACATGGCAGGGAGATAAAGCGCCGATTGGAGAGAAAGATACTATCTTATTTGCAGATGGCATTATTATCTCTTTATTCAGGAAAACCCTAGAACATCTATTTTTTTAAGGATACAAGAATTAATAAGTTTACTGGCAAGGTCTTGGAATATGAGGTCAATATGTGAAAATTAACTATATTCCCTAAAAACTATCAGGGAACACTTGGAATTTTTAACATAAAAACATTATTATTTCTAATAGAACTAAAACATCTTTGGATAAATCTACAAAATATGTGTAGGATTCATTATACAAGGACTATGTAGGTCTGTATTCAGTAATTTTTTTTTCTGTTAAGAGCCAGAGTAAAAATGACTATCTGGGTCACACAGTCTCTGCTGTTAACTACTCAACTCTAGCATTATATTGTAAAAGCAGCCATAGAAAATAAGTAAACAAGTAGGCATGGCTATGTTTCAATAAAACTTTATTTACAAAACAGCAGGCAGATCAATCTGGCCTGTAGATTATAGTTTGCCAACCCCTGGTCTAGGGCAATAACCCCAGGTCTCAGACTTAGTCAAGTTATTTATGAATCTGCCGAACTTTGTTGGGTAGAGACGCTAATATTAATAATTTCTGTCCAGTGGAACAGATACTCTAAAGATTTATGACCTATTGGACATTGAAGTGTCTAATTTGGTCTCCTCTAGTGGCCCAGTGGTAAAGAATCCACCTGCCAAGCAGGAGACGCAAGTTCGATCCCTGCGTTGGCAAGATCCTCTGGAGAAGGAAATGCCAATCCACTCCAATATGCTTGCTTGGGAAATAGACAAGAGAAGTTTGGCAGGCCACAGTCCATGGGATCGCAAAAAAGTAGGACACAACTTAGCAACTAAACAAATATCTAATCCAGCAACCTTATTCTAACATTTGTTAAACTGCCCTAGTTTTTTCAGATGCTCTTTGAGCTGACCATAACATCTAACTGGTCCCCTTTTATTAATTACACATGTCATTCTAGATTTGCGTGAAACTGATGATTTTACCTTTATGAAAATTACATTTTAACAATGTCCATTCTCCCCCAAATTGCTCTAAAATTTCAATGCAATACCAATCAAAAAACATCTTGTCTATTATCTTACTATTTGTTCTTTCATATGAACTTACTGTCATGTGAAAAAATATTTTTAATTAAAATTTTTATTTGTAATGTATTAAACCTATGGTTGTTTTGTTTGGCCATACCATGGAGCTTGTGGACCTTAGATCAACCAGGGATCAAACCTGGGACCCTGGCAGTGAGTGCTGAATCCTAATCAATGAAACACCAGGGAATTCCCTAAGCCCATGTTTAAATTTGGAGAAAACTGACATCTCTATACTATGCAATATCCTTAGGGAAAACCCAAGAGAATCAATGGAAGACATATTATGAAGGATTTTCACAAATGATATTATTACAAACGACAGTTAGGTGACTGAGCATGGTGTAATATATAACTTAGGAGTACAGGCCCTGAGACTCTGGATCTGCCACTTTCTAGCAGTGCAACCTTGGGCAAGTTAACTTCTCTGAGCTTTGGGGTTTCATATAGTACAAAACAGTACTCACTTTCTAGGACTGTAATGAAGATTTAATGAATAAATATATTTAAGTGCATAAAATGGTGCTTGACAAAAAGTAAGTATAATGTAAGTGATGACTAACAGTATAATTAGCATAATTCACCAAAAGTGAATATATATAGAAACCAATCACCTTCAAGAGTAAAAACAAGTCAAAAGATAAAGCATGAGAAAAGGATTCATGACGACAGTAGTAAGAAGTATAAAAAGAGAAATATATAATCTACATGAAGAAAGCTTTAATATACAATGCCATTGAGGAATGGAGAAGAGAAATGAATGGAAAGGCATACGGTGTTCTTGAGGAGGTCAACAGCATAAAAAAAGATGTTAGGCATGGTTAATAATTTAACACATAAAGTTAATGCAATTCCAATAAAAATGTCAATAGAATGGAGGATGGGAAAACCAAACAATTGATTTCAAGTTCACAGGGTACTGAAAAAGAACAGTAATGAAGGGGAATTAGTCTACCAAATTGTAGAACATATTACAAAGTTCTTGTGAGCAACTGGTGTATAAACAGACAAACCACTCAATGTAGCAGACTAAAAACCTAGAAAATAAGAGCATCTGAATACTGAAATTTAGTGTATGATAGAACGGTAACATTTCTGTCAGGAGTGATAAAATGTACTTTTCAATAAATGAGTTTGGGACCAAAAAAATCATGCAATAGCTGTCCATTAATTTATTTTTTAATTCCTGTTAATAAGGTTCAATAATCTTTGTAACAGTATTTTAAAATTTATAATAAAAATAATAAATGACAGTTATCACTTATTAAAAAATTATACTATGATAGCCACTATATTGGGAAATTGTACATACAACATCTTTACTCTTTATATCAACCTTTCAAATTATGTGTTATCATTAGTTTGTAGATGTCCAAGCTTCTGAACTGTGGTGTTGGAGAAGACTCTTGAGAGTCCCTTGGACTGCAAGGAGATCCAACCAGTCCATTCTGAAGGAGATTAGCCCTGGGATTTCTTTGGAAGGAATGATGCTAAAACTGAAACTCCAGTACTTTGGCAACCTCATGCGAAGAACTGACTCATTGGAAAAGACTCTGATGCTGGGAGGGATTAGGGGCAGGAGGAGAAGAGGACGACAGAGGATGAGATGGCTGGATGGCATCACTGACTCGACGGATGTGAGTCTGAGTGAACTCCGGGAGTTGGTGATGGACAGGGAGGCCTGGTGTGCTGCGATTCATGGGGTCGCAAAGCGTCAGACACGACTGAGCGACTGAACTGAACTGAACTGAAGCTTCATTTTATGATTTAAGTGATTTGCCCCAAGTTAAATACCCTCAAAGTGGAAACAGTACATCAAGCATAGATCCCAAACCTCTTTCCATATACCATCCCTCCACCCATAAAATAACACAGGTTTCAAAGAAACTCTAAGCACGAAGCAATTAAAACTGTGGGATATTATTCAATTTCTCATACTATAATGGAAAAGAATAGAAAAAAGAATTAGATCTATATGTATAAATGTATAATTGAATCACTTTGCTGTACAGCAGAAATTAATATAACTTTGTAAATCAACTGTACTTCAATAAAAAAGAGAAAAAAAACTGCAAGATTATAAATTGTGCGGAATGAAGTGACTACAATAAAACATAGTATCTTCTCTTTATGCTTTTTCAGTTTTAAAACGGTAATGCTGGGGTCTTATTTCCACTCTGTCAGGAGAGCCTGGCATCTCAGCCACTGAATAATAGTCGAGGTGAATCCACCTTATACCTAATTCTTTCCAAACAGAAGAGAGTTAAAGTGAAGCTGCAGTGAGCTTCAACACAACTTGACACTGAGGAAAACTTTGTGACTGTTTTCATTTTCTACATACAAGGTCCCAGTGTGGGAAACCGAAAATCTGTATGCCAGAAGAATAAAACACGGGTTATTTTGACTTCCCTCTGCTGGGCAATAAGCCTCTTGAACTTCTATTTTTGGAAATGGAGGTATCCCTTTAATCCTGTTACAGAACTGCTGATGGTGGTAAGACGGCAGAGGAAAATCGGCACAGGGCCTGTACCAGCAGCCTCCAAGAGCAGGAATAAAATAGGCAAAAGCATTTTGCTAGAGAATTTTGTGAAACTGGTGTCAGTGTTCACAACTCAACACAAGAAACAGCACCCGAGTGCAAACCATTTCAGACTCAAGGAGGCCCCTGAAGTCCGATCAACACTGAGAAACTCCCAGAGCCACAGCACGGTTAACATTGTTCTTGTAGAGAACAGAAATAGCCCTTCTCTACGTCTGTCCTTTCCAAGAATTCTACACGTGACCAGCAGTACTGTCTTCTACTTTATTTGGTGTGTATTAAGATACAGTTCAGAAAGTGCAAGCCTTCTGTTTAGACTGTCAGGTAGAAAGACACTGTTGCTACGCTTCTGAAGAAAGAGCTGCTTCTTCTTTTAAAGACCCTTTGGATGATTTTTTTTTTTTCCTACCAGCAGCTGAGACAAATGAGCTGGCATTTACTTTTAACGAAAAGCACCTTCTCTCCAAACATGGCCTCCATTTGGTTCAATTCATTTTCAAAGTTCTCTTGATTCTAAAGCTGAAAGTACACAGAACAAATGCCCCTCCTCCTGAAATGAATCTAGTGTTAGGGATTTACCGGGATGTTCCCAGACAATGAGAAAGAGCCATATTCTAAACACTCAGCCTCAGTTACTGAAGGTCACTTGTTAAATGGATGAAAACTAATTCTATTCCACTTAGAAGCAAAATAACAAACACCTGCTTGGGGTCAACAGTGAGGACTCTTGTTACTTTCCAGATCAAGGCCCAAATGCAGCACTTGGATGAAGTCAGGTGTCAGTAATTATTGACATTCAGAAGAGCCTTTCAGAGGCTCTGGCAATCTGAACATATACAGCATGCTTACCTCTACCCACCACTGCTCGATGAGAAAGAAAATCTGGTCTTCTAAGTGAGAGGATGAGAAAGCAGACGTACTAGAGTAAGTTTTAGATGAAACCAAAAGTTGCAAAAACAGCACACAAAGCTTCTGTATATCCCTCTCCCAGCTTCCCCACTGCTACACCTTCCACACTATGATTCATCCTCACAACTAAGAAAACAATTGGCACATTATGTTAACTTTACACACTTTATTCAGACGTCACTAGTTTTTACCTTTTGTCCTCTGTTTCCTATCCAGGTACCAGGGTATACTGTCCAGGCTCTTCTGGTCTGTGACAGTTGTTTTTGATGACAACAGTTTTAAGGAGTACTGGTCAGACATTTTGTAAAAAGTCCCTTGATTTGGGTTTGTCTGGGTTTTTTTTTTTTTTTTTTAATTGGACTAGGATTATGGGTTTTGGGAGGAAGACCACACAGGTGACATGCCATTCTCATCATATAACAAGGGTACATACTATCACACACTAGCAACATGACTTATCACTGTTGATATTAGGCTGGATCACATAACGGGGTGGTGTTGGCCAGCTTTCTCCACCGTGGAGTTATTCTCCTCTCTGTCTCTCTGCATGCTCTGTACAAGCAAGTCACTGCATGCAGCCCACACTCCAGGGATGAGGGGAGGGAAGGTAAGCTTCACCTTCTGATGGAGGCACTGGCAGGTAACTACATAAATTATTTGGAATCCTTCTGTACCTCTTATCTATTTGTTCAATCATTTATTTATTCACATCAGTATGGGTAGGTGGCAGTAGGTTACAAGCCCACTGCAACATCCTGGAAAAGGCTTACTTGGACTAGCACTTCTAACTGTGATGAGCATACACGTCTAACTGGGGCTCTTGGGAAAATGCAGATGTGGTTTAGCAGGTCTGGGGTGGCTCAGGATTGTGCATTTTGGATCAGCCCCAGGCAGTGCTGACGCTTTTGGCCTGGCCTTACACTCTGAGTGACAAGGCTTTCGAGATGGTGCCTGACTCTTTTAGGAAGGAGTGCTGCTTCTGCTCCACGGTGACCCACCCCATCTCTGAAAGGCCAAGCAAGGAAGCAAAAGGGAAATGTTTTCAATCCTCAGATCTAGTCTCTGGAATATAAACCCTGAGGTCAACTTTTTGGTGTTGCTTTTGCTTTTGCTTTAAATTAATCTGTAGATGGCTTTAGGCGCACCACCGCCGCCACTCCTGGCCCAACCTCACACACACACACACACACAGGCTACCTCCAATGACCAAACTCATTGTGATGGAGGTGGTGGTGATATCCAAGATTTAACTTCTGGAATGGGGAGGTAGCTGGGAATTGTGTATCTCTATTCACTCTGTACTCTCCTTCAGGAGGGAGAAAGAATGGAAACAACAAAGAAGAAAAAGTGAGGACAAAGGAAGATTACCAAAGTTAACTTATACACCGATCCAGAGCAGATGAAGTAATGACCTTGAAGACATCAATGCAAAACAACACGGCCCGCCTCCTTCTTTTTGGCTGTGCCATCCTGCACGTGGGATCTTGGTTCCCCGACCAGGGATTGAACCCACGCCCCCTGCAATGGAAGTGTGGAGTCTTAACCACCGGACTGCCAGAAGTCCCCCTCCTTCTTCAGGGAGGCCGAGGAGGTCCTGAGGAGGAGAGGGCTACAAGAGCAGCAGACCTGCTACCGCTTAGAGATTACGGGCTGCAGGGCGCTGATACTGATCTTCAGAAACCTACCACATCATTTTGAGTTGGCGGGTTATAGATTGTACTGTATCTCCATCTCATTATGAGAAAATGGACTCAAATTTCCATCATTTTAATTCTAAATGCATACATACACATGTGAGTGTACGCTCAATCATAAATTTTCATAAAAACAACTGCCCTATAACTGTGCTCTAAAGAAACATTTGAAAATCAAACCTGATGACTAAATTTTCTCTCAGGCTGATCAATGAATACCACTTTTCAGAATAAAAGAAGCAGTTTGTTAACTGGACTAGTAAATGTCTCACATACTTAAAAAAATTATAAAACAGGAAACTACAACTGTATTTTAGAAACAACATGTCCTGTAATTCAAGAAGAAAGGAAAGGCATAATGTTCCTTTGCTATAAACTGACTTAAACTCGTAAGTAAAACCTGTCTTACCATCTACATGAAATAGATACTTTTAAAAGGCTTAAATAGTGAATAAAGGGGAAAAATGTCAAATAGCACATTTGAGATGTTAATTATACTGATCTCTTTGAAGTGTAACAAAAGTGATGGAATTTTCTGGCACTTATAAACTCTTCCAAGTCATAATTAAAAAAAAAAACATTAAACCCATTTTATATAAAAAATAACTCCAAACAATTTTAGTTCCCTTTTGGGAAATATGGTTCTCAGGTAGTTAACGAAAAACTTACCCTTCACCTGAATTTCACTTTGCTAAGATTAAAAAGGCATCCCAAGTAGGAGAATGACTAAGATCCTAGGGAAGAGAGAGGCCTACCTCTTCAACATGAATGCAGGTCAAATATTAAAACATATGACACCTGTGCATACCTAACAACTGCCCCAGAGTGCCATTAATTTAAGTATGTAACACACGTTCCCTTTATTAATAAGAAAAGAAAGTGGAGGATGGAGCAGAAAGGCAACAGTCTACCTTCATTTAGTAAAAAAATTAAAAAAAACAAAAAAACAAAAAAACGGACCATCTGGAATGTGGAGATTGAGACTTGCTAGGAATCCCCAACAGTATCCTGCACTCAAGAGGGAGGTGGGAGGGGGGTTCAGGATGGGGAACACATGTACACCCGTGGTGGATTCATGTTGATGTATGGCAAAACCAACACAATATTGCAAAGTAGTTAGCCTCCAATTAAAATAAATAAATTTATATCTTGAAAAACAACAAAAAAAGAGTGATCATGAAACTCATTGCACACCGAGGAGAGCACAACCAATGCAGTTTTAGAATAGAATAAGGGAAAAGAGCCCCTTATTGCCCTGAAGCACATCCATGCCCCTCCCCAGCCCTCTTCTGGAGACCATTAGAGTCACTGATCTGACCATTAGATCACTCTGCTTTATCTCATTTTTTCACAGCTATCCCCAGAAAACTATCTGTTTCTCCATTTTACAGAATCCGGAATGAAGGTTAACGGATCTAAGTTGACAGCTGAGCTGGCATTTGAACCCAGATAGTCTTACTCCAGGGCCTTCCCTCCCCTCTCAACTACTGTTACACTGAGACAGAACTGTTAACTGGGAGGAGCAACACAGATGATGCGCAAGGGCAAAGATGAAACCTAACGGTCTGAGAGCGAAGGTTAAATAAAGTATGAGATAGGGGGTGGGAGGAGGGAGTCCAGGGCGGTCAAGCGTGTCAGAAAGGTCAGCACTGCTCTAGGAGCTAGATGCATACATCATTCTATTGAATAAACGCATTATTATCTGAGGGTCTAATGGAACACAAGAATAAAGATGGCAAAGAAGAAAGACATTTGTATCAACCATTGTACGCCAACAAATTGGTCAACAGGGTCAATCCCTAAAAACATGTATAAGAACCTACAAGATTGAATCAGAAAAAAACAAAACCTGAACAGACCAATAAAGAATAAGGAAACCGAATAAACAATAGTTAAAAAAATAAAACCTCCCAACAAAGAAATTCCAGGACACTGGTGAATTTTATGAAACATTTAAAGACTTAAATCAATCATTCACAAACTCTTCCCAAAAATTTGAAGAGGAAGGAACACTCCCAAATTCATTTTACGAGATCAGCTTACCCTGATTATCAAAGCCAGGTAAGAATACTACAAGAAAACAAAACCAAAACAAAAAAACTACAGGCCAATATCCCTGATCAACACAAATGCAAAAATACCAGTAAACCAAATTCAACAGCACACTGAAAAATCATATACCATAATCAAGTAGAATTCATTTCTGAGATACAAGGATGGGTCAACAATATGCAGTATAATAAATGTCACATATCACATTAACAGAAGAGAATATAAAAATCAGAGGATCATCTTCCAGATATAGAAAACACTTTGGCAAAATTCAACATCTGCTCGCAATAAAAACTCTCAACAGACTGGGTATACAAAGGAATGAACCTCAACATAAATAAAGCCCAAACACAACAAGCCTACATCATACTCAATAATGGAAGGCTGAAAGCTTTTTCCTCTAAGACTGGGGCCAAGACAAGAGTGCCCACTCTCAGGGCTCTTATTCAACATAGGAATATGCAAAAACAAAGATGAAGCTAATGATACAGATCTTGTACTGCAAGTCCTAGCCAGAGAAAGCAGGCAAGAAAAGGAAATAAAAGGCATCTGAATTGGAAAAGTAAAATTATCTCTGTTTGCACATGACATAGTCTTATATATAGAAAATTCAGAACTCCACCAAAAGAAAACCTGTTAGAACCAATAAATGTACTCAGTCAAGTTGGAAGATACAAAATCAACATACAAAACGAGCTGTACTTTTATCCACTAGCAATGAATTATCTGAAAAAGAAACAATCTCACTTACAGTAGCATGAAAAACAAAATACTCAGAATAAATTTGATCAAGGAGATAAAAGATCTATACACTGAAAACTCTATAAAACACTGGTGAAAAAAATCAAAGACACAAATAAATGGAAAGATATCTCAAGGACCTAACAGAAGCAGAAGAGATTAAGAAGTAACAAGAATACAAAGAAGAAATATACAAGAAAAGTCTTAATGACCCAGATAACCATGATGGCATGGTCACTCACCTAGAGCTGGACATCCTGGAGTGTGAACTCAAGCGAGCCTTCGGAAATATTTCTACAAACAAAGCTAATGGAGGTGGTGGAATTCCAGCAGAACTACTTAAAATCCTAAAAGATGATAGTGTTAAATTGCTGCACTCAATATATCAGCAAACTTGGGAAACTCAGCAGTGACCACAGGACTGGAAAAAGTCAGTTTTTATTCCAATCCCAAAGAAAGGCAACGCCAAAGAATGTTCCAACTATCATGCAATTGTGGTCATTTTACATACTAGCAAGGTTATGCTCAAAACCCTTCAGGCCTGGCTTCAGCAGTACATGAACTGTGAACTTCCAGATATACAAGCTGGGTTTTGAAGAGGCAGAGGAACCAGAGATCAAATTGCCAACATTTGTTGGATCATGGAGAAAGCAAGGGAGTTTCATAAAAACATCTATTTCTGCTTCATTGACTATGCTAAAGCCTTTGTCTGTGAGGAGAACAATAAACTGTGGAAAACAGACTGGAGTACAAGATCAACTTACCTATCTCCTGAGAAACTTGTATGCAGGTCAAGAAGCAACAGTTAAAACCAGACATGGAACAACTGACTAGTTCAAAATTGGGAAGAGTATAACAAGGCTGGATATTGTCACCCTGCTTATTTAATTTGTATGCAGCGTACATCATGTGAAATGCTCTTCAAAATCCAGCTTGTACATCTGTAAGTTCTCAGTTCATGTACTGCTGAAGCCTAGCTTGAAGGATTTTGAGCATAACCTCACTAGCATGTAAAATGAGCACAATTGCATGGTAGCTGGGACATTCTTTGGCATTGCCTTTCTTTGGGATTAGAATAAAAACTGACTTTTTCCAGTCCTGTGGTCACTGGGCTGGATGAATCACAAGCTGGAATCAAGGTTCCAGGAAAAACATCAACAACCTCAGATAGGTAGATGACACCACTCGAATGGCAGAAAGTAAAGAGGAACTAAAGAATCTCTCGATGAGAGTGAAAGAGGAGGAGGGAAAAGCTGGCTTGAAACTCAACATTTAAAAAAGTAAGATTATGGTATCCAGTCCAATCACTTCATTGCAAATAGCTGGGGAAAAAGTGAAAGCAGTGACAGATTTTATTTTCTTAGGCTTCAAAATCACTGTGGATGGTGACTTTAGTCATGAAATTAAAAGACACTTGCTCCTTGGAAGGAAAGCTATGACAAACCTAGACACTAGAAATGTGTCTTTTTAATACACTTTTTAATACACTAGACAGTGTATTAAGAAGCAGTGACATCAGTTTGCTGACAAAGGTCCATACAGTCAAAGCTATGATTTTTCCAGTAGTCACATATGGATGTGAGAGTTGGACCATAAAAAATGCTGAGCATCAAAGAATTGATGCTTTCAAAGTGTGGTGCTGGAGAAGACTCTTGAGAGTCCCTTGGACAGGAAGGAGATCAAACAAGTCAATCCTCAAGGAAATCTACTCTAGATATTCATTAGAAGGACTGTTGCTGAAGCTGAAGCTCCAATACTTTGGCCACCTGATGCAAAGAGCTGACTCACTGGAAAAGAGCCTGATGCTGGGAAAGATTGAAGGCAAAGGAGAAGCAGAGGAGAAGCAAAAGGGCAGCAGAGGATGAGATGGTTAGACAAAATTAATAATGTGTTAGTTTTCTTACCATTTTATAACTTTGCTTTCAAAGAATTACATTATCATATGGTATACCTTTCTCTCTAGTTATTAGAGAAACAAGAGTATCAACCTATTATCACTGGTGAGCAGTTTTTTAAAAAGTGTAATGTTTTTGACATTGTCTTATGAATATGACTTTAATGCTGTAGGTCATAATAGTTCTATTCATAATGTACAGGGTAGACTACCACGAAGAAATGGTCACATTGCTGTTTCTGTGATATCAATGCATGAATCATTATACCTGTAAATAAATATGAATTTCTTTTTCATACTATCTTTTCATTTTTGATGCCTAGTGTTAGTGTTTTGTATCATATAATATTGATGTAGGTATTGATAGAAGATTCATTTTGTAAACAGACTATGCACACTTAATGGTATTGACAAAGTACAGTAATTACAAAGATAGATTTTCTCTTCCTTATGATTTCTTAGTAATGTTTCCTTTTCTCTAGCTTATAATCATAAGAAAATAGTATATAATACATCTATAAATATGTCACTTGACTGTGTTATCATTAAGGCTTCCAGTCAACAGTAGGCTATTAAGTAAGTCAAAAGCTATTTGTGGGGCTTCCCTGGTGGTTGAGTGGTTCAGAATCTGCCTGCCAGTGCAGGAGACACGGGTTCAATCCCTGGTCCAGGAAGATCCCACGTGCCACCAGGCAACTAAGCCCGTGTGCCGCAACTACTGAGCCTGTGCCCTAGGGCCTGGGGGTGGGGTTGCGGCTCCTGAGCCCATGCGCTGCAGCCACTGAAGCCCACGCGCCCTAGAGCCTCTGCTCTGCAACAAGAGAAGCCTCCGCAACGAGCAGCCCGACACTGCCATGAAGAGGAGCCCCCACTCGCCGCAACTAGAAAAAGCCTTACGAGCAATGAAGACCCAGCAATCCTAAAAGTTATGTATGGGCTTCCCACTGAACGCTGTCAGCACCCCACTGTTGTTCAAGAGTCAACTGTACAGAGAAATATAAGCATGTCACGAACAGTAACATGGTTTAAAACAGGAAGATTTTTATTGCTTATTTAAACTTTCTCTTAGGCCCGGGACTGATTTTACTGTAGCCCTCTAAGACGCCTGTCACATTGTCTGGCTATTCTCAACCACAGCTCTTCTGAAGAGCCAACTGAAATGCATTGGGTGCTCTAAATAAACTCCACGGCTATGCAACAAGTACATGTGTTCTGTAAGCTCAAAAATGCTTCCCTCATAGAAACAACGAGGTGTTCCTTTTGTCTGTTAGATTGGCAGAACCAAAACCAAACAGCAAATAATACTGTCTTCATGAGATGGAGGCCCACCAAACGAACTGAATCACCTAACAGGACTGATATTTATAGGAACTCTGGGAAATGACAGGAGCTTCCTAGAGTGCCCACAGTGTGGTGTTTTGTTGTGCTCTGTTCTTGAAATACATCCAGAATTATCTTCTGTCAAAAAAAAAAACCTCAAACAATAAGGCTGGAAGGGGATGGAAAGTGTGTCTTCCAAGATGAAAAACGAACTCGGAAAAGCGCTAGATTAATCTGTCTAGGAGGACCCTGCATTTCCCTTTCCCGTTATGAACGTCAAATCTCCGCCGTCAAATGGTAAAAGACTCCGTTGTCTGGCACAGCGTGGCAGTGCTCCTTTCCTTGGGTTTCTGATGGGGCCTGGGGGAGGCGGTGTAATTCAAAACAAAACAGGTGCAAGGAAAAACAACCTGATAGGCAGGAACTCAGCCCTTGAAAATCAGAACTAATTTGAGTTCTTATCGTCTTCAGTGTGATCTACAGGAAGGCACAGAATGCTGACTGAGCTGATGAACGTCTTTGTGAAGCATGCTAACACATAAAGTCAAAATTGCTGAAAATAGACTTCTTTCTCTCTTACGCACACACTCAAGTATCAATAGAGATTATTACATTACTATTTCAACACACAACATTAATTTTTCTAAAGCCCGGTTTTTTGTAGCTCAAAATCCTTTACTCACCATCTGCATCAGTGGTCCTCACATTTTTTGGATCATAAACCCCTAACCCAGTGGTGGTCATCGTGGTGGCAGCCGCAGCACCAAAAAGTAATAATAACCAGCAGGCACTGACCACTTACTATGTGCTGGAGACCTCGGAATGCATGACCCATGTATTAAGTTCGTTCATTTAACCTCACAGGCAAACTGGGAGGTAGTTTTATCTGCCCATTTACAGAGGAATGAGTAGAGGCACAGAAATCAACTCGCTGGAAACAGCACAGATAGCAAGCAGCAGAGCAGGGACCCAGCTGGAGGTAAGCTGGCCCCGAAGCCTCTGCTCTTCCTCACCGCATAGAATGCCCTCTCTGAGCACACGCGCCTGGCTTCTGCAGACTTACTCAGAAATTATATAGGGCCTCATTAATACATTGTGTATGTGATACACCTGGTATAAATAGTAGTTAAAAAGAAGACAGACAAGAAACAACATACTAACATGCTCCTACACACACTTTACTGCCTGACACACCACGCTGTAAAGGCTAGGCATACCATGGCTCCCCAGAGCACTCCGAGACCTGACTTGTCTCCTCACTTCCTCTGCAAAAAGCTTCTGCATTGCCCTCCTCTGTGCCTTGGCTCTCACCAAGCCCCTTGTCTCCACCACAGAAAACTAATTGAAAGGTTCTTCCCAAGCCTCTTTGAGCTCTCCTCTCAGACATGCGTTCTTGACCACCTGCCTAGAACAGCGTGTCTCTGGGTAGTCTGCGGTGTGGATGGCTTGTTTTCCATGGCAGCTCACAAGCTTCTTGAGGGCAGAAAACATGTCATATATTAACTTTTCTTTGTATTCTCCAGAGAACCTAGCTGAGTGTTATGCACTTAATAACCACACAATAGGACTTCCCTCACGGTCCAGTGGTTAAGACTCTGTACTCCCACTGAGGGGCATGGCTTCAATCTCTGGTCAGGGGAACTAAGATCCTGCATGCCATGCCACATCGCCCAGAGAGAAACAAACAAATCTTTCCCCAAACCCAAACAAACAAAAACCCCTACGCAACAGCTATCTGCTAAATAAGAGAATAAACAGACTCTCTCCACAGTTACTCCCTATCTCTAAGGCCCAGCCACAGACAGTTCGGGTAAGGATCATTCTAGAGTGCGAGGAGGCAATGTGATACTTTCAGATTTGCCTAAGCTCACAGGAACCAAGACAGACTGTGATTCTGTAGGGAAAGGACTTCAAACAGTCCCCCGTAACCTGCACATACAGCATGGGGACCTTACAAAGCATGCAAGCTTCTATGTAACGACATCTCTCTGGCCTGCATATCCACCAGTGCCCACTCTACAGGCACTTCCCATGATTACAAGTGAAGTGAAGCAAAGTCAAAGTCGCTCAGTCATGTCCAACTCTTTTCAATCCCGTGGACTGTAGTCCATGGAATTCTCCAGGCCAGCATACTGGAGTGGGCAGCCTTTCCCTTCTCCAAGGGATCTTCAGTCTTGAACATATACACGTGTAACCAACCCAATTTCTGGAGAAAAGACGTTTATTCTTTATTTTAAAAAATAATAACATTATCCTTTGTCTCTTGGTGGGATTTGCTCAAGACTTACCTTTTCAAAATGCCTCTTTGCCTACCAATTCCTGATTCTCCTTAGCCTACTTGCTCCTTTTGTCTACAGCAGTGATTACTTCTTAATAAATGACATACCTATTTATTATACTTTATACAATAAATTAGAGTAAGTTTTCTTATAATACCATTTATTATTGCCTGTCTCCCTGCTTCTAGAATGTACACTCTTTGAGAGCTGTGATCCTTGAAGCCAAGGTCTGTCTCTTTTGTTCTCTGATGTAGTCTAAGCACCTAGAGCAGTGCTCAATCAACAGCTGAATGAACAAATAGATGGTGTCAACTTCCACTTTACCCCACACCTTGAAAGCCCTGGAGAGAGTTACTCTAGCCCCAAAATGTTTTTTCCCTCTTCCAGAGAAGTTGCTTTAACTCCCAGCTACATTTTGGCCATTTATCCTTGCATAACTAGTCAAATTCATAACCTCTATTACTCTGTTTTCTCATCACTGTGATGGGATTAATATCCTTCATTCAGAAGAGCCGCCATAGATCCTCAATACATACACCCCCTCCCAAATATACACACACACACCCACTCTCTCAACAACTGGCATCTCTATACATGTGCATATGTATGTGTGTGGGTTATATCCACATACACACTTACGTACTATGCTCTTTTCTACCATTGCTTCCCCATCTCTGATTCCAAACAGTACAACAGCCAGGGTATATAGCAGCTGAAAAATCTCTGAACTCTACACACCCCTGACTGACATACTGTCAGGACAGAGCGCTGGAAAACCGCAGCCCGACCCTGGTGAGTGACGGTCACAGCGTGCTACCGTCAGTGTTCCAGACCTGGCTGCTAGAAGCTGTCTCCCACACCTGGAACAGGCTCCCTAAATAACACACATTAAATAAAAGCCTTTCGATATTCATAAGGAAGGGATTAATTCATCTTCAAGAGAAGCATTTTAATTAAAAATGACTTTTCTGGGCTTATATCCAGATAGAAATATATTGCCAAAAGGTAAGATTTAACAAGGTCTAGTTTGTTTGTTTGTTCGAACTTAAGGGCCCAGGGCTTCCCAATCCTTTTCACATCAAGGCACTTGCAGAATATAACCTTTTGTTGGCACTTGGGGATAAAGAGATGCTGCAGGTGACTTCCTGGAGCCTCCAGCCCCTGGAGGCCTCACTCAGACTCCCTGGGTGCTGAAGGAGTCAGTAAAGACTTAACACACGTACAGCCATGTGAAGCTCTGCCTTAGTGTTTCTTGGACTGGGGACCTAGCAATTTAGATTTTTCTCCTTTCACAGGAACACAAGTACTCAGAAAGAATGAGTAAATCTGGCCACTAGTGACAAGAGTGAGCCTTTCTTCATGACTCATTCCAGAAAAAAAAGCACACTGACCAGCCGTCCATTTATAACTTACAACATCAGCATAATTTCATCTTTTGTTTTTGATTTTCCATTCTGAAATTCTATTTTCTGTGTAGAAAATAAACAACGGAGACAGGCCAAGCTTAGGTCACCAAGTGGAATCTGTCAAGGAATGTTTCATCTCTGGACAGCTCGAGAGAATTTCTACTTTATGTTTCACGATTTTGCACTTTTAAGAAATACGAGAAAGATGTTAAAATTCTTCAGGCATAAGGTGCTGTATTATATGGTCACATTTTGAAAACATGGAATTGATCATTCTTCCAAATTCTACTTACTCATGGGTTTTGGTGTAACGATAATAGTAAAAACTCTTTTTTTTCCCCTAAAACCATTTATTTCCTTATTCAGAAAACCCCAACAGAATTTATACTTAAGGCCACCTCCATTACTGACTTTTTATTTGTTTCCACTGCTTCTCTTTACAGCAGAGAATAAAGGGTGGTTGGTCTTATTCCTCTTTCCTGAACTGTGATTCCTTCAAACTACTAGCGGACCAAAGCGGCCCGTCATTCTTTCTTTCTTGGTGTTCTGCTTTTCTTTTCCACAAAGGTAACACCAAGATCCACCTCTGTTTCTGTCTTCGTGCTGTCTCTCCCAGCCCAGCACCCCTACACCCACCCCCATAAAGATGTGAACTCTGGCCCTAACACAGAGTCTATCAGGGTTTTACAGACCAAGGCAGAAATCCCTTAGCTTCAGTCTCCTTTTAAGACTGATGCCTTCATCTTCTGCCGTATCTTTGTTTCTGTTATTCATACGCCCCCTGGTCCCTGACGGTTTAACTGGCTCACTTGGCTTCTAGCCCACAGCTCCCCACACTGGGAGGTAAAAGGCAAACTCATGATTTCACTGAGCCTAGAACAGGGCAGGCATTCCACAGTGAACTGAATTCAATCTTGACCCCTTTTACATGGTCCCAGCAGCTCCCAGGCCTAGGACCTATACGGTTGCCCAAGTTTGAGAGGCTTTGTTACACCCTCAAGGAAGACAGAGGTTTGGCAACTGTGAACTTGGCTATGACCTAGGTCCTGAGAATTCTGTATTTCCAGGTTAGGAGTATTAAATGGGAGACCAAAGAGAAATGATGATAAAGAGATGAGCAGAGGGAAGAAAGGACAGTAAGCACTTTGAAAGGGCTTTTACCGGTTGTAGCTTTGCAGGATCTCACTGGCATCCTTTGTCCCTCTATATAATATGGACGGACTTCTTTGTTTCCAGTGTTGTAGTATATCAAATTAGCCTTAAGCAGACTAATTGAGTGATAAGGGATTAAAAACAGAGCAAAGATAGATTCTTGATTTGGTTTCCCTAGGCATAAAAAGTCATTATTCACATAACTATCAGGGAGGCAGCAAGTTCTAAACACAAGAGGCGCGTAGGCTTTAATGTCTTCTCTGTACCCTGATTATCTCTGTGACTTTATCTCAAGTCACTTTCCCAGGCTCACCTCAATATCCTCATCAGAAACACAGAGAATGGTGTGTGTGTGTGTGTGTGTGTGTGTGTGTGTGTGTGTGTGATATAGTGTGTGGGCCTAGCCCATCCCTGGTGTGTGTGTGTGTGTGGCCCATCCCTGGTTAATATTTCATGTCAACCCAAGGATACAGCAATCCTACTTAGCTCTGCAACTAGAAAGTAGGATCTTTTAAACCCAGAATTCTCAAAGTGCAGAAATCAAGGCTCCAAATTTAGGGAGCTGAAATAAAAGAATTGAAGTGTTCAACAGATTCTGCTGGTAAAGATAGAGACAATGTAATACCAGGAAAGGGACATGTAGAATTGTGGAGATTATTTGGATTAACTGAAGAAAAACAGAATGTCTTTGCCTAGAACATACATATAAATGCAAAAGTGGTTTTTCTGCTTTAATAGCAGCTGAATTTCCTCAACTGTCCACTTCAGCTTACCCAAATAAAAGAGCTTAATTAAAGAAAGAGCAAGGATTACCTTTTATATGTCTATACCATAGGAAAAATAACAGAAATGGGCAGGAAATGAAAAAACTTTAGAATTCAGTCTTTGACTTCAAATAGTATATATTTCCTTATGAAACAACCAAAGGTGAGTTAAGTACCCAAGAACCAGAATAAATCTTTCCTCAGGATTGCTGGCCAAACTCTTCCTCCATCCAAGAGAGCTTTGTGAACTCCAACACGATTTCTTGGGAGTGATAAGTAACCTAGCAATAATGTCAAGTCCCCAACATGAAGAATTCTGGCAACAGGAACAGATGTTTAATTCTACTTAAAAGACAGGGCAGCCCTGCCAGTGCTGTTCCCAAATGAGGTAATGTCCATGGCTCTTATCTAGTCTTTATTGAGATTTAATGTCATTTACCACTGGCTCTAGTGAACCTGCAGGATAATCTCACCTTTTCTGACATGTGTTACTTACATCCATTTCAATATGGCAATTACGAGCCTCTGGTTTTTAAAATGATTAAGGAACAAATCCCACATGTTCTTTCCTTTTTTCCATGTCCTATAATTTGAGTCTTTCTTCCACAGTTCCCCAAAATTCAGAGCTCAGCATATTTCTTGTTTGCAGGGTATACTACAGAGATAACTCTGAGGTTTAATATATTTATGTAAACATTTTTCAAAGATGTCAAAATTTATAATTCAAGAAAATGATCTGTGAAAGAATTTGTTTTCTGATTACAAAATGATTTCCTGCTTTTGAAAAAAATAACAACTTTCTATTTACTTAGCTGGCTCTGAAAGTCCCATGGAGATGACTATTCCTTTCAAGCCCTAATATCGCTTTTCCAGGTGCAGGTCTTTTACTGATTTCAAAGGTAGCTTTATGCAGAGAAGGAATCTATATGCTACAGAAGGGAATAAGGAAGAGAGCCCTCCCCATCTTAACCCCTCCTGCTTCCCCCACAAAGAACAACAGAGCGAAACAGAACTATTGCAACAGATGAGACACCCGAATAGACATGACAAAAGGATTTTCACATGCCTTTGACTTCCTTTTTTCAACCAGGGTATAAGCCAATCTTGGTAAAGACAGGAATCTGTTTGACAAACACAAACACAATACTGAGCACCCAACACCCATATAGTTGTTGTTTTTTCCAACAAGCCATTCATTTCCCTAACACTCAGGAACAAGAGCAATAGCCACAAGCACCCCAGTGTTAGAGGGTTTTGACTTTCCCACAGCGTTTCACATATTATGTAGCCGAAGAAGTAACTTTGAGAACAGCAAAGGCAGCCCAGAGACAAAGTAAAAGACTGTATGTTGTTGCTGGACAGACTGGTAGAACGCAAGCCAGACCCTTTTGAGGTGAGTATGGGGAATGAGGCTGGGAGGCCCATTTGTACCGCTGATGGAAGAGCAAAGAAACAATGTCAGTCTCACTGCTTCTAAGTTTGGCCAAGAGTAGCTCTTCAGTAAAGACAACTGGATGCCCCCCGACAATCGGAACCTTCCTTCTAGCTCAGCTGCATCCCCTATGCATCTCTGAAAAGCCTGTTCTGCATGACTCATTACTACAGACTCCCTTCAAAGAAACAGCAGAGTCTGACAGAACTGTGTGGGCCTCAGGGTACCATCTTTATAACCAAGATAATGACCCCCTACCCCTCTCCATCACAGGGATACAGTGAGGACCAAGGGAGATGAGTGCTTAGGAGTTTGTACTAAAGAAACCACCAACAATCCATAATGCACATAACAGAGGCCAGAGCATCTGGTCTGGGACACTTGGGAGTTGCACCATCTTTTCAGGAGATTTGTAAGATTAAACTATTTTCAAAATGACACTGAGACATTACTTTCCTCTTTCATTCTTATTCTCTCCCAAGTGTACAGTGGAGTCTGCCAGAGGCTACAAGGTGTGTGATGATGTCATCCCTCTAATGACTACGGAATGTGTGCTCATGAGTTCCTGTGTTTTATTTTCTATTTTAGTTTCTAATTAAATATCGATAGACAAAAGCCACTTGGGATGCTCAGAAACTTTCAAGAGGGTGAGGAGATCTTGAGACCAGTTTGAGACCCGCCACCCTAGAAGTTTTGTCCCACCCAACCCTGCAGTTCCCAGGTGGGCTGACTCTCAGCCAGTCTGAGTCTTTCTAAATGCTGTTCCCTCTGAAGGGTGGATATCCTTCTCCCCTTCCCTTGGCTACTTTCCACTCTCTTCTTGGATGTCATTTTCTCTGGGAAGCCTTTCCTGACATCCCCAGGACCAACCTGGTGGCACTAAGCACACTCATTTTCTGGTCTGCTTTTAATAAATGTATTTATTTAGTTTCGGCTGCACTGGGACTTCGTGGCTGCAAAGGGCTTTCTCTTTGTTGCAGTGAGCAGGTTTCTCACTGCAGTGGCTTCTCTTGCTGTGAGCACAGGCTCCAAGGCGCATGGGCCCAGCTGCCCCATGGCATGTGGGATCTTCCTAGACCAGGGATCGAACTCATGTCCCCTGCACTGGCAAGCATATTCTTAACCACTGGACTACCAGGGAAGTCCTCTTTTTTAGTGTCCTCAACTCCTTCAACACAAGAACTTGGTCTTTATTTTGACTTTGACACAGTAGTATAAAGAAGTCACTCAACAAATAAATACTTGTTGAATATATACAACAAACAAGGACGAAAGGCAAAAACCAGGTTTCTTTTACATTCTTGACTAGACAGAATTAGCAACTAAAAACATCAGTTTTCATTTTAGCACAGATTTATTAAAACTAAGAATAATAATAATATTTATGTATCTTTCTATGGACCAAGTACTATTATAAGCACCTTATATGCATTAATTCATTTATTCTTCACAGAAATCCCTAAGAGGTATATACTACTATTATTATCCTTGGTTCAAAAGAGAAGACACAGATGTATAGGTACTGAGTGGTGGATCTGAAATCGACACCCACACAAGACTGGATCCAGAGTTGCAGGCTTTAACCACTCTACACACTGCCTGCAATGTCAGCAGTGTGGATTGCAGGCTTAGAACATATATTTGGATCTCAAGGCCATCTCTCAAATCTGTTCACAGATCAGAAGCATGACCTGATATTTAAATCCCATCCCAGCCCCACTCCACACTGGCCATATGAACAGCAGACCCCACTAATACCAACCTATCCCCATATTTACCGCCAGGGTTTAAAAAGGACTGTTTCAATAAGCAGCCTATTTCTCAGTCATTTATTGTACTTGAGTCTTCCCTAGAAGAAATGTTAAGTTAAAAGCAGTAAGTCATTTTGCTTATTTATTCAAAAGAGAAGTCTCCCTTGTAGCACAGAGAAAATAGGAAAGAAGGGTTTGACATTTAATGTACTAAGCTGCCTGACGTGTATCAAGGAATGCTCACAACTTCACTGTGAACAGGGAGTGGCCCAGAATGTTCTTCAGGCATACTTGATGGAAAAGACACAGCTTCTCCAGAGAGGAAAGCCAGATGGAAAAGCAGGCCATAGAAAACCTAGGTTTTAATGCAAAAGATGTTCTGACTGAATCACACTGCATTCATGTTTATGATGAAAAAAAGCACACCTAGAAACACTTGTTCTTTCAGCATGAGAAAACAGATCTACGCATAAAGTGAAAAGCCTGTGCATCAAATCGTCACCTGCTGACAGCACCAAAGTTCATCTTGCAGTATTTGACAAAAGCCATAAAGACTGACTTTACTTACTTGGAGAAGTGTCCCATGAATATGGTTTTGCCGGAAACACTGGTCAGTGCAGTCAGGGAGTTTGGCCAACAGAGTTTGGATGGTATTAGGGATTTCGTCCATCATAACAAACGGGACCAAGGCACGTGCTGCCATTTCACGGGAGCGGTAGACAGGTGAGTGACCACATCTGAGAGGAGACAGAAACACAAGCCCATTCAATGCACATCTCTACATCCACATCTTTGTGCATGCTGATGTTCTATCCGGCTCTGGCTGAGACATCCCACGGCAGGGATGGGGGAAGCAGTTGCTTCCGATTCCAAATGATGCTTTTATACTGCCCTGATTTCAAATGCTTTTTTGCTTCTTTGTTCACATCAGTTCTACAGGAAACTTTGCTCTTCTCATAACCATCATTAACATCTATGGTTCTGCCACAGGTTGTAGGTTGTGGGCTGTTGTATCGCACAGGATGGAAATCAGGAAAGCAAGTGTGGGTCAAGGATGCCAAAAGAAACCAGGCAGTTTCAACCAGGGACAGCTACATAAAGGAAGGATAGAAGCCCCTGAGGTACAGTACTGTTAAATGTGTCTGGCTAAATCAGGTTCATGGAGAGCCGTGGAACTGCAGGCTGAGAAGAGGGTCAGGCCAGACTGGGGAGTGTCTGAAATGGCCAACTACAGGCTCTGAATTTATTGTCAAGAGAACAAGAGATAGACCCTTGAGTTACCAAGTCCTTGCCTCACACCCAAAGAGCTTGGAGAGAAGCCAGTTCCTAAGTAAGTGAAAGTCATGGACAAGAGGTTATTTTGAGATTCTACAGAAGTCATTAGAAAGGCAAGTCATCTACAGGCCGCTTTTTTGTAAACACTTAGAACCTGAGCGTCCACAATCATTTTGTTGAAACTGCACCTGACAGCCTTCACAGAAAAGAAGGAAAGCCCAATATGGTTAAGTCTTAGCTTAAATAAATTCTTGACTAGAACCCTCAAGACATAAAGATCTTTCATCCCACTAAAAAAAAAAATTCAACTTATATAAATGTCTTAAATACCAAGACAAGAATGGGGAAGACCAGAAGATAGCAGACTCTGTAGGGGAAAGAGATGGCCTCTTATCTTTTTTTCCAAAATTGATCAATATTCCAAGAAAAAATGACTGGCAAAATCTGGGCCATTAGGCCCACGGGGCCATTGACGCTTAGCATGTACAGAGATAAAGCCCTAAGACTAAAGTGTCACACTTCAGAGGCGTCACTGACATGTATCGTAATATGATAGTAGAGGTACAGATGTACGTTCTGCACAAATGTAACGATCTAAGCAAGATTTCATCTTGGGGAGAAGGATAGGTAGGAGAAAGTAGGGAACGAAAAGAAAGAGGTACAGGATAAGTCAAAACACTGTGTTGTTTTTTTCCCCTAAGACAGCAGGCTAGAGATGGGCCAATCAGCAGACACTTCCAGGATGGAGAATAGCTCACCTTACAACATGACGTGAGCAGACACCAAAGACTAAGGCTACAGTAGAGAGCTAGAGATTCCCCAATGGTTTTGACAGGACTTTGCCAACTCATCCATTTTTTCACATATCTTCCCTTTAAAATGATTAAACATTTGATCTGTAATTGGCAAAAGGAGTTAAATGTTTGCTTTGGCCATGGTGGGGGGGGGTGCTTAGTGGGGGAGTGAGTGAGAAAACTTCAGTTGATGGAGAAAAGAAAATACTCTGAAAAAGCTCTGAGATTTAATTAGCAAATGACCTCACCCAGTACAGCCATCTGTCGGAAGCTTCCTGGGCTGTCTGTCCCCCCACCCCTCTGACACATAATACTTTGTGTTATAGTGTGCTTTTTGTTATTGAAAAAGCACTTGTGTATAAATGTTTCTTTTCAAATACAAATAATTCTGACATGGTTACAGATGTTTAGTTTCTAATTAGCAGAAACCATACACTAAAGAATCCCCCTGCTTTTGCTCCTGACCTTTCACAAATGATGATTTCCCAAAGGAATCTGGCATCCATACAGGAGAAAGAATGGAAAGTCGGAGAAGTGCCAGAGTTTTCTGCTTTCTGATACTCTGTACTAGGGTACTTTCCAAAAGCACACAATCAGGTTAAAGAGTAAAACAAAACTGCCCCTCAAAAAAGTAATGCAATTACAGAAAAAGAGAAGAAGCCTATTTTTAAAGTAATATTTAATTAAGCACCATTCATTCTAAAGCAATGACTAAATGCAATTTAAAACTCCTCTCTCATGGAAAATTGTTTAAATGGAAGGATAGATTCTACTATACACACTCACACACACACAACTATCAAGTTAAAAAAAAAATTTCCAAGATACTGTTTTGTCAGTCTTTAAGGACAGGAAATTCTTGATTCCCATACTGTTGAAGCCTGGCTTGGAGAACTTTGAACATTACTTTGGTATCGTGTGCTGCCGCTGCTGCTAAGTCGCTTTAGTCGTGTCCAACTCTGGGCGACCCCATAGACGGCAGCCCATCAGGCTCCTCTGTCCATGGGATTTCCCAGGCAAGAGTACTGGAATGGGGTGCCATTGCCTTCTCTGTGGTATCGTGTGAGATGAGTGCAACTGTGCAGTAGTTTGAACATTCTTTGGCACTGCCTTTCTTAGGGATTGGAGTGAAAACTGACCTTTTCCAGTCCTGTGGCCACTGAGTTTTTCAAATGTGCTGGCATATTGAGTGCAGCACTTTCACACCATCATCTTTTAGGATTTGAAATAGCTCAACTGGAATTCCATCACCTCCACTAGCTTTGCTCGTAGTGATACTTCCTAAGGCCCACTTGACTTTGCATTCCAGGATGTCTGGCTCTAGGTGAGTGATCACACCATCGTGGTTATCTGGGTCATTAAGATCTTTTTTGTATAGTTCTGTGTATTCTTGCCACCTCATCTTAATATTTTTTGCTTCTGTTAGGTCCATACCATTTCTGTTCTTTATTATGCCCATATTTTCCTTGGTATCTCAAATTTTCTTGAAGAGATCTCTATTCTTTCCCATTCTATTGTTTCCCTCTATTTCTTTCCATTGATCACTGAGAAAGGCTTTTTTATGAAACAAGAAATTTCCAGATGTACGTGAACCTTCCAGAGTATGTGAACCAAGAACTTCCAGATGTTTAAGCTGGATTTAGAAGAGGCAGAGGAACCAGAGATCAAATTGCCAACATCTGTTGGATCAAAGACAAAGCAAGAGAGTTCCAGAAAAACATCTACTTCTGCTTTATTGACTACGCCCATGCCTTTGACTGTGTGGATCACAACAAACTGTGGACCATGCTTAAAGAAATGGAAATACCAGATCACCTGACCTGCCTCCTGAGAAATCTGTTTGCAGATCAAGAAGCAACAGTTAGCACCAGACAGGTAACAGTGGATGAGTTCCAAATAGGGAAAGGAGTACGTCAAGGCTATATATTGTCACCTTGCTTATTTAACTTATATGCAGAGTATATCATGCAAAATCCTGGCCTGGATGAAGCATAAGCTGGGATCAAGACTGCCAGAAGAAATATCAATAACCTCAGATATGCAGATGACAACACTCTTATGGCAGAAAGTGAAGAGGAACTGAAGAGCCTTCTGATGAAAGTGGAAGAGGAGAGTGAAAAAGGTGGCTTAAAACTCAACATTCTGAAAACTAAGATCATGGCATCTGGTCCCATCATCTCATGGCAAATAGATGGGGAAACAGTGGAAACAGTGACAGGCTTAATTTTGGGGGGCTTGAAAATCACTGCAGATGGTGATTGTAGCCATGAAATTAAACGACACTTGCTCCTTAGAAGGAAAGCTATGACCAACCTAGACAGCATATTAAAAAGCAGAGACATTACTTTGCTGACAAAGGTCCATCTAGTCAAATCTATGGTTTTCCAATAGTCATGTATGGGTGTGACAGCTGGACCATAAAGAGAGCTGAGTACCAAAGAATTGATGCTTTTGAACTGTGGTGTTGGAGAAGACTCTTAAGGGTCCCTTGGACTGCAAGGAGATCAAACCAGTCTATCCTAAAGGAAATCAGTCTTGAATATTCATCGGAAGGACTGATGCTGAAGCTGAAACTCCAATACTTTGGCCACCTGATGTGAAGAACTGACTCACTAGAAAAGACCCTGATGCTGGGCAAGATTAAGGGCAGGAGGAGAAGGGGATGACAGAGAATGAGATGGTTGGATGGCGTCACCAACTTGATGGACATGAGTTTGAGTAAGCTCTGGGAGGTGGCGATGGACAGGGAAACCTGGTGCGCTGCAGTTCATGAGGTCGCAGAGTCAGACATGACTGAGCAACTGAACTAAACTGAGGGACAGGAAGCGGGTGTGATGAGATCCAGCTTTTCTTTGGGTATATGTGGCCTGGAGTGTGAGGGGATATAGTCTTTTCAGCTCTAAGTGGAATATATTTGAAGCTAAAAATCTATCTTTCCCATAGAATTTTCTAGTTTTGATTCAGCAAAGGTGCCAAAATCAGGCAGAGATGATCTTCAGGAATACATCATCCTGTTTTGGACACTGGGGTTTGTGACTTGGACAAGTTGTAGGAATCTCTCTGGATCTGTTGTGCAGAGAGTAGTGGCAGTTATCTATCCCCAGTGAGATGGTGTCTATGAGAACATTCCAAGAAGCAAGGTACTTTGAAAATACAGTTTCAGTAATGTGCCATGCCTCTGTTACAATGGGATCAGTCTAGTCTGGGAACGGCAGGCCTCTCTGTGGCCCCAGTGAGAGAATTAAGACTGTGGTGTGAATGCTGCTGTTGGTGTTCAGCCACTCAGTTGTGTCCAGCTCTTTGCGACCCCATGGACTGCAGCACACCAGGCTCCTCTGTTCTCCACCATCTCTCAGGGTTTGCTCAAATTCATCTCCATTGAGTCGGTGATGCTATCTAACCATTTCATCCTCGGCCGCCCCCTTCTCCTTTTGCCTTCAATCTTTACTAGCATCAGGCTCTTTTTCAATGAATCAGCTCTTTGCATCAGGTAGCCAAAGTATTGGAGCTTCAGATTCAGCATCAGTCCTTCTAACGAATATTCAGGGTTGATTTCAAAAAAGAAAAGAACAATAAATTGATGATATGATGGCAAGGAGGATTTTTTTTTTTTTTTGCCTCCATTATAAAGTGATGAGGATGACTCTGGAGGCCTCCTGAAAAAGGTGAGACGGCTTCTATTCTTTTAAGTTTCAATTCTACTCTTTCAAGTCTCTGGACAACAAAACAAATGGATTTTGAATCTCGAAGGTCATTTTGTCTATTATCACATAGTTTGGAAAGCATTTTCTCAGTACCCCAGCTGTGTTCTAGGCCTGAACACTAAATTGTTCACAGGATCTGTAGAACACACAGACACTGGTGTCTTAAACCTCTAGCTCTCTCCCTTCAATAAACCCTAGCCATGTTCATTTTAATTGTACATGTATCAATTGCCTACTGTGTTCCTGACCCTGTGTAACATGAGAGATGACACATTCGTAATAGTAACACCTGCACTCCACAATTGTACAACCCTTGGCAGCTTATAAATGCCTGCACATCCCTTATCTCTCTGTACAGCATTCTTGTAGGATATGAGGGCATTATAAACCTCAGTTAATGGACAAAAAGTAAAATGCAGCTCAAAAGGCTCAGAGAACCCTCCATGATGCATAAGCAGCAGCTCCAAGACCAGAACTGCCATCCACGGCTCCGCGATGGAGCTTGTGGGCTATTTCAAGTTGTAGCTCACACCTGGGTATTGGAGGACCAAAAAATATCTCCCAGCTAATGAAAACATGGGCCTGAATTTACAAGTATGTGGAAAATCTCTAAATTAGTGGGTTTTTTCCTTTTTAACATTTGTAGACTCATGACAACCTTTCAGAATCTAATGTAAACTGTGGATTCTCTCACCAGAACAGTAGATTTACGTGCATACACATACAATTTCCCACCAGTTTTAGGAGGTTCATGGCTCACGCTCAAAACCCTTGGGGCAGAGTTTCCCAGATCTAGGTCAAGAATCTGCAGTTGCTTCTTTGCACACAGTGTGACTGTGCCTGGCAGGTAAGCACTCTGCTTTAGAGATGTGGGGAGGGAGAACAGGATGCTGTCGCAGGGAACCATCAGCTCAGGGGGAGCCAGCCGGACAGCCTCACGATACCCAGTCAGCAGTGCCCATGGGGATATCCAAGGGTGTGAAGCGGCACACAAAAGAGAACTAGAGGGAGAGTTCGAGTCGTTTCCCGGAGGAGATGAAGGATCTTCAAGAGAGGGTGAACACACCTTCGGGCTTTAGGAACCCTGGCGGGCCCTGGAAATTTTAGAATACACGATTCTGAGCAGGGAAAAATCATTCTTCTGACATCATCCAGTTTCACAGTGTGGTGGCTAAGCATTTTTTTCAGGAGTTTCTCTCTTATATTTAGCCTCTGAATCTATTCCGGTCAAACATTTCACTGGTAAGTAGCTGGACATCACTCATAGCTGTCAGGCATGGAGACATCCACTGAGTGCCCAGCAAAAGCATATACTGAGTTATCAGGAATGAGGGAACCAGAAAGAATCACTGCCCAGGTCATGGGGAATGTAGAATCTAGTAGGAAATTCAGGCCAATCAGCCAGAGCCTTCTGGGATCATGAGAAGTAAAACAGGCTGCTGTAGAGGAACTGAAGTGGGACACCCAGAAAGGAGGGTGGGTGGTCTGGGTCATCAGGGTCCCCCTGTGACTAAGTGGGGTCAGACAGAAGGAAGATTTGGGTTTGACAAGAAAGTGGTGCCCTCCCTATGCCTTTCTGCCCATGAACCCAAACTGCCCCCCAGGGCCCACAGTCAAAAGGAAGGGAACAGAGGTTTATTAAATGATTACTGTGTGCCAGAGTTGGCTATGCACTTCAGAAACACCACTTTATAGTAAATCTTCATTATAAGGCCAGCATCATCAGCCCTATTTGAAGATGAGAAAAGTAAGGTTTCCCAACATACTAAAGTCATAAAACTAGCAAGGGGCAGATCCTGCATTTTAATTAGGGTTTGTCCACCTGCAAAATTTAGCCAAAGACTTTGAACAGTGCAGCTGCCTCAAAATCCTCACAGCCTTGAAAACACCAAATGTTTCCAAAGTAACGGGTTCAACCTAATCACATTGAGGTATGAATGATTTATGGAACCAACCAGTTCCTAATTGTTAGAATGTGGAGCAGAACAATAAAGATGATGATGATAGTAACTAACATTTACTAAGCATCTCTGGAGGGCCAGACCTTTCCTTAAAAGCTCTGCGTGTACTACATCATTTAATCCTTACAAGGCAGAATGGCTGAGAGAACATTAGTCGGCAGTGTGAGGGAGGTAATTTTGAATGTAAGGGACTCTCTGCTGCTGATGAAAATAACCATCCACTTTCTCGAGATGCCCCTACTTGACCAAGGTGTCAGCATCTTAGGGACTAAACTGAGTTTGAAGAAGCTACGTCTCAAATCCCTCACCAGGTTTATTCGAGAATGCATGCCGTTATGGTCTGTTTCTCCTACAGCATGGCCAGATGCTCTCAGGGAATGGTCATCTGGTCGCTCAGCTGGTAAACAACCTGCCTGCAGTGCAGGAGACCCCAGTTCAATTCCGGGGTCGGGAAGATCCACTGGAGAAGGGATAGACTACCCATTCCGTATTCTTGGGCTTCCCCGCTGGTAAAGAATCTGCCTGTGATGCGGGAGACCCTGGTTCAAACCCTGGGTTGGGAAGATCCCTTGGAGAAGGGAACTGCTACCCACTCCAGTATTCAGGCCTGGAGAATCCCATAGACTGTACAGTGCATGGGGTTGCAAAGAGATGGACACGACCGAGTGACTTTCACTTTCACTTTTTTCATCTATAGATAAGCTTCAAAGCTGAGATGACCCTACCTCACAAGGTATCTCTGAAGACTGCGTAGGAAGAAGTAGGCTGAGGCCACAGGTTATACTACGTATACAAAAATAAAAAACTTTCTACGCACGTTTTGTCAATCCAAATATTGTTTCATCTTTAGTGCCTTTGCACACCGCAGGTTACACTCACTGGAATAAACCTGGGTTCAATCCCTGGGTCGGGAAGATCCTCTGGAGAAGGAAATGGCAATCCACTCCAGTATTCTTGCCTGGAGAATCCCATGGATGGAGAAGCCTAGTAGGTTACAGTCCACGGGGTCACAAAGAGTCGGACACGACTGAGCGACTTCACCTTCGTACTTGGGGAACTCTTCTGTATCCTCTGAACTCTGCTCAGGCGTAACTTCCGTTCTGATCCTTTGCTCTCCTGAGCTCTGTCTTAGGGCTTCCCAAGTAGCTCAGAGGTAAAGAGTTCACCTGCCAACGCAGGAGCTGCGAGAGACATGGAGTCAGTCCTTGGGTCGGGAAGATTCCCTGGAGGAGGAAATGGCAACCCACTCCAGTATGCTTGCTGGGATAATCCCATGGACAGAGAAGCCTGGAGGGCTATAGTCAATGGGGTCACAAAGAGTAAGATATGACTGAGCGATTGAGCATTCATGCACACACCCTGTCACTTCAATGGCACGCTTACAGGTGTCAGGGCAAGAGGCACATCCTGCTTATATTCCTCTCTCAGGTATCGTGTTGGCTAGACCAAAATGATGTTTTAAAAAAATTTTTTTTAATTGAAGTATAGTTTATTTATAATGTTGTGTTAGTTTCTAGAATACAGTAAAGTGATCTAGTTTTATAAATATATATAACATATATATATTTTTTAATATTCTTTTCCATTATGATTTATTACAGGATATTGAATATAGTTCCCTGTGCTAGACAATAGGACCTTATGGTTTATTTTATGTTGAGTAGTTTTATATCTGCTAATCTCAAACTCCTAATTTATCCCTCCCTGACCTCCTATCCCCTTCGGTAACTGTAAGTTTCTTTTCTATTAGACCAAAATTATCTTGAGAGCAGAAATAGGATCTTTATAGTTTCTGAGTAATATAGCAAATAAGACAGGAGTTAAGAACCTGTTCTAGAATCCAGAAAACCTGTTTAGGTCCAAGTTCTGCCCTAGTGGGTAACCTTATATAGGTCAGTGAACCTCCTAAGGTTTTACCATCTATAAAATGAGGAAGGGTAACTATCTCATAGGCTGTTGTGAAGCTTAAATGAGACAAAGCATATAAAACACAACGCCTTGTAAGGCAAAATGCCTTATACTTAAAAGCTTAAGCCACACACATAAACTCTCTAGTGTTGTCTATCTCAACAACTGGCTGAAGATAGAGCCTTATGATACCCAACAGGCTTCAGGGCTCATAAAGGCTTGTCCCTCTCCCTCCCCACCAGAGGAGCTGGAAACAAGAGAAGACTTGAGTTTCTTTGGGGCCAACTGACTTGTTTATGTGTGGTCCGCTGCCTTGATTCCTCAGGTCCAGGGCCCAAATTCTACTTTCTGTCAATTCTAATGATGTTTCTAACGCCACTTCACCAAAGATTTATTTTTCCTTTTTATTGTGTGTGGTTCCTAGTTTCAGTCTTGCCTTCGGAAACATGTACACGTGTGGGTACGTGTGTATGCATAAAAGAGAGAAACCACTAAAAAAAATAAGGTTATACCACCGAATCTGAAAAAAACAGTTCAGCATGTCCTGTCAGTATGAAATATGTTTTTGTTACAAGTGCTATTCCTGAAGTCCTTTTTGCACGTTCTCAGGTGGGTTCAACTCGGCCACAGTTGCCAGTCTCCACTTGTCCTTCTCCTCTACTGATTTTCAGTTCATCAAAGGGCCTACCCGCACCTGAACCACTCGTTCCTTTTCCTGCAGCTCAAATGCTAGCACTTAGAAGTTGCATTTACTGTAATCTTGCCCTCTGCACAGCTCATGGATTTCTTTACTCAAATATATTTCTTGGAAGGGTAATGGGTTCAGGACTTTTGAAGTCTGATTTTAAAAATAATTCTTGGTTTGGGTAGTAAGGGAGAAATAAGAGCAGCAGACAGTAGGTAAGCTAAAAATTGCACATTTCTAGCTTTCATAGACGAGTGTGTGTATATATATATATATATAATTTCTGCACATAGAATGTTTAGTTCAAATAGCTACCAGGCAGCTCAAAGCAGCTCAATTGCTCTTTACAAATTAACTCAAATCAACATGTTAAGATCTTTACAAAAATTTACATAAAGAAATGCTGAAAATAGTCAATAAGCCAAAACAGAACATCTGAGAAGTACAGTGTGTACTTCTGGGACATCCCAACCAGAGTCTATACCTACCAGGCAGCTCAAAGCAGCTCAACTGCTCTTTACAAATTAACTCAAATCAACATGTTAAGATCTTTACAAAAATTTACATAAAGAAATGCTGAAAATAATCAATAAGCCAAATCAGAATATCTGAGAAGTACAGTGTGTACTTCTGGGACCTCCCAACCAGAGTCTAAGCTGAAGAAAGAGCATCCTTTTAAGGTCATCTCCTCTCTTCCTCCAAATTACCAAGGCTTTCCTCAGGTCAACGAGCTATAGGCTGTTAATTCCAAGGGGCTGAAAATGGCAACTGCCAGGAGTTGGGAATCAGCTTCCAATACTCTGACACCCTTCGCTTGTCCCTGTAAGAACTGGGCACCACACTTGTCCTCATACGTGGCGAGGACACAGTGACGGATGCAGTGGCAATGGCTAGCTGCATTCATATTATTCCTTTTAGTGTTAGGGAATAAAGCAAGGGAATCTGCCAACAGGGGAAGGTATTCAGTGCGGTGCTCAGTTTAAAGAGATCTTTGAATAATACTCTTTAATTATTTAGAATTACAAACATGTTCTAAATAAATGAAAGGATGCTTTCTGAATACTAATCCCTGGTTGCTTCCTGATATCCAAACATAGAGTATGAAAATTGTATTTCATCTGAAATTTCATTTTATGCTTTCATTACTTTTTGCCAACAAATACAATTTGAAACTTAATTTTTCAGATTCCAACCAAATTGTCTAGACAGCTGGAAAGGAGGTTTTTTTTTTTACCCCCTCTCCTCTGGAGCACTGAAATGCAGTTATAACTTAACAATGATTCAGTCCTGACTATGAAAAACATGGTAAAGACTTTCTGGCAACATAAACACAAAGACTTTGGAGGTCCTAGAGATTAAAAGGGAATCATTACTTTCAGTTATTACCCAGAGTAAAATGGAGTATTATAAAGTAAAAAAAAGAACAAAAACCTAACATAAACGGTATAAAACTTTCCTACATAATGAAAATAACTACTAGACTTAGTTTGAACTTTTGGCACCATCTTCCTCCCGGTCCATCTGTGGGTTTTCCTCTCTGACTCTGGATCAACAAGCTGCATTCTGGTCTACTGGCCTCCGGAAGGACAGCTGGAAAAGTGTTCTGGATCTGCCCCCGGGATAAGCAGGGATAAGCTGTGTGCAGGGCAGGAGCTGATGGCTGCAGCTTGTGCAGACTAAGGGAAAGAGCTGTGCATTCCTCTCAGTAGCAAAAGCCCTCCCGATGTTTCCGCCCAGCTCCACTAAAGACGAGTGATGAACACATTCAGGCAGTCACTGAGTCTTTAACGGGGTTGAGGTGACTCCCTGGCCTCTCCGCATGTCTTCACCTTTCCTTGCAGGTAGTGGTGGGTTGGAGAAAAATAGTCCTGAACTGATCTCTAAGTGACTTCACACAGTTGAAACACAACCCATTAACCTTTAGGGCATGTGGTTCCATATTCAGTGAGTGGTCTTCAGTTCACTAATCCAGGACAGGATAGTCAATTTAAGAAACTACACAAAGATACAGAAAAAAACTTACTCTCTTCTTAAGATAATATATATATTTCACTCAGTCATGTCCAACTCTTTGTGACCCCATGGACTATAGCCCGCCAGGCTCCTCTGTGCACGGGACCCTCCACGCAAGAATACTGGAATGGGTTGCCATTTCTCCTCCAGGGGATCTTCCTGACCCTGGGATCAAACCCACGCCTCCTGAGACTCCTGCACTGCAGGCAGATTCTTGACCACTGAGCTACCAGGGAAGCCCTCAAAGCACCCTAAAGTGAGCCCAGTATTCGGTGGACAAATCATAGGTGCTGAGTACATCTTTCTCAAACCAATGGAACTTGACTTTTCAGGTAACTCTTTCTGAGAAGATATTAAAATCTTGTGAGTTAACGTGAGTGCTTAACACAGCCTGATAATTTTAAAATAAACACTTATAAATGTGAACAATTTTATGAACTTCCTTTTTGACAAGAATCTGTTACATTTCTCAGAGAGTCCAATATCCATGCTAAAACCCAAGGAAGAAAAAGGGAAAGGAAAATGGGAACGTTTAGAGTGTCTGCCAGGTATCAGGCCATGTGCAAGGCACTTTCAAATATTTTATCTCACTTTTAGGACTCACATAAACCCCTTGAAATGAGAATATAATACTATATATACATGTCGGTTTTTGCTCTAGATGATCTAGTGGAAACATGTACAGAATGATGAGTTACCAAATAAAATGTATCCATAAGCAAATAAAGTGCACTGTGCCAATTTCTGCTGTGGTTAATGGATGTGCAATCCTGTATAAGCAATTTATCCCATTAACCCCAATGGTCTGAACTCATTTTTGCAGATCCCATACACAATGAACTGGTGGCCTAAATGTGTTTCCTACTGCTCCAACTAGTGTTTAATAAAATAAAACCTAAGGGTGTGTAACTCACTATCTTTAAGGAAGGCAAATTAGTCACCAGGAAATAGCTGTCCAGGAAATTGTAGTCTGCACAGGCAGCAGCCAAAGGTTTCTAGAGAACCCTGTATTAGACTGGGACAGGCTCCCCAATGGCTGTGGGAATGTCCTCTGCTGTCCTCTATCAATATTAGCCAAGTTGGGTCAAATCATCTACAGTCTTTTGAAGTAGAGCATTTATTTAGAGACAAGCTCAAAATGTCCAAGAATAAAAATCTTTAACATTTTTAAAGACAAGAGACACAGGTCAGCACACTGGCAGGATCTTCATGGGCTTAGGAAAAAATAATACACATAATCATCAGCTTCAAGTGACTATTTTGGTGGAGTGAAACCTACTGTTCAGCAGAAACTTCCTTCTTTTTTTAAAGCAGAAACTCTTACACACTCCCTTTGGTGCCTCATTAGCCAGACTACTTTTAAAACATTCTCAAATTAAAATATTAGTATCTAAATGTGGCTGTAGGCCAGTTACATAATGTCCTTTCACATCCTCATCTGTAAAAGGAGATTAGAGTAAGTGATCTTGAAGGTCCCCTTCAATAATAACAAAATCCTATAATTCAATGGACATTTAAACATTGCAGGCAGATAGCTATCTTTTTTATTTCAGAATATCTTTATGACCTCTCTTGACTTGCTCTATTGCTTAATCTCATAACAATATTGATGCTGATAATAGAAGTTTTATGTCTAATACAAACCACACTCAATCTTTCTGTAGCTGGGAGCCAATTTTCTCTAGTTTGAGCATCTGCGGAGTTGGAGAACAAATGACCAGTGTTTTCTATACCCAGGAAAACCCTTCATTAGCTATACTGGAATCCTGTCATTAAGTCACCCCTTACTCTTCCCTTCCGTGGGCTAAACCAACTCCAATTCCTTTAATCATGTAGAACCTCTTCTCCAGAATCTAGTTAATTACGTTGCCTCAATGGAGAGCTGAATGAATCTTCCCAGTACTAGCAACTAAAACAGTGATTTGTGCTCCTGCTAGATGAGAGAAATTTGAGCGTTTCTTTTAATCTGATTATTCTCCAGAGATTGCAATTTGTTTTTGCTGAAGCTAATTAATACCCCTGAATGACCCTCCTCAGGTTTCACAGCATCACTTTAAGCTAAAATCAGAGAGAGTGAATTTTTTTAAAACCACGAAGTACATGGAAAGTTTTGAAAAGTTCCAAGAAATTTTACTTTTTTGACCTGGAAAAATAGCACAAACGAGCACAGAATATTGAGATGTTAGTAAGAGGTCTGCCCCTGGAAAGATTCTTATCTCAAATGAAGACAGAAATTAGGTAAACTGAGTCACACATCAGCCTCCCTACAGCATTCAAGCAGACCACTGCCAGCCCTATCTTTAAACACTTTCAGGGGAAGTTTTACACCCTCCTTTGGTTGCCCCAGTGCCCACATTCATTTCACAGTCAAAAAGTACTTCCTTAAGGATAATTATACTCTTTTCTTGTTGCCACTTAATTTTGTTTTTCTGGTTCCACATGCCAGGGAAACAAATGAATTTATACCTAAAAGAATAATCTTTTGACTTGTGCCCAAAATATAGCCTGAATGAGAAGAAATCAAACCAACCAACAACAACAGAAAAAAAGGGGTCAAACTTTGAACCAAGACTTTAGCAAAGAATATATATGGATAGCAAAGAAACGCATGTAAAGGTGTTCAATGTCTAGAATTAAGAAGACCAAGCACGCAAAGCGTTGAGCAGCATGTGGAACCAGTGGAACTCATCCTCTGCTGGTGGAAATGTAAAGTGATACAATCACTTTGGAAAATAATTCGGCAATTTCTTAAAAGGTTACATGTACACCATTTTCCACAACCCACTCATTCCACTTCTGGATGTCTACTCTAAGAAAAACAAAAGCATATGTCCATATAAAAACTTGCATATGAATATTTCTGGCAACTTTATTTGTAGTAGTCAAAACTAGACACAGCAAAAACGTCCCTCAACAGGTATGTAAGTAAATCATGGTACAGCTGTACAATGGGATACTTTCTGTGACAGAAAGGAACAAACTCCTTATATGTGTAATGACATGGGTTAATCTCAAAATTATTATGCTGAGTGAAAAAGTCAGACAAATAAAATACATAATATATGACTCCACTTATATAAATTCTAGAAAATGCAAATTAATCTACAGTGATATAGAACAGCTGTTGCCAGGTGAGGCAGGCTGGGATTGTTGGAGAAGGCTACAGAGGGATACAGGGAAACTTCTGTGAGTGCTAGATATGATTACCATCTTGACACTGGGGATGATGTCATGGATGAATAAACTTACCAAATTGTACACTTTCAACATGTGCAGTTTATCTTATACTTCAATAATGCTTTTTTTTTTTTAAGGATAACATTTCACATATATTAGAAAAGTCAAGTTACACACCCTATCTTGTTCCCCCATCTCAGCTACCAGTCACATCTCCAAAACATCCCAAATCTTCTCTTCTTCATATTAAACAAGCCCAGATATTTACTTTGAACTTTTATGACCAGAATGGCCCACTCCTTGTGCTCTCTTAAAGAATCAAATCAATAAATACTTAAATCCTAACAATAAACTGAGTAAGAATGAGAAACTGTTTTCAGGACCAGTATTCCAAGTCTTCCATGTGCTCTTCTAGGACAGGCTCAGAGACAGTAAGTGATTTGACCAAGCTCAGAAAAGAAGTGAACAGACAAGCCAGGGTTCAAAGTCAGGTTTGTCTGACTCCAGAGACCAGGGTAGTAAAAAAACCAGCATGCCCCAACTATAAAGCATTTTTACCACCATAGGATGGGACAACAGTAACAACTGCTAAAAGAGATACAATTTTATAATAACTCTTACATATACTTGACAATCCACACCGTTCTGCCACACAATGGCAGAACGGGCCAGCTTTAATAAGTACTGCATTTAGCATTAGAATTTTTCATGTGGTTAAGGTCAAACAGATTTATCCTCCATCTTGAGTAGATTGAACCTGATTTCTAGTATCTTTTTTTGTGCATGTGCTTATTTTGATAATTTGTTTATCCCATAGTGAAAAGGTTAATTTTCAACTCATCCCTATTTGTATCATGCTGAATTCTGAACAAACAGAAACCAAATTAGTGTACTATTATTTAGCATAGTCCCAGTGAATGCACAATGGAAACTGCTGTGCAAAATTTGAAGATGAAACAAAACAGATTATAAACACACATACCCACATACTCTACCACTAATGAAAAAAATACTAGTGTTACAAGTATACAGTTTCAGTGGTGATGTTATCTTTGTTCAGAAGCAAGGTACATTACAATATGGTTGAAGCCTTCCAGCATTTAATTAGCTTACTAATTATAAGCAGAGTCACATTACCTTTAAGTCTTTCCTTAAGACTAAGGTTGTGACTAAGGCTTAATACATTAATTTCATGGTAATTGTATTTTAAGATGGGGACCATGTTAATAAAGAAGTCTGGTCACATCCTCCAATATGTCCATGTGACGCAACTTGAGATACTGACTAGGAGAAAAATCACTGCTAATATCCACTGCTACTTTTAGTGGCCCAAAGATATTTTTATATTGCATTCAAAGCATAAGGAACATCCAAGAGAATCTTTACAAAGGGTAGACAAATGAATATAAAAAGAAATAAAATCATCAAGTGCCGTTCTTTATTCCCATTTGAATTCAATTCATAAATTTAGCATCAATTCAGTATCACCTTACTCCCCAATTTCCCTCCTTGGCCATTAAAAAAAAAGTGCAAACTGTATGAATCACTCTTCAATTATGCCATGGACATAACCTTCAACCTAAGATTAAAAATACGGTGCTATGTGTGAAATTCAATACTGTTTAACTTCTGGGTGCCAAGATTTAATGCAAACAACATTTCAAAGGAAAATGAAACAATTAGATCACTTCCGTTCATTTTCATGATTTTCTCAGTAGATTTCTATGGCTTAGGGTACAAATGCTAGTATTTGGATCCTCAGTAAATTGGTGAAATTTGGAATCATTTAGTTTATCATCGGTATCACCAGTTCGTACAAGGGACAGAAGAAAAGTTCTCCACTCCCTTACATACTTCCAAGTATTTCATTTACTATTCAAATGATTAATCTGACAAAATCATTAGTCAAGAAGAAAGTAAAGAATCTTATTTTTTAAAGTGGAGGTTTCTAAGATGCACTTTTCACAACATACTGCTCTATCTATCCATGTTACTCTGGTAAAATCTTTATTTCCTGAAAGAAAACTTTTTCTTTTTTGAATTCAAATTTGTCTTATATATGAGAATGTCAGGGCATGTTTTTACTGGATTCATGCAAAGTGAGCATTGATATTTTAAATTTACCTTAGTTTCTCCCTAAATTCCTATAGGTTCTCACTTTTTTTCAGGAAAGTACTAAATTTAAATACAAAGAAATGTATTGCTGAAACCATGGTGAATGTTCACAACTACCTTCAAAAGACTGTAAGAATAAGCACTCTTTCTCTCACACACAGGAAAAAAGCATCACCTTTTAGTCAGAATTTTGAGTTCAGGGCTTTCAGGCTTAACAAAAAAAGTTTCCTGACTTGCAATAGAGCTGTTTTCATACTTTCTTTTTCCATGCTGAAATCACACTGCAGTTATATCACCAGGTAACATGTTTGCAATGTTAGAGAAGTTTCTTGGTTTAGCAAAAATAAAACTAAAAAATTTTTAAAAGGGAAGAGTCTAGTCCTCCAAAAGAATCACCATGACCAGTGAAGCTAAAAGAACTGGTTGAATCACTGGTCAAGAGTCAGTCTTACAGCAAAAATTAGTTGGGCCAACACAGCCTAACAGGAAAATATAAGGTCAGGATTGAGTCTGATTTGGTGAAGAAATACATGCTTGGCCACTCAAGGAGCTTTGCAGATGACATTAACTTAACACTACTTCTGGTCACTGTGCATTTCAATGCCACTATTTGAGAATCTGAGCAATAGATGCTATTATTCTGGCCACCAAGAGACCCCATTCCCTTCTTTTGTTACATTTGTGGAAGGAGGGTGTCTAGAGTGGTTTAGAATCAATCATTTTCAAGACAGGGCTCTTTTCCAATTGCAGAGTTGCCAATATGTCCCTATGATGTCAGCAAAACAGTCTCTTCATCTTGTGTTCTTTAAGGTTCTCTGTGCTTTAGTCACACGGTTCTTAAGCTATGATATTTCCATCTGTGTCCAAAGTACTGGAGCTCCCAGGAAGCAAGTATCACTCATTTATTCATTCATTTATACTGTGGTAAAATATACACGGGGGCCTTCCTTGGTGGCTCGGCAGTATGGAAACTGCCTGTCAATGCAGGAGACATGGGTTCAATCCCTGTGTCAGGAAGATCCTCTGTAAAAGGAAATGACAACCCACTCCAGTATGCTAGCCTGGGGAATCCCATGGACAGAGGAGCCTGGTGGGCTACAGGCCATGGGGTCACAAAGAGTTGGACACAACCGAGTGATTAAACAACAACAAAAGCAACAAAAATCTACATAATATACAACTTGCACATTCTTCTTTTTTTTTTTCTTTAAGGTAAGAAATAGATTTATTTAGAGAGATACACATTCCACAGACAGAATGTGGTCCATCTCAAAAGGTGAAAATGGACTTGGGAGAAACAAATCCCACAGAGTGTGGACCATCTCAGGAGGCAAGAGACCCCCAAATATGGGCTGGCTCAAAACTTACACATCCGTTCAGCAGCATTAAGCACATTCACCAAGCAATGTTAGAGCGTTTTAGACTCTTGCTTCAGTATCTAGACATCCAGGCATTCACTAGTTAATATTCATGGCTTCGCAGAGACAGATGTCATTCTATTTCCAGGTAACCTCTTGAATAAGTATACAAAATCAGAGTTCATTCAACACATTAGGATTTGTTTGCTTGAGGTGAGGAAAGAACCACCCAAACCAAGCATTCGTCCATTTCCTTCCAGGTGGAAGACAGAAACTCTGATATTCTCTTCCTTGCCATTAAACCTTTCAGAATATAAGGAACTCACTATTCCCTGACCTTTGATATTCTTACAAACATCAGCCTGCAGTTCAGAATACAGACAAGAAACTGTCCAAGGAAAACATGCCTCCAAATGAACAGGATATAAACAAAGCTCTAAGTAGGTAATTAATGGCAGGGACTCCCCTCACTTTGCTTCTTTGATAACAATCTGGTATCTTATCAGCAGGTCTTTTATCTGGAAGGATTCACTGTGTTCTGCTGCCTGGAATTATTCTGGGAGGGGACAGAGATGAGCTTTCATCTTGGAATGGAAATGGAACCACAACTAGAAGGGGTGAGGAAGAGTCAAAGCTGTAGAAAGAACTCCAAGTCTTTCCCTGCCAGCAAGGAGACATAAATAGAAAATAGGATGCCCTGTTTCAGGAAATGCACGGCAGCGAGTTCTGATGGGGAAGAAGCCACTGTGGTCCCCACCCAGGCAAAGTGCAATCTGTTTTTGCCCCAGGTTCTACACCCTATGGCCGCCACTGGCCTTATCCCAGCTCTAACAGTGCACTCAACCGATGTCTCTTCCTGTCAAAATCAAAGAAACTTGAACATTATAATTTATTCTATGGTTTAAATGACCAATAATACCTTAAAGTGTTGTATCTCACTATGAGATGTCCATTTTAGAAGGGATTAGAGCTTCTCCAATAGCTCAGCAGGTAAAGAATCTGCCTGCCATGCAGGAAACGTGGGTTTGATCTCTGGATCAGGAAGATTCCCTGGAGAAGGAAATGGCAACCTACTCCAGTATTCTTGCCTGAAAAATCCCATGGACAGCAGAGCCTGGGAGGCTACAGTCCATGGGGTCACAAAGAGTCGGAAATGACTGAGTGACTGAGCACAAAACCCATATATTTAATGAATAAAAGACTACCTGTAAAACTTCAAGATTCAGCTCAAAAGGGAAGAGGTGTCTGAGAAAACTGGGTGGGTAAAAGGCACTGCTCTCAAATCATTCCATACAGGTTTCAACTACACTGGGGGTGAAGCTGGTCTGGGTGAATTAAAGTGGGTTAAAATCTGGCTCTCTGTGTGAGTACGGGTGTACATATTAATTAGGAGCAGAACATGTTCCCTAACCCCTCCAAACACGGCCACTCCACTCAGACCTCATAACATGCTGTGGATTGGTTGTGGAAGGACTCGGGAAAAACAGGGCTTTGAAGTTCCCCTCCTACATAGAACCTGGGAATATTTATCCAAGGTCGAGCCAGGGTGGCTGGCCAACTCCAAAACCCACAGCCTGGGGCTGATGAACCAGAGCACAGACTGCCCAGTGAGACCAGCGCCCTTCTGTTAGGCGGTGGCGCAATCCTGGGAAGCCCCCTCGGTTCAGATCCTGGGCCCTCAGGACAGTCCCCAGCGGTGCAGACCAGTGGGAGGGCATTAGGAGACCACTCTGCTGGCCGGTGCTCTTCGGGGAATTCTAGCAGGACACAACATTCTAAAGCTGCTACTTTAGGGACGTGTTCAACCATGCAACAGAAAGCAAATCCCTCTCTAGTCTTTTCAAGTTTTTCCTAAGTCCAGCTTTCATTCTGGCTATGAATTAAATTCTGATGTCTTAAATCATGCAGAAAAAAAAAGGGGAGGGGTAAGAAGTGACTGAATTTATTAATTATATGGCACTGAAGCTCAGCTAGAAAACATTTCTTAAGTTTCTCTTCACAAGACTTATGTAGGTTACCATTAGTAACAGAAGAATTTTACTTTTCATTTTATCCAAGCTGAAAAGAAGCTGAGCCTTAAACTCTGGCTTCACAGGGAAAAGAGATTCTTCTGGGGGAAAAAAAATGAATAATCAGTCAAGCAAAAAACAAACTAGCACTACTCACCCATCACGCAAAAGGATAGCTTAAGAGACTCACTTGTTCAGCGTTTGAAAATATTTTTTACACACTGCTTTGTAAATTATTTTCTCATTGGTGTGACACATCCTTTAGTAACAAGCCAGATTTTCCTTGGCTACCCAGATATATTTCCACAGTCTCTATCAAAACAGATGATCCTGTATGATCACAATTATCAAAAAGGAGCAGGCTTAATGACACAGCATCACCCTTCATACAAATAGACATGTTGCTAATGCTCTGGACACTGTATAGGCCAAACAGAAAATCTCATTCACGTGGGTCTGACTAATTTTGATTTTGCGATTATTCAGACTGAGGCTGAGCTGAAGTTTACCTCTGGGACTGAGAGTTTCATTGAAAATTGGGACAAATGTGGCCATCTCTTGGGGACTGGTGGCCAGGACGTAAATCTCCCAAACCAGGAATTTTCCCTGATGCAAAACAAAACAGGACACAAGTCACCGGGCACGTCTCACACATCCCACTCTCAGTGCGCCCTTCAGCAGGCTTGGCAAGTAACCTTCGGTTGGTGAAGAAAGGAAGTGGTACTTTGCACATGAAAAATACAAAACTGATGAACAAAGGGGGATTTCAATCGGACTCAGAGGCTTCACGGTGTGGCATGTCAACTAATACGTTAACCAGATGCTACTGTTGCCTACCCATTAGAAAGCAGTTCCCTAAATTTACTATGTACCATTTGGAGTAATGAAACTTTCATTTTATAATATTCCGTAATTTGAACACTTCACTGATTCCAACTTGCCTTTTAAGGCTCCTTTTCAAGTGTAGGATTACCACATAAGAAAACATTGGCAATTTTTAAAAATTTCAACATATATTGATATCTTTATGAGACTATTTTCTAAGAGAGTAAAAGGAGGATGATCTAGTAAGGTTCCGTGTATGAAAGTATATTGTAAACTTCAACTTCTTTATATAAACGCTTGTTAGTATTTTTTTTTCTTATTCTTTCAACAATCCTTAAGATTTTTTAAATTATGTTAGGTTTTAAAAGTAAAAACTTAGGTAAAGTCAGATGGAAAATATATGTTCTAATTATTTTAAAAGTATGCCTAAGAACCACCCATACATAATCTCATGAAGATTTTATGCTTCTTAGCCTCAAGACACATTTTTCCTTTGCTAAGACACTTATAACTGTGCAATGACCCTCGATTCCCTATTATAAGGACAATTTCTTTTGTAAGAAATTCTCAGTGTTTCTCAAGAATCTCAGAAATTCAACTGAGTCAGTTTTATTCAGCAACCTGTCACAATCACTTGGGCTTAACAAGTTTTTCCTCCTTTTCTACTGATTTTAGACTAGAAGAAGAGAACACTGCTAGAGCAATGCCAAGGAGCTCAGAGGAGAGATCTCTCAAGAAAGCAAAGTCCAATTGTTTGTTATTTAATGGCAAGTTAATTTTGGCATGTTGAGAACTAGCTTGTGACACCCCACAGATGGAGCACTGTAAACAGAGGAACAAAAGAGTGAACTGTAGTATTAAGTGCCAGCATAGTTAAGGGAGTGGCAAAGAGCACAGGTTCTGGAGCCTTATTGCTTGGTTCAAATAAATACGAGCCTCCAGGGACAGGGGAGCCTGGTAGGCTACCATCTATGGGGTCACACAGAGTCAGACACGACTGAAGTGACTTAGCAGCAGCAGTAGCAGCACTTCAGAGCAATATGACCTAGAGCAGCGGTCTCCAGCGTTTTTGGTACCAGGGACCAGTTTCGTGGAAGACCATTTTTCCATGGACTAGGGCGGGGGTGGGGTGGTGGTTTCAGGATGATTCAAGCACAGTCGGGCTTGCGCTCTTATGAGAATCTAATGCTGCCACTGATCTGACAGTAGGCAGAGCTCAGGCGGTAACATGAGCAATGGAGAGTGGCTGTAAATACAGATGAAGCTTCACTCGCTCACCTGCCACTCACCTCCTGCAGTCCGGTTTTTAATAGGCCATGGAACGTACTGGTTTGTGGCCTGGGGGTTGGGCACCCTGACCTAGGGCACATTTCTAAACTTCCCACTGCCCAACTTACCCTCTCTGTAGGATGGGAATAATAATGTTAGGGACCTCAGAGTGCTGTCATGATGATTAAATGAGTTGGTATGCATTCAGTGTTTAGCTCATAGTAAACATCTGCTAATTATTATCATGTATCACTAATTATATGGAAAAAATTAGAGCACAGATGACAGGGACAAAGAAGCCACACAGCACAAGGGACATCTCATTTTACCAAAACTCTTATCTTTCTGATGCTCCCCTTTACCATGCTAGACACATAGTCGATGCTTACAGCTGAGTAAACAAATAAATAGATCAATCCCTGACTCCTTAATGAATCAGTTTTTGACTGTGAACACATTCTGCTCACTCCTTTGGGCCTTAACTTTTTCATTTCCAAAGGAAGTTACCAACAGCTGCCACTTGCTACCTCAAACTGATGACCATCAGCGTAAGGAAAAAAGCAGACCATTTCAAACTTACTGGTGGGATATCAAAAGTCAATGACTTTTTAAACCAACTTTCCTTTGTTATTGAGTTCATATGAACACAGTCAATAATACTGGAAGGCTACTCCATAATATCCTGAGTTCTGTTTCCTTTCAAAGAAGTCTTCTGACTTCAGCTAGCCAGAGGGAATGTGTGGACACTGTGCTAGGCCCTAAGAGATGGCTGTTCAAACCTCAGTGTGCAGAGGAACTCCCTGGGGGAAACTGCTAACTTTTCAATATCTACGGACATTCAGAAGGAGCTGTCCAACAGAAAGCTGAGTCTATGATTTCATACACATTCTAGATCTAGGACTGACTCATCAACATATGTGAGTTGCCAGCCGGAGAAGTACCACGCAGGTAAAGTGAACAAAGAAAAGAGTGGACAACAGGATAAAGAGGTGCACCAGCATTTGGGAGGCAGCGTGAGGAAGGGGCCCTAAAGGAGGAGGAAGAAACAAAGGCCAAGGAAGGCCACAGAGGCAGAGCATCTTGAAAAGCCTGTGCACAAGAGTGTCAAATACCAGAGAAAGATCCAGAAAGACAAAGACTGAAAAACATCCAGTGGCTTTTGTAATGAAGAGGTCACTCCTATTTTACCTTTGTCAGTGAAGCTTCAGGGAAGTTGTGGAAGAAGCATCCGGGCTGCAGTGATTTAAGGAATGAATAAGAGGGGGAGGAAACGGAGACTGTAAACACAGACAGCCTTTTCCAAGAGCCTGGCTGTAAAACAAGAGAAAGAACAATGGTGGTAGGTAAAGCGGGTGTCTCCATGGAGAGAGTCCATGCCTGATGGACTATTCCATTTTCTCTTGTAAAGAAGAGCTGATGAAAGTAGGGGGCTTGGGTTTGGGCAACGACACAAAGGAGGCCCTCAGCAAATACATGCAATGGCTGGACAACCAGGA